>NC_141689.1:1848669615-1850140609 GCF_964263255.1 Lissotriton vulgaris | reverse complement strand
CCATCACTTGTTGTTTTTGCAATTGCCGCCCTAAGTGCGCTGGGATGCCCAGACGTGGGTCCCAGGCACTCCACACCACTTGGAGTCAAGCTAGCCGGGCTGATGAGAGTGTTACCTCGAAACCGGTCCGGTCCTCGGATGCTTGATTCCGTTCTGGGAAGGACATGGCTTTTGTAGTTCGGACTGGACTGTTCCCATGGGGCAACAGGGTCAGAGCTGATTTGCATATCGCCATTGTCTAACCCAGGGTGGTGTGGAGTGCAAAAAAAACGATGGATTTGGGCCCAGATCTTTTGACTGGGGGAATGTGTGACATTGATCCACATTCGGTCCATCACTTGTTGTTTTTGCAATTGCCGCCCTAAGTGCGCTGGGGATGCCCAGACGTGGGTCCCAGGCACTCCACACCACTTTGGAGTCAAGCTAGCCGGGCTGATGAGAGGTGTTACCTCGAAACCGGTCCGGTCCTCGGATGCTTGATTCCGTTCTGGGAAGGACATGGCTTTTGTAGTTCGGACTGGACTGTTCCCATGGGGCACAGGGTCAGAGCTGATTTGCATATCGCCATTGTCTAACCCAGGGTGGTGTGGAGTGCAAAAAAACGATGGATTTGGGCCCAGGATCTTTTGACTGGGGGAAATGTGTGACATTGATCCACATTCGGTCATCACTTGTTGTTTTTGCAATTGCCGCCCTAAGTGCGCTGGGGATGCCCAGACGTGGGTCCCAGGCACTCCACACCACTTGGAGTCAAGCTAGCCGGGCTGATGAGAGGTGTTACCTCGAAACCGGTCCGGTCCTCGGATGCTTGATTCCGTTCTGGGAAGGACATGGCTTTTGTAGTTCGGACTGGACTGTTCCCATGGGGCACAGGGTCAGAGCTGATTTGCATATCGCCATTGTCTAACCCAGGGTGGTGTGGAGTGCAAAAAAACGATGGATTTGGGCCCAGATCTTTTGACTGGGGGAATGTGTGACATTGATCCACATTCGGTCCATCACTTGTTGTTTTTGCAATTGCCGCCCTAAGTGCGCTGGGGATGCCCAGACGTGGGTCCCAGGCACTCCACACCACTTGGAGTCAAGCTAGCCGGGCTGATGAGAGGTGTTACCTCGAAACCGGTCCGGTCCTCGGATGCTTGATTCCGTTCTGGGAAGGACATGGCTTTTGTAGTTCGGACTGGACTGTTCCCATGGGGCAACAGGGTCAGAGCTGATTTGCATATCGCCATTGTCTAACCCAGGGTGGTGTGGAGTGCAAAAAACGATGGATTTGGGCCCAGATCTTTTGACTGGGGGAATGTGTGACATTGATCCACATTCGGTCCATCACTTGTTGTTTTTGCAATTGCCGCCCTAAGTGCGCTGGGGATGCCCAGACGTGGGTCCCAGGCACTCCACACCACTTGGAGTCAAGCTAGCCGGGCTGATGAGAGGTGTTACCTCGAAACCGGTCCGGTCCTCGGATGCTTGATTCCGTTCTGGGAAGGACATGGCTTTTGTAGTTCGGACTGGACTGTTCCCATGGGGCAACAGGGTCAGAGCTGATTTGCATATTGCCATTGTCTAACCCAGGGTGGTGTGGAGTGCAAAAAACGATGGATTTGGGCCCAGATCTTTTGACTGGGGGAATGTGTGACATTGATCCACATTCGGTCCATCACTTGTTGTTTTTGCAATTGCCGCCCTAAGTGCGCTGGGGATGCCCAGACGTGGGTCCCAGGCACTCCACACCACTTGGAGTCAAGCTAGCCGGGCTGATGAGAGGTGTTACCTCGAAACCGGTCCGGTCCTCGGATGCTTGATTCCGTTCTGGGAAGGACATGGCTTTTGTAGTTCGGACTGGACTGTTCCCATGGGGCAACAGGGTCAGAGCTGATTTGCATATCGCCATTGTCTAACCCAGGGTGGTGTGGAGTGCAAAAAAACGATGGATTTGGGCCCAGATCTTTTGACTGGGGGAATGTGTGACATTGATCCACATTCGGTCCATCACTTGTTGTTTTTGCAATTGCCGCCCTAAGTGCGCTGGGGATGCCCAGACGTGGGTCCCAGGCACTCCACACCACTTGGAGTCAAGCTAGCCGGGCTGATGAGAGGTGTTACCTCGAAACCGGTCCGGTCCTCGGATGCTTGATTCCGTTCTGGGAAGGACATGGCTTTTGTAGTTCGGACTGGACTGTTCCCATGGGGCAACAGGGTCAGAGCTGATTTGCATATCGCCATTGTCTAACCCAGGGTGGTGTGGAGTGCAAAAAAACGATGGATTTGGGCCCAGATCTTTTGACTGGGGGAATGTGTGACATTGATCCACATTCGGTCCATCACTTGTTGTTTTTGCAATTGCCGCCCTAAGTGCGCTGGGGATGCCCAGACGTGGGTCCCAGGCACTCCACACCACTTGGAGTCAAGCTAGCCGGGCTGATGAGAGGTGTTACCTCGAAACCGGTCCGGTCCTCGGATGCTTGATTCCGTTCTGGGAAGGACATGGCTTTTGTAGTTCGGACTGGACTGTTCCCATGGGGCAACAGGGTCAGAGCTGATTTGCATATCGCCATTGTCTAACCCAGGGTGGTGTGGAGTGCAAAAAAACGATGGATTTGGGCCCAGATCTTTTGACTGGGGGAATGTGTGACATTGATCCACATTCGGTCCATCACTTGTTGTTTTTGCAATTGCCGCCCTAAGTGCGCTGGGGATGCCCAGACGTGGGTCCCAGGCACTCCACACCACTTGGAGTCAAGCTAGCCGGGCTGATGAGAGGTGTTACCTCGAAACCGGTCCGGTCCTCGGATGCTTGATTCCGTTCTGGGAAGGACATGGCTTTTGTAGTTCGGACTGGACTGTTCCCATGGGGCAACAGGGTCAGAGCTGATTTGCATATCGCCATTGTCTAACCCAGGGTGGTGTGGAGTGCAAAAAAACGATGGATTTGGGCCCAGATCTTTTGACTGGGGGAATGTGTGACATTGATCCACATTCGGTCCATCACTTGTTGTTTTTGCAATTGCCGCCCTAAGTGCGCTGGGGATGCCCAGACGTGGGTCCCAGGCACTCCACACCACTTGGAGTCAAGCTAGCCGGGCTGATGAGAGGTGTTACCTCGAAACCGGTCCGGTCCTCGGATGCTTGATTCCGTTCTGGGAAGGACATGGCTTTTGTAGTTCGGACTGGACTGTTCCCATGGGGCAACAGGGTCAGAGCTGATTTGCATATCGCCATTGTCTAACCCAGGGTGGTGTGGAGTGCAAAAAAACGATGGATTTGGGCCCAGATCTTTTGACTGGGGGAATGTGTGACATTGATCCACATTCGGTCCATCACTTGTTGTTTTTGCAATTGCCGCCCTAAGTGCGCTGGGGATGCCCAGACGTGGGTCCCAGGCACTCCACACCACTTGGAGTCAAGCTAGCCGGGCTGATGAGAGGTGTTACCTCGAAACCGGTCCGGTCCTCGGATGCTTGATTCCGTTCTGGGAAGGACATGGCTTTTGTAGTTCGGACTGGACTGTTCCCATGGGGCAACAGGGTCAGAGCTGATTTGCATATCGCCATTGTCTAACCCAGGGTGGTGTGGAGTGCAAAAAAACGATGGATTTGGGCCCAGATCTTTTGACTGGGGGAATGTGTGACATTGATCCACATTCGGTCCATCACTTGTTGTTTTTGCAATTGCCGCCCTAAGTGCGCTGGGGATGCCCAGACGTGGGTCCCAGGCACTCCACACCACTTGGAGTCAAGCTAGCCGGGCTGATGAGAGGTGTTACCTCGAAACCGGTCCGGTCCTCGGATGCTTGATTCCGTTCTGGGAAGGACATGGCTTTTGTAGTTCGGACTGGACTGTTCCCATGGGGCAACAGGGTCAGAGCTGATTTGCATATCGCCATTGTCTAACCCAGGGTGGTGTGGAGTGCAAAAAAACGATGGATTTGGGCCCAGATCTTTTGACTGGGGGAATGTGTGACATTGATCCACATTCGGTCCATCACTTGTTGTTTTTGCAATTGCCGCCCTAAGTGCGCTGGGGATGCCCAGACGTGGGTCCCAGGCACTCCACACCACTTGGAGTCAAGCTAGCCGGGCTGATGAGAGGTGTTACCTCGAAACCGGTCCGGTCCTCGGATGCTTGATTCCGTTCTGGGAAGGACATGGCTTTTGTAGTTCGGACTGGACTGTTCCCATGGGGCAACAGGGTCAGAGCTGATTTGCATATCGCCATTGTCTAACCCAGGGTGGTGTGGAGTGCAAAAAAACGATGGATTTGGGCCCAGATCTTTTGACTGGGGGAATGTGTGACATTGATCCACATTCGGTCCATCACTTGTTGTTTTTGCAATTGCCGCCCTAAGTGCGCTGGGGATGCCCAGACGTGGGTCCCAGGCACTCCACACCACTTGGAGTCAAGCTAGCCGGGCTGATGAGAGGTGTTACCTCGAAACCGGTCCGGTCCTCGGATGCTTGATTCCGTTCTGGGAAGGACATGGCTTTTGTAGTTCGGACTGGACTGTTCCCATGGGGCAACAGGGTCAGAGCTGATTTGCATATCGCCATTGTCTAACCCAGGGTGGTGTGGAGTGCAAAAAAACGATGGATTTGGGCCCAGATCTTTTGACTGGGGGAATGTGTGACATTGATCCACATTCGGTCCATCACTTGTTGTTTTTGCAATTGCCGCCCTAAGTGCGCTGGGGATGCCCAGACGTGGGTCCCAGGCACTCCACACCACTTGGAGTCAAGCTAGCCGGGCTGATGAGAGGTGTTACCTCGAAACCGGTCCGGTCCTCGGATGCTTGATTCCGTTCTGGGAAGGACATGGCTTTTGTAGTTCGGACTGGACTGTTCCCATGGGGCAACAGGGTCAGAGCTGATTTGCATATCGCCATTGTCTAACCCAGGGTGGTGTGGAGTGCAAAAAAACGATGGATTTGGGCCCAGATCTTTTGACTGGGGGAATGTGTGACATTGATCCACATTCGGTCCATCACTTGTTGTTTTTGCAATTGCCGCCCTAAGTGCGCTGGGGATGCCCAGACGTGGGTCCCAGGCACTCCACACCACTTGGAGTCAAGCTAGCCGGGCTGATGAGAGGTGTTACCTCGAAACCGGTCCGGTCCTCGGATGCTTGATTCCGTTCTGGGAAGGACATGGCTTTTGTAGTTCGGACTGGACTGTTCCCATGGGGCAACAGGGTCAGAGCTGATTTGCATATCGCCATTGTCTAACCCAGGGTGGTGTGGAGTGCAAAAAAACGATGGATTTGGGCCCAGATCTTTTGACTGGGGGAATGTGTGACATTGATCCACATTCGGTCCATCACTTGTTGTTTTTGTGTAGTATCTGACAGCATGTGCTGGTGCAATACCATGTACACAATGGCAGTAGCAGTAAGCACCCCAAAACACACTGCCACCTTCACAGAACGTGTATTAAGGTAGAGAAAAATAAAAAGCTTCTGAGGCTATATTAGAATAGATAAACCTTTTGCTTTATTGAAGAACGATAGAGTTTTGCCTTTGACTCAGGGAAAAGCTGGTTTTGAAGTACAAATTCAGTGTGTAGACTGAGGCTGTCACTCCAGTACAAATCCTGGCCAGGCCTATCGACTCAGACCTTAAACAATGCCTATTCGAACCCTTGGGACCATTGTCACCGAGGGGATGAAAAATGTCAATCAACAGAACCCTCGAAGAATTTAGAAAAGATACAAATTTGTTAATGAAAGAAAAGGTTTTTCAATATTCCAGGCACAACTGCGTTCTGACAGAGATGGCACAAATTCAAAATCAAGCATTGATCACGTTTAATTACAGCCTGACAGCACCATTACTCGCCAGGAAGGGAAAGCTTTCAAAAAGCATTAGTGTTATTTTACAGCAAATTCGTTTTAAGCAGACCTGTATACTGTTGTTTTTTAGGTCTGGCTTGATAGCGTAGCTGTAGCCAGACGTAGTGTGATTAATCTAAAAAGGAGGTGTCAAGAGTACTACAGCTAGGGGGTTTGGCTCCGCCACCATGTTGAATTTGAATTTGAATTTGAATTTAAAATTATATATATAGCGCACGTTCACCAGCGGTTTCATGGCGCTGCAACTGACAGATATCTGGGCGGGAGTGGCGGGAACTAAATTAAAAAGGAAAACAGGACTGCTAGTAGACTAATTAAAAGATTTAGTAAACAAATGAGCTTTGAGCTGTTTCCGGAATTGCGGATAGAGAGTTAAGGCTCTAAGCTCTAAAGGCAGGGAATTCCAAAAGAGTGGAGCAAGGGTCGCAAATTTCGATCCTCCCCATTTCTTCCTCCGGAACCGCGGGACTGTGAGGAGGGATTGAGTGGATGAGCCCAGTTCCCTAGTAGGAACATAGGGGATAATCTCAGATGAGATAAAAGCCGGTGCCGTGCCCAGTCGTGCTTGAAAGGTGATAGAGGCAAGCTTAAACTGGACACGTTCACGGACTGGGAGCCAATGTAAAGACTTAAGGAGGGGAGTGACGTGGTGGAACTTTGGCAGTTTAAACACCAGGCGCGCCGCCTGGTTCTGGATCTGCTGCAAACGCCTTAAGCTATATGCAGGTATACTCGCATATAGGACGTTGCCGTAATCCAGGCGGGAGATGACCATTGCCAGGGTGATCAGTTTCAGAGCGTCAAAAGAAAAGAAACGGGACACCTTGCGTATATGCGCAGTGAAAGAAAAGAAGAAGACACCACAGAACTGACCTGGGAGTGAAGGGTGAGCTGGGAATTAAGTTTAATGCCTAATGTTTTTACTGAGGTGGAAGGGACAGGTGGAGAGCCTAGGGAAGGGGGCCAAAACAAAGAAGACCAGGGACTGGATGGACCACCCGTCAACACCAGCTCAGTCTTGTCTGGGTTGAGTTTCATCCAGTCCCGGATATGAATCATAATAGATTGGAAATTAAGAACAGAAGCAGGGGAAGAAGACAGATTAAAGACAAGTTGGAGGTCATCCGCATAATTATATACTGTGACCTCCATTTGCTGCAGTGAAAAAATAAGAGGGGCGATGTAAAGATTAAACAAAAGAGGTGAAAGGGAGGAGCCTTGGGGGACCCCGCACTGAACTTTCCGGAAGTCCGCAGAAAAATCACCCAGGCGAACCACCTGGGTGCGGTCCCTTAGGAAGGAGGATAACCATACCAGGGCGGTACCCCCGATCCCCGCCGCCTTGACACGGGAAAGCAAGATGGTGTGATCAACCGTGTCAAAGGCGGCTGAGAGATCGAGGAGAACCAAGGCCTGGGTCTGGTTAGTGTCCATTCCCTCCCAGAGGTTGTCAAGGACCGAAAGTACTACGGACTCCGTAGAGTGTGCGGGGCGGAAACTGGCCTGGCGGGGGGCTAGAACCCCGTACTTCTCCACAAAAGAGCTCAAAGCGCAGGTGACGTGGCGCTCGAGCACTTTAGCCAAAAATGGCAGGAGGGAGATGGGGCGAAAGTTGGCGGGGACTGAGGGGTCTGGGCCCGGCTTCTTCAGGATGGGGACAATAACTGTTGTTTTGAGTGGGTTGGCTACGACACCCTGAGAGAGAGAGCTATTGAGGAGGTGAAGGGGGGGGTCTGGACTAGTGGTAAAAATGTGACGGAGGATGTGGGCAGGGCAAGGGTCTAAGGGGGAGCCGGATTTGACAAGGGGGATTATCGAAGTCAGGGATTCCTTGGTCAAGGGAGGGAGGGCAACAAGTTGGCCCTTGGGGGGAGGACACTGAGGATCCACAAAAGTGTGGGGGGGGAAGAGGAATATTGGCTTTGATGGTGGCGATTTTCTGAATGAAGAAGTTGTTTAGGGAGTGACAGAGTTCCTGGGAAGGGGTGGGCTTCAGAGTTGTTCTGTCGGAGAATGCCAGGTTATGCACAATCGAGAAGATTTCCCTCGTTTGGTTCTCAGCTGCGAGAACTTTTGAGGAAAAATAGGCTGTTTTTGCCACCAAGATAGCCTTTTTATATTGAGACAAGATGTTAATGAACTCCAATCGAAGTAAGGGGCAGTAGTTTCTCCTCCAGGCACGCTCCGCTTGGCGTACCGCTAATTTGGTGGTCTTAAGATCTTCATTGAACCACAGGTTTGCATCCTTCTCCCGCTTTGAAGTGACCCGCTTCAGAGGGGCAATAGAGTCACAACCTGAAGAGAGCCACTGGTCAATGGCCGTGACCTGGGAGAGAGTGGATAGACCTTGTAGGGAGGGGTAGGAAGCGGTGAGTAAGGCGGATAAATTGTCGGGGTCTACTCACCCCCAAGCGCGGACCCAGACATTCTTAGGAAGTGGAGGCTTAACCGGGGGGTGGGTGGGAAGGGCAAATGAAATCAGATGATGGTCCGACCACGTGCAGGGTGAGATGGATAGGGACTCTACGGGACAATTCAGGCACCAGATCTGGTCTAAGATATGTCCTTTGACATGGGTAGGAGAGTGTATATGGGATATAAAATTGAGAGATTGAAGGGTGTCTGTAAATTCTTTTGAGGAAGGGCATTCTGCGGGGTCTGAAGGCCAAAAATTGAAATCACCCAAAAGCAAAATGGAGGAGTTATTGACCGTAATCGTGGCCAATACTTCCAGAAAATCGGGAAGAAACAATAAAGGGGATTGGGGGGGACGATAGGTAAGTACACAAGTGAGAGGAGGCGTAATAGAAGTGGTGCGAATAGCCAGGTACTCCGTAGTGGCAATATCTGGCAGAGCAAGACTTTGAAAAGGGAGGTCAGCTCGGGCGATGACCGCTACGCCGCCCCCAGCCCTACCATTAGGGTGATCCGCACGTAGAGCATAATATGAGGCTGGGAGGGTGGCCAGTAGAATGGGGAGAGAGTCATCGCAAAACCAGGTTTCTGGTGCATGAAGGTCCAGCAGTACCGATAGTTCGTGCGAGTGGGCTACTGCTGACCGGGTGTTCAAATAGTAGGCCGAAAGGGCTTTAGAGGTTCCAAGGTTAACATCACCCCCAGAAAGGTGAGGGGGAATGTGATAAGGGGGAGGGGTGGCGGAAGAAGGAGCGGGAGACAGGCCAAGAGAAGAGATGCGGGAACAGGTAGTGGCGGATAAAGGCCAAGGGCCCTGGAAGCAGCGGAGTTGAGCGGGGGAATAATATATTGGGCAGAGTGACATGCCCCTAGCCCCGGTCGGCCGCGGACGGGCGCAGACGGGCTTGACTTGTTTTTTTATTTTTATTTTTTTTTTGGCATTTGTAATGCGCAGCTATGCCCAATGGGCGTCAAGGCGCCTAAATCAAATAACTAGCTGTCAATAGTCAGAAACAGAGCTTACTGGTATGCTTTAATAAAAAGCCACGTTTTCAATGACTTCCTGAAAAGGTCAAGAGATGGCAGTGACTTGATCTCAAGGGGGAGTAAATTCCACATCTGGGGTGCCAGAATGGAAAAAGCTTTGCTCCCCCATCTAGCCTTCTTGGCTCGAGGGATTACCAGTTGATTGAGCTCACTGGAGCGAAGGCATCTATTCGGGACATATCTAGTAAGTAGGGATCCAAGGGCATCATCCGAACCTGCACTTAAAGCCTTATATGTTAGACAGAGAAGTTTGAACGTGATTCTTGAGGGAATAGGGAGCCAATGGAGATTCTTCCTCGCCAAGGTCATAGATGACAGCCAAGGCAGGGCAAGGGCGAAACGCGCTGCCGCATTTTGTATGACCTGCAAGCGCTGCAAAAGGCCCTTGTTGGCCCCGGCGTAGAGTGAATTACAGTAGTCGAGCCTTGAGCCAACAAGGGCGATCACCACCTGTTTCCGTGCCTGTGGGGAAAGATAATGGACAATCCTTTTCAGGGTCCTGATGACGCCCCAACAGGTAGCCACCGTTCTGTTGACCTGAAGCTCCATAGAGAGCTGGGTGTCAAAGATGACACCAAGGTTCCTGGCAGATTGTGTAGGTGTGGGGCAGATGCCTAAAGAAGGAGGCCACCACTCACCTGACCACATGCCCTGGTCTTTGCCAAAGACCAGGACCTCTGTCTTGTCCCCGTTCAACTTTAGGGAGTTGGAAATCATCCACTCTGCAACAAGTTGCATGCAGGTCCTAAAGTTTGACGCGGCTTCATTCACAGAGTGGGTCAGGGATACCATAATCTGCGTGTCGTCGGCATACGACACTACCTCCATCCCCTGAGATCTTACTAGTCTTGCAAGGGGGGCCACGTAGATATTGAACAGGGTCGGGCTCAGTGCCGACCCCTGTGGCACCCCGCATTGCAAAGACTTAGCAGGGGAGAGGTACTCACCTAGCATGACACGCTGCTCTCGTTGATGTAAGAAGGAGCTCAGGAGACTGAGGGCCGGTCCTTCTACCCCTGCCTCCCTTAACCTGGATGTTAAGGTAAGGGGAGACAGGGTGTCGAATGCTGCTGTAAGGTCCAGCAGCACCAGTACGGTGCTTTGACCCAAATCAACTTTCCTGCGGATATTATCCATGACCTTAGTCAAGGCAGACTCCGTGCTATGCAGCTTTCTAAAGCCATGTTGGGACCCATCCAAGAAACCTGAGGCATCAAGGAAGTTAGAAAGGTGAAGGTTCAAGTGGGTCTCCAACATCTTGGCAGGGGCCGGCAGAAGGGAGATGGGTCTGAAGTTCTTCAGTACTCCGGGGTCTAAGGTGGTCTTTTTCAGCAGCGGCTTTACAATGGCTTTCTTCCAAAGTGATGGAAAAATGCCTTGTTCCAAGGCTCCATTCATTACTTCCAGCATCGGAGGAAGAATGATATCCCTACAGTTCTTTAGTTGTTTCAAAGGAACTGGGTCCAATGGGGAAGACGATTTCGTTTTGTCCAACAGGCTATTAAGTCCCTCCAAAGAAAGAGCAGGGAAATGTTCGAGGGACTGGGGGGTGTCTCTACTCCAAGATTCCAGCAGTTTAATTCGGGAAGAGTCCTCAGAACTCAGAGAATTCCTCTGTGATTGTAGAGCTATGTAGATATCATCTATTTTTTTGTAGAAGAAGTCTGATATGTTGTTGCATAGCTCCTGTGAAGCAACCACAGGGTCTGGTACCTGGAGAGAGCACAGTGAATCCACAATTTTAAAAAGCTCTTTAGAAGATGTTAGAGAACAGGTTAAGTTAGTAAAATAGTCCTGTTTTTCCTTAATCACTTTATTTTTGTACTCTCGTAACAGGCTCTTATAGACTTCTCGATCTTTGGGATCCCAGGATTTACGCCATCCTCGTTCCTACTGTCTGCATTTTTGCCTAAGAAGCCTCAGGTCCGATGAAAACCAAGGGGCAGTTGGCTTCTGTCGAGCTACAGATTTCAAAGAGGGGGGGGCTAATTCATCTGCGGCTCTGGTGATAGCATCGTTGAGTTCTTGAGCCGACTCATCCACCTTCCGCTGAGATGTGATATTGGTGTTAGGAATAAAAGGGGCAAGAGCCTCACTTGTGCGCGACTTCGGCGCGAAGTCGGCGCTCCCGCTGCGCTCGTCCGCTGCGCTTGCTCCAGGTCGTCATTTAAGTCTTCTTGGCGTGAGCCACTAGACCGCTGACCTGCACGGTGGAGAGGCAGGGCGGAAGTGGTGCAGGACCAGGCAGGAAGTGTCGCTCATAGGGCTGACCCTCCGCTCAAATGGCACACAGCCGGGGCGGACCGGGGTCGGGAGCGAAATGATGGAGGTAAGCTGGTAATCAGTTTGCCAAAATTCAGAAATTAATATACAAGCGCGATGCTATTAATCAGCGTAAAACGATTTTTAAAAAACACACAGAGTGCGCAACACAGCTCTCAGTCAGCTGGGTTGTGCAAGTTTAAAAAATAAATGTAGTCAGCGTAGTAGCCTGCCCACCGCAGTAGTCTGCCATGTTGGTAGACATGAGTACCTGTTTTGAATGGGAATAAATTGTGTGCTTCCACAGAAAAAAAGTCCTTGTCCTCCACACTGATGGGATAACTTTGCTTTTTTATTCAGTTGCCTGAGGCAGCATCAGTTTGGCTGCCTGACTTGAACTTTCAGGGGCATACACTTGACATTGTAATGCTGTGAAAGTGTTTATGATAACTAGATAATTTACAGTGTTTGTTTTTCTCTGGGAGCAGCACGGATAGGAGGAGGGCAATCATGAGGAATCTATAGCAGTCACAGCACCCTCACCTTCCATCATTAACTTTAGACGTCAGAGAACAGTTTGTGTTTAATAGCAGCATGGCATGTTCAGGGTTACACTAATCTAAATTGATTTTTAGGTCTGGCTTGGCTGTGCAATTGTTGCATGATCTTATGTGATCATCAAAAAAGCACTTTCAAAGTACTACTCAGAGCGATGCTTAGGCTCCACCCTCGTTATTTTCCCTGAGTACAGCATTTGGATGGGCTGCATTTGTGTGCATCCACTAAAAAGAAAGCTTGCTCTACAACTTTTGGTTTGAGGCAAAGTGTAGTGATGAAGGTCCACACAGGAAGGTTGTAAAGCAGGATGTTTTATTCAAGTAGTTACCAGGTAGTAAAGTCCAGAACATCAAATAGTTAAGTTGTAAATCAGAGCTGTCAGCTGCTCAGCCCATGTCCAACTGTCACTTCACCTCTCTGTGTCCCAACATTCAGAGGCACATCCAGACTCCAACATTCTATTGGGCACAGAGCACAGAGCACAGGCACTGGCTGAGCAGGAGGAGTAACATGCAATACATTACAAATGCAGGATACTACATATCCCCTTTCCTTACAACAAAAGCACAACTGCAATATAAGAATAAAAATGTAAACAAGAGTAAACCAACAGCAGCTTGAATAGGAAGATCAATGGTGTGACACCATAACCGCCAAAGAGAAGAGCAAGGGAAGCAGAGCGAAGAGACAGGTAGAAGAAGACGAGGAGGAAGTAAAGAGTATGAATGCACAAATATGAAAAGACCCAAACTGCAACAACGAATACAATGAGGCAGCAAATAAATGACCGAACAGAAGAGAGGTAAGAGATCGAAGAAAGAAGCGAAGAGTGAATATGCATGAAAGGAGTAGAAAAGAGAAGGAAGCAGAGATAAAGCAAAGTAAACAACCAGAGAATGGAGATGCATAGACGCACATAGGACTAAACCCCGAACGCACGCCCGTGCCAGGCAGGCAGGAAGGGAGGGAAGAACAAGGCACTACGCACACCTGTCACCAGCCTACACACAGACACAAAGAGGAGTGAAAGAGGATATCCTCCTGAAAAGAGAAGAAATAGAATGAAATAATAACAGGAGGGAAGGCTGGAGCAAAGTAAGTCCAGAGACCAAGGATGAAAATGGGTATGTGTAACCTGGACCCGCATGGGCGCCCCGCACCTGGGCGCGAACTGACCAAGTGTGACCCCCCCTCTTTTTATCACAGACCCCGCATTCCTCGAGGTGGACAGGCCAGGAAAAGTACAGCTGCGACGAAGAGGAGGACGGGCCCTTTAACTGGACCGAAGGTATGATGGAGGAGGAGGAGTCGGGTTCAAGGATAGAAGGCGGATCCGATCAGCAACAGGTGTGTTATTTCACCGGAGGAGCGGTCAGTGAGGAGCAGAGCGGAGTGGCGGGAAGCAGCGAGGATGAGTGGAGAAGCCGAGGACGGGAGAACAGCGAGGACGAGTGGAGAAGCCGAGGACGAGTAGGCGGGAGGTCGGAGTGGAACGGCAGTGGACGCTGGATTAGCAAAGTCAGCCTAGCGGAGGAGGAGGAAACCCGGACCCCGGACAGAAGATCGGAGCAGAGCGCGGAGGAAACATCTGGTCCCTACGAGCAGTCGAGAGGTCCAGCCGAGAGAGCCGAGGACGAAGAGGACCCACCTGGAGGCCAACACCGTGATCCGCCCAGCCGTACGCCAGGAGGGGTACGGCTCATAGAGGTGCGTAACCGTTTCCTGGGCTGGGTTAAAAAGAGAACAAGTCGCCTAACGTAGACAGGGAGCTACTACTGTGTAAATACCCGGGCTAACCGCACACCACTTAAACTCCGTGTTACCTTTCAGTTAAAGTCTCCCCCCCCCTTGTATGTCCCTGCACTGGGTGTATTCCCCCTCTCACGGCCCCTACCTTTTGACACTGATTGAATTCATTCCTGACATCTAACATCAGCCTCTCTTCTGTTTTCCCCTTGGTGGTGTCGGCGAGGGTGGACAGCACGGAGCCTCCGGAGCCTCGACGAAGGAGGAGCCCCGTCAGGAGAAGGGAGGAGGGAGTGCTAAGAAAGACACAACGAGAACGGAGCAGATCCCCACGAAGAGGAGCGACTCGTAAAACCTGTACTGATACTTTGTATGATCGAATAAACCCTTGCATAACCAAGTCACGACTCTTGCCTATACCTGGTCCCGCCGTTACAGTATGACATCACGAGGAAAGGTGTACATAAAGGAAAACAAAGAAGAGGCCAAATAGAATACATACAGTATAACTAATACTTCCCCCTATTTTCAATAAAGCAATAACAATCCGATATAAGTGAACATAGCGTTATACAAAACAGCAAAATAACAAAACGTAAAAAGACAATATCAGCCAATGGGAATGTAACCCATGACTGTCCTCTACTCCTATGCAAGAGTGTGAGGAGCATTGTGAATAGGATCAAAGCCCATGACAAAGTAGGCCTTGTAAAGTAAACCCCCATGGAGAGGAAAACAGTACTACCCTGTAAAAATGGGACCAAAACCCATAAGACGTTCTGTGTGAGGGTGACAATGTAAATGTGAATAGAACTGTGACCCATGCTACGGTGCCCTGAGTAAGGGTAAAAACCGTATGTGACCTATGTAGGCAAATGTATGTGGGCAAATGGGGCTAGAACCCATTCCCATCCCTGTGTAGGGAAAAAAAACAATCTGAACATGTAAATAGAAACATGAACCCTGCGAAAATAGGTACCCTGAGTCCATACATGAAAGATGTAGCCCATGTAGGCAAACGTAATGTGAGCCGAAGGGAAGATACCCATTGCTAACCCAGTATAAGGAAACATAATGTGTAATGACCGCAAAGCAAATACACAAAGAAACCATGAATGTGTATGGCATAAACACAGAAACACATTAACCTTTGCAAACTGTCCAAAATAAAGATGCAAACATGTTCATTGACCTGTGTCACAGTTAAAGTTTAGGGTGTGCGTGTCACCCTAGTACTTTGGCACCCACTGGAGTTCGTAAGTTAACCATATCTGTGTAGACAACAAACAGCTGTACTTGTAATGTAAGTGGCAAGAAGACTGGCATCATAGAGAGGAATCAACCAAAGATATGCAAAAGCAGTACACTAAGAGTATGTAGTGGGCTAAAGGAATCCCACCCACACGATGTACTCACAATGTTCACCACCAGTCCGTTTGCAGAAATGTAAAACTGCTCCAGGAGAGTGTTAGCAATCCGAAATGTAGAAGGTGAGAACCCACATTAGTTGAGAATCTCCAAACAATGTAGGCAAGATCAGCTGGAGTGCAGCGATGCACCGGAACACAAAGTCATTGAGAGACTGGAAGATCTTGAAGATGCGTTTAGCAGCCAACAGCAAGATGGCGGCACTCACGACACGCCGTGCCGGTAGGCTCACGGTACACTAGGGCGCTAACAACCTAACAACCTAACAACGTCCTTGAGCCATTACAGCTGTGACGCCACAGACGACTCATATGAAGTGAATCCGCATGTCTACATGGATGAGGTAAATGCGCCCGCGTTTTTAACAGTTTAGAACGACAGTGGAAACTGCAACTGAGTCAGCAGCGCAAAACGAAGGATGTGGAAAATAAAACTCACCACAGTGTCTGTCATCTAGAAACAGCCAGATTCCAATAAGCGGTAAAAATTAAGACAAAGTCCCATAGTCCGTGACACGCACAATATAATGTGTAGACACAACTAATACTTCCATGGAATGCCAAGTTAGAAAGTCAGTCACCATATTGCTCTATATGACAGGCATGAACAAAATCTGGTCTTTGAAAATATCACAGGCAATACGTTGAGGAAATCAAAGGCTGATGTAATGACGTGTAACCATCCACACACTTGTAGCCACAACATTGTTGATGAAATACATTCTCAGTAGGAGGTAACATCTGTGGGGTAACGTAGAGGCTGATAGTAGCCAACATCTAATCAACGTGAAAAAACACTGCAGTAAACGCCTGTGCAGACCCTCACAAAAAAATCACAAGAATGTGCACAAGGTCTCACAATGCAGGGAGCGCAAACCAAAAGCGCATGCGACACAGTTCTGAGTAGGTCACTAGAAACTCCCATACTGTTCAACATAGAATGGAGACAGACCTTTCACGATCACATCCTCTTACCACAGACTTGAGGTAGTGGAGCAAAAAACAGGTAACTGAAAAATGAAGGAGTGCTTCTGACTGTAGTGATAAATCCTGTGGCCACATTACATAGACTCGATGAGCACAGTATGCCAGGGATAGGGCTGTCCGGTGGTGAGGACACTGGTGGGGCGGGGTGGCGTAGTGCCTCAAGCTTACTTGTTTCATGTTGTTTCCTTTGGTTTCTTCAGAGAGACTTGTTTCTTCTTTGATGATGTCAAAATTGTTCTCTGTCAAACACGCATGTTTCTTTCTTTCAGTTGTTCCTTTCCTGTGGATACCCCCTTGTGTACTTTTTAGGTCTCGCCTAGCGGATGCAGCGCATGCGCTGCTTCACCTTGGTGAGACTATTGTAGTGGGTTTGGTACACGAAGGGAGACAAACCATGTGCGCGCACGGACAGACGATGTGCACGCACATGACGTCTCCTCTCCGCGCTCACATGCTCCCACCACACTCTTGTTTTTGTTTGTTTTATATAGCGCAAACTTGACCCGAAGGCTATCAGAGCGTGGATTTGCGTTCCAGACGGACTTGTTAATTTTGTTAGGCAGGGGAGAATAAGTAATTTTCCCAGAAACACAGGATTGTGAGCATCCTTCCCGAGACTCCAACACGGTTCCACAGCTTCGCTTTTGACCGCTTTGACTGTTAGGCCGCATCCTCTCCCCATACGGATTGAAAGTGAATGTTCTACTTCTGCTTAGCTTTTTACTTTAAAAGGATGGAGAGGTTGCCTGTGCTTGTGGACTGGTGTGTGGCTGAGACACCGGGGGCATATTGTGAAGGTCTGCACTCGCCCAGCACACAGCCGTGCACCTGTCTTTGTGCGATTGCATTGTGTAAAGTGCTCGGAGTCCCAGAGAGGAAGCAACTGCTCATTGCTTCCGAGCTGTCATGTCTGAGACGCGTTAGATTCCAGTTTACAGGGTGCAGTTTCATCTTCGTGCACTCTGCTGGGCCACACCACCTTCAGTGTTCTTGTGATGCATGTCTGCACCGTGCACCGTTTGTGCTCTTGGCATTGCAAGGTCACAGCTTCAGAAAACGGTTTGCCCCGAATGTCAGTGGACCTGCCTTCCTCTTAAGTGCCGCTCAGAAACTCCAGCAGGCATTACAGGGCCCCACCCGCTGTGGTTACACCTGCCCTCTCTGAATGTCTTAAAAATAACAGTTTCTAAAGAAGTAGGCAAGTAACCTTATTTCTGCAGTTTGCATACATTAGAACCCCGAAAGGAGGCGGCAGGAGATTGTGGATTTTTTTTACACACAAATCATGTCTCGGTGCAGGGTGGGGCCCAAATTTGTCAAGAATGGGTGCCTATTTACTCACATGGATGGCTCTTGTAGATTTGCTGAAAACCGAAAATGTGAACGCTACTAAAGAATTTTTTAAGGCTGGGTGGGCAGAACAAACATTCAATCAATCAATCAGTGACACTTATAAAGCGCGCTACATACCCGTAGGGTCTCAAGGCGCTGGGGAGGGGGGGTGCCGCTACTGCTCGAACAGCCAGGTCTTCAGCTTCTTCCTGAAGGAGAGGTGGTCTTGGGTCAGGCGCAGGTCGGACGGGAGGGAGTTCCAGGTCTTGGCGGCCAGGTAGGAGAAGGACCTTCCTCCTGTAGTCGCTCTTCGGATGCGGGGGACGGCGGCGAGGGCGTGGTTGGCTGATCGGAGGTGGCGTTTGGGAGCGTAGAAGTTGACTCGGCTGTTGAGGTAGCTCGGGCCTTGGTCGTGTAGGGCTTTGTGTGCGTGGGTGAGGAGGCGGAAGGTTATTCTCTTGTTGATGGGGAGCCAGTGAAGGTCTCTCAGATGTCCGGAGATGTGGCTGGATCGTGGGATGTCGAGGATGAGTCTGGCTGAGGCGTTTTGGATCCGCTGGAGTCTCTTCTGGAGCTTGGCGGTGGTCCCGGCGTAGAGGGCGTTGCCGTAGTCCAGTCGGCTGGTGACGAGGGCCTGGGTGACGGTCTTCCTGGTCTCTGAGGGGATCCACCAGAAGATCTTCCGTAGCATGCGTAGGATGTTGAAGCACGCCGAGGAGACGCTGTTGACTTGCCTGGTCATGGAGAGGGAGGAGTCCAGGATGAAGCCCAGGTTTCGTGCATGGTCTGTCGGTTTGGGTGCGGTGCCCAGGGCGGGAGGCCACCAGGAGTCGTCCCAGGCGGAGGGTGAAGAGCCCAGGATGAGGACCTCCGTCTTGTCCGAGTTCAGTTTCAGGCGGCTGGTCGTCATCCACTCGGCTACCTCTTTCATCCCTTCGTGCAGGTTGGCTCTGGCGGCGGCGGGGTCGTTGGTCAGGGAGAGGATCAGCTGGGTGTCGTCGGCGTAGGAGATGATGCTGAGGTGGTGTTTGCGTACGATGGCCGCGAGGGGGCTCATGTAGACGTTGAAGAGGGTGGGGCTCAGTGATGATCCTTGGGGGACGCCGCAGGATCATTGGGGTAACAGGTACTGTGGCACTGGGGCCCAGGGTGTGAGAGGCCAATTGAATCCCAATTCAGTTTTTTTTAAAAACTAGGTATAAATGTCCCATTTTCCATCTACATTGTGGCTCATGATACACTTGCTATTGAAGACGACGCTTTGATGGGGTGATCAGAATTTGAAAACCAAAAACCAGGCTATGTCACAAACATAAAAGCAGGACTACAAATATGCAGCTACATTATAAAATGCCCGCCATCTTTCACTCACGCTCCTGGTTACTGACAGCACTTGCATGTCTTAATATTTAAGTCATCTCTTAAGTTGTGCCACTGTGAAGGTGATCACATTTATGCGAAGTAAAAAGAGGTTACAGACTAGACTAGAGCCACTGCGAATACTTAAACTTTAAACTTCGGCAGGTAGCACCTCTTCGTATCCAGTAACAAGAAATGTGACACGCCTGTCACATGAGCTGCTGTAACATGAGACATTGTGAAATCAGGAATAATTTAAATAAGTGGAATTAGGCAAATGCATTAGTAATAAGTTTTATAGCGAATTCAGTACATTAATGTACCCCTGCATCGATCTGTGTAAAAAGCAAAACATGCTATTTGGCGATCGTCCTTTATGTGGAGAGAAATGTGCGCTCACCGTTTTTAGGTCGAGCCTGGGCAGAGCATGAGCTGCTCTGAGGCATGATGTATTGGTGTATGGAATAGAAGCCCGTCCACTCTCTGCTCATATTTGTCATTGGCTTGTGTCATTGTCCTTTGAAAATGCTGGATTCTGATTTGTTAAAAGGCTTGTTATTCTCACCTTAGTCCTGCCTTGTCTTCATTTGTAACCTCCCACTAGAACTGGTCCTTTTACTTTGGTTGTTACACGGTATGTTTGTTTTAGTCTGTAAGCACTATTTTCTTTAATGAGTTTCTCCTAATGCAGGCACGACTTGCTTTCCTGCAACATTCTGCACACCATGCGCACTTTCACTTTCCAAGCACCCCGGGACATTGAAATGAAATGTAATCCAGTATTTGTAAAGCACACAATTACCCAAGGGTCTCAAGGCACTGGCGGCTGTTGGGAAGATTAGGCGAGCTATTGCCCAGAGTCACATGGTGCTGGACTAATCTGGTGCCGGCACTGGGGATCGAACCGTGAGCCCCGTGGTCCGGAGTCAGGTGCCCTAACCGCTGCGAGGGACTATTTGATATTTGGAACTGGCCCGAGGTGCTGAACATTATAGTCAACCGTTTTTTTTTCATTTTTGTTGCCCTGACCGCTGCGCCACTCCTCTTCCACAATGTAAATGACAATGCTTTTTATCTATGTGTTAATTAGCAAAACAGATAAATAAAAAGCATTGTCATTTACAATGCCAATAGCTTAAACTCTCGCAAGTGCGAGACCTATTGCATTGCAAATGCTTGTTGTTGTAGCTGCTGCTGTAGTCTCAGTAAATTTCGCCATCTCCAGGTCCACTTTTACATCAAGTACCTGAGATCTGCTTGTAGCTGTAGGTTCTTCATCATTCTCCTCGCCAAAATATGTAGTGATGAATGTCCACACAGGAAGGTTGTAAAACAAGATGTTTTATTCAAGTAGTTAACAGGTACTAAAGTCCAGAACATCAAATAGTTAAGTGGTAAATCAGAGCCCCACCAGGAGCAGCCTGTCAGCTGCTCAGCCCATGTCCAACTGTCACTCACTTCACTGTGTCCCAACCTTCTGAGGCACATCTAGACTCCAACCTTATATTGGGTACAGAGCACAGGCACTGGCTGAGCAGGAGGAGTAACTACACAAAGTTTATACTTAATGCAGCAGGACTGAGATGCTTATGGTGGCAGGCCAAAGATGAAAGCTGTAGGCTTGATCTGTTTATTATGAAATGCTATGATGAAGGCACCAAGCCTGACATATTTGGTGTGTAAAGCATATGTTAAAGTACATAGTGTGGATTGTTAGGACTCTATAGTGCAGCCTACAGATAGGTAGTTTGTTGCTTGAAATCTCACAGATTACGTAGTTAACAAGGGTTTTGGTGTGACAAACTGTGGATATAGAAGATTTGATGTGTGAGAATCATTGTTACGCCTTCATAGGAGAGATAGTATTTTGCTTAGCCCACTGTAATTTTGTAGTGCCTTTCCAATTTTAGGACTTTGTGTCTGTTCGTTGCCTTGTGGAAAAGTTGCCTCTCATAACTGTAGTCCTGAGTTGGTTATGATGACAAACTATAGGGCTGATTGGTGCACTGGGAAATGTTATGTCCGATACCATAGGTCTGGTCTTCTTAACATGAAACGTTATGACAAAGGCAGTTGGTCTAAGTTATTAATTGTGAAAAATGCTTGTTCAAGCCAGTCTGCCTTTAACAACTTGTTATCACAATGTGTTACAGGCTACATACAGGTATTCTGTTACATATAATCTCACAGACTATCATAGTAGTGTGGGTTTTGGCATTAGCAACAGACTCAGCTGTTAATTTTGACAAAGCAAGTAGGATTATTTGCGTATTGTGAAAAGCATGTGTTAAAGGTAAAAGAAGAATAGTTTTGACACTGCGCTATAGCCTGTAGGCATGTATTTTATCATATGGAACTCACAGATTACTGTAGAAGCAAAGGGGTTTGCTGTTGATCACAAACATTTGGATAGAAGACACGCACTACAATAATCCTTGTTAGGTTCCCATAGGAGAGATAATATTTTGGTTTGCCAACTATAAATTTATATACGTTTGTACTAATTATGACTGCATGCCAAATGGTTGCCTTGTGGAAAGCTTGAGCACAGTACAGTGGGCTTAAGATGCTTAAGATGACACGCCACTGGTAAAGGCTATATGTGTGATTGGTTATTATGAAAAATAATTCTGATAAAGGCAGTAGGCCTGAAGTATTGTTTGTAAAAAGTATATTTTAAAGTCAGTAGGCATTTAAGTGTAGATTGTTATTTCTCTAAATTAAAGCCTACAGTTTTTTTTTTGTAAAGTGGATTATTTTAGAAAGCCAGGGTTTTAGTGTTGGTTACTGCCCCAGACTGCTTCATGGGTATAGAAGATTTACACTTTGAGTTTTATTTTTAAACCCTGTTAGGATAGATAACGTTTTTGTTGACAAGATGAACTGTAGTCACGAGGTAAACCAAAGATGTGGTTTATTAGAAAGTTACAGGATAGTAGTTGCAAGTAGATAAGTTGTTACAAGCGGATTCAAAGCTAGTTCATGGCCCCACCAGGAGCTGCATCTTTGCTGCTCAGCCCACTCTCTCTAACTGTCATTCTTCCAGTCCACCAAGCACACCAACATTCTACTCAGTCATCAGGCACTACAACATTCCACACACACACTCATGCATACTGGCTGAGCAGCAGTAAATCCAAGTACAACAATTTTGCATTGCCAACTGTAATTTTGTAAACATTTGACTTTTTATGGCGGTATGTCTGACGGTTGCCTTGTGGAAAAGTTTACAGTTAGTACAGTAGGCCTGAGTTTGGTATGATAACGAGATAGGCAAGGGTCTTTATGTTGGTCAACCTCTCTGACCAACCCCGGGAGCATAATTTCACTGGGATGATTCTTGTTAGGCCCTATTGAGATGGGTTGTACAGTTTATAAAAAGGTCAGGCTTAAGATCCTGGGTGCTGCCTTGAAGAACTGGCTATATATTAGAAACAGTTTAAGAATACCATATTATGCATCCCAGGCCCCGATTTGGGACTCTCCAGGTACGCCAGATTGTCTTAATGATCAATTATCCCGTCCCCTTAAAGTGGCAGGTTTAATGTGTTGGCGGGACCTGCAGAAAGATTTGCAGCTTCTGAGTTGGGAGTCCCTTTCTATCATGACAGGTTGGACCTTCACAAGGTCAGGATGGTGGGGAACTAAATCCTGGGACTTTAATGTATCGAATTCAAAGTTCGCCTCAGTATCAAGGAGGGGTAGATGGAAGCGTGAGGTGTCCTTTTTTTTATACTGGGCCATGCTAGAGGCTGAGGGAGTGACAGAACCTGAACTTCAAAAACTCTGGAGTAATGTTACCAGTCTAAATCCTAATAACATAAAGGACCTGTGGGGGAATTCTTTTACCATGCTTCAGGCAGTTGTTAAACCGGCTCCACTCAAAAGAAATCATCTCTACACTATGCATAGAGTATATATATCACCAAGAAAATTAGTCAGGAACACTGGCCTAGAGTATCATTGCCCTAGGTGTAAACATCCTGCAGCCGACGACTTCCATATGTTTGTGGAGTGCCCGGCGAAAATAAGTTGTTGTATCAAAGTACAGGAATTTCTGGAAGATGTGCTCCATAAACAACTGCAGGTTACCCCGGGAACTATCCTTTTTGGACTTAGTACTGATTACCATCTTAATGACCTGCCGTCCAAATTTACTTTCTATGTCATTATTTTGGCAAGGCGCGAGATATGCAGGTCCTGGAAGGATGTAAATGCCCTCACTTTCACAGAGTGTCTGAAACATATAGTCCACATAAGTGAATCTGACATGGCATGTGACAGTACCAGTTATGATAAGGTCTGGGCAGCCCTTGTGGCTTGGCTGAACAGGTAATGGTATTCCAATGATTTCACCCGGGCACTGTTGGCTCTTTTCCTCCAAAGTAACACATAGTCTCCACGGTAGTGCGAAATGGAGTGGATTAAGAAAGCAGTAGCTGCTTGAGGGTTATACATTTCTCTCTCTGCACGGGTCTCGAACATCAGGGCTGGAATAGGTTGGCCAGCGGAGAGAGGGTGTGGTTTCCCATCAAGAATGCCCAGCATGGTATATGAGGAAAAAAAAAAAAGAACAAGAGATGGGTTAAGGCTAAAGGCCTTATCATTTCACTGCAAAACAATATATGAGATTCCTTAGGTGTCATTTGTTTATAGGGAGTTATGACCGAGCAAGTAGGCTTACTTGCTTATTGTGAAAAACGTGTTAAAGGCAAACAGTTTTCAATGGTGGGTTGATTGTTAATACACTGTGCTAAAGTCTGTAGGCAGGAAGTTTGTTACACAGAACCTCACTGATTACCATAGAAGGCAAGGGTTTTGGTGTTGGTGATCCACCCGAACAAACCATGGGGAGAGACAATTTGCACTGTGGTACCACTTAATAGGCTATCTAAGTAGGGATTTGATATGGTTTTGACAGCTGCATTTTGTAAATCTTTGTAGTTTTTAATTGTTGCTTTCTGTGAAGTATAGTGACCAATACAGTGAGTCTTAGTTGGTTATGGCGATAAGCTGATGATAAAGGTTATAGACCAATTATTTATAATTAAAACATTTTTATAATGAAAAGTTACAATAAAAGCTGTAGGCCTGATTGTGAAAAGCAAATGTTAAAATTAATAGGCATTTAAGGTTAGATTGTTATTACTCTGTATTAAAGCTTACAAATATCTCTTTTATTAAATAGAATCTCACAGATTGCTGTAGTACGGAAGGGTTTTGTTGCTGGTTACCCCTTATGACAAGTTGTCCAGAAGATTTGCACTGTCCAAAACCATGTTAGGCCGTCTTAGGAGAGACCATATTTTGCTTTGTCAACTGCAATTTTGTATAGTTTGTAATTTTATGACTGTTTGTTCGATAGTTGCCTCATGTGAAAGCTTAAGTTCAGTACTGGAAACCTCAGTTGTGTCTGACGACAAGCCAATGCTAAGAGCTAGAGGCCTGATTGGTTCACTAAGAATTTTTTTTTAAATGCCATTTGTATCATTTGTTTATTATGAAAAGGTATGATAAATACTGTAGGCCTGACATATTGATTGTACAAATCATATGTTAAAGGTCAATAGACATTTAAGGGTGGATTGTAATTTCTCTATATTAAAGCTTACAGATCAGCATTTTGTCACATGAAATGTGTCAAATTACTTTTCATAGGTAAGGACTTTTGGGTTGGTTACTGCCTCTGGGGAGAAGATTTAACCTGTAATAATTTTTGCTCTAATTTCTTAGCTGTTTACCAGGATCTTGTAATAAAAAGCATTTAGATAATACATGCATCCATATATAAATACATATTCATACACACATATAGAGGGCCTTTGGGTCAGCTCTGGTCTGCCATCAGTCTATCTAAGTGTCATTTACAATTTGCTTCTATCCATCATGACAGCATACTGGCTTGGGAAAAGGTTCCGTCCACATTAGCCATTGTCTCGCTTGTCCTTTGAATTATGGCATTTTCTATTATATGTGTACATCTTCCTGCAAATGGGAGTGCTTCAGTGTCAGGCTGGTTGGCTAGTTTTCAATTTTCTCCTTCTATAGTTTTCCTTTCATTTCTTTGCTTCTCCTTTTTTAGGTCTCGCCTGAGCCAGCGTATGCGCTGGGAGGTGAGACATTTAGCGAGTGGGGGCTTTAGAAATGCGACCACAGGCTTTTGTTTGTGGCCTAAAGCTTGCTATTACACGCGCGGGCACGTGCACAGCCGCCATCTGCCTTTCACTCATTATGGCCCATTAACGCCGCCATCTGCATTTCCCCTCGTCATGGCTCATTAACTCTCTCATACCTTTTCAGCCTGTCATGAGTGATATTATTTGAAAAAACTCATTTCCTTTGTGCATTTGTAAAAATAGTTCTGACTTGTGTGCATGATGTTTAAACAAAATATTTAAACAACCACAGTTCAACTACTTTCACATGATGATTTCTGCAATTTTACATGACTCGTCGACGCCTTCTTAGTGATGATGAAATCTGAAACTTTGGTCTAACTTACTCCCTTTGCTTAGCTTTTCCACACTATACTATTTGTTTACATAAGTAATCCATGTAACCTCATAATTCTATATCTTTAATAGCTAATATTCATTCCTGCATCAAATTGCACTAAATGGCAAAACTTTATACTATTGGTTCAAAATGCAAATTACCATCTTTTTTCAAGCATACTTTTTATGACATGTTTTCTTACATCTATTGTTAAGATTGTTGTTCTTTTCCATTGGCAGGCTTTATTTCTTGGCCAAGCCACATCAATCCTGATTTATTGTTCATCTATATTTAATAAATCATGTTGGAGGTCTTTTCTACATCAGGATTTTTTTTGTCAAACCTATTTATTGACCCTTAGGTATAGCAGGTTTCCAGCCACTACAACCTTTCATGTAATTAAATACTTGCGTTCCTCTAGTTACTAAGAACATTAACCACAATTGAAAATGTGAAACCCTAATTGTGATGGCTTCCTGCACATCCAATCTCATTATTGACTTGTGTACATTTAAGAATTCTTAGTTAATTAGGACTATTACTGTTGGGCATCAGGCTCACAGCACTTAGGACCAACCCTTTGAGTCCTTGGCAATTGTTAATCTACACCTGCAATATCAGGTTTAATGTGTTTTGATTTAAAACAACTTTGGTACGTCATGTTATTGAGGTAGATAAAGCAAAATAGCCAGAGTAGATCAGTCAGCACATACGTCACCACAGCATCAGTCAGCACCACCATAGCGTCACTCTGCACCACCATAGCATCACTTAGGACCACAGCAGCATCACTCAGTGCCACCACTGCATCGCTCTATGGAACCAAAGCAACATTCAGCACCACCACAGCATCACTCAGCACCACCACAGCATCACTCAGCACCACCGCAGCATCACTCAGGGCAACAACAGCATCACTCATGGCCTCAACAGCATCACTCAGGGACACTACAGCATCACTCAGCACCACCACAGCATCACTCAAGAATACCACAGCATCACTCAGTACCACCACATCATCACTAAATGCTACCACAGCATCACTGCAGTGCCACATCATCAATCAGCCATTTGCGACTTTTTCAAGGGTCCAATAGTAGGATTGGTCAAAGCTTGAAAATCGTGTTTGTCTTCAAACGGATCAAGTCATATGAGGTCTGGATAGCAATTGTCCAGATCAATAGAAAAATCCTTAAAATATGGAATGGTAATGGAAAAACCATTTATGTGCGTCGGTTTTCTTAACACTCCAAAGAATTGTAGTTTAACGTGGCTGGATCAATAAAGGTGTCATATACAATGGCGTGGAGTCGGAGTGTCCTAACATATGATCTCAGTACGTTTGCTCTCTCTAGCATGTTCAGTCATAATACGACATCCTCCGATCAAAAAAAGTTTTGTTCCATGCAATGTCGCCAAAATCTCCTGCAATTTTATTATCGTAAAAAATGTCACAAGCTTGAAAATGTTGCTCTCCGGTCCACACCTTCAATCAAAATATAGGAAAGTCCACCACAGCATCAATATGCACTACCACAGCATCCCTCAGTGCCACCACAGCATCACTCATCACCACCACAACATCACTCAGCACTGGTACAGCATCACTCAGCACCACCAAAGCATCACTCAGCACCACCACATCAGCACCACCACAGCATCACTCAGCACCACCATAGCATTACTCAGCACCACAACAGCATCACTCAGCACCACCACAGCATCACTCAGCACCACCACAGTATCACTCAAGGATACAACAATATCACTTTGCGCCACCACATCATCACTCAGCAGTACCACAGCATCACTCAGCTCTACCACAGCATCACTCAGCTCTACCACAGCATCACTCAGGGCCACTACAGCATCACTCAGGGCCACTACAGCATCACTCAGGGCAACAACAGCATCACTCAGGGACACCACAGCATCACCCAGCACCACCACAGCATCACTCAAGACCTCCACAGCATCACTCAGTACCATCACTAAATGCTACCACAGCATCACTGCAGTGGCATATCATCAATCAGCGTCACCACAGCATCAGGCAGCACCACCACAGCATCACTCAGGACAATCTCAGCATCACTTAGGGCCAGCACAGTTTCACTCAACGCCACCACAGCACAACTCAGAAACACCACAACATTACTCAGGAACACCACAGCATCACTCTATGCTACCACAGCATCACTCTGCAGCACCAGAGCATCAATCAACATCACCACAGCATCAGTCAAAACCACCACAGCATCCCTTAGCATTACCACAGCATCACTCAGGAATACCACAGCATCACTATATGCTACAACAGCATCACTCTGCAACACCACAGCATTATTTAGCATCACCACAGCATCAGTAAGCAGTGCCACAGCATCACTCAGCACCACAACAGCATAACTCTGGGACACACCAATATTACTCAGCGCCACCACAGCATCAATCAGAACCACCACAGCGTCACTCAGCACCGCCAAAGCATCACTCAGGTCCACAACAGCATCACTCAGCACCACCACAGCATCAGTTAGCACAACAACATCATCACTCAACACTACCACAACATCACTCAGGGGCACCACAACATCACTCAGGAATACCACAGCATCACTATGCGCTACCACAGCATCACTCAGCACCACCACAGCATCACTCAAGACCACCACAGCATCACTCAGTACCACCACACCATCACTAAATGCTACCACAGCATCACTGCAGTGGCACATCATCAATCAGTGTCACCACAGCATCAGGCTGCACCACCACAGCATCAATCAGGATAATCTCAGCATCACTCAGCCAGCACAGATTCACTCAACGCCACCGCAGCACAACTCAGGAACACCACAACATTACCCAGGAAGACCACAGCATCACTATATGCTACCACAGCATCACTCTGCAGCACCACAGCATCAATCAACATCACCACAGCATCAGTCAGAACCACCACAGCATCACTCAGGGACACACCAATATTACTCAGCACCACCACAGCATCACTCAGCATCACCACAGCATCACTCAGGAATACCACAGCATCACTATATGCTACATCAGCATCACTCTGTAACACCACGGCTTTATTTAGCATCACCACAGCATCAGTCAGCACCACCACAGCATCACTCAGCACTACCACAGCAACACTCTGGGACACACCAATATTACTCAGCGCCACCACAGCATCACTCAGCACCATAACAGCGTTACTCAGCACCACCAAAGCATCACTCAGGTCCACCACAGCATCACTCAGCACCACCACAGCATCAGTTAGCACCACAACATCATCACTCAACACCATCATAATATCACTCAGGGGCACCACAGCATCACTCAGGTCTACCACAGCATCACTCAGCACCACCACAACATCACTCAGTACCACCACAGCATCACTTAAGAACACCACAGCATCACTCAGTACCACCACATCATCACTCTTCAGCACCACCACATAACTCAGCAGCACCACAGCATCACTTAGCATCACCACAGCATCACTTAGCATCACCACAGCATTATTTAGCATCACCACAGCATCAGTCAGCACCGCCACAGCATCACTCAGCACCACCACATCATCACTCTTCAGCACCACCACATCACTCAGCAGCACCACAGCATCACTTAGCATCACCACAGCATTATTTAGCATCACCACAGCATCAGTCAGCACCGCCACAGCATCACTTAGCACCACCACATCATCACTCTTCAGCACCACCACATCACTCAGCAGCACCACAGCATCACTCTGAAACACCACAGCATTATTTAACATCACCACACATCAGTCAGCATCGCCACAGCATCACTCAGCACCACCACAGCATCAATCTGGGACACACCAATATTACACAGCAACACCACAGCATCAATCAGCACCACCACAGCGTCACTCAGCACCGCCAAAGCATCACTCATGTCCACCACAGCATCACTCAGCACCACCACAGCATCAGTTAGCACCACAACATCCTCACTCTACACCACCACAACATCACTCAGGGGCACCACAGCATCACTCAGGTCTACCACAGCATCACTCAGAACCACCACAACATCACTCAGGAATACCACAGCATCACTATGCACTACCACAGCATCACTCAACATCACCACACCATCCCTCAGCACCACCACAGCATCACTCAAGACCACCACAGCATCACTCAGTACCACCACACCATCACTAAATGCTACCACAGCATCAATGCAGTGGCACATCATCAATCAGCGTCACCACAGCATCACTCATCACCACCACAACATCACTCAGCACTGGTACAGCATCACTCAGCACCACCAAAGCATCACTCAGCACCACCACATCAGCACCACCACAGCATCACTCAGCACCACCATAGCATTACTCAGCACCACAACAGCATCACTCAGCACCACCACAGCATCACTCAGCACCACCACAGTATCACTCAAGGATACAACAATATCACTTTGCGCCACCACATCATCACTCAGCAGTACCACAGCATCACTCAGCTCTACCACAGCATCACTCAGCTCTACCACAGCATCACTCAGGGCCACTACAGCATCACTCAGGGCCACTACAGCATCACTCAGGGCAACAACAGCATCACTCAGGGACACCACAGCATCACCCAGCACCACCACAGCATCACTCAAGACCTCCACAGCATCACTCAGTACCATCACTAAATGCTACCACAGCATCACTGCAGTGGCATATCATCAATCAGCGTCACCACAGCATCAGGCAGCACCACCACAGCATCACTCAGGACAATCTCAGCATCACTTAGGGCCAGCACAGTTTCACTCAACGCCACCACAGCACAACTCAGAAACACCACAACATTACTCAGGAACACCACAGCATCACTCTATGCTACCACAGCATCACTCTGCAGCACCAGAGCATCAATCAACATCACCACAGCATCAGTCAAAACCACCACAGCATCCCTTAGCATTACCACAGCATCACTCAGGAATACCACAGCATCACTATATGCTACAACAGCATCACTCTGCAACACCACAGCATTATTTAGCATCACCACAGCATCAGTAAGCAGTGCCACAGCATCACTCAGCACCACAACAGCATAACTCTGGGACACACCAATATTACTCAGCGCCACCACAGCATCAATCAGAACCACCACAGCGTCACTCAGCACCGCCAAAGCATCACTCAGGTCCACAACAGCATCACTCAGCACCACCACAGCATCAGTTAGCACAACAACATCATCACTCAACACTACCACAACATCACTCAGGGGCACCACAACATCACTCAGGAATACCACAGCATCACTATGCGCTACCACAGCATCACTCAGCACCACCACAGCATCACTCAAGACCACCACAGCATCACTCAGTACCACCACACCATCACTAAATGCTACCACAGCATCACTGCAGTGGCACATCATCAATCAGTGTCACCACAGCATCAGGCTGCACCACCACAGCATCAATCAGGATAATCTCAGCATCACTCAGCCAGCACAGATTCACTCAACGCCACCGCAGCACAACTCAGGAACACCACAACATTACCCAGGAAGACCACAGCATCACTATATGCTACCACAGCATCACTCTGCAGCACCACAGCATCAATCAACATCACCACAGCATCAGTCAGAACCACCACAGCATCACTCAGGGACACACCAATATTACTCAGCACCACCACAGCATCACTCAGCATCACCACAGCATCACTCAGGAATACCACAGCATCACTATATGCTACATCAGCATCACTCTGTAACACCACGGCTTTATTTAGCATCACCACAGCATCAGTCAGCACCACCACAGCATCACTCAGCACTACCACAGCAACACTCTGGGACACACCAATATTACTCAGCGCCACCACAGCATCACTCAGCACCATAACAGCGTTACTCAGCACCACCAAAGCATCACTCAGGTCCACCACAGCATCACTCAGCACCACCACAGCATCAGTTAGCACCACAACATCATCACTCAACACCATCATAATATCACTCAGGGGCACCACAGCATCACTCAGGTCTACCACAGCATCACTCAGCACCACCACAACATCACTCAGTACCACCACAGCATCACTTAAGAACACCACAGCATCACTCAGTACCACCACATCATCACTCTTCAGCACCACCACATAACTCAGCAGCACCACAGCATCACTTAGCATCACCACAGCATCACTTAGCATCACCACAGCATTATTTAGCATCACCACAGCATCAGTCAGCACCGCCACAGCATCACTCAGCACCACCACATCATCACTCTTCAGCACCACCACATCACTCAGCAGCACCACAGCATCACTTAGCATCACCACAGCATTATTTAGCATCACCACAGCATCAGTCAGCACCGCCACAGCATCACTTAGCACCACCACATCATCACTCTTCAGCACCACCACATCACTCAGCAGCACCACAGCATCACTCTGAAACACCACAGCATTATTTAACATCACCACACATCAGTCAGCATCGCCACAGCATCACTCAGCACCACCACAGCATCAATCTGGGACACACCAATATTACACAGCAACACCACAGCATCAATCAGCACCACCACAGCGTCACTCAGCACCGCCAAAGCATCACTCATGTCCACCACAGCATCACTCAGCACCACCACAGCATCAGTTAGCACCACAACATCCTCACTCTACACCACCACAACATCACTCAGGGGCACCACAGCATCACTCAGGTCTACCACAGCATCACTCAGAACCACCACAACATCACTCAGGAATACCACAGCATCACTATGCACTACCACAGCATCACTCAACATCACCACACCATCACTCAGCACCACCACAGCATCACTCAAGACCACCACAGCATCACTCAGTACCACCACACCATCACTAAATGCTACCACAGCATCAATGCAGTGGCACATCATCAATCAGCGTCACCACAGCATCAGGCAGCACCACCACAGCATCACTCAGGACAATCTCAGCATCACTCAGCCAGCACAGATTCACTCAACGCCACCGCAGCACAACTCAGGAACACCACAACATTACTCAGGAAGACCACAGCATCACTATATGCTACCACAGCATCACTCTGCAGCACCACAGCATCAATCAACATCACCACAGCATCAGTCAGAACCACCACAGCATCACTCAGGGACACACCAATATTACTCAGCACCACCACAGCATCACTCAGCATCACCACAGCATCACTCAGGAATACCACAGCATCACTATATGCTACATCAGCATCACTCTGTAACACCAAGGCTTTATTTAGCATCACCACAGCATCAGTCAGCACCACCACAGCATCACTCAGCACTACCACAGAAACACTCTGGGACACACCAATATTACTCAGCGCCACCACAGCATCAATCAGCACCATAACAGCGTTACTCAGCACCACCAAAGCATCACTCAGGTGCACCACAGCATCACTCAGCACCACCACAGCATCAGTTAGCACCACAACATCATCACTCAACACCATCACAACATCACTCAGGGGCACCACAGCATCACTCAGGTCTACCACAGCATCACTCAGCACCACCACAACATCACTCAGTACCACCACAGCATCACTTAAGATCACCACAGTATCACTCAGTACCACCACATCATCACTCTTCAGCACCACCACATAACTCAGCAGCACCACAGCATCACTTAGCATCACCACAGCATCACTTAGCATCACCACAGCATTATTTAGCAGCACCACAGCATCAGTCAGCACCGCCACAGCATCACTCAGCACCACCACATCATCACTCTTCAGCACCACCACATCACTCAGCAGCACCACAGCATCACTTAGCATCACCACAGCATTATTTAGCATCACCACAGCATCAGTCAGCACCGCCACAGCATCACTTAGCACCACCACATCATCACTCTTCAGCACCACCACATCACTCAGCAGCACCACAGCATCACTCTGCAACACCACAGCATTATTTACCATCACCACACATCAGTCAGCATCGCCACAGCATCACTCAGCACCACCACAGCATCAATCTGGGACACACCAATATTACTCAGCAACACCACAGCATCAATCAGCACCACCACAGCATCACTCAGCACCGCCAAAGCATCACTCAGGTCCACCACAGCATCACTCAGCACCACCACAGCATCAGTTAGCACCACAACATCATCACTCCACACCAACACATCATCACTCAACACCACCACAACATCACTCAGGGGCACCACAGCATTACTCAGGTCTACCACAGCATCACTCAGAACCACCACAATATCACTCAGGAATACCACAGCATCACTATGCGCTACCACAGCATCACTGAACATCACCACACCATCACTCAGCACACAACAGCATCACTCAAGACCACCACAGCATCACTAAATGCTACCACAGCATCAATGCAGTGGCACATAATCAATCAGCGTCACCACAGCATCAGGCAGCACCACCACAGCATCACTCAGGACAATCTCAGCTTCACTCAGGGCCAGCTCAGATTCACTCAACGCCACCACAGCACAACCCAGGAACACCACAACATTACTCAGGAACACCATAGCATCACTATATGCTCCACAGCATCACTCTGCAGCACCACAGCATCAATCAACATCACCACAGCATCAGTCAGAACCACCACAGCATCACTCAGGGACACACCAATATTACTCAGCACCACCACAGCATCACTCAGCATCATCACAGCATCACTCAGGAATACCAAAGCATCACTATATGCTACATCAGCATCACTCTGTAACACCTCAGCTTTATTTAGCATTACCACAGCATCAGTCAGCACCACCACAGCATCACTCAGCACTACCACAGCAACACTCTGGGACACACCAATATTACTCAGCGCCACCACAGCATCAATCAGCACCATAACAGCATTACTCAGCACCACCAAAGCATCACTCCGGTCCACCACAGCATCACTCAGCACCACCACAGCATCAGTTAGCACCACAACATCATCACTCAACACCATCACAACATCACTCAGGGGCACCACAGCATCACTCAGGTCTACCACAGCATCACTCAGCACCACCACAACATCACTCAGTACCACCACAGCATCACTTAAGATCACCACAGTATCACTCAGTACCACCACATCATCACTCTTCAGCACCACCACATAACTCAGCAGCACCACAGCATCACTTAGCATCACCACAGCATCACTTAGCATCACCACAGCATTATTTAGCATCACCACAGCATCAGTCAGCACCGCCACAGCATCACTCAGCACCACCACATCATCACTCTTCAGCACCACCACATCACTCAGCAGCACCACAGCATCACTTAGCATCACCACAGCATTATTTAGCATCACCACAGCATCAGTCAGCACCGCCACAGCATCACTTAGCACCACCACATCATCACTCTTCAGCACCACCGGATCACTCAGCAGCACCACAGCATCACTCTGCAACACCACAGCATTATTTAACATCACCACACATCAGTCAGCATCGCCACAGCATCACTCAGCACCACCACAGCATCAATCTGGGACACACCAATATTACTCAGCAACACCACAGCATCAATCAGCACCACTACAGCGTCACTCAGCACCGCCAAAGCATCACTCAGGTCCACCACAGCATCACTCAGCACCACCACAGCATCAGTTAGCACCACCACAACATCACTCAGGGGCACCACAACATCACTCAGGTCTACCACAGCATCACTCAGAACCACCACAAAATCACTCAGGAATACCACAGCATCACTATGCACTACCACAGCATCACTCAACATCACCACACCATAACTCAGCACCACCACAGCATCACTCAAGACCACCACAGCATCACTCAGTACCACCACACCATCACTAAATGCTACCACAGCATCAATGCAGTGGCACATCATCAATCAGCGTCACCACAGCATCAGGCAGCACCACCACAGCATCACTCAGGAAAATCTCAGCATCACTCAGGGCCAGCTCAGATTCACTCAACGCCACCACAACACAACCCAGGAACACCACAACATTACTCAGGAACACCATAGCATCACTATATGCTACCACAGCTTCACTCTGCAGCACCACAGCATCAATAAACATCACCACAGCATCACTCAGAACCCCCACAACATCACTCAGGAATACCACAGCATCACTATGCGCTACCACAGCATCACTCAACATCACCACACCATCACTTAGCACCACCACAGCATCACTCAAGACCACCACAGCATCACTCAGTACCACCACACCATCACTAAATGCTACCACAGCATCAATGCAGTGGCACATCATCAATCAGTGTCACCACAGCATCAGGCAGCACCACCACAGCATCACTCAGGACAATCTCAGCATCACTCAGGGCCAGCTCAGATTCACTCAACGCCACCACAGCACAACCCAGGAACACCACAACATTACTCAGGAATACCACAGCATCACTATGCGCTACCACAGCATCATTCAATGTCACCACACCATCACTCAGTACCACCACAGCATCACTTAAGAACACCACAGCATCACTCAGTACCACCACATCATCACTCTTCAGCACCACCACATAACTCAGCAGCACCACAGCATCACTCTACAACATCACAGCATTATTCAACATCACCACACATCAGTCAGCATCGCCACAGCATCACTCAGCACCACCACAGCATCAATCTGGGACACACCAATATTACTCAGCAACACCACAGCATCAATCAGCACCACCACAGCGTCACTCAGCACCGCCAAAGCATCACTCAGGTCCACCACAGCATCACTCAGCACCACCACAGCATCAGTTAGCACCACAACATCATCACTCAACACCACCACAACATCACTCAGGGGCACCACAGCATTATTTAGCATCACCACAGCATCAGTCAGCACCGCCACAGCATCACTCAGCACCACCACATCATCACTCTTCAGCACCACCACATCACTCAGCAGCACCAGAGCATCACTTAGCATCACCACAACATTATTTAGCATTACCACAGCATCAGTCAGCACGCCACAGCATCACTTAGCACCACCACATCATCACTCTTCAGCACCACCACATCACTCAGCAGCACCACAGCATCACTCTACAACATCACAGCATTATTCAACATCACCACACATCAGTCAGCATCGCCACAGCATCACTCAGCACCACCACAGCATCAATCTGGGACACACCAATATTACTCAGCAACACCACAGCATCAATCAGCACCACCACAGCGTCACTCAGCACCGCCAAAGCATCACTCAGGTCCACCACAGCATCACTCAGCACCACCACAGCATCAGTTAGCACCACAACATCATCACTCAACACCACGACAACATCACTCAGGGGCACCACAGCATCACTCAGGTCTACCACAGCATCACTTACCACCACCCCACAACATCACTCAGGGGCACCACAGCATTACTCAGGTCTACCACAGCATCACTCAGAACCACCACAACATCACTCAGGAATACCACAGCATCACTCAACATCACCACACCATCACTCAGCACACCACAGCATCACTCAAGACCACCACAGCATCACTCAGTACCACCACACCATCACTAAATGCTACCACAGCATCAATGCAGTGGCACATCATCAATCAGCGTCACCACAGCATCAGGCAGCACCACCACAGCATCACTCAGGACAATCTCAGCATCACTCAGGGCCAGCTCAGATTCACTCAACGCCACCACAGCACAACCCAGGAACACCACAACATTACTCAAGAACACCATAGCATCACTATATGCTACCACAGCATCACTCTGCATCACCACAGCATCAATCAACATCACCACAGCATCAGTCAGAACCACCACAGCATCACTCAGGGACACACCAATATTACTCAGCACAACCACAGCATCACTCAGCATCACCACAGCATCACTCAGGAATACCACAGCATCACTATATGCTACAACTTTATCACTCCGCAACACCACAGGATTATGTAGCATCACCACAGCATCAGTCAGCACAACCACAGCATCACTCAGCACCACCACAGCATCACTCTGGGACACACCAATATTACTCAGCGCCACCACAGCATCAATCAGCATCACCACAGCGTTACTCAGCACCGCCAAAGCATCACTCAGGTCCACCATAGCATCACTCAGCACCACCACAACATCAGTTAGCACCACAACATCATCACTCAACACTACCACAACATCACTCAGGGGCACCAGAGCATCACTCATGTCTACCACAGCATCACTCAGCACCACCCCAGCATCACTATGCACTACCACAGCATCACTCAGCACCACCACATAATCACTCTTCAGCACCACCACATCACTCAGCAGCACCACAGCATCACTCAGCATCACCACAGCATTATTGAGCATCACCACAGCATCAGTCAGCACCGCCACAGCATCACTCAGCACCACCACATAAGCACTCTTTGGCACCACCTCATCACTCAGCAGCACCACAGCATCACTCTGCAACACCACAGCATTATTTAGCATCACCACAGCATCAGTCAACACCACAACAGCATCACTCAGCACCACCACAACATCACTCTGTGACACACCAATATTACTCAGCGCCACCACAGCATCACTTAAGAACACCACAGCATCACTCAGTACCACCCCAGCATCACTATGCACTACCACAGCATCACTCAGCACCACCACATAATCACTCTTCAGCACCACCACATCACTCAGCAGCACGACAGCATCACTCAGCATCACCACAGCATTATTGAGCATCACCACAGCATCAGTCAGCACCGCCACAGCATCACTCAGCACCACCACATAAGCACTCTTTGGCACCACCTCATCACTCAGCAGCACCACAGCATCACTCTGCAACACCACAGCATTATTTAGCATCACCACAGCATCAGTCAACACCACAACAGCATCACTCAGCACCACCACAACATCACTCTGTGACACACCAATATTACTCAGTGCCACCACAGCATCAATAAGCACCACCACAGCATCACTCAGCACCGCCAAAGCATCACTCAGGCCCACCACAGCATCACTCGGCACCACCACAGCATCAGTTAGCACCACAACATCATCACTCAACACCACGACAACATCACTCAGGGGCACCACAGCATCACTCAGGTCTACCACAGCATCACTTACCACCACCCCAACATCACTCAGGAATACCACAGCATCACTATGCGCTACCTAGCATCACTCAACGTCACCACATCATCACTCAGCACCACCACAACATCACTTAAGAACCCCTCAGCATCACTCAGTACCATCACAGCATCACTATGCGCTACCACAGCATCACTCAGCACCACCACATCATCACTCTTCAGCACCACATCACTCAGCAGCACAACAGCATCACTCAGCATCACCACAGCATCACTCAGCAGCACAACAGCATCACTGAGCATCACAACAGCATCACTCACCACCACCACAGCATCACTCACCATCACCACATCATCACTCAGGGGCACCACAACATCAATCAGAACCACCACAACATCAATATGCGCAACGACACCAAAACCACAGCGTCACTCAAGCCCACAACAGTATGGCTCAAGGCCACAACAGCATTGCTCTAAGCCACCACATCAACACTCAAACCCACCACAGCAACACTCAGACCCACCACAGCATCACTCAGGAACACCTCAGGATCACTCAGTACCACCACAGCATCATTATATGCTACCACAGCATCACTCTGCAGCACCACAACATCAATCAACATCACCACAGCATCAGTCAGCACCACCATAGCATCACTCAGCACCATCACAGTGTCACTCAGGGACACACCAATATTACTCAGCACCGCCACAGCATCAATAAGCACCACCACAGTGTCACTCAGGTCCACCACAGCATCACTCAGCACCACCACAGATCAGTCAGCACTACCACATAATCACTCAACACCACCACAGCATCACTCAGCACCACCACAGCATCAATCAGCACCACCACAACATCAATCAGTTCAACTACTGCAGCACTCAGTACCAGCACAGCTTCACTCAAGCACACAACAATATAACTCAAGGCCACAACAGCATCACTCAGTTCCACCACAGTATCACTCTACGTTACCACAGCAACACTCAGCAACACTACATTATCGCTCAGGGCGAACACTGATTCACTCAACAACACCACAGGATCACTCAGCACCAACACAGTATCACTCAGCACCACCACAGCATCACTCAGGGACCCAACCATATCACTCAGTGCCACCACAGCATCAGTCAGCACCACCACAGCTTCACTCAGCACCACCACAGCATCGCTCAGCACCACCACAGCATCGCTCAGCACCACCACAGCATCAGTCAGCATCACCACATCATTACTCTGCACCACCACAACATCACTCAGGAATACCACAGCATCACTATGCACTACCACAGCATCAGTCAATGTCACCACACCATCACTCAGCACCACCACAGCATCACTTAAGAACACCATAGCATCACTCAGTACCACCCCAGCATCACTATGCACTACCACAGCATCACTCAGCACCACCACATCATCACTCTTCAGCACCACCACATCACTCAGCAGCACCACAGCATCACCACAGCATTATTTAGCATCACCACAGCATCGGTCAGCACCGCCACAGCATCACTCAGCACCACCACATAATCACTCTTTGGCACCACCACATCACTCAGCAGCACCACAGCATCACTCTGCAACACCACAGCATTATTTAGCATCACCACAGCATCAGTCAACACCGCCACAGCATCACTCAGCACCACCACAACATCACTCTGTGACACACCAATATTACTCAGCGCCACCACAGCATCAATCAGCACCACCACAGCATCACTCAGCACCGCCAAAGCATCACTCAGGCCCACCACAGCATCACTCGGCACCACCACAGCATCAGTTAGCACCACAACATCATCACTCAACACCACGACAACATCACTCAGGGGCACCACAGCATCACTCAGGTCTACCACAGCATCACTTACCACCACCACAACATCACTCAGGAATACCACAGCATCACTATGCACTACCTAGCATCACTCAACGTCACCACACCATCACTCAGCAGCACCACAACATCACTTAAGAACCCCACAGCATCACTCAGTACCACCACAGCATCATTATGCGCTACCACAGCATCACTCAGCACCACCACATCATCACTCTTCAGCACCACATCATTCAGCAGCACAACAGCATCACTCAGCATCACCACAGCATCACTCAGCAGCACAACAGCATCACTGAGCATCACCACAGCATCACTCACCACCACCACATCATCACTCACCATCACCACAGCATCACTCAGGGGCACCACAACATCAATCAGAACCACCACAACATCAATACGCGCAACAACACCAAAACCACAGCGTCACTCAAGCCCACAACAGTATGGCTCAAGGCCACAACAGCATTGCTCTACGTCACCACAGCAACACTCAGACCCACCACAGCAACACTCAGACCCACCACAGCATCACTCAGGAACACCTCAGGATCACTCAGTACCACCACAGCATCACTATATGCTACCACAGCATCACTCTGCAGCACCACAACATCAATCAACATCACCACAGCATCAGTCAGCACCACCATAGCATCACTCATCACCACCACAACGTCACTCAGGGACACACCAATATTACTCAGCACCGCCACAGCATCAATAAGCACCACCACAGTGTCACTCAGGTCCACCACAGCATCACTCAGCACCACCACAGCATCAATCAGCACCACCACAACATCAATCAGTTCAACTACTGCAGCACTCAGTACCAGCACAGCTTCACTCAAGCACACAACAATATAACTCAAGGCCACAACAGCATCACTCAGTTCCACCAGAGTATCACTCTATGTTACCACAGCAACACTCAGCAACACTACATTATCGCTCAGGGCGAACACTGATTCACTCAACAACACCACAGGATCACTCAGCACCAACACAGTATCACTCAGCACCACCACAGCATCACTCAGGGACCCAACCATATCACTCAGTGCCACCACAGCATCAGTCAGCACCACCACAGCTTCACTCAGCACCACCACAACATCGCTCAGCACCCCCACAGCATCGCTCAGCACCACCACAGCATCAGTCAGCATCACCACATCATTACTCTGCACCACCACAGCATCACTCAGGGACACCACAGCATCACTCACATTCACTACAGCATCACTCAGCACCACCACATCATCACTATGCACTATCACAACATCACTCAGCACCACCACAGCATCACTGAGCACCACCACAGCATCACTCAGCACCACCCCAACATCCCTCAGGAACATCACAGCATCACTCAGTACTACCACAGGTACTAAAAAATTTCCGGCCGATTTCGTTATTACCAGCACCGGCAAAAATTCTGGTAGCTCATCTAAATAGGCACCTGACAATATTCTTAGAAGGGGAGAACCGTTTGGATCCCTCCCAACATGGATTCCGCGCGGCCCTTAGCACGGAGACTGCCCTTACAGTTGTAAACAATATTAGATTGCAGGTAGACAAGGGGGAGACTACTTTGTTGGTCTTGCTGGACCTTACTGCAGCCTTTGATATCCTATCCCCCTCTATCCTTGTGGATAGACTGAGGGGGATAGGGGTTGAAGGGCGCGCCTTGAGCCTCTTGTCCTCTTTCTTGCATCTGAGACAGCAAAGAGCGAAACTTGGTGACTTTACGTCCCCCACTCAGGCAGTGCAATGTGGAGTCCCACAGGGCTCGGCGCTGAGCCCGGTCCTGTTTAACATATATGTGACTCCCCTTGCTAAAATAATAAGATCATTTGGATATCAGGTTCTATCCTACGCCGATGATACACAGATAATTGTCTCAATAACCCATCCTGGGCATGACTGTGCGGCAAAATTTAAGACCTGTATGGAATCTGTATCATCGTGGATGATAAGGAATTTTCTCAAACTGAAAGGTGAGAAGACCGAGGTTCTGGTATTTGGTGGGAACCAAGATCTATGGAGTGAGGAATGGTGGCCCACCTCCCTGGGCGAATGCCCCCGCCCGGCCAAATTTGCTAAGAACTTAGGTGTAACTATAGATCCTTCCTTGTCATTCGGTCTACAGGTCAATAAAACGGTTGGCACCTGTTGCTCCATATTTGGACCCTAAAGAAGATAGCTCCTTTCTTATCCCCTGAGGCGTGGGAGCAAGCTACGGTCGCCTTGGTATTGTCCAGAATCGATTATTGCAACGCTCTCTATAGTGGGATAAATAAGAAAGCGATCCAAAAACTACAGGTAACTCAGAATGCGGCCGCCAGGCTAGTTCTGAATCTGCCTAGACGATTGTCAGAGACAGCGGCAAGAAGAGAGCTGCACTGGTTGCTGATCCAGGCGAGAATCTCATTCAAGATTCTATGCTTTGCCCATAGTGTGTTTTTTTAGATCTGGTCCGGAAGGAGTCAAATCCTTATTGTCACCTTATATCCCCCGCAGAGACTTGAGATCTGCCTCAAAAAATTTGCTTACAGTCCCGAGGGTCAAGAAGGCGAGATGGGGGGGCAGAGCATTCTCTCTGCTGGCCCCCAAATTATGGAACTCGCTCCCTTCGGAAATTGCCAGTCAACCCTCTTTGATTGTCTTTCGCAAACTCATAAAGACATGGCTGTTCTTATCAGCCTACTAATTGTAATGTGACCGGCGTTCACGTCTCTGTTTCTGTCTCTTAGCCTCAGTTATGTTTTTGTCTTTTCCATCTGACAGCGCCTTGATGCCCTTTTTGGGTTAAGTTTTCTTGCACGATAGAAATAATCACTCATTCATTTATTCATACTGTCATATGGTTACTGCGTTTCTATATATTGTGTTAAGTTAGCATGAGTTTATTAAATGTTTAAACGACATATTTTCCTTCGGCTTCAGTTTGCACACGACACCCAATTGTTATTGTAGCTTTCAACCTAGACGAAAGATGTGATTTATTTGAGAATAATATGTTATTGCTCTGATATCAGTCGTGTTTGGTACAACTGTCTGCACACTGAGAAATGCACTCTCTAAGAATAATCTAACACAAGGTTGCTGAAAGCCTGATCCTCGCACTACATTAGACATAACACAAATAATGTTGCTGCCAACATTTGGGCTCTACGCGGGTTTAAGATAGAGTTACAGGGAATTAATCAACACACTTGATGCTTCGCATGCAGAGAGCTGGTAGCTGTTGATGTGATCTCCTCCTACTGAGAATTAGAGGTATGGGCCCGCCCTGTTAGAACCCAAATGAGACCTTCTTAGATATAATATAATATGCTAAATAGGGTGCGCGAAATATAGGTGATACAGACTTCTATAGATTTTGCATTATAATATGCTATCACTGTTCGCTTATTATGGACTAGTGACTATGCTGCTAACTCTGGTTTTTATAATATGTATGTTGATATTATATAAGATACTGCGTTTGAGAACTTTGCATTGAAAAATAAACATTTCAAACTTGCACGTGTGTTCTTTGCCTCCAAGTTTCGGTTTGTAATGATTATATAATGAACGAGTGTTCATGTGTTCCACGATACCTGAGGTACCCTAAGTTCATGTTCTGGATTGTCTAAGTCATTGGGAAGTTATTACTACCGATGAGACACTGTAGCTAGCTTGGTAAGGGGATTTCTGAAACTAAGGTGAGTTTTGGGGCACCCTAACTCACCCAGGTTCTAGATCTCTGTGCACAGTTCTGTGGGAGAACGGAAACCCTGCTACAATACCACAGCATCACTATGTGCTACCACAGCATCGCTAAATATCACTCAATGCCACCACAGCATCATTCAGCACCACCACGGCATCACTCAGAAACACTACAGCATTACTCAGTACTACCACAGCATCCCTCAGGGCAACCACCACATCACTCAGCACCACAACAGCATCAGTCAGCACCACCACAGCATCAGTCAGGGCCACCAAAACATTCACTTAGCGGAAGCACAGGATCACTCAACGCTAGCACAGCATCAGTTAGCACCACCCAAGCTTAACTCAGCACTACCCCAGCATCACTCAGCACCACTATAGCATCACTCAGGACCACCACAACATTACTCAGCACTGCCACAGCATCACTCAGCACCACCACAATTTCACTCAGGAATACCACAGCATCAGTATGCGCTACCACAGCATGGTTCAACGTCACCACACCATCACTCAGCACCACCACAGCATCACTTAAGAACACCACAGCATCACTCAGTACCACCACAGCATCACTATGCGCTACAACAGCATCACTCAGCACCACCACATCATCACTCTTCAGCACCACACATCACTCAGCAGCACCACAGCATCACCACAGCATTATTTAGCATCACTACAGCATCAGTCAGCACCTCAACAGCATCACTCAGCACCACCACATCACTCAGCAGCACCACAGCATCACTCTGCAACACAACAGCATTATTTAGCATCACCACAGCATCAGTCAGCACTGCCACAGCATCACTTAGCACCACCACAGCATCACTCTGGGACACACCAATATTACTCAGCGCCACCACAGCATCAATCAGCACCACCACAGCGTCACTCAGCACCGCCAAAGCATCACTCAGGTCCACCACAGCATTACTCAACACTGCCACAGCATCACTCAGCACCACCACAATTTCACTCAGGAATACCACAGCATCAGTATGCGCTACCACAGCATGGTTCAACGTCACCACACCATCACTCAGCACCACCACAGCATCACTTAAGAACACAACAGCATCACTCAGTACCACCACAGCATAACTATGCGCTACAACAGCATCACTCAGCACCACCACATCATCACTCTTCAGCACCACCACATCACTCAGCAGCACCACAGCATCACCACAGCATTATTTAGCATCACTACAGCATCAGTCAGCACCTCAACAGCATCACTCAGCACCACCACATCATCACTCTTCAGCACCACCACATCACTCAGCAGCACAACAGCATCACTCTGCAACACCACAGCATTATTTAGCATCCCCACAGCATCAGTCAGCACTGCCACAGCATCACTTAGCACCACCACAGCATCACTCTGGGACACACCAATATTACTCAGCGCCACCACAGCATCAATCAGCACCACCACAGCGTCACTCAGCACCGCCAAAGCATCACTCAGGTCCACCACACCATCACTCAGCACCACCACAGCATCAGTAAGCACAACAACATCATCAATCAACACCACCACAACATCACTCAGGGGCAACACAGCATCACTCAGGTCTACCACAGCATCACTCAGCACCACCACAACATCACTCAGGAATACCTTTAGCATCACTATGCGCTACCACAGCATCACTCAACATCACCACACCATCACTCAGCACCACCACAGCATCACTTAAGAACACCACAGCATCACTAAGTACCACCACAGCATCACTATGCACTACCACAGCATCACTAAGCACCACCACATCATCACTCTTCAGCACCACCATATCACTCAGCAACACCACAGCAAGCATCACTCAGCATCACCACAGCATCACTCACCACCACCACAGCATCATTCACCACCACCACAGCACCACTCAGGGGCACCACAACATCAATTAGAACCACCACAACATCAATCCGCGCAACTACACCAAAACCACAGCGTCACTCAAGCCCACAACAGTATGGCTCAAGGCCACAACAGCACTGCTCTACGCCACCACAGCAACACTCAGACCCACCACAGCAACACTCAGACCCACCACAGCATCACTCAGGAACACCACAGCATCACTCAGTACCACCACAGCATCACTATATGCTACCGCAGCATCACTCTGCAGCGCCACAACATCAATCAACATCACCACAGCATCAGTCAGCACCACCATAGCATCACTCAGCACCACCACAGCGTCACTCAGGGACACACCAATGTTACTCAGCACCGCCACAGCATCAATAAGCACCACCACAGTGTCACTCAGGTCCACCACAGCATCACTCAGCACCACCACAGAATCAGTCAGCACCACCACAACATCAAATAGGACCACCACAACATCAATCAGTTCAACTACCGCAACACTCAGTACCACCACAGTTTCACTTAAGCACACAACAATATAACTCAAGGCCACAACAGCATCACTCAGCGCCACCACAGCATCACTCTACGTTACCAGCAACACCACATTATCGCTCAGAGCCAACACTGATTCACTCAACAACACCACAGGATCACTCAGCACCAACACAGTATCACTCAGCACCACCACAGCATCACTCAGGGACCCAACCATATCACTCAGTGCCACCACAGCATCAGTCAGCACCACTACAGCATCACTCAGCACCACCACAGCATCGCTCAGCACCACCACAGTATCAGTCAGCACCACCACATCATTACTCTGCAACACCACAGCATCACTCAGGAACACCACAGCATCACTCACCTTCACTACAGTATCACTCAGCACCACCACAGCATCACTATGCACTATTACAACATCACTCAGCACCACCACAGCATTACTGAGCACCACCACAGCATCACTCATCTCCCCCCCAAAATCACTCAGGAACACCAAAGCATCACTCAGTACAACCACAGCATCACTATGTGCTACCACAGCATTGCTAAATATCACTCAATGCCACCACAGCATCACTCAGCACCACCACGGCATCACTCAGAAACACCACAGCATTACTCAGTACCACCACAGCATCCCTCAGGGCAACCACAGCATCACTCAGCACCACCACAGCATCAACCAGCACCACCACAGCATCAGTCAGGGCCACCAAAACATTCATTCAGCGGAAGCACAGGATCACTCAACGCTAGCACAGCATCAGTTAGCAACACCAAAGCTTAACTCAGCACTACCCCAGCATCACTCAGCACCACCATAGCATCACTCAGGACCATCACAGCATCACTCAGCACTGCCACAGCATCACTCAGCACCACCACAGCATCACTCAGCACCACCACATCAGCACCACCTCAGCATCACTCAGCACCACTACAGCATCACTCAGTACCACCACAGCATCACTCAGCACCACCACAGTATCACTCAAGGATACAACAATATCACTTTGCGCCACCACATCATCACTTAGCAGTACCACAGCATCACTCAGCACTACCACAGCATCACTCAGCACCACCACAGCATCACTCAGCACCACCACATCAGCACCATCACAGCATAACTCAGCACCACCACAGCATCACTCAGCACCACCACAGTATCCCTCAACACCACCACAGTATCACTCAAGGATACAACTATATCACTTTGCGCCACCACATCATCACTCAGCAGTACCTTAGCATCACTCAGCACTACCACAGCATCACTCAGGGCCACAACAGCATCACTCAGGGCCACTACAGCATCACTCGGGCCACAACAGCATCTCTCAGGGACACCACAGCATCACTCAGCACCACCACAGCATCACTCAAGACCACCACAGTATCACGCAATACCACCACACCATCACTAAATGCTACCACAGCATCGGCACAGCATCAATCAGCATCACCACAGCATCAGGCAGCACCACCACAGCATCACTCAGGACAACCTCAACATCACTCAGGGCCAGCACAGATTCACTCAATGCCACCACAGCAAAGCTCACCACCACCACAGCATAACTCAGGAACACCACAACATTACTCAGGAACACCACAGCATCACTATATGCTACCACAGCATCCCTCTGCAGCACCACAGTATCAATCAACATCACCACAGCATCAGTCAGAACCACCACAGCATCACTCAGGGACACACCAATATTACTCAGCACCAGCACAGCATCACTTAGCATCACCACAGCATCACTCAGCACCACCACAGCATCACTCTGGGACACATCAATATTACTCAGTGCCACCACAGCATCAATCAGCACCACCACAGCGTAACTAAGCACCGCCAAAGCATCACTCAGGTCCACCACAGCATCACTCAGCACCACCACATCATCAGTCAGCACCACAACATCATCACTGAGCACCACCACAACATCAGTCAGGAACACCACAGCATCACTCAGTGCCACCACAGCATCACTATGCAGCACCACAGCATCACTCAACGTCACCAAAGCATCACTGAGCACCACCACAGCATCACTCAAGAAAACCACAGCATCACTCAGCACCACCACAACATCACTCAGGAATACCACAGCATCACTATGCACTACCACAGCATCACTCAACATCACCACACAATCACTCAGCACCACCATAGCATCACTTAAGAACACCACAGCATAACTCAGTACCACCACAGCATCACTATGCGCTACCACAGCATCACTCAGCACCACCAAATCATCACTCTTCAGCACCACCACATCACTCAGCAGCACCACATCATCACTCAGCACCACCACAGCATCACTCACCACCACCACAGCATCACTCACCACCACCACCGCATCGCTCAGGGGCACCACAACATCAATCAGAACCACCACAACATCAATACGCGCAACTACACCAATACCACAGTGTCACTCAAGCCGACAACAGTATGGCTTAAGGCCACAACATCATTGCTCTACGCCACCACAGCAACAGTCAGACCCACCACAGCATCACTCAGAAACACCACAGCATCACTCAGTACCACCACAACATCACTATATGCTACAACAGCATCACTTTGCAGCGCCACAACATCAATCAACATCACCACAGCATCAGTCAGCACCACCATAGCATCAATAAGCACCACCACAGCATCAGTCAGCACTACCACATCATCACTCAACACCACCACAGCATCACTGAGCTTCACCACAGCATCACTCAGGAACACCAAGAGCATCACTCAGTACCACCACAGCATCACTGTGCACTACCACTGCATCTCTCAGTGCCACCACATCATCACTGAGCACCACCACAGCATCACTTAAGAACACCACAGCATCACTCAGCACCACCGCAACATCACTCAGGAACACCACAGCATCACTCAGCACTACCAGAGCATCACTCAGCACCAGAACAGCATCACTCAGTACCACCACAGCATCACTCAAAAACACCATAGCATTACCCAGTACCACCACAGCATCCCTCAGGGCAACCACAGCATCAGTCAGCACCACCACAGCATCAGTCAGCACCACCACAGCATCAGCCAGGGCCACCAAAGCATTTACTCAGGGGCAGCACAGGATCACTCAATGCTACCACAGCATCAGTTAGCACCACCAAAGCTTCACTCAGCACCACCCCAGCATCACTCAGGGCAACCACAGCATCAGTCAGCATCACCACAGCATCAGTCAGGACCACCAAAGCATTCACTCGGGGCAGCACAGGATCACTGAAAGCCACCACAGCATCAGTCAGCACCACCAAAGCTTCACTCAGCATCACCACAGCATCACTCAGGGCCACCAAAGCATCACTCAGCACCACCACAGCATTACTCGGCACCACCACAGCATCAGCCAGCACCACCACATCATCACTCAGCACCACCTCAGCATCACTCAGCACCACCACAGCATCACTCAGGGATACCACAGCATCACTCAGGACCACCACAGCATCACTCAGCAGCACCACAGCATCACTCAAGAAGACCACAGCATCACTCATTACCACCACACCATCACTAAATGCTACCACAGCATCTCTCTGCAGCGCCACAGCATTAATCAGCATCACCACAACATCAGGTAGCACCACCACAGCATCACTCAGGACCACCATAGCATCACTCAGGGCCAGCACAGCATCACTCAACACCACCACAGCATCACTCAGCACCACCACAGCATCGCTCAGAAACACCACAGCATCACTCAGAAACACCACAGTATCACTCATTTGAGATGTCATCAGTGATGTCATCAGTGATGTCACTGACCATGTCATGAATGATGTAATATGTGACATCATTAGCAGTGGATTGCGGGTCCGCGATATATAGTTAGTGCAACTAACTATATATGGAATTTCAATGGTTTTGTGCAAATAAAATAAGGTTTTTTAAATGCTAATCCCTAACTATATATGGTCTATAACCTATGGTTTTTTCAGTGAATTTTCAAGGTTTTGTAAATGCAAATTCCTAACTATATATGGTCTATAACCTATGGTTTTTTCTGTGAATTTCATTGGTTTTTTAAAAGCTAATATCTATAGCTGTAAAATATATTCTTTATTAAGTGACGTATCACGTAGCCCGTGAGACGCCTCATGATGCATCGCATAACCGTGACGTATCGTCTCTGCAGCGCAAACCAAACCCAAATCTTTAAGCGCGCCAGAACACGCTTAAAGATATATATATATTTTTTTAACCTTAATTAGACAAAATCCACACGTGCACATATCACAAACGTTCAAAAAACACAATATGTCGGACTCCCGTTACGCTGCCGGTTAGCTGCGCGGTTTGGCCCCGCGTGGCTTTATAATATTCCCCTCATCAATCCTAGGGGGTCAGAAGGGATCTACCTTGCCCTCTTTCCTTCACTTCCCCCTTTGTTTTGGCCTCCTCTTGTCTCTCGATCCTACCGAGAGACAAGATGGCGGCCGCTCCGGAGTGTTTACAATGTTGACAGCCAATCAGCTACTCCTGAGACTCCCGTTACACTGCCGGTTAGCTTCCCGGTTAGCTGCCCGGTTAGCTGCCCGGTTCGCGTACCAAGACGCGTCTCTACGGCGAAAAAATCGGAATTTTTTTTTTTTTTTTTTTGGGCCCGGCGTGGCTCTATAATATCCCCCTCATCAATCCTAGGGGGTCAGAAGGGGTCTACCTTGCCCCCTTTCCTTCATTTCCCCCTTTGCTTTGGCCTCCTCTTGTCTCTCGATCCTACCGAGAGACAAGATGGCGGCCGCTCCGGACTGTTTAGAATGTTGACAGACACCGGAGAGCCAATCAGCTTCGCTTCGCAAAGTTCCGATACGCGAAAAAGTTCGCGAACCGGAGCGCTGCCCGGAGCGCTGTTACAGATATATATCTTGTTTTAAACGTTAATTTCTCAAAATTCACTGAAACACATATATTGAGACCTAGCAAAGGCACATCGGGCTAACAGTCCCTACAATTTTGCCAAGTTTCGTGGAAATCCATTCAGCCGTTCGGGCTAAAAGTGAGGCCAACCGCCCTATGGAAATTAACATGGGAAAAACGCGTTTTGGGACCCCCCTTTTTTCTCGGCCCCCCCTTGACGAACCCCCCCAAATTTCCAGGAGCCGCTCAGAAACAAAATGTGCCATTTTCCTGAAAATTTCAGCCAATTCCGTCCACAAACGCCAAAGTTATTAGGCATAGAATTTTCAAAAGTTCCATAGAGAAAAAATCCTAACTATATATACCTACTGGCTATCGCCAGTAGGTAATATATATATATATATATATATATATATATATCCAACCAAATACCCTCTCCAGTAAGGAAAAAGAAATCCGGGCCACTTTAAAGTGCAAAGCGTGGTTTAATCAATGGCTTTCTCGACGCGTTTCGCAGTAAATACTGCTTTTTCACGAGACCGAACCAACCAGGAAGTGCAAGTTATATACAATCACATGGTACAATCACATGGTATTAGAGTCATACACATGGAAAACAGACTACCAGTAAGTTCTCGGGCTGTGTCCTATGTGAACAAACACTCGTTGTGCAGAGAAATGGACATGATAAAGTGATCATAAATTGCAAAAATTAGTTGTGGTGCACGATGTGGTCTCGTGAATTCTCATGCAGCCCATGAATGAATGAGACGGATATTCCGCTCTTGAACGTCTAAAGGTTTATGCAAGGTGCCGTGACGCCCGGGTGGGCGTGGCCACTTCGTAAGGAAGTTCACAGTTCAATGGATGTTGCGTGCAGCCCAAGTGGGCATTTCAGTGACTGCAAGAGAGGGTGGGGGTTCAGTCCATACAATTGGCACCTAGACAGCCGTGAATTGCTTCATTCATACTGTCCATTTCAGTGATTGCGCCCGAGTGGGCAAAGCCAATCCCTTATGCAATTTCACAGTGAAGTCCATTCATACATTTCATGCTCATCCGAGGCTTATATTCTGGACAGATTCCCAGGCAATTCTGTAAACCAAACAAAGTGAGAGACATGCGGTGAGTGATAGTACTCAAAGTGACAAATTAATAACACAATAATTGGTTAAAAAACGGCAGACATGTACACAGGCAAAAATCGCATGTTAACCTAAATGGACACTCAATTCCTCATGTAAGTTGTGGCCATTGGGTTGGGTTGTCCTATACTTGATGATCAACCTGGATTCAAGTCTTCTCATCTCTTTTATGCGGTCTCCCCCTCGTTCTCTTATGGGAACTGTTTCCAGGACACAGAACGATAGTAAATTGGCATTACTTTTGTGGTGCGTGGCAAAATGCCTAGCAATGGGATATTGCTTATCCCCATTGGTTATGGCTCGCATGTGTTCAAGCACTCTTTTCTTGGCTTGGTGTTTGGAGCTGCCAATGTAATGCAACTGGCAGGGGCACTTCAGTGCATATATCACATGGTCAGTTAAACATGTCACATGCTTAGTAATTTTGAACTTATTGGTATCTTTAGACAGTTGTATTTCCTTTATGTTTTTGCTGTTGCGACAGGCTTTACACCTGCCGCAAACGTAAAAACCTTGTACTGGGTTTTTCTGTTTGATCGTCTTGGGTAAGAGAGTCGAACAGAGAAGATCTTTCAGGGATTTCGGTCTTCTGAATGTCAGTTGGGGATGCTCAGAGATTCCTGGAGCTAGATCTTTATCCAGTTTTAAAATACTCCAGTATTTACTGAGAGCTTTCCTTACCCCCTTCGAGTCACAATTGTAATCAGTGATAAATCTGCTGATTACACCTTTATTAGACTGGCTCTCTGGCGTATTGGGGCTGAGAAGGCTTGTCCTATCTCTCTCTTTTACTGAGGCCAGAGCCCTGGCTATGCATTTGCGTCCATATCCCCGCTCTTTGAACCTTTCACTCATGACGGTTACCTCTTTGTTGTAGTCTAGTTCATCAGAGCAGTTCCGTTTGGCCCTGAGGAATTCCCCTACTGGGATGGAGTTGATGAGATTGGTCGGGTGACAGCTTGAGGCGTGTAGTAGGCTGTTCCCAGCCGTGCTTTTTCGGAACAGGGTAGTGGTAAGGGTGTTCTTCCTATTCTCAACCCTGACGTCAAGGAGTTCAATAGCTGTGGGATCTGTACTGCAAGTGAAACTCAGATTAAAGTCATTCAAGTTCAAATCCTTGACGAAGTCCATCGCCTCTTGCTGGCTACCCTTCCACACAACGAAAATATCGTCTATGTAACGTAGCCAGCAAGCAACTTTGGTGAGGAACGCCGGGGATTGGTAGACCACCTTCTCCTCCCAAAGTCCTAGGTACAGACAGACAAAGCTCGGCACAAAACAAGTCCCCATCGCCGTGCCAAGCAGCTGATGGTAGACTGTTTCGTTGAATAAAAAGAAGTTCTTAGTCAGGCAAGTGAGTGCCATTTCAAGAATCATCTCAGTGTGAAGGAGATAAGAGATGGACCGAGTTTTGAGGAAATGTCTGCATGCCTCAATCCCTTGCTGATGGGGAATACAGGTGTAGAGGCTATTTACGTCAAGTGTCATAAACAGCCATTCAGGGTCCCAGGGCATGTTATTAATTTTTTGCAAGAAATGGCCAGAGTCTCTGAGATAGGATGGTAAATTCAACACCAAAGGTTGGAGAAAGAAGTCCACATATCTTGAGGTGTTCTCCCAGCAGCTACCCCTGGAAGATACGATAGGTCTGCCAGGGGGATTGGTTATATTTTTGTGGACTTTTGGTAGGAGGTACAGGGCAGGCAGTTTGGGGTGTCTATTGAGGATAAAGTTAAATTCCTCTTTGCTAATAAGCTTCCTTTCCCTCCAGTCATTGAGCTGTTCAGTATATTTTGAAACACAGACCGTGTATATTGCCCTGTTGCTTTTCTCATATTTTATACAATCACTCAACTGGGACAGGCCCTCATTAATGTACATATCACGGGGCAGCACAACCATGTTGCCCCCTTTATCAGACTTTTTGACGACGATAGATTTGTCATCACTCAAAGATTTGATTGCCTCAGATTGCAATTTAGATAAGTTGTGCCTAACATGCTTATTAGACCTGGACAATTTTTCAAATTCTTTGACCATGGCTTTCTCAAAGATATCGATCGATTCATTAGTGATTTGCGGCAAGAACACAGATTTAGGTCTAAAGCCGGTTTTAGCATGCAAACCAATATTAACATCATCAGGAATCACATTAAACAATGGGTTTTCGAGCGTGTCCAAGTCCCCCGCCAGTTCATGGAGTAGATGTAGCGTTTCCACATCTTCACCTGTGATACTGGTGGGTACTTGTGCAGTCTCGTGAGCCTCAGAGGAAAGTTTCGTAGCGTGCCACTTCTTGAGGCGCAGCTTACAGGTGAAGTAAAAAAGGTCAATGCGACTTTGGGTATAGTCAAAGGAGGATGTGGGGCAGAAAGATAATCCTAGGGAAAGTACCTCTTTCTCAGCCGTGTTCAGCTCCCGGGTAGACAAGTTGATAATAGTGTTCAGCTCCATTATTTTCCTTTTCTCTGGCCCCTTGTCCTGGATCCCACTGGGCTCGATATGTTGCTGGTGTTCATGTTCAGATTGGTTCTTCCGGCGCCTTTCCCGCCTTGACCTCGTCCTTTTCCTCCTCCGGATGGCTTGTTTTGCCCAGTTAGTCTTCCCTGTGCCACCATATTGAACTCCATAAAAATTTTCTCTTTTGGGCTCATGAGCTCAGGATTGCGTGTTGGTAAAGCGCTCGACCCAGTTGAAGTTGTAGCTGGTTCCATTGTATCACCATGATCTTTGTTTCTTGTGGCAATTGTTCCGTTAGGAGCAGGGGGAGGTGTAGACTCCTGTATGGTTTTGGATCGTAAATGATCGTATCTTTTAGCAAAGGTCCACACTTGGCCGCGCTCATAGTCATTGCGGTCACGTATGAATTTACTTTCTTTTTTGTCACGTATTTCTTGCTCCAGTTTTTCAAGTTTGATTTCAAACTTTGCCATTTCGCTGTCAAAGTCCCTTTCATTCTCATAGAGGCTTTTTAGCTGGTTTGTAATGGCCTCTATCTCTGAAGCCAATTTTTCGCAATGTTTGTTTGCGTATTTCACAAGAATTTTGAGCATTCTTAAAGAGCATTCGTGACTGTTCCCCGCCCATTCTTCCACCATATCCGGGTCCGGGTCTGCAAGGGTAGGCGTGGTGTAGATTCTCAGCCCCCTTGGTACTCTGTCTACTTCAATATACTTTTGCAATGTGGTCGCTTCCCACCATTTGCTTTGTTCTGCCACAAATAATTTCCACAAGGCATTCCATAAGTTCTGTTTATTTGGGCCAGTACCTCTCTGATTCACATTCTCAGAGGTATCACTAGAGGTGGGTGAGTCCAGATTAGTGAACATGCGGCTCGCTGCTTCATTCCGCCGCTGGTTCCTACCAGAAGCCATTGTAAGTAATGTTTAGGTGTATGCGGGGAATGTAAACTTCCGCCCGCTTTGCATTTGTGACACACTCACGCACCGATCTGCGCAATGTATGTCAAGCCTTAAGCCTCTTAGAACAAACGCTGCAGTAACGTAGCTCGTGATCAACGATATTTAAACAAACATCAGTTAAAAACGGAGTGCAGCAGAGCCCACAGGAACTCACCAATGTTACTGGCGGATACTGGGTAGGCGTTTCTGCAGTTCACCTCCGCTACTGATTGGGGAAAGTCAATTCCAAAACGATTCTCCGTTGTTTGTTTACAGTCAGCGTTGACACAATGTTGCCGTGTCCGAGTTCAAGAAGTGGCGGGCGGGGTTCTTCTTCAAACAAATCCAACCATATGAGTCGCTGTAGAACCTTGCCACTTGCCAAAGGCGGGCCTCGAATGGGATAGCGAATCCCAATAACATCCAACCAAATACCCTCTCCAGTAAGGAAGTGGCCCGGATTTCTTTTTCCTTACTGGAGAGGGTATTTGGTTGGATGTTATTGGGATTCGCTATCCCATTCGAGGCCCGCCTTTGGCAAGTGGCAAGGTTCTACAGCGACTCATATGGTTGGATATATATATATATATATATATATATATATATATATATATATATATATATATATATATATATATATATATTCAATGAAAAAACCATAGGTTATAGTGGATATATAGTTAGGAATTTGCATTTACAAAACCTTGAAAATTCAATGAAAAAACCATTGGTTTTAGGCCATATATAGTTAGGGATTTGCATTTACAAAACCTTATTTTACTCGCATAAAACCATTGAAATTCCATATATAGTTAGATGCGCTAACTATATATCGCGCACCCGCAATCCACTGCTGATGATGTCACATATTACATCATTCATGACATGGTCAGTGACATCACTGATGACATCACTGATGACATCACTGATGACAACATCCAGTGACTGTATGTTTCTGTAAAGTTAAAATATGTCTTACATATTGAAGAATGAGTGGATGAATAAATGTCTGGATGAAGGATTTAGTAGGTGCATGACTGATTGTATGAGGGAGTGATTAAATGTGTCTCACTGAGTGCATGGATTAGTGATTAAACTGTATTCATTTGTGCATCATTATATCTGTTGTTCTGTAAACTGCTGCATGTGTTGATCAGTAGCTATATGAATAACTATATGGGTTATTGATTGGTTGCTCAAGTATTTGTATGGGAGACTGAGTATGTGTGTGGGTGGCTGGGAGGTGTGTGACTCTGTGCATAGATGTGTAAGCAGTTGATTCACTAGGTGTATGAGTTCAAGAGTGCATGTGGAAACAGCTATATGGGCGGTTGACTGTGTGCATGAGTGTATTGGTGAGTAAATGGATATCTCAGTGCTACATGTCAAAGTAAGTACATATGTATAACACAGTACATGTCAGAGTTAACATATATAAATAACTGTGCATAAGAGCCAGTGAATGTGTGAGTGGCTGTATGGATCATTGTGAACATGTATCAAGGATTGTATAAGAGAGTAAATATGTGTTAGAATATGTTTCAATAAGTAAGGTGTGTATAACTGTATAGTTGAGGAATTGGAGGTGTGTTTGATTCTTTGCATGACTGTCTAGGTGTATGAGTAACTCCATGGATGAGTGACAGTCTGTGAGTGTCTGTTTTCACTGAGTGTATCTAAGGATATATCAGAGTCTGTAGAGGTTCATCGTATTAACACATGAATGATGTCATCTGTGATGTTGTCAGTGATGTCATTTGAGTTGTCATCAGTGATGTCATTTGAGATGTCATCAGTGATGTCATTTGAGTTGTCATCAGTGATGTCATCAGTGATGTCACTGACCATGTCATGAATGATGTAATATGTGACATCATCAGCAGTGGATTGCGGGTGCGCGATATATAGTTAGCGCATCTAACTATATATGGAATTTCAATGGTTTTATGCGAGTAAAATAAGGTTTTGTAAATGCAAATCCCTAACTATATATGGCCTAAAACCAATGGTTTTTTCATTGAATTTTCAAGGTTTTGTAAATGCAAATTCCTAACTATATATCCACTATAACCTATGGTTTTTTCATTGAATTTCAATGGTTTTTTAATAGCAAATATGAAAAGCTTTAAAATGTCAAGTACGTGATAGATAAAAACTTTTTCGTGTTTATGCACGCTGATGTGCTTTGAACGCTGCCCCCCTCCCCTCTTTTCTCTTAGTAGTACTCTCTTTTCGCAGATACTGAAGAGTAGTTAACGCAGGCCTTTACCCCCGTTGTAATCCGTCCTGCCTGCTTGTCTCTCCATTTGATTAATTATTATCCAAGCATTTACTGTTTTACAATTGATTCTCTTTGGTTCATTCTCTATTTACAAACAAGCACAAAGTCGCAATACTCTGTTTAGTCTTTGCAGATCGGGAAAAATCGTGTAAAAAAATAAAAGTAATCGAGCAAAATCAGTACGCCACTAATTGGATCTTTTTTTGACCTCGCTAAAATAGAAATATTATAAACAACCCTTCATGAGAAATACGAAAATAGTGAGATGAACTGAGCTCCACACCATGAGGGCTGCAAGACAACTCGGCTCCATCACCCATCCCGCACAAAATAACGACAAACCCTATGCAAATATTAAAAATATAGACAACACACCAGCAAAGAAACAGGGTAAAACATTTTATTAAAAAACTATTTACATAACGTTGGTTTATAAGATGATGTCAGTAGTGGACCGATGTGTGAATAGGTCGAAAGCAGCACAAGGCTCCAAGATCCGGATGGCAAGCTCCTGGATGTTGGGTGCCATAGTTCAGAGTTCTGAGTTTGAGCCTTTTTCAATGCCTGTGCTTTGTTGTTTCCCCTCCATCAAAAACAAAAAAAATATATAAAACTGTGCAAAAATACAAAAAAAACAAAAAAATTTTACAAAAGCAGTGCTTGTAAGACTGTCTGAAGCTTATTTCCACCTACTGCAGCTTCACTATTCTCAAAGTAAGTGAGGGTCGTTTGTGGACCTGACTGCATTTGAAAACAATGTTATATGGTACCTCCCTAAACCGCTTGACGGAGGCCCCCGAGGGACGGTGTGATGGCACGGACTCGGAGAAGACGCTTGGCTCCGACACCCTCCCCAAGTCTTATAGCACTGGTATAGCCTGAGATCGCCCCCGACATAGGCGGCCGGCTCCCGGGGTCCGGCGTAACTTTTTGCCTTTTGATGACTCTTCAATTCTGGACCTTGTCCCACAATCCGTTTGACCTGAAGACACGCTGTAGTGGGGCGCCCCTTTACCGTTTCAGTTGCCATTCCGCCCGCTTTTGCTACACTGTGCCTCTTCCGCCATTCAGCTGTTTACCGCCCGCTCTTGCGACCACAGCGTCTCGCTCATCATGTAGTTGAGTTGCTCCCGCTCTTGCGGTGCAGCGATAGGCGGCTGCCACAGGACTCTCAAAATGGCGGCCGGCTCTTCGGTTTTGGGCCTGGTCCACTAAAATGGCCCTGGGACACCTTTGAACTCGGACGCTTGTCTGCTAGGGCTTGGGTCCCATTCTCGAAAGCGTCCCCTCAGCCGTGAAGATTCTACAAAAGTCTTGGGGGCCTCCGACTCCCGCAGGCTTCTGGTGGGGAGCGGCTGCCATGTCTGCTCGTGGAATGGCCACGACGGAGCTACGAGATGGAAGTGCTCTCATGCTGACGCCAGCTTTAGTCTGAAACATCCAGAAACACTGTAGACTACCAATTCGATCAGTTCCGGTAGCGCCCCAACATGACCCGGAAGAGAAGAACTTACCCTCCCCTCTTTGACTGATGGTTCTTGTTGCCTGTCCCCTCTGTTGTCATTTAACAGAACTTTTTGGACTACTGAAAGGGGTTGTGTTCCGAACGCTGGTTGGTGGAGACATTTTGACTATATTCTTGACCTACGTTGTCGCGTAATGCGTTATATGACACGCCGCGTTAGCGCACCCGGAAGTGATCCGAGGCGCGGCGCGCAGCGCGTAACGTAAGCATAACAGGTCATGTGACTTGTTAATAAAACTTTTCATTGGTTCATTTTACTTTTGTTATTTTAATGATGAAAAGCTTGGTCATATGACCTAAAAATTACGCTTTTTATTGTTTTCGAACATTATTTTTTTTAAAACATATGTTATAATATTCCAGGCTAATGTACTTTCCCGGAAAATGTACAACTGTCCTGCAAGTAAAATATATTCCTTTTTCGAGAAAAAGGGCGTTTCTTCGTTCCATGACGGAGCCGTTGAGTAAAAGATACTCGGCCTGCTGTCTTAGTCGCCGATACGCCTGATTATCAGATTCTTATCGATCACTTTATGTTGCAGGAGTGGAAAACACAACTGCCCTTGACCATTTATCTTTACTGCGTTCCTACATATTATACCTTTTATCCGTCATGTAATTGGACTGCTTTATTTCACTTGCCTTTTACTGATTCGAAAACAGTGACTAAAAGTAAAAACTTTACCAATGTAAATACTACTACCGTGTTTTGTTTTAAAAACCTTTATTGTGAAAATGTCAGTATACAAATACGGGCCTATAACCACGTGGGCCGGCCACGGAGCAAACTGAAATCGTATATGATGAGGAGACATTTACACTGTAGAGGAACGTAACGAGCGGGCCATTAGGTTGCAAGAACTAAGGTGTCTAACAGTTGCGGAATCGGTGGACGTACATTTTGTAATTAAAATAAGACAGGGCCACTTACAATAACATTTTCTAGATATACATTTGCGGGCAAGGAGTTACGAGTCCCATTTATACCGGCGCCATTTTGGGCGAGTCCGGGCAGGTCCAAGATATAGTCAAAATGTCTCCACCAACCATCGGCCAGACCAGAACCCCTTTCGGCCCTTTATGCTACAAGATGGTGTCTTCCATTCAGAAAATATTGTTGGCAGCATTTTGAAAGGAAACAGAAACAGCCGTTCTCCTAGTGAGTTTCACATTGTTACATTTAGGAAGAATGTTGAAGAGTAGTATGTGGAAAATCTGAAGCCATTTTTCTACAAACTCTCAATCAGACTTGGATGGAAAAAAAATCCTGAAGAATGTACAAACTGAAAACCAATTTTTGTCTGTATAGCATCAACAGCAACGCTTGAGTCAGCTTTGTGTCAAGCCGCCATTTTCATTCAATCAATAGCGTCCCCCTGCACACATTCAGGGACCTGGTCGTGTCTTCAGATGAAACGGATTGTAGGAAAAGAAGCAGAAAGGAAAAGGCAAAAAGTTCCACCGGACCTCGGGAGCCGGCCGCCTATGTCATGTGCGACCTTTGGCCACACCAGGGCAATAGTGAAGCTGCAGCAGGTGCAAATAAGCTTCAGACAGTCTTACAAGCACTGCTCAGAACTCTCAACTATGGCACTCAACATCCAGGACTTGCCATTCGGATCTTGGCGCCTTGTGCTGGTTCCGACCTATTCACACATCGGTCCACTACTGACATCACCTCATAAGCCAACGGGGCACCCCACGCCGACTTTCGGCGCAGCATTGTAGGATGGCCACACCAGTGCGGCAACTTGCTGGACACCACCTCGGTGCCATCCGGATCTCGGCGCGTTCGAGTCACTGTACCGCAAGAGTGACCGCAACTCAGCTGGACACGCCGTCTTTCGGCGCAGCATTGTAGGATGGCCACACCAGTGCGGCAATTTGCTGGACACCACCTCGGTGCCATCCGGATCTCGGCGCGTTCGAGTCACTGTACCGCAAGAGTGACCACAACTCAGCTGGACACGCCGTCTTTCGGCGCAGCATTGTAGGATGGCCACACCAGTGCGGCAATTTGCTGGACACCACCTCGGTGCCATCCGGATCTCGACGCGTTGTGCTGCCTTCGGCCTATTCGCACATCGGTCCGCTACTGACGCCGCCTCACGTGCCAACGGATTTTCTACGCTTTTTGTAGCCCTATGCCGCAGAACAGGTCATGTGACTTGTTTATAAAACTTTTCATTGGTTCATTTTACTTTTGGTTTCCTAAAGATGGAAGGCTTGGTCATATGACCTAAAAATAACACTTTTCATTGGTTTAGAACATTTTTTTTTCCCAAACGATGAAAGCCCCACCTTGTTTCTGGATCATTCAGACTGAAGCTGGCGTCAGCATGAGAGCACCACCATCTCGTGGCTCCGTCGTGGTCATTCCACGAGCCGCTCCCCACCGGAAGCCTGCGGGAGTCGGGGGCCCCCAAGACTTTTGTAGAATCTTCACGGCTGAGGGGACGCTTTTCGAGAATGGAGCCCAAGCCCTAGCAGGCAAGCGTCCGAGTTCCAAGGTGTCCCAGGGCCATTTCAGTGGACCAGGCCCAAAACCGAAGAGCCGTCCGCCATTTTAAGAGTCATGTTGCAGCCGCCTATCGCTGCACTGCAAGAGTGGGAGCAACTCAACAACATGGTGAGCGAGACGCTGTAGCCGCAAGAGCGGGCGCAACTCAGCTGGATGGCCGCCACCTGGGGAGGCCCGTTCACGCCGCCTCCCCCACGCCCCCCCCCCCCCCGGGCCGCCGCACGCCAATTTTCGGAGCAGCATTGTAGGATACCAAAACCAGTGCGGCAGTTTACTGGACATCACCTGGGTGCCATCAACATCTCAGCACGTTCTGCTGCCTTGGGACTATTCACACAACAGACCGCTACTGACGAGGCCTCCCCCCGCACCACCCGGGACGCCCCACACCAATTTTCGGAGCAGCATTGTAGGATCCCTAAACCAGTGCGGCACCCAGGCGACATCACCTGGGTGCCGTCCAGAACTCTGCACGTTGTGCTGCCTTGGGACTATTCGCACAAAAGACAGCTTCTGACCATTGTTGCTTTTTTGGGTGAAAAATGTTTAAATGTTTTTACAGTTTTTGTTCCGTTCATTATAGTTAAAAGTTAATAAAGTTTTATAATCTTACTTTGTTGGAGTGTTATCTATTTTTTTAAAAACGGGTGAATGGGGCCTTGAATCGGGTTATTGTCATGTGTGGGCTTTGGAAGTGTGCTGCTGCAGGATCGGACATTTCAAACTCAAATGCACGTTCTTTTTCTTACCTTTCCGAAGCATGGAGCGCAATAGCAGGCAGAGAAAGGGTGATGCACGTGTTGAACACTACCTGACCTGGCAAGTTGCTGGCAGTGCCCCCCCGCCCGCTCCTGAAAGAGGGCACACACACACCGCCGCCCCGAGTACTTCACAAATCTTTAAAAGACCATGCGCTTGTTCATGAGGCTTAAATGGTTTATCACCTCTTCTAGAACCCCTGCATCGACCCTCTGACGTTTCCTGGAAAAATTACCATGTAACACAATACCAAGCCCTGTCAGCTGAAACCCCCAAGGAATCGTGGGGCATATTATCAAGGGGGTTTATCTCCGCTTTTTTGGCTTTAAAAGCCATGAAAGCGGAGATAAAATTATCTCCCTATTACCAAGCTGTCGCTAACACCAGTTAGTGACAGCTAAAAGGAGATAGCGACCATCTTGGGCCCCGCTTTGCATGTCAGTGATACTTATCACTAATGACATGCAAAGTGGCGTGCCAAGATGTTAGCGACTGGAAACAGTCCCTAACATCGCTATCTCCTATTACCAACTTTTGGAGATATTCGCGCTAAGCGCGAATATCTCCAAAATCTAACACCTGCCCTGAGCAGTTCTTAGCCATGTTATCCAATGGGAGGTGGATAACATGGCTAAGAGCATTTGCTCGATAATACATGAATATCGCTGACTTTTCTGCGATAATAGCAAGGTTTATCTGCGATAAAAATCGCCGATGTGCGGCGATAATTTTTGTCTCTAAACAAGTTAGAGACAAAAATTATCGCTAGTTGTTCGTAATATGCCCCCGGGTTTTTGCTTGCAGAAATCGGGAGGCGGGAGACTAGCACTGAAATCAGTAGTCTCACGCCTGAATCGGGAGGGTTGGCATGTCTGAATTCTCTACAGCTGGGGCCATAAACTACATCCGCAGGGGTAGGTGATAGCCTGGGACCAGCCTGGCATCTAAAATGGCTGCCGTGCACGACAAAATTGTGGCATTGGAAAAAAGGCAAGATGGCGCAGCCGCTGGAAGAGATGTATCAACATATATGAGCCTCCTCAGCCACCCTCAGGAAACATAGGGGATTAGGATACGTCTCCCGCACCCCCTTATACCTAGTAATTTAATTAACGAAGCACAAAATGGCGAATTCCCGTTTCGCTACCAGTTTGCGGCCCAGTTCGCGGCCCGTGAAGCGATTCTACCGTGAAAAATCATTTTTTTTTTATTTTCCCCACGGGACCCTTTAATAACCCCAACAACATTCCTAGGGGGTCAAGAGGGGGATACATTGCCCCCTTTCATTAAATTCCCCCTTCGTTTTTCACCTCTTCTTCTCTCTCGATCCTACCGAGAGATAAGATGGCGGCCGCTCCGGACTGTCACGCAGCAAAAAAAAAAAAAGCTCACGCACAGCCGCTGGAAGAGATGTATCAACATATATGAGCCTCCTCAGACACCCTCAGGAAACATAGGGGATTAGGATACGTCTCCCGCACCCCCTTATACCTAGTAATTTAATTAACGAAGCACAAAATGGCGAATTCCCGTTTCGCTACCAGTTTGCGGCCCAGTTCGCGGCCCGTGAAGCGCTTCTACCGTGAAAAATCATTTTTTTTTTTTATTTTCCCCACGGGACCCTTTAATAACCCCAACAACATTCCTAGGGGGTCAAGAGGGGGATACCTTGCCCCCTTTCATTAAATTCCCCCTTCGTTTTTCACCTCTTCTTCTCTCTCGATCCTACCGAGAGACAAGATGGCGGCCGCTCCGGACTGTTTAGAATGTTGACAGACACCGGAGAGCCAATCAGCTTTCTGCACGCAAAGTTCCGTTTCGCGAAAAGTAAGCGAACCGGAGCGCAGCCTGGAGCGCTGTTACAGATATATATCTTGTTTTGAACGTTAATTTCTCAAAAAACTACTGGAGCACATATATTGAGACCTAGCAAAGGCACATCGGGCTAACAGTCCCTACAATTTTGCCAAGTTTCGTGCAAATCCATTCAGCCGTTCGAGCTAAAAGTGAGTCCAACCGCCCTATGGAACGCGTTTTGGGACCCCCCTTTTTTCTCGGCCCCCCCTTGACGAAACCCCCCAAATTTTCAGGGGCTGCTCAGAAACAAAATGTGCCATTTTTCTGAAAATTTCAGCCGATTCCGTCCACAAACGCCAAAGTTATTAGACATAGAATTTTCAAAAATCCCATAGGGAAAAAATCCTAACTATATATACCTACTGGCTATCGCCAGTAGGTAATATATATATATATATATATATATATATATATATATATATATATATATATATATATATATATATATATATATATATATATATATATATATATATATTCAGTCACCTCCTGGCAAATCTTCTCACAAAGAAAGAACCAGAGTCGAAGCCCCAATAGTGTGCAGAAGGGTTTATTCAGGCACAAGGAATATTACCCTACGTGTTTCGAAGTCAGCCGACTTCTTGCTCACGGGTATATATATATATCCAAAACCTACTTCCCCAAAAGAGAAACATATATATATATATACAGGTAAACTCTTCCCAAGTAGCCCAGTTCCACAAGGCAAAGAAAGAGTGCAGACCACTGTGGCTAGTCAGCTGCAGTTTATTTGGATTCCTTAATCAGCGCAGCAGCAACAATGACGCGTTTCGTCCCTCATGGGGGACTTGATCACATGCATATATACATATATATTAGGTAGTTATAGTTAGGGCCTAGTTACCATAGGAAATCGCAACATTCTATTCCCAATAACTTTGGCGCCGATTGACGAATCGTCTCGAAAGTTTCAAAACTTGTGCGGTGCTCCGGTCCGCTCCTTTCTTGAAAGTTTCAGGGTGATTCGGCAAGTGAGCCAAGAAAAAGGGGGTCCCAAAACGTGTTTTCCCCATGCAATTTTCCATAGGAAACTTTAGCCACGGTTACAGCCCGAACTGCTGAACGGAATTACACCTAATATGGCAAATAGATAGCTCTTGGTTTAGGAAGAACTCTTTTCATTAAATGGTGTAAATTTGTTCAGTAGTAGCTGAGAAAATCAAATGTGAAAAAGTAGTGATATCTATGGCCGCGGAGGATCCGCACACCCTACAGATATGGATGCGCGCACCCTGCCGATCACGAGCTGCATTCTAATTGGCTGTCAACAGTCCAAAGCAGGAACTGTTGGCAGCCATCTTGTGCCTCGGTAGAAGCGAGGTGTAGGAAAACTGTAAAATGAAGGTACAAAACAAGAATAGGGGCAAGGTTGAAACACCCTAACCCCTTAGGCATGCTTAGAGGGGTCCCACAAAGGACCTACAGGGTAGAAAAAAACTTTTTTTTTTTAAACGCTGCGATGTGCGCATGGTGCGTGGATCCAGACGCAAAAATGAAAAGAAACAAAGCGCAGGCTCCCGCGCTTCGTTTAAATAAAGCCCGTGGGTGGGCCAGGTCCTGGGAGCAGAAAAACAAAAGTGTGGGTGGCCCCAATCCCCCCCACACTGCCCCAGGGACCACCACCTCCGGGGCATTGATTTTAAAGACGGGGGCATCCAAGCCCCCCCTCAAGCCTCGGGGACCGCCACCGCCACCCCGGGGCTTTTATTGATATATTTTCAGGGGGTAATCGGCCCCCCCGCAGCCCCGGGATCGACACCCCCGGGGGCTTTTATTTTAAAATATAATTCCTTTGTGGGGGGGATGGAGCCCCCACATACACCCCAGGGACTGCTACCCCTGGGGCGTTGTAATTGTTGGAAGGGGGCTGCGTGGCCCCCCTCCTTGAGCCCTGATGGCCCTGGGGACCGCCACCCCCCAGGGACGGCTCCTGCAGTGTCCCGGGGTGCCTACTCCCGGGACATTGCTGTTTGCTATAGGAGGATGGGAACCTCATGGCTCCGGCTCTCCCATAGCAAACTCTGCTTTGGTATTTGGAAGAGAGAGCAGGAAACCTGCTCTCTCTTCCAAATACCAAAGCAGAATTGCTTTTCCCCACGGGGAGCTGCATGTTAGCAACTCCCCATGTGGAAAAGCAATGCCAGATCTTGCAGGACGTGGGGAGCTGACGGGACCATGGAGGCATTGGGTCTCCCCCCCACGGTCCCTAATGAAGTGAATAGGCCCCGGGGGATGGAGTCCACGGGGCGAATAGAAATTAGTGGTCAGCACCAGCAGCGTGGCCACCTGGTGTAAAAGCGCTGGGTGCGTGCCTCACAGCGCGGACCCCTGGTGTGAACGTGTTGGGTGCGCGATTCCAAACTGCGATGGGAACACGACTCCAAGCTAAAAAAATATAATATTTTTTAAATGTAAATCTAGCTTATATGTTTAGATCTTGGGTAGCTCTAAAAGGAGCCCTTGTGTTTATTGGGACATTTTGGTACCTACAGGTAAGTACCTATGCAGAGTCTAAAGTTGTTGAGAAAGACTCTGTTAACCTCATCTGTGAAATGTACACAATCTCTCCTGTAGATGCCATGCATATTAAAACGCAGATTGTTGTTGTAAATGGACCCAATCCTATAATCCCTGAGATAAGCAGAAACAGCTTTATTGACATGTTTCCTAACTTTCTTAATTTGCTGACAAAATTGATGGACCAGTTCCATTCCTGTCTTTGGCATATGTTAGAGTAGACAAAGGCAGTTTGGGGGAAAAGTAACATCAATTCTGCAAAGGTGTCCTTTATTAGCATTTCCAGACCTACACCAGTCAAAGTGCCTAAGTCATTGCCACCAGAGTGCACAATTATGAGGTCAGGGTGTTGGAGATGCAAAAAGGATTTAACCAATGGCATCAATTTATGCCACTTTAACCCTCTCTGTCCAATCCATTTAATGTCTACTGTTGGCAAAGATAAATCTTTGTCAACACCTCTGCTTTCAGCATACCTTTTGCACCAGAAAATATAGTTGTGTCCCACAATCCACACTCTATGCATCTTGAAGGGAGGTCTGGATGCACTCAAAAGATGTCTGTAGGTGAAATAGGCAGTTTGTAAAATAAGATGTTTCTAAAATGGTGGACAAGATGCAGTTTAAAAAAAAGAAGAGAAATGATTGGCTGATTGAGAACATTATAGACTGAAACATAGGGTGCATATTTCTGTGTTTATAAGCATGTTTCTTTTTGATTAGCAAAAATTGTTTGAAAAGTACATTAGATAGGATAAGCTGATATTTTGAAAAGTCAAGCACGCTTGCTGTTTGAATTTGCAACATTGTGTGCTGAACTTGTGACCTGTGTGTTCAGTTGAGTGTGCATTCTTTCAGTCAATTATGCTATACACATATATTCAACCAAACGTTCACACATTATCATACACATATAGTTCTAAGAACTTTTTTTTCTTTTATATATTTTTTTTTTTTTCTGAACAATTTTGTATTTTTTTGGTGCTTTTTCCCAAAAAAAGAATGAAAAAAACAGGAAACTTCAGGAATTATCTTGAACTCCCAAAAAAAAGCAAACAAAAAACTAGCAAGAAAGGTTTCGTTACGCAGCACAAACTGCTTCTACAGACTGCTCCCCAAAGCAAATCAGTTTCTTGCACTTCACGCAGTGCTGCTCTAGGAAAGCAAACTCAGGTTGAATGTCTGGTGCAGATGTAGCAGTGGATGTCCCAGGAGTTCTTAGAACTGCAGCTGGAGGGTTCATTTCCGCTTGTCTACATTCCTCGCGAGCCACATTCACCAGATGTATGGTCTTCAGATGTTCATACATCGAGGCCGTACCACAGGAATACTTCTTCTCATTACTGGCTCTAGATAATACTCTCTCACAAATCCGGCAGGTAACCTTGGTGGCATCACATTCTTCTGTCCTGGTGGAAAGGTGAAGAATTTCCACACCACTGATTCTGGCCTTTTAGGACGTGGAGCCTCCGGCAAAAATTATTCTTCTGAAGAATGTTTCTCCTCCTGGTGCTGCTGTCCTGAAGCCATGTTCTTCTTTTAAAAAAATAAAATAAAACAATGGTGAAATAAGGGTTCTTTAAAGCACAGAGATGACTCTCCAAAGATGCTCCAAGAAGAATGATTGAAATGGGTGGGGTCCTTCAATAGTTACAATGGGAAATGTTATGAACCAATCAAATCTTTTTTTTTCAGGTTACGTGGGATCCGGGGACTATGCGCACACGCAGCACGCACCCTATGCGACTTCGCAAAAGTACATTTGAAAGTAATATAAGTTTATTACAAGTAAAAATATATTATTTTTATGAATAACTTAGATAATCTCTTTCCCTAATATGTATATTAAAGACATATATATATAATTTTAGGCATACATTTTTTTTGCTGGAGTCGCGCACCCACCGCGCCCAACACGTATATGTTTTCATGCGGAACCCGTCACTGCTCAAGCGTCGCGTACAGTAATGCGCATGAGTCGCAAATGCGCGGGAGCTGGAGTCGCGGACTGGTCGCATAACAAATGCGCACATCACATAATATTAAATGTATATGATGTAACTGAAAAACACGCAAACGCCGCACACTGTACGTGGATCCTTCTTTACTTTCTAAAATGGCGGCTAGAATCCCTGCACCCACCGTGATGTGTATGCTTCGGGTGCGCGATTCTGAAATTTTTGGGGAAAATATTATAAATATATTAAAATTAAAAAAGTAAACAATATTTCTTTTTTAATTTACATTTTTTTTGCAATTTTCAGAAAAATATATAATGTTATTTAATGAATAAAATATTTATAAATAAACAGTTAAAAACTGTAGAAAATCAGTACAAAAAATAGGTATAACTACTATTACACTTAAACATTAGCATTTAAAAAACCTTTGAAATTCACAGAAAAAACCATAGTTTTCAGAGACATTATAGATAGAAATTAGCAATTAAAAGATCTTTGGAATTCACTGAAAAAATCATAGGTTTCAGAGACGTTATAGTTAAAAATTAGCATTTGAAAAACCTTAGAAATTCACAGAAAAAAACATAGGTTTCAGGGGTGTTATAGTTAGCTGGACATTTCACAGGTACAAAACCATAGAAATTCCTCTGTTATAGTTAGTTCTGCTAACTATAACTCGCGCACCCGCAATGGACTGCTGATGATGTCACATATTACATCATTCATGACATGGTCAGTGACATCACTGATGACATCTCAAATGACATCACTGATGGCATCATCCATGTGACAATCTGATACACCTCATCATACACTAGTATAACCTTTCATCACTCACTGTAAAATAGAGTACCATATTTGAAACCATTGACACACCAATACCAGTTACTACATACCCACTCACTGATTCCTAAGTCTACATACACAACTACCCATTCAACAACAGTATCACTTATACATGCAGTCATTAATTAACAGAACACTATCAAATGTACTTATACACATATATAGACGTTGACACATCGGCGGTCATCTTAGTCGGTTATGCAGTCATCCTACTCACTCATGAAAAAAATAATCACACTTACATTTCCTCACTTACACAATTATACACACAAAACCTCATTTATTGAAACACATAGTAACTCATAGTTAATATGTTAAAAAATCACCATTACAATTCTACACTCATTCAAATAGTTACTTGCACAATCATTGACTCTTATAAATACTTATTTATATACACCAACTCTCACATACAATGGCTTTTATTTTTTTACTTTGTTGAAGATGTACAACTAAAACATATATTCGCTCACCAACACACAAATAAATACACTCAGTCACCCGAACAACTGTTTCCACATGCACTCTTATACCTATACACCTAGTCAATCAACCATTCACACATCTTTGCATAGAGTTACACACACCCCATCCAACCACACACAAACTCAGTGTCCCACACAAATACTCACCCAACTAATCAATAACTAATATACACACTCATGTAGTTAGTGACCAACTGATGCAGCATGTTATACAATAACAGAGACAGTGATGCACACATTCACATAGTTTAGTTACTAATCCATGTATTAAGTGAGACACTTTTAATTACTCACTTAGACAGTCAGACAGCTACTAAATCCTCCATCCAGACAGTTATATATCCACTCAATCTTCAATACAGATTGGTATATATATAATACATATTTAAATTTCTATCTAAACCACATTGACTGGATGATGTCATCAGTGATGTCATTTGAGATGTCATTAGTGATGTCACCGACCATGTCATGAATGATGTAATATGTGACATCATCAGCAGTACACTGCGGGTGCGCGAGTTATAGTTAGCAGAACTAACTATAACGGAGGAATTTCTATTTTTTTTATGAGTGAAACGAGCAGCTAACTATAACACTCCATAAATATATGAGTGAGGATATTACAGAGGACAGTAAGCTGCTGCTGCTGGGGAGTTGAAGTCCGGGGGCCACAGTGATGGGACACCACCTGGTGATCTGGATTTCCCACTTACTAAAGGGGGATCCACACACGGACTCCAAATACCAGCATGCAGCAGCCTGCTTTACCAGCACGGGTTAAATAAATTTTCAAGGTAGAGGAGGGGCCTCGGTAAAGATACGACTGGGATTGGTCAAGTGAACACCTAAGTTGCCACCAGGTACGAGGCTCTGCCATTGTAACAGACACTGAGGAAAGCGGAATAGCTGAAACGCGTCTGCCGAATTGTTACTCTGTCTGCGCTGTGAACCTATCCTGAAATAAATCCTCACGATTGTATTCTGGCGGTGTCGGACCCTTCTTTGACTGAGAGTGGGGATTTGGACCTTAAGTTACGCTGGTCTTGCAGGCACTGGCTTTCCTGACACGCCCACTCGGTCAGGAGAACCGTGGTGGCCAGCAACCTTTGGATTAGTGTTTGAATGCAAAATGTGGCGCCCCCTCACGCAGATCAAAGCACCGCAGTGTGAACAAATCACTGCGTGGGAAGAGAGGAGCAGCATTGAATGCAGGGAGCAACGAGATGTTTCAGTGAGGATATTACAAAGGACAGTAAGCTGCTAGGGAGTTGAAGTCCGGGGGTAACAGTGATGGGACACCACCTGGTGATCTGGATTTCCCACTTACTAAAGGGGGATCCACATAAGGACTTCAAATACCAGTATGCAGCAGCTTGCTTTACCAGCGTGAGTTAAATACATCTTCAAGGTAGAGGAGGGGCCTCCGTAAAGACACGACTGGGATGGGTCAAGTGAACACCTAAATGGCCACCAGATACAAGGCTCTGCCATTGTAACAGACACTGAGGAAAGCGGAATCGGTGAAACGTGCCTGCTGTATTGTTACTCTGTCTGCGCTGTGGACCTTTCCTGAAATAAATCCTCACAATTGTATCCTGGCGTTGTCGGACCCTTCTTTGACTGAGAGTGGGGATTTGGACCTTATATTGCTTCAATCTCGCAGGCACTGGCTTTCCCGACATGTCCTCTCGGTCAGGATCACCGCGGTGGCCAGCAACCTTTGGATTAGTAGTTGAATGCACAAACGTGGCACCCCCTCGCGCAGGTCAATGCACCACAGTGTGAAGAAATCACTGCGGGGGAAGAGAGGAGCAGCATTGACTGCAAGGAGCATCGAGAGGTTTCAGTGAGGATATTACAGAGGACAGTAAGCTGCTGGGGAGTTGAAGTCCGGGGGCCACAGTGATGGGACACCACCTGGTGATCTGGATTTCCCACTTACTAAAGGGGGATCCACACACAGACTCCAAATACCAGCATGCAGCAGTCTGCTTTACCAGCGCGAGTTAAATACACCTTAAAGGTAGAGGAGGGGCCTCCGTAAAGACACAACTGGGATTTGTCAAGTGAACACTTAAATGGCCACCAGGTACGAGGCTCTGCCATTGTAACAGGCACTGAGGAAAGCGGAATCACTGAAACGTGTCTGCCGAATTGTTGCTCAGTCTGCGCTGTAAACCTATCCTGAAATAAATCCTCATGATTGTATCCTGGCGGTGTCGGACCCTTCTTTGACTGAGAGTGGGGATTTGGACCTTATGTTACGCCAGACTTGCAGGCACTGGCTTTCCTGACACGCCCTCTCGGTCAGGTGCACTGCGGTGGTCAGCAACCTTTGGATTAGTGTTTGAATGCACAAACATGGCACCCCCTCATGCAGATCAAAGCACCACAGTGTAAAGAAATCACTACGTGGGGAGAGAGGAGCAGCATTGACTGCATGGAGCATCAAGAGGTTTCAGTGAGGATATTACAAAGGACAGTAAGCTGCTGGGGAGTTGAAGTATGGGGGCCACAGTGATGGGACACCACCTGGTGATCTGGATTTCCCACTTGCTAAAGGGGGATCCACACACAGACTCCAAATACCAGCATGCATCAGCCTGCTTTACCAGCGCGAGTTAAATACATTTTCAAGGTAGAGGAGGGGCCTCAGTAAAGACACGATTGGGATTGGTCAAGTGAACACCTAAATGGCCACCAGGACGAGGCTCTGCCATTGTAACAGGCACTGAGGAAAGCGGAATCACTGAAATGCGTCTGCCGAATTGTTACTCTGTCTGCGCTGTGAACCTATCTTGAAATAAATCCTGACCCCCAGTATGCAAGGGGAATCACTGATGTCATTTGAGATGTCATCAGTGATGTCATGAGTGATGTCACTGGCCATGTCATGAGTGTTGTAATATGTGACGTCATCAGCAGTGCATAGCGGGCACGCGAGTTATAGTTAGCTGAACTAACTATAACGGGGGAATTTCAATGGTTTTGTATGAGTGAAATGTCCAGCTAACTATAACATGTGTGAAAACTATGGGGCATATTACCAACAACTAGCGATAATTTTTGTCTCTAACTTGTTCAGAGACAAAAATTATCGCCGCACATCGGCGATTTTTATCGCAGATAAACCTTGCTATTAGCAAGGTTTATCGCAAATGCGATAAAAAACGTCCGCAATGCATGAATATCGCTGAAAAGTCAGCGATATTCATGCATTATCGAGCAAATGCTCTTAGCCATGTTATCCACCTCCCATTGGATAACATGGCTAAGAACTGCTCAGGGCAGGTGTTAGCTTTTGGAGATATTCGCGCTTAGCGCGAATATCTCCAAAAGTTGGTAATAGGAGATAGCGATGTTAGGGACTGTTTCCAGTCGCTAACATCTTGGCACGCCCATTTTGCATGTCATTAGTGATAAATATCACTGACATGCAAAGCGGGGCCCAAGATGGTCGCTATCTCCTTTTAGCTGTCACTAACTGGTGTTAGCGACAGCTTGGTAATAGGGAGATAATTTTATCTCCGCTTTCATGGCTTTTAAAGCCAAAAAAGCGGAGATAAACCCCCTTGATAATATGCCCCTATGTTTTTTCCAGTGAATTTCTAAGGTTTTTTAAATGCTCATTTCTAACTATAACATGGCTGAAACCTATGGTTTTTTCAGTGAATTTCTAAGGTTTTTTAAATGCTAATTCCTAACTATAATGTGGCTGAAACCTATGGTTTTTTCAGTGAATATATATATCTCTCTATATATATATATCTAACACCTTGATGCCACTCCACCTCCAAGGAAAATGATCGCAGACCCAAAGTAAGTGCAATTATAATTTTATTGCCAAAGATGGTCTGCCATGACACATTTCTGCTGAACTAGCGGCCTTGATCACATGACAAAGCTTAGACTATTCAACCACCTTTAAAGTACTAGTGCAAACAATTAAACAATGGACATAGAAGACATATTTCCTACATAGACTTCTTACTATGCTTCAATGCCGGATAAACTGTTACATATTTGATACTTATAAATAACTGTAAATAACTGTAAAATACCCAGAGATTCAAAACCATATAAGACATTTATCAGTTTCTGTTATACCATATAAATATCAATAATGTCAGTTTTGACCCATAACAGCTTTAATGCTAATTTGATAAATCTCCTTTCAAGCCCATAGTTAAAATAAGTGAATTATGAAAAGTGCCCATTCCTAGTAAGGTGGTAACAAAAATAGATTAAAACCAGGTACCTGTCCTTACCGTCACTAAGAATCAAAATTCAGAGCACCAAATTATTGATGTTTTGTTATGTGTAAGGCTTAAATGATTGACAATATCCGTTTAATAACTCTCATTACATTCCTTGGGGGCCTCCTGTATTTGTGACCCAACAATTTTTACGCCCTGCATATATCATAGAAAAAAGTGACGATGTGCTACAGTACCGATTTCAAAAGTGATAGTAAACATATAAAGTGCTAAATGCTGGAGAGTCTTGGGTAAGGGCTACACTCTGTGTGAAACAGGATGTTGACCCAATAATGGCCAATTTGCCATGAATAGCCAAGCATGTGCAAAATAGAGCAAAAAAGTGCAAGTGCAAGGCGTTCAAGGGAACTGGGAGTCAGCCATAAATATATCACTAATGTAACAATTCACAGCTGATCCCCATTGAGACACATACAATGATGACTATATGTCCTGAACCAACTGTTAAAATACATACATATAAATATAAATATGAATTTTAAAAAAACAAATATTTTTAAAAAAATATATAAAAAACTATTTTGGACAAATTCTCAGATTGTAAACATGAGAATATAATAAATTCATTGTGCTTTTTTTAGTGGCTTAAAATTACTGGTATTGAAATTTCTAAACCAGGCCATTACATCCTCATAAATGCATACACATAATTAATATAATAGCATCATCCATCCAGTCATGTTCCAACTCCTTGGAACAAATTCATAGAGACAGATTTGTGAAAATGTTATACATTTTTATAAAATTATCATAAAATAGTTCCAAAAGTATCTATTCATAAAAATGTGTGCAGATCCTGAGTAGTGTTAAGACCACCTGGGTGTTTCAAATCAAATTCCAAAATGAAACTTGTTTCCAGGCGTCTCAATTTGGCTTCCCGATCTCCACCTCATTTTGAGAGTGGGATTGCCTCAATGACGTAGTATTTTAGATGTCTAGGATTACTGTCATGAGTTGCCTTAAAATGCCTAGTCACTGGGTAGCTGGGATCATTATTGGATATGGCCCGAATGTGCTGTAAGATTCTTTTGTGTACAGCTAGTTTCATGCTTCCTATGTATTTGAGGTTACAACTGCATTCCACACACATGAACCAAAAATGCTGTTTTGCACTAAGGAGCTGGTTGATCTCACATACCCTAGTAGAGAAAGCAGTTGTATAGGAATTCTTATTTATGCCGCATTGGCAGGCTTTACATGTGGAACACTTAAAAAAAGCCTTTTCTAGCTGTAAACCACATATTCTCACAATGTTTTTCTTCGCTGTTACTCACTAGCATATTACCCATACTCATTGTTTTCCGGAATGTTATTGATGGATTGGATGGTTCTAACTTACCGATCACTGGGTCATCCTGAATGAAATTCCAGTTACACCTAACTATAGCCCTTATTTGCTTTTCCTGTCTGGAGTACGATAAAATAAGCCTAGTGGGTTGTTGTATTTCAGTTTCCTCATTAACATCCCCACTTCTTTCTTTGACCCTGTATATTAATAGGTCATTGCGGGCCCGCACTTTGGACCAAGTTATTTCTGCGTCCTCAATTTCCGTTCTGTACCCTCTGGTGAGAAACCGAGCTCGGCTTCCTGCCTGCTTTATTTTAGTATCCTCATTGTTGCTGCTAATACGCTGAATGCGTAACATCTCCCCATAAGGGATACTTTTTATGAGTTGGGGAGTATGGGTACTCGATGCATGAATCACAGTATTGCCGGCTATCGGCTTTCTAAAAAGGGTAGTTGATAAAACGTTATTTCTGACTTGAACTTGCACATCTAAAAATGTCACTGTGTCTCTACTGATGGTGGATGTGAATTTCTATATGATGTAATTATGGTTGATCTAATCAATAAACTCAATGGCACTTTCTTCACTCCCTCTCCACACTATAAATAGATCATCAATAAAACTCAGCCAGAATATAATCTTAGTGTCGTAAATATCCTCATATTGCCGCATAGGACCAGCTCCTCCTACCAGCCCATAAACAAACAGGCATAGCTGGGGGAGAAGCTGGCCCCCATCGCCACTCCCTGTATGGCTGACACTGTATGCCACCGCACCCTGATACAGCACCTCAGCAACACCGGAATCCAAGGATTGCACTGGAGTGGATCATCTCACTCCTCGCCGGGAGAACCCAGAGAGTCCGCCTCCCCCGTTCCAATCCGCGGCCACCAAAGTCATCTGCGGCTTTCCGCTCAGCCCCACCCTCTTCAACGTCTACATGAGCCCTCTCGCAGCCATGGCACGCCAACACAACCTCAACATCATCTCCTACGCCAACGACACCCAGCTGACCCTCACCCTACCAACGACCCCACCACCGCCAAAACCAACCTCCAAGAAGGAATGAAAGACGTCGCGGAATGGATGAAGATCAGCCGTCTGAAACGGAACTCAGACAAGACGGAAGTCCTCATCCTCGGACCATCTCCCTCTGCCTGGGACGACTCCTGGTGGCCCCCTGCCCTAGGCGCCGCACCCATGCCAACGGACCACGCACGCAACCTGGGCTTCATCCTGGACTCCTCTCTCACGATGACCAAGCAAGTCAACGCCGTCTCGTCATCCTGCTTCAACACCCTGCGCATGCCCTGAAAGATCTTCCGATGGATCCCCACAGAAACCAGGAAGACGGTCACCCAGGCCCTCGTCACCAGCTGCCTGGACTACGGGAACACCCTCTACGCTGGAACCACAGCCAAACTCCAGAAAAGACTCCCAACGCATTCAGAAAGCCTCAGCACGACTCATCCTGGACATCATTCGCCGCAGCCACATCTCTGCCCACCTGAAAGACCTCCACTGGCTCCCCGTCAACAAGAGGATCACATTCAGACTCCTCACCCACGGACACAAGGCTCTCCACGACACAGGCCCGAAGTACCTCAACAGCCGCCTCACATTCCACACACCCACCCGCTACCTCCGATCCGCCAGCCTCGCCCTCGCCTCCGTCCCACGAATTCGCAAATCCAGCATTGGAGGAAGATCCTTCTCCTACCTGGCTGCCAAGACATGGAACTCCCTCCCCACTCACCTATGGCTGACCCTGGACCATCTCTCCTTCAGGAAGCAACTCAAGACCTGGCTGTTCGAGCAGTAGCGACCCCCCCCCCCTCAGCGCCTTGAGACCCTTACGGGTGAGTAGCGCGCTCTACAAATTCTAGTGATTGATTGATTGATCTGTTGAAACATCTGACCATTAAACAAAAATAAATTATTCTCTAAAAAGAAGAACAATATGGCTGAGATACCCGCCACCCCCTCTCAACACAATCCCCAAAGGAGGGAAACCGGAAACAGTTCTTGAAGTTTTTGGAAGTGGGAGGCAGTGACCCTCCCGGCCGTATTTATTAAAACAAAAAATTAAAACATTAAACATTTTCATATTAATGTACAATTTCATTACCACATTGCGATGTTTGGCTAACCTTAACAGATTCTCTAATACAGAGGTTCTCCTAGCCGAACTAACATCCTACAAAACATTTTCTTGAAATATTGAAATTGTACATCCTAACGTTTAAGGGCCAACGGCAAGGTCGTAACCGGTGTCAAGATCCCTAACCAGACATACCCCCCCCACTTGGGAGGGGCGACAGCACTGAGGCGTACTCAAGTGCAACTACTACCAATTTCCCTTGACTTGACGGGGGCACCTATCAACTCGACGCCAGTTAAAGGTCGTTCGAAGACTCGTGTGAGGTATCTAGAAGGTATCGTAGACCTCCCCCCAACCCCACACAACTTACCGCATCTGCCGTCGCAGATGTCACTGGCCCCGGGAAATTCCCCAGGAGGGGGCTGTAACCCCTCCTACACAGGAAGGGGCCTTGACCGCCTTTCCTTTTCTTTCGGCGACCCATCCTTAGAAGGGACCGCCTCCCCGTTGAGGGGCCAAAGGCCACCTCCCCCGAGCGCTCCCATCCGTGTTGGGTGACGCCCACTCATAGGGATCTTCCAATTAGTGCTCACCGATCATGACCTTACCGCCCGACCAAAATAAATACGACAAATGCTAACTAAACTAAAAATACATTGGCCACTATGACCGAAAAGCATGTTTATAAATGGACGTTAAATCCGAATTTCTTTAATCACCAAACTTATAAAATTAGACCAATCTTTATTACACATTCAACATCAACACGATACTAACACAACCTGTAAACAAAATAGAATTATCGATCAATTTTATTAAAACAACTGGCTGTCTTCAGGGGCTGGTGGGTGGGTCAAAATTGGCTCTTCGTTCCGTCTCGAGCTCACGTGCAGCGAGGAGGTGCAGCTTCAGAGCACAGGAACAAGAGGATGTCTTCTGGTCTTGCGTCCCTTTTTATCCATCTTCAGGGCGGGCGTAAACCCGCCCCTGCCTGCCCCGAGGGCGTGGCCGGCCGCGTCAGTGTCTAGGCCAGCCCACTCTAGGGCGGGAAAAAGCGCGCCCCGGCTACGCCGCTTCGGGCATACCAGCCGAGACGCGCCTCCCGCCCAAAATGGCTTCCCGGGGGGATCGAGGCACTCTGCCATACGTTCGGGGGGACCGAGTGGTCGCCCCTTTCCATATGGCTGAGATACCCGCCACCCCCTCTCAACACAATCCCCAAAGGAGGGAAACCGGAAACAGTTCTTGAAGTTTTTGGAAGTGGGAGGGAGTGACCCTCCCGGCCGTATTTATTAAAACAAAAAATTAAAACATTAAACATTTTCATATTAATGTACAATTTCATTACCACATTGCGATGTTTGGCTAACCTTAACAGATTCTCTAATACAGAGGTTCTCCTAGCCGAACTAACATCCTACAAAACATTTTCTTGAAATATTGAAATTGTACATCCTAACGTTTAAGGGCCAACGGCAAGGTCGTAACCGGTGTCAAGATCCCTAACCAGACATACCCCCCCCACTTGGGAGGGGCGACAGCACTGAGGCGTACTCAAGTGCAACTACTACCAATTTCCCTTGACTTGACGGGGGCACCTATCAACTCGACGCCAGTTAAAGGTCGTTCGAAGACTCGTGTGAGGTATCTAGAAGGTATCGTAGACCTCCCCCCAACCCCACACAACTTACCGCATCTGCCGTCGCAGATGTCACTGGCCCCGGGAAATTCCCCAGGAGGGGGCTGTAACCCCTCCTACACAGGAAGGGGCCTTGACCGCCTTTCCTTTTCTTTCGGCGACCCATCCTTAGAAGGGACCGCCTCCCCGTTGAGGGGCCAAAGGCCACCTCCCCCGAGCGCTCCCATCCGTGTTGGGTGACGCCCACTCATAGGGATCTTCCAATTAGTGCTCACCGATCATGACCTTACCGCCACAGGCCGGATAGTTGACCGGCTATCCGGACCCCCCACAAAACTCCTACCTAAAGGTCATGTTTCAACGATTTTAACCATGCTAAGAAGTCTCCTAAGAGTAACTCATTCCCCACCCGAGACAAATGCACACCATCCCCCAAATACATACTGTCATCATTAATACAGCTATGAGAAATAGAATGCAATGTCCTGGAACGGAACAACCTACTCACTTTGTTGTTAAGCTTTCTAACAGAATGGTTCAAAGCAGGAATAGAGATAGCCCCCCGCCACACCTTTCGTGGAATCAAATGGGACCATGCAATTGTGCACCCCGGAACTCTCCTCGCCAACCAACTTACAGTGGAAAGCATTGCCTCCAGGAGTAGTCGTCTACCGGTGGTGACCAAATCATTGCCCCCTACATGTACTATAACTATAGACGGCGGTGACCTTGTCCGCCCTAACAAACCCTCGAAAAATGTTTGAAACTGGTCAATACAGAGACCGCCTCTTCCGTAGAAGGACATCCTGTACCCGTATTCCCCAGCTACGTGAATCATGTCACCTGCTTTGAATACGTCTGCTTGCAAACAAAACAGGTGATGGACAGAATGTGGATCAATGTCACACATTCACCCCAGTCCAAAGATCTGGGCCCAAATCCATCGTTTTTTTGCACTCCACACCACCCTGACGTGGGTCCCAGGCACTCCACACCACTTGGAGTCAAGCTAGCCGGGCTGATGAGAGGTGTTACCTCGAAACCGGTCCGGTCCTCGGATGCTTGATTCCGTTCTGGGAAGGACATGGCTTTTGTAGTTCGGACTGGACTGTTCCCATGGGGCAACAGGGTCAGAGCTGATTTGCATATCGCCATTGTCTAACCCAGGGTGGTGTGGAGTGCAAAAAAACGATGGATTTGGGCCCAGATCTTTTGACTGGGGGAATGTGTGACATTGATCCACATTCGGTCCATCACTTGTTGTTTTTGCAATTGCCGCCCTAAGTGCGCTGGGGATGCCCAGACGTGGGTCCCAGGCACTCCACACCACTTGGAGTCAAGCTAGCCGGGCTGATGAGAGGTGTTACCTCGAAACCGGTCCGGTCCTCGGATGCTTGATTCCGTTCTGGGAAGGACATGGCTTTTGTAGTTCGGACTGGACTGTTCCCATGGGGCAACAGGGTCAGAGCTGATTTGCATATCGCCATTGTCTAACCCAGGGTGGTGTGGAGTGCAAAAAAACGATGGATTTGGGCCCAGATCTTTTGACTGGGGGAATGTGTGACATTGATCCACATTCGGTCCATCACTTGTTGTTTTTGCAATTGCCGCCCTAAGTGCGCTGGGGATGCCCAGACGTGGGTCCCAGGCACTCCACACCACTTGGAGTCAAGCTAGCCGGGCTGATGAGAGGTGTTACCTCGAAACCGGTCCGGTCCTCGGATGCTTGATTCCGTTCTGGGAAGGACATGGCTTTTGTAGTTCGGACTGGACTGTTCCCATGGGGCAACAGGGTCAGAGCTGATTTGCATATCGCCATTGTCTAACCCAGGGTGGTGTGGAGTGCAAAAAAACGATGGATTTGGGCCCAGATCTTTTGACTGGGGGAATGTGTGACATTGATCCACATTCGGTCCATCACTTGTTGTTTTTGAATACGTCTGCGGCACGCCTCACGTATGAGTGGCCCACGACCCACACCTCCTTTTTCACAGCCGGTGATGTCTGACCGCTGGCCCGGTGTAGGGTCGACTGCATAGTCCGCCCCGCCTCGTAGGCTTGCGTAACTGAAAACCAAACAAAAACAAGAAGCGTGAGTACATTATTACAGCTTCACAACATGTGCAACCGCACGTATCTCTTATAACAATTGGAGGACCAACGCCCCACTCGTTTCACTTGCTCAACATTAAGACCCCTGGCTGTAGCTTCCGTAGCAGCCCCTATCCGAAAGGAATGGGTCCCAAATTCGCCCGGGTTCAAGCCCGCAGCGGCAATTGACATCGCAAGCACCCGCTGAAACTGAAATTTCGTCAGTGGGGTGGCGTCTGCGTGTCTTAACAAAGTCCCCCCCCATGATGCCACCCTTCGTGCTAGGTAATCTTCTAAACACTTTACCGGACACATGGAGGACCCAGGAATCCTGCGTATGATGACGCAGTCACCCATCCCATCTTGATCAGTCTTGGACCTTACAAAGGAGACAGTCATTGTTTCTCCCCTGATCTGAACGTGTTCCTGGCACAAACCCCCTGCCACATCCAGTTTGTTCCTTGCAACTAGTTCGCTTACCCGCATTGCCCCGTGAAATGCTAGCGTAAAAGCGGCTCGGAACAGCACCGCCTCAAACTGAGATGAACATGTGGCCGGGAGTGTGGCCAACAACTGGGACAATCTATCCAAACCTATCGGGCGCCTTTCATCTATTCTGCGACCCTCCAGGCGTTGCCACCCACGCAGCGCTTTCTGTACAACGAAAGACGCTGTCGGGTCCTGGATAGCGTGTGCTCTGGCAACAAAGGAAATGGCAGCACGATGCCTCTGGGCCGTAGCCACCGATTTCCCAGCCCTACGTAAGGACATCAGAAAATTCACTACCCATTCCTCGTGACCCCAAAGCCGCTCTCTATCAGTCCCCAAAAAGGCTAAATAGGCCCGAAACGCCCCTTCGTATGCCTTCCTCGTCCTTGGTGCTAGACTCTCTCCCACGAGGTGACGAAGTTCGGGGCACCGAGAGACCAGAGAGCTTCGGGAAAGGGTGCCGGCTCTGGGTCCGCTGAGGGGAGGAAACCCGAGAAAGCCTGCATTTGAAAACGAGACAGTGCGTCAGCCGCCTGATTCATCACCCCTGGAACATGCTTTGCTCTGAATAGCACGTTCAATTGCATACACAGTAAAACAATTTCCTTAAGCAGTCTTAAAATCAGTTTACAACGTGCTGCCTGACTATTGATACACTCGACCACGGTCATATTGTCAGACCAAAATATGACAGAGTGATCTTTGAACCCATCGGGCCATGTTCTCAAGGCCACCAAGATGAGAAACAGTTCCAGGAAAGCAATATTACTCGTCAGACCATTCTCATGCCACCATGTCGGCCATTTTTGTGCCGACCATTTTGTGCTGAAGATGGCGCCAAAACCTATGCTTCCTGCTGAATCTGTCCATAGCCCCAGCTCTTCAGAGGACACGGCTGGTTTATTCCAGACGATTCGACCATTGAAGTCCGCCAGAAATGCTAACCAAATACGCATGTCCTGGCGGACCTCAGCCGATAGTCTCGTGCGATGATGGCCCTCTTTTAGGCCGACCATCGCTTGGGCAATTGAACGGGAAAAGGGGCGGGCCATTGGTATTACCCTCAGGGCAAAATTCAACTGTCCCACCAACTGCTGTAATTGTTGCAGCGTAACTTTCGATGCATTTATACACACTTGCAGCGCAGCCCTGAACTTCAACACTTTGTCAGCTGGCAAACGGAAACAACCCTCACTGGAGTCCAACTCGATCCCCAGAAACTCGAGGCAAGTCGTAGGACCCACTGTTTTACCCGGCGCCAATGGCACACCAAACTGTTTCATTAACACACAAAATTCGGCCAAGGCCCGGCCACATTCAAGATCCCCGGCTGCCCCAAGAAACAAAAAATCATCAAGGTAGTGCATTACATATTGGAAACCCGTTTTCTTTGTGAAGACCCATTGTAGAAAACTACTGAATTTCTCGAAATAGGCACAGGATATAGAGCACCCCATTGGCATACACCTATCCATGTAATAACAACCCTGAAACATGAATCCCAGGAGACGCTGGTCGTCTGGGTGTACCGGGAGCAATCGGAACGCTGACTCGATATCTGACTTCGCCATCAGCGCCCCGGGCCCCAGGCGATTCAAAATGGCTACGGCCTCATCGAAGGATGCGTACCGCACCGAACACACTTCTGGATCGATTGCATCATTTACGGAAAGACCTCGTGGAGCTGACAAATTATGAATCAGTCGGAACTCACCTGGGTCTTTCTTGGGGACTACCCCTAAGGGAGAACAAACAAAATTCTGAACCGGGGGTACACTAAACGGGCCGGCGACCCGACCTCGTGCAACCTCTTTACGGATCTTATCCTGTACTACGGGCGTATGCTGCAGGACGGAAAGTTGATTTTTGCACTTCTCCACACCCTGAAAGTCCCCTACCGGGATGCGGAAACCATACGAAAAACCGTTCCGCAGCACCCCAGCAGAAGTACGATCCGGGTATTCACTGAGCCAGGGAATCATCGCCAGGGTATCAATCGGGGTAGGTAAAGGCGCCCCTCGGACTATATTAGACCTGTTTGGCGCCTCCTCTCCCCCCATTATCACCCGTTCTGGCTCTGCACGAGGACTCAGGATGGGACGACCCGCAACCACTACATTCATGTTTGAATTTACACGATCCCTGGGGTCTAGTACATTTACCTCTGTTGAAATTAAAGCAGAAACCCCTTTTTCCAGTATTGCAGGCAGGTTTCGAGTAATCGTCGGCACCCGTACCTGATCGAAAGGGCGTCCCCGCATATTGCCGGGAGGATTCGCCAACATTACTTCCTACCAACGGCATTTTTAACATTCCTGTCTCCTTCATTTTATCCCAAGTCAAAGAATCATAACAATCCCAGGTTAAACTTTTATTATGCTCCTTTGCCTTTCTGAAAAGATTATCGTAACAGAACCAATGGTTACCCTGGTGCGATGTCGAGTACCCCATGATTCGTGATTGATAGATTGGAAACTCGGAAAGCAACTCAGGCCTACGTTCCCCCAAGATTGACGTAAAAATTCCCCAAGCATTGCCCCAATTGCCAATATTCTCATTCACTTTAAAGGCGGCCATTTTTGCGCGCCAAACACTCGGATGCATGAGATCCTTCTGACTTTTAACATGCTCTACCTCATAATGATCAACAAGCAATGAGAAAATGTTCACATACTCCCCCGCCCAAATCTTTTCCTTAATTGCCAAAGGAACATGTTGACCCAACTTTTCTCTCCGAGAGGGTGTTGACTCATCCCTCGCAATCGGCAATGGCCGCTTACCTGCACCTGACGCTGCCTCTGTGGTCGCAATCGTCCCTGGTGTCTTGTCCACTACTGCAGCCGGCACGGACACCTTGGCTGCTTCCCGTTTCTCACGCAATTGCTTTATCAGCGCCTGCGCGTCGACAGCCGTGGCGCCCTCGTTACCTTTACCCAACCACGCTGCCAATTGTGCTGCCAGCTCGGGCGGCACATCATCCTCGGACACGGGGGTGACCACAACGGGAATCGGATTCCCCTCCTCCGGCACGGGAGTTGGTGCCTCGAGCGGGGCACTGGGACCCGGGATGTCTTCTCCCGCTGCTCCCCTCCTGGGCCTCTTGTTTTTCCCTCCCGGGGCTGCTCCCGCCAAAGGACGTTTTGGTCCCCCTTCCTCGTTCTTATCCACCCGCTTCTTTAGTTCGGACATCTCCTTCATGAGAACACGCAGCATCTGTTCAGTAGTCATGCGTTTTCCCACCTTCTTCGGCATTCTCCAACAAAGTAACTGTAAAACAAACAAGAACGATTAAAACGCTCAAAATTGGCTCTTCGTTCCGTCTCGAGCTCACGTGCAGCGAGGAGGTGCAGCTTCAGAGCACAGGAACAAGAGGATGTCTTCTGGTCTTGCGTCCCTTTTTATCCATCTTCAGGGCGGGCGTAAACCCGCCCCTGCCTGCCCCGAGGGCGTGGCCGGCCGCGTCAGTGTCTAGGCCAGCCCACTCTAGGGCGGGAAAAAGCGCGCCCCGGCTACGCCGCTTCGGGCATACCAGCCGAGACGCGCCTCCCGCCCAAAATGGCTTCCCGGGGGGATCGAGGCACTCTGCCATACGTTCGGGGGGACCGAGTGGTCGCCCCTTTCCATATGTCAAGTGTCATTTTAGTGTGCCGTGCATATTTGATTGGGCTAGTGTTTAAAAAGTACTCCACAGCTCTAATACTATCCTTATTCCTGATACATGTGTAAAGATAGGATACGTCTAGAGCTATGAGCAGATATTCTGGCCTCCAACATATATCCTTAATTTTTCTTTAAAAATCACATGTATCCTGTACATAGGACTTCAAGTTTTTAACATACACCTGCAGGAAGAAGTCTATTTATCTGGACATATTCTCCAAAGGTCCATCACAGGCTGCAAAGATGGGCCTTCCCGGTGGTCTCTTGATGTTCTTGTGTATTTTTGGAATAAAATAGATCATGGGACCGTGGGATGCTCCTTTTTGATAAATTTATACTCCTCCCAACTGAGAAGTCCCAAACTCTTCCTTGCTAATAGGTGTTTACAAAATGAGTCCTGTGTATATTTAAATTTGAGTGGAGAACTTTTCTTATAGCACTCCTGGTCATTCAATTAACTGTACGACTCCTTCATGTATTCCTCCAATGGCCATAGGACGATATTTCCGGCCTTATCTGAGTTCCTAATCACCACATTTTTTTATTTTCTTAACTTGGTAATTAGTTGGTTTAATTTTCCTTTCCTGGTTTGTATATTTTCTAGTTGATCCATTGATAGTGATGTTCAATTTCTTTACTTGAACTACAACATGCTCACTGAAGACATCCAAGGCATCTTGAGCCATGATGGGGACGAATTTGGATTTGGTCCTGAAAGGAGTAATCAGTCTTGCACATACTCCTAAAGAAAAATGGTGCTGGTCCAATTCTCAAAAATCCTGGAGCAGTCCAACATCCATGACCGGTAGACCCGAAGTACCCTCAATACTCTGCAATGGTGTAATAATGTCCATTTGATCAGGGGTCGACCGTTGTTGGTGATATTTCTTGAGCTTGAATTTTCTGATGTATTTGTAAATATCGGCTCTCGTCCGTGTATAATTAAAGTTTGGCTTGGGGAAGTAAGATAATCCAAGAGATTATAATTGGGTTTCTGCTACTGTCAGGCCAATATTGGCTAAATTGATGATGGACTTAGCCTCTTGTTTCTCTGGATATCTTTGGAGGTTGCCATTGACCTTGCCTGCTGCATTGGTTACTGGCGCTTGCCTCGTCCTCGACCCCGTTTCTTGGCCTATGCGCCTCCTACAGTCCTGCTGTCTCCCCCTTCTTCGTTGTGCATTGGTGTTGCGGCAGGTCTGTTGTTGCGAGGCCCCAGCATTTCTCTTCTGCCCCGTTTTAAAATACCCAACTCTTCCCCAAGAGTGAACATGATACCACTTTGCTCCGGATTCCTTCTTGCAGTCTCGTTGTCGGACTCACTCTCTGGCACCGAACTTAAATCCGATACTGATGTCGATTCACACACACACACACACATACTGCTCCGTGGTGCGCCAAGGAGCGGGGCACGCCCTGGGCGGGTGCCGTATTTGCGGTGGCGTTCCGCAATTTATATCAGGCTCCAAAACCCTTCGTCGTGTGATAGAGAAGAAAAATCAGCACTCCCGGGACTTCGTTACAGCAGCAAGTTTATTTCGACAGAAACATTTTTTACAGCAGCAAATTTATTTCGACAGAAACAGACGCGTTTCGGAAAAGATTTTTCCTTCGTCAGTGTTTACAGTTTGGTATACCGTCATTACTTTTAAAGGGGAACCACATTCATTTCATTAACATGGAAGAAAGTTTTCGCGTGTCATAGATTTTCGACCAGCGCCATTTTGAAAAAGGAGATGTCTCGTATTTACAAAATCTTTCCTTATACATAAATGTATTTCAGATAAATATCAACATCATTTAAAAAAAAGAGAGATATATCATTCAAACAAATTATTGTACATAAATGCATTGCGGGTACATATATTAAAAGCCCAGCGATTTCATTCTTTTTTAGCATATGATGTAAGTTATCTTGCCGTGGATTGGCATTCGCAACCGTGTATATAATCGTTGCTGATATGGTACTCTATTCCACGATTATCAAGCCTTATATAGGCCTATGGTAATTAGTTCCCATTAAGTGCAAAAAGGCTGCTTTAGCATCAATTAACTGAACATATTCCATCATCATTTTCTTTTCACTCACAATCTTATTTGCCAAGGTGAACTATTAATTCCTCCCCACTATTTAATCCATTCGGGGACTTAGTGCCAAGATCTACGATATAGCGGGATTCCAACCGTCTTAATTTTTTAACTCTATCCCCTCCTCAAATATGAAGCGGTACATAGTCAATGCAAAAAAGCGTAACAGATCCCTGTCGCTATTATGTTTTACAGAAAAGTGGCGCGCCACTGGATAGCTGCAATCTTTTTTCGTGATTGCGCGCATGTGCTCCAATATTCTCAGTTTCACCATGTTGATCGTACTCCCTATGTATTTTAACCCATAGGGGCACGTAAGGCAGTACACCGCATGGGTAGTTTGGCAAGTCGTGAATTTATTAATCCTTTTGTCCCCTTTTACGCCCTTGATTTTATAAGATAGGGTTCTTTGGCTAAAGGCGCAGGCCTTTGCTTCTTCCGCAGGGAAAAAAACCTTTCATGTCCCTCAGTGTTCCCTGACCTGGGGGCACATTTTCTAAATGATTGTGAACCAAACTATCCTTTAGAGAGCGTGCCTTCCTAAAGGTAATCAATGGCCCGCTGGTACATCAGTTGCAATGATATTGTCTGTCTTAAGTATGTGCCAATTTTTCTTCATGATGTTTCTGAGTTTATTGGAGTCACCCGAATAAGTGGTGATCATTTTAAACTTCCCTGTCTCATCTTTTTGATGGGGTTTAGATTTTAATAGATCTTTCCTTGGGAGGGTTCTAACTCTCTTAAGAGTACTTTCAAGAAGATCCGCATCGTATCCCCTGGTTAAGAATCTATCTATAATCCCACTTACTGCTACTTCAAAGTCACATTCCTTAGAACAGTTTCTCTTTAACCTTAAAAATTCACAGTAGGGAATGCTGTTCTTAAGTTTCTTGGAATGCGCACTTGTGGCGTGAAGTATGCTATTCCCCGCAGTGGGCTTTCTGAAAAGGGAAGTGCTGACTTTGCCCTCTAGAATCTCTACTTTCAGATCTAAATAATTCACCTTTACCGAACTAATCACCCCTGTAAAGGGGAGATTCGCTTCATTCTTATTCATCACTTTTATATATTCTCCTGCTTCTCTTTCAGGGCCATCCCACACTAAAAACAGGTCATAAATGTACCCGTGCCATGCCACTAAATGAGGAATGGACCAGCGAAAGGGGTTGTTGTAGGACACACCCCCTTTCTCATCCACTCTGAAAATGCGCCTCCTGGCGCACTATTGGTTGGGGGAAGAAACCCACTTTAGTCCTGAGGCCCTCAGGATGCAAGGGAACGTTTCTGACCATGTCATGAGTGAGGTAATATATGCGGTCATAAGCAGTGTATTGTGGGGGTGTGAGCTATAGTTAGCTCACTGCTTAATTTCATTGTTTTTTACAAGTGAAATCTGAGTCTAATTATAAAAAAAATTCAGTTAATTTCTAAGGATTTTTTAAATTCTATTTCCTAACTATAACCTCCCTGTAACCTTTGATTTTTTAAATGAATTTCTAATTGATTTTTAACGTGAAGTAAGATGCCCTTTGCAATGCAAAATGGGGGTGAGGTTTAACGCAGGACTGGCCTGTCATTGTGCTGCTCCCACCCAAGCTTGCTGCTCCTGCCCCCTCCTTCTTGCCATCCATTGTCCATGATCCTGCTACCTCATTACAGCCCTGTTGTTCAGCCACTGTCCTTTCTGCCTGACCTAAACAGTTAGCTTGTTGCCCCATCCACCTCCTCCGTTCCCTCTGTTGTCTGAGTCAAGAGCAATAGCCCTTTCCTTCTGCCCTACAAGGTCCGATGTGCTGCCACTGCCTCCCATTCAGCTCAATGTCCCTGCCACTCCTACTGCCCTCTGTTCCCCAATTCTATGCAGCATCATCGTCCTCCTGCTTAGCCTCTATGCTTAGCTTGCTGCCACCCTCTTATCTACTCTGAGTGTTCTGTTGAGCTGCCACGGCCCCTCCCACCTGCCTAGCATGGTCAGATGGTTTTGTTGTTGAGTTTGCTTTTGGAATAAAGTTACATTGTGACGTGGGGAGTCTGTTTTCGAGTTCTATCGAAGGAGATTTCGAGTGGACCCATTGTTGCTTTCCATGCGCAGGGTATTTCTAGAGCTATGGTTGGTTAGGGGTGAACATGTGACCTCAAAGGGATGCCGGGATGTTTTGTTCGATTGGAGATCTTACAAGTATGGTGTAATTACACCATCGGGGAGTTTCTAAGATATGACAATGATGGTTTTTATTGTGTTTCTTTGGATTCAGTGATAACTGATGGTATTTTGTGGTGATTATTGGTCCTCCAGTCGGGATTACCCATGCGCTATTTCATCTCGTGACTCGTACTTCTACACTGTTTGTCTATCAGGTAAGGCTCTTAACATACGCTTAAGGTACATTGAGAATAAGTTAGTCTTCACACCGCTGCAGTCTAGGCTTTTTGTTTTGTATTGCTTTTACTCCAGGGTGCGATTCACTGGCTGGGTAACTACTTTAAAAATTGGCGGTATGATGCTTTCATAGGTAAGACAGGATGTCCAGGACATTAATATTACCTCATGGCTATACTTAGTCATAGAGGTTTGACACACGCTGTTGTGGTTTCTTGCAGATATTGTGGTTGCATCTCTAGTTTTGGTTCCAATTCAAGATTAGGGTAAGCCGGACCATGTGTACTAGATGGCTTGCTCTTCACATGTTCTATAATGGCGGCACACGGGGCTCGGAAACTGGATTCTATTTTGTCACCTTTTCCATTCTTCTTTTTCATTCTATTTTTCATCCCTTTTTTTCATTTTCGTCACACAATTTGGATCCTTCAGTTGGTGGCATTTATACTACTCTGGTGGCGTATATTTTCAGCACACTTTCGCTCTAGTGCAAATCTTGAGTTTTGATCTCGATATTTTTGACAGTTTTGGATACTTACTTGTATAAGTACTGAAATTCCTTACTCATTTAGACATTGTTTTGTGTTGTAGATCAGGACTGATCAAAGAAGAACTTTACTATAACATATAAGATTTATTTGTTGTTTCTAAATATCCCCTGATGAAGGGTTCAGGGTGAACCCGAAATGCATTGGATAAATGTCTATTAATTTGATTATTTTTTTAATTGCATTCATTCATTGTTTTGAAACACATTACAGTTTACCAAAAGTCAATGTAGACTTTGAAACCAGATGTTCATGATTTGAATTGCATTTGGAAATGTTTGTTTTCACTTAAGTTTGTATCTCTAAATTTAAGTTTATACTTAACTTTCCTAAAGATTGCAGTGTTTCTTTTTTGCCTCACAGTGTTATGAACATTGATAAACTGGTATAGGCTTTCTAGCTAAAAGCTGTGCGACATGTAGTCACTGGTGTTTCAGAGACTCACTTTCTATATATGCCATGTGTCCCTGCCACCTCCACCCAGCCTCTCTAAGTTCCATGCCCCTATCCTCTCCCACCTGTCATCCATGCCATTTTGCTGCCACTTTCTTCTGCCCTCCATGCTCTGTTGTGCTGCAACTGCTCCTCCTGTCTGCCCTGCTTGGTCTGTTCTGAAGTCCCGACCCCTGCCCTCTTTTGTCGGTGTCCTGCCCCTACCCCTCCATTCTGTCTTTTGTGCATGCCTGGCCCCTTCCCTCTTGCCCACCATGGCTGTTGTGTTGCCACTTACTCTCCCGCTTGCCATGCATGGTCTCTCCCACCTGCCCTGTGTGGTCAGTTTGCTGTCCCTGACCCCCTCCCACCTTCCCTTGGTTGCCTTGTGTATTCCATTATAGTCTTACCATTGCCCTCAATGGTGTGTTGTGCTTCCAGTGCCCATCCCACCTTCCCTCCATGGTCAGCTTGCTGCTCCTGCCCTACCGTCTTGCCCCCTACACTTTGTTTTCCATGTGCAGACCCCTATCACCTCCCTCCTGCCTTGTTTGGTCCACTGTCGTTCCCATGCCCTCTCCTTCGAGCCCTTAATCATCTGTCTGCAATAGTCAGCTTGCTGCCCTAGCCTCTTTCCCCTCTGCTCCTGTTGTCCTTGTGCATGAGCCTGTTCCCTCCCTTTTGCACTGTGTGATGTATTATTCTGCTGCAACCTTTGATGCCTGCCCTGTAAGGTCAGCTTAGTGCCCCTGCCCATCCCCTCCTGCACTCTCTTATCCTAAACTGCATCCCTACCCCATTTCTTCTGAACCTCCATGATCCAATCTACTAAACTTGCCTACATTTTGAACTTGAGAGAGATTTTTCAAAAAAAACGAGGGAATTAATATTCCCTATTGACTACATTGAAAATAGGAGATTTTAGGCAGGAGACAAATAAAATAAAAGCCTTTTGGGCTTAAAAACACCGGGAGTCTCCTGCCTGAATCAGGTGTGTTAGCATGTATGGTTGTACTGCCACTGCCTCTTAAGTCTGCCCTCAATGTTCCTTTATATTATCACAGCCTCCCTTGCCTGTACTCTATGATTGGTTTATTGCCCCTGCCCCCTTTTTCCCTGCCCTCCATGGTCCGTTGTGCTGGCACTGCCCCTCCCATCTGCACAGCGTGGTCAACGTGTTGCCTCTGTACCCTCCTCCATGAGAGGGTCTCTCTTTTTCCCATGAAAATTATGGTGGGCACTCTAAAAAACTGAAATGAGAATCGATTTTCGGAGTTCTCAAATAGCAACAAAGAACTTTTAAATAATTTTCTATCTTTATGGTTTTTTTATCCAGTTGATTACTTGATTATATGTTACACTTAAGGGAGAGGATGTGAGGTTACAGCCAGAGCTGCAGGTTTTACAACTGGGAAACCAGGTTCGAGTTTTGGCATTAGCTTGACATCCTTTGATTCTGGGCAAATCACTTAATCTCTCCATGCCTAAAACCCAAATGAATGTGTCCTTGTGTAATGTAACTGATGCTCATGTAAAGCACACCTTTACCTTTGGGTCATGTCTGTGCAATATAAAATTGCAAAAAAAGAAAACATAATTGTATTTGCACACTTCTGTCTTTGAGCTATATTTTGGATGATATTTGTGCTGTATTTGAGCTCTTTTTTGTCTCTGGTAGCCATCTTGGGATAATTATTTGTTATGAATCTCCCTAATTTAATAATTTAGTGCAGTATACTCCAGAATATGCTTTCAGTTTTCTACGTTGATTCCATCAAGATGGCATTCATATTTGTCATACCTTTGGCATGAATTCAGAATGTTAGCCCACTAGTTGCTCATTAGAACACTATAGTAACACTGCTGATCACCAGGGCGTTAACTGGCAGTCTGCTGCTGGTGTTGAAGGTGCATGTTTCAGTCTGCATGTGGGCATGTGTTGAAAGTGCATGCTTCAGTCTGCATGTCAGAATATTTTAATGACATAGAAGAGGAAGATATTTGAAAACTCTCTTAAAATGGGTCCTAATTTTTCTTTCTACAACACTAACTATCATTTCTATGAGAAACCGAACCCTGATGGAGCAGAGATGCTTTCATTCCCCTATTTATGACGATTTTGTATAAGAAATGGTTTGTGACCCAATCTACATGAAACAACAAAATGATTACAAGGCTCTAAGTTTAAAACATTTAAAAAAAGAAGTCCTGATTTAGATAATACATCTTAAAAGCATGCTGAAATGTTAGAAGTAGATTTCGGATTACAGCTAACAATTATTAAGTTAATGTGAAATTTGACATTTTAGTAACGAGTGTTCTTATGCGTAGATAAATGTGACAAATAAACGATAACATAGGGAAATCTCTAAGAAATAATAAAGCCATTTCATGTGTTAAGAAAACAGATGATAACACTAAAATGTATAACATGACCACTGACAATGACTGAAAATGCAGCTGTTATATGTAGATTTATTTAGAAAAACTAATCATTGATGTGCTTTCTTAACCTTTATAGCCGAAATGGCATATAAAACCACTTGCAGGTTTTTTCATGAAGTGAAGCCCCTAAAGACTCATCGCATTGAGCCATGGCATCGATGGGGTCGATGTCCATAGTCGTGGCAGACGCAGCACGCTTTAGGAGCCGCCAGCACCATAGTGCCATCCTCATGAATGATTGCTCTGGCAGTGTCTCAGTCCCTCCAGTCCAAGCATTGCGGTGCAGACTTCCCTCATGACCCGAATCTACAGGAATCTCTCTTTCTCTCGGTACCTTGTACCACAACTCTAGCCATCACCAGACGTCCTCAGTAGTATCAAAGTAATGTGACTTGATATCTGAAATCACACGCAGACTGGCTGGGTAGAGAAGTAAATACCAGAGACCCATAGCCCTCAGCTTCCCCAGGAAGGATGGGTATTGAGCTTCCACTTTCTGCATTTAGTCTGGAAATAGAGGGATCTTATGATTCTCGAATTGGGCATTGTACACCTCTAGGGCCACCTGGAGGGGACAGTCCTGGTCCCTGCAGTTCAGGATTCACGCTATAAAAGTGCACATAGGGCCCCCCCCGGTCTCAAGAGGGCCAACGGGGTGTGATAAGCTCACTCAATAGCAAAATAAGGGGACAGATCTGTGAGTTTCAATGTATCACATATCCATGTCTCCACAAACCTCTCTGCCTCACCCCCCCCTGTGCACGCTTAGGGAAACCCAGGAGGCGGACGTTGTTTCTCCACGATCTCCCCTCCACATCCTCCACACTCGCCTCCAGGGTCCCCATTTTTGTTAAAGGGCAGCAACTTGTTGCTTCAGGGAGGCCGCTGCTGACTGTAGACCAACAATGGAGCCCTATGCCACGTGGAACTTGTGAGTCTCTTTCAGAAGGTCAATGTGAAGGAGATTCATCTCTATTGTGACCAGCTCAATCTTCCCCTCCAGAAACAGGCGGTATCCCTGGATTGCCTCCAGAATGTCAGCCTGGGATGCAGCCTGTCTTTGTCTCCACGTGAGCTGTGGCTCAGTAGCCACTACTGCCTTGCTGGCTTGAGGGTGGAAAATTGGACAGTACTATTCACTCGGTGGGGCCTAGACAGCTTTCCCCTCCCCATGAGAGCGGGACAGAAGCACATTAGCCAAAATCAGTAGAGCTGCAGAGAGGTCTCCACAAGTAAGGGCCACTGTCTAGAATCACTATTCACACCTCACTGTCCCGGGGCCCCAGTACACAACATAGAGAATGTGGCTTTGTCTTTGCTGCTGCTAAAGCCATCCCTGTCACAGCACCGGGCTGCCATGAGCACGTTGGCCCTTTGGACCTCCCCTTCTCTCTCTGGTAGTTCAAGGTGGGGGCCCCATTAAGGCCTCAGTCCAGCCACAGGATGAGGGATCACTCTGACCCCAACCCAACCGCAGGATCCAGGGCAGCAAAGATGGCACCAAGTGGGCACGGTTTATTCAGGGGCCCCAAGTCTATGTTCCTCACCTCTGATGGATGTTTCACTGCCACAGATGGCTGCCAAGGCCCAAGTGGGGCAGAGATGCCTAAAGCACCATCAGTCCAGAATATGGTGTTCCTCTCTCTTGAACAGCAAATAGCCTTGGTGGGGCCCAACAGAAGGTCCAGGGCACCACCCGCCAATGGATATCAAAGTGAGTCCCAGTAACAGCTCCCCCGGGGGCCCCAGCACAAGCCGGCCCTGTGCAGTCCACTGGGTGTTCTGCCCCTCTCCTCTGGGCCAGAGTGTAGTGCAGACTTGGGACAAGGGCCTGTGATGTCTCCTTAGTAGGATGGTCCCCCTCCACTGAAAGCTGACTGCAGACCTCAGGGGCACCGACGCAGTGCACAGGTCCCAGATTGCAGCAGGGCCCGAATCATGGCAGGGGAGCTGATGACACCTCAGGCAGTCCAATGGGCAGCAACTTCACCCCCTGCTGCTGCACTCCAGGCCGGGTCCTCATGGCCGCTGGCACAGGACCTGCCTGACAGAGCCGCTCTCTTCTCCCAGCTTAGGCCCCCAGGAGGCCTGTATTTCACCACAAAAGGCACACCGTGGCCAAATCCCTGGCAGACAGACCTCAGCAGAGCTGTTGGGCCCGGTAATCGCCTACCAGATGCTCGGGCGACACCAGCACAGCTCACTTCGCTGTAAGCCATGCCTCAGCCAGGCTCTGCCTGCTCTCACCTCACTCCAGGAGCCCCACCGAGATAGCTGATTGGCCCCTCCAACCGAGTGTGGATGCTTATTTCTCAGGCAGTAGTAGCAGTATGGGCACAGGATTATGCAGGATTTTGCAGGGCTACTGAGGAGCCACTCAGGAACGCGTTCTATCAGCCGTTTTACTGAGCCGTGCCCCAATAATCTATAACTTAATAACAGTTCTCTATTTGTGGTTTGGTGTATGTTGATGTTTCCAACATTTTATCTGTGGGTTTTAGACAATAAAGATGTATAGTAATTATTTTAAAATATAATTTTATTTTTTATTTGCAGTTCATTGATTTTAGCTTAAGTATAAATTATGGCAATGCCTTATTTTTTACCTTAAATGTACATTTTTGTGCTTTAGTTGTGATACTTACTTTTGGAGTTTGTCTTTCCTGTACTTAAGATTTTTAGAAGTCCTTGACATGATTTTCTACACAGTACAGTTTTAGTGATTTGTTATATTTATATAAGTATATTTTTTTAGTTATGCTCAGGTGATATTTCTTGTAAAACCTACTTTATTTGTTGTTTTGAGTGGTCCTTTGCAGTATAGATTTCTTCTTATTTTGAGTTTCAATCCAACTGAGTGATTGCTTTTGATTATACATTTTCTTGCAAGTTTTCCCGTCTGTCTTACACTTTTTTTATTTGGAAAAGTCTATTTGTCAACTGTATTTAAGTATAATTTGATACGCAGTTTGAAGATTAGTTTTCATTTTTTATTACCATTTATGTTAAATGTTAAATGCTCATTTATATTTTCATTGGAAATCTAATGTATATTATTGGTTATAGTATTTATACATAAGTATTTCATATGTATATACGTTTTTATTTTAATAATGTTGATTTTCCGGTGTTCTATGTATTGGTTTTTGTTGTTTTTGGTATGTTCCATGACTTATAATGTAGTGATGGCATTTCCTTATTATTTCTTTCAGATATTTATTAGAAATGGGGTCTCTAGTTGGCAATCTAGTAAGGACCCTCACTCTAGTCGGGGCAAGGGGATCACACAGCTAAAATAACCCCTGCTCGCCCCCTTGGTAGCTTGGCACGAGCAGCCAGGCTTATCTCAGAGGCAATGTGTAAAACATTTGTACATGCACACACAGTAACACAGTGAAAACACTATAAAATGAGGCCATGCCACTTTAGGGAAAATAGCCAATATTTTCTAAATCAAACAAGAGCAAAACGACAAAACTCCAACATGCACAGGTAAAGATATCACTTTTAAACAGTTTATTGAGTATTAATAAATAGATATCAATGGATGCGTGTGTTTTAGCACAAAGTACCTGAGCTGCCTCAAAACCAAAGACGATGTTGCCTGCAGGGGAGGTGAGGCTTCAGAAAACACAGAGGTGTGTTGGTTCCTCACTACACAGAGGTGGTGATGCGTCAATTCCATACTTGCAGAGGAGGTGATGCCTTGATTCCTTACTACTAGGCAGGGACGGTGATGCATCGATTCCTTGCTGACAAGGAAGTTGATGCATTGATTCCTTGCTGATAGGGGAATTGATGCTTCAATTCCTTGTTGGTAAGTGAGGTGATGCGTCGATTTCTAGACAACCGACCTTGGTTCCTTACTGCTTGGCAACTTCATTGAAGAGACAGTGTTGAAGTACAATGCATCAAAAAAACATATGTGCTGTGTTGACGCGGCAGTAGAGAAGCAGGCGCTGCTTCCATTTAACAGCTGCAAAGCAGGATCTGCGTCGGAGTTGGTGCGGGTGCCACAGACGTCAGTGACACGGTGCTCGGGACTCAGGCTGTGATGATTTTTCAGCTGTACAGCTGTGAGGCAGCAACCGTTCAGCATGCAGTCAAAAACAGGAGGTCGGAAACAAAAAGACAGGGGAAATCACAACAAAAGATGCCTAAGAATATTGATGCATTTTAGATATTTTTTATTTTTGTTGCTGATATTTGCGTTTTTACTATTTTAGTATAGGTTCACGATATTTCTTTGGGGTGATAGTACGGTTGTTCAATATTGCTGTCCTCATTATAGTGTCAAATAACTAGACACATACTTGATCAGCAGACATGTGCCATGGAAACATGAGAGCCAATAAAATTAGCCAGAACAGACATTTCTTCAAAGTCCAGTGCCTCAAGAAGATTTATTCGGGAGGTGTGGTATATATATAGGCTCACTTGCTCGTTAACTCCTCACTCACTCACTCATTCAGTTTACACACATATATGTGTCTTTAAACCATATGTGGCCAAAACACACTAATTTCCTAGGAAATACATCACATGATTGCGCAGCATTGCTGTGGCACTAAAGGACATGTGCAAATAAACCAAAGCTCTCGTTCACTAACGTTTGGCCAGACACTTGTGCATCACAACACAATTAACGGTGCTCATGTAAGCCATTAAATTGTAAGTATATTAATTCCACCTTTACATGCAAGTGTCTGTGCAAACCTTTAGTAAATGAGGACTCAAATATGTGCAACACAAAATATGTTTCAGGTGTAGCTATGAATGTGGCCTTAAAGTACACTTGATAGTTAGATAAACGTGCTTAACAAATGCATGTATGTGCCGTGCGGGCCACAGGACTGTCAGAGTTTAATGTGCAGGTCAAAATGAGTCAATATGTACTGGAGAAGAACCATGTAAACAAACAGGTGAACACAAATAGGGGGCATCTGATAATGCATGTGCAATGTAAAGTACACTTATGTCAGTAAAAGAGAAAGGTAGCCCCACTGAGACATCTTGGAAAGGTGAACTATAGAGAGCAGTCTCATGCCATGTGTATAGTTATCAAGAACATTGAACTGCATTTGAAGTGTCTAGTCACGGTTGGATTTGGCATGTAGTATCAGATGGCAAAAAGGTTTGTGTTATAATGTGAGCGTCAAGCTGCTTAGTGATTGTTGCCATGGTGTTCAGGATTCTGATAAGGAAGCAGAATCCTGAGATCGGAGGTGGGAGGGGGGGGGGCGGTGACAGTTACAAATCAGCTACAATGTGAGTTACAGTTTAGCAGGCGATGGGAGCTGGTTTAAAATAAATTGGATCTCCCTTGAAGACTGTGTCCAGAGGGTACCTCAATTTGACGACAAGGGTGGTCCCATGGTTTATTTAGGCGAGGCTCAGCAGTTTGCAGTGGTGATGGATAATGTTTTCTTTAGATAGGTGATGGTGGAATTTGTGAAAAACATAACTTCGGAGAGTGTTGTTGAAGTCTGTGAAATAATGTTCATGAGAGGAGGGTGTCTGAGTATCATGGTGACAGTTAATGTTACTCAGTTTACATCAACAATTATGCTTAATTTCTGAAAATATTATGGGATAAGGATCTCTGTCATTATACAATCCCCAAGGGAAAAGCATGGTGAAGTGAGTTAATCACATGGTCAAAGGAACCATACAGATTGCTCTGAATAGTAGGAAGGACGTAGGAAGTGCTGAGGAGAAAATGGTGTGGGTGTACACAAGACTACAGAGAATGGCATTGAGGGTGAGGATGAGAGGAAGAGATGCAAGAACGAAGTTGTCACCTCAGTGAATGAGAGGATGTGGAGGGATGAAGGAGGGTGTTGGGTTGAGTGGAGGAAGGATTGAAGAAGGGGACCATGTGAAAATTAAATTGGGAAGAAGGAGAGATGTTGTCAACATATTTTTTAATCCAAGTGAAGTGGAAAAGGTTCATCAATGGCATGTTGTTCTAAAGAATGGGCAGAGATGGAATAAAAGTAGAGTGGCACTGTATTGTAAAAGAAATTATTTAGTGCAGAAAAATGGGAAGGTAGTTATGAGGGGGAACAGAGATGCAGTGGTTTTTATGTTGATGGATGATGCAAAAGTGGCAAAATCGGGGTGCTGTAGCTATGGAGTGGAAGGAAGAGTGATGGACCGCATGAGGAAAAGTTCGGAAGAGGAGGGGCATTTGATTGCTAATTCGCGAGGTAATGGACGGAGACAACATCGTGTTCCTGTCAGGTTTCAAGATTATGCAAAGAACTAATGTGTTTTCTCCTTATATGTGGGAGAAGGGTGTTTGCGTTGTTTAGATTTTATTTGTAGGTTGATTATATTCAGATGTCATCTATTTGTGTTATGGATGAAGAGGGCGGTGTAATATTATGGGACATTTCAATTTTTTTTTAATGCTATTTTTTAATTTGTTCATTGTGTAAAGAAAGGAGATATGTTATATTGGGAGCTGTCAAACTGCTTACTAATTGTTATCATTGTGTTCGGTGTTATGAAGAGGTAACAGAATCCTGAGCTAAGGAGGGGGGCAATTACAGATCAGCAGTGAAGTGAGTTACAGATGAGCAGGCGAGGGAGCTTAATGTATGTGGCTCGTTGGAAATAAATTGAATCTCCCTTGAAGGCTGTCTCCGGAGCTTCCTTCAATTTGGATATGGGAATTATCTTCATTTAGTCATTGAAAGATGGCCTTGAGTTTGTTAGGGTCGACGCAGGGAGACGGGCTGATGTGAAGTCACAAGCTTATATTTAGGTGCACATTTGAATAATGTGTGGGTGCACACATATAACATCTTTTAACGTGGAATGCCTTGAACATGTGCTTTTGATGTAAACTTTGATGTCAGGGGTAACAACTAAGCCGTATTTAACAAAAATGTTGGGGTGGAACAGCTTGGATTAAGGGCTGATAAAAAGGAATACTGCATTGAAGAGTGATGCTTACTACCAGTACATAGCATCATTCTCACTGTATAAATAGACACTGAAAGTGATAACAAAAATATCTTATAATGTGTTGATTATAATATTTCAGACCAATTATATTAGCATACATAAATGGTAAAAGAAATACAGCACGTAAACTAAACTGTCCTACCTTTGAATGGTGAAGAATGACTACACCCATCAATCCATCAATTGTTTAATAATTTAATCAAATATATTCACAAGGACTTGGTTTTAGACGATTATACACATTTCTGTACATCAATCACGATTTTGGTGTATAGATGCATTTTGATGGGGAAATCCTTGAGATATAAAATGTTTATTTATTGGGTATAAGAAATTAGAAGTTATGGACACAAGACACTCATGGACTGTCGAATGGGTGTACAGGATATGAATCCTATAAAGTAACAGATATTGACATGTCCTGACTATTATACCTAGATAACATGCCCACATTTATATGCTGTACATGTAGCCTGCAACTGGAATGGTGTGCCTTTTTTGTCAAACATTTTTTTATATTTTCCTATGAATTTTCTAATATATCGTAAGGAAGAGTTTTAGAAGTGCTAGATGGGCCAGCCTGAAAGGGTCTGTGTGTGGGCCATTTTTATGCCCCATGGGAATCTATGATACAGAAAAAAGGGGGGTCCCAGAACGGGAGAACAGATAAGAATAATAGAATCAGAAAAGGATTTTTTCACTTTAGAACAATCGGTTATGATTCAGTATTTACCGATTCGGTAAATACCGAATCGGTATTGCCCATTGATTCCTATGGGCCTTGAAGCCCATAGGAATCAATGGGCAATACAGATTAGGTATTTACTGAATCGGTAAATTCCGAATCCTGCAAGGAGGCAGGGGGTGTCACTTTGACACCCTCTAGCACCCCAAGTACAGGCTTGTGTGACATGTGGCACACATACATGCCCTAAGGGCATGTCTGTGTGTCACATGGCAAAGGTGTACATGCACAGATGTGCATGTACACCTGAATTCGGTATTTTATTACCCAATTGGATTGGGTGGTAAAATATGGAATTCTGATGGCCTGTACCACTGTGAACAGTGCTACCTACATCTGGAATTTACCGAATCAGTCAAATTACCAATTCAGTATTTTACAGAATCTGTAAATTTACCGATTTAGTAAATTCACCGATTCTGTAAAATAAGGGCCCCTACATCTCAAAAACCAATTACCGGTCGGCAACGGCTGAAATCGGCCGTAACCGACCGGTAATTGGCGGCCTACATCTGGCCCTAAGAGGATAAATATACATCAACAGGTAACCAAAAAGATTGATAAGCAGGTGAATTGTGAGTAATCCCATTCATGGATAATTGAGGACCTCTTCTAGTAAAGATAACCCACGAGCATCAAGCATTAACAGGTAATATAGAAACATCTTTTCAACAAAAAGTGACTGATTTTAAAACTGCTGAGATTAGAAAATTGAAAAGTTTGCTTTCTAAATAATTTTGTGATATAATAGCAGATTTACTTATGATGAATTGATAGGAAACATCTATATGAAGTTTTAAAATCTTTTTTATGATACCCCAAACTTCAGACGAAAATTTAAAAACCAAAGGACAATCAAAAAGCATATGTTGTAATGTACCTGGATGTAATTTACAATGCCAACAATCTGCAGAGGGAAGACGTTTAGCCTTGAATAAACGTGATGGAGTCCGTAAACAATTGTATAGGATATAAGAATTGGTTTGGTAGATTGAAACAGGTAGCGAACCAGATATACTGCTAAGCCAAATATCCTTCCACGTGTCATTAGATAAAGAAAGTGAAAGTTCAATGTTCCAAAAATTTTAAATCATCTCTAAATTGTTACCTAAGGTATCTGATTTTTTTATATATAGAATGGAAACCCCATGAGATGATCTATAGACTGTTTGAATGTAAATTGATAAATCAGCTGTAACATTAGAAGGAATAGCATTGGGGAAGGAATCTAAGATTGAATTGCACAAATATTGATACTTAATAAGGTCAGATTTAAGTAAACCAAATCTTGTGTTCAACTTTTCAAAAGAAATAAAAGTATTATTGGAATAAACATCTTTGAGATAAAAAATACCAGCTTTAATCCATGAAAACCAGAAACTAATATTTCTGTTCAATTTAATAACATAACTTTACCATAGATATAACTCATGAGTAGTATTCATGGGAAAGAGAAAAATTAAGTCAAGATCATTAAATAACATTTTAGTAGATTTAATAATAACTGATTTTTGAAAAAAAATTGTTTTGTTATACATAGATACCAAAGTAGGTAATGGAAATGGACTTACTATTGATTTCTCAATACATAGCCATGCAGAAGGATTATTTAAAAAGGAGTGCTTAAACCATAATGAACTTTGTTTTAAAAGAAAAGTTTCATGATAAATAAAAACAATATGGGATACCAAATCAAGCATTACATTTAGGCACTTTTAATGTTTTATAACTAATACGAGGAAATTTGTTGTTCCATAAAACCTTTGACAAAAATGTATCAATATCTTTATAAAACGTTAATGGAAATTGAGTAGGGATCATGGCAAGGGTATAAAAGATTTTGGGAGCACTAGTCATTTTGATAGAATCCATTCTGACCCACCATGAAAGATGTAATGATGCCCATTTAGATGTTTTGTTTTTAATGTAATTTAGGATGAAATCACAATTTAAATTTATTGTTGATTTTATGGTTGAGGAAAATAAAATTCCAAGATATTTTAACTTATTCTTTTGCCAAATAATTTCATGCATGGGAAGCATATCAGGATTGCAATAAACATTTAATGGAAAAAAAATCTGTTTTGTTGGTATTTAAAGTGTATCCTGAAACTGTAAAACAATTTGTTATAATATCCATTAATGAGGGGAACGAAGATAAAGGGTCACTAACAAATAAAAGCACATCACCCGCATAAGCAAGGGTTTTATCGATAACAACCTTATTATTGATTCCTTTAATATTATCACATTGTCTTATAGAAGTAAGAAAAGGTTCAATGCCAATTAAAAATAAGAGAGGAGAAAGAGGACATCCTTGTCTTGCACCTCAAAAAAGCGAAAATTGATTTGAGAGTTGCCCATTAATAAATAAACGAGCAGTAGGGGCAAAATATAAAGCTGAAATCATGCGTATAAAAGTATCTCCAAAATTAAATGAGGATAACGTATGAAATAAAAATTGCCAGTGGATTTTATCAAATGCCTTCTCAGCATCTAAGGATAAAATTCCAGATGGCATCATTAAAGTAGGACTTTGTTCAATAATATGTAGCAAAGTTCTTGTATTATTAGCCGAATATCTATTCTTCATAAAACTAGATTGGTCAGGGTGTATAATAGAATCTAATATGGGGCCCAATCTAGTAGCAAGTATTTTAGCATATAATTTACAATCTTGAATAATTAAGGATATAGGACGATAATTAGACACAAGAGTGGGATCTTTATCTGGTTTTGGAAGTACTATAATTAAACCTTCTATAAAAGAACCTGAGGTAGTTCCTGTGGACCCAAAAAACGTAAATAGTTGGTGTAGAAAAGATAAAAGGTGTGATTGAAATTGTTTGTAAAATTCCGCTGGAATCCCATCAGGACCAGGAGATTTATTCTTTTTAAGGGATTTTATAGCCGATAAGACTTCATATTTTATCTGTTTGTGAAATCTTGGGCAACTCACAGGAATTTAAAAAGAAATCGATTAAGGAAACATCCTGAAAATCAGGTTTATTATATAATGTAGAATAGAAATTGAAAAATTCATTAACAATTTCATTGTGAGAGAGAACAATTTTACCATGGGAACCATGAATTGAATTGATTTGTTTTATCCTTTTTTTATACGTAAATTTTTAGCTAATAGTCTTCCGGATCTATTGGCATTAAAGCTAAATCTGGCTTTAGCAGTAGAGATTTGGATACCTGCTCTTTTACTAAGTATTGAATTAAATTCATAACACAATTTTTGTAACTTAAATTTATATTGAAGATTGTTGGATGTAATAAAAAGTCGTTCAAATTTCACAATTTGTTTTTGAAGGTTTTTAGAATTTGCATGAAAGGTTTTATTTTCGTGGGCCGTAATAGATATAGTTACACCTCTAATATAAGTTTGAAAGCATCCCATCTATTAATCTTAGAAGTAGAACCTTCAGGGTGAGTATAAAATATTCTTGAATGGCGGTTATAAGCTTAGGTTTGTTATACTCCTTTGAAATTATACTAGTATTCATTCACCATCTAGATTGTTTAGTAAAAGTTGATTCAAAACCAAAGAAATAATATCATGATCTGAGATGTTACCAATATCAGTAGTAGTTATTGAACTAATGAGTTGCCTGGAAACCAATAAACAATCAATTCTAGAATGGGAATTGTGAGGATTTGAGAAGAATGTAAAACTTTTTTCTGTAGGAAAATGTAATCTCCAAATATTAACTAACTTAGGGGCCTGAATAAATGATTTGAAAGCAAAATTACCTTTAGAAGGGTGAAACTTAGTAAGAGATAATCTATCTAATAAAGGGTCAGAGATAACATTAAAATCACCTCCAACAATTTACCGACCTTTAGAACCGATGTTGTAAGATTAGTCAAAAAAACTGGATCATCTGCTGTAGGACCATAAACATTTAATAAAAATAGAAATGAGTTATGAACTTTAATTTTAACGAGTATATATCTACCATCCTCATCAGATGTTTGACAGTGTAGTTTTTTGCAAGTAAAATAGCTACACTATTTTTCTTACCATTAGCAGCAGAAGAGACAATAGCATCTACCCATTTCTTCTTCATATAATCTAAAATGTTATCATCTATATGAGTTTCTTGTATAAAACAAACATCCGCTCTGTAACTACTTAGATAATCTAGGGGCATATTACCAACAACTAGCGATAATTTTTGTCTCTAACTTGTTTAGAGACAAAAATTATCGCCGCACATCGGCGATTTTTATCGCAGATAAACCTTGCTATTAACAAGGTTTATCGCAAATGCGATAAAAAACGGCCGAAATGCATGAATATCGCTGAAAAGTCAGCGATATTCATGCATTATCGAGCAAATGCTCTTAGCCATGTTATCCACCTCCCATTGGATAACATGGCTAAGAACTGCTCAGGGCAGGTGTTAGCTTTTGGAGATATTCCCGCTTAGCGCGAATATCTCCAAAAGTTGGTAATAGGAGATAGCGATGTTAGCGACTGTTTTCAGTCTCTAACATCTTGGCACGCCCACTTTGCATCTCATTAGTGATAAATATCACTGACATGCAAAGTGGGGCCCAAGATGGTCGCTATCTCCTACTAGCTGTCGCTAACTGGTGTTAGCGACAGCTTGGTAATAGGGAGATAATTTTATCTCCGCTTTCTTGGCTTTTAAAGCCAAAAAAGCGGAGATAAACCCCCTTGATAATATGCCCCGTAGAATTTTTGTAGTTTTACTGGATGGCGCAATCCTTTAACATTTAACATTTAATGAAACTACTTTAATATTATGTGTATTAGCCATAATAGAAGAAAGGAGAAAAGAGATCAAGAAAAGGAAGATGAAAGAAGATCAAGAGAATAAGAAAAAGGTAGCTCCAAATAAGGAAGAAGGAAAACAGAAAGAAACAGAAGACATAATTGTGAAATGTGAAACGCACACACGCTTTACAAGCATTGCCGGAACCGCTGGAGCCCTTTATGAAGAAATTTCAGTACTGTGTCAGAAAAGACATAACTGGTAAAAATCATGTAGCAGAGTCATTGGTATCCATTGAGTGCTGTGAATGATGATATAAAAAATTTCTCAAATCTTCAGGACGCTGAAAAGATTTTGAGAAGTTATCCTTCCAAATGTGCATCGTCGATGGATCAAAGAGACCATATTTGTAGCCTAGACTTCATAGTTGAGGATGAAGAGCAGTGACATCTTTGCGAATTGAGACAGTTTCTTTGTCGAAGTCTTGATGAATAAATATTTTATTTCCATTAACCATCAATGAAGGTATTTCTCTAGCTGCTTTTCTGATTAAAACCAAATGGTGGTGTCGAAGAACTTTAAAAATCATTTGTCGCGGTTTTGTGTGTAGAGGGTTCCTATGTGAGGGAATCCTATGAGCCTCATCAATTTCAAACTTTTCAGAAAATGTAATTTGTAAAAGACCAGGCAATAAATTCTCCAAATATAATCTACAGTTATTTCCCTCAACATCTTCAGGCAAATTAAATATGCATCGAATATATTGTCTGTTACGATTTTCCATGTCCAATAATGTTGAACACATAGCTGAAATTTTTGCCACCAGTGGAGTAAATGCGTCAATTTTGACCATATTATCCTGTATTTTGATGGAATTATCCGATATTCTCATTGACAGGCTGGCCATTTCTTTGCGCACTGTAACGTAGTGGAGAAGCAGACTCAGTGACACCGATATATATACAGCAAGGGTGGGTTTTATTCAGTTCACAAAAGTAAGGGTGTGTTTTATTCAGTTCACAAAAGCAAGGGATTGTGGGAGTTATAGGCCAGTTCCTTTCTTCACTGTTCTCTTTGGGGTTTCAGAAGAGAGATTCCGCATCTTCTTACGCGAGTGATGGATAGCTCGTGATATCCCAGTAGTGTAAGGAGAGGGGAATGTTAGGTAGGGGTGAATGGTAGGGGAGTGGTTTACTTTCTCACCCCACGTAAGTTGCCATCCCTGCTATTACCACCCTCCCCGTACGGTGCCACACCGCCTCAAAGCGTCCCCGTACCTTGTCAAGCCACGACCCTCCTGGGCCGTGGCTGGCTTGCTGGTATTGCCGGATGGGGGCAGGCGTCCTGACTGTACTTCCTACTTCGGTTCCCAGGCATCGGGCTTCTCTGTTCGGATCAGGTGTTGTGGTTCATGGAGTAATTCCAAGGTCCCTCGGTTGCGGCGTGATAACGTAGGTCAGAACATGAAGGCCCTCTTCTTCTGGTCCGTGGTTCTCCTTCTTTAGCCTGCAAAACAGACACGCGTCTTCCTCTGTTTTGATGCTCTTGAACTCGAAGGAGTCACCTGACCCAGTCACGTGATGCGGAACAGAGCCCAGATTAAAGGGCCAGTGTCCCGTCTGTATCTCCTGAAAATAAAGAAGCGGAGAAGGAGAAAGGTGAGCGGGAAAATGTTCTGCTCTTGGTGCATTCTGTTCCGTGGCATCTCCTTCGTTGTCACAGCACATTTTTAACTTCAGATGCAATAGTGTCTGTATTGACACGAAGTGCCTGAATTTCCTCCAATTTTAAAGATAGTGAGGGTTCAGAAGACTCCACTACTTTAGATTTAGCAGGAAGAGGAGAAACTTGATGCCTCCTTTTATTATTAATAGAACTTTTATTTTCCATTTTGAAGTAAAAAGAGACAGTATTATAATTGTAGAAGCAAAATAATGAATGAAAAAGCAAAAGCTGTGGAAATAACCAAGAAATGACTGGTGCAGCCGTTAAAATGGGCTAGGGGAGTGTCTAGGCCCAAGCCAGGCCCTTCCCTTTAACAGAAATCCTGGCTGTACCTGAATGCTGTGCAAGGAGCAGGAACAAGGCGATGAAAAAAAACACTTCCGCTGTGTAGAATGCTCTGAAAATGCTCCACAACAAAGGTTAGTCCTTTAAAAATGTAGCGACCTCCTTTAGGATAATTTCTTGACTGAAATTCATCGTTTTAACACTAAAAACAGGCTAAAAACACGTGAAGACTCTCACGCAGCGGCCATCTTGGATCCCGCGCTCGCGCGTCTCCTCCGAAGACTCTCACACGGTGGCCATCTTGGGTCGTGCACTCGCGGGTCTCCTCGACTACAGATCATCTTAACAACACTGTTTACATTACATACCTAATGATGATTTAATATATTACAAAAATCATTTATGCATGTAACCTATGATGATTGGTTTGGGTGGTGCTATTGCTTTATGGATCCGAAACGTTGTTACTCAACTTCCTGATGTTATGTTTGAAACATTATTAAATATTATTAAACAAGACCAAATTTTCTGTTAAGTGAGGTAGCATGCCTTCTATTAGGCTGATTCTTTTAATAACAGATTTCCAGAAGCATGCTGTTTTAGCTGTCAGACTTACTGCCAGTCAAAATTTGAGGCATCCAAGAGCAGTTAAAGTTCAGAAGAAAGGTCAAAATATGATTTTTCCTAAGATAATGACATCAACCACAAGACCCAGGGATAGAAACCGCATTATTTCTTTATAGAGCTATGGAACAATCCCAAATAGGACTTAAAATCAAGAAGACAGCCACACCACCCTAAACAAATGGAGTAACTACACTCAAGCTAGCCTCAAAAAAATCTCGACACACAATATGCTGCGCAAAACAATATTAGAAACACCTGCTGCCTCTCAGCAACTGAAGAGACACATCCTGCCTAACAAGATGGAAAAATATCACTGGCATAGTAAACAAGCATTTACAATGCAACGGTTTCGCCTTTGCAAAAGTTTGCACTATTGGTATTGTAAATGACAAACTTTTTATTTATGTGTTGGTTTTGAAAACCGATAAATAAATGGCATTGTCATTTACAATGGCAATAGCTTAATCTCTCGCAAATGCGAGACCTGGCACATGGAGACACATACTGACTGTCATACAAATAAAAGAACAGGCACACTGACACTGCCACAGATACACATGCAGAAGCAAATACACAAAGATGGACAAAGACTTGAGTACAGCGGCAAGAACACACTCAGGCCATCGAAAGTCCCAGTACACAAACACAGAAACTCAAATGGACGCCGCAAACTGATATTCCCAGTGAAAAGAAAATAACACATTTATCCTGCACACATAACGTTACCAGCCTACGCATACACATACAGAAACGTGAGCCCCGCCAGGAAAACTAAACATGCACAATAAATGCGTAATGGAACACAGGATCAGCCCAGCTACACACATCACCGCCGTTGTGAGCCCAACAACACACACCAGGACGTGCAAGGAAGGCGGGCCAGGCTCGGTGGGAGAGGAAGCACATGGAGGGAAGGGTGGACTAACTCTATGCGTTGGTGAGTGGAAGCACATCAGAACAGCCTGTGAATGTTTCTCGCAGTGATGTGTGCGTGCATGCCCCGGAAGAGCGATGTACTGTGCGTGTGTGTGTGCACGTGTGTATGTATGTCTGTGTGCGCGTGTGTGGCCTTCTACCGCAGTGATGTATTGTGTGTGTCTTCTGCTTTGAAGTGCGTGTGTATGTTCATGTGTATGCATGTGTGTCTTCTGCTTTGGAGTGTCCGTACGGCATGTGTGTGCTTGTGGCCTACTACCGCAGTGATGGGTTTGTGTGTCTGCTGCTGTGCAGTGTGGGTTTCCGTGTGGTTGTGTGTGCTGGAGGGGTGGGCGGTGTGCCACTTACTTGTGGTGTAGGCAGCCTGGCAGGCCGGGCATGGTCCTCCTCCTGGGCGCTCTTCAGGCGGCGGGTGCTGAGCCCCGGGGCCTGGTGCAGAGTAGAGCCGGGCGAGGGCCGGGTGTATCCGGGGGACCGGGCATCCTTCTCCCCGCGCTGCAGGGAGCCCAGGCCGCGGCCTTGCAGTGCTGGCGCTGTGCTGCTGCAGTGGAGCTCTCCTCCTCCGATGGAGCCACGTCCGTCCTCCCGCAAAGCAATCGCCCAACCTGCCGAGGTGCTGGCACCCCTAACCGCCACCCCAGCGGTCACCCCGATCTCCAGGAGAGCAGTCACCTATTACACCCGCCAGCGCAGACACCTCCCCCTCTTCTAGTGCAGTCACCCCGGCCTCCAGCAGAGCAGTCACCTTAACCTCCACCAGTGCAGTCACCTATTACACCCTCCAGCAGAGCAGTCACCCTAACCTCCATCACAGCGGTCACTCCGGCCTCCAGCAGAGCAGTCACCCTACCCTCCACCTGTGCAGTCACCTATTACACCCTCCAGCGCAGTCACCTCACCCTCCTCTAGTGCAGTCACACCAGCAGAGCAGTCACCCCGACCTCCACCAGTGCAGTCACCCAAGCCTCCAGCAGAGCATGCCCCCTGATCTCTAGTTTTGCAGTCGCATCCAACCTCATTCAAGCGTCACCCGTGCAGTCTCCCAACCTCCTCTAGTGCAGTCCCAACAACCTCCTTCCGCACAACCACCCAACCTCTGCCTGCGCAGGTAGCTCCGCCTCCAATCACCTACAGTGCAGTTATCGCCAATTGATTCCAGTGCAGTCACCCCAGCCTTCTCCAGAGCAGTCACCCCAGGCTTCTCCAGAGCAGTCACCCGAACCTCCCCTAGTGTACGCAGTCACTATCACTTGCAGTACAGTCCCTTCAACCTCCGCCAGTGCCTTAGCCCCAGTCACCCCAGTGCAGTTACCCCAACCTCCTGCGGCTGGTCAGTTCCTGCCTCACACACAACTTCCAGCAGTGAGATCACCCGGCCTTCTGCAGCACCAATATGTCAGCCTCGTGCAGTTCACCAGCCCAGCCTCCTTCCAGTGCATCCTCCGGCCTCCATCGCTGTGTTCCTCCAGGAGCAGAAGCACCTCGGTGTGAGCCGGTGTCTGCACGGTCACGTCACTCCCTGCAGCGCAGTTCCCCCTAACCTGAATATGGGAGATCACATCGACATCCCGAGGTGCATCCACCTGCGGTGCGACCCCCGGCCTTCCGTGAGTGCATTCACTGCCGGTGGTCCCCGCCAGGCTCTTGCATCACAGCGAGCCGCACCCCCGCCTCCTGCAGTGGGATCCCCCGGACCCTGCAGCGTGACCCCCTCTGCTGCAGTCTCCTCGCGGTGCTCCTGTGCTGATCATGAAGCTGCGGCGCGAGGCCGTGCGCGCGCGCTCCAGACGGGCTGCCTCGCCCAGGTATCAGAGCACCTCACGCTGCGGGCCCCGGGGACTCTCGCGCGCAGACCTGGCCCAGCCAGGTGCGTTCACACGGGGAGGACACGCACCGTGCATGAGACCACGAGTGCTTTGCAAAACCCAGGTTTTCGTCGGCTACTTTGCACACCCCCCCTTTCCACATACCATGTTCCGCCCCCTGAACTAACCCAAGCGGAACGCTCCACTCCTGCTAATCCGTCTGGCCCCCACCGCACTCCAACTTTCCGCAGACCTACGGTTTTTGATCATGGAGGCCGATGGTTCTACTGAGTCACGTGACCGCACCTACACGTACAGAGGCCTCCTTCTTGCACAGCACAGTTTATACAATACTGAACACCGGCAGTTTTATTTTAAAGGGGAGCTCGAAACGGGTCTCTCTATCGGGCTCTATTTTGTGTTAGTAAGGATGAATAGATAGTTGAGATTAGTAAAATGAATTGGTTTAACGAGTGCGAAGTTAGTGTTGAATGGGTCATACCTCTGCCGATAAATTCAAGGTTGCCTCTGTTACCATAGCGGGGTAAAACTGCGCAGTTACATGTTCGCATGGACAGGAGTCCGTAAGGCAAGGGCGTGTTTTTCGTGCTCTCCCCTTCCCATTGGCTGGAAGGTAAAATTCCAGCCAATGGGAAGAGGAGAGGGCGTGACTTAAAAAAAGTCACGGAAACGCCCCCGAATCGCGTCGAGGCGGGCCCTGAACTCAGTGAAGCTCCTCTCCTCCAATGGCTGGCCAGCATTTACGAGGCCAGCCAATGGAGAAGAGGGGCGTGTTCAGGCCCCGTTACTACTAACAAAAGATTTCGGCTCCGCCCACCCACTGCTTCGCAGTGGGACGGTAGCCGAAACCTAAAAATGTCTGACCTACCACCAACCTCTAATCACAAGAGGGAGGAGAGTAACTCTACTGCTTCTTACAATCCTTCCGGTCTCAATCTGCTTCATTCTGTATCATCATATGTTATCATATATCAGGACACTAGGTGATCCATCATTAATCAACAAGACAGCCATAAAGTATGAAAGGACATGTGGGATCTTGCTGTCACTTGGAAGGGATAAACACATGCAATATAACTTATCACTCAATGCTATCCAGACATTTGTGAAGACCAAATAAATCATTCAATAGTTGTTGGTCACCAGAGGATTCTAAAAGTCCATCCTGCAGGTCCCAACTAGCCAAATACTCAGCGCACTGACATCCCATAATGAAAAAAAGATGATTACAACATGGTGCAGTTTGCTACATTCTCTTTACTTGATATCTCATAATGCCAATCATTTAACCCCTTCGCTGCGGCGGCTATTCCGCCGCAGCGCTAAAGGGGCGGGGCGGCCGCGCGGCGGCCGCATGCTGGTGACGGAGCCGCTCCGTCACCAGCCGCGGTTGAGCTATGCTGGTGACGGAGCGGTTCCGTCATGACCCGCCCCGCTCATTAGAACGCCCGCGCAGGCGCGAAATCAGCGCCGCGCAGGCGCGGCGGCTGGGCCATGACGGAACCGCTCCGTCATCAGCACAGCTCAACTGTAGCTGATGACGGAGCGGTTCCGTCATCAGCATGGGAGGGGTTAAAGGAAGTCTGTACCACAGTCTATCTGGGCAGATTCTGATTAACTCTCACTCTTTCTCTATACGTCTGACCTCCACAGGATCTGTAAAATCTCAGGACAGACATATTCTGCTACAGCCAGCACTGGAAATGGGAAGCTAGACTGGTAACATAAAACAAAAAACTTCCAACTTCCCAAAGAGCATGGCCGCTACCCGACTTCAGTGCCAGCTGTCTTCTGACCGCTGTATTACAAATTGACCACGGTGCCTGTGGTGTTGCTGTGGCGGTCTTGCAGTGCTGGTGAGTACTTTTCCATATGCATTGATTCAGGGGTGAGTATTTCGACTGCATGTGTGTTGAATGCACACATAAGCATGATATATAAGGAAAAATAGCACATACCCATTGCTGGAATCCGCCCATATGTTGGCAGTTCTGGCAATGGGCATGTGGTACAAAAAGGATTTACCTCTAGATCGCTGCAAAACATCCCAAAGGTGTTTTGAGTGAACCAGACATCCTGACAGTCACAACATGGAGGTAATACACATGACCTGGCCAATGGCTTCGTGGTGCTGTTTAGGCTGTACAGTACAGGCAATTAAATTTCAGTGATGCAGGTCAATTGTATGTACCACAAAATTACGAAGCAGAAAGTACAAAGATACACAATGGACACAAATTAAAATAAACCACTCTGCAAACACAGCAGGCACAAATACTATTAGACACTTCTCTCCATTTTCTGCTTCAGGTGATCAAGGATATACACTGTCACCATGGCTGATGACCCCATCAAAGTGACCCACACACAGGCCCAGACAGACTACAATGTTGCACTGGGATGTACAAGGGCCATCATTGAATGGACATTTGGAGTCCTTAAATCAAGGTTCCGATGCCTTGATATTTTAGGCAGGAGACTCCTGTACAGGCCCGAACTGGTTTGTAAAATTAAACTGACTTGCATTTTGCACAACATCTGTTTATAGACACACTATTGCCAGAAGACCAGGGGGAGCGGGACAATCTGGAGGATGGCCAGGACGAACAAGGTGATGCAAGTATAGCTGCTACTGGAAGAGCAAGGAGGGATGCCATCATCCGCAATTGTTTCACATAATCACCATCAACAAATGTCCCATCACAAGCCTTTCTGAAAACCAAAATCCACAGTTTGTTTCTTTGAAAAATAAAATACCCCTACAACAATGTCTTGTATGCATGGTTTGTGATTTCAGAAGTGGATCAATCATGTAAAGTCATGTTAGCAAAACAGCAGTGTCACACAGATCTCCCACACAGCAGGTGAAATGACACCAATTAAAGAAAGAGTGGGAATGGGACAATGTATTGGGCATCTGAACTTATTACTGTGTGGTCCCTCAGTGAGAATCCATAACTGCGTGTTGTGTCTTCACAGGAGGACCATCAGGTCTGTTTTCACGCAAGAGCGTAGTTCAACATACACTGTGTGTCTGATGCATCATTGTAGCTGAGGCCACATAGCTATAAACCATCATAAGAGTTGAAATACAACACATCTGTGAATTCCATGCCACATGGAAAAAGGTTGCTGACAACAGTCATAAATATACATGATAAATGTGGACTGGATCCACTTGTGGGTGTGGAGGGTGAAGATACAGAGGATAGTAAAGCTAGAATAACGGATGTATCAATACAGTGCAGCGAATACTTCAAACACAAAGCATACCCATTCATCCAACATTAGAAAGTGACCCTACTTCCCTAGATGATACATTTGTCACTGGCATGACCAATAAGCATGTCATGCATCACTAACACTGTGCATGAATCAACCATCAACACTGCACCGCTCTAGCAATGCTATAGTTTTATAAGCCCATACAATGACATAAGTCAGCCATGGCACAACTGGAAAGGCATCTGCATTCAACATTGTGTATGTAGGACTATGGACATGGCAATGCAATGGCAAGAATGTGATGAAGTAACATGCACAACAACACTGGTGTGGCATGGCAATGAAGGTGGAGAATGGGCTATATCCTGATGAAATAGCACTTACTCTGTGTTGACACCCCCAAGACAGAGAACAGACATACACATGAGTGAAGTGCAACAGAGAAACCAGTAAGTACAGCCAAAACATGCAAGTAATATACAACCAATAACATCAGGAGTGGACATTGTATTGGGTGAGACAGACATGAAAGAAAATAGTAGCACCATGAAGTTGCACCACCTATCTCTGTATGGTCACTACAAGTTTACTCAGGTCAATTACATGATGTGTGTATAAGCGCCTTGAGACCCTTCCGGGTGAGTAGCGCGCTATACAAGTGCTATGATTGATTGATTGATTGTAAGTTACTATTTATCACAACTACACCAATCAAAACACATAGACAAACATGCATCTTAAATAATTAGTTAAAGTCACATATTGATGTATCTGTCAAGGAATGTACAACATACTCTATATAAAACATTGTTGTGCAACATTGCCAGCCACCATGAATGGCAAGTGTTGCAGTCTAGTCACAAGCAGCCCCTCAATTCCAGTCATGTGTATGCTGCTAAACCGAAACCTATGTCCGGATAGAACCAAGAGAAATCCACTGTACACCTAAGAAATCTATAACATGTGTTGAGGAAAAGCAACCCCACTCGGTTGCCTCCTGGATGTCAACTTTGGCAAGCAGATTACATGCGAGACATACCCTATGTAAGTCTGGGTTGTACAAGAAGTGTGCCCATGGTTTTTGGGAAGAGAACATCCCTGGGCCTCATCTGCTTCACAAACAACCATCTGACACCCTGGACAACAACACCAGGCCTCAAAACACACTGCACTTTCTTAACCAGTGTATCACCCAGCTGAATCTGCGGTCAACCCGGATTATGCAAGCTTGTGTACAACTGGACACTCCGAGCATGCAGGGGAACCCACAGGTGATGGAAATGCAAATGGCCCCTCTAAGTTTCCCAGTTACAGCTCCCCTGCCATACAAGATTTGTCAAGGTCAGATGCTTCGCCCTCCACAGCTAAAAGCCAGCACAAAATCCTCATACATGATGATGTTCAGAGGCACTGCCCAAAATAGGATGTCTCCCGTCACCCCAGTGTAGTGTTGGTGTATGCCATGCACTGCAGACTACCCTTTGTTCCTGATCAGGAGCACCTAGATAGTTCACCCCTACAAGGTGCACCATTTGGGCTTCTCCTGTCAGCATTGGGTCTACATCTGGCACGTCATACTTTGCCAACAGCTAAGGGTCATTGCTGATGCATTACTGTCCACTGTCAGGGCCCACAGGCATGTGCATGACGCAGGCCCAGCCTTCAATGTAATTTTGTAGTAGCTTTGCAGTACCTGTGTCTACCATTACAGGACGCATACTAAAACACAGTGTTCTCTCAAGTTAATTGTGACTGTTTGTGCTTACCGCCATTGACGCCATGCTGTTGCAAGCAGTGCACCTTGTAAATTGCTGCATTGCTGTTTCCAGCCAACAATGTTCTGTCCACCTTGGACTCTGGGTCTAGAATATGTTGTCATATGTTGTGACATGGCTTTGTGTGGATTGTTGACCGCAGCATATTTTTCAGCAGGCTGCTCCGTTCTGCATTCTGGGCGTACATTTCTGAAAACAACATCAGAGGTGCTATCACAACCTCATGTTGCATACAGAGGCCGAAAAATGACGCAGTGCTTACTCATATAAAATGTTTGGTCCTCTACCTGTCCATCCGTCATATTGTCACTCTCCAAGCTTCAAGCTGTGTATGGCTCTCACACCAGACTGATGGGCAATTGTGCCTGACACAAGCTGTTTCTTATGCCATGTAACAATGTATTGTACATATGTCGCTAACATGACAATGAATCTGCTTGATATACACTGTGAACATCCTCAGATTTGATAAATTCCTATTGCGTCCTACAACCTCCTTGAATCATGCCCATGAGTGATTTTGCACAGCAATTACAGCAGAGCAAATACTCAAATGTGAATCATTGGTCAAGCCTTCGCATTGTTTGCTGCTTCAGAAATCTGTTTTCCAAGTAGTGAATGCCTGATGTTCATGTCCATGTGTGTTGCAAGCCCGTGAAACAGGTGCAGACATCACAGCAATGTGTAATGTGACAGTCACATATGTGGTCACACGTACAACCTATGCCAACCATAATGTTTACCACTGATGCATGCAAGTCTTATCACACATGAATAGATGTAGATAGACATAAATATGAGGAGCAAGGGCATGTTGACAGCTATGTATTACTGAAATCATGACATATCAGAATGACTGAAGTCACCTACACAATACAGATCACATCCCATAGCCAAATGGTGTCATGAGTCATGATATTTTGTTAAATCTGGTACATCTGATGATCAATTTGCACTTAGCTTTAAAAAATGTGTAACCGCCCAAAACTGAAAATTACCGCTCAGCCCTTAGGGGTTAAAATATTATCGCAGAGTCCAAAAACGGGGCGCAAACACCCAGGAAGTGTTGTCAATCTGCATCCTGTGTCATGGAGGAGTACTGTAAACTTTCCCTTTCTCTTTTAAACACACTGTCACTGTCTGTGGAGAGTGTTGGAGGTATTTTGAGTTGTGTGCTGGTGTTGCTGGTCAAGAGAGTGGTGTTGTGTCCTGTGAACTGTCCCTAGTGTCTCTGTCAAGTCCTGTGATCTAGTCTTTATGTGTTTTTGCACCTTGTTGTTAATCTTGTCGGGTGTCAGTCCAAGGGATATATTTGTCTTTCTAACAATTTCAGGGTAACATTTTTGGGGTTTTCTTTTCACATAGTGGTATTAGGTGTGTCTTGGGATATGTCGGATGTGGGTAGGGAGGGCAGGATGTCAGAGGGGGCATTAGGGGGCTTTCTCTGGCTAGTGAAATTTTACCTGCCACTGATGGTTGAGAGTGGGGGACGGGTCCTGCAAGGTTATGCCGTCTGTGTTGGTATGGTGAGGTGGGAGCATATCTGCAACCACCAATGGAAGCACCAATGGCAAGATTGTGTGGAAAGTGAGGGTTACCTGTTGGACCACCTTCGAGGGTATCGTTGGCAGGCAAGGTGGTAAGAACATGACTAAAGTTTCATTAAAACACAATGTGTTGTCCATGTCAACAAATGCAGTCACTGACACAATGTACTAAACGCTACAGGATGATGCCATGTGGTTTCAAAAGAAAGTTATAAGAACTCCTGTTAGTTCTGTTGCTTCCTGATGGTACTAGTTTCTCAGCCAGGTATCGTGGCGTTTTGTGATGCAATCCCTTGTGTGTCATACAGGCGATTTTCAGCTAGATTCTAGCCTCAAACGATAGCCAGTTAAGGGCACGCAAGTCCGGGGAGATGTGACAGTTTCTTTTGGAACCTGCGATAAGTCTGGCGGATGCGTTGATTGATGCTCTTAGTCGGGCTGTCGTTGTTCTGGGAAGGCCGCAGAGAGCGACACTCCATATTCCACTCTGGGCAATACTAGAGTTAGGACTGCTTGTTTAAAGTCATTTGCGGGTATGAAGGGTTTCAGTCTTCTTTGGGTGTTCATTTGAAATGTTGCTCCTTTTGTTGCTGCACTGATGTGCTTCTGCATATTTAGCTTATTGTCCTGAGTTATACCTAGCTATTTGGCAGAATCAATCATGAGCGGTTGGCCGTCTAGTGCTGTTAGGTGCTTCATCCATTCCATGATGGTAGTTGTTTGTTTGAGGGGTGCTATTAGGAGGAATTCTGGGGCCTATTATCAACAACCAGCGAAAATTATCAGTTCAGTTCATGCGTCTTTATTTCGAAATATTCCATCATAAAAGACATTCATAAAACACTCTACTCAACCTAAATACAGCATATGCCCTACATAATAAAAAGCATTAGAGCTTAGTTTAAAAAACCTTAAATACAAAAATTGATTTCTAAACACAATTTATCACTACATATGAATTAAACAAATCATACAAGCCGATTAAATAAAGATAAGTAAAACATGATTACATTTACAATTAAAGACGTACTAGGAATATGTTACAAATTAGAACAAGCAAATGGTTAACTATCAAGTGGGTGCCAGTTCTAATAATCCACCCCAAAAATGTTGCTACAGCTATGGCCAAAGGATCTGATGTATTAGTCCTCAGAAGCCATAGAGCCTCCTGCCCAACCGTGTTCTCAAGTTGTTACAGATTGGTTTTAACCATTTTCTCCGGGGGGCTAGGTAAGCAGGACAGACAAAGAAAACATGGCCTATCGACTCTTTTTGGTCCCTGCACCAAGGGCAAAACTCTTTAGACTGACCATGCCATTTAATTGTGAAAGATCGCAATGGTAAAGACCCGACCCTGAACTGGTGATATAGCTTCCTATCGCTACTCTTAGTAATGATGTCCCAGTAGTCCTCTAGCGAGGGGTCGAGCTTGTGGTCCAAAAACCTATCAGACAGAGTGGTGACATGCTTTGAATTCCTTTTTAGAGGGGAAGGCATTATTTCCAGGGGCCAACCACAACTGACTAAGGCCCATGTTTTTCAATATGGATTTTACATTTCTGAACCAGGTGAGATTACCTGATCCCACTATGGATCTAAGTTCTAAAATTTCCTTGGCAAAAGATGCAAGTTTCGGAGTTGACCATATCCTCCTCCACAGTGCGACAGTCCTAAATCGGGCAACTTCGTCAATAGAGTGACAACCAAGGTCAAGTAACAAGGGTTTAATAGGGCTAAATTGGGGAAGGCCAACCAGGTTACGAAGGAATTTGTTTTGTACTCTAACCAACGATGAAAGGTCCGAAAAGCCCCATAAGTCTGCACCGTACAGAATCGCTGACTTTATTTTACCATTATATATTTTTAGTGCAGGGCCTATCCTTTTTGTTAGTGAAGTTCTCTGTTCCTTGATTAGGCACCCAGTCAATTGGGCAAATTTCAAGGAAAGTACACCCAGCTGCGGTTTTCATCTAGGCCTGTTTTCTAAGACGACCCCTAGATAAGTCATAACTTCCACCTGCTATATGCCCAAGACCATTCATACTGACATGGCCTAACAGTGGCCTATTTTTAGTTAGCACCATAAATTTGGTCTTACTAATATTGACCTGGAGATCATTATGTTTACAAAATTCCTCGAACTAATTTAATGCAATTTGGAGCCCCTTCTGAGTTTTTGATAGGATAAGGGTGTCATCCGTGAAAATAAGAAGTGGAAACTTTGTGCTACCTAGGGCAGGGGCATCTGTTGGGGTATCAGCAAAGTACTGCACGACCCTGTTGAAGAATAACAAAAACAGGGTCGGTGCAAGTACACACCCCTGGCGGACACCACGGGTAACAGAAAATCTCTCAGTAACCTGCCCCTGCTTGCCCCATCTAACCTGCGCAAAGTTTGCCTCGTGTAATCTTATTACTATTTCCAAAAGTTTGCGCAGCATTCCCATAGTTCCTAGAGCATCCCATAACTTGTCTCTTGGGACGAGATCGAAAGCAGCCTTTAGATCTACAAAGGCTGCATAAATGGTTCCTCCACTCAAAGTCACCACTTTCCAGTATATTAGGATGAATCTAAACACCTGGTCGATCGTACTGACACAGGATCTGAAACCAGCCTGCATGGGGATAGAATGTTCTCAAGATCCATCCAGCCCTGGATTTTGGCTAACACCATCCTACCTATGACTTTTTGGATTGCGTCTATTAAGCTAATGGGGCGATAATTCCCCGTGGCCGAACTATCCCCCTTTTTAAATATTGGTAATATTTCGGCCCCCCGCCAAGAGTCCGGGATTGGAGAACCATTCGCAATGGCGTTAGCCAATAGAGTGATATAAGGCACCCAGTTCGAAGGATCAAATTTAAATAAGTCAGCCGGAATACAGTCCATATTTGGAGCTTTTCCGGCTTGTACCAAACCCAGTGCATTCTCCGAATCTATATTCTCAAACACTAGGGGGGGGGACGCAACGTTTGTGTCATTGGGAGAGAATCAACAGAAACACGAACAGTTATTGGGTCGGGGCCTCTAAACTGGGATTCAAAGTATTCAACCCAGTCATCCTCAGGCACATGGTTCGCCGGTACTAGTGATTCCAAGGTATTTCCCCATTTGACAATCTGCCAAAACTTGGTCTGATTTCTAGACCTGCTTGCCTCATATAAGTCCTGCAGTGTTGGTCATCTCAATCTCTCTTAGCCTCCCTTTGGGTTTTTTTATACTCTAGCCTAGCTATCCTAATGTCTTCAATAGCTCGGGATTTTAAGGCTTTAACCAGGGAACTATGTGCCTGTCTGCACGATTTATTATACCATTTGTTCCTGGTTTTATAACCAAAGTTTTCCCGGGTTTGGAGATTTTAGAGAAGAGGACTTTCAGAGCACTAAAAAGCAGCTCATGAGTGCACTTGTATGCGCTAGTTGATCCATAGATTCCACCAGTGCCCGAAGGGCACACAAGGTGGATGAGACTTCATGGGAGATCCTGTCTAGGATTGTGGGGTCTTCTACTACCCTACTCCACCGAATCCTACGCCTGTCGTTTGTAAGGATGGCCTCAGCTGTGACACACTCAGAGGCTCTAATGCTCCCCAAGCTGACCTCAAGATTTAGACTGAGAGCCAGTGGATTATGATCGCTCTCAGGACGGGCAGAGATTGACATGTTCTCAAGTAGTGACCAACACTCAGCTTTGATTAGAATATAATCAATTTGACTCGTGCTGATACCATTGTCGGATGTTGCTCGGCCAATTTTGTCAGAATGTGATCGGCCATTTACCGCTCTCAGCCCCCACTCGAGGCACAAACCCAACCAATGTAGTGCTGCCTCAGTCCCCTTCTTAATTGGTTTTAATTCAAGGTGTGGGACATTCCATTACGTGTCTTCTTCTGCATAGGTGTCATCTCCCTCACATAATAGGGGTTCAAAGGTACAGTTGAGGTGCCCAGCCACAACTACAAATTTATCCCTCCCAAGAAAGTTAAGAAAAAGATCTAGTTCATTAATAATCACCAGACTCCGCCCTCCAGGGAGGCCTCGGGCGTAGATATTAACAATAAAAATCTCCATATGGTTAGGCCTGGTGAGATTTATTCCAAGTATGTCTGGGTTATGCACTATCACATCTGTGGGTCTATAACTAAGTGACTGCCTCACCCAAATGGTTAGACCACGTGACGCTCTACACATTTTGCCCATGATGGCAGGTTTATAAAAATTGAGATATGCCAGACGGTATATAGGGTCGGGGGCCCAACTTTCTTGAAATATTAGGATGTCGTGGTCATCCACAAAGTCGACCCACTCTCCTATGACTAGTTTGCTTTTCAGCCCTGCAATATTCCACGAAACTATTTTGAGCGAAGTGTCCTGGGTGGTTGACTGTGTTTGTACTATCGCCCTCAGGCTAGACCCTGTTGACCACCCACCTTCTATCGTGGGTTCTCTGACTGGGGGCTCTGTAGCTGGGGAGCCCGGGGGAGACCATCCCACGCCATAGCCGGCCTCCCGGCCCACCCTGTCCATCCCAATAGATCCACAAGGAGCTAAATCACTATCAACACCAAATCCAACCTCCAATAAACCTGCCCCCAAGGGTTCCCTTTCTAGATCGCTTGGACACAATATTACCACCAGAAGAAATCGTGGGTCAATCCACTTCCTCTAAACCTATAAAAGGCTCAAACCGATTTGTCAAATGAAGGGATTGCACCACCCGATCAAAAGAGTTTTCACCATAAGGTATTCCCCTACTGAAATTATGTAGGGGATAGGGTGGACCACGGTTTGTGTGATATAAAAATAGTTTAGACCCAGTGATTGAACATCTCCCACTCTCCCAAACCTTGGTTCTCTACGAATAAAATCAACCACCCAGGGGTCCCTAAAATTCACAATGACACAATCGCCCTCTAGGTCCTTTGGGCTGTGCCCCACCCAGCTCGCCCTCCTAACACTTAAAATCTCAGTGTTGGAAGAGGGGGGAAGAGTTTGGTTCTTGTTAAGCCAATGAATTACTTTATTTTTCAGCTCCCTATGTGATTCTGATTTCTCCTCCCCAATTTCTGGAACTCCCACCAGTATGATCGTGTAGGGTGTGGACTCTGGGGGAAGATTTACACAAGGGAGTCGCTGTTTAATAACCTCCTTCCCCAGTGAGGAATGCCCGTTTAACTGACTACCTGAATCTGGAACACATGGAGCTGACTGCGTTCTAGGCACCACGCCTGACTCCAAGCCCCTAACTCTAGTAATATCTAAGGGGTGCATGCCTACAGGGTGCTTCTCCACACAATTTGGTCCAGACTGAATCTTAGACTTATCAATAGTAACTGCTTGAACCACCCTTGTACCACTACCATTCCCCAAAACTTGGGGAACAATGGCTAGGCCCTTTGGGTTTTCCATTCCTTTTACTAGTTTATCCAGCGTACTGGAATTTGCTATAACTAACTTCTCCAACTTATCTAATTTGAAATTGATCATTCTCGTTCTCTCCAATAAGGGTAACATCAGGGATTTAACTAGAATTTCCATTTTGCCCAAAAACCCATCATTTACACTGCAATCGGGAGATGATTGAATATGGTCTGCAGGGGCCGGGGATGGGCTGGGGGGCTGAACTGCAGCATGAGAAGCCGGGATTTTGCTACATTTCTTAGGGATTTTGGCTGCGCCACCCTTCTGAGGACCACCCCCTCTTTTCCTTTTGCTGGATTTTGTATTAGCTGAGTGATTTTTACTTTTTTATGATCCCAGGTTTTGAGCTTTTAGAGGGGGTCTATGTGGCGAGGGAGAATTAGAGACTCTATGAATTGGCCGCTAGAAGCTGTACTGATTGTTGATGAGTTTAAAATAGAACAAGCTGCTACGTTAACAGGAGCTACCAGCATGGAACTAGAACTAGAGACCCGTACAGCTAAAGGGTCTATTGTTCTTGGTGGTTCGGGGGAAACTGCTGAACCAATTAGACCTAGAGACGAGCACTTCCCCGTTATAAGGTCTAGGGACAGGCGTTTCTTGGTAAGGGCTATTTCCTTTTCTAGTATTACTGTATCCCGTTTGATAAATTGATCCATGGTTCCAGTAACCACCCCGCCCGTAGATGAAAGAGTTAAATTTCTACCCTTCGCCCGCGACGCGGGACGCGTCGCGGGCGATTGAGGTCTATAATAACCTGCCAGGCAGGGGGCGTGGATACTGAGGGAAGAGGCTGCAGCTGTGGGTAGTATGGCCTGCTGGTCCTCACAGTCCCTCAGGAAACTCTCCAGACAACCGGCAAATCTGACACCCCTGAGCAGCTCCCACGGAGCGGGGCCGCGAAAAGTACAAAGAATGTCCCACCGACGTCCTCCAAAATCAAGCACGATAAGGCAAGGCAGAGACTTTCACCACTGTGAGCAGCACCCGCGGAGCAAGGGGCGCGAAAAGTTGATAAAGGGACCAAGCAGGGGGCGTGGACACTGAGGGAAGAGGCTGCAGCTGCGGGTAGTATGGCTTGCTGGCCCTCGCAGTCCCTCAGGAAACTCTCCAGACAACTGGCAAAGCTGACAACCCTGAGCGGCTCCCGCGGAGCGGGGGCCACGAAAAGTACCAAGAATGTCCCCCCGACGTCCTCCAAAATCAAGCACGATAAGGCAAGGCAGAGACTTTCACCACTGTGAGCGGCTCCCGCGGAGCGGGGGGCGCGAAAAGTTGATAAAGGGACCAAGCAGGGGGCGTGGACACTGAGGGAAGAGGCTGCAGCTGCGGGTAGTATGGCTTGCTGGTCCTCGCAGTCCCTCAGGAAACTCTCCAGACAACCGGCAAAGCTGACAACCCAGAGCGGCTCCCGCGGAGCGGGGGGCGCGAAAAGTACAAAGAATGTCCCACCGACGTCCTCCAAAATCAGGCACGATAAGGCAAGGCAGAGACTTTCATCACTGTGAGGGGCACCCGCGGAGCAGGGGGCGTGAAAATTTGATAAAGGGACCAAGCAGGGGACGTGGACACTGAGGGAAGAGGCTGCAGCTGCGGGTAGTATGGCCTGCTGGTCCTCGCAGTCCCTCAGGAAACTCTCCAGACAACCGGCAAAGCTGACACCCCTGAGCGACACCCGCAGAGGGTGGGCCGCGAAAAGTACAAAGAATGTCCCACCGACGTCCTTCAAAATCAGGCACGATAAGGCAAGGCAGAGACTTTCACCACTGTGAGCGGCACCACTGTGAGTGGCATGCGAATTTGTCAGGAAGAAGTGGGGAGAAACTAGGACTAGAGAGTCCCGGGACGCCGCATGTCAGGTAAGTTGTTTTAATTCATTTAACAATGTTTTAAATCATTTCGAGGGCATTTACAAGAGGGCGTGTGGGAGGCGGGGGGCGGGTAGTGGGGCTACATGAAGTGTGTGGGTGGGTGTAGATTTCCCCCCACTTCGTGGTGCTTCGCGAAGCCCCACTATGCCCACTACACCCAGGGTTAGCCATACATTGGGGGGTCAAATGGGGTGGGGGCAGATGTATGTACACAATGGGAGCTAGAGGGAGGAGGTCTAGTGGGGGGTCATGTGGTTAGTCGGGCTGAGTGCAGGGAGAGTGGTCTGCTGGGGGGGTGGGAAGTTGTCTAACAACCTTCTCTTTGATGTGCGGAAAGATGTTATCCAGTAAATTCAGCTTCTGGTCTGAGGCTTGCATGAGGATGATTCCATTATGATATATGGTGATTGTTGCTGCCGCCTTATAGAACGTGGAGTGAATGATGGATAGTGTAAGCCCATGTGGTGTTTTCTTAGTGGATGCAATCAAGAATAAGGTGAGAAAGGCTTTCCGCCACTGGGCCCTTCTCTTGGTATAGAAGATGATGTCATTTGTTAGATGTCCTTTATATTTTGAGAAATAGGTGTCAAAAATTGGAATTTTTAGGTTAGATTTTAATAGACTATGTTTGAAATCTTTTGCTGCTTTTTTTGTAAGGTTTGGGGGGTATTTAATGGAGTAAGTGTGCAGGCCTGTTAACTCCATGTCTTTGTTGCAATTGAGCTAAGGGGTCAGAGAATGGAAAGAGGTGGAGTCACTTGTGAAGGAATATATATATATTTTTTGGGGTGGGGTAGTCAGATGCAAAGGAATTCATTGTGCAAAAATTCCCTCCATTCTTTGCATGCTGTGGCTGTTCATGCCCAGATAAATGCTGTATGCAACTGTCACACAATGTGACAGAAGAAATGCATTATACCGTGATCTCAGGTGTGAATACGTGTCCTAATCACAAAGTCTAGATGCCTTCTAGGCGTTGCATCATGTGTACGTGGCAGCTTAGGCTCGCGTTGCATGTCGACAGCCAAATGACGTGATATGGTCAGTCTGTACTGACAGATTTAGTCAATGAAACCTGTGAAGTTAAACTGACACCTTCACTGAGTCCAGAAATTCCAAAGGGGTATGTCACTCAATCTGATGCATGTGGATTCCACAGCATGCATACAGGAGAGGAGACATGTGAGTGATGTTTGTGATGGCTCTGACCAGAAATGTAATTCGCATACAGCCTGCACTGAGATAGCTGTCAATGATGATCAATTCATTTGAGCACCAGTTGTCAGTTAGACGTATAAGTCCAGAGAGTCAGTCACATACACAAGATAACAGCTGGTGTACGTGATAAAATAGTTTGCGTGACATGAACCAAGGTCCCACCTACTTTGGTTGAGTCAATATCACTTTATGGGATAGTTAGGTGCCCATATTTAGCTCCTGTTAATAATCACTGTCTTTCCTCTGATATGTTGTATCTGTGACATGTTGGTGCATCTTAAAAGGGCACCATTGCCTCCGCAACTGTACCTGGAACAACATTGTGGATGCAAGAGTGGCTTAGTCAGTCACGATGCAGAGTTAAGCTGGTTCTCTCTGATTGATGCCCAATAGTGCTTCATACCACCTTTTCACCCCATATCTTGGGTGCAAATGTTTTTAAGTATCCCTACACAAGCCACATTTTGGAGATCTGGCCCCTATCTGCAAGCGCATTGTGAATATTTTGGAGACTGTAATGAGTGATACCCTGCCCAAAATGTACCTAAAAATGTGCTGTAGTGAGAATGGTTTATTTACAATTCATCTCTGCTGTTCCAATGTATGCTGCATTGTGGGGCACACATGGAATCAGCAAGACACCATTGATTGTACTTGTGAAGGAAGGTGAGCCTTACAGCACATTACCAGGCTGTAAAAAAATTATGTCTTGATGCTGTAATATGCGTGCATTAAGCAGCACACATAGAAGTGATAAAATGTCATTACAAAATTGTTTATGTGCGGGAAGGGGCACCCTCCAGCACTTGAACAATCTACAAATCAACGCAGACACCCTTCCACCATGGTGCAAGGGGGTCTGTGTAGGCGTGAGGAGACAAAACATTTGTTGCTCCGCAGGGGCAGACACAGGTCTGTCTGCACCATACTGTCATAGAAATGGTGCAGACCTGCGTTCCTGAAGTTGCAGGGCGTGACGTTAAGCCAAGGAGGCCAATGCCACTCTTCGCCACTTCCTTGTGAAGACGACCCTATGTATATGTTTAGTCATGTCATGTCCTGGGTCTGCATTGATCCTGTCATGCTGTGTCCTGGAGTTATTCCCCAGGTAGACTCAGTCTGAGTATGTGTCAGTAGCATCATTTAACTCTGCTAATCTGAATATGCTGTGACTCAACTTTGCCCTTGACATGTCCCATGCTGTACATTGTCAGGTCAGTAACACTATCAGGTTGTGATTGGTCTGTTTATTCACATTGCATTGTTCTGGAAAAGTTTGATGCAACCAACATTTGATGAGAGTGTAGAGACCATGTTTTCATGCATTTGTGTTCCAAATTTAAATGGTGAACATTGCCAATCATCTTTGGTCTTACATATTGTCATATGTCTTATTTTTCAGACAACATGTTGCCTGAGGAGGCATGAGATTTCCAAGTATGGAAGGAACCCAAATACGACGTGGGGCCAAGGGTTATCATGTAAAGGCAAGGAAGTATTGGGAGGCAGGGCAGCTGAAAAATAGTAATCTATCCCCAAATTGGCACTGCAAAGTGGAGGAAAGGACACCCAAGCAATACCAGGCCCTTCGAATATCAGTCATGGGTCCAGACAACAGCACAGAGCTGCTCATAAAGTTCAGGCACCAGCTAGCCAACCAGCTGTACCTGCCTCAGGCATGTAAACAGGTGCCCCGTCACGACCTCGCGCACAAGGGACTGCATCTCTGCCATCTGCACCCAAGACACATGCAGTCACTTACTCAAACAGAGACTGGCGTTGCTTACTGGACATTAATGTGAGACTGGCACAAGTGGCGAGGGAGGTTTCAGAGATCAACAAATGCCACGCTTCTCAATTATGATAATGCGGGGATGAGCCATATTCACAAGCATGCGGCACACCCCTGCATTTCACCAAGCGCTGGCTCTGAGTTCAGCTACCTAGTACCAACGCAGGCACCCTTGCAACCTAGTGCATGGGTGTTTACGTTGGGGGAAATGCTTGTTTACATGCAGGAAGGTCTCTCTTCATTCACATAAACAATCTTCCCCTGCACGTAACACCCTTGCACTATGGTGCAAGGGTGCCTGTGTTGGTGTTAGGCTGCTAAGTGTAGCACCACAGCAGAGGGGAACACAGGGCTGCATCATATTCTTGTAAATATGGTGCAGCCCTGTGTTTCTCAAGTGGTGGAGTGAGGCGTTAAGCCAGGAAGGCTAACACCTCACTCCGCCACTTCCCTTGTACATATGCCCCATTGAAACAGCAAAAAAGAGGAGAAATAAAGCATTTCTCTCAATTGCACCAGGGTAAGACCAGGTTTTTCCTGGTCTTAATTCTGGTGCTGCGACCTATTTACGCCTCCCTTGTAAATAAGAGACAACCTTATACTCAATGGATGTTGTGGTGAAACTCCCAGTGACACCCATTGCCCTTCTCTTTTCACGCTAAGTATAGCGTGAGTGGGGGCCTTATTTACAAGGAAGCGGTAAGCCACGTTAAGTGGCTTAATGCTGCCTTGTAAATAAGTTGAAGCCCCTATCGCAACCACGTCACTGAAAGTGAGGTTCTGGTGGCGTAAGGGCTTGTAAATATGCCCCATTATGCTTCATCATCTTTGTGAATATGGTGAGGGCTCTATCTGTAGATGTGGCATGGCATGACACCCATCACAACAACCATTGTCCACAGCATTGACTATGAGTAGTTCTGTTAAGTATGACTTGTTAGCAATACGAGGTGAAGCCACTTTTTGTGGTATGACACTGCTTAAATGTTGAAACAAGTCCCTGTCCCCATCCTGAACGTAGGAAAATGTGAACTTTCAGCAATAATGTTGTATTAGAGATATGATGGATTGGCAAATTCATGCATATCCTGTCATCCCACTGCCTATCAGGGACACAGATTCAGCAGGACGCTTTTTCAAATGGCCCTCTGGATTCGTTTTGCTGCCTAGACTGCCGTTTTGCTGCCTTTTTCACACATCTATACTTGAATGGTCACAGGAAACACACATCTTTGTGACTCTAGTGCTTTTATTTACATGTGATTTCAATGAGGTGACAGACTCGTCCAGTTCTTTGGACAACAACAACAATATTGTGTACATGCCTGGTGGAGGGCCAGAGAGAGTCCTTGTTGGGGAACATATCGCTCAAACGATCAATCAGGGTTTATAAAGCGCAGCTACTCACTAAAGGGGTCTCAAGGCACTGAGGGGTGTGGGCTGGGGGCTCGCAACTCATGGAATCTTACGGACCTCCGTCGAAGAGCCAGATCTTGAGGTCCTTCATGAACTTGGGGAGTGATGGAGTGATGGAGTCTGTCGGAGGTGGAGAGGGAGAGAGTTCCATGCCTTCGCAGTGAGGAGGGAGAAGGAGCGTCCTGCTGATCTGGTCTTCTTGGTGCGTGGTACCGACGCAAGGGAGAGCTGGGCCGAGCAGAGATATCTTTGGGGTGCGTGGAACGTGAGGTGGTGGTTCATGTAGGTGGGTCCGGTGTTGTGGAGGGATTTGCAGGTGAGAAGCTTGAAGGTGAATCTCTTCTCGACAGAGAGCCAATTTAGTGTTCGTAGGTGTTAGCTTATGTGACAGTGAAGTGGTAGGTTGAGGACTAGTCTGGCAGCGGCGTTCTGGACGTTCTATAGTTTTTGGCTGAGGTTCTTGTTGATCCCTGCATATAGTGCATTGCCGTAGTCTAGTCTGCTGCTGGTTAGGGCATGGGTGATGGTTTTCCTGTATTTGAGGGGAATCCAATTGAAGGTCTTTCGGAGTAGGCGGAGGGTGTCGTAGCAGGGAAAGGTGATGGCGTTGATCTGGTGGTCCATTTTGAGTTCGGAGTCCAGGATGTATCCGTGGTTGCGTGCGTGGTCCGTGGGGGGCGGGGGTTCCAGAGGGCAGTGGGCCACCAGGTGTTGTTCCAGGCGTTGAGGTGTGGGCCCATGATGAGCACCTCCGTCATGTTCTTGTTGAGTTGTAAGCAGCTGTTCTTCATCCATATGGCAACTGCTTCCATACAGTCTTGAAAGTTAAGTTTGGAGAGGTTGCATTCATTGGACAGGAAGAGGAGGAGTTGGGTGTCATCTGCGTACGATAGGATGTTGAGTCCTTGTGGTCTGACGATGTTTGCGAGCGGTGCCACGTAGATGTTGAATAGGGTTGCGCTGATGGAGGAACCTGGGGCCTCCAAAGGTGGTCAGTGTGGGTGCTGAGAGGAAAGGAGGTAGTTTGACCTGTTGCGTTCTGCCAGAGAGGAAAGGGCGGATCCAGTCGAGGGCCTTGTTCCGGATTCTTGCGTCGTGGAGTCTGTGGGCTAGGGTGTGATGAGAGACTGTATTGAAGGTTGCGGAGAGGTCCAGGAGGATGAGGGCCACAGTCTCTCCTCTGTTAAGGAGGGATCGAATGCCATCTGTCGCAGTGAGAAGGGCGGTTTTGCTGCTATGGTTCTTCCTGAAGCCTGATTGGGAGGAGTCGAGGATGTTGTTTTCTTCTATGAAGGTGGCGAGTTGGCTGTTGACAGCTTTTTCCATGACTTTCGCTGGATACTGGAGTAGGGAGATCAGTCTGAAGTTTTTGAGGGCGGTAGGGTCCGCCAAGGGTTTTTTCAGGAGAGGGTTAATCTCTGTGTGTTTCCAGTCATCAGGGAAGGAGGCGGACTTGAAGGAAAGGTTGATGACTCGTTGAAGCTCGGGGCGATGATGTCTGCGGCTCTGTGGCTGATGTGGTGGGGGCAGGGGTCCGTGGGGGCCCCAGAGTTGGTAATATTCATAATCTTTGGGTATCTTTGATGCTGAGGGCGACCCAGCTGTCCAGTTTCGGCTGTGTGGGGCTGGGAGCAGTGGGAGAGGGTTCCTCGCGGAGCTTGTTGTCGTCGAAGTTGTCATAGATGGTCTTGATTTTGTGGTGGAGGATGGTGCTGAGTCTGTTACAGAGGTCCTGGGAGGGTGGGATGTTGGAATTCTTTGCTGATGACAAAGAGTTCATTGCTGTTCATTGCTGTTGTGTGCGTGGATGAAGATTCTGTCCTGGAGTACTGTCCTGGAGTACTTTTTTCCTTTTTCCTTGATTGTCTGATGAGTTTGTGGTGGGCGTGGTGGCTGTTTTGAACTTGTTGAGGTCTTCAGAGGGTTTTGCAGTTCCTCCATAGCTTTTAGAGGCGTCTGCAGGTGCATCTAGATTCCCAGACTTCAATGGAGAACCATCTTGCTTTCTTGGCGGGAGGGTTGGAGATTTTCTTGAGGGGGCAATGGTGTTGATGCAGTCGGTGATCCAGTTATGTAGGGTGTGGGCGGCGGTGGGAGCTTCATCGTCTGTGGTGGTGGGAGCGGAGTCGCTGAGGGTGGTGGCGAGACATGTTGAGGCAGACTGAACTCTGCCTCTTCCTCAACATGTCCAGAGACATGTTGAGGAAGAGGCAGAGTTCAGTCAGTAGGCTGATTAAAGTGTTTTTGGGGATCAATGGCCACATTGGCAGTCTATTAATAGTCCAAAGTGATTGTAGCAGAGTCATTCAGAGGACATGGTGGATGATGCTCCGAGGCATGATGGTAAGCACAAGACCATGCATAAACTGTCCATTTGACACAGATGAATGCTACATCTGACTTTTCCTTCTGAATGATGTTTCATCCACATATCCACATATTCCTCCTCTCATGTGTCATGTATCTCCTGTGAGGGTGATGGGGGATTTGCGGAAGCACTGGGAGGCAGTGACACATCAGGGGGTAAGAGGTTGATGTTGAAGGTACAGCAACATTCATCCGTGCCAAATGATCAGGTATCAGTGCAGTGATAATAACCTGCAGGGCTTGCAAGTCTCCAGCAACTCCAGCAACGTCTCTGTGGTAGGCAGCCATGTGGGAATCCTGTTTTTGTTTCATGTTCTCCATGATCTTTGCATTTCACGCAACTCCTCGGTCTCATTGCTTGAGCCACTTTGACTGGACAGTTGTTCTCGTCTCTGAGTAAGAACTCCAGCGGCGATGTCACCCATGGAATGCTGGAGAGCACGGAGCGGACTGTGTGTGCCTCGTCTGGACTCTAGGTGGTCCCTAATGGGTTGCGGCTAATACGGAGGTCGCATCTCTATGTGAGTGGATCTTTTTACAGTGCGGCATTCAGCAGCTAAGGACAATTTTCCCTGCATGTTTCTACCATCTACGTAGAACACAACAGCCTGCCCACATGACATGAGACAATATCTGGCTTTCATTGCCATTAGAATCCTTCATTTATCCATCATTAAGATAGAAATACTGTATACATTTTCTTTTTACCATTTGTCGATACATCAACTTTGAATCGCAACACCTCCTATATTCTCTTCTGAGGCCCAGCTCTCTGCTAATTAGTTTTAGGAGCCTGTTCATCTGTGACAGTGTCCACCTTTTGTTCCAGTTGATTCCGAGCAGAACGTCAGGAAACGTGGCTTCTCTTCTTTTTCCTGCTGAAGGCGTGACATACGCCGAAACACGCGTCGAAAAGTGAAAAGCAGAAATATTATTCCGATTTTGTCACAGTATTAGATAATTGCTTGTTTTTATAAACAATATATTGTGTTTTTATATGTATGTGAAATTAATTGTGTATTTACATGATGTGTTTTTAACAATATGAATATGTTCTGATGAATAAAACATTGTCATTCTTTTTTACATTTATTGTTTAAGTTTACTATATACATATTAGCAGCTTTACATCGACTAATTTTGACACATATGTGATATTGATTTTATGTATTATTAATTGTCTAGGAATTTTGTTTACACACAGCCCTAATGGGACTGAGCCACCCACGGATTATATCCAGTTTGGCCGCCAGGCTGTCTAACCCCACCCACACCTGACCAGCCATCTCACACTGGACTTCTACCGCACTACATTGGAATCTTAACAGTGGGTCCTCAAAGTCCTGGGAGACAGCTGTGGTGGTAGGTGGTGGCTGTTGTGTGTTTTGTGCTGCTGGTGGAGCAACCACAATGCCTCTGGATGTCCTTGCTTCCAGAGATGGGCTGCCTATCGAGTCGAGCAGCTCTTGGAGGGTGTACTGGTCGACGGTTGAGATATCTTTGTCCTCTTCCTTTATTGAAGAGTGGGACAGGCTGTTGAACAGGAGGTGATGTTTCTTCCTCTGCAATGTAAAGGGCAGATACTGTTGTATGTGTTTGTCCACTTTGGTCAGGCATTTAAGCAGTTGAGAAGCAGAGTGCATGACAATATCCAATCTCTATTTTTACATGCTACACCTATTACGTGCAGGTTTGTAAATCATTGTACACCATCATTTGGGTTGATCATGTTTTTGGACAGTTTCCCTGTTTGCCAACTGTGAGGGTCATGTTTGTACACCCATGTTGCACCTGTTTAATCCTCTGATTAAAATTGACAGTGGTGCTTGTTGTTTCACATTATTGTCAAGGCTGAATTGATGAGATTCATGTGTCTTTACACTGCATTGTGGATGAGTCACCACTACTCAGTCAAGTTTACATATTGGTTTTAGTCACTAGGTTTTGGGGTGTAGAATGGACTGCACCCTATATTGATGTTGGCACTGCTACCTAATTGGTAGTGTGGCATGAGGAGGGCAATCATGCAAGTGAGATCAAGGATACAGTGATGTACACCATGATTTGACAAGTAGATGTGCTTGATTTACCATAGTCTGACAAGTGTATGTGTTTGAAGGTGGCCAAATCATATTGACACATGTCATTCCCATTGATGTATGTTGATGTGCATGGAGGGACACCTTCTTATTCATTGACAGTAATTCACTCTATCCAGTCACCCTTGCACTTTGGTGCACTGGCAATGGAGCCGGGGGACATAGGACGCTGAGGCAGGCTTATGAAATGTGTGCATTGTTGCACAGCAGTGGGTTTTGTGCCTCACAATGATGGACACATGGATGATACATGCTGTTGTGTTCAGGATAATTGGATGCCTTTGTTAGTGGAAGGATGTTTACAGACATCACTAGCTATGCATTTTTTCACTGCCACTGTTGACTTTACATATGGGCCAGTTTCCATGCATGTCAATGTGGCTTGGACATCCAAAACCTGGACCATGGTGACAATGACATACTGCTAACTTTATGACACATGTAGATACTTTGATATGGGTGACTAGATTTTGATGGACTAGGTCAACGTGACATGTAGCAAAATGACATGCATAAGTGTGAAAGGTGTTCATTGTCATACTTCACTTAACATGCACGTGACAGGGAATGTGTGCTTCTGGGAGCATGGCAAATCGAGTAGACATGTTGTGATTTTAAGGAACACAGTCATGACATGCATACTCCTTACACTGTACTTTTAAATGCATGTTCCTTCTAGTCATAATTGAATAGCACATTTGCCATCCAGTATGTTCTTTTTTGACAATATGGAATGTGCACATTATAGACACAAGGGGGCATATTTACAATTGAGTGGCAATGAATGTAATTAAGCCAAGATGTCTTTAGGAACTCAGGGTGAAACAATATTGACTACAATATGGTGCCGCCCTGTATTTCTACATGCACTTGCACAATATTTAGCATCCTAGTGTCAACCCAAGCACCCTTGCACCATTATGCAGAGGTGCCTGTGTTGTGTGGAAGATTGTGCATATGCACGAAGGTCCCACTTCCTGCACATGAACAATCTGTGGACAATTCCTTCCTGCACATGAACAATCTTCCTCTCAACGCAGACACCCTTGCACTATTTTGCAAGGTTGCCTGAATTGGTGGTAGGCTGCTTACTTTTTCCCCAGCGCAGGGTGGAACACTTGGCTGCTTAGATTGTTGTCAATGAGATGCAGCCCTGTGTTCCAGAATTGGCAGTGTGATGTTGGGCCAAGGAGGCTAATGCACAACTCCGTCATTTCTCTAGTCAATATGCCCCTTTGCTTGTTCATGTAGGCCAGAATTAGGAGAGACATGTGTGGTTAATTGTCTATATATTTACATATTTATATGTTCATGTGTGCTGGATTACAAGTCACTGACAACACCATTATGTGTCTTTATATTTATTCAACAGCTAAAGTGAAATGTTGACATACCCCCAAGTTTCTATGTATCTGGAATTAGATCTGCACACAGTGTGGGTGGGCACTGAGACATTTTTAGATAGACAGGAGCACATTAGTCCCTATCGCCCAGCCCCAGCCCCTGTCCCTGGTTGTTACTTACCCTGTTGCTGTTGTATCTGGTTATATTCAGCACTATCCTGTCCCTCGAATCCAACCACCAACTCCTCACAAATGACAGGGGACAACTGCTCCTCCAAGTAATCTAGCTCCTCCTGTGGTGCTGGACTCCCACCTCCGGTCTGCAGTGCTGCCTGCTGATTTTTGGACAGTTTCCGCTTTGTCTTGCACTTGACATCATGCCAGCGCTTCTTGCAGTCGGCCACTGTCCATTTGACCTCTGCTTATGCATTCACCTTGGTCACAATGGAATGCCAAGTGGCATTTTTGGTCCCAATGGCATCTTGGAGCTGACAAGGAGTTGGTGTTATTTCTCTGTCACCTCCGCAATCAGGATCTCATTTTCCTGTTCCACCTGGCTGTTAAATGATATTACGGGGGTTGTTGTCTCCTGCTGAACTGGTTCCAGCATGCTCCATTTTGCTTCCAGGTAATACATTTCTTGTTTTGGGTTTTTGGGTGCTTCGGTGAATTTTTTGTAGTTATTTTCCTCGCGAAGCGTGACAATAGTGACGTGACGCTGACTAACGTGAGTTTTTCTGGCCGCTAACTGGCCGGCCGGCACTTTTTCACGTTAGCGGCAAGATTTTTTTCTCCGTAAAGGTGGTGTTAGTGACAACATTTGCCGCTGTGAGAAGATCCTATCGCCCTGTAGCGATGTATCGTAAATACGTTGGTACCATGCGATAGGTTTCAGCGGTACTCTGTGGTAAGAAAATTTCCGCCAACTAACGCTAGCGTTAGTTAGCGGAAATTCTTGTAAATATATCCCTATGTTCTAACATGTTGCTTACTCTATCTTTGTCAAGCATACAGTGAGTGTTTTAATTGAGGTCACCAATCGAGCATACTAGATTGGGTTTGTTCTACTTATGCTGCTCCCACTAATAAAGCTAGCTATCAAGCAAATTTCTAGCATCCAATTTCATATTCCTGCTCACGTACAGAGCATTTTAACAATTGTAAATTCCAATTCTGCTTTTTTTAAAGCTATGAACACTTCTCAATCTACTAATACTATTTAATTTTGCAAACAGCTCGAGGCACACTGAATAGGCGCCAGGGACCCCCTGGGATCCACTGACCACAGGTTAGAAACTGCTGGTTTAGGCGATAAAATAAAAAAAGATGTCACATTTTAATGAAAATATATGCGTATTGTTATATATGAAAATATAACTGCAGGATAAACCTTTTTTACAGAGAATAATGATCAAAACTTCTCTTTCAACATAAAAAACACTTCTATGTAACCAATGCCTGAATCCTTGAGAGGAATAATGAAAAATCAGAAATACATTAGTATCATAATTTAATAATCAGGTCGCAACATCATAATAATTGGGCTACTGAAGTTCAACACTAATTGGCTCTGTGTTATGAGCTTTTCACCTCCAGCTACGCAGGCTGTTTCAGAGCTTTTGATTGTCTTTTCTCTGCCCAGTCAGTGCTGTGCTATTTCTGTTCATTTGCGTATTAATGACTCAACCCCTCGTGGTTCACTGGGATGCCATTGGGCAGTGGTTGACCTGGGGAGTAAAGCACTGATGAACTGCCCTAACTCACTGATATCCCTAGCTGGCACAAGGGGAACCCACGCTTGGGTTTAGCATAGAAACTTCTTTCTATTAAAACCGGTCAGAGTCTGCCACTTGCTGCTCTCACCTAAAATATGAAGTACAGTTACTTAAATCCAAGGTGGCAAAAATGACTAGTCTTAAGGCCTACGATCCAGGTCCCCTCTAGTGCTCCAAACAACAAGAAGACCATATAATGAGATTTCACTAATTCATATTGCCTTTCTTTAAAATATCTACATGAATATGAAGTGCCCTTTTAATATACTGTTTACATAGAATACATATGTTAACAACGTAGTCATAATTTTAATGGGTTTGACGGTAGGCATTCCATGGACATCATTTTTTTGGGTTAGCAGGGGTTGCAGCTGCAACCCTTGTTTGCCCCTTGTGACCCCTGGCCTCAGACGTGGCAAAATCTATGCCTGGAACACAGCAACAGCTCGTCCTTATGATTGTCAGTTTGGGCTCCACTCTGCTTGTTTTCTGTCAATTTAATACACTAAGATTGAATAATAATACATTATTCACGATTAGTGTAATAAAAATGGAGTATACTTACCTGGAATACGACTTTCCATGGCAGCTGAGGTAAGTAAAAAAATGTTTTTAAAAGTCGGTTGTGTTTGTGCTTGTGGGTGATAGTGTGTTTATGTGAGCGAGAAAGAGTATGAATGTGTATGCATGTGTGAGTAAAAATGAAGATCAAACAATGTGTGATGTCACTTCCACTACCCCTGGCATTTGGGTGAATTGACATCCATGAGGCATTCTTCTTAGACCTTGCATTAGGATATTCTGTTTCACGACTGCAGAAAGCTACAAAGCAGCATGGTTGTGTACCGGTAGCAGCAGCAGGTGGTCTACATTACATTTTACAATACAATTCAGTTACTGTAAGCAGTGGAGGCCAAAAATACAGGTATGTTGCATTGGATTTGTGGTATTCTATGTTCTAAAGGGGAGGCTATCTTTTGTTAGGAATGTTTCTGTCAGCAGTGGCCTGATTGGTGCTTTTTATTATGCTCTATCTAGAAGGCAGACAAAGGGGTAGGTATACTGTTGACAATGTAAATATACATGCATATGTACTTGAATGTGAGAGAGCGCAAACTGACCTAAATGTGTAAGTACACCACACTTACACGTAGTAAGCACAAGTCATGAAGAGAAATGCCATGAGTGCTGATAGTACCTACATCTATATTCTGAAATGTGTAGTTAATTTAGAGATTTAAGTAGAAGTGGAACTAATGCGGAAATGTGTGAAACTATATGACTTTATTAGACGTGATTATTCCTGAATCCATGTCGTGTAGCTGCTAAAATGTAAGATGGCATACGATTAAACGTAGAACGTGGTAGGCCTCAGGGCCAGAGATGGAAGGGAGGGGGAAGGTGGTTCATTTCACGACATGGATTGCACTAATGTTTTAGTAATAACGTTAATGGGCCATGATTTATAGATGTGTTTACCGAATAATAGAAAAGAGTACTAACATGCTATTAATAAATGAAGTAGTTGGATGTTATAATCATTATGAGAAATGCTGTAGGCCTGAAATGTTTTAGCCATTGATTTACACGTACTGGTCTGGGCCGAGAAATGTTGCAAACTTTTGTTGGAAGTCTATGAGAATTGGGATCTTGGCTGCAGGTGTCTGTCTGCAAGGGAAAGGGGGGATCCAATTATAAATGGAATGAATAGAGGTTTGTTCAGGAGACGGCCCAGACATGGAGGAGGGTTCCGGAATGTTTTAAGGGGTATCAGCGGGCCGGAGAAGAGTCTGAGAAGCAAGGTCAACTCTAACGCACGAGGCCTCATCATGGAAAAAGCCAGAAGCTACACCACGTGAGGGGCGTCTCACGAGGGGCGTCCCAAATGCTGTTGTGTGTTTTGTATTAGGGACAGCACCCCTGGGTGGAGTTAGAGCAGATGCCTGAGGACCCTTTAGAGAGCGGATGGGTAGGCAGAGAGGGGTCATGACTGGAGAACTATAGGTTTTCACCAAGAGACTGAGAGTGGGTGACTTCCCTTGGGGGTCATTCACCGCTGACACCTTTTGTTAGGTTGAGACCTGGTTAAGTAGGGATAACATCTAGAACAGAGTAGGGACAGCCTAACCTGTGTTTTTCCTCCAACTTAAATGACGGAGAGATCTCAGTACGTGTCAATGCTGATAGCTTTATTATTCTTAGAACTTGTACTCGTAGTTTCCGTTGCTCGTCTGAGGGCTTTCAGAGAGCACATGTATGTAGTTGGGCCTGTGTATCTTGTGAATCTCATTCTGAGATGCCTGTACTTGCATCTTATCTTAACCTTATAATAAACCTTTGAAAGCTAGAAGTTGTTTGTGATCTTTTGGAGCGGAGTCCTTTATTGGGTGAACTAACTTGGTAAGAGATGCACTTTCTTCCCTCAATGACAGGCAACAAAGGTTCAGTCGACCAGATCGGGGTTTTAGATCAATAGTGATAAGGTATCGATCAAAATCTCGCCCCTTCCAGTTGGTAGCTATAGAGGATGGTTGCCTTCTTGAGGATGGTGATCTAGGCCAGGTTAGATTACCCCAAGGCCCCTAGAGATCGATGATCGGAAGAACCGCCCGCCGAAGAAGGACCGGATGACGTGAGACAGAAAAAGCAGCAGTATCGGTCGAGAGTGAGTATAAAGGGTCATGCGTGCTAGATTGCGGTGTTTTTGTGTTGTATCTATGTTGTAATGTCTGGCGGAGTTGAATGCCTGTAGAGAGACTGTGGAACAGGTTGTGAGCGCGCGCAACCGGTGGAAATCTTAAGTTCAAGGAGAGCTTAAGTGGTTCGGGTGTATCGGACACCCAGTGTAATTGTTAACTAGTGTGAAGGGGGTCATGAGGTACCATTGATCACCCGAAAGACCGAGATAGGGGGAACGTAAGAGTGAGTGCGTGAGTAACGGACGCTGGTCGAAGGTTACTGGGTGTGTAAAGAACCTATCAGAGAGACGATAGACATTTCGTCAGTTGTTGACAATTACAGATAGACTGTGGACGTACAGTCGAGGGAAGTGACCGCTTGGTCGGAAGTAGTCATTTTTCAGGGTATGAATGGGACGCATGCATGACCGAGAGGAGAGCTGAGAAAGGAGGGGTGCTGCTGCGAAGCGGAGACTAGTGACGTCAGGAAGTGCCGCGCTGGGATTGGCCGGCCGGAGAAAGACCGCGCTGCGATAGGCCAGCTAGCAAAGCCGCGCTAGGATTGGTGGATTGTCATCAGGAAGTAAACAGAGTATTCAGGCTGGAAATTGTGCGTATAATTATGAAGTGTTTTAAATGGTTGAGAGCGGCGTTCAAAAGAGAGAGGCGGGGATCGTATGAAGGGGAAGAAGCCCCGCCGGAGGGTACGCCGGCTCGTTACATGGCGGTACATGTTGGGCTGCATACAATTTTGTGGATCTCAGAGTGGAGTAAGATTACAGAAGGAAATGAGGAACTGACGTTCCCGAAGTACGGGACGTTCAGATTAGAGGTGCTACACAGATTAAAAGCAGTTATGACCTCAACGAGACCCTTGCCTAGACCGACCCAGTTTGAAGCCCTTAATGCGTGGATTAGGGCAGCGCACGAAAAGAACATGAACAGACGACAAGAAAGGGTGAAACGTTCGGTAAGGGCAGTGCAGGATGCCTAGTGGGATGCGGATGCTAAAAGATGGAGAGTGCATAACATGGAAGTCAATAAATTGTACCCAGTGTTAGAGATGCCCGGGAACAAAAGCCCCCTAGAAGAAGATGATGAGAGCGAGACAGAGGACAGCATGATAAACAGATTATTGACAGATAGGCCACCCCCGTATAACAGAGCAGGGGGGGAGGTCGAGCATAGTGGAGAAGGGGGGGGCAATGCAGGAGAGCATGGGCCGCTTCCCAGTTCCGATTGGGATCCCGCTGCGAAGAAAGAACTGTCCCAGCCTAGTCAGGTGCAGCAGGTAGTCGGAAGGTTTGTGGTACAAAGGGCGCCGGAAACGGAGTGTGCCACATCCTACGCATTACCAGATGCACTACAGGTACCTGTTACCATAGGTCCTATAGTATCGATATATGACCCAGAGAGGGCTAGAGGGGAAGAACGGGTACGGAGGGACAGAGAAAGAGCAGAGATGGCAAGGAGGAACGATACGATTAACTCCCCAAGCCAGTTGCCGATACCAAGAGAGTGGAGCACCCCAGTACACACAGCAGGGGATCTGGGGGACCTTAGATGGCCGGTGGATATGAGGGGATCAGGACGGAAATCCTTTCAGGAGTTAAACGAGTACATGAAGAAGTGGGATGAGGCAGTAGAGGCTCACAAGAGCATCATAGCTGCGGAAGCTGAAAGGGAAAGTCAGGACAGCAGAGCCCGGACTCACTGCGGGGCTGAGGAGAGCAGTCCGGAGTGGGACGGGAGGGAGAGAGATAGTAGGGGAGTCACCCATTGGGCCCGGAATGAAGGTAGATTAGACCTGGAAAACGGGGGACCAGAGAGCGGGGGGTTGTCTCGCCCAATACATAGTGGGGAAGACAGGAGGACTCGGGAGTACAGAGACAGCTTTAAGTGTATCCACTGTGTGCCCGGCAACAGAGAACAGAATGGAAGCTGCGAGAGGTCGCACCACAGTCCCTGCGATGATGGACATGAGCGCAGTCCAGGGAATATGGGGAACCAGGAAGGATCGTATCAGATACTGAGTGATACTAGGCCGGGAGAGAATGGAGACCGAAGGGAGAATAGCAGAGAGTCCTACTGTGAAAAGAGAGGAGAGAGAGAGAATGGACAAAGTAAGATAGGGGGTAACAGGCCCGTGTTCCATCACCTTCCAAGATCGGATGGCCGAGCATGGGACCTGGAGAGATGGGAGCAAGGGAGAACACCCCCCAACTCTCCCGAACCCAAACGTAGGGCTCGGAGTTGGGATGGGAGAGAAACTTGTGAACCTCCCTCGAAAGAGTTATTGCGAGCTGAGATAAGAGCCAAGAGACTCGATGTCTCCAGCTTAAGGTCAGATCTGGATGACATGGTAGATGGTACCCTGCCCTTAGAAAGAATGGAAATGTATGAGCAGGATGAAATTCTGTTCATGGCAAAGGACGTAACTCGAAAGGCGAGAGCAATCCATGAGAAGTTAGTCGAACTAGCAGGCAAATATATGGTGGACCTGTCAAGGACCAAAGCATTACAGGGTAACCACAGGCTACATTACTCAGATCAAGACCTAGATGAGAGGAGAACGATCGGATTGAAAACGCACATAAGGGAACTGATCACTGGAATAAGGACATGGAGGGCACTAGATAAGTGGGAAGAGAGGTGGTCCAAGAAAGGGACCGTCAGGAGAAGCACACTTGGTATGACACCAGGAAGACTGCAGGGAGTAGAGGCATACCCTTTGCGTGAAGTCGCAAATGGGACCTATGTCCACGTCCCTTGGAGTAGGGGAGATTTAGCTGCTTTTACCACCTCCTTCCCCAAATTGCGGGAAAACCCAGTGGAGTGGTATAAGCAAGTTGAGAGATTCGTAAAAATCTCAAAGGTCCTATGGATAGATCTGAACACGCTGTTTGACATTGTAGTGCCTGGAGATTTGTGGACCGCATGCAAGGTTAGCGCTGAGTGGCCCACAACAGAGCCAGAGAGAGATGCTAAGACCAATGGGCCGTCCGAGACTGTGATGGCAAAATTCGAGAGAGTGATGACCTGGCTGAAAGAGAAAGTGCCAATGCAAGACATAGATTGGGTCAAAATAGATCGAACTAGACAGGAACCCAAAGAGACAGTTCATGAATACTATGAGAGATTGCTGAAGGCGTTTAAACAGTATAGCGGTCTGGATGTAATGGATCCAAAGGACATAGGGCAATTTGTGTCCAAGTTCGTCTTGGGCCTGAGGCCGGATATTAGTTTAATGATTCAGCAACACTTGATTTGTTGGCAAAATAAGCCCCTAGATGAAATACTGAGATATGCCAGGTACTGCTGAGATGAGATAGACTCCAAGGCTAAGAAACTAAAGGAGAAACTGATGGTGGTACAGATGCAGGCAGCAGGGAAGGGGGGACAGCAGCAACAGCAACCAGGAACAGGTACTGGAGGAAAGAAACAGTACAGTCAGAACAAGGGCAATGAGGAGAACTCCACCTTTAGACCCAGGATAGATATAGCTGCCTTAAAGAAAACGACTAGGTGCCACCAGTGTAACGAGGTGGGGCATTGGAAACGCGAGTGTCCCTATAATGTTGAGATAGGAGAACAAGAGGTAGAGGAGGAAGAGACCCAGAGTGCGCCTACAAGAGGGGTAACGCAATACCAGGGAAAGGTGCTCAAAGGGGGGGGCCCTCCTCCCCGAGCCCAGTTCCCACAGCCACCCAGAGTAGGGACTATGGGTAAGACATATAGACAGATGCCCCTGTTTGTAGGAGGAGAGGAGTGCTATTATGTGGACCCACTAACTGGACAGAGAGTGGAAAGGGAAGACTGCACCCTCGGGGCAGCTTTGGAGGTGGACCAGAGGGGACCCTATGTTGAGGCCGAAGTGGCAGGGTTCCCCACGACATTTCTAGTGGACACAGGAGCCACTCGATCCACGATCAGATCAGCCGCAGTTCCAGGCCTGCCCATGTCTGGAGAGACCATACAAGTGGTGGGGGTCGCTAACAGGAGAATGACCAGCCCACTGACTGAACCCGTGCAGGTGAAAATAGGGAAGTACAGCGATGAGCACCAGTTTGTGGTTTGCGATTCTAGCCCTGTATGTCTGCTAGGAAGAGACCTTTTGTGCAAGTTAAATTGCACCATCTACTGCACACCACAAGGAGTGGAGGTACTGACTAATGATGATGATGCTGACTTTAAAGTCGCAAATTCCAGAATATGTGTGGAGTTGTATCCCACTCTGACAGTAGATGAGCTCCCCTGGGATCTGAGAGAGACAGTAGCTCCAGAAGTGTGGGATTTCACTGGGGAAGAGATTGGATTGGTCAAGGGGGTGGACCCAGTGAAAATTGTAGTGAAACCGCATGCTGAGTTTCCAAGAACACCCCAATATAAATTGACTCCAGAAACGATTGCAGGCATAAAACCCGTGATCGAGTCCATGATTAAGCAGGGAATACTGAAAGAAATCGTGGGTAGTCCATGTAACTCCCCGATTATGGGTTTGCAGAAACCGAATGGGAAATTCCGGATAGTGCAGGACCTCCGAAAGATTAATAACATAGTTGTTTCGTGTTGTCCAGTGGTACCGAATCCATCAGTGATACTGTTTCAGATACCGTTCCAAGCAGAATGGTTCACTGTGATTGATCTTTGCCAGGCTTTCTTTTCGATCCCTCTGGACGAAGAGAGACATTTTCTTTTCGCATTTAAGCTGGAAGGTCGCGTCCTAACATGGTGTCGTATTCCTCAGGGGTATACAGAGAGCCCATCGATCTTCAACCAGCTTCTGAAGAAAAATCTTGAAAGTCTAGTGCTGCCCCAGAGGTCCGTTCTGGTCCAGTACATAGACGACCTCCTTGTGGCGTCAGAAACAGAGGAAGCTTGCAGGGAGGACTCTATTGCTTTGTTAAATCACCTAGCTGAGAATGGGCACAAGGTGTCCCCGGGAAAATTGCAGTACTGCCTGACAGAAGTGCAGTACTTGGGACACAGAATTGAGAAAGGTAAACGAAAAGTGTCACCAGACAGGATAGAGGCCATCATGAAGATGAATGCGCCTAAAACACAGAGAGAAGTCAGGATGTTCCTAGGGATGGTGGGATATTGCCGACAGTGGATTGCAAACTTTTCACTGAAAGCAAAGCCCTTGCAAAAACTGACGCACAAGGAGGTGAGTGATCCGGTACCATGGGACAAGGACTGTTTGATGGCGTTCCTACAGCTGAGAGAGGACCTGTGTCGTGCTCCGGCTTTGGGAATGCCGGATTACGATAAACCATTCTTGCTTTATTGTTGTGAGAGAGAGGGTTGCGCGCTGTCTGTGTTAGTCCAAATTCATGGGAATGCCCGTAGACCAGTCGCTTATTTCTCGGCTACTTTAGACCCAGTAGCCGCAGCGTTGCCCGGATGTCTCAAATCCGTTGCCGCAACAGGTGTCAGCATTGAGAGGTGTGAGAATATTGTCATGGGGCATCCGTTAGAGGTGCATGTGCCCCACTCTGTTGAATTGTTAATGACCAGGACCAAAACACAGCATCTGACCAACAGCAGGCTCACGCGCTATGAGCAAGTTATTCTTGCTGCAGAGAACGTGACCCTCAGGAGATGCTCTGTTTTAAATCCTGCTACCTTGATGCCACTCCCAAACGATATTGAGGATGATGATGAATGTACAGACCATGACTGCCTCGATGTGACTGAACTATGCACCAAACCAAGACCCGACATCGTAGATGAGCCACTGACAGACCCAGACGAAATTTTCTTTGTCGATGGCTCATGTGTAAGAGACGAAGTTGGGCAGTTGAGAGCAGCTTACGCTGTTTGTACAATTACTGGAGTTGTGGAAGCTGGATGCCTGGAAGGAGTACACTCCGCTCAGGTAGCCGAGATTATTGCCCTGACGCGTGCCTGCCTGGCAAGCAATCAAATACGAGTCACCATATACACCGACAGCCAATACGGTTACGGGGTAGTTCATGATTACGGGCAGTTGTGGTCTCAAAGAGGTTTCATGACCTCTTCAGGCTCTCCCATTCGCAATGGAGAGTTTGTGCGCCTGTTGTTAGAGGCGTTGCAATGTCCAGCAGGTATCGCAGTTGTGAAGTGCACCGCACATACCAGAAATATGGACTTCGTGTCACAAGGCAATAGGTATGCCGACGAAGTCACGCGGTATTGCGCGGAACAAGGGTACTCTTTCACAGAGGTGGAAGTGGGTGGAATAAATGTAAGAACTGAATTAGCTATGATACTAGAAACTGTTGACTCTTGGGACGAACTGAAGAGCATGCAAGAAAATGCTCCGGATTTTGAAAAAGAAACATGGCAAAAGGCAGGATGTGTGGTGGGTGAGGCCCATTTCTGGGTCTCAGCAGATGGCAGAGCAGTGTTGCCCAATGAGATGGTGAGCCCAATGGCCAGACAAATACATGGTCCCGTACACTTAGGAAGAGACGCTATGCTGAGAGTGTTTAGACAGACCTGGTACAACCCTAAGTTCAGAGTAGCAGCCGAAGCAGTGTGCCAGCGTTGTGTGACTTGTCAGCAGTTGAATGTAGGGAAAAAGACACCAGTTGCACTGAGCCACATTGGGAGGTCAGGGGGTCCCTTCAACCGCATGCAGTTGGATTTTATCGAACTGCCAAGGTGCAACCGCCTCCGTTATATCCTGGTGGTTGTTTGCGTATTCTCCAGATGGGTTGAGGCATACCCTACACGTAGGTGCGACACCCTCACAGTAGCCAAGTTACTGCTTAGGGAGCTCATCCCGCGCTTCGGGGTGCCGGCCTCTTTGGAATCAGATAGGGGAACGCATTTCAACAGCTCGCTTGTGAAAATGATTTGTGCGGCTTTGAACATAGATCAGAAATTGCATTGCAGTTATCGACCAGAGGCCTCAGGAATTGTGGAGCAGATCAATGGCACTATCAAGGCCAGAATTGCAAAAGTGTGTTCATCAACATCCTTGAGTTGGCCTGACGCTCTGCCATTGGTCCTTATGAGCCTCCGTAGTACCCCAGATAGGAGAACGGGGCTGTCTCCCCATGAGGTGTTGATGGGGAGAGCAATGAGGTTGCGTTCTGTCCCAACTGCTGCACTGATTAACATCACAGATGATATGATCCTGGACTATTGTAAGGGGCTGTCTGACGCCATTCATTCTGTGTCCCTTCAGGTGCAGGCTGCCGAGGTTCCATCGTGCCAAGACCTGTGCCATGACCTGTGCCCTGGAGACTGGGTACTGGTACGAAAGCACGTGAGGAGTAGCTGCCTGGATGTTCGTTGGCGTGGGCCCTTCCAGATCATCCTGGTCACGAACACCGCAGTGAAAGTGGGAGGCCTGCCCAATTGGATCCACGCGTCACACACGCGGAGGGTTCCAGCACCTCTGGAAGAAACAGCTCCTCTCTCGGATAGACGTCCAGCTGCGGACCGAGAAGCCATAGAGGGGGCCAGCCAAGCTGTAGAGGTGCCAGCGGAAGCAGGGAACGAGTCTGACCAAGCTGAGGACGGTCAGTACAACAGCGAAACAGACGACGCTACTGAAGGAGAAAGTAGCTGGGAGTACGAGTCAGACACTGACCGGTCTGACAGAGAGTGTGAACAGACCAGAAGGAGAAGGAGTAGAAGGGTACGTGGAGAAGCTAATTGGCCGCAAAGAAGAAGCTCTAGCCTAAGGTCAACTCCAGAGAGAACCCTTCCTCCGATATCAGAGGACTCAGACCCGGAAGAAGGTGCTCAGGGCGCTGAAGCACCGGACTTCAGGAGGTCAAGAAGAGTGCGTGTGCCTAGCAGAAGATACTCCACCCCTGAGTGGACATATCTGGCGACAAATGTCTTTGAAACCGGAGACGGGGAGGATACGAGCGGTGGTAGTGTCCAGCTCTGAGCCCATCGTTACAGTGGAAATACGACTGTTAGTACCCGGAGTCGAACAAGAAGGGTCACTAACTTTCATGCTCCCCAGACCTCCCCGCCTCAGCAAGTTAAAGCACATGTTTCTCACAGAATTGCAATTCCCCGATTTTGGTACAAGGATAACAGATCATGAAGAGCACAATCTTCGTTTGGAAATATTGAACTTTGCTGTCGAAGCTGCAGGCACAAGCCTGATAGTAGATGCTTAAAAGACTTTGTAAATAAGCGAGAAGAAAAGAAGATTACCTAGCGCCCAGGAAGCAGAGAATCTTAGGGACCTTCCCTTGAGTTGATGGAGAAGGGCTAGGGTTGTCTGTATTGAACTGTTAAAGGACTTTTTGCGAAGAAGGTTGTCAGCTTCCAGTTGTGTGGTTCTAAGGACAAAAGGAGTAAAAGAGACTGTAAAGGAACGAAAAGAAAAGAACTTTGTGCTGAGATACGAGAGAGCCATACTGTCTGACGAAATGGAAGCCGGCATCCAGAACCGCAGAGCTAAATGTATAATAGGCACACTAATAGTAGGAGTGATAATATTAATAGCTTTAGTAGTAACAGTTTCTTATGTAAAGGGAAGTGAGGAAGAGGCAAAGGTAACCGATGTGAAATCTGTAGAGACGCTTACACCCACCGTTGCTGGTGAGAAAGGGGAAAACACTCAAGAGAAAGCGTTATTAGCTGCAGAAGCCCGCAGGTTACACGTAGATGAGTCCCAAGGTGACTTTAGGTCAAATGCTTATGCTAAACTTTTATATGAATACGTGGATGCCATGGAGGTTAAGGACTGCTATGTCTGCATTTTTTTTTTAACATCATTTTTATTGCATCACCAATAGAAATGTACAGACAATATAAACATCAGTGACTGCTATGTCTGCATGCAGTTGCCGGCGTCTGTAGACGAAGGCATTCGATATCATCACCTCCCGCTGACATATGGCATTACATGTAGCTTGTTGCTTAGTATATTTTATGGGAGAGATAGTTTTGAATACTATTTCTCCAATTACGATTCAGTGTTACCAGAAGTCCCAAATTATAAACAGATGAACAAATGGGACTACTGGAAGAGTGAAGACAGGTTGGCAAAGTTTTTCATTCCTTGGATTACCTTAGATACTTCACATGCCCGCAGAAATAACCTGACATGCAAGGTGTCAGAAGTCGAGAAGAAGTTCATAGGGCAGGTGGATGATCGAAATAGGAGACAAAAGATTTTGAAAAAATCAGGACAATGGAAAACAGATTGGACCGAGGAAGAGAAGGCACACAAGAGAAAGGGTAGTAGTGGTCCAATAGCTTTAGATAGAACGCAAAGAGGAAAGTTGTGTCTTCATAGAGCCAAAACGTATTATGAAAATGTATACGTGGGAGAAGTTAGCTGTGAACATGCTTTCAATCTAGAGTACTATACTAAGGACTTCCTGAAGGGAATGCAAGTGATTCCAAATGTGTATTTTGTATGTGGAAGAAATGCCTACGTGAGACTACCTGACAATTGGTATGGATCATGTTACTTGGCAATTATCTTCCCCAAAATATATCATGCCCAAGACTTAGAGATCATCGAGGGCAAGACATCATCGAGAGGAAGGAGAGATATAGGAGATGCAGAAATGGTTGGAGATGTCTTTGGAGCTGTGTTCCCTCTTTTGGGACTAATCCTTAATGATGTTAAAATTAGACGACTGGCAACAGTCGTAGACAGGTTGTCTGCCAGCACTGCTCAGTCCTTAATGCTGGTAGAAGGAGAGATGCAATCGATAAGGGCTATGGTTCTCCAGAACCGTCTTGCATTAGACGTCCTATTAGCAAAAGAGGGCGGAGTCTGTAAGGCTTTGAAGGTCCAGGAATGTTGCACTTACATTCCAGACAATTCAAAGCCCCTTGAGAAAGTTATTAGGAACATAACTGATATTCACAAGGAGATCGAAGACCTGAGTAGAGAAAATGTCTGGGAAAAGGTGGGCCACGGAATGAGTGAAGCTGGAGGTTGGCTCACCACCTTAGGCAAAAGCTTTGTGTGGTATATACTGAAACCTATCATCATAATATTGATCTGTGGGATCGTGTTGTGGGGATTGGTGAGGGTATTCAAATGGTACAGAGCAAGAAGGTCAGAGAGGGCCCAGAGAGAACAGCTGCAGAGATTGGCTGCCATACAAGATAGTCAGTACAGGAGTCTGAGGGCTCTGGAAACGCAGAAACGAGTTATGCTAGCAATCACTGCAGTTTAAAATGTTAATGATGACCCCGAGAGGTCATCAAAGGGGGGAACTGAGAGAGCGCAAACTGACCTAAATGTGTAAGTACACCACACTTACACGTAGTAAGCACAAGTCATGAAGAGAAATGCCATGAGTGCTGATAGTACCTACATCTATATTCTGAAATGTGTAGTTAATTTAGAGATTTAAGTAGAAGTGGAACTAATGCGGAAATGTGTGAAACTATATGACTTTATTAGACGTGATTATTCCTGAATCCATGTTGTGTAGCTGCTAAAATGTAAGATGGCATACGGTTAAACGTAGAACGTGGTAGGCCTCAGGGCCAGAGATGGAAGGGAGGGGGAAGGTGGTTCATTTCACGACATGGATTGCACTAATGTTTTAGTAATAACGTTAATGGGCCATGATTTATAGATGTGTTTACCGAATAATAGAAAAGAGTACTAACATGCTATTAATAAATGAAGTAGTTGGATGTTATAATCATTATGAGAAATGCTGTAGGCCTGAAATGTTTTAGCCATTGATTTACACGTACTGGTCTGGGCCGAGAAATGTTGCAAACTTTTGTTGGAAGTCTATGAGAATTGGGATCTTGGCTGCAGGTGTCTGTCTGCAAGGGAAAGGGGGGATCCAATTATAAATGGAATGAATAGAGGTTTGTTCAGGAGACGCCCCAGACATGGAGGAGGGTTCCGGAATGTTTTAAGGGGTATCAGCGGGCCGGAGAAGAGTCTGAGAAGCAAGGTCAACTCTAACGCACGAGGCCTCATCATGGAAAAAGCCAGAAGCTACACCACGTGAGGGGCGTCTCACGAGGGGCGTCCCAAATGCTGTTGTGTGTTTTGTATTAGGGACAGCACCCCTGGGTGGAGTTAGAGCAGATGCCTGAGGACCCTTTAGAGAGCGGATGGGTAGGCAGAGAGGGGTCATGACTGGAGAACTATAGGTTTTCACCAAGAGACTGAGAGTGGGTGACTTCCCTTGGGGGTCATTCACCGCTGACACCTTTTGTTAGGTTGAGACCTGGTTAAGTAGGGATAACATCTAGAACAGAGTAGGGACAGCCTAACCTGTGTTTTTCCTCCAACTTAAATGACGGAGAGATCTCAGTACGTGTCAATGCTGATAGCTTTATTATTCTTAGAACTTGTACTCGTAGTTTCCGTTGCTCGTCTGAGGGCTTTCAGAGAGCACATGTATGTAGTTGGGCCTGTGTATCTTGTGAATCTCATTCTGAGATGCCTGTACTTGCATCTTATCTTAACTTTATAATAAACCTTTGAAAGCTAGAAGTTGTTTGTAATCTTTTGGAGCGGAGTCCTTTATTGGGTGAACTAACTTGGTAAGAGATGCACTTTCTTCCCTCAATGACAGGCAACAAAGGTTCAATCGACCAGATCGGGGTTTTAGATCAATAGTGATAAGGTATCGATCAAAATCTCGCCCCTTCCAAATGTGTATATGAAAATTCTTATATTCAAGTGTACCTTAATATGTACAGTTACATATTATTAATGAATTACTATTTCATTTTGTGCACCTGTTTGTAGACCATTAAAGCCTTAGTATTGCCACACATTTACAAGCAATTCAAATGGCAGTTCTGTTACCTTGCACATTTCATTTCTGCTGCACCATGCTAGCAAACTGTAGCCCTGTTCTGAAACCAGCACATCCAAGGGAGTATTATAGAAGTAGTAGGGCTCTTCTTATTATTTGCTATATCTCTCTTCCAAGGTCATCTCACATTCCTTCCCACGAGAATCCTGGAAGCTCATTAGTGGCTATCTGTTAGGTTCACTTCTGTTACATGTTCCATCTTCCATTTACTTGTATTGAAAATAAATTGTATAAAAGTAACCGAAAAGTGTGTGGATTGAAGTATTATATATTCCAACTGATCATGGTCGAAACTCTAGTCCGTTGAAATGGCAATATTGCCTTTCTTAATATTTTTATGTTTACAGGATGGTTTGCCTTAAACACATCTCTATCTTCTATGCTCTATCTTCAGTGTTGTGTGTTCTTTTACTTTTACCTGGCGTATTGTGTGCCGGGAATCATCTATGCTAGCCAAACAGGAGAGCGCTGGACCTGATTCCAAAGGGCAAACCCAGGTACATGAGGTAAGGGGGAGATTTTTTCAGGGTTAATGGGGCAGAGCACTGCCTAGCACTGGACCTAGTTATTCGACCAGAGTATGTAAGCACATTGAACCAAATTTAGTTACGCTTACTGTATTTTGCTTGCATCTTGCATGGCATGTATTGTCTTGTATTGTGTCTGAAATGGGGAAACGGCCACTACAACGCAGCTGTTTCCATGCAAACCTTTAACACGTATGCATTACAACGCATGCGTGGTTACCACGAAAGCCTTTACCACGCATACCTTTACTATGAGATGCAATTCAAAAAGTGCTTTATTCGAGTTATTACTCATAAAAGCATGGTACACACATAAATATAAAAATAGATTAAATTTTTCTGTCAAACACAATGACACAGCACTTTTAGATATATAAAAAAAATACATTCAATTAAAAAGATTTTTCCATTACAGTGATTGGTAAATGGTTAAAAAGGGATTAATACATTTAGTAAAAAGTTTTTCAAGATGTAGAACACCGGTAATCTAGAAACAGTAATACAAATACAGAAAACAAATATTACAGACAGAGAATAGTTATCTAACTAGCAGTCTCTGTCTTAATACAAAGTCATTTATAAATAAAAAAACAGTAGTATCAAATTCAAGGGGACCATTTTGTCTGATCGCCCACGCCCAACCGAGATATTTTGCTGTAGCTATCAAAATACAGGTGACTGGGCTCGTACATATGATTCGCATAGCAACAGAACTACATGTTGTCCCGAGGTTCCTGCACATAGGTGCTAACCAGACACGTCTTGGCTCGGAGTAGACCTTACAAGAAAACAGGAAGTGGCCCAATGACTCCTTCCCCGTCCCACAGGCTGGGCAGATTTTACTTCCTCCTGAACCCCATTTAGCAGTCAATGTTCTTATAGGGAGTGCACCAGCTCTCAGTTGAAATAGGAGCTTCCTGTCACCTGGCTTAGAGATGATATCCCAATATGATTCCAAGGCTGGATACATTTTAGCCTCAAGGAAGTACATAGACATGGACCCAATGCTAGGAGTGCTTAAGTTTTTGTTAGCAACATTTTCCCAACAAATATTTTTTAAGACAAGCTTGGAGGGAAATATTGCGCCAGCAGGGTCCAGCCATAGAGAACTCAACCCAAGCTCAAGTAATATAGTTTTCACTGAATTAAGATAGCTTATTTTGTGGAAGCCATCAGCCTTGATGACGTCCAAAAAAACCAAAACGCACCTGATGTGAAGCGAAGTGGAGACAAGTAGCGTCGTTAGTGAGGAAACGGAAAGAAACGCCCTCTTCCTCTTTACGACGTCCGATGTGAAAAAGGAAGAAGAAGGACAGGAGACGATGTGAAGAGGTAAGGGAAATTTGAGTTTAAAAAAGATTGAGGGTTAAGGGCAGGGGTAAATATAAGGAGGATTAGGGGCTGGGGGGTCACGTAAGGGTACAGGGTATAACCTTTAGCACGAGTATGCCTTTAACATGCATAAAAATCAGTGTAAATCTATGCGTGGTAAAGGAATATTCGTGGAAAAGGTTATGCGAACAAAAAGCATTCCGTTGTAACACATGCGTGGTAAAGGCATACAACCTCTGAAATGTGTTAAAGATGCACAAAAAAGGTGTTGTCTTGGTTGGAGATGCCAGGATAATAGACTGGTTGTGTAGGTATAAATGAGAAGAGTCTGGAGACAAAACTGTGTGTGTGCGCACATCCATGGTGTAGAGAAAGCAGGCTCCAGATATAGTGAGGAAGCAGGGAAGATAGGCAGGAGTGCCAGGAGCCAAAGTACAGTCCTTTGAAGGATGAATGTGTGAGAGAAAGAGGTCCTTTGATCTAGCTTCCTCAGTCTATTTGTCAGCTCCTCCAGGCACACAACCGAAGATCAGCCAAAAGCAAGGTGATCTTTAGGTGTGGGTGTACAATACCCTTCCTTTCCCCCTCCACAAGATGAGTTTGAAAACTGACTGAGGGAACTCCTACCCTATTTTTCCATTTTCTTTCCATCCACTTTATGAAATGAGCTGCGAAAACAAAGCTGGCAGACCTTTTTTTCCTGTATTCTGTGTGTGCAGGAATGACAAGAAACAGTGATGAGGGGAGGGTGGGGAATCTAAACATAGTGACCCTTCACTGAAAGAGACTCCTGCCCCCACTGTGGACCACCAGTAAGGCAAAGCCATGTGCAAGTATCTAAAACAGTGAGTGGGGGATTCACTGACAAGGATATGAAAAAGTTCTTTCCCGAACACGGTACCTTCGATATAACAAGATTAGAAAATCTATAAAAGAAGGTAAGCAATCCTAAAATCAAGCCTGAAGTTGAACAATGACCACTCTCTTTATAACGACTTAAAGAGGCCTATAAGAGGAATCAAGAATCCTAAGTCCCTGGTATGAAAAATACCTAGGAGAAACTGGATAATCAACTAGTCACCTCAGGGACAGAATTGAGGACTTTGCTCCTACTGCTCCTCAAAATCACCTTACCAAAAGAAAAAAAGAGCGAAGACCAAAACGAGGATAATTTGTTGGTCATATTCCTCATGCTGGCTGATGAGGCCAGGGGTGCAGCTGATGATGCACTCATAACTGGTCATTAACTGCTGGACAGATGATGGATGGAACACAAGGGGGTAACTGCAAGAGTGCTTTTCAATGCCATTGACTGAGAATAAACAACCTCGTAGAGGTTTGCGTGTGATTAGACAAAACACATATTTCATTATTGTGGATCTGGCTGGGGCACAAGTGGACTCTGCCCAAGCTGGGCAAAATAAACCTGATAGCACAGCCCTACAATCAATAAAGAAAGGATTAGGGGTGGCACATCGACTGGACAGGAGACAGTACTCCTCGCCTCATTCTAGCAATGCAGATGATGAAGAGCCCTCCTCTCTGATCCCAAAAGCCTCCTGCCATTAACAGGCTGCCCCGTAGACAGTGGTAGAGTTACTGCCCATGTCTTGGACCCCCTCTTACTTAATGAGTATTGAGAAACAATTCCTAACATTAGAGAGAACCCAATCCAGTTTCATGAGGAATCACAAAATGTGATTGAACTCTATAGACAGAATTGTGTCAATGTAATTCAATTATTGCAGTTGCTAGTATGAAGTGAAGTGAGGGATCAGTGGAGAAAATGTTAGCCTGGCCGAGAGGGGACCCTGACCTTCGACAGGTCATTGAACACAGCAAAGGATGCTTTGTTGTATGTGGTTGTTGATGTTAGTGCGGTGTATTAAATAGACCGAATAAAGACGAGTTATATCCATTGTTGAAGTTGGTAGTATCAAGTAAAGTGAGAAATCAGTTGGTGGAAAAGTTAACGTAGTCGAGATAGGACCCCAACTATCGATCAGTTATTACACATGGCAAAGGATGCATTGTTGAATGCGGTTGTGGGTGTGTGTGCAATGAATAAGGGCGAGTCGCTCACAGATTATCTAAAAAGGCTTATGGATATGTTCGAGAGGTAGATGCTGATTTTGTGCCAGGATTGTTACTGAATGTGTAAACTGATGTCTTCAAAGCTACAGAACATCCAGTGCAATGTGACAGGGAGAAGGCGAGAGCCCCTCAAAGAAGGGTACAAAACGGGGAAGGCAAGGGGAGGTAGTATGGAAAGAGGCAATGAAAGGGCCAGAGGAGAGGCCCCGGGAATGGGAAGATCATATTTTGCTTGAGGTCGACTGGGACATTGGGAAAGGTATTGTCTAAATGCTGTTTCAAAGGTGCCATGCCTTGCTGATTCACCTGAATTGAACCAAGTTATGCAGAATTTCGAATCTGAATTTTAGGGAAACCTGAGAGTTTCAGATTTTGCCATGAATACCCTAATTCCTGTAGATCAGAAAGGTTGTCTCTATGTTGATTGCTTGATCAATGGTATACAAACCGCCTGCTTTATCAACCCGGGTCTAGGCGCTCTGCCCAAAAATCCTTTGACTTTCTATCATTACTTCTCATGGGTTTCTCTATAGACACAGTCAGCATTTCTAACCAGCGCATCTTCACATCACACCTCTAACCCCATCCCTATCTCCCTAGGACCTATTGCTACTAAGCATGACTTTATACTAAGTCCTACTTCACCAGGTAATCTGTTACCTTTACGCACAGTGTTCTTTACCCGTGATGGATTTCTACCGCAATATACCCACCTACTGCGAAAAAGAGGTGCTTCCCTACTCTGCAAGATTACAAATTATTTGCCTGCTGTGAATAACAATGAGTTGCGTCATGATTTAACTGATTTGCTTTTCCAATTGCCTTACACATTCTACAACCATATCCTGCTCATCGCTTACCCAGTATCTAAGGGCCATGTTCTTGTAATGTGAATCCAGTACTCCCAGTGCAAATATGTTGCACCTCCTCAAGATGACTGCCTCCCCTTGCCAGCTTTCAGACCTGCACCAAACCCCAGGTACAGGCTCTCTGCTGGAGTTGTTTGTGTTGCTGCCTTGCCAAACAGCGCTATAGTTCATTTAAAATGCATATACATGTGCAACGATACTAAGGATTTAGTGGTCTTCAAGCAGGTAAAAACAGAAATCTCAACTGATTATTAATATGTGGCTGCATGTTAAGGTACCCATTACCTTTATAATTTTCATAGTTAACTCAATAAACATTAAGGTCCATTTGGAGGTAAATATTCACATTCTCAGGTCCTAGCGATATATCAAAGTCTATGTCTCTCCTTGATCAAGAACAGTTGAGAAATATTTCTCAGGATTATAAATTTACCTCTTGGTAAAAAAAGGACAATCATTTCTCAATGCTTGGCTGTTGGTTCCTGATAGAACAAGGTGAGGCACATAAAGCCCTGAAGATAAGGTACAAGAAAAAACATCTGAACAGGTATGTATAAGAAAGGAAAATAAGAATATATGATTTGAGTCTCAATAAAACTCTCTTTAATACTAGTGCACATATATAAAATAGCCGAATTTAGAATGGTAGCGGGAACAAAGGAGAACTATTCAGGGAAAAAATAAGGCTAGATGAATGCTCACAATAGGAATATAAAGAAAAGGGAGGCAATTAAAACCAGGTCCTGAACCAGGTCAGAGCAGGCGAAGATCAGTAGGGCTCTGGTAACAAACTGTGAGTGTTGCAATGAAATAATCAGTTGTTTTTCAGGAGTGCCTTTTATAGTCTGTGACTGTTGATGGGTAATTTACGCATCCAGAGATGCTATACCTTTAACTTTGAATAGCTTTGTATTATTTGCATACTACCAGATGCGTCTGGCCACTTCCATGTGAATGCAACTTGACAGCGAGCAGATGCTTGGTCCTTTACCACGATGGCAGAAGCTGTGGCCTTTGGTGGACTGCATCATCCCCAGAGAACTACTGCTGCATGTCAGATGGATCCATACTGTTCACGGGTTGCTGCAGAAATAGAAAGCATCCAGGCAGCAGGTACACCCTGCATCCCCATCTTCAATGACGCTCAGAGGGAACAACCAGCCAGGGAAGGTTCTACCAACCTCTCACAGCAATTAAACTTAAACGTAGGTAGAAACAGTAGGCCCACTGAAAAGCATGTGTACTCGGCTACCCACGATGCAGTTACCTTGGATTCACCAAGGTTACACTAAGGAGACACAGATCAGAGATTCAGCAATTGTTTTTTGAGCTACCAATATTTGTTGAGCTATTTGTCAAGTTCATGGAATCTAGTCATGGAAACGGAAGTATGTATACTAGAAGAATGCAGACTGTCATTTACTTTTATCTAGATGGTATACTCCTGTACATTTCAAATGCTATCATTAATTGTGCACCCTTTTAGAAGATTTTGGGGCATATTACCAAGCAATAGCGATAATTATCGCTATTGCTTGGTTAGAGACAAAAATTTACCGCAGTGCTGCAGCGGTTTTTACCGCAAATAAACCTTGGTATTATCAAGGTTTAACGCAAATGCGGTAAAAATCGCCGCAAAGCATGAATATCGCTGAAAAGTCAGCGATATTCATGCATTAGCGAGCTAATGCTCTTAGCCATGTTATCCACCTCCCATTGGATAACATGGCTAAGAACTGCTCAGGGCAGGTGTTAGCTTTTGGAGATATTCCCGCTTAGCGCGAATATCTCCAAAAGTTGGTAATTGGAGATAGCGATGTTAGCGACTGTTTTCAGTCTCTAACATCTTGGCACGCCCACTTTCCATCTCATTAGTGATAAATATCACTGACATGCAAAGTGGGGCCCAAGATGGTCGCTATCTCCTACTAGCTGTCGCTAACTGGTGTTAGCGGCAGCTAGGTAATACGGAGATAATTTTATCTCCGCTTTCTAGGCTTTTAAAGCCAAAAAAGCGGAGATAAACCCCCTTGATAATATGCCCCTTTATTTTTGGGGGATGGGGGGGATCAAGTAGCAAGAACCATGTGACTGCAGTCTCCGGTTGAATTTCTGCACCACGTTTAAAAGCTTCTCACACCACTCACCAGACTGGGATTAGAATGCCTTTAGGTTGCACGGAGGAAAATCGTTCTGGCTTTGTGCCTTTTTTCTCTTGTTTGAGCATGTTGATCAACAGGCACCGGAGATTATGACACCTCAGGAAATGTGGGGTCCTCTCTAGTGGCCACATACTAAGGGTTACTTGCCCTACTCCAGCACTTCACTGAATGTGAAAGAAATCCTGGATGCACCACAAAGAATAATTCATTTATCTTATATGTGGATGGATAGGTAGAAAGCATGCAAGCTCACTACAGTTTTTTTAATTTACTAGGCCTATGCAATTTTAAGTGAGAGTAATCTATTATTCCAACCAACGTTAAAGAGCGGTGAGGGTCACAGAACTCGTGTGCACAGGTGAGTATTCTAGGTGTATCACTTATTGGCTGGGTATTCAAAGAAACCTTTCACTTCTGATGATCCACAGCCCAGAGGTCATCTAACAAAAGATTAAATTCACACAGCAGGAGCGTACAGTTATTATGAATTCATCCACAAATGATTATTGAAGTCCATAAAAAATCAAAATTCCAATGCAAGCTTCCATGCCCACTTGTCTTTATTGACACTTGTTACAAACTCTTCAAAACACAGATCAATCAATATTTCAATACAGCCAGCCTACACGTTTCATCCCCCATGGGACATCCTCAGGGCAGTAAAAAGAAAGCAAAAAATGAAAATCCATTCCAATTTAAGATTGCACATACAAATTAAAACAAAGTACCAAAATGTTTAGAAAACATGTTTATTGCCTCCTGCCTATAGAACAGTCTATACTAATCTGTAAAGGTATGCCCCACTATCTTTGCCACATCAAAAATGTACTTGTAAATTATTTTTAACAACATACCAAAATGTTTTGATAACTTATTCATTCCAGCCTTCCTATTGAACAGTCTATACTCATCTGATAAGTTATGCCCCATTATAATTAAATCATCTAAAATGTACCTATATCAAACAAAAGGCAGCCTGCCTATATGACATTCTTTTAGATCCACAATCCTATACAGTTTCCAACTTATATTCACCTATTCATAGTGATTACCCGTCTATGTTCAAAATATTGTTGATCAGAATAGTACGTGTGCACTGATCCATGATGTATCATGACTAACCTGGCCTTCAATTATCAAACGTTTTTATCATCAGTTAGTACCCATCCTCCTTCTAATTTTTGAAACCCTGAACACTCCCCTTAGTCCTATTGAATTTGTATTCGTCAGGAAACACGGGCCTCTGACTTCAATCATCAAAAGTTTTTATCAGTTTTTATCATCAGTTAGCACCCATTCTCCTTCTAACTTTTGAAACCCTGAACACTTCACTTAGTCCTATTTAATGTGTATTTATCAAGAAACACGGGCCTCTGTCCCAATAATTTCCAGAAAATCCTGAATATTTACTCCCCATCATTAGATTCAAAGTGATCTCACCTGAATAATTTTTTTGTTACTGTCCATTTTTACTCTTTTTCCAGTTTTCCGATATTTCTATTTTATGATGCAAATTCTGTAAATGAGAATTACCACTATTTAGTGTTCTCTCCCTTACTTTTATATCTGTTCCTTAGTCCTGCCTCGTTCTTACCTATTGGTCACCTTTTTATAATGTCGAACAAGTTCCTGTCAATTGCACTTCCAGCCTTCCTAATAGATGTAAAAAATGTCTGTTTTGTGATGCTAATTATATAAAGAAAAAATATAGCTGCTATTTAATATTCTTCACCCGATCTCTCTTATCGCTCCTCTAGCTAGCCTTCTTCCCACTCATCTGCTCACTTTCTTACTATGTCCAAGCATGAAGTTCTCTCCTCTGCAGCCAGGCCCGATAAATCCTGCTGCTATTCCCCACCTCTATTTAAAATTCTTTTTAACCAATCCGGAGTGGCGCATTCAATCCTTGCACTTTAATTACAATTCTGTCCAATCATTAGTTAGCCACTAACATCATTCATTTAATTTATGCGTAATTTAGTGCTGCAGTTCCCTCTCTGGTCCACGTCGTTTACCTATCTCACGATTGGTCACTTTATTGACTCAGTGAGTCAATCACCTCTCAGTTAAATTCTGTCCAAACATTAGCGAGCCACAAACATCATTCATTTAATTTATGCGTATTTTTGAGCTGCAGTCCCCTCTCTGGTCCACGTCGTCGACCTATCTCCTGATTGGTCGCACTGTGAGCCAATCACGTGTCAGTTACGGTTCTGTGGACGAGTCAAGTTTCCCATAGTGTATTACAAACATTTACCTTTCACTGATAGGTCTTTTAATTTATATAAGGGTCTTTTAAGTCTAAATCTCTGGCAGCAGTTCCCTCTCTAGTCCGCATCGTCTACCTGTCTCCTGATTGGTCACTCTATTGACACTGTGATCCAATCACATCTCAATTTCCATTCCGTGAACGAATCATGTGTTTTAACCAAGTTTCTCTTTACATATTCCTAACCAAATCCTTTCAACTATAGGTCTTTTAATTAATGTATAAGTCTATTAATACAATGTTTACCTGCACCCACTCTGTGCATATCAATTCATAAATTGGATGATATAATTTAATATATGTTTGCCGTAATTAACTGGCAAATTCAGATTCCGACTCGATGCATGCTAGGGTCGCAAAACTCCTGAGTTAACTTAGAACTGCTATGTTTAAGCATAAATGCCCTACCTATTGTAAATGCAACCTATTTTCAGTTGCTGTTTAAAATATCCAACTCTCTGGAACAAACAATATTATTTATGCGTATGTTACTGAGCACCCGTGTATTTATTTTTATGTTAATGTTATTTACAAGACACCTATTTACATCCTCTAGTTTACCTGCTAATGACCACAACCTATGCACTATCAACTCTACCAATATCATGTACATTTAAATTCATAGACCATACCATTCAATAAAATTCATCAAAAAAATATATAAAGTTCTGATTCATAATCACTGTTACATAAATCTTACTAGCCACTAGTCTTCCATAGAACATATAGGCTTCTCAATCAATTTAATCTATGAAATAATGAAACTCATTATCACTATTCAAGCCCTGGGTCATCGCTCTTCATCTGCTGATCCATCTTTCCTCTTGTTTTCTGATCATTAGTTCCCAGTCTCCACCCCTGGCTCTGGGAAAAATTATTTGTATCCCATGGAACCTACAATTTGTGTCCCTCATGTGTTTTTCTTTGATAAGCTGGTAAATAGGTGATTTCATCTCCTGATTAATGATAGCCCTTCTATGCTCCTGAATTTTAGTTTTCAAACTTCTCTTGGTGCTACTGATGTAGATTCGATTACATGCACATATAATTACATATACAACTCCCATGCTATTGCAATTAATAAATTCATTTATATAATAATTTTTCTTGGTATTATATATAAATTCCTTCTTTCTGTTGATACCCATACTACATATATTACATGTTCCACATATGTAGAAACCCTTGGGTTGCTGTGGTAGCCAGTTTCCCCCATCTGTTTTTAGTGGTTCTACATAATTCCTCGTTATCATATTCCCAATGGTTTGACATCTTTTGTGAATAACACTTGGTTTGTCTCCAATACAACCAGTCAGACCCGGTACTCCCCTGAGCGAATTCCAATGTTTACTAAGTATTCTGTAAATCTTGTCTTGTTGTGAACTGTAAGTAGGGACAAATGCCCATCTTTCGTTGGAGCGAGACCTGCCTTTCTGTATAAGTGTTGTGTTGTTTCTCTCTTAATGGACATCACCCTTGTTTGTGCCCTGTTAAGATCCCTTTTAGCATAACTTCTATTCTTCAATCTCTTTTGCAGGTTGTCTCATTCTGATTTGAAATCCTCATCTCTGCTACAATTACTGCGGATTTGCACCCTTTCCCCAAAGGGAATCCCTTTGATGACTCCCCTTGGGTGGGCGCTATCTGCTCTTAATATAGAATTAATGGCATTTATTTTTCTAAATAATTTGCTCTTGAGAACTTCCCCTTACACAAACAGTTCTACATCTAGGAATTCGATCCTTTCTTGATGATATTTTATGGTGAATTCCATGTTAAAATCATTAATATTCAAATATTTAAAGTATTCCTGTAACTCTGTTTGAGATCCTCGCCATATTACCAAAACATATTCTATAAAACGTCCCCAAAATAGGATCTGATCCTTCCATCTTGAGGCCTTTCTGTTCCAGGCATTGTCCCTCTCATACCAACGCATGAAAAGGTTGGCATAAGGGGGAGCAAACCTGGAAGCCATTGCTTTTCCCCTGATCTGGTGGTACCATTCATCTTGAAACAAAAAGTAATTGTTATTCAATATTAACACACTCATTTCTAGAATCATTTTAGAATAATCATGTAAACTGGCACTACGACTGCCCAAAAAATGATTCAATGCCTTTTCTCCTTTGTCATTATTTATGCAGGTATACAACCCAACCACGTCCAGTGTAACCAGACTCATTCCTACTTCCCACTTAACGTCCTGTAACTTATTTAGAACATCCATCATATCCCTAATATAGGATGGTAAATTAACAACTAGTGGTTTTAAGAACAGATCCACAAATTCAGATAAGTGCTCTGTTATGCTTCCAATGCTGGAAACTATAGGTCTCCCTGCTGGTTTGTTCTTGATTTATGTACTTTTGGCAAAGTATAGATAAATGGGTAGGAGGGATTAGTCACATTCAGATATTTAATTTCAGCTTTATCTAGTAATCCTAATTCTTTCCAAGAAAAGAGGCTTTCCGTTATTAGTCTTTCCACTTGTTGTCCAGGATTCCCCCTTATTCTAATGTAACACTCCGCATTATTTAATTGCCTCCTTATCTCTTCACAGTAATCAGTTCTATTCATCACAACTAGGTTACCCCCTTTGTCAGATATACGAATAACTATATTCTTGTACAATCTCAAAGTGTTCAAAGCTGTACGTTCTTCCTGCAATAAATTGTCCTTATCCTTAGAACCACCTCTGCCCCTTATGCCCAGATCTTCTAAGTTGTGAAATTCCTCCATTGTCTTCTGCACATACAAATCAATTTCTGCATATTTCTGCCCTTGTGGTGTGAATTTTTACTTCAATCTTAGCTGACTTGTGCAACTATAATCACTTGGAATATCAAGCATAGTGGCAATATCCTCCACAACAAACCTTTCACCTCTGTAAGGAAATTAATAATTGCACTTCACATAGTTGAGCTATAGTCATTGTTGAACTTTTAATTTTTGGTCGGTACAGTAACGGTTTTGTCCATCATAGAACAAAAAACTTTTTAATTTAATTTTTCTGGCAAATCTATACAAGTCGATTTCCAAATCTGTAAAATTACAGGCACTTTTCGGGCAGAAAAACAATATTTTGAACAAAGATGGGTAATTACTATGTATAGGTGAATATAAGTTGGAAACTGTATAGGATTGTGGATCTAAAAGAATTTCATACGGGCAGGCTACCTTTTGTTTCATGGAAGTACATTTTGGATGAGTTAATGATAGTGGGGCATAACTTATCAGATGAGTATAGCAGTGGCGGCTGGTGACATTTGAAAGTGGTGAGGTGTAAACGTTCGGAATAAGTGCCTTTTGGCGAGTGAGCGAGCCTAACCATCATAGGGAAAATTGAAAGTAGAGTTGGCAAATGGTGCATATTTAAGCAACTTTGAGAAAGCTAGAAAGTTAATGAAGCAATTTTGAAAGTGTACATATGTCATCAATAAAGAGATTTCGTATGATTTTGGCATAGTTAGCTGCTTAATCACTATAACTAGAGAACTTCATTACTGACTTTAAAACTACTAACCACCTTTGAGCGTCCCATTTTATCAACCTCAGAAGGATGAAAGGCTGTGATAGCCTGCTGAGATATGAATGTGCAGTGACTGTGGTATGCATTGGAACTGGTAAATGGACACAGTCCACTGGGATATTTTAATGGCTTGTGTGCTGCAATATCCATCTCTGTATGCTTTTCTCTTGTACATCCATGTCCACGTTGTGCTTTCCTTAAGTACTTCAATGCTCACTGCACACTTTCCTCTTGTCCACTCTGTGCTTTCATATGTACTTCAATGCTCACTGCACACTTTCCCCTTGTATATCAATGTCCACTCTGTGCTTTCCTTACGTACTTCAATGCACACTGTACACTTTGCTCTTGTGCATCAATGTCCACTCTATGCTTATCTTCACATACCAATGTCTACTGCACTTTTTACTCTCTTACATCCTTATCCATTCTATGCTTGCCTTATGTACCTCATGACCGGCTCCACCTGTGACCGTTGTAACACTATTTGCAGGTGTGTGTCAATAATGCCCCAGAAACGTTATCAATGTAGGATAAACTGCCTGCTTAATTCTCTCATTAAGACAGAACTATGCTCTTGCCCATAGCACTCCATGACGATTCTTGTGTCAGCAACATTAAAAGACACACATACCCAATGGCAGGTTACTTTTCTAGGCAAAGAACACATTCTCACTGGTCCCATATCTGAGGCTTGACAGCTGCAGACACTTCACGTAGCCACCGCCAGTAAAGAACCACCAAGCCAGTGACTGTGTTGATAACACTCCCACCCATCATAGAACATAATTTTACCTGTGAAAACTAAAACTGTAGTATTAATGTGTGAAATGGTTTCGCTTTTAATATTCACTTTCCCAGTGAAACATACAGATCGGGTCTGGTCAGTGGTCCCAGAGTCGTCAACCTGTTTTTTATTTAGTCTCTGTGCTGGTCTATAGCACTCTCTGAGTTTCTATAGACCGAAGGCGCGTCAAAGGCAAGCCTTTGACCTAAGGCGCGTCAAAGGCAAGCACGTCTGTGCCCGTCTGCGACCCGCCCGCGACCAGCACCAGGAACCCTGGACCTCCGCCCCGCCAACGCTACGACCCAGCAGCACTCCATGCACTCAACCCAGGCTGCAACAACAACTGCAAGCTAGCATCACCAGCCGACACCCATGGACCCTTCAGCTGTCACCGCTGCCGGCACACCTGCAGCACCGCCAAGAACACGGATCCAGCACAACCCGCCAACAAGAACACAACCGAACCGAAGACCCTGCAGTGCATCCTCCTCAACGTCCGATCCCTCCACAAACACGCCACAGAAATCTGGGACCTCCTCGACAGCACCACCCCAGACGTAGCATTCTTCACCGAAACCTGGACCAACACCACCTCGGGACTGGACATCGCCATCGCCATCCCCCAAGGATACAAGATCTCCAGGAAGGACCGCCCCACCCACACAGGAGGAGGAATCGCCATCGTCCACAAATCCAGCCGCCGCCTGAGCACACTCCCTGACGAGTCCACAGAACTGATGGAACACCTTCACTTCAAGATACTGGCCAGCCCCACCGCCGCCCTCCGAGGAACCCTCATCTACCGACCCCCTGGACCTCGCGGACCCTTCGCCAACTCGATCACGGACATTTTCTCCCCGCAGGCCATCGCATCCACCAACTAAACCCTGCTGGAGACCTCAACTTCCACCTCGACAATCAACTGGACCCCAACACCACATGCCTCCTGGACAACCTCCACAACATTGGACTCCGCCAGATCATGACCGAGCCCACGCACTCAGCAGGACACACCCTCGACCCCCTCTTAACTACAGGAAACTCCATCACCTTCAGCCACACCACCGAACTCCCATGAACCGACCATGGTTGCATCCACTTCACCTTCAGAACACCCACCATCCACAGACACCAGCACCTGCTTCCACAAAGAAACTGGACCAAAACCACTGATGACCAGCTCACCTTCTCACTCAACAACTCCACCCCAACCATCGCGGAAAACGACGACCCCAACACCGCAGCCCAAACCCTGCATAGATGGATCTCGGACAGCACCAACACCATAGCCCCCCTCAAGAAAAACAACAATACCCGTGCCAAGAAAGCCAGATGGTTTACCCCCGAACTTCGAGAGTCCAGGCGCACATGCCGCCGCCCCGAAAAGGCCTGGAGAAACACCAAATCCACAGAAGCCCACAACAACTTCAGAGCCGCCACCAACGCCCACCATCAACTCATCAGAGACACGAGGAAAAAAGCGATTGAAGACAGAATCTCCACCCACGCACACAACAGCAAGGAACTCTTCAGCATCATCAAGGAGTTCGCCCAACCCACCAGCGAGTCCACCGACATCCCTCCCTCACAAGACCTCTGCGACAAACTCAGCATCTTTTTCCACCACAAAATCAAGAGCATCTATGACAACTTCGACGAAGACAACCAACACACTGAACCCTCACCAACCACCCCGACACCCGGAAACCAGCGATTAATGACTGGACAGCCCTCACCACCGAAGACACACTGAAGACAATGAAGTCAATCCACTCAGGGGCCCCCACGGACCCCTGCCGCCACCACATCTTCAACAGAGCCGCCAACACCATCGCACCCATGCTCCGCCAAACCATCAACCGCTCCCTGGCGACCGCCTTGTTCCCCGACGACTGGAAACAAGCCGAAGTCAACCCCCTCCTAAAGAAACCCTCAGCGGACCCCACCGACCTCAAAAACTACAGGCCCATCTCCCTGCTCCCGTTCCCAGCGAAAGTCATCGAGAAAGCCATCAACAGCCAACTCGCCACATTCATTGAAGAACACAACATCCTCGATTCCTCCCAATCGGCTTCAGAAAAAACCACAATACGGAAACCGCCCTCCTCGCCGCAACAGACGACATCCGCACCTTACTGGACAAAGGAGAAACAGTAGCCCTCATCTTCCTCGACCTATCAACGGCGTTCGACACAGTCTCCCACCGCACCCTTAAAACGCAGACTCTACGATGCAGGAATCCAGGACAAGGCCCTCAACTGGATCTGCTCCTTCCTCTCCGGCAGGACGCAGCGGGTCAGACTCCCCCCTTTCCTCTTGGACCCCACACCTACCACCTGCGGAGTCCCCCAGGGCTCCTCCCTCAGCCCGACACTCTTCAACGGCTACATGGCTCCACTTGCCCCCATCGTCAGAACCTACGGACTCAACATCGTGTCATACACAGACGACACCCAGCTCATCCTCTCCCTATCCAATGAGCCCAACACCGCCAGACGCAACTTTCGAGAAGGCATGGAAGCCGTCGCCAAATGGATGAAAAACAGCTGCCTACAACTAAACACCAACAAAACAGAAGTACTCATCATGGGCCCAAACCCCGACGCCTGGAGCGACACCTGGTGGCCCACCGCCCTCGGAAACCCGCCAACCCCCACAGACCACGCACGCAACCTGGGAATCATCCTGGACTCCGAACTCAAAATGGACCGCCAGATCAACTCTGTCTCATCTTCCTGCTTCCACACCCTCCGCCTCCTTCGTAAGACCTTCAAATGGATCCCCCTCGAACACCGAAAGACAGTCACTCACGCCCTGGTCACCAGCAGATTCGACTACGGCAACGCACTCTACGCCGGAATAAACAAAAACCTCATCCGCAAGCTACAGAACATCCAGAACGCCGCCGCAAGACTGGTCCTCAACCTGCCAAAACACTGCCACATCTCCCAGCACCTGCGCACACTCCACTGGCTCCCCGTGGAGGCGAGAATCACCTTTAAGATGCTCACCCACGCACACAAGGCCCTCCACGGCACCGGACCAGCATACCTGAACAGTCGACTCAAATTCCACGCACCCCAAAGGACCCTACGATCAGCCCAGCTTTCCTAAGCCGTGGTCCCCCGCACCAGAAAGACCAGATCGGGTGGCCGCTCCTTCTCCTCCCTCGCGGCCAAAGCATGGAACGCCCTTCCGCTCCACCTCAAACAGACAACATCGCTCCCCATCTTTGCAAGAAACCTCAAAACCTGGCTCTTCGACAGACCCCCTCCTTGATGGAATGGAACCTGCACCCCCCCACCCCTAGCGCCTTGAGACCCTTACGGGTGAGTAGTTGCGCTTTAACAAACTCCTGATTGATTGATTGATTGAGTTCAGAAACACACATTCTTTCAGGAACATAGTTCCAATAATTTAATATTCTCCTGAGTGGGACTCAGACCCCAAATAACAAGGCTGGGTGTGTCTGCAGGGCTGCTCTTTTTGTGTGAAAACTTTGCTTCGTGCAGGTTCATTGCTAGAATGTTTGCTTTTCAACTACAAGTTTTAAATGGTTGGAATAGCGGAAAGTCCGGGATGTGTTCCGGAGAAGGCCTCTACTAGCCTCCGGTTCGAAGGGACCGTGCCAAGCGTACAACATTGGAAAAAAGAACACCCCGAAGTCTCCAGCTGTGTGTTATTAACTGGGATTAGGCGTCGCTTAGTGTAAATAGTTTTAAATCAGCAGTATCCTGATTAGTCAGCACTTTAATCGACAAACAGTATTTAAAGCTGCAGGAGCTCTTACCTGTAGAAGTACACTATGCTTTAGCAGGTGAAATACAAACACTGCCATAGTAGATCTCACTAGATACTGGCTGCCAATGGTTCCATGTTTCCTGGTGATGCAAGGGTGTCCGTCCACTGACCATTTCCGAGGACAAGGCACCAAAACACACGTGCTTGCATTCAGGCCTACCTGTGACGAATGCAAAAGGGTGGGATCTATGCCTCTGAATGACGGAGACAACGGCTGCACTGCTCTCATGAAGGAAGGGAGACTGAAACGCCCCAAACCATGACGCTAACAGCGTCTCTGGCCTATAGAGAATATTGCCATAGACTACAATGGCAATGATTAATTATTAAGGGCTTCAGAAGAGCAAGCCCTGCGATGTGCATCACAGTTAAAAAAGTTAATTTACTGCCTGGCTTTCGCTTGAAGGGGAGGCTGGGACAGGCAGCGTGGAACAGGCAGCCCAGACTAAAATACATTGATTTGTTTAGAGATATAATCGTATCTCTAAATAAATCGCTGTATTTAATATTTGCACATGAGTAGGAAGGAATATCAGGGGGCGCAGTTCATTAGGTAGGTTTTCATGAATACGTTATCAAAACATTTTGGTATGTTGTTGAAAATAATTTGCAAGTACTTTTTGATGTGCCAAAGATAGTGGGGCATACCTTTACAGATGAGTATAGACTGTTCTTTTAGAAGGTGGTAATGAACATGTTTTCTAAACATTTTGGTACTTTGTTTTAATTTGTATGTGCAATCTTAAATTAGAATGAATTTTTATTTTTTGCTTTCTTTTTACAGCCCTGATGATGTCCCATGGGGGCCGAAACGCGTAGGCTGGCTGTATTGAAATATTGATTGATCTGTGTTTTGAAGAGTTTGGAACAAGTGTCAATAAAGACAAGTGGACAAGGAAGCTTGCATTGGAATTTTGATTATTTATGGAGTTAAATAATCAATTGTGGATGAATTCATAATAACTGTACGCTCCTTCTGTGTGGATTTAATCTATTAATATGCTTTACTTATTTTGTGAATTTTTTGTTGTTCATAGTCATTGGGCCTCATTACGATATAGGTCGGACGACATTCGGAGTTTCCTAACCTGTGTCAGAACCCATGTTTCTGACTGATTTGAAACATTCTGACTGATCAATTATGATAGAAGGTAACTGTTTGGTCTTTCCAACTCGCTTCAGACTGGCATTCAGAGAATCTGAGTTGGTCGTAGCCAAATTGTACAGGTCTAAGGACCGCGTTTTTGACCAACATATTACGATGTCAGATTCGGACAGCCTTTCCAAATTGGTCTGTCTGACATGGAACGGCTGTCGGAAACTGACTCTGGGGGCCCGTAGCAGGCCCCCTTCACCCGGAGGCCTCCAGTTGGAGCCTGTGGGGTACCAATGGGACTCCTCTTTACAACCATGCACAGTGTGGCAGGTAACCGCCCCATTTTTTAATGGGAGCCTGAGTTGTTGGTTGGAACACAGGCTCTTATTGAAGTCAATGGGGGTCCGACCGAACGGTGTTCGGAAACATCGTAATGGGTCAAATCTCCGAACCCAAGTCGGTCGGAAACAATTCCGACAAGGAGTCGGTCGGAATGCTTTCCGACTGGCATCGTAATGAGGCTCTTTGTGTCATTTGCACCCTCCTCACTCAGCGCAGCTTTGATGACAGGAACAGGGGATGAGGTGCCTGCAGTGAAGGAGATGCCACTGTTTTTAGGGAGGGCGGATTTGGCCAACTGGGGAGGAGCAAGAGGGGTGGTGGAGATGGTTCTCTGGGTGGCAGACAAGAATGCCTGTCTGGTAGAGTTCCTGTTGGATCTGCCACCACTAGGGACTGCTCACTTGTGGAGGCCTCTGAAGATGATGATGTTGAGCAGGTGTCCTCCTTTGCGTTCCCCTAACCCTCCGTGCCACTGGGTCCTTCAGAATCGGTGGTCTCAGCACCTGAGCCACAGTGACCTGCCGCTTCCCCACCTACATGGCCAAGGTCCCCTTCACCTGTGCTGTTGAAGATGCTGTAAAGACATATACAATTGTTTTATGGTGTCTGTGTAAATAGAACTGTTAATGAAGTTGGATCACAATATATTTTCCAAGTTTCCATATTTCACCTGCTTCAAGGCTCTAAGACATTGGTTCAACATTATCCTAAGCACATGCATGTAGGCAACATTTTTAGAAACCATTTGATCACTATTTTGTTTTTACCCATGATAGCTCCAATTGCATGATTGATCGTGTCTCTTATCCATTTTAAATTCTCTCCAGTAACTGTTTAATACCTCTGAATGGTTGGACTTTGTTGTTTAGAATAGTGAACTTATGTCACCAAAAAGAATATCAACCAAAAATACCTTTGTACAGTGTGTTTACAAGCGCAAAGATTCTGCATTATTTTCATTCACAAAAAACAAATTAATCAATGTGTGTCAACAAATACTGCATTGTTGTACCAATATTTGTATAAACTGAAAGGCAGTTTCCTTGGTTTGGGCATTTCACAATGGTAACCCTTACTTCAAGTAACTAAAGTATATTTCAAAATGCACAAAATATCATATGGATTCTGTACTGAAGTAGCTTATCAATATATCACACACTATGTAGATGCCTAAGCTGTTGAATAAATTAAGAAAATATTGTTTGTTGAACAATTACAGAATAAGTAATTACATAGGCCTTGATACATTCCTAATCTACTTCAATAAAGAGCAAAAACCTTCACATTTGACTCCTAAATATCTGTAGTTATTTGAATTCTGTTTTGTGAAATTGTTTCACAAAATATGTTGGCTTTCACTTTAGCCAAACATTGGTACATCACAATAAATATTACATATACTGATTCACATATACATTTCACATCAAATATTCAAATATAATTCACGATATGCAACATATCACACGCTGATACATTCCTACGTTTGCCTAATGCAGGGGTTCCCAAACTTTTTTGGCCCGTGGCTCCCTTGACCTAATTGGCAGTTGGCCGTGGCTCCCCACCATTTTTTACCGGTGCGTGGGATGTAAACCAGACCTCGGGAGTACTTCCTGTTGTCTTCCCTAAATTAATTGGGATGCAGTGAAGGTATTATAATCATATTTGTAACAAAATAAAAAGAGAACAGTTGTTTAATAAAAACTTGTCAAGTGAAAAACGATACAAGATTCAAGCCAAATATGATTAAATAGGCCCAAACACCATAGGAGGGCGTGGCTGTGCGGCATAATTTCACTAATTTCGCAGCTAGCAGGCTTTGGGCCTGCCACTGCAGCTCTCAAAATGTGGCCGCCATAATGAATTGACCGTGCTGGTGGTGAGCATGATGACTACTGCCTCAGCTGCTGCCAGCAGTCCAGTTGGTCCAGACTGCGGCCGCGGCACTGGCCGGGATTGTCTGTGGTGCCAGTGCAATCAATGGGGTCGGTGCTGGCAGAGTAAGTGAAGTGTACTTTCTTTTTGTCTTCCGGACCAGCAGGCATTTTGGCAACTTGCATCCTGCACGCGGCACCCGCTTTAATTTTATGAATCCCCGTTCACCCCAACTTGCCTTCTTGATCTTTTGAAATCGCACTGCACTTTGAATTTGCAGTGCAAAGTTGTTTGGACGGACGTGCATCATTCAGGGTGGCATTGTTGGTGGAAGAGTAAATCTTTCTAACTGGGTGGGAGCAAAGTACGCTTCTGGACCCGAACGACCCCACACAACAGAAGCAGCATGGACAGCAGCAGTGCAAAAGCACCGGCTTGGCAGCGAGTCTTGCTCTCAGCAGAGACTGAAAAAACAATTCCATTTCCGCTTTTCTCACTTTGTCTGTGTCTATTCCGGCTTCTAAAGACCTGTTTCTCAGAGACAGGAGCCTGGACTTTGCAGCCGATCGGGCCTTGGCAAATTTGCTGTCAGCCAATTAGTGAATGTCCGTCGCAGGGTGCCCGGACCAAGTGTTTTCGGGCAGCACAGTGGAATAAATGTTTTAGTTAAAAATGTTGGCCCAAAATGCTAACCTTTTTCATATAAAGACTGCTACAGCAATTTAATTAATATTTTCAGGAAGTGAGCCCCTCGGAAGAAGTGTGTTGCTAGTCCCGCAGGGGCCACAGCACACGTTGCAGAGGTTGGAAGAAAATCTTTCAGCAGATGTTAGGAAAATATTTATTTTCTAGGCATGGGTGCGACTTCATAATTGAGTATTGAAGTTGAATATAAAAGTACAATTCTTCCACGTAGCAGGCCACATCCCCGTCAGCTAAAGTTAAAGGCCGTTTCTCATAAGGTTGAGTTTTGAAAACATGCCCAATAAATACCTTTAAACTTAACCACAGGCTACATCTATGTGTGGGTGAGTGGGAGCCACGAAGGGCAACTTCCGTTTCTGGTGATTTGCAACAGTGTTAAGATCGCCTTAGAGTTTCTCGTATAAATGGGTGTTATTTCTGAAATGTATATGTTTCCGTCCTCTTCATTGCTTGATTTTTCTCCTGAGAAAGTGCCACTCATAGTTGTCGAAATGTCACTCATAATTGCAATCAAATTATGAAAATGTGACACATCGCAACCTGAAACCTTGGCAGCTATGTACAAGGCTTACAAGCCCTTACTCACCGAGTTTCTTCTGAAGAGGGAAGAGGGTCCCACAAGGTGGAGCACAGCGAGGCAAGGAACGGCGAGGCAAGGCGGGCAGGAACAACACTATTAAAATGCTGCGTAGGCAGAGTAAGGAGAAGACTACGCACGTAGACGTAGTTGGCCAAACCCTTTCTTAGGTGCCATTTCAAACACCCCCACAAGTTTCTGCAGCTCCTATTTACCACATGGTGCGTGGCGGCGCGGCGCCCCGGGCTTCTCATCACGGCGCACCGGGGCGCCGCGGCGCACAGTTTGGGAAGCACTGGCCTAATGAGTCGTGATTTGGGCCTGATTTTGTGTTTTCTAGCTGAGGTACTCCAACATATATGTGATGGAACATACCATTTGCAAAAGTCTCTTTAAGTATTTAATTTTTCTCCATCGTTGATTTATCATCTGGACATTGAAAAATGGATTTGGGAATGTGTTACTCCGTCACTAATGTGTACACAATCCTGTCAGTGTTGTTTCAAAAATTGTATGCCTCATACAAATATTTTCTAACCAACCAGCTGGCTTACATGCACATTTGTAAAGGAGGAAGACATCATGCAAATCTGTCACTTTTAACATTAATGAAATAATATTTTGTAATCAAAGCACATTTAGGATATGTTTTGAATCTAAAATGTAGCCGTTTAATCTGATGTTACTTGAAATTTGAGCTCACTCGCCCACTCTTTTTTGCATATAAAACCTACTTACCAAAGTGACATTTGGAATATACACTGTATCATAAGTGCATTTAATGCCATGTCAAATGTAATAGGGCTAAACTTACATCATTCACAATAGTGACACTTGACACAACAAAGACTGGTGGTCTATTTGGTACAACTGTCCCTTATAACATAAAACAACTTGATGTAGATTTGCAACTATACATGATATGTAATAAACATTCAGTACAACACAGTAGAAAGGAGAAATGTGAAATTAACCAATCCAATGTCCTAGCAGGCTAAACAACAGATATTTACATTACTCATCAAATTAACAGTGCAGTGTAAAATTTTCACATATATCCAGCATGCAAATTTACATACCTTAAAATGTCTTGCTCAACAAATTTTGATTCGTGCAATTAATGACATCAATTACATGACAAGAAAAGGACAACATACAAAACTTCAAGACATACAATTTTCAGAGAGCATTAAATGGAGATTGATCTGTAAATGACGCTTTACTGCATGTGAGGAAAAGTTTGAAAAAGAGAGAATGAGCAAAATTAGATTTCAATGTGGTTTTCACAAAACAGAAACATGGCCTCATGGTCATTGTAGTTATTTCAGTGATACATTCAGAACACTTGCAAAATCATACTTTGAACATACCCAGTGAAAATCTGCAGTACAAAAAGAACAGACATTTACTATTTGAAACACATGTATATTATTTGTTATTTGGTGTACATACACTTACAAGCACTAGAACATCATGTGAAATGTATTGGAGATTGAAACCTGCTATCCTACGTACAACACAATACATTTAAACAAACAAGCCAAATAAGATGTTCCTGATATATGTAGGTTTGTATGTTAAAGAAAATTTGCATAACACATTAGCAACAGCTAACTTCAAGCCAAGAGGACATTTAGGTTTATTGACACTGTGAAAAGACTAACTTACCACTCTCCACCAAGGATTTCTGTCAAGCTTTCAGCATGTAGCATCTGCAAGACCTTCTCCTCCTAGGGAAAGAGTTGTAACGGGGGCCAGTGAGAATCACCACCAGTCCTCTGGTGATGCTTGGAAGCCAGGGACAGCATTCTCCTCCGCAGGTCGTTCCACCTCTTCCTAATTTCCTTCTGTTTCCACAAGTTGTTTGCTAAAGCATTCACTCTGTCAACTATTCTGGTGCACATTTGCCTTTTCTGTGCAATAGTTGTAATTTGTACTTGGGCTCCAAACAATTGTGGCTCTTCTCTAATGATTTCATCTACCATGACTGACAATTCACCTTTAGTAAAATGTGTATTTTTCCTCCCTGCCATTCTGAGATTATGAACTTAAATAAATTTAATAACCCACATTATGATAAAGAAAAAAATGGGTAAATGAACAAGAAAGAGAGAGCAAAGAACTGAAAAACTTCAATTCAGTGGTAAATGTTCTGCTGTGCTGGAATTGGAAAGGATCATGGTCTGAAATGTAGTGTGTTTTATAGTGTGGCATGCAGGTGTAAAGAATTAAGCAAATCACATCAGGTGTGTGATGCTAGCATACATCCTACAGCCACAGGACTAGTCCAATATTGAATCACTCTGTCGGCAAACTGCCGCTAAAACACCGCCAGCACAACTATGAAATCTAAATAGCCTCGGTGTAACCCTGCTGCTCTGACGGCAGAGGAGTCTGCGGCGTCGGCAGCGGTGAGCAAAGTACGCGACGGTAAACACTCTGTAAATGCGGACAGAGAGTCAGCCTGCATTTATCAAAATATGGCAGATGGCATTCCGTCAGCATGACGGAGTACTTGAATACTCCACCGCGGAGTGATGACTGTAGTACCGCCAAGATCCAAATAAGGCCAGTAGTGATAAGAAATTCTTTTCTTCTGTTGTTCAGTGAAAATAAGTATAAAAATCCACTAGGTCTGAGATCATCTGTATTAAAGATCCCTGTTGCTGTGGGACAACATTGAGCAACATTGTTGATTTATCATGTTTGGCACCAGTTGAAAGCGCCTTTGGGTTTCTTGGCAGTGAATGCATTTTAAGGTTCCACTATTCTCCAGTTTTGTGAAGAATCCTTCTGATGTGAAAGGGGTCATCACTGTTGTAAGGACTGTGATATCATGCTGCTGTAGGTTTGCTCTTTTTGTGGTAAATGTTTATCTTCTAACATTTTTGTTTGTAATTGTCTTAATTTTATTGCATGATAGGCTAAGACAGCTGCCCAATGGACTCTATTTGAGGACTCATTTTTCAAAGCAATTTCTTCTGAACCTGATTGGATTATGGGACAGTTCTCTGAAACTCTTGGTTAGCATTCTTATGCATCTTCTGTTGATAACCTGGTGTTGTCTTCATATGAGAGATGCCAAGTCTTGTAATCCTTAACCCCAATTATTCCTCACTGAATTAGGAGACATGTCCTGTTTACTTTATCAGGGTGCTTTCCTAGAAGAAAAGTAGAATTGTGATGTTAGCTAGAGCCCATCTTCCTGATCATGTGCCCAATAATAGAAATTATCAAAAATTAATAAATCAGACACCCTACTTCTTGGATACATAATGGGCCATGTCAGCATCACATTCCTTGACTTTTTGCCATATTACATGCTGGGTATAACTTGTTGGAATATGTAGAGAGTAGCTATACTGAAGTAATATATTGAGTGATGTCAGCTTTTCAAACAATTGTGTATGTCTTATTCAGTTTCCATATTTTTTTTAAAAACACATAGTTATTGCATTTTGAGAGAAACAAGGTCCTTGGTACAGGAAAAGCAGACATTCAAATATTGACAGGCTAATCCGCTCTAGTAACATGAGTACATCCCTCACTTTGGGACATGCAGTGAAAAGGCACTGCTTGACATCACAGAACACAAATCCATAAAGAGAAACAACCTCATCAAAGATGGTGAAACCTTGTCTGACCTGTACACAATATATCCATCTGTACCCATGGGTCCCATTTAGTACGATCTGCAAACCTAAGTATAAGAAATCTCCCCCCTCCCCCCAAGGTGTACAATGGCGTGACTTAATGATAATCTTGATGAAACATTCATACACCATCCCAGTAAGGAGAAAAGAAAGTACAAGAAAATGTACAACAACGGCGCTGCACCCCAAGAAGTGAGATGAACAATGAATTCTGTCAGGGGAGAAGTCCATGCACCTTCACAAGTCAGGTTCAAAGCATGGACCATATGTATTGTCTATGCAGTCAGGGTATGTTTAATACCACTTCATGGAAGAAAGATCTGGGTGTCTCATATGTTCCAATAATGTTTCCCAAGCCTTGGCAGCCTCATGGGACCCCGGCCCACCTGGCTTCCCTTAAACATACAGCACCCTCATAGTCTGCCCAGTGTAGGACTTCCTTCTTCCACTCCTCGTGGCTGGGTCGCCTTGGAGCTTTCCAATTCCTGGTTATTTCCATCTTAGCCAGATGAAGCTCTAGGTCATGAGACTTATTAGTTACCTTAGTCTTGGCAGTATGCGGGAACCAATGACGGAGGCAATGGCCAGGTGTACAGTCAACCTCCCTTCCAATCATTTCAATTAGGGTATCCATCACCGCCCTCCAAAAAACTCCCTGTACCGGGCAGCTCCAAAACATGTGGAGGAACTCAACCCCGAATTCTTCACATTGGGGTCAATTAGCCTCCTTCATCGCGAAGTAGCGGTTTTTCCTCCCTGGAGTTAAATATGCCCTTTTTAGCACATCAAAATTAATCAGCTTAAACGTAGCATTTCTAAATACTCTGGGAATGCGTCCTACAAGGTTGCCCCAAACCTTCTCCTCTAGTGGGATACCCAGGTCCTCCTCCCAATGCGACTGCAGGCTGTCGAGGGGGAGCAGGTGACTGCCTTTTATGTAGCTGAGGAAGCAACTATATATTGGCATCCCCTGATTGTGGAGGTTTCGTCAACCCCTACTTCCAGGGTTTTAGGATCGCTGCTATGAGTGCAGAATACAAAAGGAAATTACCCTGTGGCATATCTGTCTCTCCCGGAATTCTTTGAATGGGAGTAGAAGATAGGGCCTCATCGTCAACTATTCTCTCAGCCCCACCAGTCTCCCCGTGTGGAGGTTCTAATAGAAACTTCATTGGGATATCTGGAGCATAAGGTCATCTAGTTTTCGCCTTCTGTAGGCTCTTAATCCAACACTTACTTAGAGCACCGTAAATTCAGAACTGCCTCTTGCTCCCGGAGTAGGCAGTCCTGAAAAGATATAACAGCCGGCGCAGATTCACCATTTTCAGCAAGGTGAGTCTACCAGCCACAAAGAGGTTAAGTGTAGACCAGAATTCTGCACTCGCTTTCACTCCCTGGATAGCCTTCCTGAAAGTGCCCTCAAGAAGACCAGCAGGGTCATGATGAATCTTAACCCCTAGATATGGTAGACATCTGGATTCCCAAAGCACATCTCTTAGTGCCATCGATTTGTCCTGTCAGGCCTAGTTGGAAACAGGCATGACTTTCACCTAAGACCCTCCTGAGTCACTTCCGTAGCTCCTTCACTCCCACAAAGTCCTCTCTCCCAGTGCTGAGGAAGAGCAAAAGATCAACAGCATATACCGCGATATGGTGGTGTTACCGCAGCACCTCCAGTCCCTGGTAGGGAAGTCCTGACCTGGTTTGGCAGGCCAGCGGCTCCATACTCAGAGCAAACAGCAGGGGTGACAAAGGGCACCCTTGCCTGGTGCCACAACCCACCCAATATCTCTCCGATATCATACTACCTGTCCGCACTCTGGCCAAGGAGTCTGTTTACAGCAAGCTGGTCCATGCCACAAACCCAGGACCCAATCCAAACCATTGTATTACACCATAAAGATAAGGCCACTCCAGGCTATCGAATGCCTTCTTTATATCAAATGCAAAAATTGCGACTTCTTCCTTATGGTATGTGTCGGCTTTTAACAGCCACAGCAACCTCCTAACATTGAGGGCCATGTTATGACCGGACATAAACCCCGCCTGATCACGATGTATGAGAGCGGTCATATGCCGGAGAAGACGTGTGTCCAAAATCTTGCTATGAATCGTATAATCAAAATTGAGCATTGTCACAGCCTGTAGGCTGTTTTATCTAAAGCAGGTTTGCCGGGTTTTAAAAGGGGCACGACTAGAGCTTCCTGAGTAGTCGCACGGAGCACACCCAAGTGTTTTGCTGTGTTATAGAGTTCGCCAATCAGGGACTAAGGTCCTCCACATATGTAGAGTAAAATTCCACTAGTAGTCCATCCGTACCAGGGGTCTTATTCCTGGCCATTGATTTTATGGCAGCTCTAATCTTAGGGAATTCGATGTAAGGGTGAGCGGGAAATCCGTTACGCTCGTGGATTTTGCGGATTTTTTGGAAATCCGCAATCCGCGAATTTTGCGCATTTCCTGCAAAAAATCCGCAAAAAAAAAAATCCGCGAACGTAACGGGTTCAAAAGTTGAACCCCCACTCATGCAACTATTTTACAATGGCGCCAGCAAGCTGCCAGTGCCGTTGTAAAATAGTTACAAAGTTAGCTTGCACAGGAACCACTAGATAAAACGAAGCAGGTGCTACTTTATTTTATCTAAGTGCTTCCTGTGCAAGCTAACTTTGTAACTATTTTACAACGGCGCTGGCAGCTTGCTGGCGCCATTGTAAAATAGTTGCATGGCTGGGCACAGGTCTGCAGCTCACTCAAGGGACTCCTGCGCCCTTCGGGACGATTGCATAGTAATACACACATGGTCGCTCGAACTAGTTGATGCTCAAATTCAGTGACTCATTCATTAGCCCAAAAACAATCGTGAGCGTCGTCGAGGCTGGACAGGTGTGCCTTCTTCCCAAATCTACAGTGGAAAATCAGCTGTGATGCTGGATAGGCTTTGCATCCTTGACTTTCACGAGCGCAATACCCGTGCTGTTCCTGTGACCAGGAGCTTCTTTCTCTTCATCTGCTGAACTGATCTTTCTCTGACCTTTTATTCACACAAGAGGCACATACCCTACTGGGCACATTGTGTTCGCACGGGTTTCTGCAAGTTCGCACGCGTTTTGTACAATTTCGCAATTTGCGAAATTGTACAAACCCTCGCGAACTTGCAGAAACCCGTGCGAACATAAAAAAAAAAAATCTGCGCGGATTCGCGGATTTTGCGGATTTTCGCAATCCGCAAATCCGCAAATCCGCAAATTTGCGGATTGCCAATCCGCAAAATCCGCTCATGCCTAATTCGATGTCTCCCCCCAAGGAGCCCACCTCTTCCTCGGTTAAGGTCGGCAAAATCAGCTCCAATATCCACATCTGTGCAGATCACCTTGCTTCTTTATAGGTCTGTATAATAGGTATGGAATGTGAGATTAATACCATGTTGACGATACAGGGGGATGTAATTCTCTTCCCTGATCTACAAAATTACAGATCCCCATTTGTTTGGATTAGCCAGCCAGACCAGGAGTGCGCCAGTGCGGTCCCTTTCCTTGTGTGCTCGGCTCATGAAGTTACTATAATCAAAGCACCACCTTCTTTCAATTTGTTTGGCCACTTTTTCTTTGGCTTCTAGTAATGTTACCTGTTCCTCTTGGTGCTCGGGCCTACGCTTCTCGATGTCTCTCAGTGATTGCTGCATGGTCAGTGTCTCCCGCATGAGGGTCTTTCGGATGACCACAAATTTAGAGATACACCTACCCCTGACCACCACCTTGAATGCGTCCCACTCTACTAGTGGGATTGAGGCCGAGCCCTCATTTTCAGTAACCTATTGCCTACTAGCTGTTGTACAAGCAGATGCCTTTTGGGCTAGCGTCCGCTTCCTCCGTTTTTCAATGTGTAATGCAGAAACTACTTGGTGGAATTGAAGTTCTTGTTTTTCAATATGATGTTCTTATACATTCAAAAGACGTTCCATCACATGACATCTTACTTAGCAAAGTGTTGGAGATTTTCAAAGAACATGGTGTAGTTGTGAAATCGGAGAAGTGTACATTTCTCAGTGAGGAGATTGAGTATCTTATTCGTCTCATTTCTAGTGAAGGGATTAGACCTAGGAAGGGGCTCTTGGATGCTATTACCCATGTTTCTGCACCTGTACATAAGACAGGGATCAAGTTGTTGCTTGGTCTTTTGGAATATTATTCCAAATGTATTTCCAACTATGTAACAATCGTACGACCCATCAGCTCTCGTCTCAGAAAAGGTGTTGAATTCATTTGGTCTGTTGAGTGTGAGTCTGCTCTTCAATGTGTGAAAGAAGGTCTTAATAATAGTGGAGCACTCAAACCCTATGATCCTGATCTACCCACATGCATAACTGTTGACGCAAGCCAAGTTGGGTTAGAGGCTGTGTTAACCCAAAATACTCACAATGACGTGAATACCATTGCATTTGCTTCTAGGGTTTTAAGGGATGGAGAGATACAGTATTCTGTCATTGAGAAAGAACTGTTATCCTGTCTGTGGGGTATTGAGAATTTTTGACCATATGTATGGGGTGGACAGACTGTTTCTTTTGAGAACTGACCATAAGCCATTGATTAGCATTCTTGGTTCTGGCACCAGTAAACGCTGTTCTCCAAGGATTGACCAGATGGTATCTCATCTCATGCAGTATCAATTTGATGTCACTCATGTTTTTGGGGGTAGGAACATTAGGGCTGATTTTTCTATCTCTATTTCCTGTGAAAAATACTGATAAGGAACATGATGTTCAAGATGAGGAAGACTCTGATGACTGTTTTGTAGCCTCTCTTGATTTACATGAACATGTTCTTTAAACTGAAGACAACTGGTTGAAAGCTCTCATCGATGCTGACATATTGCAGCAAGTGTGTGAGTTTGTTAAGAGTGGGTGGCCCAAAGAACGTGTTCTCTCTCCACGTCTTCAACCGTTTTGGAAGGTTGAACCTGAGTTATCTATAGAGGGTGGAGTTTTACTGCATTCTGATAAACCACAGAGTCTTAGAAAAGGGATTGTTACTAAAGCTCATGATGGTCATCTGGGATCCACTTTCACTAAACGACCTATAAGAGAATTTTTCTAGTGGCCTTCTATGGATGTAGAAACAAGTGATGATGTTGACATGTGTGTTGTGTGCCATTCTGCTGATAAAGGTTTGAAAGTGTCAACCCCACCTCTTCTTCCCATTGAGTATCCTTCTGTAGCTTGGAACAAACTAGGATTAGATATTATGGGTCCATTTGAAAACGTATCTGGCGGTTGTCGGTTGAATAAATGATGCTTACTGAACAACAGCGATGTATTCAGTGTATTGGTGGCGAGATAAATAGAACTCTCATTAAATGAAAAATACGTGGTTGGCAAAAGGAACAAAACTTGGTTGGCAAAAACAAATGGTATGTGGTTGGCAAAAACGAAGTCTTGCATACAAAAGCAACAGAAACTCCAGTCTCAAGATGGCGGCACATAGGAAAAGTCACGCCGTGTGGTTGTAGGCACGGCTATGCAGTAAAACGTGTAACGGCAGCTTCAAGAAACTGCAAGACGTCACATGAGTCTCACAAACTGATCCACACAGAACTGTGAAGTTGCGTGAGCCATACAGACAGTTGCGGAAGAGGCCAGGCAAAGTCAGGCAGATTTGGGCCTACAGATGTGCGTGTGCACGTGAGGCCCAAACAACACACAGACAGTATGCGCAGAGGCGAGAAAAGAAAACTTTCCCTTAATGATGAAAGCAATGTACGGAAGGAAAACAAACCGCAAAATCAGGACAGCACGAGACAGTCTTAAAACACGCATTGCTGCTAACAGGAGAGCTTAGAGGCCGAGAATCGAACTACTTGTCCAATGGAGCCTCATAACAATGAAAAAAAAACAGTGTTACCGCCGATAAAGGTAGGGACACTCACGACTTTTCAAAATTCTTCAGCAGTGATGTCAGCATGTCCTTTTCTTCATAAAAGTTGTATTTTGAAGAATGCACACGCAAGTCCAGCGTGTTGTTGTGTAACCAGCTCGTCGCCACAATTTGTAGTGATTAAGCTGGAACGCAGAGTTGATTTAGACAAGTTTATTTGTAAACTGCTAGACGACAGACAAGAGACATAAGAAAATGTCCATCCAGCTCCAACCGCCCCCAAGCCTTTTTGAATAAAGCAAAACCCAAAAATAAGTCAACTAGGAAACAGTGGAACATTCTAATAAGCACTTGAACATTTAGCTGCAGCATAAGGCCACAGCTAAATAAGAGAATACAACAGCTGTCCGTATTGTATCTTGGAAAACCATGTCCTCAAGGGCCTTTGGTCTCAGTCGCCATGCTTGAATACAGGGTCGGACCCTCAGCCATGTCAAACCAAGTCACAGGGGATTACGATCAGAGATCGTTCCTTATAAATATTTACTAGTTGTGACCAGTTTGTGATTTCATGCGTACAGAGGATGGCATCCAATCTTACATATAAGTTGTGTAGGTGTGAAAAGAAGGAACAGTCCCGCCCCCCTGGATGTAGCATTATCCATGAGTCGATGAGGCCCCAATGGGTCTGCCCCTTCACTAAGCTTCTGGCTGTCCTGATAATTGGGGACTCCCTCAGGGATGGGTGGGAGTAATCCAACCCAGGGTCTGCCATACAATTATAGTCTCCCCCAGGTGTACTGATCCCACCAGGTACAGGGCCAATGTTCTTGAGAATTCCGCTAGGAATGACAGATGATCTACATTTGGATCATACAGACTCCCCATAGTGCCATCGCATACATCCAGTTTACTAGTCACAACCACATATCAACAATTCTGGATCCATCAGATGGCCAACATGTTGGAATGGGAGGCCAGGTTTTATCCAAACCAATGTGCCCCTAGGGAAGGCAGAATAATCGGTATAGTAAGCTTGTCCCCGCCATCTGTGCTGCAGTGCTGCCCCCACCTTAACGACTAGGTGATTTTCCTGCAGTAGGGCTATCTGCACCCCCCCCCCTCCTGTTAAGAGAGGCAAACACTTAATGCCCTTTGGACATGATGTTCATCCCTCTGACCTTCCATGCAATACGTTTATACGTTACTGTGGACGCTCTGTGTCAGGTCGCAAAATCTGCAACCAATGCCTGGTACCATACAATACTATGCAATCACATTCTCTCCACGGTGTACATGTAGAGATCCCTGCCATCCAGGCATGCCTTAAACCCAACTTAAAGATGAACAAGCAACAAGAACCTCAACTCCCATTCCCCAGGACAGGTGGAACTAGGTCCCCCATCCAAACATGATACCAACTGGTATCCATTTGTGGGCGTATTCTCAAAACCGCATCAAGGGGTAAACGAAAGTGACCAGTAGATGTGTTCATGTGAGCTGACGAAGCGTTCCCGGCGGCACCGGCAGCTGCAGATGTTTCCGGGGTCCTTATATGTTTCAGGGGGTCTCTGAGGGCACTGGGGATTAGGATACCACAGGATGGGGGTTCACAGGATGAGAGCGCTACTTCTTACCTCCTACAGTATCGGCGTTCGGCCATGCCCCCCCTCAGTTTCCATCATCCGGGTATACATGGCTCCCACAAAAGTAATTCCATCCCATTTCATGTATTGGGCTATTGGTTAGTGGTAGAGAACGTTTTGCCCTTGAGGCGCCTATTCTACATTAAGCAGTGACCATCAATGTATGCAGCAGACATGAATTTGCCACATAGAGTGCTCACCATCCTTTGATGCCAGTGGACCTGCAGACACACACATCTTAAATCAGTGCAGCCCCTGTCTCCTGTCATCACTGTGATACCTTTTGGCAATACGGCGTTAACAGAGTAAGAAAGAAAACTGCAGAGGAGCCATTTTCATCTAGTAGTGCCAAAGGAAAATAGCTATAGAAATGCATCAGGTGTGTGTAAAAACAGTTCCCTCAGCCCCTTTTAACACCTACCACACAATACTACTGTTAATAATGGTGGATGATGCTATTTACCGAATGTAGACCTAAAACTACTATTTTGAGGGGGGGGGGGGTTATGTAGGATTTTCGAATCACTAGGCAATTCAGAAGTGACCTTAGGTGATCCCACCAATCATTTTTAAAGTATTTAAGTTAAAAGAACAGCTGCTACTCCAAAACAGCAGACCCATCACGGGGACAACCTCAGCTTAAAGCCGACTTGTTTTTATACGTTTGTTGATGATACGGGTTGCACTTTAAATTGCCACATTGTTTTGTGTGGAGCTGGTGCGAGCATTTTATACCACTGGGCACAGGGACATTTTTCAAGGTCTCTTTCAATGTCCAAAGCCCAGGCAACTGTCACTGCTTGTACATTCGCTTTCTATTCTGAGGTTTCTCAGTTCATTTATCCCCTCTCCAGGCAAGGAACATTTCTTTCTTTGCATGTGAGATACAGTCTACTTCATGAACCAGAAAAATCTGTTCTATGCTACTAAACATTTGTGATCGGTTTGAAGCTGCATTGTTTTTGATTGTATTTGTACGGGGGACACTGAAGTATAGGGCGACAAGTAATAAAGGTACCGTGTCCAAACATGGAGGTTTGAAACCATTTATAAAAATGATTTGGAATAGATGTCTCTGTTAATTTGTTAGGCACCAGAAGAAGTACAAAGAGTGAAACGTGTTCTAAAGAATAAATAATTGTTCAACCAACCTGTATTCAAGGTTTCATAGTACCTGAATAAGGATTAAAACAAAAAAAGCATTTCAAAATTAAAGTAATGTTTTTGGAAGTTACTTTAAATAGGATGCCAAAATCTAACAAGAATTTGCTGCTTGCAGGTGCAATAGGATTCCTCGTCTTAATGGTGCTCATTGCTTTTGCCTTGTCTTGAACTGTAACTAGAATTGATCCTGTCTGATCTACAGAAAAGCTCTAAAGACATTCATTCAGACTTTTAATATTTCTTGGTAGAAACTGATTGCAGCTTTTCGTGTGTCATTGTTTACCCTAATAGCCCAACAGTAGACAATACTATTCTCCATTTACGAGTGCAGATTTACACCATGGCAGACTTACATGTCTCCATCCCGTCAAATCAGAGGGCAGAGCATCTTCTAATAGAGTTTTACAAATGTAGAGTGTAGTATTGTGTATTTCCCTTTAAATGTCTTGTTCTTGCATGCCTTCATCTCTTGTGTATCCTTTTGAATGCTGTGTTCTGTGTTCTACAGAGCACTGTTAAAATTCTGTGATGTGCCATTATGTCATTCTACCATCTGACATTGAAGTACACTGATGTGCTTTTCTTCATGGATTAAAGCTACAACTTAACCATTCTTCTTGTGGTATTATTGAAATTCTTTGAATACTACAAACTGGCGACGACGATCGGGATAAAAAAGAACCAACCCTTGAAACTTATAATTTTGGATTCATGATACCAACTCTTCATTTATTATACCCGTTTTCTTCTTCATGAGGGGCTGATTGAGTTAATTCTCGATCTATCCGCCTCGCATTCAAGGCTAATGGTGTTAGGCGATCTTAATCTTTGGCTGGGCGGCTCTGGAGATACCGCACTTGCAGATCTGACCCAGACCTGTCAGAGTATCTCACTGCAGCAGTTGGTCCTTACTCCTACCCATCAAAAGGGCCATATACTAGACCTTATCTTTGCCGACCCAGAGTTTGTAACTGTTCAAAACATTCTGCCTCAGTGTTGGACGGACCATGCGTTAATCCTTTTCTCTCTCACGCCCAAGATGGAGCAGGGGAGAAATAGGAATTTAGGTGGAGTTAAAAGTTCCAGACAATGGTCTAAACTCTTGCGCCAGTCCCCTTTACCCCCTTTACTCTCGGAGGGTTTTACGTTAGAGGAAAACGTAGATCTGAGTTATGAAAGACTTAGTCAAAGGATTGTGTCTTCCCTTGACTCGCTGGCCCCTCTACGGAAACTAAGAAATAGGCCCACACCAGCGATGCCATGGTTTTCCGAGGAGTTGCTTCAACTTAAACTCCAATGCAAGCGAGCTGAGCGCACATGGAGAAAGAAATACCTGGACTCAGACCGGAACCTTTACAAACAGGCCTTGTCCATCTATAAAGCACAGATCAAATGTGCGAAGGCCAGGTTTCTGGAAGAGTCTCTGCGGGCGGCAGTTAACAAATCACAGACCTTATTTCAGATCGTGAAGGATCTGTCATGCCCTGCTAGTGCGACAAATACCATCATCGCATCTCAGTCCCTGTGCGACTCACTGGCACAGGCCTTTGAGGATAAAATCGCGGCCATTCTGAACAATCTTGGCACAACACCTGGCGGTAATCCCGAGAGCCGCTCGGAAACGCGCGCCAAGCCTATCATAGACTGTACCTCCAGCAGTGCTAAGTTGGACTGTTTCCCTTCTCCAACTTTTGAGGAATTTTGCTCCTTGGCCAATAGTGTTTCGTCGGGATCACCTCTAGACCCAATACCGCATAAATATTGGAAGCTCTTCCGGGATGAACTCTTCCTTCCGTTGTTTACCATCTGCGATCAGTCCCTGGTTTCGGCACGGGTACCAGATTGCTGGAAACTTGCTGTGGTATCCCCTCTACTCAAAAAGCCCACCTTGGACCCGGCTAATCCTGCAAACTATCGACCCATCTCCCTGCTCCCGTTTCCAATAAAGATTCTGGAAAAATGGGTCACAAAACATCTATCAAAACATCTGGAGACTGGGTCCTGTCTGGATGAAGTCCAATTCAGATTTAGACCGGCCCATGGGACGGAATCAGCGCTGGTGACCGTACTTGACGATCTTAGAACGCGAGCCGACCATGGAAGAGCAGCCTTTTTAGTACTGCTCGACATGTCGGCCGCGTTCAATACTGTCAGTCACGCAATTCTGATTCACAGACTAGAGGAAGTAGGGGTAACTGGCCTTGCCCTACAGTGGTTGACATCTTATCTCGGAAATCGCCACCAGGTAGTGGCATTGCCACCGTTTCAATCTAACATCAAAAAAGTGGCGCAAGGTGTTCCACAAGGGTCGGCCATCAGCCCTATCCTCTTCAACCTGTACCTGCGGCCCCTAGTTGCGCTGATTAGATCCTTTGGCATAGCGGTGACGAACTATGCAGACGACACTCAACTTGTCTTCTCACTTGAGGGCAAGGAAACAGTGACTCTTGACACCTTCCACCGCTGTATGCTCGCAACTGCGGACTGGCTGAGTCAGAATTCGCTGCAGTTTAACAGCTCTAAGACTGAGGTCCTACACTGCACCACTGATCGCATCCATAGACCTCTTCCACCGGATTTCTGGCCACCCTCCTTCCAAAGTACGATTGGGCCTACCACCTCGGTCCGCAATTTGGGAGTGATGTTTGGGTCCAATCTCCAATTGGATGCAGCTGTTAATAAAACAGTGAGTACTTGCATGGGACTGCTTCGCATGTTGAGGAAGGTTCTCCCGATGCTTCCTAAGGACAGCAGGCCAGAAGTGGTGAGGAGCATTATCGTAAGCCGTCTGGATTACTGCAATGCTCTATTTCTTGGAGCACCAGCCACCTTGATAGGAAAATTGCAACGGGTGCAAAATCTTGCAGCCAAATTGGCGCTTGCTCGCCGCCGCTATGACTCCTCATCCCAGGCATTAAGAGACCTTCATTGGCTACCGATCCTTCAACGGATCGATTTTAAATCTGTATGTATCGTATTCAAGGCCCTCCACGGACACGGCCCAGTACCACTTCAGAACATGTTTCATTGGTACACTCCGTCGAGATCCCTTCGCTCGGCTTCCGCTCATCTTGCTGTGGTGCCTAAAGTCTTGAGAGCTCGGTTGGGCGGACGATCTTTCAGCTTTACGGCAGCCAGATTATGGAACACTCTTCCGTTGGGATTGAGAAGTACGCAAGACCTTGTCTCTTTCAAGAAACTCTTAAAAACACATCTTTTTCCTAGGACTGCATCTTCTTAATTCCAAATTCCAGTAGGATGTATGGCAGGATTTTCATCAGTCAAAGCGCCAGGATACCCGTGGGGTGACAGATACGCGCTATAAAAGATTACAAATAAATACATACATACATACATGAGAACATTTTTGGGTAAACTACATTGCTGTTAACATTCTCATTGTTGTACTTCTACTTCAGCTAACCAATGTAGCATTCTTCTACTTCAGTAAGCCATCGAAGTATATATTTTTTTCTTTTTGGGAATATTTGCCGATTAAAAAAAAAGGAAAGAAAAACAACTGGCGGATCTGCGCTAAACTACTCGTGAACTGTAAGTAATTTTACAAGATTTCTCGAAGACTATAGCATTTACTGGATTTTCTCGCACCGTGACACTGTGCGTTACGGTGTTTACCTTCAAATGTTTCCTTCGTTGCTGCATGCTGCCTCATGCTTCAGTGCTCCATTTCGCTAGCGCTTAGCAACGCCTCAGGAATACGTTCTTCACACACTTGTGTCACGTCACAGGTCAATCAACGTGACCCTACGCTACGTGTACGTGCCGCCATATTGGATTTCTTCAAGCAAATGTTTCTGGCTTCATTTCTTCTCCGGGCTACTTTGCATGCTTAAAGCGAGTATCGGCGCTTCAACGCCCGATGCTAATATTGAAGGGTAATTATTGAAAGGTCACGCTGCGCACACCTTCATTCAAGCACATCAGTACTTCGTTCTCTTCTTCATTATTTTTGCAGCGCTATTAAGGAAGTGAAGCAACCTTGTAAGTCATTCTATTTTATTTATATTGTTCTATTTTTTTTTCTCTTCATTCAATTATTTATTTTCTTCACTGGCATTATGAACAACACTACTCCTGCTTCTACTGGTAATGCTTCTAACAATTCTACACCTACATCTGCTTCGTGTATTAATATAAACATTAGCACACCTAGAGACTTTTTGACATCACTTGGAGAACCAATTATAAAATGGTCTGAGTGGAAAGAATATTTTCTTAATTATATTGCTACTTTGGAGGATAACGTTGGACTCTTATCTCCTGAAAGAAAAATGCGTATGCTTTTACATAGCTTGGGTCCGGAAGGCTTGAGAGTTTATAATCAGATGCAGAAACCGGATAGAGCTGGCGATACTGACATCTACATAAATGCAATTTCTGATTTGACTGAACATTACTCTCCTACTGTTTGTATTGGTGTTACAAGACGAGCATTCTTTAAAAGGAAACAACTGGAGAATGAATCAGTGGAGGAGTACGTTTCACAATTAAAATTGCTAGCCATGCATTGCAAATTTGGAGTTCTGCACGACGAATTTATTTGTGATCAAGTTGTTGTGTGTTCTAGGAATAAGAGTATTCAAGATAGACATTGAAATGTGGGAGAGTCTAGTCTGAAGGATGTGATAACTTTATTAAAAAAGCTGAATTATCTGATAGAAGCTCTAAAGCTTTAGCTGATCAGTCTGGAGCTACTACTTCAACGGTTAACAAAATTTTGGCAAAGACTAATAAGGAGTTACCGGACAAGAAGAGTGATAGGAAGTTTCAATCCGATAGGAATTCTCAGTGAAAGTCTTATAACGCAAAATCTTTTTCCAGGAAAACGTATAATAACAATGATTCTTTTTCTTTTGCTTGTTATCGTTGTGGTGATAAGAACCACAATGCAGGTTTTGAGAAATGTCCAGCTAGATCTGTTAAATGTTCTAATTGTGGGGTTGTGGGGCATTATGCTAAAGTCTGCAATAGAAGTTCTTCACAGCCATCTGAAGTTTTCAAAGTTAATGATACTGATTCTTCTGATTCTGATTCTGATATCGATTCTCCATCTACATCTGAAAAGTTTCAATGCAATATGGTGATATGCACTGACAAGTGTGTTAAAAGCTACTGTTAAATACGGTGCATTCTTATTGATAGTGAAATTTTCCATCTGTACTGTGAGGGTATTAAAAAAAAGTTGGTATGTGTTTTTATGGAACATAATTCAGGAATTTGTTTTTTTTTGTTTTAGGAAAAGGAGGATGGTAGGTATTTGTTATTTCAGAAAAAGGGAGGATATGTAGTATTGTGTATTTCCCTTTAACTGTCTTGTTCTTGCATGCCTTCATCTCTTGTGTATCCTTTTGAATGCTGTGTTCTGTGTTCTACAGAGCACTGTTAGAATTCTGTGATGTGCCATTATGTAATTCTACCATCTGACATTGAAGTACACTGATGTGCTTTTCTTCATGGATTAAAGCTACAACTTAACCATTCTTCTTGTGGTATTATTGAAATTCTTTGAATACTACATAGAGTAGCCACTAGCAACTTTTTCCCCTCTTTGTGGATAACTCTGCTCCCTAGCAACAAACAAAGAACAAAGGCCTCCCTGAACAAAAGGAATAATCAACAGTGCTTCATTCAGCTGTTGTGGAGGAAGGGGTGGAGATAAAATCAGCAACTGTTAATTATTTGTCACACGCTATCATGTTTGGGACAGCCCAGGCCCACTGAGTAAATGAGGATTCCCAGATATCTGGAACCACCACATGAGGGGACTCAAATTTGAAGTTTGGTGGGAAAGTCCTTGGCAGAGATGTCAGTGAGGGGTAGAGCTGAGGCCCCCAGAGGAGATGTGCACAGAGATCTCTTGAAAGCACCATCTTGAATTGTCTCAGCATAATGTGCAGTATGGTTGGTACAGGGGTGGATGGGCAATGTTGCTGGGGGGCTGCCATCTAGAATCTTTCACCCCCATTTAAAAACTCTTTCACAAGGGAGAGAAGGTGAGTTAGACCTGGACTGCGACAGCAGCAACACGATGGAAAGCTTGAAGGACAAGCCACCTGATGCTGTAATGGACTAAAGACTCTACCCACAGCTCAACCCAGGACCAGTGGATCTGTTCAGGGCCAGTGATGCTGGTTTTCTTACACCCAATAAGCACCATTTGGGGTAAGATCTAGACTTCTGGATTAGAGGAGAACCATACATCAAGAAAACCAGAAAAGCTAATGCAGGGTGCCAGTGGTATCAGCTCCCTGCATAGTGTGCCACCTTTGAGGGCAGGAGGCCGGCTGGAAATGCTCCAGGAGCCTGGCTCACCACCATGAGCGAAATTAGCTCACAATCCCTGAACATGGCCCATTGGGGCCTGAGTTATCCCCACTGAAATAATGTGAACTTGATCCCTGGAATGGAGCATGTGGGGCTCTGCCACTGCTTGTAAAACGCACCTCCGGGATGGGCCAGCGCCTAGGGGTCAGTGTGAGTCAGATTTAATGTTTTGCTCTATGGAGGGGGCATGCATCCCAAGACTTAAACTCGGCCCAGGACCCCATACCCTTATCTAGCAAGCATTGACTGAAAAGGGACCCAGGCCCCCATATACCTGTATACAACTACAGACTTCCAGGTTCCCATCATCAGGACCCAGGAAAAACAAAAAAAAAGACTGCTCCTGCTGCAAGCGGGAACCAGAAAAGAAGGCTGTTCCTGCCCGGCAGGTGCAGAAGAAGTGGAAGCTGGCTCTTGCACCCATGCTGGAAGGCAACCAGGGAGCTGGCTGGACAGCACAGGAGAGAGCTCCCTGCTCTGCCCCAATGTAGAAAAATGGCTCAGCGTGTCCCGGGTGGGACTGGGCCACCCCATTTAAAAAAAAAAAAAAACGTTGAAAAGCAGGAAAAAGACATGCAGCACCAAACCGTGCTGGAACAATGAGGCATCTGGGGCTGCAACTAAAGTATTAATTTTCCCCCTGCTTGAGCACCATGTAATTCCTCTGGAGGGGCTATTTGCATATGTTTTCCTGCTTTGCGATGCCCCACAAAGGAAGGGGCACCACCACCATCTTTAAAAACTGAGGTGAGGGTTGCAGGAGGCACCACAGTCCCCTTTCTGTAACTTTTTAAATATAACCCTATGTCTCCCAGGACTAACTCTGGGCATAGTTCGAGTAGTCGACCTACACGTAGCTATGTGAAGTGCACTTCGCACTTCGCAAGCTACGCGTATCTACACCAACCACATAGTGCGGAAGGGAAAATGCTGTTCGCACTGATTGCACAGTTCCGGATGCTTGTCTGCACTGTGCAATCATTGCAAACGGCATCTTGCACAGTGCAAGCGGTTGTTTTCTGCCCCTCGAGGAGATTTGTACTCGAGCAGCAGTTTTCTGAACGTAGACTGGTAGTTTTTCATTGCGAGCGGTCGCGAGCATACACGACCACCCGCAATGAGAAACCTGGCCTCCCCGTGTTGAGTATCTCGCCAGGAGGTTTATTTTCCACCCTTGCGATCGGTAATTTGATGTTGCTGATCGCAAACGAGGAAAAAATCTCGCCAGGATGTCATTTTGCTCGCTCGCGGTCGCCAACTTGAAGTTGAGGACCGCAAGCAAGCAAAAAATGCCTGCTACACTACGTTTTGCGTTTTTGCACTGTGCTCCGTGCAATTCGCATAGCGCGTAATTGCGCAAACTACGCCCAGGGTTACCCAGAACACAGAATGCATGACCTGGGGACCTTCATCATCATTTTCATAGCACTTCTAAAGCTAGAACTTTTGTTCTACAATCTGGGAGTGCAGTGACCACTAGAGGCTGGTTCCATGGCTGCAGTTTATGTGGATTAAAGGTGCATAAGGAAGACGTAGACACATGTTATGTTAATTTTCGATGCCTTAATGGCAATATATTGCTAATAGTATTTTATCAACACTGGAATGCTTTAATGACATTAATGACTGCATGGTAAATGATTACAGTGATTTAACCTCTTAAGCGCTGCTGACGGCCAACGGTCGTCAAGAGCGCTACCTCCCCAGTGCTGCGCACGACCATTGGACGTCCATTCAGCACTAGTTCCAATGGACAGCGCAGCACTGGGGAGGGATATTTGCGAAGCAGCTAAGGTGATAATGGGGATTTGTAACACATGGTTGTTGATCTTTCAAGGTAGTAACCGTTCCACAAAGCCAATAGGCTTCCCTTAAATAATGGTGTGGTGATTTTTGACAAAGCCAATAGATCTGCTTTATTGAAAGTGATATCCCCCTATATTATGATATTCTGTGGGTGGAGAAAACTGTGATTTGGGGAGTTATGACCGATTAGGGGGTCAAATGTGATTTTAAGATGCCACTAATGGTGTTTCATAATGCCTTATGTATATATTTGGAAATTGATGCGCAGTATTTAGTAGTAGTAGTAGGAGGAGTGTGCGTGTGTGTGTGTGTGTGTAATAAAGTTACTTTTCCTTTTCTTAAAAAAAAGCACTGACTGGACCATCATTTATTGAACATTTTACGATGAGGGTGATTTTCATTTTTCTCAGAAAAAATGTAATTGCCTCTGCTGGGTGACGTAAGGTCTTGGTGTGATGTTCCCTAAGACCATATGAGATGCTCCACGTAGCAGAGCTAATCTGATTCGTATTTTGTTTAGGTTGATCGTCTCTGGCTAGATTGAGTTCAGGGATAGTTTATCTCCTTATAAAGCATATGAATCAGAATTTGGACTTGACAGAGAGATGTAGTTCTGGGTTCTCTGATTGGTTTGGAAGAGGAGGAGTGCCTGTATTTTTGTGAGTAAATCCATGGACATGACCAGGACTACAAGGATTATTCTAGTCTATTCTTGGCACTTCTAGAGCGCATGGCTACCCAACGGGCCTCCCAGCGTTGAAAGAACATAACAGTCTCTGAATCATTATGTATTAGATAAAGAGATAGGTCTTCCACTGTTTCCTGAATCTAAATTCCTCCTTATTCTTTTTCGGTGCAACTAGTAGAGCATTCAATAATTTGAGTGCAAGATAGGAAAACAAGCGCCCTCTGCTCCTGGTTTACTTGATATTAGGGACTGTCAGTCGTCCTAGATCTGTGGGTCATAGCGATCTCAAATGTTGAGAAGTTGCAGACCCTGCTTGTTCACCACCTGATGGGCTATGAAGAGGGCCTTGAACTGTATCCTCTTGAATACCAGCAGCCAGTGTAGGGAGGCTATGGTAGATGAGACAACATGAAGTTTCGGTGGCCTCAACAGAGTGTGAGCCACTGTGTTTTTTATCACTTGAAGTCTTTTGACCATCGATTGACGGCTCCCCAGATATAGAGCTCCCATTGTCCCATAGAGTTCCCAAAGTCCAGAACAATAGATCTTGTACTCCCTCTCTTCATGTGGAGCATGGTGGCCAGCCCAGCTGTTTCCCGAGAGACCTTAATAGGGCAAGCTAGATTGAGGCTATTTTTCTGGCCTGGACCTCTATGATAAGATTAGTGTCAATTAGAAAGCCCAGACTTATGCGGCAGGGGAGGGCCAAATTATGTGGGAGGGTTGAGTAAATTATGCAGCAAGAAAAAGCGAATTATGTGGCATAATGCTGCATATTTTATTATAGTATTACATCATTATTTTGTCATTTGCACACTTGTTAACACTGTCTGGGCATTAGTTGCACCTCATTTGTTGCAGTTTAAAACTCAAATATAGCAATAAGCAACAGAAAGGTGACCAGTCAAGCTTTGGCCTTCCCCAGTGCGGCAACACATGTTGCTGTGCTTTTAGTAACTTTTGAGCTAGAAACTGTTTTGTTAATATCTGCAGATTATACAACAGATGATAGATTATGTGGCAAATCTATATTTATGCAACAAAAGCCGCAGCCGCACAATCCTATAACTCCAGTGGCTCTGGACATGACCCTGCACTTTTCACATAGGCAATAGAAATGTGAGAGGGAAGTTACTATTTTTAATTCTTTAAAAATGCATGCACTTCGGATGCCAGTGTTAAATATCCTTTTCATTTAAGTAAATTGAGTACACTGGTGTTTTTTAATTTTCACACATATAATGTTCATGGTTTTGTGTAAACTAAAATTGGAATTTACAGGATTACAAGTAGAAAGATCTGCAGATGTTCACACCTCCTCTGGAGACGTAAGCAGTTCCAGGTCATTGTGACTTCCTGTGGGACAATACCTGGCAGAGACGGTTCAGCAATGAATGCAAATACAGCGTACTGACAGGGAATACTGAATTAGTATTATATGTACAGGTAATTATGTAAAGCCCATCAGAATCAACTTGCCATCAGAATTACTGTACCATTTAATATGCCCATCAGAATTACTCTCTCAGGTAACTTGCGCGTAAGTAACTTGTCAATTAATTTACCATCAGAATTAATAGAGAGGTTAATTTGGCAATCAGAAGTACTGCGGCAGGTAATTTGCGGTCTGACGTTCTATGGCAGTTACTTTTCCATCAGAGTTTCTTTTTCCAGTTAATATGACATCTAGGCGCATATTTTCAACGAGTTCACGCAACGCAGCGCAGCAAGAGAAGTTGTTGTGCTGCGTTGCATGAACGGAAAAGACCAGAATTGCACCATGTCTTGAAATAAATGCGCTGGTTTTCTTGTGGCTGCTTACAGCCAGCGCAAACACCCTAGCTCCGTACTGAATGGGTGTCTGGGTTACAGTCAGGATAGTTTTTGTGCAGGAAGCGGATGCTTTCCTGCGCAAACACCATCTTTTTGAGGTTATTTCCTCCTTGCATAATGCAGCACACAATATTTCTCCTTGTTACGCCAGCCTCAAGCAGGGGCACTTTATTGGCACAAATCCAGGTCTACAAGTCTTTGTAGGTACGGGTTTGAATCAAAATCCATTGGTGGATGCACAGGAATGCCCATGCTGCACCATCTATGGAATGTCTCTGTGACGCAAATGGATGCAAGCACTGCATGACATTTCTATTCTTCTTCTGTTTACATAGCAACGCAAAAAGCTATAGGCGTTTCTTTGAAAATAATAAAAAGATGTTGGGGTCAGGGCTGCGTTAAAAAAGTAATGCAAATCTGGCGCAAAACTTTTTGAAATCTGGGACTAAACTTCAGCACCATATAATGCAGAATCCCAAACACTGCTGGTAGAACTAGGTGTGTTTCTATTTAGTTATTCATTTCTAACCTGTTGTACAGTCCCAATTTATTGCGTTTGCATTTTTTCATTGAACGAGTTTTCGATGTACTGGAAAGTCCTGTGTCATTCTTCCACTATTTTCCTTCCACTCATAGTGTTAGTTACTCCATGAACAATAATGCATTAGCATCGTATCCACCCTGCTTACAACTAACAAATAATGAGTTTGTTATAGCTTTCTGTTGAGACTCTGGCTTTCAAAACTCAGTTTCACAAAAGTTTTGTTTGCTCTGAAACATACATAAGGTAGAAACTTCCGAGATATGGACATTGTTCCTTTTCTATAACAGCCGTCATAATAACAACGTTTTAATAATATACATCACTGCAGGTACCCCTGTGCTGAGATATGTGCCGATGGCAGTAACAAAATTCAGAGTAGGACGGATCCCACCTTGTGCTGTTTGACATCATGCTTAACTTATGGCTGGGTGCACTCAACATCCGGGAGCTGATTGGACCATAGAACCTAAGGGACGGCAGGGGGACTTCAGAACTTAGTGGAGCATGAAGGATATCAAAGAAGGCTTTTTCTTTATTTGCCATATGGACGCCATAAATAGCTCTTTCCAAAATGATGGTCTTTTTATTGGATGTTACCCAAGGTGTTTCCAATCCAAGATGCAGTAGAGTCTTTTCCTGTGCTGTCAGGAGCTGTTTAAAGCACATATAAAGGATGCAGTCACATGAAGAAATAGTATTGCAATGCATGTGTTCCTTGCTTTTTGTAGCATTCATCTCCACTTTTACTGCGTCTAGCATTTGACACTTCAAGTAGATTCTACTTCTGGATATTATGCCTTGCTCTTTTCTCTCCCTTGGTGTGGGCGGAGTTTGGTTCTTCGCTGATCACTTCAGTTTTTATCTTCATCTCAAATCAAGCAATACAAGATTGCTAAGAAGATGTTTTTGCTCTTTGTGTTTTATTCCTCTTAACTGAGACCCTCTGAAATACTTGACACCTGTCATGTGTGCTGTTCTGTGCCGCATGGCACTGTGTCTACTGAGAGGAGTCAACCTATCCTTGGGAAATCAAGAAGGTCACCCAAGAAGCCTTCCCAGCATGCAGTTCTGTAAAGGCCTAATGGCCAGAGAGCGTATTCTGATGACTACGTTAAATGTTTAAAGACAGTCAACCATGCACACCCATATTACACACTCATGTGAATGCAACTGTATTTCTTCAAATGCAAACCTACCTTCAGTTAAGGGTCATGCCACATCACGTTGGACCAAAGTCATTTAAAGTTTGAAAAAATTGGAAATCTGTACATCATAGATTTATGAGCAAATTTAGGACTTTGTAGTTATTTAGAAAAATCTATGTATTTGGTACATTTCAGTAAGCACTCATCTTCAACTGGGCAATCCAAGTAAGTGTGGATTATTTGTGCAATCGCATAACAATGTTATTTTCCGTTTTCCCTGAGGAAAACATGCTGTCTCTGTTGATAATCCCTATTCCCTAGGTGATTATGATGGATGAGCATGTTCTCTCATTTCCCGCCAAGAAATGCCCTTAGTCTTACCTTTTATGGGAGCCGTTTTTAATACATTTCTATGGTCGGAAACGGCAGGCAAAATGTTAATCTAAAAAATGAAGAGTTTTTTCTGGAGTTCCTCATGCATTTTACACATTCTCGATCGTACAATCTCTCCCAACCATAAGTCTAAAATTACTACAGCAGAAAATCCACTGCAGAAGGGCCCTGCCTGGAGTACTTTTGTCAGCTAAGTTAATGTTTGCAAATTTAAGTTCAATTTAGGTGTGAAAAAAGTATATGCCTTTAGAGCTGAGGAAACAGAAATTTTAGGTAGTCAGTGTGTCCCCCCCTCGCACCCTATCCATGTACCTATGCCCCATGTATGTCCCTGTTATCATGTAATTTCCTTCCCGTGCCTGTTTTAATAATGCCCCTGCATTTCCGTCCAATGTTAGCATGTCAGTTATTAGGCCTTCCATGTATGTAATGTTAATTCCGCACTAAGGCCTATGTTTCCAATGCATTTACATGGTACACTTTTAAATATCGCGAAGCACACGTTTTTGTGGCTCAGGCGAGCCAGGCCCTGAATTCAGGCTCCGAGCCTCTTCTGTCTCTGAAAGCTGCAGCTTAGGTATGCATCCCTGACCTCTACCTTACTCCCTGCCCAGCCGAGCGGTGCCCGGCCTGGCCTGGCCTGCCTGCCAAGACGGTATTTTGCCTACAGTTATCTGCTCAGCCTCCGCAAAAACACATTCCAGTCTAGTGAAATAGGTAAACATATTTCCGCCTGCAGAGCATAGGGCCCAGCCTTCCTGTCTCCATGCAAGTGATTTACTGAACCCGTTGCCATAGTAGGCCCATGGCCCCGCGCATTGCACGAAGAAATATATGCACCCACTAGCATTTAAATGATGAACGGCCTCTGCTCGAGAGACCTTTACTTCAAACAATACATCCTCCAAACACAAGATATCAGATATGCCAAAGGTGCAGGTCGTTCTGACATCCCAGTCTCCTCTACTAGTGCTAAAGTCAAACCCCCAGCTTTCCCCAGTTACACGTCAATCTCACGTCATGTTCAGTTGCGCGCACATGTAGGGTAAAGGTTTCTGCTGACCCTGCAGACTTTCTCTATGTATCCACCCACCTATGACACTTCTATGACTCATCAAGTGCACACCTACGTGCACGCCTCCTTACACGCCTTCTTTTACGCCCATATGTTCTTATCTCTCTCTCAGCACTTGTTACGCCTACTGTATTAATTGCAATTGTACGGTTTTACTATATATAATGTGTGATATTATTAAAACGTTAGATATCCCTTCCTAAACCTTAGTGGTGATGGAACCCGATTCTCAGTGACTCGAGTCATCTTAATTAAAGCCCGTATGACTCAGATACCACGGACTCTGCCTCTCATTTTATGAGCTATTCTTATTGTTATTAATGTATGGAAAAATAGTCCCTGTAATTTTATTTACCACATAATCTGGCGCCCGAATAGGGACGAGTCCCCTTCCCCACGCGCCGGCGATGTAAACGCTGCCCCCTGACCCCTTCTACAGCCGTGACGGACCCTTCAGTGCACATCCGCGGGTTTTCCTGCTAACTCCCTCAGGCCCACGGAGGAGACGGAGACTGCGACCAGGCATCCACACGAGGCGGTGAGGATTGCGGACTGTCCCGACCAGAGCCCAAGCCGAGAGAGCAAGGTCCGAGGTATCCGGAGGCCCACCTGTTCCGAGGCGCATGCGTAGCAGCAAGAAGCCGTAGCAGTCCAGTCCAGTGTCGAGTTTCCGAGGCCTTCAGCTTTGCTTCCCGGTGAGTACCGTTGTTGGGAACGCATATAGACAGGTTCATTTATCTGAGCCCGGTCAAGACGGGTCTGGGTACACAGATCCGGTAAAGACGTGTCCATCTAGGTGGATGCGGTAAGACGTGTCTCTTTATGGGACCGGTATGACTGTACTGTTCTAGCAGTGCATCCAGTATTCTAGTGTTGTTTTTCGAGATTTTCAGGATTGTGTTATTCTATGTACCAGGTACTATCTGTCCGCAATGTTTTAATGTCGTGGTATGAATGATTGTTTGCAACTTATTATTGTGTTTAATGTGTTTTCGTTCAAGTCAGTTCAAACATGCCGCTGTTTTCAAAATTACGTCAGATAGGAACCAGGAAAGGGATACTCGAAGAGGCAGTTCCCGTCCCGCCAAGGGACACTCCCGGACATTTTATGTACCACAAACATGGCTTAGATGCCATACTGTACTTAGATTTATGGGTGGATTACACTAAAGATCTGAAAGAGAAATATAGATGGCCTGTCTCAGGGACATGGGATGCTGATTGCATCATGAGAGTAGAGGAAGCACTGTGGAAAAAGAAAGCCAGACAATCCCAGAAAGATGCCATAGAATTGTGGCGTAAAGAAGCGCATAGAAGAACAGAGAAAGAAATTAAGAAAGCAGAGAGAAGTAGAGAAGCATCAGAAAAAGCCCAAGAAAAAGAATTACTAGAAGAAGGTGAACGAGTTAGAGCAGAACAATTAGACCGACAAAGAAATGCCCTTATTAAAGGCATGTATCCCCTTCTCGCCGAGGGCCTACCTAAGGTGACCCCGGAAGTGCCCAGTAACTTGCCGCCACCATTGATCCCGACTAATCTCCGTAGTCATAAACAGACCGCAGCGGACATTTTTCTTTCTTCCTATTTAGATGACGCTGCTCCAGAGTATGTAAACGTACGTGTACCTCCTACTAATCCTCCCAACCCTGTTAATAACACGAATCCCCCCACTGTTCCTCCTGCCACCGGTCCTACCAATCCTTTTCATACACCTGTAACCCAAGATCAACCTGCATTACCAGCGACAACGCCAGCGACAGCGCAGCCAGTAAAAACTGATTCAAGCCTAGGCGAGTCCAGTTTGGGGGCAACAGGAGGGGGCCCCTCCACCCCACCTCAGTTAAAACGATCATCACTATGAGATCTAGCATTACAGCACATGCCAAAAGCAGCTACACCCGCATCTCTTAGACAGCACCTTACAGATTGTATATATGATCCAGTACCAGGGGAGGGTTCAATGATTATATATTCAGTGCGATTAAGACGCGTTACAAATTACTTGCTTATTCTACCAGACATGAAGGAACATTTAGACAAAATATATCACTTCATTAGAACGGGGGAGGGACCAGAAAGTATTCACGAGGCCATGGCACATAGAAAAGTGGAGCTTCAACGTATGCTCTTACGGTTTTTGATTAATTGTTTGATAAGGGAACAAGACCAGCCAAATAAAGAAGTATCTAAAGTCCTGACAAACTGGAGTGACAACATAGCTGCTGGTAAACATGATAAATAGAGTTGTGTAGAAGCCTTGTACAGAAAAATTCGTAAAGAAATGGTTGAGATACACGAGAGAGAACAGGCGGAGAAAGAAGCCGAGAAAGAAGATGACGAAGTCTCAGAGGACGATGATTTAGCAATTGAGGACCCGGGTAAAATAAATTACGTAGGTAGGGCGAGACCTTTTGATAGACCCATACGACTAGAATACAAGAAACGTTCTCTTTCTCCCATACCAGAACAGTATTCCCTTGAACACATATTCCAAGCCACTGACCAAGCATTGAAAAGATGAGTAGGGAGTAGCGAACTTAGTACCATGCATGAACAGGAACTAGCCCGGTCAGCAGTACAATGGGCCGGCAATTCTAACATATATAAGGATGACATAGTAGCGCAAACATTTTTGAGTCTTCCTCCGGAAGAACAGCGTTTAGCTGGTATGTACATGATTCAACATCTCATCACATTGTACGAGAAGCAGCATTCTGATCCAGGTCCCCTATATAAATTATTGGACGATTTACTCCTAGCAAGATGGAGAAGTGTAGGTACCGAATTAATTAATGTCATACTAGAACAACAACATAAATACAGGACTTTCCTGACTCCACATTTTGTTCCTGTTCCACACCAAGAAAGGAAGACCTTTTACATAGACAGACAGAATCCATTACGAGAGGTTCATCCCGTCAGAACTGACGCGGGTGCGCTTCAACGAGTATTTGTTTACACACCCTTGACGAAAATGGAATTATTGGAAATGAAAAAATTACTGCCCTGTCATGATAAAGATCCAGCAGGGTTCCACCGTGAATTAAAAGACATGCTCCGCATGGGAGAGTATACATATGCTGATACAATTAAAATGTTGAAAGTCCTGTTACCTGCAGGCATTTACGAAAAACTCAAAGAAAAAGAATGGGAGGTGGGAGAGAAAAAGATTAACTGGGCAGAATTAGAAAACGAGGATAATACACGAACCCCTGGTACTGGTCTCGGGGATAAAGTTAAAGAATTACCTGAGCTATTGATACAGGTTTTGCCGAGATTATTGATTACCAAAAAGGAAGATTGGGATGCTATTTCAGCCTGCAAACAGAAACAAGATGAAGACACTAGTGACTTCTATTCTAGATTTGAAAAATGTTTCATTATTAATAGCGGCCTAAAGACAAGTAGTGAATCGTATCCACATCTTTTTGTGACCAAATTAGTAGAGAATTCCCTACCCCAGATTATAAATAGAGTACTGAAGGTTGAAAGTACCTGGCAAGCTAATAGCCCTTCCCAAATGTTACAAATGTTACAGTATCACCAGAACCGGATTAGAGAAGAACAGGAACAAGAAAAGAGACGTATGAAAGACACGAAAATGAAAGTACTAGTTGCACAATCAGTTCCAGCCGCAGATGGTCAAAGAAAGGGCGCGGCACCTGTCAAGGGGAACTGCAACTACTGTAAGCAGCCAGGTCACTATATAAATGAATGTACTGTCCTGAAACACAATATAGCTACAGGCAAGACGAAAGAAAGACCGCGTCCTCCTAGACAGGAACACATCCCGCAGAACACGCAACCTCCACAGAACGCACAACAGACAGTAGCTGTACCCCAACCCATAGCTGCCACACAACATGTCACGCAACAAATGTACCAGTATGCACAGTCAGACTACCCAGATTATCAACAGTATTCATGAAACAGCCTAGAGAGGGAGGTTGGCTTGCCCCTTATCGAGGTTCCTGTAGATCAAGAGGGTCCCTGTGTGCATAGTCATGTATTAGGGAAAGACAGAAAATTTCTGATTGACACAGGGGCGAGCAGAACTACCATCAGCCATGACGAGGTTCCAGGGGCACCCCTCTCAGGCACACGAAATATTTCCCTGGGATTTTCAGGAAAGCCTATTGTTAACGAAGTGTCAAAGCCAGTTTCCCTAGAAGTTGGTCCATTGTCCCGCACTACAGACTTGTTACTTACAAAATCATGTCCAGAGAACTTGCTTGGTATAAAAACGTTGCAAGAACTAGGAGCAGTGATTTGTTGTTCTCCGGAAGGAGTGAGATTGTTTTTACGTGATTTTAAAGGACATTATGTGTTGAGAGATTTTGATCCAAGACTTCAGAATGTACCACAGCATTTATGGGCGCAAGGTCCGACTGATGTAGGTTACATGCACATTACACCATACCGTGTCACACTCAAACAAGGAGTTGTACTGCCACGAATCCGACAATACAAGTTACCACCTGAGGCTGTAGTGGCCTTACTGAAGATTGTTGACGAACTCATTGCACAAGGAGTGGTTGTAGAAACTGACTCCAATGTATGTAATTCTCCTATCATTCCGATTCTTAAACGAACTTACCCAAATGCACCACCGGTCTACAGACTAGTGATTGACCTCCGAGAATTGAACAAATGCATAATACCCCAGTACCCAGTGGTCCCAGACATTTCTTCCCTATTGACTGCAATTGATTCTGAAGCAGCGTTCTTTACTGTAATTGATCTCAAGAACGCCTTCTTTAGTGTCCCAATCCATCCGGAAAGCCAGTACCTCTTCGGATTCTGTTTAAATGGCCGAAGCTTCAAATTTGCAAGGGCTCCTCAAGGGTTCACAGAAAGCCCTAGTATTTACAGCCAAGCACTGAAACGACAACTAGACAGTATTCACATGCCTACTGACACTGCACTGCTTCAATACGTTGATGATCTATTGATCACAGCGCGGACAGAACGAGACTGCGAACGTGCATCACTGACAGTCTTATATTTCCTAGCAGAAAAGGGGCATAAAGTGTCCCCTTCGAAGTTGCAATTCTGTGCCCAGCAAGTGGTATACCTTGGACACTTGCTGTCCAAGAGGGGTAGACAGTTGACACCTGACCGCATTCAGTTAATTGCACATCTTCCATAGCCCAAGACACAAAAGGAAGTACGGGCCTTCATTGGCCTCACTTCTTACTGCAGACAATGGATTCCTCAGTATGCATATCTAGCCAAACCACTTATACAGTTGACAACACAGGAGGCAGCGACTTCGACTGTCCTCCCTTGGACTCAGGAACATACACTTGCTTTTGATGAACTGAAGAAAGCTCTATGTCAAGCACCTGTTTTAGCGTCACCATGTTACAGCAAACCTTTTACACTTTTTGTCACTGAACGCGATGGCACAGCATTATCTGTTCTTACACAAGATCAAGCAGGAAAACACAAGCCTTGTGCTTACTTTTCTAGTACATTGGATCCAGTGGCCCAGGCTCTGCCTGCGTGCCTAAAATCAGTTGCAGCAACAGCTCTAGCAATCAGACAAAACGACTCCATAGTGTTAGGACATCCCCTGACAGTACAGGTTCCACACTCAGTGGAAGTTCTCTTAAACAGGACACAGACACAACACCTGACCATAGCAAGACTGACAGGATATGAATTGACACTGTTCCAACCACACATAGAGATCAGACGTTGTAACATATTAAACCCTGCTACACTTTTACCCTCAATCACAGTAGACCCTACACCACATGACTGTGTGGAAGTCATTAACACAGTGACGAAGCCAAGACAAGACTTGACAGACATTGCATTACCCGACCCAGACCTGACACTTTATGTGGATGGTTCATGTATGAGAACAAGCACAGGAGAGTTGGTGGCCGCATATGCAGTGACCACCGATACTGAAGTCATAGAAACACATCGTATTGACACCTTGTCTGCCCAAGCAGCAGAGCTCATTGCTCTGACCCAAGCCTGTATAAGAGCCAAGAACCTGAAAGTAAACATATACACAGATTCACAGTACGCATTCGGAGTCGTTCACGACTTCGGTGTCCTCTGGCAAGAGAGAGGTTTTTTGACCTCTCATGGAGCCAAGATACAGCATGGTCCCCTCATTCAAGCTCTGTTAGATGCAATACACTTGCCTACAGCCATAGCCATCATGAAGTGCAAAGCACATACGAAACTCACTGACACTATTTCCCAGGGTAACGACCTGGCAGATCGAACAGCCAAACTTACAGCACAGACTCATACAGACAGTCCAACTGACACGACAAAGACTGAAGTACCATTATTGACAAATTGCATGACAGTCAGGGATCCCGCACAAGATGTACTCGACATACAGACACATGCCACTCCAGACGAAATCAAGAAATGGACTGAACAAGGAGGGGTCCAAACTGATCAGGGATGGATGACAAAGGGAAAAGCCACATGGTTTCTCCCTGACTCTATGGTTCAAGCTATCATAAATACAGCACATAGTCAAGCACACTTAGGAGAAAAAGCTATGTTAGACAGTATACAGAATATCTGGTTCAACAAACATTTACGTGCAGCAGCGAAACAGAAAGTGCGTACCTGCATGATCTGTTGTCAGTTCAATCCAGGCAAAGGCATTCCCGTGGAACAAGGTGGATTTCATCCTCCTGATCACCCTTTTGAAGTCCTCCAGATGGATTATATCCAGATGGACAGATGCCGAGGATTCAAGTATGTCCTCGTAGTTGTATGTGCCCTATCCAGATGGACAGAAGCGTACCCAGTCCCAGATTATACTGCTGTGACCACTGCCAAACAGTTGGTCCGTGAATTCTTCCCGCGATACGGCTTGCCCCGTGTCGTGTACTCAGATAATGGACAGCCATTCTCTTCTGAATTAATGAAACAAGTATCTCTTCTGTTAGGGTACCAGTGGAAGTTCCACTGCGTACGACATCCTGAGGCAGCTGGTCTCGTCGAGAGACATAATCAGACTCTTAAAACACGACTAGCGAAGGTCTGTGCAGAAAAAGGCGTGGATTGGATGGTAGCCCTGCCGGTTGCCCTCTTTTACATGCGTATGGTAGCTCATTCCAGAACCGGACTATCTCCTTATGAGGTAGTTTTCGGTAGACCGCCAAATATGTGGGGTACGCCTATGCCGAGAAAAATTACAGATGTCGACAGCAATATGCTGACAGATTACCTGGCTTCCTTGATGTCTGCACTACTCTCTTGTCGTTCACAGGTTGCCGCCGCCTTCCCAGACGACACCCAGGTTAAAGACCACATCATCGTCCCTGGTGATCTAGTCCTGGTGAGAAATTTTGACCGGTCAAGCCCCCTGGAGCCGCGTTGGAAGTCACCGAAGCTTGTGCTACTGACGAAGAGGACGGCTATTAAAGTGGAAGGACGTAAGGGCTGGATCCATGCCCACCACGTGAAGCGATTTCATGGACTTGGCTCGGGAAAGGATTCCAAAGACTGTTTTGCGAAGGTTTCTGAGAACAATTCTGATACTGACACTAAACTCCCTTTGCTAGAAAAAACTCCGCAACAGGAGTATCGATCTAAACTGCGGTCTAGTAAGTCAGACAGCGTTTAATTGTGTAAGTCCCCCTCAGGTGAAGCGGTTAGACAGGTTCCTGACATGTATAAGACTGTAGACCCAAATAGTGAGAGAGATAGACAGAGACAAATGAGAGATAAATATTGCAAACATTTACGCAGTCGATGGATAGTTACTTTGATCATTATGTTTTTTCTAAGTATATCGATTATATGTATAAGTTTGACGCTACATGTTTTCTTTCCTCCTCTTGGTTCACATGTACATTCTTCTTTCAATGACACTGTAGAGCACACATTCAGTGACCTGCCACCTCACGAACTATCCTAACGACTAGCACTGCGCAACAATACTTTTATCCATATGTTACATCATTCTCACCAGACCAGCAATGTCACGAATTGCTGGGTATGTGGCCGACTCCCACCTTACCAGAAAATGAAGGGAGCTCTGCCCCTTTTTCCTTATCCATTTTCGCACAATGGTTCGTGTGGAGCATGGTTTGCTTTAATGTCCTCATTAGACAGTAAGTCCACAGTTTCCCAGGGCGATTGGATATGGGGAGACCTGAATACAGTTATGAATAAAGCATGTTTCCCAGACAAGGACGGTCTTCCCCAAAGGACAGGGACCGATCTAGAAAATGAAGTGTATGAATTAGGAAAGTTTTCCCTTAACCTCATGATTCTGAACGTCCAGTCTGAGACTAATTCAGATTTGCCGTTTATAACCGTCTTACCAGTGAAAGGTGAATTATGCGTTAGAAAAAATGGTTCAGTGTATTTAGGGCACAGTGATTGTAATACTGTGGTCGAATTCAGTGATAAAGGAAAGTCTACTTTCAAAGCTTCCCGCCATTCCTATTTTATTTGTGGTCAGACAGCTTATGTACGTCTGCCCTTGGACTGGGGTGGAACATGTTATATTGCGTTCCTATTGCCACCAGTTTTTCTTGCCCCATCCAATTATCATCGAGACACCCGTCTTGTGCATGTTAGACATAAGAGAGACCTTCCTCCTGTTATCGATTACTCCGAGTCAGCGTGGGACCAGTACAAGGATTACATTAAAGGATACTTCTGGTTCATAGGTCCCGTCTATAATAGTAAAATAATACGCAAGTTAACAAGAACTCTTGAAGCAGTAGTGAACGAAACTACTTTTGCCTTAGGAAACTTGACCGAAGAGCAGTCTGCTATGAGACTTGTTGTTCTTCAGAACCGCCTTGTTCTTGACGTCATCCTGGCCGATAGGGGCGGAGCTTGTAGAGTAATCGGCTCCAGTTGTTGTGTGTTTATTCCTAATAACGCAGCATCAGTGTATGCAGCAATAACAAGACTCCATAAGATAGCTCGTGAATTGCATCAGGACCCATGGTCTTGGTCCGGCTGGCTCTGGAGTGTAATAGCAGGATGGGGCTGGACCATACTGTCATTTTTAGGGATAGTACTGCTCATAGTGTTCAGTTGCTGTCTCTGTCTGCAATGTGGCCCAGCGATTTGCGGCTTGTGTGCCACTGCTTGTATTCCCCGTCCACGTTCACGTTCCCGTGCTCGAATGAAAAAAGACGAGCAAATGATGTTATATGAACAAATAGATGGTCTCATGAAAATTGATATATCCTAAAGGGCGCAGTAGGGGACAAGGATGGAATGAGGAAACAGAAATTTTAGGTAGTCAGTGTGTCCCCCCCTCTCACCCTATCCATGTACCTATGCCCCATGTATGTCCCTGTTATCATGTAATTCCCTTCCCGTGCCTGTTTTAATAATGCCCCTGCATTTCCGTCCAATGTTAGCATGTCAGTTATTAGGCCTTCCATGTATGTAATGTTAATTCCGCACTAAGGCCTATGTTTCCAATGCATTTACATGGTACACTTTTAAATATCGCGAAGCACACGTTTTTGTGGCTCAGGCGAGCCAGGCCCTGAATTCAGGCTCCGAGCCTCTTCTGTCTCTGAAAGCTGCAGCTTAGGTATGCATCCCTGACCTCTACCTTACTCCCTGCCCAGCCGAGCGGTGCCCGGCCTGGCCTGCCTGCCAAGACGGTATTTTGCCTACAGTTATCTGCTCAGCCTCCGCAAAAACACATTCCAGTCTAGTGAAATAGGTAAACATATTTCCGCCTGCAGAGCATAGGGCCCAGCCTTCCTGTCTCCATGCAAGTGATTTACTGAACCCGTTGCCATAGTAGGCCCATGGCCCCGCGCATTGCACGAAGAAATATATGCACCCACTAGCATTTAAATGATGAACGGCCTCTGCTCGAGAGACCTTTACTTCAGACAATACATCCTCCAAACACAAGATATCAGATATGCCAAAGGTGCAGGTCGTTCTGACATCCCAGTCTCCAGACTCCTCTACTAGTGCTAAAGTCAAACCCCCCAGCTCTCCCCAGTTACACGTCAATCTCACGTCATGTTCAGTTGCGCGCACATGTAGGGTAAAGGTTTCTGCTGACCCTGCAGACTTTCTCTATGTATCCACCCACCTATGACACTTCTATGACTCATCAAGTGCACACCTACGTGTACGCCTCCTTACACGCCTTCTTTTACGCCCATATGTTCTTATCTCTCTCTCTGCACTTGTTACGCCTACTGTATTCATTGCAATTGTACGGTTTTACTATATATAATGTGTGATATTAATAAAACGTTAGATATCCCTTCCTGAACCTTAGTGGTGATGGAACCCGATTCTCAGTGACTCGAGTCATCTTAATTAAAGCCCGTATGACTCAGATACCACGGACTCTGCCTCTCATTTTATGAGCTATTCTTATTGTTATTAATGTATGGAAAAATAGTCCCGGTAATTTTATTTACCACAGAGCTCGTGTACATGCTAGGCCAAAGAGTGGTTAACAAATATAAGGATTATGTTTTTTGTCTCTAAACCGGATATATATTATCATTACTCATACAGTCATTCATGAGGCTGTTAGAAACCTAGGGCCTCATTTATGAAAAGTGACGCATCGCTGCGTGAAAACAGCGATGCGTCACTTTTCACTGCGCACTCCTTACGACACCAATGATGCGTCATATTTAATGTATGACGCATCATGTCGCAAGGACTTACAGATACGTCAGTATTTCTGACGTATCTGTAAGCGCAAAAGTGACGCATTGCTGGAGTGTGTCACAAAAGTGACGCAAATCCAGCAATGCGTCCTTTCACATGGGGAAAGCCCCATGTGAAAGGGCTTGCGTCAGTCTTACGCCTGCTGTGAGGCAGGCGCAAGATTTTGACGCAACGGCGTCCTAGAAGTGATGCAGTGAAATCTCATAGATTTCGCTGCGTCACTATTACGAGGCTTTTTGCGGGGGAACGCCCCCTCTGCATACATTATACCTGACGCAGGTATAATGTGGCGCAGGGGTTTAAAAAGTGACGCATCTACCTATATGCGTCACTTTTTAAATATGGCGCAACAGGGCGCATTTTGTACGCCGCTGGTGCGTCACGAAAAGTGACGCACCGGCGGCGCAAAACTGACGCACAGCCTCATAAATAAGGGCCCTAGCTTTTCTGAACATTGGAAGATAAAGGCACTCGGTTCCCCCTCTCTGTCTACTGATAAGGTCAAAATTCGTTTTACTTTTTCTATTTCTCGTTTTTAAATTTCCGAGGAACTTAGAAACCTCAAAACACAGCCCTGAAATGAAAAAAACACTAGAATATTTGGGCAAACACTCATGAAAACAAAGTCGCCTCTACCTTTCTTCTTCTGACTTTAGATACACTTTTGTTAGAATTTGCTATGAATCATACTAAGACATGTGCCAAGAATCTTTGCGAATGACCAGATCTCCTATGCTTCCCATTTGAAGTGTCCACTTAAGCGGCTCTCCACATTTTCCGGATGCAATTCAGCAAAAGCTCTTACCATATAAGTGCAAACAGGACGGTTTTTCAGCTGGTATACTCGGAGCATGTCCTACAAGACTCTGTTGTTCATATTGGGAGAGAAGACATGGAACAACATTTTGTATCTCACAAAGATTTTCTTTTCTCTATCATGTGCCTTTTCACTTATGACCCTATATAATCATTCATATTTCTTTTCGCCCTTCATGCACTATTACTATTAGTTCAATGTAATATTTTAATGTTTCTCCTTATTTCTGGTTCTACTGGGAATACTTTCTCTACGAAGAACTTATGAACAATGCTTTCTACTGGATTGTGTCCTCTCAAGGTCAAGCCCCCACTCCCATGGACCCGATGTAGACTTCTAATCTTAGATGGCATGAATTGATCAGCTTTGAAACTCGGAACCGGCCAGACTTGTGGAGAGGTCAACATGATAAGAGAATGATAGCAACACAGGGTGCTGGGAAAACACGGGTTCACCCCAACCAACGCTCTAAGCACCAATATTTTGTCAAAGGAACTCTCCCAAAAAACATTGAGGCATTTATGTCAAAAGGAGTAGTCTCAATCAACATCAAGCACTCTAATTGAAGAAGCAGGGAGAAATGCTTTTACAGGATTTGCTATGAAATGGGGTAGGCGTGGGAGAGCCTATGGCAGAATAAAGTGTGTGGCAGCGATCTCATGGGCAAATGTTTTGTGAAAAACAAAAACTTTTTTTCCTGTGAGTAAACAACTCTTACTCCTGGAAATCAACACTATGTCAAACTTAAGCCTGGAGGAAACACATCTACTCAGAACATGTGTTGTGATTGAGCAGTAATTCACACCCGATAAATGACTAATGCACAATTACTCGTAGAAACAGCTATGTGAATGAATATTCCAAGTCTGAATGTTTTACATTTCTTCTAATTCTAGCATATTTTTTAAGATTTTAGGAAAGAAAGAAACACTTTGCTATGAACACGGTAGTTTAATATTTTTATTCCCAAAATGGAATCTTGTAAATCCTGTATTTTCTTAAAAGAAGAGGAAAATTATCTACATACATTTTAAGAAAAATAAGGGGAAAAAATAGAGCTCTAAATACTATAACACCATTATTTAATGGTCTCCCAGTATAAATTTAATTTTAACTGGGTACATTTATGGATGCAATGTACTCATTTATAGACGGCTACATCAAGGATTGGATTGAGAAGTTTGTATGTTCACTTCTTCTTCAGTTCATGGGTGTAATTTAGGCCCCTGAAGCCCAACTCTTCAGTCCCCCCCAACCCTGCATGGGGAGTCCATTCAGCTCAAGGCCAAAGAATACTTCTCAGATATGGAAGATTCAGGGGGGCCCAATCCACATTTTGCGGCTGGGGTGTAGGATGGGCATCATTTTGCATTACATCATGGGTTCAGTTCATTGCTGTTATGGGGAAAGAGTGTTGAAAAGACAAGAAGGTGATTAAGTAAATACATCTGTACTAACAGCTGGGATGGGACTAGAAGAACCTTATGCTAGGATCTCGTAAATTGAAGGTCAAGGTGTGGCAGCAGAGAGGGGCTGTAGTCAGGAGAGGCAGAAAAATGAAAAGTAGAGGCTGACAGGCAACTCTCATACATACAGGGCCTCATTTACAAGAAAGTGCTGATGTGCAGCACCGCAAGCCCTTTGGCTGCCCCACACTGCAGCACTTTCAAAGCACAGGGATGCAACATATTAACAATATGTTGCATTCCTGTGCTCTCCCCTGCAATGGCGCACAATGGGCTGCCATGCGCCAACGCAGGCACCATGGTGCAAGGATGCCTGCGTCACAGGGATGATTGTTTATGTGCAGGAAGGGTTCGCTTCCTGCACATAAACAATCAGAAATTGTTTTTTTCAACTTCTGTGTGCTGCTTTAGCTCACATAGAACTTGCAAAACGTCAGTTTTTTATGATTGTTAGGAGAAATTAATACATTTCTCCTCGTTGCGCCTCCCCATTCAGATGCATTTCCAAGTTTACGATTTCTCGTAAATCTGGAAATATCTGAGATTCCATGGGGTGTTGGGTGGGAACACCCACAGCAACACACATTGCTACTTTCACACAAAGTGCTGTGTGTAAAGTGGCCATATTTACAAGGACAGGAAAAATATGGGGCAGTAAAATGTGCTGCCGGTGCGTCACAAAAAGTGACGCACCTGTGGCACAAAGGGCTTGTAAATAAGCCCCATATTTTTTTAACTACTCTCACAAAAGAACTGGCAGCAAGGACAAATGTGGCAATACATCCATTCTGGCTTAATTAATTGGTCACAAACAGGTTACATTTAAAATATCTTATGGGTTACCTGCTGCAGAGATCTTTGTGTGCCAATCAATTGTCTGGGAATAACAATATTGGTAAGAAAAGAAACTTGTGGTTAATGCACTTGCTGGAGAGCTCTGTGTTTTGTCTGGTCACAGTTTTTACTCATCATAACAGCATTGAGGGCTATTGTGCCTGCTGTAAAGCACAAAGTGTAACACACAGATCACAGATTTCTATTTCTATTTATGTTTTGTATTTGCATTTGTAGATAGTTTAGTGGGTTACTGCTTTTGTCATAGAGGTTTTAATTACATGCACTTCACAAGTTACAGTCCTAATTTAGCATATTGAGCTATGAAACGATATAAAGAAGCTATATGCAAACTGCAAGGAGTAGGTTTTGAACAATACTGTTTCATTATTCTAGGGTTGCTTAAGAGGATTCCTTTGAATGGTAATAAAGACTTATTAATACAGACAACCCTAATCGCTGTGTTATGTGTTAAATCCTGGCTGTGTTTTTCCTATCAAGCACTCTTAACATATAAAGCCTACTGTGAGAAATTGAGTTGTTGATTGAGGGTGTGTGAGCCCCTCTCAAGCAAGAGCCTCAAACCTTGTCAGGGTGAGCCACAAAAGTCACTAAATTAACCTGTGCTTAACTGTCAGCTATCTTGGCACAAAGGAAGCCCAGTTTAACTTAGAAGCATTGTGTAAAGTATTTATGCAGCACACACATAGTAATAAAGAGAAAACACAACAAAAGAACAATCCCACATCAATATAGAAAAAATAGAGTAAAATGTAATAACTTATTTGACAACAAAAATAAAATGGATAGAACCAGACATATGCAATTTCAAAGATTTATATAAGGTATAGTACCTAAAACCACAAAGATCCACTCACAGTTATCTGTTAATGCGAGAACAGGTGAAAGTGACAAGCTTAGGCCTACCACGATGGAGCATGGGCTGTATACAGGGACCAGGTTAGTCCTGTTGATAAAGCTACATTCTAAAGTCCAGCACGAAGAGTTCCATTTGCAGTGGAGGAGGCCGCGAGGCGCTGGGAGAGTGTCGCAGATGGTCCTTGCTGTAGTACGAAAAGTAGTCGGGGCATCACAGAAGGGCGTCACTGAAGTGCCAAGATCCTTTTGGGCGTTATGGGTGGTCATTTCTGGAGATTCATGTTGGCTCTCATTACTGGCTGTCAATGCTGTAGTGCAAAGTGCAGATCTTGTGTTGCTGGTCGTCACTGGTGGTCACTGTAGCGCAAAATGTTGGGTCGACCAGAGCTTTCCATTAGTGGTTGGTGCAGGCAGCACGATCTTGGTGCAAACAGGCCTGTTTTGTGGTCACGAAGAGCCCAAAGCTTCAGGTTTGCTCCTTTACTTTTAGGAGGCTCTCAACTGATGCCACACATGGGCCCAGGACCTGGGATTCACCTCTTGGGGATCACAAACCCACTCCACGGGAGACCAGGAGGGCTCAGGCAGGTTTAGTGCAGCATGCCAGCTGCGCAGTTCCAAGGATACCAATGGTGCTTGTGGTGTCCATATAGCTCAGTACAGAATGTCAGTCAGCTGGCCCTTGGAGTCACTTGAGCCTGGGATGAAGGGCGTAGGTCCAGTTTCCCATCTCAGAGAGCAGGGCAGGCCTCAAGCAGCAGGGTAGTCCTCTGTCAGCAGAACAGTCCTTTTTCTGTTGTATCCACAGGTCCAGGGGTGTAGTGAAGAGTGAGACTGAGGGTTCATTTTTTACACCCGGTGCCCACTTTGAAGTGGAAGAAATCTATAGAAAATTCTCCCTACAGAAGTGTCTGGAATTTCCGGCTTCCCTGTCCAGGTACCAGCCTGTCTGAAGCACAATAGGCTTGTATGAAGTCCTCTGTGTGTGAGACGAGGTAGTATCTTTAAAATGCAAATGTAAAAGGTAACAGCTTAATCCCCCTCATTAAGTCAGAATGGCCCATCCTACCAACACCCGGACCCTCTATTGTGTGGCTGTCTAGGAGCAATACACAAAGGCCAACTACCAACTACACTTAGTCATGTGACCCAGGAACAGGCAACAGGCACCAAATAGTTAGCGCAAGAAAATACCAACTTTCTAAAAGTAGCATTTTCAGAAATGTGACCTAAGATCTGACTTATCCATTAAAGAGGGTTTCAATTACAATTCCTTGGACACCAAACATGGTATTCACACCTGCTCTCCAACAACATTTATCAGTTATTAAATGTAATAAGGTAAGCCCATGAGCCAATGTTATCCTATGGTAGAAGTAGGATGTGCAGTAGTGAAATATTACTTTAAGAGTTTTTCACAACCAGTACATGTATGTACATGTCCAACTTTTTAAAGCTCTCCACCCTGCCCTATAGGCTGTTTAGGGCCTACTCTACGGGTGCCTTATATGTATTAGAAAGGAAGGTTTAGGCCTGGCAAAAGGTTTATTTTGCGAGGTCAAAATGGCAGTTCAAAAATACGTACACATGATGCAGTTGCGGACCTGAGACTTGTTTAAAAAGGCTACTTAAGTGGGTGGCACAATAATAGCATTTAATATGCAGGCACTGGTACATGTAGTACCACTTTAGTAGGGAATTTCAAGTAAATGTAATGTGCCAATTGAGTGTTAGCCAATTGTACTATGTTTAAAGAAGAGAGCACAAGCACGTATCACTGGTTAGCAGTGGTGAAGTGCAGAGAGCCCTAAAGCAAACAAAAACAAGTTCAGAGAACCGGAGGGGTGAAAGCAAAAGGTATGGGGGTGATCCTGCATAGCCAGGATGAAACTTCAACAAAAGGAGGACTGATGGCCTTTTAAGGTAAGCCTTTGTATTGGTCCCAGATGGAAGAGAAAGTAAGAAACACTCCTCATCCTGCAGTTTGCTGCTCTGAACAGAAAGTAGACAATGTGTGAGTGCTGCTGAATGTGTCCTGGTGTTGGTAAATTACCAGGCCAAATTCACTATATTTCAATGTGCCCTGCTTGGATCCGGCATCTATTATTGAGCCATATTCCCCTCATTTCCTGAACAGGCTGGTAGTATTTGAGTTTGTGCACGGTATTCATTGTTTTACATAATAAACGGTTTTGTGTCAGAGGTGTCTTAATTTGTCAACAGTCAGATCTATTGGTGGGATTCACATGTGCAAAACGTTTTTTGTTGGAAAAATGTTAGCAACAATGACAAATACATTGTATGGTGCACAATGGTGTGCACATTAATCACTGAAAAATGTACCACCGCTAAAATCAAATACTGCCACAGCTTTCCCTGCCGACAAATTGAAATACTGCTATTACAAAATGTTTTACATGATTCAGCCAATATCACTGAAACATTACAACACTGTCAACACAAACTCGTTTATTATGTTATCCGCAGTGGTGTTATGAAACGTGAGGGAGCCCCTCCTTCTGCAAAATATACTCAGGTGATCCAACCCTACACCATGTGCTGCCATCTTCTGTCTCATTGAAATCCATTAGGAACTTGTAATTTTCAATGTATGAAATGCTAGCTAAAAAAGAAGTTTCTTATTATGAGATTGATTTACAAAGTAGGAGGCTGATTGCATATCCCTTATCCGACAGAACTATGAAGGCCAAAAAATGACTTTTACATTGTTGAATACGTCTAGAGTGTTTATGCAGCTTTATTTGTGTGTGTTTGTTTATTTACTCCTATATATAATAATATACAGTGATAGAACAAGAGAGAGAGAGAACATATGCATAGATGCAGTGTCGTTATTTAGTATATATGTAACTACAGAGAGCGTAATTCGAAATTATCCAGCACAAGGTCTATTCTACGTTCTATAAACATGTATTTACTTCTTAAGTATACAGGTATGCAAGATTAACACATGCTATCACATTTCATTTAAAAATACTAAGAATACTTTCGGATTTCAAACATAAGACATCTTTAGATGCAACATACCACTTAAACATAATTTCATTAATCACTGAGAAAACTCATATTCTTCCATGTATCAGTGGTATTAACTTATTCTTTTTTTTGTGTTATAATTTTTTTTATTGACATTTTGAGAAAATGTCATCATAATTACAATAAAGTTAAAAATAACTTACAATTTGAATGATATGAATAAATATACAAAATATGTGGGAAAGAAAAAGAGAAAATGCATATATGATAAATACTATGCACCGATAAATAACACTTACAACTATAAAGATAAAGATAAATAGTAAGAAATACAGTTGAAGAAATATGGTGTGAGAAACGTTAAATATTTAAATAATGCAAGCAACATATATATATATAAGAAATATAAAAGTCTTAAAGAATCAATTATACTCAATAGATATATAAATTGAGTATATAGATTAAACATTATATATAGCCACAAATATAGAAAATAGTAACAAAATCTCCTCAGCCCTCAAGGAGTAATTCATTTGTAAAATCAAAAATTGTAAAATATATTGAGAAAGGAGTATTGAATAGAATATAGAAAAATAGTTGATATAAGAACTAACAGGGCATACCAATAGAAGTTATATGAAGAGAAATGAGGAATGAGATGTCAATAAGATATAGTAAGAATAAAAGAATAGAAGAAAATTAGAAAAGAGAGAATAATAAGATAATAATAATACAACACAACTATACATTAGTATAATAATAGGAAAGCATGAGAACCAGGGGGGAAGTAGGGAGGGGAGGTAGGAAGAAAGAAAGTATATTGTCAAATCTCACATCAAGTGTTATTAGTATCCGCTCCTGGAGTGTTGTCATCAATATCCATGCCACTATTCAGATTCAGGAAAGGTGACCAAACAAGAAGAAATATGTCAGTTCGATTTTGAAGATTATAAATTATTCTCTCATGTGATGCTGTTTGGAACATAGTTGTCAACCATTCTTCTTGCGAAGGAGGAGATGGAGATTTATAGTGGCGTAGAATGCATATTTTTGCTGTGGCCATTGCTGTGTGAAAAAGACAACATTGGTGTTTGGTGAGTTTTGGAGATAACTGAAGGTCATGAAGGATAATAACAGCAGAAGTGAACAGAAGATGTAAAGGCATAGTAGAAGATAAGATTTTTCCCACATATGCCCAGAAAAGTTGACTCAATAGACAGCCATGTGCTGAGTCACAGTTGGTGTTATCATATCTCCAGCAATTGGCATGGGAAAATAAACTAGCTTTCTTTAATATTGCAGGAGACCAATGCCAATCATGAAGAATCTTAAATAGACAAAATTTAAGTTGAGCTTCACGGGTTCCTTTATCTAGATTCTCCATCATTTTCTCCCATGCATCAGTAGTGTAAGAAATTGAAAGTCGTGACTGCCATTTAAATTGTAGTGTCTGTGTTAGAGGTTGAGAAGAAAGATGTGTTGTAAAAACTCTGTATAAACCAGATATCACTCCTTTATGTTTTCCCCAGGAATTTAGGTATGATACTATCTGTGAATTTGACAGCACCGGAGAATGTGAACCTAATTGTTGATCCAAACATTGCTTGAGCTGGTTATATTTTAGGGATTTATGCGATGGAAGCCCGAATTCCTCTTGTATTTGTGTGAATGTTTTAAAGTCACCATTATAAAAAATTTGATCTAATGTTTGAATACCTGCTGCTTCCCATAATGGCCATGATAATACCTTCTTATTAATACGAACATCAGAATTATTCCATATGGGTCCCTTTTCGTGTATATGGGAGTTTTTTTTTTTATTTCAAATCTTTTTTATTGAAGAAAAAGGATAAAAATAAAGACAATACAATAAATCTTTAAAGGTACAAATGAACAAGTTCTTGGTATCATGACACTTACAATAATCAAAAAGGAAATCAAGGGGAGAAGATAAGAAAAGGAAGAGAGAGAAAGAGAGCTAGAGAAGGGAAAAGATAGAGAAGAAGAGAAGAGAGAGGTGAGAAGAGAGAGGACAGGTGTATCAATAGGGCAATAGTAGTTAGTTTACCCAGACTCGGTACACTGTGTGTGTAGTAGAGAGTATGCAGCAAGTATACAAAACCACAAGCAAACACCTCAAATTCCACCTGGATACTGTCTAGAAAAGTCAATTGTTGATATGCATATCATGGTGGTTCAAAGTGGGAGGATGAAGCATCCAGGGATGTCCAGAGTTTTTTGTTCGAGGGCTTCCAAGTGGCTGACTGCAGTGCAGGATTATCTGCCCCCCTTAAAAATGAGAGCCATTCCAACCACATTTTGAAGTTGATTTCGTCAAAATTTTTCCATTTGTAAAGAATGACCTTGCACGCCAATGTCAGCATAATATCAAGCAGTTGCCTGTCATGAATGTCCGGCAATTGTGACTCCAGGGGACCTAAAATGACATAAATGAACTCTTGGACCGGTGTGATTCCAAGCACTTGTTGAATGTATGTAAATATTTTATTCCAAAATATTCGTAATAGGGAACAATGAAAAAACATGTGGTGTATATGGGAGTTTAAAGCTAATAAACGGACTGCTCTTTGCCACGATTTGGACATGGCTGATAGGATTGGGTTTGTGGGTTTTTGACGTGCAATTTTAGTGCCATAAAGTGCATATATCAGAGCCCGAAGATAAAAGATGGCATTCTAAATGGACCCATTGCGGAACATCAGAGACTCCTGGTAACATATATGATAATTGAGAAATCTGCAATGCTAAGTTATAATGTCCAATGGATGGAAGGCTCATACCACCAGAAGAATCGTGAGCCAAACTAGGTTTCATTGAGCCCATATAAAACATTTTTATTTTAGAATCTATGAGTCTCAAAGTAGACGAGGGAATATGGAGAGGGAGCATACCTAAGGTATATAGAAAACGAGGAAGTGTAACCATTTTAACAGCTTGAACGCTACCCCACATGGAAAGATGAAAAAAATTCCACTTATCAAAGTCACGTTGCATTTGAACAATCAGTAGGTTCAGGATATCTGTAATCATACCTTCCACAACCTTATTCACTAAGATACCCAAATATTTAAGACGTGAGGTTTGCCAATGAAAGGGGAAGTCGTGTATAGCCGCTTTAGGGGTTCCATCAGAAATAGGTAAGGCTTCACTCTTGTCCCAATTTATTTTATAACCTGAGAATGAAGAAAAAGTGTCTATAATGTGAAGCAAAGATGGCAATGAATTAGGGAGGTCTGTTAAGGTGAGTTATATGTCATCTGCGTATGGATAAAGTTTTGATTCACTTATAGGGAGGGGTATGCCTGTAACTGCTTCTGATTGACGAATCGTGGCAGCTAAAGGCACCATTGCTACAAGAAGAAGAAGTGGGCATAGGGGACATCCCTGACGAGTTCCTCTTTGGATCAGAAATGATTCTGATATGAAGCCTCCACAATTAACTTATGCGGAAGGATTATCATATAGTAGTCGTACTTTCTTAATAAACTGGTTTTCAAGGCCAAAACGTTCGAGCACTTTAAAAAGATAGTCCCATTCTATGCGGTCAAAGGCCTTTTCAGCATCTACTGATAAAGCTAATGCGTCTTGTGGGAGGATTTTAGCATAACATAGGGTATGCACCAGTGTACGTAAGTGATTCCTAGAGGAACGTCCTGGAACAAATCCTACTTGAGTTGAGTGAATTAAGGAAGGTATTTCCTTTTTAAGACGAGAAGCCAAAATGCTGGCAATTATTTTGATATCGCAATTCAGGAGTGAAATGGGCCCGGTATTAACTTATTCTTTCTCTACACTTCTGGGTCAACCTAGGCAAAGTAAATATTCTTAATATCTTAAATTGTATTACAATATAAAATGCATTTTTCCAAATCAACCAGACTCAAAAACCAAGGACCACACATTGCGGTCATACGTAAATCTCCTTGTTTGATTCTGGGCAAATCATTTCTTCTCCCCATGCTTCCTTCCCATTTACTACCTGCATTTCAGTTATACAAGGGTTGCTCTGCTGATACAAAAACCTACTGAATTATATTTCAAGGATTTTAAGCTGTAGGTTGTATATAGAATCACATTGAACACACTTCAAGCAGGTGGTGCACATTTTCATTTGACAAAGGGATGTTATGATAACAAAGGCTCAAGGATGTGTGCTTATCAAGTTTCTTGGAAATTATCAAGTTTCAGGGGGACTCCTAAATGCATCCTGAACAATATGAAGGAGAGAGGGAAAGTCTTTCAGTGTATAGAGCTGCTGTTCCATGTCACCGTCTACTTTGTGCTAGAAATGTCTTGACATGTCCTCACATGTGACCTGCAAGTTATACAAAGGTAAATGTAAAAAGAACATTAACACTCCTATACCTTTTATTATGATTAGAGCCTGGAACCTGCAGGTTGCAAACAGAACTCTGCAGCAAGCGCATTGACCCACTGATGTTTTTTAAGTCACTGTGTTTCCAGGTCTGTAAGCTTTCACATTACTGTACAAAGAATTTTTGAATGCAGCTGTCTGTGCATCCTTAGCTTAGCACTGACATCCTTTTTTTTTTTTTTTTAAATTTTTTGAAAACCTTTATTGAAACCAGAACACACAGCTATTCAGCCTGACATCCCGGAGGCAAGGCAGCAAGAATAAAGGAGAAAAATAGTGTCAAACAATTGAGACATAGTCGTCGAAGGTTAATTTTATATGATATAAATACAACAACAAGCGCCCGCGGGCGCGAAAGTGGCAGTGTGTATAATTTGACGCGGGGTGTCAGGGATGGGTAGGGAAATGAGGCAGGGAAACACGTATCAAAAATAAATTGCAGAATGGGAAGGAGGCGGGAGGGGGAAGGTATCAGGAGAATATAACACAATAGAGCTCAGTCGGCGTCACAGGTTAGGGAGAAGCAGTATCATGTTGACTGATTGGCTCAGGCGGTAAGCACACATCCCCCCTATATTCATTCCATGCTCCCCAAATTTTAGTCCAAGTTCGAGGTCTCCCTCTGGCCACATAGACTGTCTTCTCCCTGAACATGCACCAGTCCATGTTGGCCTTCCACTGTACCAGCAGGGGGGCCTCGGCCGCACCCCATCTCTGGGCTATGTCCCTCTTAGCTACCATGTTCCCAAGGGTAACCCACCTAGTCTGTGCAACGTTGTGGTCGGAAGGCTCCCATACGTTCAAGAGGCATCGACGGGCCTCCGCTTGGGCAGCCACGCCAGTCACTTCCTCCATAACGCGGTGTACCCTTCTCCAGTAGGAGGCGATCACCGGGCAGTCCCAGAGGATGTGTAGAAAAGTGGCAGGAGCTCCACAACCCCTGCGACAGAGACCATCAGGCGAGAAACCCATGCGCATCAATCGGGGCCCTGTCATATACACCCGGTGCAAGACCTTAAATCGTACGAGGCGAAGACGGGAAGAAACGGCAACCTCCTTAGGAGAGGAAACCGCGCTCTGCCAATCCTCATCGTCCAATTCAAGGCCATCTGCTACCCACTGGTCTCTCAAACTAAGGAGGAGGTCCGTGCGTGCATTGATCAGCTTTTTATAAGAGAGTGAGATTGCACTGTCCGGCATGTGCCCATCTAGGATCCTGTCTTCCAGTGGGGAACTTTCGGGAATGACGCCGTCCGGCGGAGAGGCCGAAAGCAGCGCATGTCGCAGCTGAGCGTAGCGAAAAAACTCCGTCGCGCCCAGCTGGTACTCAGCTTGTAACTGGGGAAAGGTCTTAATCAATCCCTTGGAGAGCATATCATCAACCCTGCTGATGCCGATAAGGTCCCACCTATCAAATCCCTTGGTGTGCCATAGTCTACCCAGGATGTCGGAATCAAAGAGGGGAGTGAACCTCGTGAGTCTGCCCTGCCACCCTTGTGCCTTAGTAACCGCTCGCCAGGTGCGGACAGCCGTGCGGGTGGGGCCCGACAACCGTCGGTCAAAAGACTTCGAGTATAGGGCCCGATAGTAATTACCATCGCCCATCAGCCACCGATCCATGGCATAGCCGGGGCTCGCCACTGGGCCATAGAAACCATGGTTTAGGGCAGCTAGCTGCGAAGACCAATAGTAACGGCGCACGTCTGGGAGGGCGATGCCCCCATCGTACCAGGGGAGCGTGAGTTTGTGAAAAGCAACGCGGGGGCGACCCTCCCAGAGGAGGGTACGGAGAAGGCCTTCGAGATCACGAAAGTAGCGGGCCGGGACAGGGTCTTGAGCGTTTTGAAGTGCGTACAGGAACCTGGGCAGGGCCATCATCTTGAAAAGAGCGGCACGGCCAAGGAGGGAGAGTGGCAGTTTACGCCAGCTATCCACGTCACGCCGCAACCGCTGAAGAGGAGGAAGCAGGTTGTTGTCATGCCTCAACTTGGGATTACCAGAGATGTAAATGCCCAGGTATTTGAAACCGCGCGTGGCAATCTGAATACCGCAGCCTCTGGGGAGACGCGGAGTATCCCCCTTGAGGACATATAGGGAGGACTTGGCCCAGTTGATAATCAGGCCGGAGTACCGCCCAAAATGTCTGATGACATCACAGGCCACGATGAGGGATCTGCAGGGGGAAGTCAGGTAAAGCAGTATATCGTCGGCGTACAGGGAGACCCTGTCTTCAAAGCCAGGGGCCCATGTAATGCCTCGCAAGTCAGGATGTGCACGCAATAATGCTGCAAGTGGTTCGAGGGCCAAGGCAAACAAAAGGGGGGACAGGGGGCAACCCTGTCTGGTACCTCGACGTAGGGGAAATGGCGCCGAGAGGCGACCGTTGACCGTGACATTGGCCATCGGGTCCGCATACAAGAGCCTCACCCAGCTCACAAAGACAGGCCCAAACCCGAGTTTGGTCAGCACTGCCCACAGGTACGGCCATTCGAGCGAGTCGAAGGCCATAGTGGCATCCAGGGACGCCAGGACAGCCGGCTCTTCGAGAGTGTGGGCCCTGGCCATGACACCATGGAAGCGGCGCAAGTTAAGGGCTGTGTTTCGGTGAGGGATGAATCCAGACTGGTCGGGGTGCACGAGATCGCCAATGACTCCAATCAAGCGATTAGCCAGCAACTTGGCGAGGACCTTGGGCTCCACATTAAGGAGAGAAATAGGACGGTACGAGCGACAGACGTCCCGTGGCTTACCCTCCTTGTGGATGACCACGATGGTAGCCAGTCGTTGATCCAGGGGGAGAGAGCCTCTCTCAAAGGACTCCAAGAACATTCTACGGAGGTGCGGGGAGACCGCGTCCGAACGGATTTTGTACAGTTCCACCGGTATACCGTTAGGCCCGGAGGCCTTTCCGGTCCTTAGGGAGCGGATCGCAAGGTCAATCTCTTCGGCGGTGATGTCTCTATCCAAGTCCTCTCTCTCCTCCTCGGAAAGACTGGGCAGGTCAATATCGGAAAGGAAGGCCGACGAGTCCGCCTCCGAAAAGTCAGAGGCAGAGTCATAGACCCCCTGATAGTAGTCAGCGAATGAATCAACAATGGCGCTAGGGTATACCACACCGTCGTCTCCGACGAGTTCGGGCACCACACGGCTGGCCATCTCCCTTCTGTCGAGCCAAGCCAACAACTTCCCGGCCTTATCGCCCACATCGTAAATACGGCCTCGCTGTTCCTTGGCCAGGACGAGAGCGGCATTAGTGGCCAGGGCGTGGTACTCCGCTTGTTTCAGCGAGAGAGTATGGAGGACAGAGGGGTCCGGCTCGGGTCCCAATTGGGCCTCGAGGCGCAGCACTTCCTGCTCGATAGCCAGCATGTCAGAGTCTCTAGTCCGACGGGTCTCAGCGATGAGCGCCTGGGCCTCGCCACGGAGCACTGTCTTAAAGGCTTCCCAGAGTGTAACGGCCGACCTCACCGAGCCCACGTTCTCGGAGAAGTAAAGATCAATGGCTTTGGCCAGGAGGGAGCGGGTTTTGAAATCCCGGAAATACCACGGGTTGATCACTGCCGGGCGTTCCGACAGGGTCACTCCAAAATCAAAGGAGACCCATAACGGGGAGTGATCGGAAATGCCCCGCGCCAGAAAGCGGGCTTCGGAAACGGCAAGTGCGTCCGAAGCCAATGTGAGAACATAGTCGATGCGCGAAAGGCTCCCGTGTGCACCCGATAGGAAGGAAAATTGGCGGAGCGTGGGATGCAAACGTCGCCACCCGTCCACCAGCCCAATAGACTCAAGGAAGGACGGCAGCCACATCTGCGGGCCACGTAGGTCGCGGGGCGGTTGGCGATCAAGCAGACCGGAGCAAACAGAGTTAAAGTCACCTCCCACTATCAAACGACCAGCCGGCATAGACAAGATGGCACCACCAAGGTCATGAAAAGTACTAGACTGGAGCCCTGGGGGGACATACACAGAAAACAACGTGAGGGAACGCCCTTCCCATCTACCAGCTACGGCGGCGTACCGCCCCCTATCATCAATCAAAGTGGTCTCTATCTCTAGGGGAAGGGACGCGCGCACGAGTATGCCCGCCCCCCGGGAGCCGGAAGAGAACCCCGAATGTGCCACCATTTTATAACCCTTACGATTCAGGGCTTTACAAGCGTTGCCCACCAAGTGCGTCTCCTGAAGAAGGACAATATCTGGCATATGCCGTTTAATCAGTTGTATCACCACCCCTCTCTTGATTCGATCACCCAACCCGTTAACATTCCAACTGAGAATTCTTAACATCCTACCCCTCATCCCTCCACTGCCCGCCCCACCCAAAGCCCGAAGACACCCGCATCAGAAACAGTTCAGGAGCACCAATGTCCCATTGCCACACAAGAGAAAGAAAAAGGAAAACAACACAAACCATAACTGTACCCAACAAACCCCCCACCCTGCACCCCTGCATCAGACTAGAAAGCCCCCCCAACCAGCAGTGTGCCTGTCGCCCCATTAACTACTCTACAAAAGACCCAGAGGAGTGAGGAATCCCCGTGAAATCGTCCCGCCACCCACCATGTAAAGAAAGGAGAGAATAGTAAGCAACAAAAACACCAGTCCGGCGGTCATTCGAGGCAGGGGTAGCATCAGCTCCCAGTTCATTCTTGCGGCTCCGCTCCGCCCGAGGCGCCTCCAACATCATCTTCCTGCTCATCACGCGCAGGCGAAACAGTGTCCAGCCATTCGCTGACGTTCTCAGGATAGTCAAAAAAGAAGGCACGTCCCTTGTGTTCAACACGGAGCTTCGCAGGGAACTGCATGGAGTACTTGAGACCCATGTCTCTGAGGCGTCTCTTCACCCCCGCGTAGCTCAGCCGCTGATGCTGTACCAGCCTGGCGAAGTCCGGGTAAAAGTGCACCTCCGCATTTTGGTAGTGAAGTGGTCCGTGCGATCTGGATGCTTGGAGGATCGCATCTCGGTCTCTGAAATTGAGGAGGCGCGCCACAATCGGTCGCGGCGATGCTCCCGTTTTAGGTGGGCCCCCTGGCACACGGTGGGCACGTTCCACTGAGAAAAAATTACTCAGCCCAGAGGGCGCCAAATGAGTCTTAACCAAGTCCTCCACAAACAGGTCCGCTGCGCCATTCTCGGACCCTTCCGGTACCCCTACTATGCGGACGTTCTGCTGCCTGGCTCGCCCCTCAAAGTCCTCCAGCCGCTTTGAGAACAGATCAGTAGTCGACCGCAGGTTGCGGGCCTCAGTCTGCAGTTCGGAGACATCCGAGGTCAGACTGGCGGTCTTGATGTCGAGAGTTTTCACACGCTCATTGGTCTTGCCCAAGTCGGCCCTGATGAGGGTAATGTCAATAGCCATGGAATCCACTTTATGAGACAGAGTCTCGTGCTGCTGCTGTACGTCGGCACGGAGGCTAGTAATGGCACCCATGATGTCCATGAGGGTAGGATCCGAGCCGTCCGGCGGGCTAGTCGATGGGGTCCCTTTGGAGACGGCCCCAGATGCAGGTGGCGACTTGAGGTTTACATATCGCTCCATGCGATTGTTCTGTGTTTGCGATTTGCCCCGACCACCTTTATTCGATGCCCTGTCCGGATCACCTCTGCCCGCCATGATGGGTACGTGAGAACAAAGGCAAGGCGGCAGCAGGTCTGGGTCCACAGCCGAGAGGCAGACGGATCAAGAAGTCTCGACCAGGCTGACGAGGGCCAGGCAGGAGCGCAGTGTCTTCACCAAGGAGGCGGCAGGCGGGCACCACGCAGTCCGATCATGCGAAGTGGCGAAGTGACGAAGTCCGGAGGGACAATGGCACCGTCACGGAGCGGAGTTCAGCTCGACGTAACTCTGCTCAGGAGCCACCGATTTGGAAGCCGATTGCAGTCCCCGCCTCAGTAGGCCACCAGCATTACAGTTCCACCAACGTGGGTCAGGATTTCAGGCAGGATAGTTGCGGTGGATCGGACGGTCCACGGAGCTCCGAGCTTACGCGGCCATCTTGGTCGCCCGCGAAGCTCCTCCCCCCAGCACTGACATCCTAAATCCAATTGGTTGCTTTTCCACCATGCAACCATAGCCAGATCAAGGAGATACAGGAGCTGTTCCGACAGGAGTCTGTCTTTTGGCATACTGTCTCTAGTGTGCTGCTACCAGTACAGGTGGTAATGGGCACCCCTGAAGAATCCGGTAAGAGACCCCTGAAATATCTGCATTTTAACTGTCCAGCTGTAGTGTTGCATGGAATGTTATCAAAACTCTATTTAGAGTGTTTATGTAGGCTGTGTTCAATATTCTAAGTATTTACGTAGAAGGTTTACAATGTTGGGGAGATAGAGAGATTAAGGGCTGTGAGGAGCAGATCTATTTTAACTGCGGGTTGTTCTACAATAAAAAAGATTTCCCTTCCTAATACTTTTGTGTGAAATAGTTACTACACCAGTATTAGGTTGTTTCCTCATTCTTTCCCCGTGCACATAGCCTCAACAACCCTCGGCTGACAATGTAGTTTGCAAAATATAAATGATGTAATTCATGAGGGATGGGAAATAATGCTTTCTTAAGGAAAGCAATACTGACCAAAGCATGATGGATCTTAAATATGAACTTCACATTAGGATCGGTTGTCTCCTATATGGATCTTTTTTGAGTTCTTGCACTGTCTCTTGGAAGCTTTAACTCCCAATTGTAAAGTCGGGTCGCTCCCCATGTAAAAAACCACGGACACTGTGTGTACTTTACACGTTCCTTTATTTCTCGGAGGGAGAGCGCGGGCCATACGCTTCTCTCAATGCCCCTGTCTGCAATGGCTACCGCATCTCCCATCAGGCTTTGCATACTTCACATGGAGGTTGGGCAGCTAGACCGCAACACCACATATCTCTCACCTTTAACAACACCAATAAGTTGCATAGCTATGCGTATACAGAAGCACAATATAAGTGGCGCCTAAAAATAGTTGTGCAATAACAGATAACATTGTTTTCACGGTGAAGGCGGGGGAAGGAAGGTGGGTGAGGGGACAAGGGAGAAGGAGAAAATCAGGAATCATGGTAGTGTGTAGTCAGGGTGGGTGTGATGCGGTATGCCCATACCTTGTGTCTTTCCCGCGCTGATGGCTGCTTGAACGGAGCCCATGAGCACTCGGTTAAATCGTTCTGCTAGGCCGTTACCTGCAGGGTGGTAACTGGAGTGTGTTTGGTCATGACTCTGTTTCTTTTGATGAAGGCATTTCATTTCTGCGACATAAATCGGGGGTCGTTGTCACACGTAATGACTCTCAGAATCCCTTCTCTCAAAAAAACTGCGGTGAGAAAGGCGGTAATGGCTTCCGTGTCCACTTTCTCAGAAAACATCCTTTACGACGCAACTTTTACAACGCAGTACCTTTACAACGCAGGTTTTTCAACGCAAGTCATTACAACGAATTGCGCTGGGGGCGCTCTAGGATTTGTAATAGTTTAATTTACTATCCAACACCTTCCCTACTATCCACGGGGACTGGAGTTGGAATAGTAAATTAAACTATTCACTATCCAGAACCCCCCAATGCAAGTCGGTGTAACGACTTGCGTTGAAAAACCTGCGTTGTAAAGGCATGCATGGTAAAAGCATGCGTTGTAACAACGTACATCCCACTTTCTCGCATACTTCTACCTCCGCCCACTTGGAGTATCTGTCAATCAGGATTTGGGTACACCACATGAGTCCAGGATGGGGCCCAAGATGTCGATAGACAAGTCCTCCCAGGGGTTGTCCGGGGTGGTGAATTTCCCCAGAGGCGTTCTTAGCAAGGTCAGTGAGTTGACCACATTGCTAGAATGCTTGCATGCTCACACGTACTTCTTCACTTAGTTGTCAATGGCAGACCACCAGTAAGACTGTTTAACTCTTCTCTTCAACTTCACTATTCCCAAGTGGCCTTCATGCAGGATGCTGAGTAAGTGCTCTGTTAACTATCATGGAGGGATGCCTTTGTCTCCTCGTAGCAAAAATATGGCATCATCGCTGATGGAGAGTCATCCCGCACTTCCCAAAATTTCCTGAGGTCGTCGTTCATGTGCCTCTTCTCAGTCCATCCCTGTGTAACTAGCATTTTGATGTAGGAGAGTTGGGGATCCGTGTTGTATTCTGGCTCCCATTCTTGTGCACTAATCACGTCCTCCTGGTCTGTTGTGAACGCTTTAGTGTGCTCATCCCAGTCCGTGTGTATCGGTGTCTTCTCCATTGCAGCTGACCGGCTGAGGTAATCTGCCACCTTGTTCTTTCTCCCTGGTAAGTACTCTACATCATAGATGAAGTCCAGCAGTCTGAGGTTCATGTTGGTGATACGCAGGCTGGAACTGGCATGGCCGCTGGACGTGAGGACTTTAACCAATGGCTTGTGGTCCTTTCTGGGGGTAAACTGGGAGCCCCAGAGATACTGTCAACATTTTTCCATGGCCCATATGGCTGCCAGCACCTCCTTCTCTATGATGCTGAACTTCTCTTCTTTGGGGGCGAGGGAATGGGAGGCGAAACTGATGGTGGTTTCTGTGCCATCAGGGTCCATCTGCGACAGGACAGCCCCTAAGCCTTTTTCACTGGCGTCCGTTGTCAAGATGCTGGGAGCGGATCTGTCGAATCCGTGCAGGGGAAAAGCATCGCAGATATCCTTCTTGACTTTCTCAAATTCTTCATTAGACTCAGGCAACTAGCTGAAGGCATTTTTCTCTTTCAAGATTTGACATAGGTGGTGCGTCTCAGTGGCAAAGTTGTGGACAAATTTGCTGTAGAACTCAGCAAACCCTAGGAATGAGCAGACCTCTTCCTTGTTCTGGGGTGACTGGATAGCTTCTACATTGGCTTGCTTCGGAGATATCCCACACTCACTTATGTTGTGCCCACAAGTATGTGCCAGAGCATAGTCCAAACCTGCATTTCTCCAATTCCGCCCTGAGGCCATTGGATGACAGAGTCCGTAGCACCGCTGTCAGCTGTCAGCTTTGTGTCATGGTCCGCTTTAGTTTTCCCCATGACAAGCATGTTGCCTTGGAAATACAAGGCTCCGCTGATGTCTTTGAACAGTTGTGCATCAATTTTTGAAAAACAGCGGCTGCAGACGCCAGCCCAAATGGCATCCACCGAAATCTGCAGCTCCCAAATGGGGTGATGAAGGACGTCAATTTTCTGCTGGAGGGATGAAGCAATATCTGGTGGTACGCCACTATGAGGTTCATCGTTGAGAACCACTTGATCCCCTTGGTCTGAGATAGCATTTCACAGATTTTTGGTAACAGAAATTTGTCTATGATTATATTTTTGTTCAATCCCCTTGGGTCTATGCAGAGACGCACCTTCCCACTTGGTTTATGCGCCACCACCAAGGGCCCCAGCCATTCTGTGCTGTCGAAGGGTTCGATTATGCCGTTGTCTTCCAGGCGCTTCAGTTCCATCTGCACAGCTTCTCTGTAGTTGAACGGGATATTATAAACTTGATGGCATACTGGTACTGTGCTGTCCTTCAGGAGGATTCTGTGCATGAATTTGGATAGCTTTCCTATGGTACTGCCGAAGACTGAGGGGAATTTCTTTTTTAAATTTGCCTTCTATCGATGCTGGTGGGTTGTCTGTCATGAGAACTTAAGTCACTCCGCCAGGGTTGAGCTGGATTCCTAACGCCCCTTAATTGGTCCACCCCAGGATGGAGGGCCCCTTTTCTGCAACGTACAATTTACCTACTGAGTTCCTCCCTTTGATTTCAAAAGTGAGTTGACGGAAGCCTACCATGGGAATTTTCTCTCCCGTGAAGGTGACTGGGTGTACATCAGAGGGCTGTAGGTGACTTCCTATGGTGCAACTAAAGTCTCTTTCACAGATATTCTGTTGAATTATGGTGTATGGTGACCCTGGGTCTGCTTCCATGGATACTTGGACACCCCCTATGGTCAACATACAAGAGGGCTTCCTATTGCTAGTGCAATCGATCCCCATGATTTGGTCACCAATGCATAAAATACAGTCATCATCAGCATCGCCCTCCGCCCCCTCAGTTTCAGAATCGTACATAACACATTTGACAGTAGCATTGCTAGGTTTCCTCCTGCAGACTTTCCCAAAATGAGCCATCATCCCACAAAAGAAACATTTTACTCGAAAAGCAGGACACCGCCTGCCGTTGGCCATATGCACTTGACTCCCACATCGGTAGCAACTGCCTTTTTGGCCACTAGGGAATTTGTTGGGTCCAGTATTTTTCTTCATCGGTTTCCTGCTGTTTCTGGCCCCAGCATTGGACCAAGGTTTGTCTTTTGGCGCTTTCGTGTCACTCAGTCTGCACACAGTGGGTTTATTCTCACTGTCCTTCTTTGCTGCTACTGCGCATCTTTTGGACAGTACTGCCTTCTTTACATTTGCAATAATCTCATTAAGGGGGGCCTCCCCACTAACACACAACTTCTCCTGTACATTTGTGTTGATTGAGTGCATTATTATCAGGTCTCGCACTAGGTCATCATGAAGGTGGCCAAATTTGCAATTTACTGCCAGTCTTTTCAGCGCAGCCAGGTAGTCTTCCACCGTCTCTGTATCATTTTGCTTTCTTTGAAAGAAATTGGAACTGTCTATGGCCGTGCAAGCAACTGGTTGATAATGATAGTCCAAATCTTCCAAGGTGTGCTGGAATACATCATTGTCATTGGGACCCCTAGTCTTTTTTCACCATACTCTCGAAGACTCGCAACCCCTCCAGCCCTGGTTTATGTAATAGAATTTTCTTCCTGCGGTTACTCGAAAAGGCCTCTCCCCCTTCATCCTTCAGGGCAGACAGATAGTTTAGGAAGTAGCCCTTGAAAGCAGCCCATTTCATGGCTGGCTCTGACAGGAAGGGGACGGGGTTGGTGAGCGAGAAGGTCTTTGCACACATATTAGTTGACCGGTGGATGTCGGACTGAGGACCCCCGTTGATGGAGGGAGTAGCGGTGGGCGGATTGCCCTCTTGGTCAGAGGTGGCACTGTGCAAGTGAAGTGGTTCCAGCGTGGCCTTTAACTTAGTGTAGCAGGGGTATGTACTGGCGTTTCCCAGGATGCCCCACACAGCAAACCTGGGCAACTTGACATTAAGGGCCTTGGAGCTGCAGAGCTTGTGTATGGCACGGTAGGGATTGCCAGGCCCGCGTCAATAAGCAGGTAAGTGAAGCAGCCTCTCAGGGAATCAAGGCATGTGGACTGGACCATGTTTCACCTCCTTGTGGGTGTTGGAGAGAGTCTTACTACCTGTTGTTGGCGCAGGGACGCATTGCAGGCACTTACTGTTGCAACGTGGTGCTCTCTCTTGCAGGGCCTCGGAATTGGGTGTGCACGTGCACCGGACCAGGAACTGACCTTGGAATGCGGCCGGCAAGTGAGGTCTGTTGATACATGCAAGAGGGAATCGGAAGACGCAACCCACTGGCGGCCGTCGCACTGTTGCACTCCTCTTTCAATGGCTGCAACACGGGTCCGTGGCTTTACGTGGCGGCTCGCGTAGAGTGTGGTAGCCGCTGTTCAAGGTCCGTCTGCTTCGTCGCCACTTTGTAAAGTCAGGTCACAACCTATGTAAGAAGCCACGGACACTGTGTGTACTTTACATGTACCTTTATTTCTCGGAGGGAGAGTGCGGGGCATACGCTTCTCTCAGTGCCCCTGTCTACAATAGAAGCCGCCTCTCCCATCAGGCTTTGCGCACATCACGGGGTCGTTGAGCAGCTAGACCGCAACATCACACCAATTTCACATAGATACACTTTGCACTCACACAGACACACACAATGTCTAACACACACACATCTACTCCTCAACAGAAAAACACACATACATAAATACATGGTTTCCCACAGAAACTTTTTCATCATCATCATCATAATGTTTTTTCGGGGTATTTACCCCATAAAACATGTACATACATAAAAATTGCAATAAATAAGAGTAAAAATAAGTGTTGCTCATACATATCAAGATGTACAATGCAGATTATTCACTTAGGATGTTGGCAATTTCATAACATCAACATAATCTCACGAAATGAGCTTTGTAAAGTAAAAACCATCTTATTGGTCATTCATAACTGTATGTTAAAAGAATAAAATTCATTAAAGTATATATCAATCAAAAGATGTCGAATTTATCTGCAGAAATACAAAGATATAAAAGGTTTACAATTATTATGCGAGTTAATAAAAATACCTCCTATACTTGTATGTTAAATACCTAAAGGATTACTACAGGGTTGCTATTTTATAAGTAATACCCGAAGCGCTTCCTCACTAGCCAAACCGCGTAAATATATCTGCTTACTGAATATACAATAGCCAAATTGGTATTTGTCTGGAGGGTCCTGAAGGCAATTTGATATAGCCTAATGCCAAGATTTAGGCAAAGTGGTCTAACCCAGGTACTTCTTGCTCTTTTATACAATGGACAAAAAGAAGAACAGATGTTCAACATCTTTTACAGAGGTCCTACAGGATGTACAAACAACCTGGGTGTCCTGATTTGATTTACATTTGCTAGAAAAGTGTCTGCCTGCAAGGTTCCTATTCTAAGTTTAATACATAAAGTGCGAGCATGATAAGATCTTATAGAATCCATGAAAGTTTCAGTTTGAAGGATAGGAACCCCACAGTAAGGCTTCCTGAACCAAAAATTCCATGATAGAGCTTGATTGTGTGTGCCCAATATGCCGATTTGACAGCAACTCTTGTTCCACCCCTCATTGGAAAAAGATCCCTCCATATTTTTTTCCATGCTTATGGTCAATGAGGTAGATTGTATGTGGTGGAATGAAGAGATGGTATTTGAATTATCCAAGTTTAAAACCTCGATTAGGGTTTTCTTGTAAGAATCTAATTCTGGAGTTGTCCAAATCCTGATCCAAAAAAGTAATGGTCTTAAAGCAGCTATATCACCTATACGCTTTGACCCTTTGTCAAAAAAATACTTGGACTCTGGGTGTACTTTGGGGTAGGCGGGCTAATGATTTCATAAAGGTATTGATCTAGAGCTACCAGCTAATCAGGTTTCAATACTCAATAACATCACATACCATTGGCCCATACACATTCACCCAAATCCCTGATGCGCTGGGGGTCATGTTTTAATCACATAAAGATCTCGCTTTCTTCACAGTTTCATGTCTAACAAGTCTAAATACATAACTAAACCTGTATATCAACTCTCTAATCACAGACTCTCAATATGATTAATAACATTTATCTCAGATATTTGTAAATTAATAATGCTCATCACATACATGTTACAAATGCAAACAATGAAATTCACAAAAGGGAGAGAAAAACATCATCAAATTTAAACAGTGTCATTCTCATCATCAATATACGATATGCACATGAAGGAGTGGATAGATTAAGAGACATAAATTCAGCAAAATAATGTGAAACAATATACTTTTGATGGAGGGGATAGATGAAGAGACATAAGTTTCAAAGACAAAAATATTTATTTTGCAAAACATATGCAAAGCACGAATCAGACGGATATACTAACCCAAAGATCAGTGAAATACCACTCCCCTGTCCAAGGAGGTAGTGGCGGTCCCCTGAATTAGAGTCAGGGAACAAAGACTTCGAAACCCAGGAAAGGGACAGGGACAGCTAGGCCTCTCTATAATCCGATGGACTGCAACGCATACCCCCTCTCTCCTACAGCCTCTCTCCTACCGAGCCAACCATACCCCCAAAGGCACCCTAGTTATACCCTAAAACCTACATGTCCATCCCACATTAGTTGCAACAAGTCACGAAATTCGGCTTTTCATTGGTTGATTTGGGAGGTGGTCTGTCACACCAACAGGTTCCCATTCACAATTCTATGTGCTCATTGCTCTATATCTTCTCTCATGACATCATGTTTTTTCTTGTTCATACATTTATTACATGTAGCCTTTTCATTATTTTTCTCATGACTCTCGCAGAAGAAGTCTTGGGTCGCACGTCCAGTCTCATCCTTTTGGCAGGAAAACAATGTTTTCTGTGCTGAACGACCTTGAACTTTTACTCTTCTCCTGCAATACTCGGAGCTTCTGTCTGCTTTGTCAGGTCATTTTTGCTCACTCTCCAGCTCCTCATCTATCAGGCCAATTTAAGAAAAATGAAGGCCCAGTCATGCATTATTTCTTGTTTCTTTTAAAGCGCAATGTAAATACGGCTCAGTTCTTCCAGGCACTAATCCACATTAGTGTAGGCATACGCAAAGCAGTTTTCCATGTTTTCTTACAATTTGGACATTAGTTTCCACTGCACACTGTTAGAACGTGTTATGGGGGTGTTAATCCAAGCAGGTTTCTTTTTGTGAAAATCCTGCTCCATGAATCCCCCGTCTGATATCTTCCTGGAGCCATCATAAAATACCCACCATACCAAGTACTATCTTCATCCATCTAAAATTCAGTGCACTTTTCTCTTTTTATTACATTCTTGTCTACATCTTTCATCATAGTATTCTCCTTTCATATCTTCTAGTTATATTTCATCTTTTTTCTCTTTCTTGCTCTTTGTTCTTTGATTCTGTTGTCTCTTTTCTTTCACATCTACACTTACAAAATGTAAATGTTGTTATTATTATTAAGACTACTATAGCTACTGAAATGATTGGCATTATTATTTTTCCTAATAAGCTACTTCTGAAGGTAGAAAACCATTTACCTACAGAGGAGTAACTCTTACTAAGTCTCTCCCAGACACCGTCAACCTACAGTTTGGTTAAATCTTCATGTAATTTTGTAATATTTTTAATATATCCCTCAATACCTTTACTTTTGTCAGGGTTATTAGTACAGCAGTGTTGGATTTCCAACATGCTACAGACTCCACCCTCTTTTGCCAATAAAATATCAACGGCAAGTCGATTCTGCAAAACCATTGATCTGATTGCAACCATTTCTGTGTCAATCATGAAGAACCCACCAGCAGTATTTGTTGATATAGGACCAACCACTGTGGATAACTTTCAAATTTTATGTGAATTCAGAATGGCTACATCTGATGGTATCAGTGCACCGGAAATCTCACCTAATATTTCTCAGAAACTTGCTCTCTTGTTACGTGTCAGTCCTTGTTTTATTTCGGTTGGCATGTTATTGTTTCTATCTACATGGTAGCCTTTTGGGAAAACAATGGCAAAATAACAACTTCTATACCAATGTGCAGGCAACCTGTACTAGGCTTTCTTACCACACACATAAGAGACTCCTGGGAAAACAGGAACAGTTCCACCCTTCATTCCCCATCCTCCAGTAATTTGGAAAGTATGCTCACATTCACCAGTACCTATGAAATAATTATTTTAGTTAGCTTTTGATCTAAGCAAACAGATTTTCCCTTGTTGATGCCAATCCAAGGACATTGCAGCGTATGTCTCGCCTTTCTCATAATTTCCCTCTCTAAAAGCCCATGGTATTACCTGTGACTTCTACAGCTTTTCTTTTGAAACATTCTCTTCTATTTTCCACCATCTCTATGAACACTTTTTCTTCAACCCGCAAACTACATTTTAGATTGTTTTTATAAGCATACTAGCTTACCCGTCGCACGTTGCTGCGATCTCAGAAGAAAGGAAATTTAAGGAAACTTGTTATGATAACATTCAATTTACATTGTGCCATTTTTATTGAAACGTATTCATTTTAATATGGAAAACATTTTAAAGTGTTGTTTTAATTCTGTTTATTTATTCGAGTGCTTGTGGATACACTGTATTTTTTGTTTTTCCGTCTGGTGCGTACACAAATAAATCAGAAGGTTTTCCGACGCGTGAGCTGGCCACATACAGATGTCCATGTGAGAAGCACGGATTCTCCAAATCTACACTTGCAGTGATTGTCCTTGTGCTTTGTTGATGGTCATTGCAAAAGCGAGTCGCACCGGAAACTGTAAATGTTCAGTATTGGAAAGATTATGAGGGCCCTGGGAGGCCGGTGGGCCGATATTTAACAATTCTTTTTTTTTGTTACCAGAAACCTTCACGGGAGTGTACTCAACAACTTTTAACAAATTTATTTTTAATTTTTTTTAATTTTATTTTTATTGACATTTTTATCAGCAAGCAGAAAGAGTACAAAGGAATAAACAGGCAATCATAATACATCATCCATTTTGATATCAACATACACAAATCTTATACATTTGAACAAAAATCAAAAGAAAGAAAAATAATGACTTCCGAACAATACAGCAAGACAAATTCATATCCAATTAGCGATAGGTGCCCACAATTTCAAACCCAACATTTTCTTTCTCTTGCCCTTAGATTTATAAACCGCAGACTCAAGATGATATATAAACAATAATCTAGATTGCCAATTAATAAACGTTGGTGGTTCAGCATCCAGCCACTGAGTCGTTATACAAAGTCGGAAAATCGACATACAAATGAAAATAAAGCCTGCCTCAGCCTCCTTCCCAGTTATGGCCAAGCTTTCTTGGGAGCCTAAGATCACCAGATCCACAGATAATTGCAAGTGAATATCTAATCTATGATTAAAAAAAATATTCAACATCCCTAATAAAATGACAAAGTTTAGGACAACGAAAAAACATATGAGGCGCATCCGCAGCGTATAACCCACAGCGATTGCACTTATTACCCCGGGTAGAATTCCACTTTACCAATTTTTCGGGAGTATAATATAAATTAAAAACAGACATAAAATGTTGACTCTTTAAGGGATCATTAAATAAAACATTGACAGATAACTCAATTATTCGGACGCGACTGGGGGTATGAGAGGTGACTGCACTTCCCAAACGCTAGCTGTTGACACTCCACACTCGCATGCTGATTAATAGCAAATCTTAGCTACATTCTGTAAAGCTGAAATAATAGCTTTTTAAAATCCATTATTTTAATTTGCGCCGTCTGTTTCATTTTAATTTTGTGCTACTGCTGTTTATTATCGTTACCTGCTGCCATCCCACCCTGAGCCCCGCCCCGGCATCTCCCTGTTCCACCGCGGGTTAATTATCCCGATTGAAGTGGAGGGAAAGCCTGTTCCGGGTAGGCGGTGGCCGAGTGGTGTTGCTGGGATATAAATTAAAACAGAAGGCGGAGCGCTCAGCGGACGCGCCCGGGGGTATGAGAGGTGCACTTCCCAAACGCTAGCTGTTGACACTCCACACTCGCATGCTGATTAATAGCAAATCTTAGCTACATTCTGTAAAGCTGAAATAATAGCTTTTTAAAATCCATTATTTTAATTTGCGCCGTCTGTTTCATTTTAATTTTGTGCTACTGCTGTTTATTATCGTTACCTGCTGCAAGTCCACACTGAGCCCCGGCATCTCCCTGTTCCACCGCGGGTTAATTATCCCGATTGAAGTGGAGGAAAAGCCTGTTCCGGGTAGGCGGTGGCCGACTGGTGTTGCTGGGACATAAATTAAGACAGAAGGTGGAGCGCGCAGCGGCGCGCCTGAGTTGCGCCAGAGTTAAGCCCGTCTGCGCCCGTCCGCGACTGACCAGCGGCAGCCGCCAGCCCTTTTCCATTTTATTTTTAAGGTACCACGCATCATGGCAATCATCAGGTATTCCCGATTAGATCTCCTCTCATTCAACACTTCACATTCCTCTATTAACGAACCCGTCCAACTGCCTACACTTACGTCATTGCCCAAACACCTCACCTGTATGTATGGCAACGTACGCTCACTGCCAAAATACGCTTTAGAAGTATGGGCATTAATTGACCAAGAAAAACCAGATCTCTTTTTCTTGACAGAGACATGGCTTCAAAACTCATCCCTTCCAGATCTTGCGACAGCTTTACCTGGGGGTTACAGCATTATCAGACTAGACAGGACTGCTAAGAGGGGTGGAGGAACAGCAATAGTATTTAAATCCTTATTAAAAATTTCTATTATAGATACACAAATCTCCGAACGAGGAGAATTTCTTATCTTCTCCCTTAATTTAAATAGCAAGGAATCCTGGAAAGGTACGCTTGTCTATAGACCACCGGCAAATAAAACTCACTTTGTGACCCAGCTACTGGAGATTCTGGCTCCACATGTTCTAGCCTGTAACAATGTTCTGCTATTAGGCGATTTCAACTACCATATCGAATTACAGCAAGATACTCACACCTTAGAACTTACGGATAGCTTAAATGCATTGGGCATGACGTTATTGGAAACTGGTCAAACACACAATGCTGGTCACACTTTAGACTTCCTTTGCACCAATTCCCAAGGTATCCAAATTGTTGAACTCTGTCCAGTCATATGGTCTGACCATATGGTAATAAAGTTCAACATCAGTGTGCAGACGTTTAAATCTACCCACGGAAAGGAGGTGAAATTAAGCAGGCCTTGGAATAAAATTAACCCTGATTCTTTCACTAGCGCTTTCTCACCTTCCCCTGTGACCCCTAATACAGACCTAGACAAGGCAGTATCAGACCTAGATAAAGCGATCACTAAGGCATTAGATCATATTGCCCCAAAACAGCAAATTAAATGTCCAAACACGAGGTCCCCCTGGTTTACACCTGAGTTAAAACTTGTTAAGCAGGCAACCAGGTGTGCCGAGCGTAAATGGCGAAAATCCAAAGATGCCATGGACAAACAACAATATTAATCGACACACAAGGAATACATGTGTCAGATAGCCGCTGCTAAGAAAGATTACCTAGGAACGAGAATCGAACAAGCTGGCAATTCCCATAAAGAACTGTATTTCATAGTAAAGGAATTCTCAAATCCTCCCTCCTGTCAGCCCCCCATTATTGAGTCCCAAGAGTGGGCCGATTAACTCTCTACATATTCTAAGGATAAAATAGAGGTCATTCACAAAACCTTCCCTGTAGAGGTTGAACAACTCACCAGGACGGAAAATGTTGTAAACACACTCAACACACCGACTCTGGAACTAACATCTATGCCAAAGTCCCTCTCAGAATTCAATACTTTTACCAAGGAGGAAGTCAGCGACAAATTAAAGAAAGTAAAATCAGGCTCCCCAAGTGATCCAGCATCTGCCCAGATCCTCGTAAAAATAGCCCCTGCCATGCTAACCGAAATCACAGAAATTTAGATTAATGCAGACCCTAAGCAACCTATCAATTATCACCCCATCTCCCTCCTTCCACTATATGGCAAAGTAATGGAGTCCCTAATAAACAAACAATTAACTCAATATTTAGAAGACAACACCCTATTGGATACCTCCCAATCAGGCTTTAGGGCCTGCCACAGTACCGAGACCGCCCTTCTGGAGGTAGTCGACAATATTCGGCTAGCCTTGGATGCTAAACAATCTGCTATCCTGATCCTATTAGACCTGTCGGCGGCCTTCGACACCATCTCCCACAGCGTTTTGCTAAAACGGCTGGCGGAGATCGGTGTCGGAGGTCGTGCGCGCAGATGGATTCAAAGCTACCTGTCAGGGAGACGGTCACAGGTCAAGATTGGATCATTCTCCTCTTCCTATGTGGATAACGACAAAGGTGTCCCACAGGGCTCTATATTGAGCTCCACATTATTTAATATATATCTATCCCCACTGGCGAAGGTGATCAAAACATATGGCTTTGATACGATATCCTACGCCGACGACACCCAGATTCTGATAACTCTAGGCCCCAATCCAGCCGATGCCTAACCGAGATTCCAACAGTGCATGATTGCCATCCAAGAATGGATGACTAACAATTATTTAATGTTAAATGCACAAAAGACAGAAATCATGCTGTTTGGCATGGCAAATAAAATCTGGACAGATGAATGGTGGCCTATATCTCTAGGCTTATGCCCAACCCCAAAAAACTCAGTCAGAAATCTGGGAGTCATCATTGATGACAAACTATCCATGTCCCCACACATAAATAAGGTTGTCCACTCCAGTATAGGGCTAATGAGAAGCCTTAGGAAGATCTTCAAGGGGCTCCCACTTGCCTCTCGCAAACTTCTTATTCAGGGTCTCATAATCAGCCGCCTCGATTATGGTAATGCGCTATTGGCTGATGTAAACGATAGCGCTCTAACTAAACTCTAGACTTTGCAGAATTCTGCTGCAAGGCTGATACTTGATCTTCCACCTCGCACCCCCTCAGCTCCATTATTATTATTATTATTATTATTATGTTTCTTATATAGCGCCAGAATCGACCCCCGAAGGGGTATCTCCGCGCTTGCCTTGGGAACCCGTCCTGGCTTTTCCCTGTGAGATAGCCCCTACAGGGCATCCCCAAGGTGAAAGCCAGGCATCCCGCCGCGGGGGGCCGTAGTGGAGATTAAGCAAGCTTAATGCCCAGAGTTGCAGAGTGTGAACCCATGATTAGGTCAGGCACCGAAGCGAGAATTATCGAGTCCATGGACATTTGAGCTCAAGACCCTGCCGCGTCGGGAATTGAACCCTGGTCCCGGGTCTGACCTCTGCTTCAGGGTCTGCCTGCTCTAACCAGTGAGCCACACTTTTCCATGCCTGAAGGCTCTTCACTGGCTCCCACTAAGAAAACGAATCTCATTCAAAATATGTTGTCTGGTCCATAAGTCCATCAATGGTCTCGGACCTAAATACCTGCAGAGAAATCTCCAAGACTACTGCCTGGGAGAACCTTGCGTTCTTCTAACAAACACTATTTAAAGGTCCCTAAGGTCAGGACAGTCAGAATTGGGGACAGAAGTTTTTCTAAAATAGGCCCTTCCACCTGGAATACCCTTCCTTTATCTCTTAGAATGGACACAAACCACAAAACTCTTCGTAAAAACCTTAAAACTTGGCTTTTTAACTGATATTAAATCCCACGCCAGCCCTCTATAGCTCAGTCCTTTCGCTAGCGCTCTGAGACCGAACTGTGAGTTATGCGCTATATAAAAATAAATACATAGACATAGACATAGACATTCTCTCCAGATTAATTGAGGATAACCCAAGTTTATTTTGCCACTTAGTCTCCCAAATCGAGAGATCATCCTCAGTCTTCTCTATAAACAGCTGATGTAAAGGCCCCATTTTAGATCTTCGTTTGATTGCCTCCAGGAATTCAATCCTATTACATGTAATCAAATTTTGAGTTATTTTCTGCTCAAAAAAACTACGAACCTGAAGATATAAAAAAAAATCTGAACGGGCTAGTCTATATTTTGACTGCAAAAAATCAAAAGAAACTAACTGATTCCCCTGAAAAAGATCTCACACCTTGCAAATTCCAGCTCGATACCATCTAGCCATAACCTGATCTCTAAATACTTTTGGAAATCGCAGGCAATTATTGAACGGCGTGTAAAAGTTTAAATTAGAAGATATACCAATTCTCCTTTTAATCTTCCTCCATATTTCACAGGCAGTCGAAACAATTTTAAACTTTGTTTTTTATTGTAGCTGGGTTCAATTATACGAACTAGACATTTCTGCGCCTCTACGCCCAGCAGCATCTCATAGATAGACGGGGTGGCGAAATCCTCCGTACGATCATCCAGTAAAAATAAAACACCCATGTGTTGGAGAAGGGCTATCCAATGATATAGACGAAAATTGGGAACACCCCATCTACCTCTTAATCTAGGTAACATACACCATTTGAGAGCTCTCCTTGATCGTCGATAACTCCATAAAAACCTAGAGCACATTCTTTCAATTCGAGAAAAAAATATAGTTGGAATAGATAAAGGAATAGTCCAGAATGTGTATACATTTTTTTTTAAATAATCATTTTGAAGACGTTACAACGCCCATAAAGTGATAAATTTAAATTATTAATCCTTTCTAATGTCTTATTTGCCGAGGCTATGAATGGATCCAAATTTAAACGCACAACATCCTCAACCTAGTTGAAATTTTAATACCTAAATAAATTGCCTCGGATTCAAAAGTCATTTCACTAGGGCGACCTACTTCCGAGTGTATCAATTGGGTCTTATTGACATTTAGTTTGTACCCCGAATACCTCCCAAATATCTCAGCTGCTTCAATAATCTTAGGTAAGGCCGTACAGATAGCAGACGTAACAATTGCAATATCGTCTGCGTACGCCAATACCTTGTACGCCCTATTATGTATCTCAACTGGTTTTATTTCAGAGTTAATTTCTAAACTATTTATGAAGGGTTCAATATAAAAATCAAATAGCAAGGGGAAGCAAGGGCAACCTTGTCTCATCCCCCTCGCTATTGCAATATTCCCTGAGAGCCTACCCAAGATACGTATAGCAGCCCTTGGCTGAGCATATAATGTCTGTACAGAGGTAATAAATGCTTGCGGAAATCCCTTCCATGCTAGAACTGCCCACAGGAACCTCCATGAGACCCTGTCAAATGCTTTTTCTGCATCTAACAGGGCCACAGCAAGAGGGGAATTAGTAGCCTGTGACCAGTCTAGTATGAAAACAATCCTTTTAACATGATCTGTCTTATCTTTGTGTTTAATGAACCTGTGTTGTCTTCTTGACAGCAAGCTCGGCATAAGGTCATTAAGCCTATTAGCAAGTAACTTCGAATAAATCTTACTATCTGTGTTAAGTAACGAAATTGGTCTATAAGACCCCATTTCGGTATCTTTTTTAAAAAAAAGCACAATGGTTGCATCTGACCAGGAGTCGGGAGAATTTCCTAAAAAGGATTGTTGGCACACCTCTAATAATTCGCTTTTAAGTATATTCCTAAAAGTTCGGTAAAATTCAAGTGGGATATTGTTGGGACCCATAGCTTTGCCAAGGGCCAAACCTAATAAGGCTGACTCAACTTCTTCCCATACTATGGGAGCAGATACCAGCTCTTTTTGTATGTCCAGAAGTTCGTGAGAATCTAAATCCTTCAAAAATTCTCCTTCATCCTGTACAGGCGACTCTGCCACAGTCACACTGTACACAGATTGGTAAAATCTTCGAAAGGCTTCTAGAACACCATCCTTCGTTTCTTGCAGCACTCCATTTAAATCAGTAATTTTTACAATATAATTAGAAACTGCTTTCTGTCTTAATCTTTTAGCAAGGATTCTACCTCTTCTTTCACTAAATTCGTATGAGTCTTCCTTATGCTGGACATATTTCAACGCTATTTGATCAGCGATATTAGCATGAGCTACCACCCTCTTAATAGTAAAATCTATCTGGGCATTAACTGAATCCGGACCCTGTCTGATCATTTCCGCTAATTTCCGCGCAGCTAATATATCCGAATCAAAATCCTTTTTATGTTTGGCCCAAGTCTTTTTCCGTTTAGTATTAAAAAAACTAAAGGGTTTCTCCCCTGACTACAGATTTAAAAGTATCCCAAACAACTTCATTCGAAGCTGCTCCTTTATTAAATTAAAAAACCTCTGGATTATCTTAATCATAAATTGATAATACTCCTTGTCCAATAATAAATTTCTTTCGAATGACCAAGCTTGGTGGCCTGCTTTTAGCTGGGGGCGTAAAATAAGATCAATTATTAAAGGATTATGGTCAGAGACAATTTTAGGCTGGATCTCAATGTCAATCATGCCTAACAATGATGATGAGAGGAAAAAATTATCTTACCGGACAAATTTGGTATGAGGGGAAGAAAAGAATGTAAATCCGGGGTCGTCAGCATGTAATAAATTCCAAGCATCATAAAGCTCATGATCTAGGCACAATCTGCATAGTGACGAAAATACCTGCTTCTTTCTACCTGAATATGCTATATTCTTCCTTATATCCATCTGAGCATTCATATGGATATTAAAATCGCCACACATCACCAACGGTTGAAGCCACTGTGCCAATTCTATATTTAGATAATTCATAAGTTCGGCATCATCCAAATTAGGACTGTATACATTACAAAGAGTAAATCTATAAGAACCAAACTTAAATTCACTTATTGCCCAGCGGCCCCATTTATCTTCTGAGCTTTTTGTACAGACGCCCAGGCCCCGTTTCATAAGGATAGCCATCCCTCTCTTAACCCCAGTTTGTTTAGAACAAGCAACCAGCTCTAACCCTAAGCTTTTTAGACATCCCCTATTAGCCCATGAAATGTGGATTTCCTGCAAACATAGTAAATCAATATGTAAAAACTGAACAATTCTGGCTAGTACATACCTTTTTTTAGGATCATTAAGTCCACATACATTCAAAGTACAAATCTTCAATTTCCAATCCATTTCCAGAAAAAAGTATACATGCCGGAGAATCAGTACGAAAGAATAAAAAACATAGTCTCTTGAAGTTTTTTAAGTCCAATCGTTGTTTAACATCTTCTGAACACAAAGAACCATTTCTAGCTGTGTCTTAACTGCTGCTGACTTTTCACCCCCCACACCAACACCCTACACCTACCACCATAAACCTTCCCCACCCCCCTCACCCATAACCCATCCCGACCTACCCACCCAACCCACCCATCCCACCATATGAGGCCCTAGGGGCTATCAGTCCCTGTAAAATATGAAATGCTGTGATACCCCCCACCCGGGGCAGGAAAGAAAATACTATCATTATAGGTATATATACAAAACACAGACCCCTAGACGGAGAGAAGACAATATAGAACAAAAGCTACAAAATTTATTTTTATAATTTTTTATTTTTTTGCCAGAAACCTTCGCGGGAGTGTACTCAACAACTTCCCAAAGTTTCATGCCGATCGGATGAATGTGTAGTAATGCATAAAGGACAAACAGACATTCAGACATTACATTCGTTTTTATACATATAGATTCTATATCTAGAGTCTTGGTAATATGGAAGAACTCTCCCATTTAACGTGCATTTTTACTATTTAAAACTTTATTCAGCTCCTTTATAACAGCTATTTCTGAAAATACTAAATCTATATTGGAATAATGATACTCCAGCTTCTCAGTCATGTAAAAGAGACTGGTTAAAACACTACAAGACACACCAAATGTTAAAAGTAGGTGATGATAAGTCACCTCCTCTGAGACAGACAAAGGTAATTGCATGCACACATAGTAATCAATCACATTAATTGTATTAATATACTCATACAACAATTTAGTAAAGACATTTATCATGATGAAGGATTCTTCTATCAATGTGTTCCATGTTAGTATTAGGGGTTTCTTTAGTAACATCACTCATTCTATAACTTATTACATCATTAGTATTGTTTCCATTATTAGTTACCATTAGAATAGGTACAATGACAGTTAATAATATCCACATGAATGTTAATAAAAATACACTACATAAGCAAGCTTTAATACATTGACATTTTAGACTACATTTTGTAAGTTCAGTCACTTCTGCTTCGACCATTTTGTAATCTATAAAAATATAAAAATCTATGAAATCTAAATCTATGTAATTCTAAGTTTTGCTCAAAAAGGGTAGTATAGTGTAATCCTGCAATTCAAGGCATTCTTCTTTAACCCCTTTCTTTTATTTCTTTCTTCGAGTTTTCCAAGTCTTTCAATTCAATTTGACTGATATGGTTGCACCTTAATTTTTCACAGTTCTTTTAAGGTGGTCTTTATTTGCTTTCATCAACTTGATCAGTGTCAGTACTGTGTTTTTCTACACTTGGATTTGAACTTTCAATTCCTTCAAAGATTATATATGTCCATTCTGGTGCTGAGTATTTCTTATTTGGAATTCTTACTCTTTTTGTTTTTCGTACTGTATCTTCTTCTGAATATTCCTGTTCTGTTTGACTGGAGACCTCATTAATTTGCTCTGGTCTTCCTTTTAACTTTCTCCTCACAAGGGTGTATTTCAGTCTTTCTACTCCACTTGGCCAATTATCACCCTTTTTTGCTCTCTTACTTTGAACAACTACTTTACCTTCTTTTTCAGGTTCAAAGGTTCTTTTACTTTGCCCTTCTCTTATTGGTTCTTCTTCCTGACAGTCAATATCTTCCCTGTCTTCTGGTTCAACAGCAGTCTCATCAGACCCAGTAACTGGTGCCCACTCAATTTGACTTCTGCTTGGCTGTTCATCATCTGTTTGTTCTTAAGAAACTGTCACTTTAGATTCTGCAGCTTCACACACTTCAGCCTCTGGTGTTTGTCTTAGGTTTACCAGCTTAAGCTCTTCTTGTCTTTCAAGTGGAGTTGGGACTCATCTGGTATGGCTCGCATGAATCCAATTTGGCAAGCCACCACACTTCACTGCTGTCATCGTCACCAGAATGATCTGATAAGGTCCGTTCCACCTGGGTTCTAAACACGACTTCCTCATGGTCTCCTCACGAGAACCCACTCGCCAGGACTCCGATCATGAGCTTGATTCGGCTGTGCTGTGGTTGCATTTTCTCCAACCTGGTGAAACACAGAGTGTACCAAATCAGCTAATCCTCTTATTTCAGCTTGGATTTTGCTGCTGACAGGTGACGCACCTATGGCATAGACTCTCTGCAATGACTGCTTGAAGAGTCGGATCATTGCATCTTTTCCAACATGTGCAATTCCATGGTACACCCTGGCCATCTGGGAGAGTAAAGAATCTGACATGACTGGTCTTTCATCTAGATAAACTCACATTTCGTCCTCTGCTCGATTTGTGCAGCCTGAATTTCTCCAGATTTCCTTTTGCTCATCACTTGCCTTTTCCTAAAACTATCTAATCTCATCTCAAGTTTAAAATGAAGATGAGAACATAAGATGGCAATTGGTATTTTCTTTTTACATCCCTCTGTTTAGGGCTATTAAATTTTGTGCACAGAAACGCGCTTGATCGCGTATCTGTTGCCCTTCGTCACATAATCACTTCCTGACTTATGTGTGGAACATTTGACCACTGCACCTCTTTTGTGCAATTGTAAAGCATCCAATAAATCTTTTATAGTTTTGCTGTTTCTTTTAGGGCCACCTGAAGAAGTTAGAAATCCTCTTTGCATCCATAGCTGACCGAAGTAATGGATAGCCAAACCTGTATTGGCTGTCAGTAAATATGGTTACCCTCAGACCTATGGCAATTTTGCACGCTCTAATCAGAGCTACCAATTCAGCAATTAAGGCAGAGTTTACCCCTTTTAGACAGGATGCTTCTAAGATTCCTTCCATGGTGCAAACAGCATAGGCAGTGCATAATTCACCTTTCTCATTCCTCAAACATGATCCATCCACAAACATCTCACAGTCAGGTTCTTCCAATGGGACGTCCTCAATGTCAGGCCTGGGTTTTGTGCACAGTTCCGTCACATCCAAACAATCGTGATCCGCTTCATATCTCACTTCCTCACAATATGAATTCAGCATTAGGGTTGCCGGATTTACAGTTGTGCACCTCACCACAGTGACATTTTCAGCACCCAAAATCACTCTTTCGTATCTAGTCAGCCGATTTAGGTCATGTATTGCGTCTTCGTACGTGTCAAGAGGATCTCAACTGAATGTGGCACATATACTTTGACTGGATGTCCCATCACAATCGCTTCACTTTGTTCCAGACTCACACAAGTAGCAGCTACTGCTTTCAAACAGCCTGGCAACGTTGCATCCACTGAATCCAAAGTAGCAGAAAAATATGCAACTAAATGTCGTGCCATTCCATGTTTCTGAGTTAGGACTGAAAGTGCACACCCATCTCGTTCACAGCAGTACAACGCAAAATCCTTTGCATATTCTGGCATTCCCAATGCAGGTTCTTGACAAAGACTGTTTCTCAATTTAGTAAAAACTTCCATACTTTCATCATCCAAAACGATCTGATCTTTCACATCCTTTCGTGTTAACCTCTGTAGAGGTTTTGTGTTAGACCTGGCACCTTGGCGAGGGTCTCCCTTCCATTTTTTGCTGTTGTCTCATGTGTTTTTGCTGGTGTTGGATGCTTTGGGCACTGTGCCACTGCTGTCCAGTGCCACAGTGCGAGTGCTCCCTAGGGTAAATTGCTGTGCGAATTAGTGACTCCATGATTGACTTGTTTGGTTTACTTGGTAGACCCTCGTATAGTGCACTGAGTATGCCCGGGGCTTGTAATCCAAACGCTGCTGGTGGGCTCACAGCAGGGTTGTGCCATCCACGGAAGCAGCCTCGTAAAATGTGTCTCAGGTCTGCCACCACAGAGCCTGTGTGCAGTCCGGCACTGCCGTGTCGACTGGGCAAGTGCACTCACTTGAAAGTCCATAAACCTTCCCTTTTCTGCATATTAGTCGCCCCTATAGTAGGCCCGACGGGCAGGGTGCATTGTAGGTAAAAGGTAGGACATGTCCTGATGTGTGTGGCCTGTCCTAGTAGTGAATTACAGCCATCTTTGTTTTTCACTATTTCAAGGCTACCTGTTCCCCATAGGCCAGAATGGGCAGTTTGATTATTACATCCTATAATCCTAACTGACTCAGGGAACCAGGTAGAAATTTGTGTTTAGTATGCCTGAACTCAGAATGATAAAATTCATCTTTTAGTGAAGTTGGTTTAACATTCTGTGTTTAAAAATACCACTTTTAGAAAGTCAGTATTTTCTTGTCTAACCATCCAAGCCTGCCTCTGCTAGGTTGTGCATTCATTGTCTGGAGTTGGAGTGACAGGGGCTGGGACATTCCAGGAGACAGGGTGAGTCAGCCCAGGGCTGAATAGAAAGATCTGCATGTAGATGGGTGGGAGGAGTTACGCCTGGGACCTGAATGGGGCTGTGCCTTCCCTCCACAATGCTGGCTCCACCTCCTGTGGTACATATGATGACCCTGGCCTTTATCGTGAATGGAAAGAAGGAGTCCTGTCAACAAAGTGCTCCAAGACTGACCAGAACTGGTTTGAACTAGGCAAAGGCCTCTCTGCCTCCAGAGAACAAAGAGAAACTATGTATAAAAAGGGGGACCCAAACCCCAGAACTTTAGATCAGAATCACTGAGATCAGAAGGGATCAATATCGGCTTCCATTGCGAAACATGAGGAAACGTCTGCTGAGGAGAGGAACCAGAGAGACTGAGGAGGGACTACTATCCCTAAGCACGAGGGATTGCCCTGCAGTGGTTGCCTTGCTTCCAAAGAGAGGAGAGAGGAACTTTGTGTGTACTTTCATCAACTTGTGACAGATCTCCAAGGGCTTGAGAGAGAGCTTGCCCGCTGACCAAAGTTTAGGACCAGTAGACTTCACCAGCCTCTGTGCATCGTTTCTGAAAATGCTGTTTCAGTCGCTACAGAGAAAAGGGAGCTGTGACCGACCCTGACGACAAGCTCTGTGTCTCGACAGCACCGCCAAGAGCAACACCCGAATCTTGCAACGCAACCCTGGTCTCACCGACCAACCCCTTCAGCACTGCCGCCAACGAGCCGCTGCTTGCACCGTGACCTGTGGGCACCGCACTTTGCATCGCTTCACTTCACTGAAACCGAACTGGTCTGACCAACGTCAACTCCCGCCAACCGGCACCGCCGCTGCAACCAGCCAGCACCGCATTGAGCAACGCCTCACCCTGCAACGCATGGCCTTGGTCTTAACGACGCCATATTGACGACATCACTGAGCCGCTGCCTGCACAGCATCGAGACGACACCGCGCCCTGCACTGCTTACATCTTGCAACGCAACCGTGACGGTTGCCACATCCGGTTGCACACCCGTGCTTGCCGCAACGAGTAAAGCTACTGTGACCGAGTCTGTCCCCCTATGCTGACCCATAGTTATACGGTCAGCTGGAATTGCGAGACTCTGTTGTGTTAACATCACAGTAGCCGGAGGAGGCTACAGAGTTGTAAAGAACTTTGAATCAAGTAATCCTAAGAAGATCGCTACTTTTCATAACAGTATTGTGGATAATTTTGATGTTTATGGTCTTGTGATAAGTCTATATAAAAATACTTATTTTTATACTACAACTTGTGCGGTGTCCATCTGTATTGTTGTCACTGGGTTACTGTATGTGTTCACAAATGCTTTACACACTGCCTTTGAGATAAGCCTGTCTACTCATGCCAAGCTACCAAGGGGGTGAGCAGGGGTTATTTTAGGAGGGTACCCCCTTACCCTGACTAGACACAAGGGTCCCTATTTGTCAAAGGTACCTACCTCTGCCAACTAGACACCCCCAAATTTAACATTGGTGGTCAGCAGTGAGGATTCGGACTTGCATTTGTGATTCATATACAGTGATTGGTGAACACTACTAGTGTGTGCAGACCAAAAACGCGACCACGTATTTCTGGTAATTTGCTTTTACCAGGGATCTCTATTTTTGTAAAGAACTGCTGAGTTTACCCGCCATGGAGACAGCAGCATCCATAGCATCTGTTGACCTCGATTGGGAGGAGGAGAAACTGGAAAGCTAAAATATCAAGTAGCTCAAGCACTTCTATAAGAAGTTCAAAGTTTCCATGACCAGGGTCTCCAAGAAGGATGAGTTACAAAACTCGCTGAGGGCCTGGGTCGCAGCAAGGAGTGCCCCTGAGAATGGGGAGGTAGACAAGAACACAGATGAGCAGCCAGAAGGACCACTGGGTCCCGAGGGGAGGGGTGAACAACCTCTCCGATAGGTAGCATTGTTTCTGCCCAAGGCCTGTGCCCAGAGGAGTTGGTGAACAGGAAAGAAAACAGGATGCACAAATTCGAGCTTGCCAAGCTCAAGTTGGGTGGACAACTGGAGTTAGAAAATAGGAGATTGGCCCTGGAGGAGAAAAGAATGCAGCTGGAGCATGAGAAAAGTTTGAGGGAGTTGAAGTTAAAAGCTTGGTGCTTAGACATTACTCCCTCTGGTGGCAGCACACCATCTACGCCTGATGAGAGTGTTTTATAAGAATGATGATATTGGGCAGTGGTTCAAGGCATATGAGGTAGCCATGTCTTCCCACCGGGTCCCTGAGAAGGATTGGGGAGCGGGGTTGTGCGGAGGGTTCCTTAGTGAGGGGCGGGACACACTGTTAGACTTGCCTTCTGAAGTCTATTATTCTTATCGCCACATGAAATATGCATTGATGTCCAGGTATGGGTTGACTCATGAACTGTACAGACAGAGATTCAGGGGCTGCAAGAAGATAGAGGGCAGTACCTGATTAGAGTATGTCACCTTTTTCTGCAGAGCGTTGGATGGTTGGGTGAAGGGTAGCAAAGTTAATGATTTTGAAGGTCTCTTTGATTTGATTGCATGGGAGCACTTGTCAAGTAATTGTTTTCCGGAGCTATGCCAGCACCTGATCGATAGTAAGCTGACTAACCCTAGGAAGCTTGCTGAGGAGGCGGACCGCTGGGTGAGCACCCAGGTCCACAAGGGTCACGTGGGAGACTCAGCCAAGAGTGGGCAGGGTCCTCAGCAGAAGAGTGGGGGGACAAGGGTAAACAGAGTGAGTTCCAGAAGGGGCCCCAAAGTAATTCCCAAGGGAACCAAGGGAAGGGTACCCAACCTCTCCCTGAGATGAAGCCCGGGGCCCGACAGGTAGACCTGTTCACAAGGGACCCCTGAGGTGTGGTGAAGTCGTTCATAGGTCGAGTGATCCCCGGTGCCTACAGTTTGGAAAGACAGCACCCACTGGTGCTCCACACCGGCAGATGGCAAGTGTAGCCCTGGGAGAGGAGAGAGGTGTCCAAGGTGGATGGGGTCCCACAGAAATGTCCCCTGTCTCGCTAGGAGACTGTGAGGTGGTCCCCATGACCCAACTGCTTGATAACACTAAGAAGTACAGGCAGTGGGTGACCATCAATGGCCTTAGAGTGGAGTCTCTTAGAGATACAGGAGCCAGTGTGACAGCTGTCAAGTGTCACCTGGTGTCTCAAGAGCAGGTTGGTCCCAATGCATTCTATCCAGTTGTTGCCGCTGACAACACAGAGAGCCATTGCAGGGTGGATCATGTTCCCTTTGAGTGGGGGCGGGGTCTCTGGTACTCCTCAAGTAGCTTTGAGGCCCGCCATGCATGTTGACTGTTTGTTAGGGAACGATATGGAGAGCTCACCTTGGGCGAAGGTAGAGCGAAGTGTGCATTTGGAGATGTTGGGTCTGCTTGACTGGGTGTTTATGACCATGTGGTCCATGGCAGCCAGTAAGGGTACTCAAGAGGACCTGGAGCCTGAGAGGGAGGCCCAGGTGCCTGCCAAAAAGAGAAGGGGGGGGCACTGGAAACTGTCCCTGATGTTCCCACGGTCCAGGAGGAGGTAGACCCCGACGGGGATGCCCTAAAGCCTACTGGGGAGCAGGTAGCTGAACTGGGGTCCTGTCTGAGCTGACCCATTGGCAGCAAGAAGGAGGACCCTCCAGGGAAGAGTTCTGTGAGGAGCAGAACAAGTGCCCTTCTCTTGTGGGTTTGCGGCAGCAGGCTGCAAACCAGGCAGCAGGTGATCAGTTCGGATCATATTGGGAGAATGGTTTCCTGTATAGTGAGCCTAAGGTTGCTGAGCCTCTGATGACCCTGGCCTTCACTGTGAAAGGAAAGAAGCAGTCCTGTCAACAAAGTGCTCCAAGACTGACCAGAACTGGTTTGGATTACGCAAAGGCCTCTCTGCCTCCAGAGAACAAAGAGAAACTGTGTATTAAAAGGGGGACCCAAACCTCAGAACTTTAGATCAGAATGGCCGAGATCAGAAGGGATCAAGATTGGCTTCAATGGAAACAAAAAGAAACCTCTGCTGAGGAGAGGAACCAGGGAGAGGAGAGACTATCCCCAAGCGTGAGGGATTGTCCTGTAGTGGCTGCCTTGCTGCCAAAGATAGGAGAGAGGAACTTTGTGTGTACTTTCATCAACTTGTGATGGATCCCCAAGGGCTTGAGAGAGAGCTTGCCCCCTGACCGAAGTTTCAGAACCAGTAGACTTCACCGGCCTCTGTGCATCTCTTCTGGAAACGTTGTTTCAGTTGCTACAGAGAAAAGGCAGCTGTTACCGACCCCGACGACCGGCTCTGTGTCTCGACGGCACCACCAAGAGCAACGCCCGCATCTTGCAATGCAACCCTGGTCTCACCGACCACGACTTTCAACGCCGCCGCCAACGTGCCGCTGCTTGCACCCTGACCTGTGGGCACCGCACTTCACACCGCCTCGCTTTTCTGAAATCGAACTGGTCTGATCGATGCCAACTCCTGCCAAACGGTACCACCGCTGCAACGCAACCTGCCAGCACCGCATCGAGCAACGTCTCGCCGTGCAACAACGGCCTTGGTCTGAACAACGCTGTATCAACGACATCACTGAGCCGAAGCCTGCACCGCATCAATAGGACACTGCGCCCTGCACCACTTCCATCTTGCAACGCAACCGCGATGGCTGCCACATCCGGCTCGCACACCCGTGCTTGCCGCAGTGATTAAAGGTACTGTGACGAGTCTGTCCCGCTGTGCTGACCCGTATCGACGCGGTCAGCTGGAATTGCGAGACTCTGTTGTGTTAACATCGCCGTAGCCGAAGGAGGCTACTGATTCATAAAGCACTTTGAATCAAGTAATCCTAAGAAGATCGCTATGTTTTATTTTCTTATTTTTTTTTTAAACCGTTATTTTGTAAAAGAGAATTACAGTTACAGACCTACAACCACGGAGGCTGGTCAGTAGTAAGCAATACCAATAGCACAATAATACACAGCTCATCAGCCGACAACCCGAGGGACCGGCAGCGATAAGGCACGATATTATAGAGAGCCTGTGGCGATAAGAGGATAAATAAAAGGTTTCACATTTTATATTTTATAAATAAACAAAAATAGAAACACAAAAAAAGGTTTGAGGCGGGTACTATACATTGTGATGACTGTCTCATACGGTAGGGGGAGCCAATTGATTAATGAGCAATGCTATGAAGGAGGAGAGATCTTGAAGAGGGGGGGGGCCGAGAGCAAAACAATATATCCTACACAGCAGGAAGCTAAGAACCTGAAACGCACAGTCAAGGGGATTGAGGAATGTCGGAAGCTTCAATAAAGGGGGGAGTGCAGATCTCTCCTCGGTATTAATTCCATTGACCCCATATCCTTCCCCACTTCTTGGGCCTACCACGGGAGACATATACGATTTTTTCTCTGAACATGCACCAGTCCATGTTTTCTTTCCAAGTTGAGACTAAAGGTGCCCTCTGAGACCCCCACAATTGGGCAATGTCTCTTTTCGCGATCATGTTGCCAAGGGTGACCCATTGAGTCTGAGCAATATTGCAATCATTCGGCTCCCAAATGTTCAATAAACAGCATCTGGCCTTAGGCAATAACTAAACACCCGTCACCTCACCCATCACCGCATGCACTCGATTCCAAAAAAACACTACCTCCAGACATTCCCATATAATGTGAAGGAAGGTAGCAAGCATACCACAACCACGCCTACACAGCTGATCCGCAGAGTAATCCTTACACATCAAACGTGGACCCGTGATATAGACACGGTGCAGAATCTTTAATTGCACCAGCCGTAGACGAGCCGGAATCGCGACCTCTTTAGGGGAGGATATCGCAGCCTGCCATTCTTCATCGTCCAACTCCAGTCCATCGCCAATCCAAGCCCCCCCGAAGCTGTACAAGGAGGTCCGAACGGTCATTAATGAGTTTTTTGTAGATGAGAGATATAGTGCTATCAGGAACGTACCCGTCAAGCACTCTATCTTCCTGGGGAGAGGACTTCGGGATAGTAGTCCCAGCTGGGAAAACTGACTCAAGTGTGTGACGGACCTGGAGATATCGGAAATATTCCCTATCACTCAGTTTGTATTCCTGTTTTAGTTCGTCGAAAGTCTTAACTCTGTCCTTGACCCAGAGATCGCCCACTTTACTGATGCCTATAAGATCCCATCTATCAAATCCCTTCGTCGTCCATAGACCGCCCAGTCTCTCCGCAGCATATAGGGGTGTCGCTCTAGTCAGCTTGTCCGTCCACCCCGTAGCCGTAGTTGCACTACCCCATACTCGTACCACCACCTCGGTGGGGCCCGTCAGATTCTTCCTGGCAGCTCTAGAATAGAGCGCCCTATTATATTCGCCCCCGGGCAGCTGCCACCTATCTATCTCGAATGCGGGATTCGGAGCAGGACCGTACATGGCATGGTTGACGCACTCAGTTGGGATGCCCAGTAGTAGCGTTTGATATCAGGCAACGCTATACCACCATCGTACCAGGGCCCTCAATTTCACGGAAATAGCTGGCTGGCTCCAGATCAAGTGTATTTTGGATGGCATACAAGAATCGGGGGAGAGACATCATCTTAAAGAGGGCCGCTCTTCCCAAGGGGGACAACGGCAAGCCACACCACGCCGCAACATCCGATCTAAGCCGGGCAAGCGGAGGCAGCAAATTTCACTCGTAGCGTACTGTGTGGTCCAAGGATATGTAGATCCCCAAGTACTTAAAGCCGACTCTCGAGACGGGTATCGGGCAAATGCGGGGCAGAGAAGGCAATTCTCCCGTGAGAGGGTAGATACAGGATTTGGCCCAATTGATTACTAAGCCGGAATTTTTCCCAAAGGAACTCAAGACGTCAAACAGGACTCCCAGTGACTTACGGGGAGAGGTGAGGTACAACAATATATCATCCGCGTATAGTGATATACGATCCTCAAAGTCAGGGGACCATCGAATGCCCTTGAGCGAAGGTTCCCAGCGGAGCCACGTGGCAAGGGGTTCAAGGGCAAGCGCAAAGAGAAGTGGCGACAAAAAGCATCCCTGCCAATTGCCGCGTCCAAGAACAAAGGGTTCTGAGGCCCTGCCGTTGACCACAACCTGAGCCAGCGGTTGTTCATACAGAAGCCTGACCCACCCGATTAAATTAGGGCCAAAGCCAAATTTTGCAAGGGCCGCCCACAGATATGGCCATTCCACCCCACCGTGTCGAAGGCCATCGAGGCATCAAGTGAAACCAAGATGGCCGGCTCACCAAGAGACCCCTCCCTTGCTAAGACGCCGTGAAGACGGCGAAGATTAAGCGCGGTGTTTCGATGGGGGATGAATCCAGATTGGTCCGGGTGTATCAAGTCGCTGATCACCGTAATCAGCCGGTTCGCCAAAAGCTTCGCTAAGATCTTGGGCTCCACATTCAGAAGCGAAATCGGCCGGTACGATGAACAGTGTTCGCAAGGCTTTCCATCTTTATGGATGACCACAATGGACGCCAGTCTCTGATCCCGGGGAAGGGATCCGAGATCTCGCGATGCCGAAAACATCAGACGAAGATGCGGCGCCATTTTGTCAGGGCACAGCTTGTACAGCTCAACCGGAATGCCATTCGGGCCTGAGGCCTTCCCCGAGCGAAGTGAAGTTCGAGCGAAGTGAGCGGATAGCGAGCGCTATTTCGTCGGTGGAAAATTCCGCCTCCATAAGCTCCTTGTCCGATTCCGACAGGCTAGGCAACGCGATAACCCGAAGCACCAAATGGGAGTCCTCCTCCGGCCTATCTGAGTCCGGTGCATAAACCCTCTGAAAATGCTGGGCAAAGACCTCGACTATCTCAACCGGGTACACCACTCGCGTACCATCCACTTTTTCAGCAACAGGCATCACCCGATTCAATCTATCTCTTTTGTCCAACCAAGCAATCAACTTTCCCGCTTTCTCACCAACATCATACAAACGCCCATGTTGCTCACGATTCATTGCCTTGGCCGCATCAGTCACCAGAGCTTTATAGTTAGACTGTTTAAGGGCCAGAGAATGTAATCCCTGAGGCGTAGCCCCAGACTCCATCTTCTCCTCCAACCCGGTGATTTCATTTTCCAGACCCACCACTTCCGCATTCTTACGCTTCCTCTCGCTAGCAATCAAGGACAGAGTCTGACCACGGATCACAGTTTTATAAGCCTCCCACAAGGAGACGGGTGAGAACACCGATCCCTCATTCTCGGCAAAGTAGTAATCCATACACTTAACCACCTCTGTTCTAATTTTGGGGTTACGAAGGTGCCAGGGGTTAATCGGAGCAATCCGACCCCCGGCCCCCAGCTGTACGTAAATAGTGAGCCAGAGTGGGGAGTGGTCCGAGATCCCCCTAGCTAAATGCCTAATTTCCCTTACAGAGACCATCTGCACCGCTGGTATGAGGATATAATCGAGTCTCGAGAGACTCCCATGAGCTCCCGAGTAGAAGGTATACTGGAACTGTCCAGGGTGCAGTTGCCTCCAACAATCCGCTAGACCCAACGTGTCCAAAAAGTTGCCCAGCCATAGTTGCGATGTGGGGAGGAGTCTGGGTGGGCTTCGAGCTTCATCCCCACTGACAACCGAATTAAAGTCGCCACCCACAACCAACATGCCTTCAGGGAACCCCAGGACCACCCTACCCAAATCGGAAAATGTAGTGGACTGTAGGCCGGGCCGGACATACACAGACAAAATGGAGATCGTCTTCCCCTCCCATCGGCCCGTAATAGCCGCATATCGGCCTCTATCGTCCAGCACAGTGTCATCTATCTCCAGGGGGAGGGAGTTCCTGACTAGGACGCCTGCCCCCCTCGACCCAGTGGTGAATCCAGAATGGGCCGCCAGGCGGTAGCCCCGTCTATTCAGTGCATGGCACATGTTTCCTACTAGATGCGTCTCCTGGAGTAAAACTATATCTGGGGAGCAGCGCTTCAAGTATTGCAAAACTATCCCCCGTTTTATCCTATCACCCAGACCATTGACGTTCCAGCTTAGCACCCTCAGCCCCCTGCCCCCATCCCATAAATTAGCACATTGCCCCCGCCAAGAAACAGGCACATAGGATAAAATATGCAACAAAGCGCAGCCTCGATACAAACAAGAAAGAAAGGACCCCCCCCGCCACCCCCAAAAGAACCCCAAAACACAACCCCCCACCCTGCACCCCTGCGGTAGACCAAAAAGCCACCCCAACTTGCAGTGTGCCTGTCGCCCCATTGAACTAACCTACAAGAAGAGAGAAAAAAGTCCCCAGAGGAGGAAGAGTCCCGATTCCCCCCATCCCCGGGTATTCACACTATATAGACAGTCATAGAGCCATTGCCATAAATCCATAAAGTTGGCTCGCCGGCGCAGACTCACTACTCCTGCTCTTCCAGTCCGCCTTCAGCGCCCCTCGAACTTTCCAGGCTGGTACGATGCGTTGGCAGAGTGTCTAGCCAGTCACTGGCCACCTCGGGCGGTCAAGAAAGAGTGCAGGTTCTTCATATTCAATCCTCAGGCGGGCCGGAAAAAGCATGGCGTACTTCAGTCCCATGTCCCTGAGTCGCCTTTTCACCCGCGTAAAGCCCATGCGTTGTTTCTGCACCGCCTGTGTAAAATCCGGATAAAAACTGATCGACGCATTTTCAAATTTAGTGGGACCATTGGTGCGTGATGCTTGAAGGATAGTGTCTCTGTCCCGGAAATTAAAAATCCTGGCTATTATAGGCCTCGGAGCAGCCCCCAATTTGGGCTTCCCGCCGGGGACTCTGTGAGCACGCTCCACCGTGAAAAAGTTACTGAGGCCCTTTGGTGCCAAGTGATTTAGAACAAGGTCCTCCACCAGTAGGTCTGTAGATAAGTCTGCGGAGTTCTCCGGAACACCTACAATGCGGACGTTGTTGCGTCTGGCCCCGCTCTCGAAATCATCCAGCCGATGGGCAAACAAGTCATTGGACGTCCGGAGATTGCGGACTTCGGTCTGGAGATCCGAGACATCCGTAGTCAGGCTCGCGGTCTTGATGTCCAGGGACTTGACCCGCTCATTGGTTTTCCCCAAGTCCGTCCTGATAAGATTGACTTCGATCGCCACCGTGTCTATCTTAGCAGCAAGGGTTTCGTACTGCTGGCCCATAGATGTCCGAACACTTGCAATGGCCCCCATAATGTCCTTCAAAGTCGGCTCCTCAGTTGCAGGAGGACCATCTCCAGTCTCCTCGAAAACCTTACTCACTCCGCCAGGGGATCCTTTCGGGCGGGTAAAACGATCTATGGTCTGGGATTGGGCAACCCCCCCTCGGTATGAACCTCTGGTTGCATGCTTCTCGGTATCCGCCTTGCCGGCAACAAGCTCTGACGGAACCTTTGGGATCTGGTCAGAATGGTTCCCTTTGCGGCAAACTTGTAAAGCCGAGAGGGCGAGGGCAGAAAGCAAGCGTAGGGCTGGCAGCAGGAATCAGGTCAGCCGTGTCGTCCGGCAGCAAGTCGCCGTCAACAATGACCAAGAGCGAAACCAAAAGTACCACAGGGGCAGTGGACGTGTCACACCAGCCGTTATTGTTCAATTGCCACCTGGGTACCTCGGGGACTCAAGTCCGTGGATGGTCTTCGGTGTAGGCCGCGAGTTTCAAAGTGCAGTAGGTCCGGTTCCCGGCGGCCAAATCGATTTTTGAAAAAGGATGTCGTATCAGCAGGGCATCAGCTAAAAGTACCGGTCGTCCAAATCAGGATACATTGCAGGATAGATGCGGGAGGCGGAAAGGGTCTCGGGAGCCCTGTGCTCATGCGTCCATCTTGGATACGCGCGAAACTCCTCCCCCTAGATCGCTATTTTTGAGAACAGTATTGTAGATCATTTTGACGTTTATGGTATTGTGATAAGTCTATATAAAATGACTTATTTTTATACTACAACTTGTGTGGTGTCCATCTGTAGTGTTGTCACTGTGTTACTGTATGTGTTCACAAATTCTTTACACACTGCCTCTGAGATAAGCCTGTCTGCTTGTGCCAAGCTACCGAGGGGGTGAGCAGGGGTTATTTTAGGAGTGTACCCCCTTACCCTGACTAGACACAAGAGTCCCCATTTGGCAAAGGTACCTACCTCTGCCAACTAGAGACCCCCAAATCTAACATTTTGCAATCAGTGAAAAACCACTGATCCATATCTGCAGTGTCCAACCTTTCCCAAAAACATTTGCACTTCTTTCTGAGATTTGGGTGGGCTCATTTGTTTAATCACACTAATTCTTTCTGGTGTCACCTACCTGACTCCTTTTTCTATTTTGTGTCCTAGATACTGGACTTCTTGTTTACAAAATTGTAATTTTGCTGGGGACAATTTGTGTCCACCCTCTGCCAAACGGTTCAATAAGGGAATGTTATCTGTCACACATGCCTCTCGTGTCTTTGATGCAATTAGCTGGTCATCAATGTATTGAACCATAGCTGAATTTCCTGACATAATCAGAGTCTCCGAACACCTTTTCAGAATCTTATTAAAGATTGATGGACTCTCTGTGTACCCTTGAGGAACTCGGCACCATGCCAAAACACGTTCTCCGAATTGAAATGCTAATAAATACTGACTTTCTGGGTGTAAAGGAATCGAGAAAAAGGCTTCGCACAGTTTAATCACTGTGTACCATTCAGCATTGTTGGGAATTTGTTAAAGTATCACTGCTGGATTTGGCACTACTGGACCACAGGGTACTACAATTTTATTTATTTTTCTCAAATCCTGCACTATTCTTTATTTTCTACTGCGCTTCTCAATTCCTATAATAGGCGAATTACAAGGACTGCTCAGTATTTCTTTCAGAATTCCCTGCTCAATCATTTGGTCAATCACAGGAGTGACTCCTGCAATTACTTCCGGACTCATTTTATACTGAGGTATGAACCCTCTTTCACTGTTATCTGAATTGGGTCTACATTTGTCATTAGGCCAAATTCTTTTCCTGTAAAATCCCATACGTCCAATCTTACAGCACGTTTTAATTCTTCAGGCAAATTCTCCTCTGTGACTAGTGAAAACAACTCATCCACTTCTGTCCCTTGCTTCGCTAGCATCATTTTAAATGTGACATCCTCATCAGATGTCTGAAAACCAATCTGTCCTACAAAAGATGGTACAAATCATTTTGCATAATAAAACTCTTCCCAAGAGATTTACTGGACTCGAGTCACATACCACGAAGTGATGCATGTCTCTGAAACTTCCAATATGAACTTCTATTGGATTGGTAAGTGCTGTTTTAATATGCTTATTCGAGGCTCCTACAAATTGGATACTTTCTCCCAAGAGGGGTTGGTTTGGAATTTCTGCTGCTCTCACAGTAGAGCGGGTCGCACCAGTATCCACTAGAAACGTGATATTATTACCTTCCATTTTTCCATCAAAAAATGGACCTGACTGTTCTACCGCAATAAATGTGCCAAGTACGCACTTTTTCTCCCCCCTCAGGCACCGTCATTGAGATGAGTCTAAATCACTCTTATTGCACTGCAACCAATATTGCGGAACCATTTGCACATTTTGATTCTTACCAACTTGATCACCTCCGTGAAATCCAATGTTCGCACTGTACCTCTGCACTTGAGCATTCACATTATTTGACATGGGAGATTGTGGCACCTGTAACTGTGGAGTAACTACCTGCTGCTGCTGTTGATTTACACCCACCTCATTCTGCATCTGTGTAATTCAATTTTGATTTACCCCATTATTCTTTTGAGCAGTTTTACACTTGTTCTTCCAATGTCCATACTTTCCGCGTGCATGACAAGGACATTTCTTCTTAGCCTCTTCTTTACTCATTTTACCTCTACCTCTACCTCCACTGGGCACTTGGCTATTTTGATTCTGACCATTCATCTGGTAACCTGTTTGAGAACCATTGTTTGTTTCTTCCTGCTCTGCTACCTTCACTTGTGCCCACATCATTTTCTCTTTTAACTTTTTATGTCTTGATTCAATATTGTCACTATAATACTTCGCATACCTTAACATTTCGTCAATTTTTTTGCTCTCCCAGCAGATCAAACGCTGCTGAATCATGTTACTAATCTTTGGTTTCAATCCAAACACAAAACAAACACAAAATGTCCCATATCTTTGTCTCCAATATTCTCAACCCCACTGTACTGTTTAAATACCTGCAACAACCTTTCATAGTAGGCATGTACTGATTCCTTTGGTTCTTGGGTCGTCCTGTCAATCTTAACACAATCTGTTTCCTTAGGTGACATTTTCTCTTTCAAAAGAGTGATTACCTGATTAAACATTTTCATTACCCCATATGATGGTGCACCTTTTTGGGGTTTCTACAATGTTCTTCTTTTGGCCAATCAACAGTTTGTGCACAAATTATTTGGAACAACAATCTCAAACAGCCCATCTCAATCTTTCAGCAAAACCTTTGAAACTTTCACAAACCTTTCTACCTGTTTGTATCATTCAACGGGTTTCTCCAGTAACCGGGATATATATCATGTCTCGTCCAAGGAACATTAACATATCCACTACCTGGAACTTCTCTCATCGGACACGCCCTTTCAACTTGGTCGGTCTCTTTCAATGGAAACATAGACGTTCCGTAGACAGCTGCCTCTTCTTTCTTTTACATCCGTCTACCTTTCCACCATTCTACATCTCCCCATTTCCTCAAAATATTCATCAACTCTTGTCTCTGCAACTTTTTTCCAGACACATTCAAACTCTCTAAATCCTTTTCAGTAAAAGCCAATCTGTATGATTTCTGTAACACCTTCTACTTCTCTATGTCTACTCCATACTCACTAGGAGCTTCTGCTATTTTCTCAGGAAGATTTCTCGCTCTCCGAGTAATACTTTTACACAAAAACAACAGCTCTTTATCTCAGTAAGTCCCTAATCTGTCGGACTTATTGTACCAATAATCATTTCTTCGAAATCTACTTTCAATTTGCTCACATTTATACTCTGTGGTTGGGGTTTTGGCTTTACCATTTCCTTTATCCAATTATTTAATTCCTCTGGTGAGGGTCCTGCTGAACTCCCTGCCTTTGGAGTGACACTTGGTCCTATTCTCCTTGGGTCTATTTGTATACTTCTTTTAGGTGTTTCTGTTATCATCTCATTAACCGGAAGAGCTGACAATGTATTATTCGTGTCAGCCTGTCCATCCTCATTTGCTACTGTCACCATTCCACTCCTAACACTACTTCTAAGAACTGCCAATGTATGTACTTTTGATAGATTCTGTTTTTCTCCATACAATGGAACTACGGGACCAATTGTTACCAGTACCGTCAATGCTTCCGCATGCAGACTCAACTGATTTATTTTCTGGATCTGCTCTACTCTTGCCTTATTCAATAAGTTAATTTCATTTTCTCGCACTACTCTAGCTATTTCCGTTACTTGTGGAGTTAATGGGGTTCTTATTTGCGGTGCACTTAGAGTTACTTCCCCCGGATATTCTACATATGGTGGAGGTCTTTTGGTCAGAATGTCCTCTAACAACTCATCATCATAATCGTTCAGATCATCTCTTAAACTCAAAGTCTCTAGATTTTTCTTTTCTCTTTACATTTGCCTCCTGTCGGTTCTTCAGCAACTAAAACTGGGTACAAACCCTGAGTTATCACAGCTCTTCTCTATCTTTTCAATTTTTCTTCCCTAGTTTCAAAAGGATATCTAAACATCTTATTTCTGTATCTCCTGCCACCTCGATATCTTTCTCTTTCAAATGCTTCTACTTCCCATTCCTCTAACGCTTCATGCTGTATAGGTCTGGGATTTGGCTCTAGTGATTTCATTCATTTCTCAAATTCGGTAAAATCCTTACATTAAATGAACCATACTCTGGGAAAGCTATTACACATCATCTTTTGTATATTCCACCCAATTCTCTAACCAATTACAGGTATGGTACCCTAGCTCCAACATCATATAGGAAGCAGTCGTTCTCGGAGGTGGAATAGGAATTCCCTCCCTAATCACTATTGTTTTATCCTTTTTTAAGAAATTCTTTATTTTCTTAAGCAACTTCATTTTCTGACTCTTTACACTAATGTATCGCAGCAAACAAACAAAGAAACCTTTCCGTAATTCTACTTATTCTATTTGTCAATTCTCGTCCTATACCAGAGCGACTCACACCAATCGTCCAATTGCGGTTCCCTATATATCTGCTGTCTTGACCAATGCTAGTGCTGCTCACCCCAACCAACCAATCAGAACTCAATACACACCCGCTGCTTGACCAATGCCAGCATGCCCTTTTTGTGATGTCAGTATTACTCCTGCTACTGACCCTCTCTTTTTACAAAATATTACAGCAATATTTATCTGTTTTTCTTAATCACATTTCCTGTAAGTAACAATACAAAACAATGCTACCTTGTCTGCTCCACTAAATAAAGGGATAGCTCTTCACTTTTCAAAGAAATTATTTTACTTCAAGTACGAATAATGACACAGGCTACTTTACCCTTCAGACAAGCTCCAGGAGGACCTGATACTCCTCTAGGGATAAGGCCAAGGTTTCACAAGCGGACTTTATTTAAAGATGTCTTGTTACTCCCATGGGGATAAGGCTAGAGTTTTAGAAGTGGATCCTTTGCTATTTCACACACTCTACTTACATATGAAATTTCCCTAGCTATAACACCTACAGCCCTACGTAGCTTCGGTATTATAACAACAGACAACATACTTCTGCAGTGTGATTTCTTTATCCACACTATTCTTCTGCCTACATCAGGTTAAATTCCATTCCCAGGATTCCTCAGTTAACTCTGTACCAGTACTTCTAGACATCATAGTACAGGACACTAACTGTTCATGTTAAGAATATATAATCAATAATTATTACAAAACTCATCAATAATTGAACCGTCCTCTGCTACCAGAAAACTTATCCAGCACTACTAGCTAATCAGGGAGCAATACTCAATACCATCACATACCATTGCCCATACACATTCACCCAAATCCCTGATGCGCTGGGGGTCAAGTTTTAATGACACAAAGACCTCGTTTTCTTCACAGGTTCATGTCTAACATTTCTAAATACATAACTAAACCTGTATATCAACTCTCTTTTCTCTGGTCGATGGACCAATTGGTTGAGTAGTTGATGGTAATAAAAGTACTATCTATCTAACTATCCAGTTAACTAAATAATCACAGACTCTCAATAGGAATAATAAAATGTATCTCAAATATTTGTAAATTAATAATGCTCATCGAATACAGGTTACAAATGCAAACAATGAAATTCACAAAAGGGAGAGAAAAACATCAGCAAATGCAAACATTTAACTCATATATTTGTAAATTAAAAATGCTCATCACATACAGGTTACAAATGCAAACAATGAAATTCACAAAAGGAGAGAAAAACATCAGCAAATGCAAACAGTGTCATTCTCATCATCAGTATACGATATACGCATGAAGGAGTGGATAGATTAAGAGACATAAGTTCAGCAAAATAATGTGAAACAATGTACATATGATGGAGGGGATAGATGAAGAGACATACGTTTCAGAGACAAAAACACATTTACAAAGGATTATGCAAAGCACGAGTCAGACGGATATACTAACCCATAGATGAGTCAAATACCACCCCCTGGCAAAGGAGGTAGTGGGGGTCCCCTGAATTATAGTCAGGGAAGAAAGACTTTGAAATCCAGGAATGGGACAGAGACAGGAACAGCTAGGCCTCTCTGTAAACCACCGGACAGCGACGCATCACCTGCTCTCCTACAGCCTCTCTCCTATTGAGCCAACCACACCCCCAAAGGCACCCCAGTTATACCCTAAAACCTACATGTCCGTCCCACATTAGTTACAACAATTCACGAAATTCGACTGTTCATTGGTTGGTTTGGGAGGTGGTATGTCACTGGAAACAAAGGATGAGGGGGGGGCCCTAGGGGAATATATATTTATAGACCTGCTTGTATCTTGTCCCCCAACTAGACAGTAAACCACACGAAAGATACCAAGGGTCTTATCTGATTATGTTAGTGGTTGGAACCTATTTGTGGTGTCCCAAATCACACATACCAAGAGGTTATTTAAGACATTTGTACAGGAGAAGAGAGTGCAAGTTTGAAAATAAAGGAAAAGTGTACCCATCAGCCCACACAGTAGTGGAACTTCGTCATCTGGGTTTTTGTTAACAGATGGTGTCCAATAAGCTCTTCCACAGGAGGACTCTTGAGGCTAGCTAAACTTGGACCCGCCGGTTGAACCATCAACCGAAGAAGATGAGAGTTTTAAGGCTGAAGGGACAAGTTGCAGTGCTCAAGAATGTGAAAAGTGTAAACAAAGAAGAATAAGGTGGTGAAGTAAAAATACCTGTCTTGATGTCTCAAGAAACTTTAGTAGGTGCGCCCATCAAGACGGTATGATTAAAAGCAGAGTGGAAATAGTATGAAAGGATTACTATTAACCATAGATGATGTTTGGTCAACATGTTTCAGCCCTTAAGGGCTTTCGTCAGGACCTATGATGTACACTACTGCAACACTTAGCACGTGCTGTGATAGATAATTTTCATAGTATAGACATATCCAATGTGAAGTAGTCGTATGTCTTTTTTTATCAACCTTCTCCTGTGAACAGAGTAAATGGAGGACACACAGAGAAACACAATACAGTAATATAGTCAAAAATAAGCATATCCAATGTGTTGATACTAAATGTGTCTATTGTATTTTCACCTTTCAACTCACCCAAATTTGTAGGGAGGAAATGCCTCACCTCACCTGGCACTCACTCAGGAAAAAGGAAGCCACGCGCTGAAATTTTCAGAATAATGTCATGTTACTTGGACTTATATACCAACTCCTCTTTGTTGTGTGACAGAAAAAAGCAGAAAAGCAGGTCGCAGGCTCTATATGTATAAGAACTCTATACAAGTGACACATGCCATGCATGTTTGAGATGTTGTAATGGAATGTTTCCAATCTCCATGTATATAAAAGATGGGCTTAGCTCAATAAGCAAGAAAAACTAGTTTTGTAAGAAATGTCTCCAATCTCCATATTTACAAGAGATGGACTTAGCTTGATTAACAAGAAAAACAAGTAAAAAGAAAAACACGTTTTGTATAATGTCTGGATAGAAGAAAGGGTCCTGCAAAGCCACAATTTTAGTGCTAGATATAGTGACCAAGCCTGTAAGTATCCCCTGTACCACAGCACAGCACACACTCACCTTTCCGTCGTTGCCTCGGTCTGGCAGCTGAGCCGAGGGGAAGGTGGTGTGGCTGCATGGTGCTGGGGTTTATCAAGCTCGAGGGCGGACCAGAGAGGGAGCTGTCTCTAATATGTAAAAGTTTGAAGAACAGTTCTATGCTCGCGTTACAAGTATAAGGAGACTTGAGTCATAGTCGTAAATAATACGGCTTTTTTGATAGGCTTAGCTAAAAGAACCTCCACGCATCGCTGTTGGTGCGGGTGCTCGGATATAGCGCCGCCCCTTCAAGCGCGTGCGGATTTGCGAGTTTCAGAAAGAAAATATACGCCTGCATAGAGGGCACCCGTCACTGCGGACCGAAAAGGAACAGCGCGTAGTGTATATCCCAGGGTGTTAATTGGACCACTAGGCGGAACCGGAAATAGTTCGTGCACTAGTCTGTTTATTCCGTATTGGTTCTGGTACCTGATTATTGGACATTAAAGTTGCCTGCTATATCGAACATGTCCTGGAGAGAAAGTTGGGTTCCTGATAATGTGTTAGGTAAATTTAAATAAGTGGTGTGACTGAACCGGCTTCTACTCGCATTCGGACACTTGGTGTAGTGGTGCCGTGTTTCAAGGGAGTTGATTGGTCCGTGAGATGTAACCGGAAACGGAACTGAGTATATGTCGCCATTGAGTGTATGTGATTGTTTTGCCGCACCATGTTATCAGTTGCGGTGCCTGGTTCATTTGCTACCGGAATTGTCTACCGGTTTTACGGAAATAAAGTAAAGATTAAAAGCAAATAAACTTAAGATTCCACGCGGTCTTTTACCGTGGCGGTGGCCGGATCGAAGGGAGTACATTGGTCCCTTTGACGCTACCGGAAACAAAACCGAGAAGCAGCGGGACATAGGCACAACAAACGCAAGCACGTTCGAGAGGCATTATATAAGATGTTATATTTGGACTCTTCATGTCCAAAGAAAAAGTTATCTATTGCATTCAGAGCTATGATTCAATGTTAGACAGTTCGTTCTGAGTCTGTCCGAGGTGCCTAAGGGTCATTTTAACAAACTACTACTATTGCAGACATGCATGTAGAACTTCAAAAATAGGGCAAACAAAGTACAACGGTAACCTGGGATGGATATTTATGTATCATCAGACCTTTATGAAGGAAAAAGACTGTCACCCTAAAACTCTCTTACCAGTTAGGGAGTTGTCAAGAGGTAGTTTGTCTGTAGTGGAGATAATTTGACAGGCGAACTGGAAAAGCAAGGGTGACTGATCCTCGTGAGACATGTATGAAGCTTACAACTGTAACCACGGAATGTCGTCATTTAACCCCTCGGTGTCACATTTAAGTTTATAGATCCATTTCTGTTCTTTCCTCAATAAGAATTGGGAAATGTCACTGACGTGTGGGGGTATGAAGGGTTGTTCTACGATTACCCACTCTAACTCATCTGCACAGTGTTTCATTGTGAGAAAGTGAGACGTCAACCGGGTCGCTTGCTTGTTGCACCTGATTGTTCTTTTGTGCTCCTGTAGGCGCAGTTTGATCTTTCTCGTTGTCATACCTATGTAACGCAACATACAAGGGCAAGTGATTTGATAGATAACTTTCTCACTGTTGCAGTTGGTGTGTCGTTTAAGCAACCAAGGTCGAGTGGTGCCGATATCGACTGATAGAGTCTTCTTAGTCAGGGGGTACACCGAGCAATTCCCACATGGGTGATGTCCCTGAACTGGAGGGAGATTCCACAGTGTCGATAGGGTTTCTTCGGTGGTGTGTCTGGGTCTAGTATGAACCAGATTATCTCTTAAATTGGCACTTCTCTTGAACGAAAAAAGTGGCAGGGGGATATTGTCACCTGTACTGTTCAAAATGCGCCATTTCTGTCTGATGATTTTTTGGATCTTTGAAGATGCAGTGCTAAAAGTAGTTACGCACGCCAATCTGTTGAGGGGAGGTTTTTCAACAGGAGGTTCAAGCAGTGCCTCACGATGGTTGTTCGCGGCTCGTTTAAAGGACTTTGTGATCAGTGAGCCAGGATAAAGACGTTGTTTCAGTTTGTGGGATAAGTCTTTTGCCTGGGATTGAAAATCCAATCTTTCAGAACAATTCCTACGGACCCTAAGGAACTGCCTAAAGGGAAGATTCTCTCGTAGGGATCATGGGTGGTGACTGTCGAATCTGAGCAGTGAATTGCGTGACATGGGTTTGCGATACAGAGTGCTTGAAAGATGACCTTCTTGTGGAAAAATCAGCAAATCCAAGAATGGAAGTTTAGTTTTGCTGTAGTCTATGGTGAATCTCAGAAAAGGATTCTGACTGTTCAACCAAGTCTGAAAAGCCAGTAATGACTGGCTATCTCCACGCCAGACCACCAAAATATCATCAATGTACCTCTTCCACAACATCGTTTGATGATGATACGGATTGTTGTGGTTGAGGACATGATGGGTCTCGAAGTGGTGGACATATTAATTGGCAAGACTGGGCGCAAATTTGCTGCCCATGGACGGCCCTGATATCTGTAAGTACAGAGAGTCCTCGAAAGTAAAGACATTTTCTGTCATAGCAATTCTGGCTAGTTCCATTATGAAATGGATTGGTGTTATGCTGTCATGAGAGGAGGTTTCTAAAACCTCTTGTACTGTGTGTAAAGTTTCCACTTGTGGTATGCATGTATATAACGATTCTACATCCAGACTGACCAGTATGTCGGAATCGATGTTAAACTCAACTTCTGGTAGTAAACGTAAGACGTCTTTAGTGTCTTGGAGGTATGTTGGCATGGTTTTGACAAGTGGACTAAGGAACACATCTACAAATGATGACAAGGGTTCTAGAAGAGACCCTATGCCTGAAATTATTGGGCGACCCCGGGGGGTCTAGATGGTTTATGAATTTTTGGCAATGTGTAAAAATACGGAGTAATTGGATATGCTGGGACCAAAAATGTGGCCTCTTGTGACGTAATCCAGCCCTTCGTACTTGCTTCTTCTACTAGATGTTTAATTTGACTGGTAAGTCTCGCAGTGGGGTCTTCATCTAGAGGTGTGTAGGAATGAATGTTCCCTAGCTGTCTCAGGCCTTCAGTCCGATAAGAAGTGGTGTCTTGGATAACTATCGCACCACCCTTATCGGCTGGTTTTATCACAATATTAGTATCTTTAGACAGAGTTTCAAGTGCCTGCCTCTCATTTTTGGATAGATTCTGGTAGTCACCGTGTCTGGAGAAATCAAGAGATTTCATCTCATGTAGCACTGCTGCCTCAAAAGTACCTACTTTCGATGGCACTTGTTGAAGCAGAGGCATGAAAGTAGACTTGGTTTTCAACCCTGTGTTGGTATCTGTGTTTGATAGGTTTTGGTCCTTATCTTTGAAAAAGAAGTGTAATCTTACTGTTCGAAAAAATCTTTCGATTTCACCACGTAGTTGAAAAGGATCTCCACTATTTGTGGGAACGAAGCCGAGACTTTTATTGAGCACTTGATGTTCAGTAGAGGACAGGACCCGAGTGCTTAGATTGACCACAAGGTCTTCATTACTCTCTGGTACGGCATTTATTGTCCTCGCTTGCTGCGAGTCATTGGTGGTTCTTGGTTGTCTGCCCATTGTACTTGGCTCTGACCTCTCCGTCGCCCTCGATTCCAGCCACGGCCCTGTCCTAAAAAAGCCTGGCTATCGTAGTATTGAGGCTGCATCGGATAGTGGGACATGGGTGGTGGAAATTGAGGATACCCCCATGGGGCAGGTGGCCACCATGGTCCTTGTTGATTCATATTGCCGCGACCATTGTATCTACGGTTTGATCGGTTGTTACGACCTTTGCCTCTCCACTGGGTTGTATGTCACGCCATGAGGATCCCATTCGCAATTCTGTATACTCATTGTTTTATATTCTCTCTCAGGAAATCATGTTTTGACTCGTTCATACATTTATTACATGTAGCCTTTCCATTATTTTTCTCATGACTCTCAGCTACTTCCGTGGAAAAAGTCTTGGTTCCCACGGCCAGTCTCTTCCTTTTGGCAGGCAAACAATGTTCTCTGTGTGGAACGAGCTTGAACTTTTACCCTTCTTCTGCAGTGCTCACCGCTTCTGTCTGCTTTGTCCAGTCAAAGTCAAAAGAAACTTTATTTCGATTGAATTTACAATCATAAAAGTACATTGTGGAAAAATATTTACAACAATTTGTAAAAAAAGTTTACATATGAGCAATATTGACTGATAGATACAGAAAACATTAAATTAATCATTAAAAGAATCGTCTATACAATGACACCCTGTACGGCAATGGAAAAAAAGTTATTCACATAAAAAGCAGAAAAATTTACAATGCAGAAACCATTAGTTGAGATCGAATTTTCAGACATGCCTTTAGGAAGCAAGCTATAGATTTGGCAGCAAATAGGGTATCTAAAAACTGTAGTGCCAAAAGAGCAGGTCTGCATCTTCTCAGTCCTGTTTGTCGGAGAAGTGGGACCAACCAGCGTTTACGCGGGGTCTCGTAGAAGCTACAGAATAAAGTTACGTGCAAAGTAGATTGAGAAGAACAGCCGTCACAGGGACATCTAGCTAGTTCACGAGTCCAATCTGAGGGCTCAGGGAACGAGACAAGACGGTAAAAGGAATCAAACCGAAATCTAGTTAAAACATATCTATCATAATTTGACAAGTAAAAAGACAAATAGGGTTGTATGCCATAGGAGGATTATATCGTCATTAAGTGGGTATTTGATTGTTTGCCAATTTCAGAACACATGCGTAGGTCTCTTAAATGGGCGACACATAAATTCTTCAAGGTCTTTCTGGGAATTGCCATTAGTGAGACAGGGTTGGTGAAAAACGCTGGACAATTCAAATCATTCAGAAATTTAAAAACATATAATAACCAGGGAATGTTTTTCCAGTGGGTCAATGTAAGGCAATCGGTTATTAACGACCGAGTAAGGAGACATTGCTCCTTAGTCCATATACGGTGCCAGAGGAGGATCGGTTGGTATCTAATGGTGTCAGATAGATAATCCCAACCGAGCTCCATATGGCTACCGTAGTTAGGAGCACTTCGAGGGAGGGCTAATACATATTTCAAGAAATCATTTTCGATTACTTGGAGCTCAGTAGCAGGAGCATAGCCCCAAACACCCGCTCCATAAGTAGCCACACTCAAACATTTGGCTTGATAGATTTTCAATATCACAGCAGGAGCGGGCTTGCCCAACTTCCTTGAAAAAGAGGTCAGCGCCGTTGTTGTGCGCTGAAACTGCAATTTCTTGCTGGAGGTGGCAGGTTTCCAGGACATATGGTCGTCGATGAGGATCCCTAAGTAAGGATATGTTCTAGCGTTTTCTAGCCTAGTGTTGTCAATATAGAGAGGTTTGCATTTCTGAGCTTTCTTGCCTACATGCATTACAAAAGTCTTGGATGTATTTACTTTTAAGCCAAGAGAAAGCATATATTGACAATACTTGTCCAGTTGGAGCTGGAGCTGATTTGGTGTTCTCGCTAGAATGACGGAATCGTCGGCATATAGTAATGCAGGGATTGGCCGGGTGTTTATGCAGGGGAGATCCTTATTGTCTACCAGCATCGCTTGTTCCAATCCGTTTGTATAGATATTAAATAAAAATGGAGCAAGGACGCACCCCTGTCGGACGCCTTTTGCGATGCTGAATGATTCCGATAGCTCTCCATTGATGCCATACCTCACACATGCTTTAGCATCCGAGTAGAGCTCTCGAAGAAATTTCAGGAGTGGAGGATCTACGCCCAGGTTACTCAGGATCTCCCACAGCTTAGAGTGGATTACGCAGTCAAATGCGGAGCTTAAGTCCACATAGACCAGGTAAAGGTTACCAAATCCTGCTTCATCAGTATTCTCTTTTACTGTCAGCTCCTTTGTGCTTCCATGCCCCCAAATTTCAGCCCCGTACAATGCAGCACTCTGAACTTTGCCCCGAAAATCTCAATAGCTGCTGATATCGATCTGGGAGTAGTTATTTAATATCTTTTAAGTAGCCAGAGACACCATGTAACAAAGTGATGCTACCCTTGGATCTAACCTAATGCAGAGACAGTTGAAGCTGTCGAACCTCTGCAAAATTGAGCCCTTCATCTTGAAGTTCCCTTTGAATGTCTTATGATGGTTGGATACATTTAGATTGAGCAGTTTTATCCTACAGACCCATCTTATCACAACTGCTCAGCAGCATTCCAAAGTGTCCAGTAGCCAGTCCGGCCCTGTATCACAAAAAGCAGAGAATTTGTTGAACAGGTTTTGTAAACCCATGGGTGTTCAAGAAATAGGAGGGTGTCATCGGCGAACAAAAGTGCTGGTTAATCTTGGTGAGTCACAGGTATTTAAGGAGTTTAACAAACCATTATTGTAAAGGTTGGAGCCAGTACACAACCCTGTCGAACTCCTCTCTCAATCAGTATTTCTTTTGTTAGCTCACCTATAAGTCCTTACCTTGCTTGGGTCTAATTTGCTTCATGTAATCTCACAATGATTTGTAACAAAACCGAGCAAAGGCCTATTGATCTTAATGTTAACCATAACTTTGACCAAAGTACTATATCAAATGTTGCCTGAAGGTCCTCGAAAGCCACATATAAGTGATATTTAATCAATTCTAGATATTTCCAACAAATTGAAGTAAAATAGAATTTCTGATGAACCAGCTTACTTTAATATGGAAAACAGCTTATAAAGGAAAGAGAATCTTGTTGGCACTTATCCATGCTTGTAAAGTGTCTAGCACCTTCTGCATGTTGTCTATCAAACATGGGGCGGTAGTTGTCTGGGTTACCCTGTTTCCTGTCTTCTAAATGAGCATAATCTCAGCCCCCCAACAAGAGGTTGGAATACAGCCTCCTTCCAGAATTCTGTTTGACAGTATATAAATGTTGGGGCACCATTCAGCTAGCCCAGATATATAAGGGTCCCTGAGTAACCTATCAGTGTCACGTGCTTTCCCCTGTTTTAACTGGTTTGTAGTATGCTGGGACCTTGGATGACCATGCTTGTTGAATACTTTTTGGATGTATACTGAATCAATAACAGAATAGATAGATTTGACCGCCTGAGGGGCAGGTTTTTATGCAGCTTTTAAGTTTGCTAAATGTTTTCCCCAAACATGTAGAGGAGAAAGTACTCCAAGGGAATGCTAGACAATGCACTCCAGTGGCCTACCATGTGCCAAAAAACTTCATCATTTGTAGTTTTAGCTGCAACCAAAGTATCCTCCGAGATTGTATCTATTTATTCTGTATAGAGTTGGAGATGATTTTCTTGCAACTCCCTCTAGTTTCCCTTATCTTCCTAATATCACCCAGCTTGACGGCCTTAACTAATTCTGATCAGGCCTTCCTAAAGTTGGCATTGAACCAAGGAGAAATTTTATAATTTATAGATTATAGCCTTTTAGTTTCATCCGAGCATGGGGATTTTAACATATTAAATAACCTGAAATGGATCTCTATAAAAGATTCATCTGTGGAGGGGTTATCAGTCAGAGGACTGAGAATTACATTGAATGCATCGTAGATTTTAGCCATTATGTGAGGCTTGGAAGAGAGTTTTGGCCACTTAACAGATCTCCAGCTATTGCCCAAAGTTGGAGAAATCTGTGACCTACTAATAATAGTGGTTTTAGTGGAAAGGAGTTTGATACTAAGGGATAAGATTAAAGGATGTGATTGCTGCCAGGTTTGGTAAGAACACAAAAATCTTTCATAGCATACAATATCTCCAGATCTAGTAATATGTAATCAATCAAGCTTTTGCTCCCCCTCTATGTAAAGTATATTCACGATGGCAGACTGAAATAGAATATCTGTTACATGCATGCATGCCATATATCAATGTAAAAGACTTGAGTTGGATAGCATAGGTAGACCATCTAATGAGGGAGTTTGTATCTAAAAAAAACTACACCCCTAGCCACTTCTTCAAAATCTGTTATAGAGTCAATAAAGGCTAAAGATTAAAAAAGGTCTCCTCCAATAATTAATGGTGAATGTGATTGCCCATTCCACAAATGATGATTAAGCTTGGCCAGTATGAGGTATTCTTCATCAGCTCCAACAAAACCATTATATGAACTCAGTTAACCATTTATCCTCTTTACGGTCAAACCATTAATGTCAGGGCAATCAATCGGCAGGTAATGAATAAGTAGGTTTAGTGAAATTTGTATCCAGATTAAGATGTCTCCAAAAGGATGTCCCGCACAAGAGGGATTGACTTCACAGCTATAATTCGAAAACCAGAGATGTCAAACCACTGTCAACCGCATTTTTTGCAACATAGTCAGGTAAAAACAAGATAAAAAGTTTAATCAATGCGGATCAACCGGTTTGGTGTGTAACTTAGCTATATTCCATATTATTATCTGTAAGCTGGGCATGCAGTCTTAGCCTGATAGCAAAGAGGTACCAGAGTTTTAATAATTGCTACTGTGATAATTTATGTTGCGTATGATCAGAGGGTGAGACTCCAATTTCAAGAAATCTTTAGTAGCTGTTTTACGAAAACCATGGTCATGAGAGTTGGTTGAACGTACAGGGTCCAAAGACTGAATCGGAAAGGTAGCATTGTCCAAAGTGGCAGAAAGTGGTAAGCTACTTATAGCAGTTGTTTTATCCAAATCTCTCTTTCCATGATGACCAATGTTGAGTCAGTCCTCCTTCAATCAAAGCAGGAGCAGAAGGGCCCAATAGGGGATATCCTTTTGAGGATCTACAATTTCCATGCATTTGTTCCAGTCAAATGTGTGTTGGTATACGCCTGGAATCCCTCTTTATATTGACAAGAAGTAGAGCCAGCCACATTTTCTGAGTCGCAGATCCTCTCCTAAATTGAATGTTTGAGCCTATTGGCTGCAATGATCTGTCTCTCATTGCTATTAAATCTTCAACTAAGTCAGTGCCATTGAGTATTATCTTGATCGTATCAAGCTTCTTTAGATTAAGAGGCAGACGATAAGTGTTATTTACATCTTTATGGATTAGAGAGCAGCACTGCTTGTAAGTATGTATCCAATGGATTGTTTTGTTGATGAGAGATTCTTTACTTTCCCTTTGGGCTGGTTTTAATTTAGTTACATTAATCAAGTAGTTTATAGCTTCTCTATCGGAGAATGCCTGCTTGCTAGATGGGTCTAGGTGGTCAGAGAAGTGTCCAATAGACGTATATGGATTACTTCTAGGGACTGCTCCCTTATATTTGGAACAGGAAGTTGTGCCCCCTTCCCATTTTACTTGCGAGCGGTGGGGGTTGACTGCATGAGGTGGGCAATTGTTCAACAGGGATCCACCATGAATTTTGGGATACGCTAATTTTCTCCTATTTCCACTGATCATACTCTCCTATCTCCCATTAATGGTACTAGCTCCCTGATTCATCCATAGGTAGTAATTTAGACCAAATACACTCGGAGCAAGTCATTTACCTAAAGTGTTTATGGGATCAGGGCCGTTACGTTCATAGTCCAGTCCTCTAAGTGGGCTCCCTGTTTGTGAGGCAGGATAACGTGTGGGCCCCGGCATGTGGAAAGCAGAAAACCTCTACTTACAATGTCCTTTCAGTCACATAACTTATCGGTCAACAAGAAGATCACTTCTTTTATTGAAGAGAGTGCAGATCTCAGAGATGATAAGATGGTATTTGCTTCTAATAGGCCTGGGGAGCTATCTTCCTCCACGTGAGCCTTTCTATGACTCGCTTGAATCTGATGGGCTGGTCGGATTTATATAATCAACAGTGTGACACCTACCATCAGAATAAGTTTGTTAAAAGGACTCTCTCTGTAAGATGTTTTTCGGTGAACAGGGGCCATCATTGGCAGGTGCAGTAGATAGTAAAGTCCCAGCCCAAAAAGATTCAAGGAGGACTGAATTCTCATTAGTGCAAGAAGAGGAAATCGCTGGGCTGTATTTAATGGCGGAATGTAATTTCTCTACAGTGCCACTTTTCCCTTTGCCAATGCCAATGTTGAGGCACTTACCTCACCCACAGTGCGTGACGGCTACATCAGAAGGTGGACTGCATTGTGGTTTGCTGTTTAAACTGGTAAGCCCCGCTACTTCCATATTGCTTCCTTTTTGGTCCTGTATGAGCCTGTTTTAGTATGTCTAGATTACCACGCTGTTTCCTTTTTTTTTTTATTCGCTTAAAACTAGCTTGTGACTTGACTTTTAATTTACTGCTGGGCTACTTTGCAGAATATGTGGAATAGAAAGGCAACGGATGCCCCCCCAACCACCATTACTGGCATGGAAATTATATCAGCAAGACATGGCTCAGAAAACTGCAGTATATGAGACCATTGTGAAGGTTGAGGACATTTTGAACAAGGAAAGGAAACAATTCTAGCTAGTAAAATCAATCACTTTTGTTACAACTTCCATAAACCTTTTTACACTGTTGATTCACATACATGTACGCACACACAATTGCCCAAATGCATCAAACTGAATTGCATTCGCAAGCAGTACGAATCGCAAAATTCGGCCGTTTACGAATGCAATTCATTGATTTGGGATGCATTAAGCTTTTTTGCTATTTTCGCAATTTTAGAAATCGCAATTATGTTGCGATTTCTAAAATTGCGATTGCATTTAGGAAATCTCAATTTGAGATTTCTTAAATGCAATGCATGATCATTTCAGAATTGCGAATTCGCAATTTGGAAGAGGTAAATTAGCATGAAGTTGGACTTCATGCTAATTTACCGAAAACTTACAAACATGCACAAAATTGCATTTTTGAAAGTTGCATTTTATACACACACATGTCCTTGGAACATGTGTGTGTGTAAATTGCACTTAAGTTTATTTCAGGGGTGCAGGGAGGGGTTCTTTGGACCCCCCCCTGCACCCTCGAAATTGCATTTTCAATTTGTGATTCGCAAATTGAAAATCGCAAATTGTGAATGCCTTCCCATTGATTCCTATGGGCCTCTTGGCCCATAGAAATCAATGGGAATGGGATTCCTTATTTGCGATTCGCAAATTGAGAATCGTAATTAAGGAAAAATAAGAATTCGCAAAAATATTTGCGAAATTTTGATGCATTGCCGTTTGCGAATTCTTAATTGCGATTCCTTAATTTTCGCAATTAAGGATTCGCAAACGGCCACATTGATGCATGTCGCCGAATTTGTTTTACACACGTACACACAAGGATCTTAAGGGACAGACAATGGGTTAGAGGAAGTCGGTGAGGGGAAATACAGAGAAAAAAAGAGTAATAGCGAAAGAATTGGACAATAAAGGGTCATTAGTGATCACTACTGAGTTAAGGTTGCCCAACGAATAAGATTACCTAAAGTGAAGGACATTGACAGAGTGTGAGGGAGTCTATATGGAGGAAACAGGGAGAAGCATAAAAGCCCCTTTACTCCCAAGTCCTTAACCGCATCGCTGCTGCGGTTATTTTTGCGCTGTGCGGCTGTTTTCGATTAACCGCGTTACATGACGAGCTCAGCTCGTCATCCGCACACGTCACCCGTGGCTGATGACAAGCTGAGCTCGTCATCAGCATCGAAGGGGTAAGAAAAGGATACAAAGGGGTAGTAGAAGGGAGGAAGGCAAGGTTTTGCAAGAATTTTCCATTCCCTATGGTTAGTACCTCAATGTTGGTAAATCCACACAACTGTGCTCCATAAAGGGCAGATCTCTGTGCTTTGGTCTCGTAAAGGTGGAGTGCAAGTGAAATTAGTTCAGTATAGGAGGCACAATATTCTTTAAATACTGCCCTCAAGATTTGTTTGAGCTTTAGGGTCGCATTATTGATGTGGGATTTCCAAGACATACAACCACTAAATGTGACACCCAAGGCGGTAAAAAAGTCAACCTTCTCCATGGGTACCCCCCTAAAGTAATACTCTTTTTGAAATGCTTGTTTTTTCAGCACCTATAACTCCAGGAGGAATAAATCCGACTGAGAATGGAATTTTTACACCGTGGTTTGAGGCATCCTTAGGGATAAGAAAGATGAAAAGTATAGATTTACCAATAAATTTGAATCCAGAAAAAGGAAGATCATTACACATTACTAAATTGAAAGTGGAAATGTAGGAAATTATAAGAGGATGTTTAAAATTAGATAATTTGGAGCAATAGCTAAAGAAATAATTGCTTTACCTGTGAGGTTGGCAAAACCTAATTGTGTAAAAAGGTGATGAAGCAATAATTAGAGTGGTTTCACGCTGTTCGAGATTTCACTTGCATTAATGGGTTTCTTGAGCGATTGTAGAACTGTTGTTTCCTCAGTAGAGCAAACAAGAATTGATGTATATTTTTGCTTAATTTGAGAGTTTTTGTTGAAGTTGGTGCAAGTACCTGTGTAAAGAAATTGCAAGACAAGCAGCTGTCATACTTGATAGGTTGACAGAGTTAACCCAGAAATACGAAATTAATCTTTCCAAAATGTTCATTTGCAGAAAAGTTATACGGTTCAATTGGATAATGCAGCCATTGAAAATATGCATGCTACAGGAATGCTTTAGCATTTTATGGTATTGGTCAAGTTTATTCGCAAATGGATTGAAACTTAAAAATCGGAATGTAATTGTGCAAAGAAACATGAAAAGAAAAAGAAGGAAGATATGGTGACAGGAAAGAAAAATCAGGAAAATGACAGAGAAATTACGCTTATCAATTAAGGGAAATAGCCGGAGGAATGTATATACATGTACCTTGGAGCAGAGGAGAGCTTGCAGCATTTACGGACAATTTCCCAAAATTGAGAGACAAACGGGTGCAGTGGTATTCACAAGTAGGGAGGTTTATACAGATTTTGAAGGTGTTGTGGGCTGATTTGGATATGTTATTTGATGTTGTAGTACCTACTGATTTGTGGGCTGAGTGTGCAATGGAAACTAAAGGAACCAGTGAGGAATGCCACTACTGATGCTCCATCTCCTGTAGTTATCGAGAAATAAGAAGCAGTGATTACTTTCCTGAAAGGCCGAGTGCCCCCAAAAGATTTGAACTGATTTAATATTATTCGGATGACCCAAGAACCAAAAGGGTTAATTCATGAGTTTTATGAAAGGCTGTTACAGGATATGGGGCTCTTTGTGTCACAGTTTGTTTTAGGGCTGAAACAAGAAATTAGTTTGCACATAACTCAAAGCGTGATCTACTAGCAGAATACATTTCTGACGAGGCCCTGCAATATGCAAAATACTGCAGTGAGGAGTTGGAATTGAATTGGAAAAAGGTAAAAGATAAATGTATGTTCACACAGACAAGGGTGGCTCAGAAAGGTTTCCAGAATTCTTTTTTTACAGGAACTTAAGGAAGTATGGAAGGTGTTGCTGTTTTCTAAGGTGATTTCCATGGTTATCAAGAAGCATTTAATGTGTCTCAGAAGAGATATTCTTGTTAATGCAGGTTAAGGAGCAGATGTTGCTGCTATGAAAAAGGTTACTCCTTGTCACATCTGTAACAAAGTCAGGCATTGGAAGAGAGAGTGTAGATATAATCCTGATAATGTTAATGGAAATGTACAAATGCAAAGAGGAGTGCAGATACAAAATATACCCACACAGCAGAGGCAGGTGCCTGTGCAAGGGCAAGTACCAATGATGACAGTCTCACCAGCTCAAAGAGTTCAGCAAGTAATGGAAAATCCTAGATTTAATTTAAATCAAATGCCAAAACTGAGCAGTAATACTTTTTAGAATTCGATGCAACAATTTCCCAATCAAAATCAGAACACTGTACAACAGTATCCCTTTTTCAAAAATGATGGTTCAGGATCCAATGATTCTAAATGAAGGTGCCTGAGAGGGGAGGACGATTGTGTACTTGGCGTAATCTTGGAAGTAGACCAGAGTGGTACATATGTTGATACTGAAGTGTATGGCCACCCCATCTCCTTTCTTAGATATAGGTGCTACTCAATGTACTGTTAGAACAGTGGAATTCCCAGACATACCTCTCTCTGTGAAAAATAGCTATGTTGTAGTTGTGATAAATAAACAGTTTTCAAATCCGATTTCAGAGAAAGTCCCAGTTAAAATAGGGTCATTTGTGGAAAGACATCAGTTTGTGATTCAACTCCTGTAAATTTGCTAGGAAGAGACTTGTTGTGCAAGTTAAATGGAACTATTTACTGCACACCAGATGGTGTAGCTTTCCAAACACATGATGAGGATGTGGACTTCAAAATTATTTGACAACAAACTGCTACAGGGACATTTCCCTATTGACAACTGAAGAATTACCTGATGATTTAAGAGATACTGTGAATACAGAAGTATGGGATCTTAATGGGGGAGATATCGGGCCAATTAACGGTGTAAAACCAGTTCGCATTACTGTAAAAGCTAATGCAATGTATCACATAACACCACCATACCATTTGACTCTAAAGACAATTGCAGGAATAACGCCTGTGATAGAGGATATATTCCAGAAGGGAATTTTGAGAGAACTGATTTGAAGTCCATATAACTCTCCAATCTTGGGTTTGCAGAAACCCAATGGAAAATACAGGATAGTGCAGGATCTTAGAAAGATTAATAAAATAGTGGCCCCATGCTGTCCCGTGTTACTGAATCCAGCCACGATATTATTTCAGATACTATGAACTGCAGAATGATTTACAGTCAGTGATTTATGCCAGGCTTTCTTTTCTCTGCCTTTGCATGAAGAAAGCCAATTCTTTTTTTTCTTTTGTGTTCCAGCTGAGAGTTTAATCATGCTGTCGTGTCCAACAAGAGTACACAGAGGGTCCTTCCATTTTTAACCAGATGATTACATAAAATCTGGAGTCATTGCAAATTCCCTACAGGTCAGTGCTTGTACAACACATTGATGTTCCGTGTGTAGCTTCAGAAACATTGTAAACAAGATACCATTGCATTATTGAATCAACGGACATAAAGTTTCTCCAGGAAAACTGAAGTACTGTCAAAAAGAAGTTCAATATAGGGACACAAAACTGAAAAAGGAGTTAGGAAGTTGTCACCAGAGAGTGTGGGAGATATTCTTCAAATGAATCCACCTAAAACTCAAAAAGAAGTCAGGATGTTTTTGGGAATGGTTGGCTACTGTAAACAGTGGATACCAAACCTTTCCTTGGTGGCAAAACCTTTACTGAGGTTTACACATGAGATGTGTCTGATCTGATTTCATAAGAAAATAACTGTATGGAAGCCTGAAAATTGTTTTGTGCCCCAGCACTAGGAATGCCAGATTATACTAAAGAGTTTCCCTTATTTTGCAGTGAGAGGGAGGACTGTGCTCTCTCAAAGTTTACTCAATTGCACGTAGATGCTTGAAAACCTGTGGCATATTTTCTATCACCCTTGACCATTTTGCCACAGGTCTTCCAGGTTCCTTAAAGTGGTTGCCATGGTGAGCACTAGTCTGGAAAAGAGTTAGATGATAGTGATAAGATTCCCTTTAACAATTAAGGCCCCACACTCAGTGGAGATTCTATTGACAAGAACAAAAACTCAATACATGACCCATAATCGCTTGACAATGTATGATCAAACCATATTGTCAGCGGACAATTTTGTTTTAAAAAGGTGTCAAATACTAAATCCATCAACACTTTTGCCTGCAAATTATATTGTTTGTGATTAAATTGAACATGATTGCCTAGATGTCATGGATTTATGCACCAAGCCAAGACCTGATATTGAGGATAAACCCCTGATTGAACCTGATTATGTCTTTTTTGTAGATGGCTCATGTCTAAGAAGTAATGAGGGCACCTTTAGAGCAGCCTGTGCCATGTGCACTATAAATTATGTTGTGGAAGCTTTCCTGGCTTTAACAAGTTGCCACATTTATTACCCTTATCAGAGCATGCAGTTTAACTGCTCACATGAGAGTGACTACATTTACACATACAATAAAAAAACAGGGGGAGGTAGAGGTGAAGGTTAGGTTCATCCTCTTTACTGAATGCAGTTCCACAACATCCAGAATAAGAAACGTAACCATAGGAAGAACAGGGATTCCACTGAACATGTATGAAAACTCCTCAGAAAGAAAAATTATTTTCTAGAGAACCCTCACCCATCAGGGTTATCCCTAGGTAGCATGCTTCATCATTGGGGTCCTCTCAATCCCCCTGCGGATTGAGGTGTGCTGCGACTTGCAAAGTACATAAGAGCACTTAGTTTTTGGGAAATATGTGTAGTACAGTGATGTGGAGAAGGAAGAATACGTTAAAAATACCTAGCTAGTGAGCTAATATTTTATTCCTGCTCCTAGTCGATATGTTTTTAAATCAGGGGTTAATACTAGGGAAAGACCTAACTGTATTGAGTATGGTATCCCTAGTACTGGGTCAACATGTTTTGAGTTTTCCCCTTAAGCTCTTCTTCAGGACGACACGAGGGCCAGCCTTGTGCGTACTACTCCTAAAGAATCCAGTGAATAGGAAACAATAGGGTGCACACCAAATGAGTGTTCACCTTATACTTAATACATACGGTTGTACACTGACACATTGTATTTTTGTTTAGGAAGAAATATGCAGGGGTAGAGGGGCTTGTAGTCACACCTTCGTCAAATCACTCCTCTCGGAAAATGACCTGATGGCACCTCGGTCTCCTGCGGTGCCATCAGCTCATTTTCTGAGAGGAAAAGTGAGTCATTTAGGTAGATCAGGTGGTCCCTTCAACAGAATGCAAATTAATTTTATCTAAATGCCTGCTTACAATGAGCTGAGATATAGCCTGGTCATAGAATGTGACTTCTCAAGATAGATGGAAGCCTACACAACTAGAAGAAATGACAGCCTTACTGTATCACAACTGAACTTTCTAGAATTGATACCGAGCTATGGCATGCTAGTTTCTCTGGAATCAGATGGGGGCGGGGTGCTCAATTTAACAATGAAGTCCTGAAGATGATTTGTAAAGCATTACAGATTGAGCAGGCATTGCATTGCAGCTTCAGACCTGAGGCTTCTAGAACTGTTGAACAGGTCAATGGAAACCTTTAAGTCCTAACTAGCAACATTTTGTGCTTCAACATCATTGAAATGGCCTGATGCATTGCCTTTGGTATTGATGAGTATTTGGAGTATCCCAGATAGGAGGACTGGTTTATTGCCACATGAGATCCTGATGGGCAGAGCAATGAGATTGCTGGCTGTATCTACAAATGTATTCTTGAACATCACAGATGATATGATACTCGATTACTGCAAAGGATTGGCTGATGTAGTCCATTCTGTTTCTTACCAGATTACAACTGCCACAAGAAATCGGAACCAAGGACAGTGCCATGACCTCAATCATGGTGATTGGGTTGTGATCAAGAAGGACGTTCGGAAAACCTGTTTGGAACGAGATGGAAATGCCCCTTCTAACTCATACTAGTAACCAATACTGCGGTTAAGTGCGCTGGAGTTCAGAATTGGATCCACTTCTCACATCAAGAAAGTGAGAAACTCAGAGGAGGCAATTGTGGTCTTTGATCCTGAACAAAGAGCATTTGTGACTGTACCAACACTAAAAGACCACCAAGACCAGTGGTATTGTTTGCATAATTGCAGCCAGTAGAAGAAAGGGGTGACGATTCACACTTTGCAGAACTAATTCAAGTGCCTGACTAAGAGACTGATCCTCAGACGGGGAACAATGCTGATAAATTATCAGTAAATGTAGAAGATCCGGGTGGAAGGAACAAGCATATGCGATAAGGAGAGTCACCCACAGAGCTGAATGGCCACAGATCTATGAACAAGAAAAATTAAGAAGGAGTACACCAGTTGATTGAATACCAGTAACTATACCTGAAGAGGCTGAATCAAGTGATGAAAGTGGTATAGAACAAAATCAAAAATCTCACAAAGAGTGCCAGTTTTCCTTTTTGAAGGTACTCAGCACCTGAATGGTCATACTAAGTGGACAAAGTACTGAACATCACATTAACTGATTTGTGTTTGTGAGATCTGAATTGTATGAACCTCCATGATAAAGCATTGAAAAGAAATTTGGAAAAGTCAAAACTGGTAACTGAGAACTGTCAAAAGTTGAAAAAGAAAAACAATAACTAACAGATGAACAAGAATTGCCATCTTAGACCTTTATCATTTTAGTTTCTTATTTTACAGAAGATCAACCTAGGCCCAAGTCTGCAGTGGAAAAGTAGGGATAACATTTTTAAAAGAACACGGAGTAGGGTTAAGGATTGTCTAATTATAGATCTTAACTACTAAAAACAAATCGTGTTGAAACACAACTTACAGAAATCTGTGAAACCTAACTACCTGGTTTGATTATAGAGAAATGTGCTGCATTCGAAACAAGTGTAAATATATTATGAGCTCAATTTTTGTAATAACAGTAATAATGACTACCATAGTATTAGTAGGATTTATTTCAACCCCAGAAGTAGAGCCTAGATCAAAGAATATAACTAAATCACACACATATATTAATGATGAAGATACAAATTGGCTTTAGAAGAGAGATCCATAAATATAACATGTACCAAAGATAAATATAGTGATGTTCTGAAAAATGTTTGGAAAAAAGAAGATGAATTTAGAAAGAAAATGGTTTGCCCCCAACTAAGATTAGATAGTCAACACAAAGGGAAAAATTGTATCTACAGAGGGAGAATACCCAAACGAACTAGACATGTATTGATTAGTTGCTGTGAACACACATTTGAATTAACAGGAAGAGCTTTGCTAATCCTACAAAGAGAAGAATCTGCAATTCCCTGAGTTTATTTTATTTGTGGACAAAATGCTTATATCTTGTTTCCTGCTGACTTGGAGGGTATTTGTTATTTAGGTGTATGATTCCCAAGATGTACCATGTACAAAGCCTTGATACACTAATAATGACACCAGCACACAGACACAAATGTAGTACAGAAACAGAAGCTGAACTAATAGGAGATATATTTAATGCAATAATCCCACCTGTAGGTGTCATATTAATGATGAAATGATTAGAAAACTGTCAACTGTGGTTGGCTAGCTGGCAACAAGCACCAGTTAATTGGTGTACATGTAATGGTTTTGCAAGATCGTCTAGCATTAGACATTTTACCTGCAGAACAAGGTAAAGTTTGCAAAATGCTTAAATGAACCTATTGCTGTTCCTATATACCTGATGAAAGTAAGGAAAGAGAAGGATTTACAAAGAACATTTCTGGCATAGAACCTGAGTTAGAAGAGTTGGAAACACCTAGTGTCTTTTAAAACTTTGGAAAGGGAGTTTGCACAATTAGAAAATGGTTTACAACAGCAGAAGGAGGTATATTAACGACTGTTGTTATGCCAGTAATAATTATAGGGCTTTGTCTGCTATTTCTTTATTCTTTATTCATGAGCTGTAGATATATTTTAATCAAGAGAAGGGAAAAAGAACTGAATAAGAGATTCGAAAAAGAATTGGAATTAAAGCGTCTCATAAATGATGATTACTGAAAGAAAAAGGCAAGACTCAACAGATAATGGAAGTGCTCTCTGAACAAACTCACATATGAAATGGCATTAGTGAGATGATCCACATAACCATCATACGGGTTAATTTTAAAAGTCGAAAGTTCAAATCAAATATTAATTAATAAATCTGACAATTTGTCATAGACAATAATGTGAAAATATATTGTATAAACCACATGTAAAAAATGTGCAAAACACACCAAGCAGCCATATTTACTGGTAGGTTGCTGTTAGATTTCCCTTTAACAAATAGAGGCATTAGAAAATGATGAACTATGCACAAATGTATTTGATAGCCTGACCTTGAAGTGACTTCCTCAGAATCTGCGTCATAACTACGGAGGGGCATATTTACAAGAAAGTGCCGCAGCGCAGCATTGTTGGCCCTTTGGCTGCATCACACTGCAGCACTTTCAAAACACAGTGTTACGTCATATTTACAACAATATGACGTGTCCCTGTGTGTTCCCCTGCACTAGTGCACAGTCGACTGCCATTCAGGCACCCTTGCGCCATGGTGCAATAAGTGCCTGCGTTGTGGGTAGATTATTTCTGTGCAGGAAGGGGGTACCTTCCTTCACAAAAACAATAACAAAACAAATAAAAAGAGGTGATTTCCTCTTCCTATGTGTGCTACAGAATGCAGCACACCTAGAAAGAAGAAAAAACAAGGAGAAATCCAAAACATTTCTCCTTGTTGCGCCTCTCTACACCACTCCAGGGGTGGCATAGCATTCTACCGCATTTCCAGGTTTACAAATTCTCGTAAAACTTGAAATGTGGCAAAATACATGGGAGTTGCATTGGAACACCCAAGGTAACACTTAAGCCCCTTTCACACAAAGTGTTGCATTAGAATAAGCCGTATTTACAAGGACAAGAAAAGCCATGCAGGGTGGCTTTATGTGATCTTGTAAATTTGGGGCATGAGGTTACGCCACCAGTGCTTCATAAAAAGTGACGCACTGGCGGCGCAAGGGGCTTCTAAATAAACCCCAGAATGTTTTATTTCAACTTGGATTTCATGACAGTTTGAGATTTGCAAGCGGTCAGTATGAAATTATAACCTCATTTTCAGAGACCACAAATAATAACAATAAAAACAAATTCAATCGGGGTGTCCGAACTGTCTTTGAGATTTACTAGGCCAGTGTCCGCTAACTCCTGTGCCCCAGCCCTTATAAAAAATAAAATAATTTTTTTTATACTGCTGTCTTCCAGCCAGAAGTTTACCCTCCCTCTCTAAATGTTGTCATAAATACATCAAGGCACCATCCTGTAACTGCCCCTGTTAATCGCTGACTATCCCCCAGAATGTTTGGAAGGTAGACTGCCAAACAAGTTCCCTTTGGAGGTATGTTATTCTTAGTTGCCGTCAGCTTTTTACATGCTTATGAATGGATGCCATGGAGCACTGTAAGGTACTAAAATTGACATATCTCCTAAATACTGATATAATGCTAAAAATAAATAATATACAACCTCTGTAGGATAGAAGGCTGAGTTGCCATTTGAGAAATGAAAGTCACAGGTGGAGCCTAACCTTAAAGTAACTTGCGTAGAATCTTCGTTATAACTACAGAATGTTCCGGCTTTATATTATGTATTATTTTTTTTAAGCTTCATGATCTCGTTTGCACTAGGTGTGAACTTCCTATCTATATCAAGTTCATATAATGATGAATAGAAATCGTAACATTTAACAATAATGCCCACTTACATGAAATATGAAAAGCATTACCTAACTATAAATCTGTAAGCAGATGTTTGTCTTTAGTTCATTGATACACAGTGAAACATTGAATAAATGGTAGAATACATTCTGCAGCAAGCTTCCCTGAGAACCAAAGTTAAAATTTCCAAATGTACAAATGTTTAGTGATGTCTGTGACGTATTTCATAGTAGACAGTTGACTTTGTGTGTTTTATGTGGGACTGGAGGTACGAAGACTGATCACTATCAAAAGATGTCTTTTCATTGGATGGATGTGATCTAACCTGCAACTTTGTAATAACACATGTTCTTGTTGTTTATAATATTGTGTGTTCCTAGTAGAGAGGTTAATGCTTCTTGCTGATGGCTATTGCTGACGGCTGTTGTTGTTACCTGCCACTTTGGAGGTGATGCTTCTAGACTCTCAACTTTCTATTCCTAGCATTTGAAGATTGTAGCTACTGCTGCATCTGTCTCCCCATATTTTCCGCATTGACGCTTTATGTGTAGAGAGTGCTACTGCAACTGTATGCTGATATTCCTTTAAATATTGTGACTTGACTGAGTCTCATAGAACTACTCTCTATGAGGAATTAAACTGCAAAATCTTATGCTCCAGTGATCTCACTCTTTTCTTGAATTCTTTATGGGTTCTAATAAACTGATCCTTTATTTAGAATAGAGACTACTTATTTTATGGAACACGCTTGTTTTTTTGCATTAATTCTGAATCTAACCATATTTTTCTTGACAAATTTCTGTAAGTTGATTTTATCTGATATTACTAATTGATTAAAGAAAAAAAACATTGATAAATTATGAAAATGAAGGTTTTGTTTTGAAACCAATTCAAAACTCTCATTATTGACTTATTGACTGAACCTAAAAATTGCTAAACTATACTGTTGATTGATATGATTTGGTTTAGCTTCCATTCAAAAATGGTGGCAAAGATCTGTCGCCTAGAAGAAGAATTAATAGTGGAGTTGGAGCCCATTCTTGTAAGTCACATGTTGAACCAACACTGATAATTAAAATCTGGACTCCTTCCTCACTATCATTTACATGGTCAGCCTCGCCTCTCTAGCGCAGACCCGAAATCTACGCTTGACAGGATCCTCATTCCACCCTGATTCCATTATTGAAATCTTGCACTTTTTAAAAAGTTACCCTTGTTCCATAGTGGCAGGGAATCCACTAAAAAAGCAACCCCCCCCCATTGGGGGAACTGGAGGGGTTTACGTTATATCTTTGGCATATGAGACATACAGGGAGCATAAAGAATTGAGCTGTGGTGTAGGCCTAATTTTAATTACTTTCCCTGCTGACCGTTATTGCAGTTTCACTCACCACAGTGGAGTCCCAGGTGGCCACTCTGCTCTGTCGAAGTCTAGGGGCCCTTCAGCACCCTGTGAGCTGCGGGGGCCTATGTAATGTATTTATTTGAAAAGTTTTATATAGCGCTGGCTAGACCAGAAGGTATCAGAGCGCTTTGCATGAGGAAGAACATTGTTTCAGAACATAGTTACACAATTACATAAGTTGCTGGAGCTTAGTAACATGAGTTACAAAAGCATAGCAAAGGCATAAGGATAAACAAAGCAGGCAGGGGGAGAGAAACTCAGGGGAGAGAGGAAGGCAATAGGGGAGGTAGACAAAGACTAAAGGAGGGAAGAGGTGGGGAGGGGGTAGGAGACACAGCGTGGAGACGAGGAATTTACCGTGACTGATGTCCGGCTGGGTAAGCGACGGCTTTTAACGGTAAATGGATAATTCCCAGTCCTCCGTTATGTGTTGATTCCGATGTTGCAGTGGACTCTCTCAGCTGGGTCTCTGAGACTCAAGGGCATAAATGCTGGATGCCTCCCAAACAAGGGGAGAGGAGTGCTTTGGCCACGGGCACACTCTGAAGAATGAAGGAGGGAAGAGGTGGGGGATGGGGTAGGAAACCCAGCGGAAACGCAGTGTCCGACATGGAATTGGTGAGAAGGGTAACATTTTGGAAACTAGCAGGCTCTACGCTTTTTCCATTGTAGGGGTATAGATCACTTCAAATTTAATGATCCATGCCACACCATTCTTTCTGTTTAGTTTCAAGTGTTTTAGTGCTTCTGTGTAGATGAGTGTGTCTATTTTACACAAAACCGGGTCTAATCTAATCTGGTGTCTCATGTTTCCATAGGTTATACACTAATTAATTGATCTTATTTATGATATTTACTGATATCATGCCTGCTTTTCCCATCAGTTTTATTTACAATTTAGATGTTCATGTTATGACTGAATACATCCAAAGTATGTTATTAATACATTTAGCAAGCAAAACTGCTACTGTTATCACTATATTTTACCTCCTCCTCACATTAATAATGTGATCCTCCAAGTGGCAGTGTTTCCAGGCCTGCTATCCTACTGATCTGTCCATCGGCTCGCTCCTTGACATCACTCTAAGCAAAAATACTCCTTACTCCATGCCCTAAAAGAATTCTAGTGCTCTGCCCATCAAACATTGCCTCCCCCACCTCCTCCTATCTCTCCTGTAAAATGCTCAGCCAGGGGAAAGTGGTATTAAAGGGTGTTATGGGTGTTACCCTACCAGAATGAGGGAGTAGACAAGAGGAGAAGAGGGAACACAACAAGCACTGTGAGCACCTTAAAACAAAAGGTTGGGTGATTAGATTGTGTTTTGTTGGTGGGGGGAGAGAGGGTAAGCAGCAGGTATGGTGCATTTGCCAGACAAGGTGCTCATCACCATCGAGGCAAAGCAGTGAAGTCAGAGTGTGGCCGATTCAAGTTCACAGCATGTTTGTCTCTCCTGTATCCAAGTGCACATATTTCCTGGAGTGCATGTTGTGCTTTGCTCAGCATTCTCGTCTGTTTTCTGAGACGTTTTTAAGTTTGCTGCCCTGCAGACCTGAATCCTTCAGTAGAAGTGACAGAGCACCTGACTTGTTGGGGTTGGAAGGAACAGGAACAACAATCAGTGCCTCAGTAATGAAAGCTTTGCATTTCAACAGTATCGACCATCCCTGCCATGGATCATCATAGTGGAGACCACCAAGGACACAAGGTCGCTATCATTGCTCCCTACCCTTCTCCTGCAGCCATTACCATCAGCCACGACCCAAACTGCCAGAGCACAGAACACATGTCTTTCTGGACTCTGCCCACTCGGCAAAGGGTTTTGGTCACTACTAGCATTGCTTCAGATTACTGTGTTTCAGTGAGGTCTGTAGTGTTTTGAGCTTCACATTACAACATACCATTGGCAATAGGACCTGCGTAAGTCCTGGGCCATCTTGTCTGTGCTCACTTGACTCTTTGTGAGCTCACAGCATGCCAATTTTGCATGCGGTCCTGAAGACATGCACAAAGGTATGAGGTGCACCGATACTGGTCCCTTCTGTCTCCACCACGTTTCCAGAGCCGGTCCCACGTGCATCTTGACATGGCTTGATGATGAGAAGTGCTTCTCTGAAGGGGCTGAGATAGTTGAGTCACTCCCATGTCCTGGTCAACTGCTCCACAAAGCAAGAGGAGGCACTGAAGGGGCAAAGAGTAGGTTGCATAGACATATTGCTCCATGCAACACTCCAGAAGTGAGGGGAGTGGAATACAGACAACAGGCACATTTATTTAGAAAAGTACTCACTTCGTCACCCTGCCTGCCCATGGTGCACCCATGCCATTGCATCATGATGCCCTACCGCTGCCAATGACACTGATGTTCTGCTGAGTCACTGTTGCAGGCATAAATCTGAACAGGTAACCCAGCCTCATGCCCTACCTCACTCTACGTGACACAACTAAGATGCACATGAATCATGATGCTGTACATCCTGGCTGTCAATCCCTTCTTAATATCTGGGTTACCATTGTCTTAGTTACCCAAGTGGAAGCTATAAGTGGACAGGCTGGAGATGTACTTTGCTGCAACAGGAGCCTTAGAAGAGAGGAAAAGACTCCTGCTTCTACACCTGGTAGGGGAAGACATTTTTAAGTTGTCATGCAGTCCCATAAAAGCTGACCCACTTCACACTTGCCAAACCCTGGTTACTTTGGGTCAATGGCAAATCCTGACTGCACAGCTTTATCTTCGCCAGGTTCACCAGAACCCTGAAGTGTCAGTAGACAAATGTTATACTCAATGATAAAACATTGGTCAGCATGTGTACCCTAGGCAATGAAACTGAAAAAATAAGAGGCCAATTCCTACAGTGCTGTGATTCAAAGGAACTCATGGTGCAAATCCTAAGGGAACCAAGCAAAACTCTACCTGACATTTTCATGCCTTGGCACTCCATTGAATTTTCTAGCTCGAGGGCCACCCACATGGAGTCTGCTCTGATTCATCAACATGGTCTCAAATACGACCTTGCAATCCAATGCAATGCCTAAAACAATCAAGAATCAACCCTCTGGACATTGTGGTGGAAACTTCCTTGATCAATCAACATGATGTCCAAATCAACCTTTGTATCACTGCTGATTCAGCCAAAACTAAAACCTTCAAAGGTAAAAATCTAAGGATATGGGCATCAGACCCTTCTACCCCTAGCAGGAGTGTTCAATGCGGAACTCATCCATGAGAGACAAGGAGTTAAGGCAAAAGAGTACATGGATGGAGAGGACCTAGTCATGACTAAAGAGTTCAGCTACCTAGGCAGTGCCAAGGGACACGATGGAGGAGCAGGCAGTAACATCAAGAACAGACTCAATAAGGTCTGGAATGCCTACAGAATGCTGGACAATGTGTGGAAGTCATCTCAGTTTAGCACCAACACCAAGCTGAGACTTTATCAGAGCTGTACTCTGTCCACACTCTTATTTTGGCAAGAATGCTGGTGAATGACAAAACACAACATGTCCACACCAGTAATGAGAGAATAAGAGGAGAAACTTATGCATTTTCTGCCCATGAACCATCTCCAACCCGGAACTTCTCAACAGATGCAAGCAAGAGAGCATGGACACCATCATTATGAGAAAAAAATTAAGATGAGTAGGGCACACCATCAGAAAAGAAGAAGACTCCAACTAAAACAGCTCTTCACTAGACTTCGGAAGGGAAACAGAAGAGAGGCAACCAAAGGAGGAAAACTGTGGAAATCAAAAAGATGACCCTGAATCACAGCCTGGGCACTGTACAAAATCTTGCCCAAGAAAGACAGAAGTGGAGGTCCTCTGTTGCTACAGTCAGCAGAAAGAGCAGTAAAAATAAGTAAATAAATAAATGTATGTCGCAGAAGAGGGAGCAGTCATACTTCTTCCATGGCACCTGCCGCCTAAAGGGCAAAACTGTTGATCAATCCATACAGCCTCTGTTTTTCTTACATCATAGGGCGGTAAATCACCTTCAACTGAAAAAGTGGCAGACATTATTGAGCAAGTCAAGAGACCCACTCTATGGGCTTCTCCAGTTGTTTTTACCAGAAGCTCAAAGGAGCTAGTATGACTGTGTTTATAGATATGGGTTGCATACCCGGTAATATAGAGGGAATGGCATATCACACCAACACTAGGCAAGCTTGTGATTGAAATCGATTGGGCTTGCTGGTTCTATAAAATGGACCTCAAGTCAGGGTATCACCAGCTGTTGCTTGACCCCACCTTTGTGATACATTATAACCTTCTCTATGCATCTGGGCTTGAGAACGTATAAAAAAGCTAAACTTTCCCACGCAGTTGATGTTTTCAAGAATTCTTTTCAGAAGGTTCTATCTGGACTGACAGGGGTCATGAACAATAGCGATGACATACTGGTGTGGACCTGCATGCTGGAAGACCATCAACGCTGCCTCTGGAAAGTTCTACAGTGCCTCCAAGACAACAGACTCAAGTTAATCCTGTTTGGTACACTATTATTCATTCTAAAGTACACAGACAAGTGTGTTAAACAGACAAAACTTTATCCTTAAAACTCCACTTGAGGTCGCCTCTATGTTTTGTGGCCTTATATTTCCCATTGTTAATCCTGCGTGACGAGAAAGGCCTACGGAAAAAGTATATTATGAAATCTTTGTCCTTTGGTGTGATATAATATATATAAATATATATCAACACAACCATTTAAAACAGGTCCCAACTCGCTCGGGCTCACTTAAGACAGTTTTATTGTGGCTTAGGGAAATGCGTTTCGACCATCTCCGCTGTCTTTTTCACAATATATACACATTTTATTTATATATGTATATATATATATATATATATATATATATATATATATATATATATATATATTAGCACATTTGTTTACTCAGTCTCTATTTTTATTTACTTTTAAAACACCACTGTAATTTTTTTCTTGATAATTTTCGGTTTTGATTTATTGCCGCTTATAAGAGAGAAGACTGGAGGTTTGGGAAACATTTCTTTGTCAAAACCTCTCACACAGGAGCTAAACTGCTTCACTCTCTGAAAATGTAGAGCACTTAAATCAAAATGTATAAGGTACGTACTGTGGGCGAATATGAAGATGGAGATCAGAACATCTGTTTTAATGAAATATGTACACAATTTATTTTAAGTAAAGATGACTTTTTTGTAATAAAGACTCATATATTTTTTACAGTACTTGTGTTTCAAAGGTGTCATCTCATAATAGGGGTTAGGTAGAAATCTTACAAATGTTGTGCTTATTTTGCAAACAAAGTTTATATATTATACCAGTAGTATATTTTGTCTCGCTTCTAATCATTTTTTTTTTACATTTGTGCTGTAAAATGCTTCTCTTTGTACATATCTTTTTGATTAAAATATTCTTCGATGGGAGGTGCAAAACGCCCCTGTACTTTTCCCTTTCAATTTGAGCTCTGTACTGCAGTAATGCATTCTACTTGGGTTTAAACCTTCTGCAAACAACTTGTAGAATCCGCCAGAAGCCACTGCACTCAATTGTGGTAGGGAACATCGAGGACAAAATATTGAAAGGTCACAATATCGTAACCATAATATTAAGGGACAAAATATCGAACATTTAAGTGCACAGAGGGAGGTAAAGATTTACTATTCTTAACTCTACATCTACATGGCTTGAATATATATATCACCAAGGTATGTCTATGTGGCGTTAGGCATAGAAAATGTATACAAACTAACCTTTCATTATCTTGTCCCTCAATATTATGGTCACAATATTGTGACCATTCGATATTTTGTACACCAATGCACTCATCTGCTGCGCTAGTCACCCATGCAATCATCCACTCAGCTTCTTTATATTACCTCATATTTAGGCACTTTTACTGCTGTAGCTTCATCTCTAAAAATAAAATAAAATAAGAGCACACCTCTTCTCAACGTTTGTGACCACCAACACATCCTCATCACATAAACTGCTTTTGTGGCTGCCCTTGTCAGTACTCTAGAAAACAATGTTCGTGTGATTGCTACAAGCCACTACCATTGGAAAAACATTGCTCCAGTGATTAGCCTGGTCGACCTGAAAATAACTGCTCCTCATGTCTCCAGTCTCCTTGCTTCTAACTCTCCTGAAACAAAAATAAAATACATAATGTCTCTCTGGCCAGCCAGCACACTCTCTGAATATAAAATTGCTTCATGATAAATGTCAGGAGCTTTTCAATTCTGCTGCAGTTTGCACAATCCAACCTATTACAATGATAGTACACCACTTAACATAAAAAAGAACATTCGGCAAAGAGCTGCCTGAAACTCACAGCAGCCAATTAGTTCATGTAAAGTTCTTGACATGTGGATCATCACTGACTACCTGCGAGATTAGTCCTGCATCCGGGATGGAGAATAGTCTGCAGTGTGATTTTATTTTGATTATTATGAAGCTTGAACGTAGCCTCAAGGTTCCGCACTGCACATTTAAAAAAGTGATGTGTAGGAAAACCTTGTACATTCCATGTGTTTTATATTTATTAAGACATTAATTTACAACTAATGGTTATGCATGGGTACAGCGAAAGTGTCAGGCAATAAGGGTGAGTATAATTCTGATAAGAGTACAGAGTAACACTAAAGATAATTATTGGTGATGGGCACTAAGATTACTTTTCTCGCCCTAGGAGGAGTCCTGGCCATTTAAAAAATTGAAAACAGTTCTACTCTCTTTGAAATAAGTAATTGTTCTTCTAGCTCCAAGTTGCATCATTTGCTGGGAAACAGGCTTGAGTGAAATGTCATGACCTCTAGCATGATGGAATGAAGTTGAATCATTGAAGGTATCTTGGCCCAGGGCTATAGAAGGAGTTTTGAAAGATACTCAAGCTATTCAAGATTTTGGTACTGCTTGGTAGAGGGCCAACCTAGCCCTCACTTGATGGAGAAGACAAGGGAATTACGCAAGAGATAAGCAACTAGCTTTACTGCTCTCCCCAGATCCTCTCTAAGGGCAACAACATGTTTCCTCATAGTTCATGATAGTAATGTCATAGGTCTGCTGTGTCACACCGATGTCCTATAACATGGTAATTCTGTGCGTAGCTTAAAGGTGGATTGACATCCTGGACGATTTAGAGAAAACTGACCAGCATCAATCTGTAATGTAATTAAGATATGTTATGAGAGCCTCTATAGTTTATTTCAATTTCTGTGTCTCATAACCCACTAATATGACATTGCAACAGTTGAGAACAAAACTGGTTACCCACTGTTATGATGTCATAAAAGCCTTACAGGCAAATCTGACAGGCCTTCCTGAGAGCCTGTCAGAGCAGTGCAGCGCTGCTTCTGCGCACTAATTTCAATTAATCTTACACAATGACTTGTGGCCCGAAGACAGTGACGGCAGGCATGTCTCACAGGTGGCGGGGTGGGTGTGGGGGTGGGGGCACGATGGGGAGCTGGTCATAATAAGATAAAAAAATAAAAATAAACACTTAGCTTGCTGCTGGGTATTGAGTCTCTGCTTCTGCTCTCCTGCGTCGGATTCAAGGAACAGGAAGCACATCCAGGCTCCCCTGACCACTCACAACGGTGCAATGCATCATTGTGATTGGTCTGAGCACAGTGACACATCGCTCAGCAATGGGCTGGAGGGGTGGGCATGTTCTCCACACAGACTTTAATGCAGCCTGCATGGAGAACAGGGAAAGTGTGCATGACTGTTTTGGGTGGCCCGAGAGGGCTTGCCAATCTGTCATTTTGACTTAGGAGGGTTCTACCACTCCTTCTCTGATCTGCAGCCCCACCCCCTCATGCAAACCTGCTGCAGCAGGAGGACAAAATATAATGATAATGACCTTACATTATTATCATTTTATTTTTCTTTCTTTTACTGCTTCAAGGCAGTGGGGCGACACTCCTCTGCCTTAGCGGACGAGCCACCACTGCCCGAAGAAACGGAACCTGGAAACGCTTAAAGTGGGGAAGGCCTCTTTAGAATGCACTCACAATTTCTCATATTTGGGATTAACTTTTACATATAATGGTCTATGGACAGAACATGTTACACAAAGTAGTAACCAACTATCAAGAGCGGTTAATTTGCTGCTTAGTTTACCACAATGAAGGGCGGGAGGAGCTCTTCTACCTCTCCTGCAGATTTTTTAAATACAGTGCTGACCAATAGCCACATACGGGGCAGAGGTATGGGGCATTAATCAGTGTAACTCAATCCAAGTGGAAGAAAACAAGTTTTGCAGAAGATTTTTAGGGGTCCCTATTTCTTGCTCCGATTTTATTTCCTATAGTGAATTGAATATCGGGTTTATTGAGGATTATATATATGCTTGTCCACCACTATAAAGGTGTGCACTATGGAGGAACATAGACGCTAGTCTCACTAAAGACATCATTCAAAACTGTGAAAAAGGCAAGAGTATCCCATGGTTGGCAATGGTGGAGTTTCGTCTATGGAAAGTAGGTTACCAACATTTATTTGGAAACCCAGAAGGAAAACCAATCATTAGTAAAAAAAAAGAGCTTCAAATAGCTCTATACAAATCCCTCAAGGCTGACAGACTGGCAACAGAGTTTTTAAAGCCAAGCGTAGCAGCGTATATAAATCTAGGAGTGGGCAGATTAATTGCGATGTACCTAACAAAACTTATGGGGCGATGGGAGAGATGTTTGTTGTTTCGATTTAGGGTGGAAACTGTCAAATAAATCTTATGCTTCTCCTTAGGATCTCAGGAAAATTTGGACTCCACCCCTTGACCATTAAAGCATATGGTCATGTATTTTAAACATAATATTTTATATGGAATGTTAGTTTTGACTGTTTTCTTGTGATTTTCAAATGTATTTTTCAGGACACTATTGTAATAGACCAGAGAAAATTTAATTGAATATGCGAGGGTAGCTCCAGGTCATTTTAAGCATTAACATGGTGTACCATTAAGTAGGTTATGTTTTTAGGTTTAAAGAATGTAACATGTGCAAAAATGGAGGGAGTGACCTAACTATCCAAGGGACAGGGTACCAAAACAGTCAACGTAAAACAGAAATTCCCTTGGAACCAGTACATCGTCAAATCACAATCAATCTACAATAACAAATACTCCATACATACTTAGTACCAAAGAGGGGGAACCACATAGTTATAAATACAAGCACATTAGCGTCATCAATAGACCCAAACAGTTTATAGATTGCATGAATTTGTTATCAATTGATATATGAGATTAAAAACAAAACATTAAAAAATATTTTCATTAAAAATTATTCACATATACATATAATCAACCAATAAAAGAAAATAACAAGAAAGAAACAGTGTCACGTGATATTTTACAAAATCATCAAAAAAACATTAATTCGCTAGAATCTATTTGCAACTCCGTCAGAATCGCATCGGTAAATGCTGGACAAAATAGTTCCTCGATTTTAACTAAAGCAGTAGCGTTGACGCTTTCCAGGGTGCTGCCAAATATGCACCACCTTTATCAAGACTAGTGTAGATGCTTATCTCTCTCACAAAAAGTAATTTCATATGTATCTAAATGAGAAAAAACACAAATATGTAAAAAAAACAAATTATTACAATTCATTATTACAACATCATAAAATACATCTCAGAGGTAAATCACAGTTATCCTATATAAAACTCAGGTCTATTGACATCATACTTTAAAAATATATATATAAACAACATCCAGTTTATTTTCACAGGAGGAACACAATATGGTGGTTATATTCACAACTATAACAAGATTCTCCCCAGTTGGCATTTAACCTTGCATTAACTACATTATAAACCAATACACACAACCAATCATTCATGAATGTAAAAATATGTGTATCCTCAATTGAAAATCCAATTTGTATTTCCTGGCCAGGAGTTGAAGCTCCTGGCCATGAAGCTTAAATAAGCCCATCATAAACTTTTAGAACCATACCAATCGAGTTACTAATCAGGAGATGTATTCCATCCACCTATAAAGAAAGTTACCCCTGATTAATACTTATCCATTTTGTTGTTATACATACCTTAAAAGAGTTAATCATTTGCAAGGTCAATGCTTTATTTATATCAAGTACATAGGATAACTTCAATTTCAAAAGACGTCCTTCTAAAATACAAATAGATACTGATTATAAAAGAACCCACAAGTTGATTTAATCACATCTCATTGCATCAGCTTAAAGATATGTTACCTGTATATATTCTTGTGAGATAACTGAACCACAAGTGATTCCCATAAGAGGTCACCTGACGAATTCAATCACCAGAAATCGTGATTAGAAAGACAGCCTGCTCTGATTGCAGCGCTTAATCAAATACGGCACAAGTAGATTTCCACATCCGGCAAATCTACAAGGATATAGACAAAAAGCATAATATAAAAGTCCCAAACTAAGAACTGCAAATAAGTAGATAAATCATACGTTATTCCGTCGTTGCGGGGATATATTACCTGTGCGTTATCTAGTTGTAAAAGCGGATTAAATCCAGGCAGTTACTGCGGATGATCCACAAAGGGTACAGTAACCCGTAGTGATTAAGGGTGGGCGTAAAATCCGTTTCGCGGGCGAATTTACGGATTTTCCGCGATTTCGCGATCCACGAATCTCGCGAAATCGCGGTAAAATCCGCGAATCAGCGGGGACTAATTTTCAGCCAAGCAAGGGTTACAGCAGCAGGTGCAAAAGTTGAACCTAATTTCTTTGTAACCTTTTACAAAAGGGTTACAAACAAATTAACTTCAACTTGGACACCTGCTGCTAATTGCTTCCTGGCGCCTCGTTGCTTACTTGCAACTATTCTCTGACCCTGCTCTGACCCTTGAAGCAGGGTCAGAGAATAGTTACAAGTAGGCAACGAGGCACCTGTCCAAGGAATTAAACCTCATCAGGAAGCACTTACAGATATAAAAAAAACAGGAAGAAGGGAGAGGATGGCAAATACACCCATTTTGAGTTGTCAGGAGGGGTTAAACTAAAAGAGACCTTTACAGCACAATTTTCATATGCATTTTGCTAAAAATAAAAAGCTGTATGTTCTGTAGGGGCAACTCAGGAATCTGGCCCTTCAGAGATCCGGCCTCTCTTTCTTTCTCTCGTTCTCTCTCTCCCTCTCTCTTTCCCTCTCTTTCTCTATCTATCTATCTATCTATCTATCTATCTATCTATCTATCTATCTATCTATCTATCTATCTATCTATCTATCTATCTATCTATCTATCTATCTATCTCTCTCTCCCTCTCCCATAAACGACTGCATGGGTAACTTCGCTATGCAAGCGGCTCGCGAAGACGCAAAAATCCACGCGAACACGCAAAAAACCCGCGAACACGCAAAAAACCCCGCGAACATGCAAAAAAGCAAAAATTCGCACAAATTTGCGAATTTTGCGGATCGCGAATTCGCAAATCCGCAAATTCACGGATCGCGAATTCGCAAAATTCGCCCATGCTTAGTAGTGATGGCTAAAAGCCCAACTGCTTTGTTGCAGTGCTTAATAAAATAAACCAGGTTCTCATGTACGGAAAACCTTAAAGGGAACAAAATGAAACCCAGAGCTTGAGAAAAATGTATATACACAGGGATGAAGAATCACCACACAAATAACACAAGGAACTCATAGGATTAACCAATGTTCCTCCATATATATCAAGCCACGTAGCCCCAGAGTTTCAACATACCTTGTCAACAAACGTTTAAGTCAAACGGTCTCCGTCCTCCTGGAATAGCGGGAAATAAAAGCCACCCAGGACTCGGGGTTTAAACAGTCACGGAGTTGCTCACAATATTTTCCACCTGGGGTAGTGATCATGACTACTGTGCCGTCAGTAACGTAGCGCCGCGTCTGACGTCATATGCGGCCGCGTCGGTAAAGCTCAGCTCCAGGGTTACTGTAGAGACTATAATAGACCCTTATCTACCAAGTGACTCTCAAAAAACTGTAATGATCTCCCCAATCATTTAACTATTTGAGAACTAGTAATTTTGTGATGCATATTTCCGCTATCACTACAAAGAAAAGATTATGTTATTCTTAATTATACTAAGCCCAATTTATAAACCTAATCTGCATTTAACTCAGTTATTTGAAACTCATTCAATATGGTTCATAACACAACCACTTTGCATAACAGGCACTATATATCAAGGTTACCGGCCGGTCGGTACGGCACCCATCAAAATAATGAATGTTAGAGGCTTACCAATGTTGAGTAAATGACTATAACCTAACGGGGGTACCACAGTTTGTCTTCCAGTGTCATTTAGAATAATGTAAAGCAGGTATCAGCCTATAATCCGCTCCCAATCTTCTTTTGAATTTAAACCATTCCTTACGGTGTTCAGAATATATATATACCACTGCTCCCGATGTTTGCGTTTAACAGTGATATCACCACCACGGCTGCTGCCCGAAATTCTCTCTAAAATGAATCACTTTACATCATTATATGTATGCCCCATTTGTGTAAAGTTCTCCATTAAGGGGGCATTCACTTTCTTGTTTCTAATAGTTGATTTATGTTTCAACACACGGGTTCTTAACTCTCGTCCTGTCTTGACTACATAGCACATTTTGCAAGGACATGTAAGGAGATAAACTAGGTTCTTGCTCCTACAGTCATTCAAATGCTTGGCTACAACCGTCTGTCTGTTATGGGTAATACTTTTACCTTGAATGCATTGGTCACAGATAATACAATCGCCACATTTATAATTGCAGACAACTCTATTTCCTTCCATATTAAGTTGTGTAGGTCTGTCTGGCTCTCTATATGTATGCACCACATTCATTTTTAAGTTATTATTCCGTTTGAATGCAAAGATAGGGCGATCCAAGGATGTTTGTTTGTTATCATTAAGAATTGCCCAGCTAGAATTGATTATATTCTTTATCTGCTTGAGAACTGACTTACAAAAACAATTTTATTTGTTATTTCCTTTTGTTGTTCCTTGTTATGCGAGCTGTCTAACATGCTCTCTCTATTATAAAATCTGGCTTGTTTAAATGAATGATTAATTAAACTCCATGGATAACCCCTATCTTTCAATTTAGTTTTCAAATTTTCTGAATGTTTACAAAAATCAGTCAAGGAGGAACAATTCCTTTAAAGACAAAGGAACTGTCCGAAGGGTATGTTGTCCTTCTGAGCCCTTGGATACTAACGTGTGTAATGTAACAGTGTATTTTTATCTGTAGGTTTGGAAAAAAGTTCTACTTCTAGTTTACCTGCTACATGTTTTATATTAAGATCAAGAAAACTAACTACGCTCCTACTATAGGGAACTGTGAATTTCAGGTTAACATCACCCAAATTGAGCCATGTTAAAAATTCATTCAGATTCCTCAGATCCATTCCACATAAACCAAATATTGTATATGAATCTGTGCCAGTTTGACACATTTTCATAAAAGGGGGGCGATTCATTATAAATATGTCTTTTCTTTTCTTTTTTTTTTTAGTCCTCATTGATACGATCTTTATGATAATGGCAACAGGGTCACCTCTTAATCGTGCACCAGGGAACGCCCAGAGAGGCGAGGTTAGCCATGTCATAAGAACCAACCAGCAAGTTCCAGTTCGTTTTGTGCAAGCGGAGTACCACAATAGAAAGAACTTGATAGATCGTGCTGTTTAAACCATTGGACTTCCCTCCCTGCCCTACCACCTAACCTTGTCCCAAAGTTCCCAATATTTTGTGCGTTTACTGTTACCTCTCAGTTCATCCAACTTTCTAAATTTGTTCATTGCCCTAACCCAATCGTTTACTTCAGGAGGTGATGGAAGAATCCAATTTTTACACACCTCACGTCCAGCCAATTACATAGACATAAATAAAAAGTGATTCTGCTTTTTACTTAAATTAATACTAGAATCAGCAGTGTCTAAAATGCCAAATTTGATAGTGAAGGAGCTTACCTTGATGTTGAGATCTAGAACTTTATCAACAATCTATGTTGTAACGTGAGTGCATGTGAAAAACATGTGTATGTCATCAGCCTTCATCTCTCCGCATTTAGGAAATTTTTTCGTCACCTGTGTGTTCATCTTCGACAAGTTTTTGGGTGGCCAATACGACCTGTGCAAAGTAAAAAGATGGTTTCTCCTAAGAGGTGCAGAAACGATAATGTGCCATAAAAAGGTGCAAGATACTTGCCAAGAATGTCTTGAGCCGGAAAGATTTTCTTCCAAACGTCTTCAGGTGTATCAAAGTCGGCCTCATTTCCATCAATCAGATGCCAATACAACAATGAAACTTCCTTTCAAGTTGTTGTTTTTGTAAGTTCTCCTCCAGCGTCCCGCTAGGGTCCGGTATTATCACTTGTCCTCTGGCCCAACTGGCCATTTGATAGTATTTGAATCTTGATAGTTCGTTATTAGCTCTTTCCGCTAAGATATCCCAGTGTTTAAGATTCCCATTTCCGAGAAGGTCCCCCGATTTCTCTATTCCTGCATTTTTCAGAGGGCTTGCTAGGGCGTCTTTCAGACATTCTAGAGTGCCTGGCGAGTTCCATATTGAGGATTATAATACGAAAACTTCCATATTTTCCTTATCCCCCCCCGCCCCAAAGCTTTCTCCAGGCTATTCTTACCTCTTTCGATGGCCAGATGAAGGAGTTGATTTCACTCTGTGTCTTTCTTATCCCCACAGAATTAAACTCCAAAGGGATTGCGTTAAATATGAATGTGAACTTTGGTAGAATGGCCATTTTGACGACATTTGATCTCCCCAAAAAAGTGATATGTAGACAACTCCACGATTTGAACAGTTTCCTAATTTCTTTGGTTTTTAGATCAAGATTGACTTGAGCCACATCTTCAATGCTTCTTGGGACTTCAATCCCCAAATATTTGATTTGATTTTTAGACTCAGTCAGGGCTAGCATTATGTCCCAATGCATAATTACTGTTTCTTGGTGGTTAATTTGATAACCGGATAACCTCCCAAAATCCAATAATAAGCAATTTATGGTAACAACCGATTCGTTCAAGTTACTTGTGTAGATCATTAAGTCGTCGGCATATAAGATATAACGCCACTTTCATAGCCCAACCATTAAAACTAAAAGATGTGATTTCTTTAGAAGATCTTATCATATTAGCTAAAGGTTCTATGTACAGGTTAAAAAGGTGTGGAGAGAGTGGGCAACCCTGCCTGTCGCCTCTTCTGATCTGAAAACCTTTTGAAACTCTACCATTTACGAGTATTTTTCCTGCCGGGGCTGAATATATATTTGCGATGACCCTTGAAAAATTCCCCCCTAGATCGAAATGGTGCATAACCTTCTGGAGGTATGACCAATTTATGCGGTCGAATGCTTTTGCTGCGTCAAATGTAAAAACCGCAAGGGGGACTTTTTCCTGAACTGCAATGCCAATGGCTCCAATAAGTTGGTGAGTAAGATCACATAGCTATCTCCCCCTTATGAAACCCTTCTGGTCTTGATGGATTAAATTATTAGTGAAGTAAAATATGTCTTGACTCAAATTGGTCAACATACTAGCAGGCCAGACTCGGGGCACAAGTTGCCCCCATGCTGGACCCCTTACGCAGATATAGATATAGATCGTTTTTGAATAAAAATAGATTGTCTTTCAATACTAGTCTGGTACATTCAACTAACAACTCTGCACTCGCACCTCTGGTCGCACCAACATCCTCCAGGATGTGTTTAATAACAGAGATAGTATCATCCTGGGGGATGTCCCATCATGGCAGCGGCAGGCAAGAGTGGATAAACAGGCTCTCGGGCTTGGGATCACGAACCCAGTGAAAATCCCACCCAGCCCGTTCTCCCCGCTCACCCCTCCTCAGCTATTAATCGCGAGCACCGCAGGACTTACCGGGACCGATCGCGAAGTCTGGCTGCATCACGGCAAGAGTGTCCCCAGCGCCCCCCGGCTGCCAAGCGGTCATGCCGAGGAGCCCAGGGAGACAAATCCTGCGGGTTCTTCCCAGGCCAGCCCAACGACTTGCCCCACAGCAAGAAGTCCTGGAACGGCAGTAGGCGGGAGTCACCCCCACGCAGACGGAGCTGCCCGGCAGGCGGCAAAACAAGAGCAAGGAGTGATGGAGCGGTCGGAAGGACCTCCAGATGGACGCTCATGCTGATTCCCTCGAGGAGCAGCCTTGATGGCCCGCACACCGGAGCACACCGGAGCTTTCATTGAGTCGAGGAGCGGTTCCCCCACCCTGAATTGTGCACTGAAAAGAGCTGGTAATGGATTTCGTAAACACTCCGGTTCTGCAAGAGGTAGTCACCTGGCCCAAGAAGGCCAACGCCTGAGACAGTGCCTGACCGAGCATTGATCATGTGAAGCTCCTCGTGCCCCTGCTTGACGGAGCTCGGAGTTTGCAATCAGAGGAAGGCTTGGCTATCCCTCCTTAGATCTGCTCAAAGGAAAGCGGAAATTATAATTGAGAACAAATAAGGAAGTCAAAAAGGATCCAGAAAGACTTGGAGTCTATGCTTGGACCCAAAATGGCCGACATGGAGGACTCCACCAGTCAAAGGTTTTGCAGCTTTCATTAAGCTTTTGTGCCCCCGCCCACGGGGTCACTCACATGGATGGCCCCCCCTCAGCTCTGCCCAAAAGGGGCCCAAAAAAGGAAGCCTAAAAGATTCAGAAAGACGGGAAGTCCATGCCTGGCCCCAAGATGGCCGATGCCTAAGACAGCTCTGGTTAAAGATTTGCAGCATCCACTAAGCGTTCCGTGCCTCCGCCCACTGGGTCACCCATTTGGAGGAAGGCTCCCCCCCTTAGACCTGCCCAAAAGGAAGCCCATAAAGGAACCTGTTCATGCTCCGGACTGGCATGGAGTCGATGCCTGACCTTAAGATGGCCGACACTATCCCATCTTGGCAAAATAGAATGTAACTTTTTACTCTGTGAGGATCCCTACGCAGCTTAAGGTCACTATCAGGACGCTAAAGCCTACCCTCCGCCTGCTCCAAAGACGCTGATGACCCCAGGTCCAAGCTAAGCTACTAGTCCTGGTTCAAGCGCTCTCACCCCATAACAATCTTGCTAATTTTTTATTAATTTTTTTCTGTCGAATCGATGCCCCAGAACCTTTATCTCTCCCACTCATATCAACTCGGCCCTCCGACCGCCCCCAATCGGGACAATTAGATCATACTGACCCTCACTCCCTCCCTCACTAAGCAGCAACCACTCTCCCAGACTAACCGATAGGCCCCCTCTCTTATATGGTCCACTGCCATATCACCCCAGAACAGGGAAATCGGAACCTCACTGACTCCTTTTGTGACAACTAATTCCCAAAGCCATCTATTTCTCCCATCGCTGCGCAATGGCCTTGTGCACAAGGGAGTACCACGGTTCATATAGCAGAGAGGTCCCCAGCGTGCCGGCCAAACACTAGGTGTCTTTAGCTGCACATAGTCATCACTCCCAGACCAAGGGAGTCCCGCCTCTCTAACAGCAGCTCGGCAACCCCCGTCTATTTAGTAAGCAACAATGGCACCGGACACTCCAACCTTCGTGGACCCACTCATGCCGGTCCATATGAAACAGCACGGCGTGAATGCCTACGCCAATAGCTTCCCCCCTAGCCTTTCTCTTAAAGCAAGAAAAAACTTCAAGCACATTCTAATCAGACAGCACCCAGAAACATTATTTGTGGACACTTACCACTGCTCCTCCAAAGGGCAGGTAAAGGTGGATCTCATCTTCCCCACGGATAGACCTAAGAACTGGAACACCTACTTGTAGGACACCCCCGCGCCGCACGGCCACCAGCTGCTGCGTGTGCCCCCTTGCCTTGTCTGCCTCGCTGCCGCCGCGTGACCACGCCCCCTCCTCCGAGCGGCGTGGTCCGTGCTCGCCTGTTGGTTTAGCTGTTTTGTTTTGTTTTTCCTTATTGCCTGTTTCGAAGTTTATGTGATTGTCATAGCGTTTTCCTTCCTGTTTGCCCTGTTGTCTTAGTTTAGCTGTTTTGTTTTGTTTTTCCTTATTGCCTGTTTCGAAGTTTATGTGATTGTCATAGCGTTTTCCTTCCTGTTTGCCCTGTTGTCCTGCCGCCCGTCGTACTCCCTCCCCGCTTCCCGCCACCGCCGCTAACCCCGCCCCTTTTTTCCTTCTGTACCCTCCCCGCTCCCGCCTCCCAGCTGCTCCGCCCCCCCGCGCACTTGGCCATATATGGCGACCGTGCGACGCAGGTGAGTGTGACCTACTTGTAGGACACCCCCGCGCCGCACGGCCACCAGCTGCTGCGTGTGCCCCCTTGCCTTGTCTGCCTCGCTGCCGCCGCGTGACCACGCCCCCTCCTCCGAGCGGCGTGGTCCGTGCTCGCCTGTTGGTTTAGCTGTTTTGTTTTGTTTTTCCTATTGCCTGTTTCGAAGTTTATGTGATTGTCATAGCGTTTTCCTTCCTGTTTGCCCTGTTGTCTTGGTTTAGCTGTTTTGTTTTGTTTTTCCTTATTGCCTGTTTCGAAGTTTATGTGATTGTCATAGCGTTTTCCTTCCTGTTTGCCCTGTTGTCTTGCCGCCCGTCGTACTCCCTCCCCGCTTCCCGCCGCTAACCCCGCCCCTTTTTTCCTTCTGTACCCTCCCCGCTCCCGCCTCCCAGCTGCTCCGCCCCCCGCGCACTTGGCCATATATGGCGACCGTGCGACGCAGGTGAGTGTGACCTACTTGTAGGACACCCCAGCGCTGCACGGCCACCAGCTGCTGCGTGTGCCCCCTTGCCTTGTCTGCCTCGCTGCCGCCGCGTGACCACGCCCCCTCCTCCGAGCGGGGTGGTCCGTGCTCGCCTGTTGGTTTAGCTGTTTTGTTTTGTTTTTCCTTATTGCCTGTTTCGAAGTTTATGTGATTGTCATAGCGTTTTCCTTCCTGTTTGCCCTGTTGTCTTGGTTTAGCTGTTTTGTTTTGTTTTTCCTTATTGCCTGTTTCGAAGTTTATGTGATTGTCATAGCGTTTTCCTTCCTGTTTGCCCTGTTGTCTTGCCGCCCGTCGTACTCCCTCCCCGCTTCCCGCCACCGCCGCTAACCCGCCCCTTTTTTCCTTCTGTACCCTCCCCGCTCCCGCCTCCCAGCTGCTCCGCCCCCCGCGCACTTGGCCATATATGGCGACCGTGCGACGCAGGTGAGTGTGACCTACTTGTAGGACACCCCCGCGCCGCATGGCCACCAGCTGCTGCGTGTGCCCCCTTGCCTTGTCTGCCTCGCTGCCGCCGCGTGACCACGCCCCCTCCTCCGAGCGGCGTGGTCCGTGCTCGCCTGTTGGTTTAGCTGTTTTGTTTTTCCTTATTGCCTGTTTCGAAGTTTATGTGATTGTCATAGCGTTTTCCTTCCTGTTTGCCCTGTTGTCTTGGTTTAGCTGTTTTGTTTTGTTTTTCCTTATTGCCTGTTTCGAAGTTTATGTGATTGTCATAGCGTTTTCCTTCCTGTTTGCCCTGTTGTCTTGCCGCCCGTCGTACTCCCTCCCCGCTTCCCGCCACCGCCGCTAACCCCGCCCCTTTTTTCCTTCTGTACCCTCCCCGCCTCCCAGCTGCTCCGCCCCCGCGCACTTCGCCATATATGGCGACCGTGCGAACGCGCAGCGGTCACGCGCAGCGGGCGCGCCGATTGTGCGCCGAAGGCGCGCCGAAGGTAATCCCGTCTGCGCCCGTCCGCGACCGGACCGCGCTCAGCGCCAGGACCCCTGGCCCACGAGGACCCCGACCGACCCGCCTGACGTACACCGCCGCCAACCTCAGCGCACTCAACGCCGGTCGACCACCAGGATGCTACCAAGCCACACCACGACGCACCCACGGACCCTTCAGCTGCCACGCCTGCAAGTTCACCTGCATCCGGACCTGCCTCGCACCAGCACCCGCCAAGACGAACACCAGCAGCACCCACCTCAAGTGCATCCTGCTCAACACCCGCTCCGTCCACAGGCACGCCATCGAACTCTGGAACCTCCTCGACACCACAGCTCCAGACGTTGCCTTCCTCACGGAGACCTGGATGAACGCCTCTTCAGCTCCCGACATCGCCATCGCCATCCCAGAGGGCTACAAGATCACCCGGAGGGATCGCACCGCCAACCAGATGGGAGGAGGCATCGCCATCATCCACAGGAACACCATCCGTCTCACGACCAGCACCGACAACACCCTGACCACCGCCGAACACCTGCATTTCCAGATCCACACCGACCCGAAGACCACCCTCAGAGGCACCCTGATCTACCGACCTCCGGGACCACGCACCCAATTCAGCGAGGACAACGCCGACTTTGTCAGCCCGCATGCCCTCCCCTCCGCTGACTACATCCTCCTGGGGGACCTCAACTTCCACCTGGAGAACAACAACGACCGCAACACCAGCACCCTGCTCGACAACCTCGCCAATCTTGGACTCAAGCAGCTGGTGTCCACCCCCACCCACCTCGCCGGACACACACTCGACGCAGTCTTCTCAGCCAGCACAGACATCGACTTCAGCCACGCCACAGAGCTTCAATGGACGGACCACAGCTGCGTCCACTTCACCTTCAAAAGAACGACGACCCACCACCACCAACAACAGGCTGCCCGCAGAAGCTGGAACAAGATCACAGCCGACCAGCTCGCCACCTCCCTGAGCCAGCACCCTCCTGCCAGCTCAGCGAACCCCAGCCAGGCCGCCGACAACCTCACGAAGTGGCTCAACAACTGCGCGGACGAGCTCGCCCCGCTGAGGACCCCGCCCAGCAGACCCGGCAGCAAGAAAGCCCCATCGTTCACCGACGAACTCAAGAGCTCCAAGAAGAACTGCCGATCCCTCGAGAAAGTCTGGAGAAGGGAACCAACACCGGACAACATGACCACCTTCAAGCTTGCCACCCGGAAGCACCACCAGCTGATCCGCACTGCCAAGAAAACTGCATTCAAGGACCGGCTGGACAACAACGCACACAACTGCAAGGAACTCTTCAACATTGTGAAAGAGCTATCCAACCCCAGCGCAGGAAACAACGACATCACCCCATCGCAAGACCTCTGCAACTCCCTCGCCTCATACTTCCACAACAAGATCGCGGACATACACAACAGCTTCAACAACCAACCAACGCACACCACGACCGAACAACCACCCCCCACCACCACCCTCCACGCCTGGACTCCGATCAGCACCGAAGACACCATCCGCACGATGAACTCCATCCACTCCGGATCTCCGACCGACCCCTGCCCTCACCACGTCTTCAACAAGGCCGACGCTGTCATTGCACCCCACCTGCGAGACATCATCAACACATCCTTCGACACCCACACCTTCCCTGAGAGCTGGAAGCACGCCGAACTCAGCGCTCTACTCAAGAAACCCACAGCGGACCCCACCGAACTCAAGAATTACCGCCCCATCTCGCTCCTCCCGTTTCCAGCCAAAGTCATCGAGAAGACCGTCAACAAGCAGCTGGCCGCCTTCCTTGAGAGGAATGGATCCCTCGACCCCTCACAGTCTGGCTTCCGAGCCAACCACAGCACCGAGACCGCCCTCATCGCCGCCACCGATGACATCCGAGCCCTGATGGACAACGGAGAAACAGCGGCCCTCATCCTCCTAGACCTCTCCGCGGCATTCGACACTGTCTGCCACCGCACCCTAGTACAGCGCCTCAGCAACGTCGGAATCCAGGAGAAGGCTCTGGAATGGATCATCTCCTTCCTCGACGGAAGAACACAGAGAGTCCGCCTACCACCGTACAAGTCAGAAGCCACCGAAGTCATCTGCGGCGTCCCTCAAGGATCCTCGCTGAGCCCCACCCTCTTCAACGTCTACATGAGCCCCCTCGCGGCCATCGCACGCCAACACAACCTCAGCATAATCTCCTACGCCGACGACACCCAGCTGATCCTCTCCCTGACCAACGACCCCGCCGCCGCCAGAGCCAACCTGCACGAAGGGATGAAAGAGGTAGCCGAGTGGATGACGACCAGCCGCCTGAAACTGAACTCAGACAAGACGGAGGTCCTCATCCTGGGCTCTTCACCCTCCGCCTGGGACGACTCCTGGTGGCCTCCCGCCCTGGGCACCGCACCCAAACCGACAGACCACGCACGCAACCTGGGCTTCATCCTGGACTCCTCCCTCTCCATGACCAGGCAAGTCAACAACGTCTCCTCGGCGTGCTTCAACATCCTACGCATGCTACGGAAGATCTTCTGGTGGATCCCCACCGAGACCAGGAAGACCGTCACCCAGGCCCTCGTCACTAGTCGATTGGACTACGGCAACGCCCTCTACGCCGGTACCACCGCCAAGCTCCAGAAGAGACTCCAGCGGATCCAGAACGCCTCAGCCAGACTCATCCTCGACATCCCACGAACCAGCCACATATCCGGACATCTGAGAGACCTGCATTGGCTCCCCGTCAACAAAAGAATCACCTTCCGCCTCCTCACCCACGCACACAAAGCCCTACACGACCAAGGCCCGAGCTACCTCAACAACCGAATCAACTTCTACGCTCCCAAACGCCACCTCCGATCAGCCAACCACGCCCTCGCCGCCGTCCCCCGCATCCGAAGAGCGACTACAGGAGGAAGGTCCTTCTCCTACCTGGCCGCCAAGACCTGGAACTCCCTCCCGACCGACCTGCGCCTGACCCAAGACCACCTCTCCTTCAGGAAGAAGCTGAAGACCTGACTGTTCGAGCAGTAGCGGCACCCCCCTGCCCCCAGCGCCTTGAGACCCTACGGGTAAGTAGTTCGCTCTATAAATGTCTTTGATTGATTGATTGATTAAGAATGCAACTTCAAATATCCAAAACCACAACCACCTCACATAGCTGTAAACTGACGACCTCTCTCCCCAACCAGGCTACTAGAAACGGGTATACATATGTGACCATTTATTCAAACTGCACAGTTTTAATACAGGCTAACAACGAGAACCTAGAGGCCTTGACTCCTTCTTCCCTGCTCTTCGTTCCGCCCTCTCTTCAGCCTGCTCCTCCCCAACCTCCTTCCTTGGCCAGCATGCCCCATCAGGCAAAGCAAATACATACTCCTGCTCCCCTGCTGAGTTCCTTCAGCTGCCCCCTAGAAGCCCCTCCCACTCTTCTGCCCCCTTTAATCTTGCCCTTCACTCTTTCGGGGTAGAGTAGGTCCCACCACACACTCAAACTCATCAAACTCTTCCTCGCCACCATCACTCCTCCAACCAACAGGCTCAGTCTACTGACCTCTCTTCCACGCCCGCAGAGTCACCGAGGCAGAGCCCTCGATTAGACCACCCACCGAAGGTCGCTAACAGAGACAGCTGGGACGACCGACCTACCATTAGGCCTCACAACTCGACCCTGCCCCACACCCCACTTAATGTCCCTACTCAAAACTGCACGCCCCCAGCCACAGAGAAATTTGCCGCTACGGCTGACCCTAAGAGAAAGCCAGCTAGAAATAATATTCAGGGGCCTTGATGAAATCCTAACCAACCTAGACAAAGTTCGAAAGCCCCAGCAACCCCATCCCAGGCCCTTTTCTCTGACCGACTCTATCCTTCTAAAGCCGCATCTCGGGCCCTCATCCGCCCTCAAGAACCAGAGGCAGAGTCCTACCAGGAGCGACGCTGAGATCCCGTTTCAGCCTCCCATAAGAATCAAAGCCACCGCATCTGGGGTACAGATTCCTCTGAGTAAGGATGCTGAGATCCAGTCACAAAGACCTTCCAGAACTAAAGCAGCAATCTCCGCTGAAGAAGCCTCCACCTATGTCTCCCCTCGCTCAGCTTCCCCAAATTCCAATATTCAAGTGATCACAGGCTTCAGAAGAGACCCCCCCCCGCAAAAACCACAAGACCCCCACCCTCCCTTTCCTCAATACCGAGGGCCCCATCAGGAGAGCATCCAAGCAATAAGAAATTATCCACTAACTGCATGCTCATTAACTGTAGATCAGCCCCCAAGCACACAACGGAATTAGCAGAAGCCATCGTCTCTCAGGATTCAGATATTGCGTAGGCTTGGGCGGTAAATTCCGTTCCGCTCGCGGAATTTGCAGGATTTGGGTAATTTCACGTTCCGCGGAAAACGCGAAATTGCCCAAAATTCTGCGTTCCGCGACTTCCTGAAATTTTGTGCTTGTTCGCGTTCTCAAAGTGAGTGTTTGAGAGATATTTCCCCCGAGCACGCAAACAGCGATTGCGAATAGTAAAAAAAGCATCGCGAACAAGCAATTCCGCGTGTTCGCGGAATTTCTGCATGTTCGAGGAGATTTTTTACCGTTTCGCAGAGATTTGCGTAACGCAATTACGCAAATTCAGCCCACCCCTAATTATTGCGTTCATCACGGAGAAATGGCTGAACGAGATCTCCCCTCCCTGTTTTGATATGCTGGTACCCCCAAGTTTCTCCATCATCAACAAAGATAGAAAAGACCAACGAGGGGGAGGTGTTGCCATCATCCATAAGGACGACATAGACATCACTGTAATGGACTCCTGCAATTATAGCTCCTTTGAATGTCTCACGGTCAACATCAAAATGAAGGATAACAGCCCATTAGTTAGTCACCTGCTCTATCACCCACCAGGAGACACCCCCACATTTGGGGAACATTTATCTGACTTGATTGCCCACTGCGCTCTCAAAGACACTAACTACTTAATCCTGGGTGATCTCATCCTACGCTGGAACAAAGCCAACAAAACGCTAATTCAATCGCTCAATAATCTCCTCTGCGACTATAACCTGTCCCAACACTGCTCGGAAGAAACTCACATCAAAGGAGCGACCTTGGATGCCATCATTGCCCATCGAGACGTAATCACGATTGACCACATTCTTCCAGTGGACTGGTCGGACCACCACATGATCTTATTCCACATCAACAAAAAAGTTCTATCCCTGCCTCCTGTGCAAGACCCCCCCCCAAATGGTCCAGAAATTTCACCCAGATCCCCCTGGACATCATGGAAAAAGGGCTAAAGTTGCTTCTACCCAGCGACAAGGACCTCTCCACAAATGATCTCACCTCGCTTTATAACATGAATATGGTATCTCTGCTGGACCAACTAGCACCCCTGAAACTTAAAAAAAAACGAGCCATTCCGTTCGATCTTGGTTCGACTCTGACATCAATGACGAAAGGAGACAACTAAGAGCCACAGAAAGACGCTGGAGGAGCTTGCCCACTGCCTTCCACCGCGATCAAGTCAGAACTATCAGGAAGAAATAAAACAGTCATATCAAGAACAGAAAATCGGTATATTTCCGCTCTGCACTGGACTGTGCAAAAAACAGACCCTTGGAGCACTTCAAGATCATCAGAAAACAAACCTCCAAACCTGATACATCCTTGGGTCAGGCTTCTAAAGAACGGTGCAACAACTTCGCCACCTTCTTCAATGACAAAATCTCCAAGATCGAGCGGTCTCTGGACAACAACTGCGCCTCCCCTCCTCTTAGCAGCCTGGCTGGGGTGCTGAGTTGCGCTCCCACTCCCAACATTAAACCCTGGTCACTGTTCCACCCCATTCTAGAGGAAGAGATAGTCAAATTTATCACCACCTCTAAACCTTCATCTCACACCCTAGACCCTGTACCTGCTCAACTCACCCAAAAATTGAAATGTTCCCTTGCTCCACTCTGGTGCAGGATTATAAACAGCTCCCTAAAAACCGGAATCGTTCCTGATTGTCTGAAAGTGGGTCAAGTCACCCCGCTGCTGAAAAAACCAGGCCTGGACATAAATGACCTAAACAACTTCAGACCTGTCTCCAACCTTCCTCTTCTTTCCAAAATCCTAGAAAAATGTGTACTCCAACAATTCACTCAACACCTGGACGATATCAACCTCCTCGACTCCCATCAGTCGGGATTCAGGAAAGGATGCAGCACAGAAACCGCAATCCTCAACATAATTGATGATATTCACAAATCACTGGACAGAGACCAATGCTGCCTCCTCATTCGCCTAGACCTCTCGGCAGCATTCGATACAGTCAACCACAAACTTTTCCTCAAAGCTCTCAAAGAAAGGGCTGGTTTAAACGAGGTGGTCCTCAAATGGTTCTCCTCATTCCTACTTAACCGCTCCCAGAGAATCAAAATCTGATGCTTCAAATCCGACCTTCAACCAGTCTGTAGGCGAGTCCCCCAAGGATCAGTGCTATTCCCTCTACTCTTTAACATTTACATGGAACCCCCTTGCCACTATACTCAGAAAAGCTAACATCCATTTTCCCCTATATGCGGATGACACCCAAATCTACCTGGAAATCTCCTCTGCCAAAGACATCCAAATAATCAATGAAACACTAAGAGAAGTGCAATGCTGGCTGTCAAGCAACCACTTAAAACTGAACCTGGACAAAACCGAACTGCTCCTCATCTCGAACAAGTGGTCGAGTGGCTAAAAGAGATCGATCCGCTCAATGGGAACCTCACCCTGGCCGATTCTGTTAAATCATTAGGCATCACGCTAGACTCAAAACTGGACACGACTAAACACATTAAGATTTCGGCTAAGAGCGCCTTCCTTAACCTGAAACTACTAAACAAAATAAAACCTTTCATTCCACCCAAGGACTGGATTATGGAAACGCAGTCCTCTCGGGAAAAGCAAAAACACATCATGTTCCGCTGAAAACAACCCTCAATACGGCTGCCAGAATGGTCACTGGAATAAAGAAATTTGACAACATCTCTCCTGCACTCAAAGAACTCAAGTGGCTTCCAATAGAAATGCAGGTGAACTTCAGAACAGCCTGCCGCACTCACAAAGCCCTCCACACAGGCAAACCCCAATATCTGGGGGTCAAAACTCAAAAAAGCTAGTCAGAACAGGAACCTTAGAAGCTCCATTTCCTTACTTCTTATGTCGCTAAAAACACGAAACCAAAAAACCATGGCCAGATCCTTTTGCTAAATTCAAAAGTCAGCTCAAAATCCTGTTTCTCGATCGATCGCTAGCGATTAAATAGGATCAGTCGGAGTGCTGAAAATGACACTAAACCTCCCTCGGTTGTGGGATAACAAGTGCTTGTAACGGAACTCCTCAACATCTTCTTTATTATGACTCTCATCTCACGGTACTGCAATTTGTTCTGCTCTCTTTTCTTCGCTTTATTGTAATATGTTCTGCTACCATTGTTCTGCTCTGCAACTGTTGTGAAGCGCTCCGATACCCTCCGGCCAGGCTAGCGCTATTAAAAAATGTGTAAATAAAAAATAAAAATACGGTGCCTCGATATACAACGTCAAAAGTAACTGTGACCATTCATAAAAACGGAGTCCCTCCACTATACTGATCATGTGGGTAGAATATTTTATGTAAGACCGTTGCCTTTGTACCACAGGTCTTAAAAAACTGCCCTATATACTTACTAAGTGGTTCAAGACCCTATATTGCTGGTATTTTAGCACTGTTCTGAGTGAAAAACCTATACTCGCTGTCTGTAATCAATTCATTGTCTTTAGCAGATTTCACAAGATCAATCACCTTATCTTTCCTCATGGTCCAATGTTTCATAGAGACCTTGGAATAGTGTTCCTTCACATTAAGAAGGTTAAGGATTCTTTGTTCATAATCTGCTGGTTTAATTGTGATCTGTAAATCCTTTTTAAGAGGCATGATGGCTTCTCTCTGCTGTCTATTCATATTATTGTCAATGGGCGGAGGGTTATCCCAAATGTTACATATCTTAGATTCTACTATACGTTCAAAAGCTTCAATATTTTTGCCGACCATATTAAGGTTGGGGGTAAATGTACACTTAGGGGTCCATTAGGATGTCGGGCGGATTGCCTCCGCCAGGGCAGCGGTGGCCACCGACACCCTGGCGGAGGCAATCCGCCCGACATCCTTCCCTGCATCCCCCCCCGCCATATTACGATGGCGGAGGGGACTGCAGCGGTGGCAAAGGGATAACATGGTGGCGGTGTCTATCAGACACCGCCAGCCATATTATAATGGGCATTTTTCAATGCCTTTCCGTGGCGGCAATGCCGCCACGGAAAGGCATGCGGTCTTCACTCTTTGGGCCCCCTGCGGGCCCCCAGAGTGAAGTACAGTTGGGGGGGTGCACATGGGGGTACCTGTGGTACCCCCTTCATTGTCATTTGCAAAGCGGCAGGCACCGCGCGGTGCCTGCCGCTTTGCAAATGAAAATGTGAAAGTGCATTTTCAGCATTGTGGCGGGCGGTGCAGAGAGCACCGCCCGCCACAATGCTGAAAATACAGGATGTGCCCGCCACTGTGGCGGGCACGTCCTAATGGCACCCCCGGGACCCCCGCCATTATGGTGGGAGGTCCCGATTTAGGATAGGATAACGGGCGGGCAAAGTCTGCCCGTCATCCTAATGGACCCCTTAGGTTTTAGACCAGAGATATTCTCGTCAGTGATATATTCTCTATTCTCGAAAAAACGATTTAATCGAATTTCCTGAAACAAAGATTTCAAATCTTTTTCTAAATTGAACTTATTGATAAAGGGTGTGGGTGCAAAACTGAATCCTTTCTCCAGGACCTCAATTTCCATTTTGTTGAGTGCCCGATTTGATAGATTAATTATTGGAAACTTATTTAATGTCAGTACCGTTAATTCCTGGTTTTGAGGTATTCCTCCTGTTGGGGATTCCTTATATATTGTTCTCTGCCATAGTTCCTGTTCTGTCTTTTGCCCCCTCTGGTATATATCTGTTCAGAACACCAAAAGGAATGGTTTAAATTCGAAAGAAGATTGGGAGCGTATTATAGGCCAATACCTGCTCTAAATGATTCTAAATGACACTGGAAGACAACCTGTAGTACCCTCGTTAGATTATGGTAATTTACTCAACATTGGTAAGCCTCTAACATACATTAGTTTGATGGGTGCTGTACCGGCTGGTAGCCTTGATATATAGTGCCTGTTATGCAAAGCGGTTGTGTTATGAAACATTTTGAATGAGTTTCAAATAACTGAGTTAAGCGCAGATTAGGTTTATAAATTGGGCTTAGTTTAATTAAGAATAACATCATCTTTTCTTTGCAGTGATAGTGGAAATATGCATCACATAATTACTAGTTCTCAAATAGTTATATGAGATTTTTTGAGATTCATTTGGTAGATGAGGGTCTATGATAGTCTCTACGGTAATTCTGGAGTTGAGCTTTACCGTCGCGGCTGCATATGACGTTTGCTGACAAGGTATGTTGAAACTCTGGGGCTACATGGCTTGATATATATGGAGGAACGTTATTTAATCCTATGAGTTCCTTCTTTTATTTGTAGGGTGATTCTTCATCCCGTGTATATACATTTTTCTCAAGCTCTGGGTTTCATTTTGTTCCCTTTAAAGTTTGCCGTACATGGGAACCTGGTTTGTTTTATTAAGAGCTGCAAGGGTTACCGTACCCTTTGTGGATCATCCGCAGTAACTGCCTGGATTTAATTAGCTTTTACTACTAGATAACGCACAGGCAATTTATCCCTGCAACAACGGAATAATGTATGATTTATCTACTTATTGGCAGTTCTTAGTTTGGGACTTTATTATTATGCTTTCTGTCTATATCCTTGTAGATTTACTGGATGTGGAAATCTACTTGTGCCGTATTTGATTAAGCGCTGCAATCAGAGCAGGCTGTCTTTCTAATCACGATTACTGGTGATTGAATTCGTCAGGGGACCTCTTATGGGAATCACTTGTGGTTCAGTTATCTCACAAGAATATATATAGGTAACATATCTTTAAGCTGATGCAATGAGATGTGATTAAGTCAACTCGTGGGTTGTTTTATAATCAGTATCTAATTGTATTTTAGAAGGCCGTCTTTTCCAATTGAAGTTATCCCATGTATTTGATATAAATAAAGCATTGACCTTGCAAAGGATTAACTCTTTTAAGATATGTATAACAACAAAATGGATAGATATTAATCAGGGGTAACTTTGTTCATAGGTGGTTTGAATACATCTCCTGATTAGTAACTCGATTGGTATGGTTCTAAAAGTTTATGATGGGCTTATTTAAGCTTCATGGCCAGGAGCTTCAGCCTGGAATATAGGAAATACAAATTTGATTTTCAATTGAGGATACACATATTTTTACAATAATTAATAATTGGTTGTGTGTATTGGTTTATAATGAAGTTAATGCAAGGTTAAGTGCCAACTGGGGAGAATTGTGTTATCGTTGTGAATATAACCACTATTTTGTTTTCTTCCTGTGAAATTAAACTGGATGTTATTGTTATTTTTTTTTTCAAAGTATGATGTCAATAGACCTGAGTTTTATATAGGAAATCTGTGATTTACCTCTGTGATGTATTTTATGATGTTGTAATAATGAATTGTAATAATGTGATATTTTTTACATATTTTTGTTTTTCATTTAGAAACATATGAAATAACTTTTTGTGAAAGAGGCAAACATCTAAACCAGTCTTGATAAAGGTGGTGCATATTTGGCAGCACACCGAAACGCGTCAACGCTACTGCTTTAGTTAAATTCGAGGAACTATTTTGTCATCATTTACCAATGCGATTCTGACGTAGTTGCAAATAGATACTGACAAATTAATGTTTTTTTGATGATTTTGAAAAATGTCATGTGACACCGTCTCTTTCTTGTTCTTTTCTTTTATTGTTTGATTATATGTGTCTGTGAATAATTTTAAATGAAAATATTTTTTAATTTTTTGTTTTTAATCTCATATATCAATTGATAATAAATGTATGCAATCTAGAAACTGTTTGGATCTATTGATGACGCTAATGTGCTTATACTTATAACTATGTGGTTCCCCCTCTTTGGTACTAAGTATGTATGGAGTGTTTGTTATTGAAGATTGATTCTGATTTGACGTTGTACTGGTTCCAAGGGAATTTCTATTTTACGTTAAAGAATGTAACAACAAGAAGAGATATCTTGGAGGAATTAGTATTCAAACAAGTCACACTCAACTGCTTTCACAACCAAATGCTTCTCACCATGAGTTTTAAAAGGACCCAAAAGGCAATTATAAAAAATATATTTTAGTAAAACAATTATACAATTGTAGAAATCATCTTAATCCCGATATTTAATCAATATTAATTCCACAAATATTGTTAAAAACTTACATCAAGAGAGACTTCAGCAAATCACATACTTCCCTGTAAGAAAACAGGTCAGGAATGGTCTAAACTTTTGCCGTCCATACAACCCTGAATATAAGCCTTTACCTAGCTGATCAAAAATTTTCACTGTGTCAGCTAAGGGCTGTTCAGTTGTGGGAGAGCTAAGCTTTTACTGTCAGGCAGCAGTGCTTTTCTTGAATACACTATTAACTAGCCTAACTTTGTCCTAATCCTTGCTGGGGTCAAGTAAGATCTGAGTATCATGAGCACATAATTTACTAGAAGAAAGGTGCAAATACATCTACAGTAGAGAAAATGTAAGCATGTGTGTGCTGGCGAGGTGTGGAGTGAATAAAGAGCTTTCTTGAATTTTGCATTTTATGTTGCCTCTATCAGAAGTAAAACTTCTTAATGTGACTGGTATCTGTCTTCCTAGTTCAGGCCAACGTTGTGTTAGACAGATCCATCTCTCACTATATGTTGTTGCACAACATTATGGAATTAAATGTCAATTGCAAAAAGAACAATTGATGGACAGAATGCAGAACAATGTCATACATTCACCCCAGTACAGAGATCTGGGCCTAAATCCATTGTTTTTTTTGCTCCCCATGCAGTTCCAGTTTGAACTAAGCCATATGACCCTGCGCCCTGGCTGCTTAGCTGGTAGATTTAGCATGACGAAAAATAACTGTAACTTTTGTCATGGGATCTAAGGGGTATATTTACAAGAAAATGTCCGAGCGTGAAGCTGCGCCAAATTCAGCATCGTGCACTGGCATTTTTTAAACGCAGGGATGTGCCATATTCACAAGAATACGGCGCATCTCTGTGTTTTCCCTAGCCCTAGTGCAAAGAAAGCTGCCTAGTGCCAGCGTAGGCACCCTGCTGCCATGTTGCATGGGTGCCTGCACTGCAGGGGTGATTATTTATGCGCAGGAAGGGACATCTTCCTGCACATAAACAATCAATAATGGTGATGTGCTGGTTCCATGTGTGCTTCAAAATGCAGCACAAATGGAAAGAGCAGGGCGTCTTTTTTGTCTGCCCAGACCAATCCTCGCACTGCTCTGCAGCGCACGGATTGGACAGGGAGTCTGTCCCAGGGGCTGATGGGACCAACAGGCAGGAGGACGAGAGGCGACATGACGTGACGCAACGCTGAGGTGGCCGGCGGCAAAAGATGCACTTTACATCTTTTCACATTGTGTTTGCTTGCGACCCCACCTGCCCCACCACCCTTTGTTTATGGCGTCCGCCTCTGCCTACATTTCTAGTCCTTTCTGGTGTCTGACTTCTGTGCACACAAACTTTCCCTTTGTGTTGGCTGTCAAGTCTCAGTTTAGGGTAAACCATCTTCTTTCTAAAATCACTTTCTTCCTGTTTTCAAGCATTCTCTAAGACTTTGCTCTTCTTGTCAGTAGTTCTTGTTGTGTTAGTGTATTTCTCTTCTAAAGTCATTATATAAGCCTTCTCTATTGGTCACATTAAACAGATCAAATTCTGTTTGTAAGCCTACATACTATCTATGGGAAAAGATAATACCAGGCTGTGTCCATCTCCAATGCTTGTGAGTGTAAATTTATGTTCTCTTTTAATGGTACCCTGGAATGTTTTAGATCATGGTTAGAATACAAATACGCAAAATATCCTTGCCTATAAACTAAAGACAACAGGATGCTGCAAGAAATAGCATACAATAAAGGCATGTGGTAATAGGTAGTGTCTTCTGGAAACGGAGTAGGTAAGTGTGAGCATACGTTACAATCCTTTATATCCATGGCGTTAGTGTTTTCTTGTAGTAACCTAGAATAAATATTAATGGAAAAATAATGTTCAATCAAAGTAGTAACTAAAGGGGTCTTCCCTAGTATTGCAAATAGGTGTATTAGTGATGTTCTTTGCTTTGGGCTCTGACTCTGGCACTAGGTAAAACCCTGTTAGTGCTATAGTGATCATTATTACTGTTATCGTGAACATTGAACCCATGATATATATATTTATTTACACTTATGTCTAAAACAACACATTCTCTGAGGCAATTCAAAAACACTTAGTTCAATAGCTTGCAGCAGGTTTTCGTACATAGTTTCTTTGGTGAAGTTAATATTATTTTTCTTCAGCAGTCAAGCTTCTAACCAGTCAATCCTTAACACTACTCTGTGTTCTTCTAAAATGTTGTCCCTATTCTTCTGTAACTTTCAACTTGGGCCTAGGTTGGTCTTCTGTAAAAACAAAACACCAATACAAAAACATCTAATAAGCATAGTTCAAATATTCATTCTTTAATTATATTTAGCTTAAAGTTTTTGTTCATATTATTTCCATCAGTCTTGTTTTCACTTTTTCAGGGAGGTTCAAATAATTCAGGATTACCATTGCACAAATCTTCCAATTTGACATTCAAAGCAGTGTACCTAGTATGCCGATTCAGGTGCTAATCTGCAACAGGGCACTCATTCTCTTTTTGATCTTCTTAGGTTTTGCTGATTTGGATCAATGCCACCTTCTTTGCTAGATTCAACCTCTTCGAGTATTATTTCCGTAATTTGAGCTATTGAAGAACTTCCCCTTGGATTTTTGTTTTCATAGATTTGTGGCCATTCTGCTTGTCTATTTGTTCTTCCTGTTCCACTGCTGGTTCTTTCGCCAGTGTCTTCTTCTTGTCTTAGAATCACAATAGAGGCACTTTTACTCTGTTATTCATTCGCTGCTTTGTTTTCATTAGAGATTTCAATGCCAATCAGGGTTACTTCAGGTGCTTGCACTTGACTTATCGTCAGCTGATTTTCACCCCCTTCCTCTTGTGGACTGGCACTGGGGCTGTTGGTCTGGGTGGTCTCTCTATACGTTCAGGGTCATAGACCAAAGGCACTTCTTCTGGATTGTTCACTCTTTTGGGGTGGGAAGCATGTATCCAGTTTGGGACTCCAGCACACTTAACGGCAGTGTGTGTAGTTAGAATCACCTGAAAGATGCCTTTCCACCTGGGTTCAAGGCGAGTGTTCCGAAAGTCCTTATTGATCACAACCCAATCACCAGGACTGAGGTTGTGCCACTGTTCTTGATGCAGGTCTTGTGTGGCAGATGAGAGACAGAACGAACCACATCAGCCAATACTTTGCAGTAATCCATATATCTTCAGTGATATTCAAAAGAGTGTTTGCAAGAATAGCTGTTAATCTCATTGCTCATAAATATTTAATGGGGTGATAACCCCTGTCTTCCTATCAGGGGTACTACGCATACTCATTAACACCAAGGGTAAAGCTTCTGGTAATTTCAGAAACGTTGATGTACAGACTCAATCTAGACTTGAGGGTACCAAAAATTCAAAAATACCAGAGGCTTCTGGTCTGTAACTGCAGTTTAACCTTTGTTCAATCCGTAAGACTGTGCAGATCTTCATCACTTCATTGTTGAAGTGCACTGCTCTATCTGGCTCAAGTGAAATCAGCTTGTCAAACCTAAGTATTAATTCTCGTAATACCAGATTAGCTACAGTGAGACTGTTGTTTCTTCTAGTTGGGTAGTCTTTCACCCATCTTGAGTAGACACACACAATCACTAGGATTTATATCGGCCTATTATGTACAAGTATTTCCATAAAAGCCATCTGCATACTGTTGAATGGGCCACCTGATCTCTCTAGGGGCCAGATGTATAGCGGGTTTAGCATGCAAAATTGTGTAGTAGACCCGTTTGCGCACGCTAAAAACCATGGGCCCATGTACAAACAGAATTTTACGAGTCGCAAATAAATTGCGATTCGCAAAATACAGTTTTGCAATACGGTATTTGGAAGGGGCGTTCCCTTCCAAATAGCGACTCCATAGACATATACGAATGTTTTGCGACCGCAATTGCGGTCGCAAAACACTCGCAAATTCAATCGCTAAGTATTTTATATAGCCAGTTTGCCAACATAATCCCGAGGTGCCTAACACTTCTCTACTGGTGAAGATATTTAGGGGCTTAACTTCAGATTTGTCTCGGTTTAATTTATAGCCCGAGTGTAAGGAGTAGGAGTCTATGGAGTCCATCAGGGCCGCTATAGAAGTATTTGGCTTTTCAGTAACTATCAAGATATCGTCCGCATAGGCCGCAAGTTTCACTTTCGTGTCACTGAATGAGATCTCACTAATATTGTCATTTTGTTTTAAGTCCCGAAGGAGAGGTTCTAAGGCCAATAGAAAGAGGGCAGGCGAAAGGGGGCAACCCTGTCTAGTCCCTTGCTCGAGTTGAAAGGGTTCAGAGAGGGACTGTTTATGGCAATTCTTGCGGATGGGCAGGAATATAGCGCCATAACCATGTTTGTGTATTCATCTCCCAGATTAAATAGGTGCATGCATTGACGCAGAAAAGGCCACAACACCCTATTGAACGCCTTCTCCGCGTCAAGCGTGATTGCCACCGCGGGAGAGTTTGAAATTTTTGATTTTTCTAGGACATGGCATAGGAGTCTTGTGTTGTCACTGGACAACCGTTTTTTTAAGAAACCTACCTGGGAACTACTTATCAGGGACGGTAAAATAGAGTTTAATCTACCGGCTAATGTTTTTGCATAAATTTTACAATCTAAGTTTATTAGCGAAATCGGTCTATAATTTTTAGTCAGCAACGGGTCTGTCCCTTCCTTTGGTATTACTATTATGGTTGCCTCACTCATCGTGGGGGAGACACTGCGAGTTAGTGAAAAGGATTGAAACAGGTTGAGGAGTACAGGTTTAAGAGGGTCCTCAAAGGTTTTATAGAAATTAGCTGTAAAGCCATCTGGGCCTGGTGCTTTATTGTTTTTTAGCGTTTTGATCGCAGAGGAGATTTCTTTAATTGTAAACGGGGCCCCTAGTTTAGTTTTGTCTTCTTCCGAGTTTTGGGGAAGGTGGATTGACTTTAAATACTGTGAGCATTCCTCCGTGTTAAATTGTAATTTGTTTTTATATAGATCCTCTTAGAAGGAATGGAAGGTGCAAAGGATATTCTTCTGCTTGGTATGGGTAGTATTGGACTGGTCTTTAATAGATGTGATGTGAACATTTTTCCTCTTGTGTTTAAGATAGGACGCCAGGAGTTTCCCTGCCTTATTGCCCTCACACAGCTTCTGTGCCTTAAATGTATTAATCCATACTCCTGCTGGAACTCGGTAGTTCCAATATCGAAACCCTTCAACACAACGAATCTGTGTTACTTGAGATAATCAGAACACAACTAGAGGGTTGGTCTCCCCGCTTCATTACTTGGCGGGGAAGAATTGAGACTATCAAATTGATGGTTACGCCCCTGATCAATTATTTGGTCACTATGCTTCCTCTAATTCTATCCCACGAATTCCATAATAAATTGGACAAGACACTCACAAATTTCATTTGGAAAGGTAAAAAGGCAAGAATCAGCCTACAGAAGCTTCGATTAGATAAATCAATTGGTGGCGTCAACCTCCCTGACTTTAAAAGATACCAATTGGCATTTCTGGCCAAACAAGGCTCCTATTGGCTATCTCCCCCGTGGGCTATTCACCTCTGTGGTTGGATATAGAGAAGGCCCTCTTGGGAAATATCCACCCCATCTCAATCCTGTCGATGAGATCGAATCAAATACCTTGCTCGAAATCCATATTTATCAATACCAAGCTGGCCCTATTTAAAATTGACAAACTGATGAGCACTTCGATATGACAGTCTATGTGGGAATCGATTTGGAAGAACCCTAGGATTACATATAAAGGCAAGCCATTGCACAACCATACCTGGATTGAGAAGGGCATCCTCTTCCCTCACCAACTTTACGACGGTGCCTACCCTCTTCCTTTTTCAGCGATTCAATCGAAATTTGGGATTAACTCCTCTGAATTTTATACCTTCTTGAACATAAAAACAGCCATTACAAAAGCAGGTTTGTCATCCACCCCCCAGCTCCCCCTTCGTACTTTTCCAGTTTGAATAAAATAGGCCACCAAGTCTCAAAGATATATAAAATACTGAGCCTACAGTCCTCCAAGCTGACCGAATGCTCTACGTAATTCTGGTCCTCTCTCGCTTCCTTTACAATCTCTGACTCGGACTGGTCCATGGCGTGGAAATCCTGCATGAGCCATAAAATTAGCCCTACTCTTTCACAAACCAAATTCTGGCTCATGCACAGAGTCTTCTGGACGCCAGCTCGCCTCTATGCTCACAAAATCAACCGAGATGCGTTCTGCTGGAACTGTAAATGTGCAGAGGGGGACCTAGACCATCTCATCCTCCAATGCGAGTGCGTTTCCACTTATTGGGGTAGGGTCTTTCACTTCATTCACAAAGTATTTGGCGTCTTACCCCCCAAAGAACTCCCTTACCTAGTTTTTGGCTTTGTTAAGGCGGCACAACTCCCTCAGCCGGATAGAGATTTGCTAGACCTCCTACTCATGGCAGCAGTTAAGGTTGTCCTCAACAACTGGAAGGACTCCAAAAAAGGCCAGTTATGCATGCTGGTTGAACTGGGTAATTAACCTCCGTGGGGCAGATAATATCACTCTGCAAAACTCTCCCTGGCGCCCCGCACGTAGGAAAATGTGGTATGCACTGGATAACTACTTTAGCGTCCATAAGCCACCGTGAATACCCCAGAATATTGGGTCTTCTGCTCGCTGCGTATATGTTCTGAGTCGTGCAGTATTATCCAGATAATCCACGCTACTCTGTGGCGCACCTCCCACCACCTCTTTCTCTATTCCTCCTTCTCTGTTTCTCTCTTTCCCCTCCTTCTCTGACCTTTTTCTTAAGACCTTATGTGGTACTCGGTTACTACCCGGACCGTCCTGTATTGGTCTAGGACCATCATACATGTCCTGTAATATTGTACTATCACTTGTGTTTCTTTCAGGACCATAACATTGTAATCTCATCTCATCTTGGTTCGGATGCTTTTTTATCTGTACGCTGATTGTACGCACATCGCACTTTGTTTTTACTGAAATGTCCAATAAAAAACTTGTGAAATAAAAAACTTCAAGTTCCTTTAAGAAAACGGGCTGCATTAAAAAAAAAGCTGCTTTATTTAAAAGCAGTCCCAGCAGGCCACCATCCCTGGGAGGGCCAGCCATTCCAAATGGGGTCGCAAAATCCGAGTGGCTCATTAATATTAATGAGCCTCGTATTTTGCGACCCCATTGGGAATCGCAAACAGTGTCCAAGACACTGTTGTACATGCCAAATAGTGAGTCGCAAATTGCGAGTTACAAAAGGGACGCAATTTGCGAGTCACTATTTGGCAGGTCGTACATCTGGCTCTAGGTGGGTAAGAGTGACATGTGTTCCTTTCCCTACATTTAACTGTTGACAAATTACACAACACATCTTTTCTGCAAACATTCTGGATCTGGGGTTGTACCAACTCTGCCTGCCAGTCTCACCTTTCCACCTCTCCCTAGATGTGTGTATCCATGATGGTATCATATCATTGGAAACAAAAAGCTATCCGGTAATACTGGTCCCCCATCTACCGATACCCAAATTTCCTTCCCATTTTTCTCGCATTATGCCTTTACCCAACCATTCTGTTGTGCCTCTGACACATTTTGCTGCACCCACTTTAGTTCATCACACGTGTCAGTAACTTTCATCAACATTGCAAAAAAACTCTCCTTTTGGGACTCACATGGGAAATTTCTATTAAAGGAACAGGCTAATTCATAATGCCCAATAACTGGTTACTGAGTCAGCATATCGGTTGCCCATGGCAACGTATCAGCTTCCTCCTTGATCAGCTAAATACTTCACCACAGCAATTTTTGCTAGTAACTGCAGATCCTGCAACAGGTCTTTGACGTATGTTACATTTTGATTGTGTACCTGAGAAAGAAAGAAAACCCCTCTGTGGCCATAATTGTCCAAAATCATGGACAACACCAAATCCATTCAGGTTGTCAGTAAATATGGTGACTCTCATTTGTGCAGTTAAACTGCAGGCTCTAGTGAGGGTAGTCAGTTCAGCAACTTTGGCAGAAAAAACTTTCTGAAGCCATGTAGCTTCGACCACATCATTTATGGGGCACACAGCATATGCTGCTCTAAGTGTTCAATCATTTCCTCTCAAACCTGAGCCATCTACAAAAAATAAATTGGCAGGCTCACTCAGGGGATCATCCCTAATATAAGGGTGGGGTTTGGTGCACATCTAGATAATCATGTTCACTTTCATCATCATCATTTACAGGTAACAGCATCGAAGGGTTTAGCACTGTGAATCGTTTCAAAACAATATTGTCACAAGAGAGTATATTCTGTTCATATCAGGTCAACCTATTATGTATCATATAGTGTGTCTTTGTACTTGTTGACAGTAGCTCCACAGAGTGTGGGACCATGACAATTAAAAGGTAATCCCATCACTATGTTCTCACTCTTTTCCAAACTTGTGCCCAACGCGGGTACCGAGTTACGGCAGCCCAGGAAATTCTGCTGCTACTGGGTCAAGCGTGGTAAAAAAATAGACAATAGGCTTTCAAGATCCTTCATTTGTTTGAGCCAAAACCAAGAGAGTGCACCTATCTCTCTCACTGCAAAACAATGTGAATCATTTTGTTTAATCTGGCATTACTACGGCTGGGGCACTGCACAATTTCTCTTTAATCTCTAGGAATGCTTTTGTACATTTGTTGTTTTTGTCTCATGGAATCGGATTAGACATGTCTCTGTGTGTCAACCTCAGTAGAGGCTTGGCCACCAAGGAAAAGTTTGGGCTCCACTGTCTGTAGTAGTCAACCATTCCCAAAAACACCCTTATTTCCTCTTCAGTGCGTGGTGGATTTATTTTCTTGATTGCTTCCACTTTCTCTGTTGACACTTTTCTTGTTCCTTTCATAATAATGTGTCCCAAATATTGTGCCTTTTTATTACAATGCTGCAGTTTCCCTCAAGACACTTTGAGTCCGTTCTCAGCCAACTGGTTCAAGAATGCAATGGTGTCATGTTTACATTCATCTAGCATTTCTGATGCCAGAAGCAGGCCATCTATGTATTGCACAAGTGTTGACTTGCCTGGCATTTTCAGAGTTTCTAGATTTATTTTTTCAGGATTTGTTTAAAAATGGATGGACTCTCTGTGTACCCTTGTGGGACACAACGCCATGTTAATACCTTCCACTGGAATATAAAGGAAAACATAAATTGACTTTTCTTGTGCAATGGCACTGAAAAGAAAGCCTGAGATAGGTCAATAACTGTAAACAACTTTGCAGTATGTGGGACTTTAAACGATATGGTATCTGGATTCAGTATCACAGGAGTACAGGGCACTACTATTTCATTGACCTTTTGTAAATATTGAACAATCCTATATTTACCATTGAGTTTCTGCAAGCCCATACTGGAGAGCTACATGGACGTCCAATTAGTTCCCTCAAGATTCCTTTTTGTAACATGTCAACTATAACTGATTTTATTCCTGCAATCGTCTCTTGTGTCAAATGATAAGGTGGTATTCTGAGATATGCAGTGTTTGTTTTCAAAGTGATTTGGACTGGTTCTACATCTTCAATGAGTCATATGCCTTTCCCTGTAAAACCCCAAACTCCTGCGTTCACTGTTTCTTCCAAATCTTCAGTTAAACGGAATATTCCTGTCTGTTGTTTGATTATTTTAAAATCTACATCCTCCTCATGTGTCTGGAAAGTCACACCATCAGGTGTGCAGTATACAGTGCAATTTAACTTGCTCAAAAAAACCCTTTCTAGCAGGTTCACAGGGTCTGAATCACAAACAACAAATTAGTGCTTCTCTTTAAATGAGCTGATTTTTATTGGTGCGTTTTCAAAAACTGGACTTAGGATTTGTTTATTTGTAACGCCTACAACTTGGATAGTTTTCCCCGCGAGGGGTAGGTCTGGGTCTTCACTGGTATCAATAAGAAATGATACAGGGTGACCATAAACCTCTGCATCTACATATGGGCCACTCTTGTCTACCTCTAAGACTGCACCAAGTTCTCAACCTTCTTCCCTTCTCAGGCACCATTATTGAGAATTATTTGAACCGGAACCATCATTTTCAAATAACCGGAATTGCTGTAATTTATTCTGTTTTGGATTCTGAAATTGTGGCATAGCATTCTGAAATGGATTGGTATTCATTTTTGGCATTAGATTTAGATTAAATCTTGGAGTTCCCATTTCTGTGGGTTCAACAGGTATCATTGGAGCCTGTCTCTGCATTTACATTTGGTGTGCGGGCACATTTTGAGTTTGCATGCCTCGTGGCATCTGTACATTTCCTACAGCATTATCAGGATTAAATATCGACCATCCCTCTTCTAATGTCCAAATCTTTGACACATGTGATAAGCAGTAACCTTTTTCATAGCAGCAATCTCTGCTCCAGAACCTGCACCCACAAAAACATCTCTGCTTCTACCCTGCGACACATTCATCTTTCCTTGATTTCCCTGAAAACTAACCTGTGGCATAACAACTCCTTGCATATTTCCTTGATTACCTGTAAAAGTAGGGTTCTAAAACCTTTCTGAGGTAACTTTGTCTGTGCTAACATGAATTTCTCTTTTATTTTCTTCTGCTTGTCAATGTTGTCACAGCAATATTTTGCAAATCTCATAATGTTTCTAGTGATTTATTTGCCTGCAGATCACGCTTTGTGTTCTGTGTGAACAAATCTCTGGCTTCACCCACTAAAACAAACTGGGATACTAAAATATCCATATCCTTCTCCTCAGGATATTCACTTCCACTGTGCTGTTGAATCACTTGCAATAATCTCTCATAATATTCATGCACAGTGTCAGCTTACAGCGGGTGAAACAGAAAAAGATATTGTAGTACTCAGTTTTTGTTTATAGACCTCTTTCATTTTTCAATACAGAGGAGTGAGAGTCTTTAGTGATTACAGGTCCTTCCTTCTTCTTTTTCCCTTTGTGATCTTTCACAGGTAGGAATTTGCCACTACCACTGGATTGGACACGCCCCTTGGATAAAGAAAAACCAGAGGTCAATGTTCATATGTTGACAAAATGTTGTAAGGGAGGGATTTTGTAAAGGACGACATCACCAAACCAAAGAAAAACTCCTTGACCCACAACTGAGTGCTTGAGATGCCTTTTTCTTTCTAACCGTTCTACTCCGGTAAATTTACAGGTTGAAGGCTAAATAAAAACACACAACAGAGAGAACCTCCAATGGGTTTCAGAGACTGGTTTCTATTATATTCTCTTATTATTGCTCTGCTCTTCACCTCTCACTGCTTTCGCTAGACAGGTATTTTCTCTAACAAAAAAATAGAATCTTCGTTCTATTCCCTTTTCTCTCCCCAGCTCCCCATGAGCTCCGCAGACAAGCATGTGCCTTTGTTAGCCACACTCCTCTGGGATCGTGGCGGGGCTGCTCATAAGACCGGTGGCCTCCTGGCATTCCTCCGGTGTTAGGAATAGCTCCTCTGTCCACCTCCGGATCGAGTGTCCTGCTCGGGCCATGAGTGCTGTTTTGTTTTGGCATCTCCTAACTCCACCCTGGTTCTGCATGCGGGGAACCGCCCACTGCTTCTTCATCCGGGTTTTCTAGCTCCAGGGTGTATAGGGATTGGTTGAGCACAGCATCCTTCAGAAGGGGTCATGGACTACCTCCCTCTATGTTTCGAGACTCAGTTGGGACTTTAAAGGCACAGGCAGTCCATGGGGTCTGTGCAGAAAGGAACAGGGCTTCGGTTGGTACGTAGCTGGGGGTTATGGAATCTCTTCCCCTAAGTCTTCCTCCCTGTTACACACAGTTTCCTTCGGCTCTTGGGGTGTTCTTTTAATCTTTAGCCTATCCAAATATTTCGGGGGTAATCTGCCCTTTAAAAGGGTCATAACTGCTTCATATTTTTCTATCACAATAGGTGAGGGTGCATTAGTTCTAACTTCCCTTGGGCCATTGTACCGCAGTCTCACATTCTGCCCATAAATCAGTAGGTGCTAAAATGTTGAAAAACGTATTCAAATCAGTCCACATCTGCTTCGAAAGCTTTAGGAACCTTTCCACTTGCACATACCACTGCACCAATTTGGGAAAATTATTTGTGAATGCTGCCAGATCACCTCGACTGCAAGGAAAAGTGCATAAATTCCTCCTGCTATTTCTCTAAGTCGATACCTTGTCACCTCTCCCTCATCTTGCTCACTCTGGGTTCCTATAATGGTTGTCTTCCTTTTTCTTTTCATGTTTCTTTGTCCATTTAATTTCAATTTTCTCTTTCCATCTGAGAATTCATTTGATCAATTTTACAATGTGCTAATGTATTCTTGTACCCCTTATGTTTTCAATGGCTGGATAATCCAAATGAACCCTGTAGCTCCTGTGTATATTCACATTATTGCTGAGATATATGTCATATTTCTTAGCTATTTCAGTCAACCTGTCGTGCACCAAAGCTGCTCTTCGTTTAATTTCCTTACACAAGAAAACTAATTATTTTCTCTGATATGCTTCAGGTGTTCAAACTCCAAACATCCTTTTATTATTTCTTCTAATTCTACTTTCAATGTGGGTATGTCTAATGGGTTCTCTTTTTCCATCTCTGGTTGTTCTTGTACCTTAACATTCTCTGGCTTCTTATTTCCTGTCATCTCCTCAACTCAAGCTGGGATATATCCTTTCTCAGTAACATTTAGATCACCAGGAGCCATTGGAGCAGTAAAGACCAAGGGCCAGATGTAGGTATCCAAATACCAGTCGGAAACGGACGAAAATACCGATTTTCATGTTAAATTACAGAATCGGTAATTTTACCGAATTTGTAATTTTTCCGATTCGGTAAAATACCAAATTGGTAAAATTACCGCTTCTGTAATTAAATATATAGGTAGCACTGTAATCAGTGCTACAAGGGTTTAAGAATTTGTTATTTAGCACCAACTAGAAGTTGGTGGTAAATAATGAAAACCCTTCAAAAAGCATTTTCTTTGCTTTAAAAAACGTGCCATGTTGCAGACATACATGCTCTAAGGGCATGTATGTCAGCAACATGTGCACCCATACACAATTGAGGGGTGCAACAGGGTGTCAAAGTGACACCCTGTACCCCTTACAAATTCGGTAATTTTACCGATTCGATATTTACCGATTCAGTAATTGGCATTGATTCATATGGGCCTCAAGGCCCATAGGAATCAATGACAATTACCGAATCGGTAAATACCGATTCGGTAATTACTGAATCATTCCGATTCGGTAATTTCAAAAGTGAAATTACCTACATCCCATTTACCTACTCTTAAATACCGAATCAGTATGATTCGGTATTTAAGAATAGGTAAATCGAGATTACCTACATCTGGCCCCAAATTCCCTCCATCTATCAGCGTTTGTATTGTCTGTGGGGGCTTCCATAAAACTATCTGTGAATGTTGAGAAGTCAGAACAAATCTAGAGGTAGGTGATAGCTGAGTATCTGTCCTCCTTTCTGCTATTGGAGGAGCACTTACAGCAGCTCAAGTTGTAGTCTGAGCATGAACGAAATGTAGTGGGGCTGTGCCAGTCCCTGCAGCCGTAGGTTTCATCATAGGAAATATGACTTGTGGGCGGGTCACAACTGGTGATACAAGTTTCAGAATTTGCAAAGGTCTTCCAAAAGGTGTAACACATGTATTCACAGGGGCAGTAGCCACTTTCGGACCTAAACTAGCACCTAAATCTTTCTGATCAACAGGGGTGGCATGTGGTGGGAGTCTGGAGTTTAACATTTATTCTTATATTTCATCACCAGAATCTGTATCTTACTCATCTTCCTCTTCTTCATGGGATTTCTGTCCTTTCCTTTCTTACCAGCTTCTGATATGACTGCAGTATATGATCTAGTTCCTTCCATAATTGCCTTCCTCCATCTCCATTGTTCCTCATCCCACCGGGCAGTTGCATAATTCTTCACAGCTCTATTTGTTCTCCTCTGATATTTTTCCCTTTCTTTTTCTCTTGCGACTTTCCCCCATGCATTAAAATCCTCATATTGAATGGGTCTGGGTGTTGGCTTCATCGCGTATAATTTTCCTTTCAAATTATCAAGAATCCCAGTATTAAATGTTCAATATCTAGGAAAGCTCAAGGCACCTTACTTCTCAGTAATCCTACTAAAGTGGCTAAGCAAAAGGCATACTTAAGCCATGCTCAGTAGTCATAATATATGCAGGCCTACCCCCAGGAGGCACCTCTTCACTTTTGCATACTTGAATAGTACCATCCCCTCTCATCTTAAAATCTTTAAAACATTTCATAATGACAGGTCAATTTAGAACAAAACAAATAATCAGAATTTTCATTTGGTCAGTATACGTTAATTTCTCATTGGTCGATACATTTCACATATTATTTTCACACCCTCTTTTTAACAAATCAAAAGCATTATATATTTCCCCGAAAATCCAATCTCAGCGCGGCTCAAAAACATCACCAACTAATCCCAGAAGAAAACTCACCAACCGATAGTTGGAGCCCTAACCACTATGACGTTCAACCTCACAGCAGTTCACCCTCCTTTACAATTTTCTAAGTATTCATACAGTTTTTACAAATAACCTCAAGAACTCTTTCTTGTTGACTCTACTAAAATTAATGAAGTTTCCCAAACATTCAAGAATATTTTCAACACTGCAAGTGAAATCTCAACCAGCGTAAAAGTTCCCAAATGAATAGTTCCCCCATTTGCACAATTAGGTTCGACTAACATCGATCAATATTAATCATTCACAACAAAGGTTCTTGTCCCTGTGTCAATGGTATAGGTAATGGTAACTGTAGTAAATGTCCTCTCCACTGCTCTCTTTTGGATAGACTGTACTATGATACCTGTGACATCATAGAATGCCTGGGTGTCCCTCGGGCTCTCAGTGGCTCTCTATAACTTACTTGGCAGTTGGTCATCTGAGGCTGAGCTGCTAACAGCTGGCTCCTGGTGGGGTCTACTCCTGTGCTTAACATCATGGAAGAAACTAAGAATAAAGAATCCTTCTTACACAGTGGACTGTGCATCTTCCTTTATTACATTTTGGCGACATTTTGAAGTGGATTAACCTACGCGTGCAGTTAAGAATAAGGAACCTAGCAACTACAAACAAAAGAACCCAAAGCATCATGAACTGTGGAGAAATTCGATTTTAAACCAAAAAGGTAATGCCCAGCTGACCCCACCAGTGTCGTGCTCCATCTAGACAGCCTGCACCCTGGGCGTGTGTCTTTACTTTGGTCTATATTTGTCTATGGACAGCCTGCAACCTGCGTTTATTTGTCAAGGAGCTATTTGCTGTGAAGTAACGAGGTGTTTTCTACTGTGTTTTGGACTGCTTCAAGGCACAAAAGTGTTTGACTGCTTCCAGCCTAAAAAGCGTCGGAGTTCCAGCTGGCCTGATCACCCTGCTGCCTCTCAACGTCTTTTGAACCTCCTTCAAGCATCATCCCTTATATTTGCCACGTCTTTAAGCATATCGCTCTGAAGGTGAGCTAATTTGTTGTTGGTTGAAACCAGACTAACGAGACATCGGGGATATTTCAGTCTCCAACCGGCACCATTTGACTTCTGTGGGACGTTTTTGCTAACCACTCACTGTTGTGGCATTTCCGACACACATCCCTTGTGGGCAGATCTGTAGTGTGCAGAGGTTAACTGGTTATTTGAGGTAAACTGCCCAGTTTGTTGTATTTGCAGCGCAGTGCGGCGTTCACTTTCCTACCTCATTGTACGCCGTTGATGGTTGGCTGACGGTTGGTCCGCAGTGTTCTTCTGTGCTCCTCTCCTCCCATCCGAATGATGACGTCTTTGGTATGCTCGGGGGAGTTGGCGAGGATCTTCGCGTTCCAATTCCTTCTTCTGGTGACGTTTCCCTGCAAAGACACGTTAAGCGCATCATCACGCTGCCTGGTGCACGCTTTGCTCTGGACGTCTTCGCCGTGAGCCATCCGGCGCAAGCGTAACAGCGTGCCGCCATCTTGGATTGTTCAGTGCTGCTCCTGTAATGGCTACGAGCGTGTTTGGTGCTGTGGTTTATGTCTTTTCGACAAGAGCATTCTTGTGGAGTTCTGCCTCTTGTGTAACGATGTGCACCGGGCTAAGCAAAGGTGGGACCTGGGCAAAGGATTTTCAAGCTCAACAACACTGCGGAAGTCATCACTGTTCCAGTGTTCCTTCAGGACTCCGTTAGGGACAAGGATAGCCTACACACTGGTGAATTGTTCCCGAAGTCAATTCCATTCAAGACCTCGGGTGAGAGATCGCTCACCGGAGCTGTGTTTTTCTTTATTTTATTTTACGCTTGAATCTCTCACCTCGCTGCATGCTCTGTTTTTGCTGTGTGTTTGGAGTGTGCTGACGTTTTGGTTCGTGTTGGACCGCGTCGTGAAGTCTTGGGTGGACTTGGTGAGAAAGGTTGAGACGAGTCTTACAGTGTGTTTTTGTCTCCTATGCCTTCTTTCTTTTGTTTTGTGTGTAGAGGGTAGGGGCATCCATTGAGTGAAAGTTTGAGTAGAACTTTTCTGTTGCCTGTTTGACCTCAGTTGTCAGTTAGGTGTGAGGGCACTTAGTGTTTGTTGTTGACTCTTGGGTGGGCGCTTTGTGTAACACGTCTTTGAAGTAGTCAATGCCCATGTTTGTGTCCTAGGGTCATGTAGGACCTTATGGTGTACTCTAGGGGACGTTGTTGATTTGAGTTCCAAGGGTGTGTATTCTTAGTCGTGCTCCTATTGGGTGTGGTTGGGTATTTGTGGGTAGTCAACGTATTAGGTAGGTGGTGTATTTGTGGGTAGTCAATGCCCATTTCCCAGGTTTACTACCCTGCGGTGTACCCTACTTAGGGGAAGTTGTGTTTTAGGTAGGTGGTGTATTTGTGGGTAGTCAATGCCTACTTCCCAGGTTCACTACCCTGCGGTGTACCCTACTTGGGGGAAGTTGTGTATTAGGTAGGTGGTGTATTTGTGGGTAGTCAATGCCCATTTCCCAGGTTTACTATCCTGCGGTGTACCCTACTTAGGGGATGTTGTTCTTTTGTGGGTAGTCAATGCCCCGTTCCACTTCCTAGGTTGGCTATACTCTGGTGTACCCTACTTTGGGGTGGTTGTGATTTTAAAGGGTTAGTACCCTGTGTTCTTCCTTTTTTTTTTTTGGTGGAGATTGTTAAACATCATTTCTTTTTGATACTCTGCTTCTATTTAAGTCTACCTGCCTGAGATTCGTGGCCAAGGGTTTCATGTCGGTGCGACTTTGTAAGAAGTTTTATCATTTTCTTCACTGTCACCTTGTTTTGTAAAGGGTTTGTGTCTACGCTCGCCTTTGTTTATCAGGGTGTTTACTCTCTGGTGTACCCTTTTGTGAGCATGACCACCTTTCTTTGCTACTTTGGTTCTCTTTCATTTTGAACCATGCTTTTACTCTAAGGGAAGGGGATGTGGCATATAGTAGCATTTAGTTGTTTTTGTTCATTTAAAATCTAGCATGTTATTGTATTTCCGTTCATGCTAATGATATCTCATGCAGTACTTGTTGCCTTTAAAGTACTTTACCAGAGCCACCCCATGACGCGTCCACGGACCCTTCAGCTGCAACACCTGCAAGTTCACCTGCATCCGGACCTGCCCTACACCAGCACCTGCCAAGCCAAACACCAGCAGCAACCACCTCAAGTGCATCCTGCTCAACACCCGCTCCGTCCACAGACACGCCATCGAACTCTGGAACCTCCTCGACACCACATCACCTGACGTTGCCTTCCTCACGGAGACCTGGATGAACGCCTCCTCAGCGCCCGACATCGCCATCGCCATCCCAGAAGGCTACAAGATCACCCGGAGGGACCGCAACGCCAACCAGGTGGGAGGAGGCATCGCCATCATCCACAAGAACACCATCCGCATCACGACCAGCACCGACAACACCCCACCCTCCGCCGAACACCTGCATTTCCAGATCCACACCGACCCGAAGACCACCCTCAGAGGCACCCTGATCTACCGACCTCCGTGACCACGCACTCAATTCAGCGAGGACATCGCCGACTTCTTCAGCCCGCACGCCCTCCCCTCCGCTGACTACATCCTCCTGGGGGACTTCAACTTCCACCTGGAGAACAACAACGACTGCAACACCAGCACCCTGCTCGACAACCTCGCCAACCTTGGACTCAAGCAGCTGGTGTCCACCCCCACCCACCTCGCCGGACACACACTCGACGCCATCTTCTCATCCAGCAAAGACATCGCCTTCAGCCATGCCACAGAACTCCACTGGACGGACCACAGATGCGTCCACTTCACCTTCAGAAGAAAGACAATCCACCACCACCAGCAACAGGTTGCCTGAAGAAGCTGGAACAAGATCACAGCCGACCAGCTCGCCGCTTCCCTGAGCCAGCACCCACCGGCCAGCTCAGCGAACCCCAGCCAGGCCGCCGACAACCTCTCGAAGTGGATCAGCAAATGGGCAGACGAACTCGCCCCTCTGAGGATCCCGCCCAGCAGACCCGGCAGTAAGAGAGCCCCATGGTTCACCGACGAACTCAAGAGCTCCAAGAAGAACTGCCGAGCCCTCGAGAAAGCCTGGAGAAAGGAACCCACGCCGGACAACAGGACCACCCTCAAGCTCGCCACCCGGAATCACCACCAACTGATCCGCACCGCAAAGAAAACGGCCTTCAAGAACCGACTGGACAACAACGCACACAACTGCAAGGAACTCTTCAACATCGTGAAAGAGCTCTCCAACCCCAACGCCGGAAACAACGACATCACCCCATCGCAAGACCTCTGCAACTCCCTCGCCTCCTACTTCCACAACAAGTTCGCGGACATACACAACAGCTTCAGCACTCAACCGACGCACGCCACGACCACAGCAACGCCGCCCACCACCACCCTCCGCGCCTGGACCCCGGTCAACACCGAAGACACCGTCCGCATGATGAACTCCGTCCACTCCGGATCTCCGACCGACCCCTGGCCTCACCACGTCTTCAACAAAGCCGACGCTGTCATCGCACCCCACCTGCGGGACATTATCAACACCTCATTCGACACCGCCACCTTCCCCGAGAGCTGGAAGCACGCCGAACTCAGCGCTCCACTCAAGAAACCTACAGCAGACCCCACCGAACTCAAGAATTACCGCCCCATCTCTCTACTCCCGTTTCCAGCCAAAGTCATCGAGAAGACCGTCAACAAACAGCTGGCCGCCTTCCTCGAGACGAATGGATCCCTCGACCCATCGCAGTCCGGATTCCGTGCCAACCACAGCACCGAGACCGCCCTCATCGCCGCCACCGACGACATCCGAGCCCTGATGGACAACGGAGAAACAGCGGCCCTCAACCTCCTAGACCTCTCCGCGGCTTTCGACGCGGTCTGCCACCGCACCCTAGTGCAGCGCCTCAGCAACGTCGGAATCCAGGAGAAGGCACTGGAATGGATCGTCTCCTTCCTCGACGGAAGAACACAGAGAGTCCGCCTACCACCGTACAAGTCAGAGGCCACCGAAGTAATCTGCGGCGTCCCTCAAGGATCCTCGCTGAGCCCTACTCTCTTCAACGTCTACATGAGCCCCCTCACGGCCATCGCACGCCAACACAACCTCAACATAATCTCCTACGCCGACGACACCCAGCTGATCCTCTCCCTGACCAACGACCCCGCCGCCGCCAGAGCCAACCTGCACGAAGGGATGAAAGAGGTAGCCGAGTGGATGACGACGAGCCGCCTGAAACTGAACTCAGATAAGACGGAGGTCCTCATCCTGGGCTCCTCGCCCTCCGCCTGGGACGACTCCTGGTGGCCCCCCGCCCTGGGCACCGCACCCAAACCGACGAACCACGCACGCAACCTGGGCTTCATCCTGGACTCCTCCCTCTCCATGACCAGGCAAGTCAACGCCGTCTCCTCGTCGTGCTTCAACATCCTGCGCATGCTTCGGAAGATCTTCTGGTGGATCCCCACGGAGACCAGGAAGACCGTCACCCAGGCCCTCGTCACCAGCCGACTGGACTACGGCAACGCACTCTACGCCGGAACCACCGCCAAGATCCAGAAAAGACTCCAGCGCATCCAGAACGCCTCAGCCAGACTCATCCTTGACATCCCACGACACAGCCACATCTCCAGACACCTAAGAGACCTGCACTGGCTCCCGGTCAACAAGAGAATCACCTTCCGTCTCCTTACCCACGCACACAAAGCTCTCCACGATCAAGGCCCGAGCTACCTCAACCACCGCATCAACTTCTACGCTCCCAAACGCCACCTCCGATCTGCCAGCCACGCCCTCGCCGCCGTCCCACGCATCCGTAAAGCCACTACAGGAGGAAGGTCCTTCTCCTACCTGGCCGCCAAGACCTGGAACTTCCTCCCGGCCGACCTGCGCCTGACCCAAGACCACCTCTCCTTCAGGAAGAATCTCAAGACCTGGCTGTTCGAGCAGTAGCGGCACCCCCCCCCCCCTCCCCAAGCGCCTTGAGACCCTACGGGTAGGTAGTGCGCTCTATAAATGTCTTTGATTGATTGATTGATTGATTTACCGAATTGTTTCTTATTCTGTTCTTTCTCCATAAGGGAAGAGGATGTGTAGTAAATGTCCTCTCCACTGCTCTCTTTTGGATAGACTGTACTATGATACCTGTGACATCATAGAATGCCTGGGTGTCCCTCTGGCTCTCAGTGGCTCTCTATAACTTACTTGGCAGTTGGTCATCTGAGGCTGAGCTGCTAACAGCTGGCTCCTGGTGGGGTCTACTCCTGTACTTAACATCATGGAAGAAACTAAGAATAAAGAATCCTTCTTACACAGTGGACTGTGCATCTTCCTTTATTACAGTAACTCACACACTACACCCTAAAATCCCAGAAACAAGTTTTCTAATATTATTATGTTATCCAGGAATCTTTTGACTATGATTAGTCTAAATTCTTCGAATACCTTTTCAAACACTTATCGACTATTTCTTCTTACCCACTCATTCTATTCAACCATTCAAAACAGCAAAATGACAAAATCATATCTACAACGTATTTGCCCTATCGATACTCGTTCCTTCAAAACCTCTGAATACCGCTTGTCGGTTCTTCAAGTTCTGGACATTGGATTCAGGAATCAGGAATTTCAAATAGATTTTTGGGTAATATTTTATAGTTCTATTCAGGGTGGGAAACCTATTCTCTGCTACCAGACTTGTGAGCACGTAAATCTCATAAAAAGTTAATAAATAGCTTCACCTTGAAACTTACTAAAGTAATTGCGATTCTCATATTAACATGACTAGAGAATCTGGATTTCATTAAAAACATGGAGGCTGACTTTATGCATTATTCCTTTAATGCAGTCCAAGCGCCGCTTACATCACAATATTAAAAGGTTCCAGAATAGAACAATAGCAACACATGAAAGGCATGAGCCATCAACAATCTGTCTCTTTTAAATGTGGAGGAAAATAACTTCATTAAACTTGAAACATCACAACGATCTTCAGGTGAGCAGGATGAAGGAGAAGGAAGAACGAAGGTAAAACCAAAGGCCAGACGATACACAGTTAAGGAGCATTACCTGAAAAGAGAAAGAAGTAAATATCTCTTGAATGTAAAAAATAGTGTCAAGCTTATCAAGCTAAAAAAAACAAGAGATGAAACAAGTACTGTTAATAAAAATTACAGTAATAAACTGTAACAAAAACAGCATTAAATCATTGTAAGACCACCAAGGGGTGGGATGGGAGGGATAATGTCAGCCTCCGTGTCTTAAATGAAATCCAGATTCTCTAGTCATGTTAATATGAGAATCGCAATTTCATTACAAGAATGGAGGCTACATTATGCATGTTGGTAGCTTTGTAAAACAACATCAAACATATGTTCAATAGGCTTGCAATAATGACATGAAAAGGTGCTAGCATTTGACCAGTGAGCAGCTTTGAGAATGTCGTCCAACTTACCTCCCGACCAGAGAGATTTACTGGCCATAGCACCCCTCTAAGGGAGTGAGCTTGAAAGTCAATACCTGCTAAACTCATAACAGTCTTAACCTATCTAGCAATAGAGGTCGAAGTTATGCCTTTGTGGGATTTAACAAGGGATATAAGTAATTGGTCAACATCCTGAGGGTGAAGAGCGAACATTCTGCGATCATACTCTCTCATGCAGTCCACAACGCAAAGTTTTGGACATAATTCAAAACGCAGGTAAAAGATTGAATCAGACATAGTCTTTGTTCTTCTATAAATCTCAAATTTGACTCTGAACATGTTAAAAGATCTATTCGTAATCTCCAGGGTTTTGACATCAGAGACCCTTCTTCATGAGATTAGGCATAGTAGAGTAGCCAGCTTAATGGAAAGGTTTTTTTTTATTATTATTGAGGAGAGTATTAACAGGCCAGGGTTTGAGAAGATCAAGGATTAGTTTGACATCCCAAAGACTTTCATATTAAGGTTTAGGAGGTCTTCTTAAACGAATGCTTTTCATCACTCTACAAACAATGTTATTTTTACCTACTGTGTTACCATTGATAAGGACATGACCAGCAGAAATAGCCTATCTATAGCAATCAATAGTTCTATTGCTGAGGCATTTATCAAATTGTTTAACAAGGAAGTTAACTATGTCAATAATAGGGCTTCCAAGGAATCCAGGTTTCTTTCCAGGCACCAACGTACCCAGATTCTCCATATGTTGTTACATATGTAGTCAGTGCCTGGGGCCCAAGATTCTCTGAGGAGAGTTGCAGCCGTCGCCGAAAGACCTGAGATTTCATTGGATCTCCTGACACTCTCCAGGCAAGAAGGGTTAAACTCCTGTTCTGAATTAGAGGGTGAACTCCTCCGTCTACGTCTGCAAGAAGATTCTATAGATTAGGAATTAAGAAGGGGAGGTTGCAAGCAAGTTCTAGAGTGGTGGGGAACCATGCTTGGGGTGGACAAAAGGTAGTTATTAGGACAAGGAAGCACTGATCCTGTCTCACTATCAGAAAAACTCTCTGAATCATGGCAAAGGGAGGGAATGCGTACACCTTGACTCCTTTCCAAGATTGTAGTAAGGCGTTGACTGCTAGAGCACCCGGGTCAGGCATTCAGCTGAAGTTGTTCTCCAGTTGAAAGGTTAGTCTGCTCGCAAATTAAGTCTATCTCAAGAGGGCCCCAGATCTTGTTTGGGGTACTGAACACGGAAACATTCACTTCCAATTGCTGGAATCTTGAGTTCCAGTCTACAGAGTATTCCGCTATGAGAGTGATCTTATGTTCCAGACCGAAGAGTGATCTTATGTTCCAGACAGAAGAGCGATATTATGTTCCAGACAGAACATCCAAAGTTTCTTTGCTAGATTCGAGAGGTCTGCAGATTTGGTGCGCTCAGCTGTTAGTTCTAAATAATTTATGTGGTAAGATGATTCCTCTTGTGACCAGATAGCACCAGTGTTATGATTGACAAGGCAAACTCCCAAGCCATGAAGACGAGCTCCCCAGCCATGAAGGCTCGTATCTGGTTCTAAAATAAACTCTGATTTGAACCAAAGATTAATTTTCTGTTTCAAGCGTCTAGGTTCCAGAGCCACCAGGCTAGTTCTGATTTGGCTTCTTGATCCAGACAGATCCGATCTCCGTACCAGATGCCAGTTCTTAGGGATCTTGCTTTTACCCTTTGGAGGGCCCAATAGTTGAGGGGACCAGGAAAGATGGCTTGGATGGAGGTGGAGAGGAGACCCAGAAGCCTGCCTAGCTCTCTCAGAGATAAGCCTTGCTGTTTCAGGATGTGTCTTATTTCCTTCCTGATTTTGGTAATCTTTTTTGAAGGTAGTAAAAGGAGACATTTCAATGTGTCTACTGTGAAACCTAGCAACTTCATAGATCTGGAAGGGGGCAGAATTGTTGATTTATCTTTGTTTATGATGAATCCTAAACTTTCTAGGAGATCCATCACAGTCTTCAGGCCTTTGGCTAGTTGTGAAGGCTCTGTAAATCCCTCAAGAGATGGACGCCCTCCATCTTGAAGTGTCTGTAAACCACATATTTGTTTAGTTCTCTAAAGTTTATGACAGGTCTTCAACCTTTGTCTTTCTTTTTGACAAGAAATAGTGTGCTTATAAATATTTTGTGCAGCATAGAGATCTCCTCCTCTATTATTTTTTGTTGTTCTAGGGAGAGAGAGGCATGTCTCTTGAGAAAGAGTTTTGTAAAGGTATGTGAGTCCAATCTATCATAAACACATTAGCAGTGTTTAAGAACCCAGGATCTTGAGTGATCAATCTCCAATTGTGAAGGAAGTATTTGGCTCTGCCATCCACTTTTTGGGGGAAAGAAGGAGAAGGGAGAGAGGAGAGAGTTCTCACTTGCAGGGTTGTTTGAGATGAAGGTTCCACAGGATGTAAATCTTCTGATGCTTTGGCCGCTAATTCTCTGGGTGTAGAATTGAGGCACGTTGTAATGCTGATACCCTCTTCTGATACCTTAGGATCTTAGAAATGGCCTTTGATTTAAGCGGCCGAAAGAGAGGACCTTTCTTCTGGCCCACAATAAAAGGTTAGGATTGAAAACTCTGTGCATATTTTGCTGTGCCTGGTCCAGTGTTGAAGAATTGGGCCAGCAAGGGATTTTATTTAAAATGATCAGTTTCAGCAAAAGAAGGGACTCCGGATGAATGGGGTACCAACACTATCTTTAGTTAGTGGCTGGAGATAATTTATAATACAAATTAAAGGTGTTACCACACTAACACAATAATTTGAAAAAATACAAATGACCAGGTTGTTGATTCCAAAAGATTATTATTTTCTTTAGAAAAAGGTAAATTCAGTCAATATTAAAAAAGGGTACACAGAGATGCACTTGAGATATAGAAGGAGTATCTTATATGCTCCAATTAAACATCACAACATAAGTCTATGCTGCTGGCAGATAGTGGCACAATGATTTCAAATTAATACAAGAAAATCAATGATAACTGATAAATTGTAAGCAGGATTAGACTTGGTAGTCGACGTTTCGGTCTTTTGGAAAGTTGTTTCATAAGACCATCATCAAGACAAGGATTTATGCATTGTAATTGAAGACCCTAGAGAACAAGCACTGGCGTTGCCAATAGGTCTCGCAGTAGGACAGTTGGAGCTATTACAATTGCAAATAACAATGCCTTTTATTTTTATTTTGCATGTTAAAAACATAAAGGGCTTTGTCATTTACAAAACCAATATCTCCAACTTTCCTACTGCGAGACCTATTGTGCACTGCACAGTGTGTGTGAAAGTGGCACTGCGTGGGTGTGAGTGGCTTTGAGTGAGTGTCGTTGCGTGGGTGAGTGTTGTTGCGTGTGTGAGTGGCGTTGCATGTGTGAGTGGCGTTGCGTGTGTGAGTGGCGTTGCGTGTGTGAGTGGCGTTGCGTGTGTGAGTGGCGTTGCGTGTGTGAGTGGCGTTGCGTGTGTGAGGGGCGTTGCGTGTGTGAGTGGTGTTGCGTGTGTGTGTGGCGTTGAGTGTGTGAGTGGCGTTGCGTGTGTGAGCGGTGTTGCGTGTGTGAGTCGCGTTGCGTGTGTGAGTGGCGTTGCGTGTGTGAGTGCCGTTGCGTGTGTGAGTGGCGTTGCGTGTGTGAGTGGCGTTGCGTGTGTGAGTGGCATTGCGTGTGTGAGTGGCGTTGCGTGTGTGAGTGGCGTTGCGTGTGTGAGTGGCGTTGCATGGTTGAGTGGAGTTGCATGTGTGAGTTGCGTTGCGTGGTTGAGTGGCGTTGCGTGTGTGAGTGGCGTTGCGTGTGTGAGTGGCGTTGCGTGTGTGAGTGGCATTGCGTGTGTGAGTGGCGTTGCGTGTGTGAGTGGCGTTGCGTGTGTGAGTGGCGTTGCGTGTGTGAGTGGCGTTGCATGTGTGAGTGGCGTTGCGTGGTTGAGTGGAGTTGCATGTGTGAGTTGCGTTGCGTGGTTGAGTGGCGTTGCATGTGTGAGTGGCGTTGCATGTGTGAGTGGCGTTGCATGTGTGAGTGGCGTTGCATGTGTGAGTGGCGTTGCATGGTTGAGTGGCGTTGCATGGTTGAGTGGCGTTGCATGTGTGAGTGGCGTTGCATGTGTGAGTGGCGTTGCATGTGTGAGTGGCGTTGCATGTGTGAGTGGTGTTGCATGTGTGAGTGGCGTTGCATGTGTGAGTGGTGTTGCATGTGTGAGTGGCGTTGCATGGTTGAGTGGCGTTGCATGGTTGAGTGGCGTTGCATGGTTGAGTGGCGTTGCATGGTTGAGTGGCGTTGCGTTGTTGCGTGGCGTTGCATGGTTGAGTGGCGTTGCATGTGTCAGAGGCTAAATGTAGCACAGGGAGACCTCCAGCGGTAAGACAATCAAAAACAACTTAGAAAACATTTCACAGTATGAAAAGATCAAACTCATGAACGAGCGTGATACACCTCAGCTAAAAATCATGATAAATAACAACACACATTAGAAGTGAAACTGCAAGTACAGAAGGACCAGCTTTGCTTGTTTAAAACTCAGAGGCAAAAGAAGAGGACATATGTACTTATGACATATGCTCTCCCACTTCAGGCAGATGAGTGTAATGTGTAAAGCGTCTTGTGGAGCAACCATGTCACATGAGCAGATCGTGGAGTCTGAGAATGGCAGCCGAAGCAAATACAAACAAGAGGAATGACTGTGAGGCGCATTGGTGTGAAGCACATCAAAGGGCTTCTCCTCCCCTAATTAGGTGAGGAGAAGCCGTTTCGGGAAACTGAAAGTACGGCCGGCCGAATAATTAGGGGAGGAGAAGCCCTTTGATGTGCTCGGCTGGCTGGCCCTGAATGCGCGTGCATGTTATCACGTGGTTCACGTGAACAGCACGAAAACCGCGGGGCTGAAAGCCCTTTGGTTTGAAGATGATTTCGCCACTTGAATTCTCGCTCCGCTCGATGCGCTTGCGCACATCGATAGGTCCCGAGACCTAAAAATGAGTTGAAGAAAAACAGTACACTTCCAAGAGAGGTCAGTGATGCTTGGCGAAAAATCCAAGTAATGGAGAAACTCTGCCAATTGTCAGGTCAGAAATTTTAGGCAACTGAATTGCTTATGTTTATGAATCCGATACACAGCAGAATCATGCAAGTATCAGGAGTTAGCTTCAATGGCAGCCGGTGGAGAGTCACGACTTCAGAGGGAGGAACGGAGCAGCAAAAGTTCACGACCTCGGCGGCAGCAACGCGTCAGTTTGAAAACGGGTGATGCCTGGTCCAGGGCGGTGAAAGTGGAGACATATTTCCCCAAATATTTAATGAGGTCTTCTCCAAAGAATAAACATTTTGGGTTTTGTGAGTGTTCTTTATCCGCCATGTCAGTTCATTTTGGCTTTATTTTAGTCAAAACGACTCTTTGTCTTTCTGCATTAATGCTAGCATTGGCATTACCCTGTAGAATTAATGCTCTCTGGCTCCATCCCCTGATGAAATTGGTGTTGAGAGGGGTGCCATTGATGTGGCTGTCTTCTGCGGAATCTAGGTTTCTGGCTAATGGTCCTAGTACATTGTGAAGACGGTTTGGCACCCTTTCAGTGATTTTTCCATCCCTTTTCTTGGATCACGTCCAAGTTTGAATAGGAATTTAATGAGTTCAGGGTCCAAATTGGGAAATAGCAGCTTTTATCCTCAGTAGACGATCTAGAGCATTCAGCTCTAAGGATGTTAAGAGTGTTCCTTTCTAAGAGGTTTCTTATCCATTTTTTAATGAATTTTGCGACGTGGTCCAGAGGGAACCACTCCGAACTTCTTGGGTGATTCAGGTTTAATGGGAAAAACAGTTCTTCCCCTAAGGGGTCAAGGATAATGGCCTTAAAGGATGATGGGAGATCCTCTTATGGATTGTAAAATTCTTGATCATCTTCATCAAGCTCAAGGACATACTCATCAAGTGTGTCTATATCATTAGATTTGTTATCTCCAATATTGTAAAGAACATTATGATATTTTGTGCTGCTAGAGACACCCAGATGCTTTGTGCCGCTAAGGACACCCAGATAAGTTGTGCCGGTAAGGACACCCAGATAAGTTGTGCCGCTAAGGACACCCAGATAAGTTGTGCCGCTAGGGACACCTTGGGAGTTTGAAGTGCGAGGACCTTCAATAGAAGTTGAGGTGCTAAGACCTCCCTGAATTGATGAGGTGCTTGGACCTCCTATTTTGCTCTTATCAATGTTTTTACTTTTCTTAAGTCTTTTACTCCTTAATTCAGTGATTTTGTCAGAGTATATAATTTCTGAGATTTTGTCCTCATCAGGGAGTGACCATTTAGAGGACATGATCTGACTTAAGGTCTCAAACATGCAGGACCTCGATTCCTTATGACGGATTTTTGCAGGGCTTTGTTGTCTATGTTAGGAGTAGGGGCGGAAGCCTTGTCTGAGTCAGAGTCAGACATGGTAAATAGGAAATGTGAACTTGTAAAAAGTGGTAAAACCCTTTAATGAAAGATAATTAGGGAGGATTTCACTTAATAATAGTGACACGGTTTATAGATGAAGGAATGTCGAGAGAATAAATCCTCTCTTAATATAATTAATATTGTTATAGAATGTTGAAAAGGCCAGTTAAATGAGGATTTCCTACTAAAACCCCTTTTTTTATGAATAAGTTTGTAAAACAATAACTTGTGGATGAAATCCGAAATAATAAAACGTAGCGATGCAGAGCTGCGTCGGTGGAAAGAGGTGAAAAAACGGGAGTTAAGCGAAGACATTAGATGAGCTCATTATGGCATGAGGAAGCAGAACAAGGTTGAAATTGAAGAATAATCGTTTAAAAAAAAACTAAATATTAAGGTTCGATTCAACATCTAAAAATCTTTAAATATATTCAAACATTAGAAATAGTACATAAGCTGAAAGAAAAGGCAGGTTAATCTGGCCAGTCACACAAGGATGGGACTAGGATAGGGGGTGTAGGGAGATCTCCGTGAATTGGAGATCAGTATAGAGGCAGTTGGAAGGGGTGGTCAGGTTAAGCTACCCACTAGGGAACTTTAAAATAGAGATAAAAATGAATAATGGTAATGAAGGAAAATGAACTTATCTGCTTTGAGCCGCATTTAAAAAGAGGCAGATTGTTAATGGCGCATGCCTTTCATGTGTTGCTATTGTTCTATTCTGGGACCCTTTAATATTGTGATGTAAGCGGCTGCTTGGACTGCATTAAAGGAATAATGCATAATGTAGCCTCCGTTCTTGTAGTGAAATCTCCAATTTACATGCCAATTTCTTCATGAGGATGATAAATCTTTGCCACCATGTTAGAATGATCTATTTTTAACAACAAGGGGACCCCAATTAGTATCAGCGAGGGACCTCGGGGAGCTTATTCTATAAACACAACAATAGTCCCTGGCAAGAAGATAAGTGCCAATGAATATAGACTCAATTAGTACTATATTGGTGAAAACGTACCCAGCCGGGCAGAGGTTTTCAAAGTTTATGTTTCAGTCAAAAAAATATCAAACATATAAACACCTTCAACAAATCACGTAGGTGGGGCACAAGCCTGTACCCAACCACGAACATACATAGACAACAACATACACAAAGGGCTTACAAGGCAAAATCAACAATCTCTGTGAAATTCCAATTATAAACAGAGAATTACTTGTGGGTACCATTACATAGTTATACATTGAGAGTTCCAAACGTATATGGTACACAATGGGTCGACGACGTTTCGGACCCCCTTGTTAAATAATGGGGTCCATCATCAGGACAAAGAAATGGTTGCCTTTTTTAGTTTTAAGCCTCTTTAGCCTAAGGGGAAATAAGATGAAGAAACAGGTCCATTACATTTAAAGCACATGTTAATTGTAAGTGACATTGTGCCGTGACTTATAGACCCAAAACGCTAATATCCTGGTGGAGATAGCGTGTGACTTAGTTCCAGTGTCAAGAGACATGTGACAAAGTGTGGTCATACTGTTTCAGGTGTGAGTGATTTTTAAAATTCAGGTGAAAAACGACGCGGTGATAATGAGCAATTTTAAGTGAAAATAATGCCAAGGCGGAGGTTGCTGCTAGGTTATATTCAGGGTGCATCATGCTCAATTTAAAGAAATTAAAGAGGGATTGAGTGTTGGCAGATTCGAAAACTCAACAGTGCTTCGATGAGACGTCGTGGTGAGAAATCCATAACTATTGCAAGAGTTAGAGGGCTCACCAGATTGGTACTGGGCAGGCTCAAATAAAAGCGCGCTGGAGGTTCGTTATGTCGGAAGGGTGGGAATCCGGAGTGTCGGATTTAGTTGTGCAAGGTTAGGGCGGGGAGCATCTTCCCATTAATTTGGGCGTTAGTGCAAGACTGGGGGGCGGCTTACCAAGGGTAAATTCCACGTGTCCAAAAGTAATTTCACGTGTCCAGGGGCGGAGGAGAATCGTTCCGCATGTACCTGCATATAAAGCATTACTAAACCGAGTGAATCTATAATAGTTGTACAGAGGCATAAGTCGGTAATTACCGAGATGGGCTTACCTTTCGAGCCGGAAAATGCGGAGAGCGCCGAATCGCGCTGGATTCCTGGAACCAGGGGGGGAAGCCTACAGAGGAATCGGGGGGGGGAAAAAATCAGTACGGGGCACTTGGGCAGAGTTAGGCGCCAAAATAGCAGGGAGAATAACCGGGGCTTACCGGGTTAGTCAGCAATGCTGGACTTCCTGGTTCGTTAGGTCATGTGGGAGCAGTACTTTTAACGCGCTCAGCCATTGGATGGAAAAGGGGCATGGGCATAAATGAAGGACCATACTAGCGGACATTCTGGATGAGGGAATTTGTAATTAGTTGACAAAGTCCGATAGACATAAATGAGGGACCATGTCAGCAGCCATATTGGGCGGAGGAAGTTAGGTTAAAAGGTGATTTAAAAACATCATAGAGAAAAAGTGGCGCAGTGACATTAGTGAAGGTAGTGACTGTGAAATTTACAAACAACATTAATTACATTAGAGTACATTGATTTTGTCATCAGTATTACGGCGAAGGCCAGACTGTTCATTCACGTAATTAAATTATGAAGTCCATAATCAGATTAGTGTTGTCCAGTCCTCTTGTTGGTTTAGGCCCGAATTCAGGCTATCAGTCCGTATTATCCATTTCAATTCCTCTTTGTTGAGAAGGAGACTCAGATCACCTCCTCTTGGTGGCAATGTCACTTGGTTTATAATGGTCCACCGGATATCATTTTCCGTGTGCTCTTTGGAGATGAAATGTTCAACCAAGGGAGCATTGGGGGTCTTACACCGTATTCTGCTCCTGTGCTGCGAAATTCGTAGTTTGACTTTTTGCTTGGTTTGACCAACATAGAGGAGGTCACATGGGCAAAGTATCGCATACACAACGTTGCAACTATTACAGTTTGTAAAAGTTTTCAAAACATTTTTGCATTCCTTATACACAAATTCTTTGCTCTCAATAGTAAACTAGCATACCACACATGTGCCACATTTCGCATGGCCCCTAAGCGGTGTAGTTGTCCAATGGTCATTGATAGTTCTTTTCAGTGGGGCAGGGGAGGGTAAAGCTGCCCTCACTAAATGATCTTTAATGTTTTTATTCTTTTTGAAAGCAAATAATGGGCGCTCCCAGTTTAATTGACCTGAATTCAAAATGTGCCAATTATGTTTGATGGTTTTTGTAATTTTATTCGACACACTGGAAAATGTTGTGACACACACCAATTTGTTCGTGGTAGGTTTGGGTTGAGTTATCAAAAGAGTCTCACGTGGGCAATACCATGCTCGCTTCATGGAGTTTTTTATGAGGCGGCGCGGATAACCTCTTTGTCTCAATTTGGTGGCTAGGAGACCTGCTTCATGGAAATAATCCTCTTTATGGAAATTATTCCTGCGCAGCCTAAGGAATTGTGAATAAGGGAGACTATCTTTTAGGGCCCTAGGATGGCAGCTGTCGTAACTTAAGAGCGTGTTTTTCTCAGTAGGCTTGTGGTATAGCGAGGTGTAGAGTAGGCCATTCTCGTGTTGGATAGTCAGGTCCAAAAAAGGAATAGAGGTCTTACTGTGAGTCAATGTGAATGTAAGCCCACTGCAGTTGTTGTTAAGCCAATGTAATAGGGCAGGGAAGGCATCGGTGTCATTATCCCATGTCATAAAGATATCGTCTATATAACGTCTCCACGTACGGATACCTTGATGGAATGGGTTACTGTCAACCAGAATCGTGTGACACTCCAACCAATCCATGTAGAGAATAGCCAACGTGGGAGCAAAAATTGCTCCCATGGAGGTTCCACGGATCTGCTGGAAGTACTGGTTATCATATACAAAGAAGTTTTGTGTCAGGCAGACTTCAAGGAGCTGAATTATGAAAAGTGTAGGGACTCTATGAGGACGAGTTCTTTGGTTAAGGATGGTTTCCATTACAAACAATGATTCTCTCTGGGGAATGTTTGTATATAGTGATTCAACATCAAGGGTGCAAAGGGTCTCAGTGTCGTGGTTAAATGGAGAATTCTCAACAAGGTTGATCATGTGGGTGCTGTCTTTAATATAGCAACGGGTTGTCGGGACAAAGTCCTTCAGAAAGAAATTTACATAATGACCCAAAGGTTCCAAGACAGAACCGCAACCCGATACAATGGGGCGTCCTGGGGGATGGTTAAGGTTTTTATGCACTTTGGGTAAGGTGTAAATTACTGGTGTTCTGGGATTAGGAGTGTTTAGAAAGTCATATTCGTGTTTACTTAGGTATCCATTATCCAAAGCCTCATTTGTGATAGTTCTGATTTGTGCTTGAATTTCTTTGGTGGGATTAGTAGAGAGTCTACAGTAGTGATCTGTATTGGAAACTTGACGGAATAACTCATTTTTATAATTATCAATGTCTTGTAGTACAATTCCACAGCCTTTATCAGCCGGTTTGACGATTAGATTGTGGTTATTCTTGAGGGTAGAGATGGCTGATTTCTCATCTACTGAGATATTATATGGGACAAAGATGTGAGATTTGGCCAATTCGGTGGTTTCTTTGAGAATCACCTTTTCAAAGGTAAGGATTTCCTTTGGAATCATCCCAGCCATGGGGGAAAATTTGGAAGGTGGTCTAAAGGGTGTAGAGACCGGTTTCGGGTCAGAAGGATTGAGTTCAAAATATGCCCGTAGCCTAATTTTCCGAAAGAATGACATGAGTTCAGACTGTAGATCAAGAAAATTAGGGTAGGTAGTAGGGACAAAGGATAAGCCCTTACTAAGGACAGAGATTTCATGAGAAGATAGTGTATGGCTAGACAGGTTAAAGAGAGGAATTGTAAGTTCTGTATTCACTGCCTCTCTCCCCATTGGTAGAATCTGTTCCGGGTCTGTCGTTCTCCCGGAGGGTTCTGCCATCGTGCTTGTTGTTTTACACGGCCTCTCCTGGGGGGTTCTTGTTGGCCTCTGGGTAAAAAATGATTCTGTTGTCTTTGTGGGCCTGCACTTGGGCCTTCCCCACCGTCTGAGTTATCCGAAGAATCGGCTGAAGAGTCTGTGAACCCAACAACTGTGTTTCTTCTATTATAGCGGCCCCAAGGTCTGGGTGTAAACTGAGTTTGATTGAGATTCCTATTAGTGTAGAAATCCTTCTGAAGGTAGGGGTATGCCCGTTCAGAGGTAAAGGATTTAATATCCTTCTTTACTTTGTTGGCTTTTTTATTTTGTTCTATTCTATGGAACTCCTGTACTGTTTTATCAATTTTCTCAAGGAGTTTCTTCGCTTCAGTGTTGGTGTTTTTATCGGATATTTGCTTCTCTAGATCTTTGATTATCTCATCTAATTTTTTGAGTTCCTCAGATGCGGTTTCAATCCCTAGAACTAGCCAATGTCGGGAACAAGTAGTCCCTATATTGCTAAATCCTTGAATGTACTTAGGGTTATCAGTGAACACACCTGGTATATTTCTGACCTGGAGACCTAGCGGAATTGTATTGGACCTTAAATAGTCTGTCAGCATAATAGTCATGAGTTCCAATCGGACATATTTCTTTTTCTGTTTCTCCAGATCCTCACTGAGATTAGTACTTGCAACCGTTGTGGGTTCCTCTAGATCAGTGAAAGAGGAACCCACAACGGTTGCAAGTACTAATCTCAGTGAGGATCTGGAGAAACAGAAAAAGAAATATGTCCGATTGGAACTCATGACTATTATGCTGACAGACTATTTAAGGTCCAATACAATTCCGCTAGGTCTCCAGGTCAGAAATATACCAGGTGTGTTCACTGATAACCCTAAGTACATTCAAGGATTTAGCAATATAGGGACTACTTGTTCCCGACATTGGCTAGTTCTAGGGATTGAAACCGCATCTGAGGAACTCAAAAAATTAGATGAGATAATCAAAGATCTAGAGAAGCAAATATCCGATAAAAACACCAACACTGAAGCGAAGAAACTCCTTGAGAAAATTGATAAAACAGTACAGGAGTTCCATAGAATAGAACAAAATAAAAAAGCCAACAAAGTAAAGAAGGATATTAAATCCTTTACCTCTGAACGGGCATACCCCTACCTTCAGAAGGATTTCTACACTAATAGGAATCTCAATCAAACTCAGTTTACACCCAGACCTTGGGGCCGCTATAATAGAAGAAACACAGTTGTTGGGTTCACAGACTCTTCAGCCGATTCTTCGGATAACTCAGACGGTGGGGAAGGCCCAAGTGCAGGCCCACAAAGACAACAGAATCATTTTTTACCCAGAGGCCAACAAGAACCCCCCAGGAGAGGCCGTGTAAAACAACAAGCACGATGGCAGAATCCTCCGGGAGAACGACAGACCCGGAACAGATTCTACCAATGGGGAGAGAGGCAGTGAATACAGAACTTACAATTCCTCTCTTTAACCTGTCTAGCCATACACTATCTTCTCATGAAATCTCTGTCCTTAGTAAGGGCTTATCCTTTGTCCCTACTACCTACCCTAATTTTCTTGATCTACAGTCTGAACTCATGTCATTCTTTCGGAAAATTAGGCTACGGGCATATTTTGAACTCAATCCTTCTGACCCGAAACCGGTCTCTACACCCTTTAGACCACCTTCCAAATTTTCCCCCATGGCTGGGATGATTCCAAAGGAAATCCTTACCTTTGAAAAGGTGATTCTCAAAGAAACCACCGAATTGGCCAAATCTCACATCTTTGTCCCATATAATATCTCGGTAGATGAGAAATCAGCCATCTCTACCCTCAAGAATAACCACAATCTAATCGTCAAACCGGCTGATAAAGGCGGTGGAATTGTACTACAAGACATTGATAATTATAAAAATGAGTTATTCCGTCAAGTTTCCAATACAGATCACTACTGTAGACTCTCTACTAATCCCACCAAAGAAATTCAAGCACAAATCAGAACTATCACAAATGAGGCTTTGGATAATGGATACCTAAGTAAACACGAATATGACTTTCTAAACACTCCTAATCCCAGAACACCAGTAATTTACACCTTACCCAAAGTGCATAAAAACCTTAACCATCCCCCAGGACGCCCCATTGTATCGGGTTGCGGTTCTGTCTTGGAACCTTTGGGTCATTATGTAAATTTCTTTCTGAAGGACTTTGTCCCGACAACCCGTTGCTATATTAAAGACAGCACCCACATGATCAACCTTGTTGAGAATTCTCCATTTAACCACGACACTGAGACCCTTTGCACCCTTGATGTTGAATCACTATATACAAACATTCCCCAGAGAGAATCATTGTTTGTAATGGAAACCATCCTTAACCAAAGAACTCGTCCTCATAGAGTCCCTACACTTTTCATAATTCAGTTCCTTGAAGTCTGCCTGACACAAAACTTCTTTGTATATGATAACCAGTACTTCCAGCAGATCCGTGGAACCTCCATGGGAGCAATTTTTGCTCCCACGTTGGCTATTCTCTACATGGATTGGTTGGAGTGTCACACGATTCTGGTTGACAGTAACCCATTCCATCAAGGTATCCGTACGTGGAGACGTTATATAGACGATATCTTTATGATATGGGATAATGACACCGATGCCTTCCCTGCCCTATTACATTGGCTTAACAACAACTGCAGTGGGCTTACATTCACATTGACTCACAGTAAGACCTCTATTCCTTTTTTGGACCTGACTATCCAACACGAGAATGGCCTACTCTACACCTCGCTATACCACAAGCCTACTGAGAAAAACACGCTCTTAAGTTACGACAGCTGCCATCCTAGGGCCCTAAAAGATAGTCTCCCTTATTCACAATTCCTTAGGCTGCGCAGGAATAATTTCCATAAAGAGGATTATTTCCATGAAGCAGGTCTCCTAGCCACCAAATTGAGACAAAGAGGTTATCCGCGCCGCCTCATAAAAAACTCCATGAAGCGAGCATGGTATTGCCCACGTGAGACTCTTTTGATAACTCAACCCAAACCTACCACGAACAAATTGGTGTGTGTCACAACATTTTCCAGTGTGTCGAATAAAATTACAAAAACCATCAAACATAATTGGCACATTTTGAATTCAGGTCAATTAAACTGGGAGCGCCCATTATTTGCTTTCAAAAAGAATAAAAACATTAAAGATCATTTAGTGAGGGCAGCTTTACCCTCCCCTGCCCCACTGAAAAGAACTATCAATGACCATTGGACAACTACACCGCTTAGGGGCCATGCGAAATGTGGCACATGTGTGGTATGCGAGTTTACTATTGAGAGCAAAGAATTTGTGTATAAGGAATGCAAAAATGTTTTGAAAACTTTTACAAACTGTAATAGTTGCAACGTTGTGTATGCGATACTTTGCCCATGTGACCTCCTCTATGTTGGTCAAACCAAGCAAAAAGTCAAACTACGAATTTCGCAGCACAGGAGCAGAATACGGTGTAAGACCCCCAATGCTCCCTTGGTTGAACATTTCATCTCCAAAGAGCACACGGAAAATGATATCCGGTGGACCATTATAAACCAAGTGACATTGCCACCAAGAGGAGGTGATCTGAGTCTCCTTCTCAACAAAGAGGAATTGAAATGGATAATACGGACTGATAGCCTGAATTCGGGCCTAAACCAACAAGAGGACTGGACAACACTAATCTGATTATGGACTTCATAATTTAATTACGTGAATGAACAGTCTGGCCTTCGCCGTAATACTGATGACAAAATCAATGTACTCTAATGTAATTAATGTTGTTTGTAAATTTCACAGTCACTACCTTCACTAATGTCACTGCGCCACTTTTTCTCTATGATGTTTTTAAATCACCTTTTAACCTAACTTCCTCCGCCCAATATGGCTGCTGACATGGTCCCTCATTTATGTCTATCGGACTTTGTCAACTAATTACAAATTCCCTCATCCAGAATGTCCGCTAGTATGGTCCTTCATTTATGCCCATGCCCCTTTTCCATCCAATGGCTGAGCGCGTTAAAAGTACTGCTCCCACATGACCTAACGAACCAGGAAGTCCAGCATTGCCGACTAACCCGGTAAGCCCCGGTTATTCTCCCTGCTATTTTGGCGCCTAACTCTGCCCAAGTGCCCCGTACTGATTTTTTTCCCCCCCCGATTCCTCTGTAGGCTTCCCCCCCTGGTTCCAGGAATCCAGCGCGATTCGGCGCTCTCGGCATTTTCCGGCTCGAAAGGTAAGCCCATCTCGGTAATTACCGACTTATGCCTCTGTACAACTATTATAGATTCACTCGGTTTAGTAATGCTTTATATGCAGGTACATGCGGAACGATTCTCCTCCGCCCCTGGACACGTGAAATTACTTTTGGACACGTGGAATTTACCCTTGGTAAGCCGCCCCCCAGTCTTGCACTAACGCCCAAATTAATGGGAAGATGCTCCCCGCCCTAACCTTGCACAACTAAATCCGACACTCCGGATTCCCACCCTTCCGACATAACGAACCTCCAGCGCGCTTTTATTTGAGCCTGCCCAGTACCAATCTGGTGAGCCCCCTAACTCTTGCAATAGTTATGGATTTCTCACCACGACGTCTCATCGAAGCACTGTTGAGTTTTCGAATCTGCCAACACTCAATCCCTCTTTAATTTCTTTAAATTGAGCATGATGCACCCTGAATATAACCTAGCAGCAACCTCCGCCTTGGCATTATTTTCACTTAAAATTGCTCATTATCACCGCGTCGTTTTTCACCTGAATTTTAAAAATCACTCACACCTGAAACAGTATGACCACACTTTGTCACATGTCTCTTGACACTGGAACTAAGTCACACGCTATCTCCACCAGGATATTAGCGTTTTGGGTCTATAAGTCACGGCACAATGTCACTTACAATTAACATGTGCTTTAAATGTAATGGACCTGTTTCTTCATCTTATTTCCCCTTAGGCTAAAGAGGCTTAAAACTAAAAAAGGCAACCATTTCTTTGTCCTGATGATGGACCCCATTATTTAACAAGGGGGTCCGAAACGTCGTCGACCCATTGTGTACCATATACGTTTGGAACTCTCAATGTATAACTATGTAATGGTACCCACAAGTAATTCTCTGTTTATAATTGGAATTTCACAGAGATTGTTGATTTTGCCTTGTAAGCCCTTTGTGTATGTTGTTGTCTATGTATGTTCGTGGTTGGGTACAGGCTTGTGCCCCACCTACGTGATTTGTTGAAGGTGTTTATATGTTTGAAATTTTTTTGACTGAAACATAAACTTTGAAAACCTCTGCCCGGCTGGGTACGTTTTCACCAATATAGTACTAATTGAGTCTATATTCATTGGCACTTATCTTCTTGCCAGGGACTATACCATGTTAGAATGAAGCACAACAAAAATACATTTCTAAATTAATCATCAAATTATAGTATTTAATGTTCAGTTGGTGAAGTTTTTAAAGATTTTTTCTCATAAGGAGTTTAGTCGGTATTTTTGTCTTTTTATTTAGGTTGGTCAAATAAGTCTGTTTAAAAAAATATCAAGAACACTTTGGTTAGAATTAGCACGCACAATAACAGTGTGTTCTATTAAAGAACTAATTCCTATCTTAATCTAAAAGGTACTTTCTTATCCTAGCCAGAACCCATAAACAGTTATTTTGGAAAACTGAAAATTTGAAGCAAACAGGCGGGAAAGAGTAGTACAGTCAAGTTCTAGAGGGTATGGTGGGGAAAGGTGTGCATCTAATGCATTGCCTCTCTAACTAGGAATACGTACTATATAGAAAAGCACAAAACATGTTGCAAACTCTGAATACGGGATCATCTCTAGCCAATAGGAAAGGATCTTCTGATATCTGTCATTACCTCTCTCTATTCCCACGGTAAACGTCCATGTCAACATGTTGTTATTTGAATGTTGATACAGCGTATTACAAAATGATACATCTAGGGAGGTTCTCATGAGAACGTTTGCAATCCTACTCTGTTAGCTGTTCAGTGTCCCACTGTGGAACAATGGGCTGCTCTATGAAATGAAACATTAATACCTAGCACGTCCTGGTTCGATCCTGCGACTCAAATCTATAGCAATATATCTGTCATTATAAGTATGTGGCATTGGTAACTATCTAAAATATGATGAAGTCATATGGTGTGAGAAAGGAAAGAAATACCTTTTGCCGCAAACAGCACATTTCATGAAGATGTTAGGGTTTCACGGCTAGAGCTGCCGACTTTGGAGCTGGGAAACCAAGGTTCAAGCCTTGGGGTCGACTCCACATCCCGTGATTCTGGGCAAATCACTTAATCTCCCCGTGCCTATCTAAAAATAAATAAAGAAATAATGAATGTGTCCTTGTGTAACGTAACTGGTGCTCATGTAAAGCACTCCAATACCTTCGTTTCAAGTTCGGGCTAAATAAATCTGCAAAGAAAAAAAACGAGAACGTTAATTAGTTTACAAAAAGCCCTTAGAAAATATTGAGCCCTAGCAGTGAAACAAAGACAAATTGGAGCTTTCAGCAGAAATAAGCAGCAATTTTCATTTTTTGCAATTTCAATAAGAGCACATTTTCTATAACCTCTATATTGACATGCATTTCCCATGTTAATTTTAAAACACATTTCTACATTGTCATGTGGTAAATTTACATAAATTTACATAAAACATGTAAACTTCCTCATGCTGTACCCCTGGTGCCCGCTTGGCATTTTAGGCTTTACATTTTCTATACTTTGACACACCTAACACTCGTTCTTAGGTATTTTGTACAGCACTTTTGCAAAGCGCGAGAAGGGACAAGGACCCCGAGATCGCGCATTTGCTTAAATTAGTGTTGGCAAAACTTAGCAGGGAGGAAGAGGAGAGCGAGGATGATCAGGGGGGTCAAGCCCCCGAGTCTGACGAGGATCAGGCCCCAGAGACAGGGTTAGGGGACCGCCCTCGTAGAAATGCTGTCCCTCCCAAAGCCGCTTTCCCTCCTCTGGTTAAGAGGCCTAGGAAGCAGTCACAAAAAGGAAAGGGCGAGAGCAATAGTGGGGCAAACAGGTATAGGAAAGGGAGGTCGCGGGGGCAGTCTGTAGTGCCGGAGGCCCCTCTACCCTTGTTGGTTCCCCCGCAGTCTGAACCAGTAGTCTCAGGCCCTAGCATGCCGGTGCCCTCATTACCTGAATTGCCCCCCCAGCCATTTACTTCTGTACCACCAGTCCCTAACATACCCTCAGTGCCTGTAGTGCCCCCTCAGCCATTACCCCTGCCAGTTTCTACTGCACCAGAACCAGGGAATGATGTGGGGGCTAATTTAGCGGAGATCAGGGGAGCCATGAAGGCGTTAGTACCTGCGCCCAATACCCCTGCAGTACCGTAAGCAGTGTCAGTCACAGTGGCTCCCATACCAGCTGGGCAAGGGGGAGTGTTGCCTGCGCAGGGGGCGGCACCAGCTGCAGTAGTCCCTCCCGCTCCAACGCAACCAGAGTTTCCAGCCGGAGGATCCCAGGATCCCACAGCTAGTATCCTGGCCTCAGTCGCTACACTCTTAGCACAGCTAGCGGCGCTATCAGGGGGGAATCAGCCCAGTGGTGGGGCCGTGTCACTATGGGTACCGCAATCAGAGGCTGTGAGCGCGCTTAGTGAAATTAGTAAGCAGGTAGCGCTGCTTGAAAAAATTCAGGACAAACAGTTAAGCACCGCCACTCAGGCGGCGAGTCAGACCGCCCCGCCTCATCAAGGCATCAGTGACCGCAGCAGGTAAGGCGGTAGGGACCTTGAACAAGGACTTAGATGGTGGATCTAAAACAGTGGGGGTTCATGATACACTTATCTAAACCTGGAAAACTTGTAACGCATGTCTCTCTGGACACAAAAGAAAAGATTTGGAAGGGAGATTTTGTGGATATTTTCTCTCTAATCAGGCCGAAGAGGAGAGAGGTCGAATTTAGGGAGAAGGAAGGGAAAGGGGGTTCTTTCAAAGATAGGAGACCAAGGGTTGAAGAGTCTATTACTAATTGGTTGTTTGGTTTCCATGTTTTTACAACTGTGATGCTAGAAAAGAAGGCAGAATTGGCAATACCTTTGGTATATTACGCAAATAAGACTCTGAGGGCCCACACAGCACATGGGGGCACTGCATGGTTAGACTTTGACAGGGACTTAGGTATTTTGTACAGCACTTTTTAAATGATTCCTTGCAACGCTGCCCTGCTTCTCAGGGAGCCCAAAATATTCAGTGCACGGCTGTCATGTCATGGACGACCAGCCATTTCTCCTCCGCATGCTGTTAAATCACTTTACCTTTCGTTTCACAAACTTGGCTCAGATACCTCACCATTTCAAAAGGGCGGCAGGATAAAGATAACGTTAGGGAGACTTGTTGACCTTTGACCTTCTTTGTTTGAAGCGAATCGGGCCGCCTGCTGGCTCTCTACAGCAAAGATACTAACAATAATAGCACATCTGAATGGCAGTGGGACAGACAAAAGGAGTGATTTAAGGGGAGTTTTGTTGCCATTGAGTGCAAAAAGGTCACTAAATCACATGCACTTTTGCACCATTTGTCTAATTGCTTGCCATCGTTGCTGCGGTGTCAGGTTGGTTTTCACAGTTTAAATTAATGAGCCGCTTGCCCCTTCACACTTGCTCCCCTCTGCCTTCCGTTGACACAATCGAGAAGTAGCGGTTGAGGCTGCCTTACAGGAACCATGGCAATGAGGCTCGCGCCTGCTACGGGGACCGCCCAGCTCAGCAAACATGCTTCCCGTAACATTAAAATATCTCATCAGTGGAACAAAGTATATGCACCACGCTTGCTCATGCGTCATCACGCTCATGTGTTTTCAGGCAAGCACGGTCGGCGTTTACTGGGGTTCGACCCAACGTCCTGTTTATATTATCAAGCAAATACATTTTTTTTTATCTACACACTCGACATGCTTATTTGGAAGCGGGAGAAATAATGAGTAGGAGGAGGTCGAGGTGCTATTGTTTGAGAACATAGTCTAAGACAGCCGATCTGTGTTCTCTTACAAATACATTGATGCAGTGTGCAGAAATACCGAATTAGAAACACAAAATGCACTATAAATGCAAGTAAAGAACACTGCAGTTCAGCAGATGTAAAATAATGGAAAGCGAATTTCCAATTACAATGTGATATTCACAAGACCTCGCTGGGTTGCCTTATTTATTTAATAAGGGCGAAGGCAGGCTGTCATCTGAGCATATCCCACCTGATAAGGCATTGACTTGTACAGAATGTAAGTCCAGTTTGCAAAAAAAACCCAAACACATACACAAATGTACACACACCAGCAGAAATACATATTGGTATTCGTCCAAGTAGAAATATAATGGCTTGAGGCTCTCAAAATAGAAGTAAAATAATAAAAAAGCAGATTGTATGATAAAACTTTAGGCCCAAATAAAGGAGAAGGCGTCAACCCCAGCATGTTAGGGAGGAATCCCAAGTAGGGCTGCCTACACAAAATTGTTTTAACCTCCACAAACATTCTGGCATGTGTAATTGCAGGTCAAATATGTATGTAGGCCTCCTTCAAACGTTTAAATGGATTGTTCATCATCATGGTTCTAACAACCAAGGGACGATCCCAAGAAGGAACCAAATGGCCAGATGATAGTACAGGTTAGTTCAAACCCTCTCAAAAGCAGAGAAGCAAAACCCTTAATTAAAGACCAAGTTTCCCAGGGTCTCTAAACACTTGGGGCCTCATTTATGAAAAGTGACGCATCGCTGCGTGAAAACAGCGATGCGTCACTTTTCACTGCGCACTCCTTGCGACACGAATGATGCGTCATATTTAATATATGACGCATCATGTCGCAAGGACTTACAGATACGTCAGTATTTCTGACGTATCTGTAAGCGCAAAAGTGACGCATTGCTGGAGTGTGTCACAAAAGTGACGCAACTCCAGCAATGCGTTCGTTCACATGGCCCCATGTGAAAGGGCTTGCGTCAGTCTTACGCCTGCTGTGAGGCAGGCGCAAGATTTTGACGCAACAGCATCCTAAAAGTGACGCAGTGAAATCTCATAGATTTCACTGCGTCACTATTACGAGGCTTTTTGCGGGGGAACGCCCCCTCTGCATACATTATACCTGACGCAGGTATAATGTGGCGCAGGGGTTTAAAAAGTGACGCATCTACCTAGATGCGTCACTTTTTAAATATGGCGCAACGAGGCACATTTTTTACGCCGCTGGTGCGTCACAAAAAGTGACGCACCGGTGGCGCAAAACTGACGCAAGGCCTCATAAATAAGGGCCATGGATTGCAGTAAGATGGACACACAGTGAAGAGGTACTCAACACCATCACACTCAAAAATACAAAATTGTAAAGGGTCACAAACCAGAGTAGAAAAACACCTTGATTCCAAAGAAAGAACAGTAAATAGGACAACAGCAAATTGTGAGTAAGTAAAGTTTATTGTTTAGTTAATTAAAACCATAACAATTTTACGGCATAGATCAATTGTGAATAAAAACAGAGATTGAAAAATATTTAACAAAATTATCGTACAAATTATGTAATATAATACCTAGTTTGTATAAAGCATTTTTTGACTGAAATTTCAGCAAGTCCTATTCATCAAGATTAAGTTGTCCCATACTAGTTTACAAACATCAATTGTCAGGTATTTAATATCAAGGGAGTCCCATAGTGTAATACCTAATTTACACAAAGCAATTTTTGACTGTAATCTGTCAACTAGTCCTACACAACCAGATTCAGTTAAGACATACACGTTTAAAAACATCACTTGTCAGGTAATAAGCTAATTTGCTGCCTTTCCATCCAGGAATGATTTTTTTATTTTAATTAAGTACAGCAGTCTCTGAGTCCAGTGTCAACCATTTAACCAGTCAGTGACACTGTGGTGATGCACGTATATTTGCTATCTGGTAGATGTATCAGTGGGGCGTTTGACCCCTGATGAAAAAAACTTTTAATGGACCTTGAGTTTCACAGCCTGGTACTGTATTCGGAGGAACTTTATCAATATGCAATTCATTTGGGGATCAGATGGATCTACCCCCTACATTAAGGCAGATCTGCAAATTGTATTGTTCTATGCAAAAAGGCTTTCCTTAATAAAGTGACTTGTGCTAATCATAGTTTCTGAAAAATGCATATCACAAGGATGAGATCTTTGTTGTGGCTCTTGAAGAGGCGACACACTTTTGCGTCAATGCTTTTCCAGCTTGGAGCATCTTGAAAGTGCGGGATACATTCCAAACCCCGGTGCCATTAGTTGTTTTTTTAAGTGGACCGAGAATATGCGATCTAGATAAGCTGCCGGTCTTAGAGCTTTGTAGTTGTTGATAACCGTTCAAGCATGTAATCTCAGGCTAAAAATGCTTTTGTCAAGTATTAATGAACAGAATTTTGGGACTTTGATTATGGCTAGCTAGAATGTTAGAAAGGGCATCTTTTTGTTTCAAAGATCAAGGGTGCAAGTCAATTTAAGTGTGTTGTACAAAAATTGGTTGAACAGGGATTTATTGTCTTTCTCAAGTTCGGACCATAGTGTTTCATTAAGACCAGAGTTCTCCGTATTTTGTTCCATATGATAGCAAACCTTTATGGACGTATACAATCTGCCCCATGTTTCCTTCATTAACCCAAATTCTAGATGCACTTGCACCTACGAAGTACACCGGGGAAGTTGAAAGACTCTTTTTGGCAAAAAATGCTTGTTGTTAGGTTGTTATGGAGGGCTGAATCTTTCCCGCATAAGGCGGCACTAGCGTATGTTAAAGTTGGAAGCTTTTTAGCTGCTATTACTGTCAGCAGAAGTCTGAACGATAGATCCTCCAGTATTTTTGCCAGTGACCTGTATGCAAAGGTTACTGTGCCTGCACGCCAAGCCATATAGTTTTTCTGCTTCCAATGAGTTAGTTTGTTATCTATATAAAATCCTAGATACTTGTAACTAGATACTTACTACAGGGATTTACCTTCTAGCCAGATATTTTTATGTACGGCTGCCCGATTACTATTAAGCATTCTTGTTGTTTTTGATATATTTATTTCTAATTTATTTGCTGCTAAAAATTCGGACATTTTTGGTTAGTAATCTGGTCAGGCCTACCTCGGTTATACCTAGTAAGACAACATTGTCTGCGTAAGCAAGATGTAAAAGGGCTAGCGGATCCAGATGCGGTTGGTGGGAGTTGGTCTTGTTGAGCTTGTCAGATAAATCTGACATAAATAAATGAAATAGATGTGGGGCCAGCACGCATCCCTGTTTCAAGCCTTTCTTTGTGTACAATTTTATTGAGACTCTAAAGCCTTCCCCAAGTTTTACTCTCACCCATGTTTCAGAGTAAAATTACATTAGCCCTCTTACTTTTTTTTCAGGGAGATTCCAAGTTTGGAGTTTAGCACACAAAAGTTGCCAATCAACACTGTCAATCGCTGCTTTAAGATCAATGAAACAGAGGTGTAAATGTTTTTTTGTTGCATTTTTCTGCTGTAAGGGAGATTCATAGCTTGTTAGAAATGGTTCCAATCCCCTTTCTAAATCCCGTTTGATTTTTTGGTGTTGAGTTGAGCTCGTCCGACCAGTTGACCAGATTTTCCAGGATCAAGGAGGAGAAGTGCTTCACATCTACATCCAGCAGTGCAATACGCCGATAATTTGATGGGTTAGTTCTTTCTCCTCCTTTGTATATTTGTATAAACATTGATCCTTGCCAACTGACTGGTATTTGGTTTTGGGACTCAGCTTCGGCGTACAGCATCGCTCGGTAGGTGCTCCCAGAAATCTGGGTTGTGTTTTAAGATTGCTTGCGGGATACCATTATGCTATGGAGCCCCGTCTCTTTCGTTTTTCTTTACAATATTTGTTATTTCCTCTATTGAATAGGGGGCACTATATGGTTTAGGTACCCCTCAATGGTCTAGTTGCTCATTCCTGCCCTTTGTATGAAACTGACAGTCGCCTGGTTCTAAGGAATGTCGATGACTTAAGGATTCCAGTGGTTTCTGTGTTAGTTGTAGATTATGTATCTTCTCATTAAATTTCTGTGTTATAAAATTGGCTCAGTGCTGTTCCTGCACGTTTTACGTCAAGGTGTTCCCTGGCCTATTCAGGTGGTTTATCGTTTGCCAGAATTTGTTCAAGTTTTGGTGCCTTCCGCGATATATTAATTTGGACCAGAATTTCTCCATATACGCTCTTTTCTTTTCCCATAGCATTTTTTTGTAGAATTTCCTCTGTTGCCGAAAAGCTTCCCATGTAAAGTCTTTGTTGTTTCTTGAATGCAGTTTGCCAAATGAACTTTTTAATTCCCTTTATAAATTTTGAACTACGCTTGTTAAACATCAAAAAATGTGACCAGGTTTGAATCCTGATGATGCTCTTAAATACCTATTCCGCCAGAAGAGCTTTAATTGTTGTAAACCATTCCAGTCTATTTTTGCTTGACCACTTGAGATGTTTTAAGTTTATCGAGTACATGTTTCCTTCTAGTAACATGACGGTTTGAAATTTTGACCGATTAAGGTTGAAAATAATGGGCCCGATTCACAAAAGTAATCTGAGACAAAATCCTAATTTAGTAACGTTAGGATTTTGTCTTAAGTTTGTCTTAAGTTTTGTTCTTAAGATAAAATCCTAACTTAAGACAAAATTAAATCATTCTTAAATTAGGATTGTGTCTTAAAGCCAAAACTTAAGACAAACTTAAGACAAAAATCTTTAGTACTCCTAAAAGCCATTTGTAAAGACCGAAATTCGTAAAGTTAGGATTTTGTCTCAGATTACTTTTGTGAATCGGGCCCAATGTGTTGGAACAAGTGATCACTCAAAGTTGTGTACTCTATGTAGAAGTGCGCAAGGGAGGGCATTAACGGGACTGTGATGATCATGAAATAGAGTACAGATTGAGCCGTTGGACCATGTTAAGTGTATTATGGTAGGTTATCTTCTACAGATCTACCATTTATCACCCGCATTCCGTGATATTCCAATGATTTTACTAACTACTGACCAATGCAGTGTGGGCGAGTAATCCTGTTAGATCTGGGGGTCTCTAGTTGGCAGAGGTAGGTACCACTGTCCAAATAGGGACCCTTGCTTCTAGTCAGGCAGGGTAAGGAGGAAACACTCTTCAGGTAACCCCTGCTCACCCCCTTGGTAGCTTGGCACGAGCAGTCAGGCTTATTGAAGGCAATGTGTAAAGTATTTGCACCAACACTCACAGTAACACAATGAAAACACCACAAACTGACTCCACAACAGTTTAGAAAAATAAAGGTATTTAATCTAAACTAAACAAGACCAAAACGAAAGAAATCCAACATACACAGTTCAAGAATATGATTTTAAAAGTGTTCTTAAGGTTGCGTTAAAATAAGCCACAGTTGCGTCACATTTTAGCAAACAGTACCTTTAGATGCGACAAAAGTTCCAAGTGAAAGCTGCAGCGTTGAAAAGCAAGCGATGCATCACTCCTGAGACCCAGGGGAGGCGATGTGACAACCCTGCTGGACGCAGCGGGCGTGTTGCGGTGACTCCGGTCTGTATGGGGAGGGATGCAATACCTTGCGTGGATTCCGGTGCACAGGTTTCGGTGCAAGCGGATGGCAAAAGGTACGATGCGTCGATCTTTGGGGTGGCGACGATCTCCGGTGGGACAAAGATGCGCGGCTCAGTGGCGATCTTCTCCTCTCGCGGCCCCTCGATGCGATGGCTCTGCGACCACTCTCGCAGCGACGTGATGTGGTCGGCAAGAAAGCGGTGCGACAATCTCACCCAGTGATGACAGGTTCTGCGACCATACTCACAGGGATGATACTCTTCCCGCACCGGTGCGTCCCGCAAACAAAGGAGTAGATGATTAGAGTACTGCAAGAAGAGTGCGTGGTGAATTTATAAGTGCTTGGGTATTGGCGTAGTGTTTGGATTAGTACATGGTAGTGGCTGCGTGACTGGAGGAGTGCACAGGGAGTGACAGTGTGTTTGCGGGACAGCATGGGTACCACTTGGGGAATAGAAGGAGCCAATTAGAAGTGTGTGAGTGGTTACAGGACTGTGTGGGTAGTGCCTATGGGATTGTAACAGTGAACAGTTAGTGCCTGGATCATTGCAGGAGTACATAGCTACTGTCTGAAAGTTTAGAATACTCCAAGGAGAGTGCCGAGTGAATTTATAAGTCCTTGGGTATTAGCAGAGTCTTTGGATTAGTACATGGTAGTGGCTGGGTGACTGGAGGAGTGCACGGGGAGTGACAGGGTGATTGCTGAACCTCATGGGTACTACCAGGGGAACTGAAGGAGCAAATGAGAAGTGTGTAGGTGGTTACAGAACTGCATGGGTAGTACACAGGGATTGTAGCAGTGCATGTGTTAGTGACTGGATCATTGCATGAGTACATGGTTAGTGACTAGATGATTAGAGTACTGCAAGGAGAGTGCATGCTGAATTTATAAGTGCTTGTGTATTGTCAGAGTGTTTGGATTAGTACATGATAGTGACTGGGTGACTGGAGGAGTGCACAGGAAGTGACAGAGTGATTGCTGAACTGCATGGGTACTACCAGGAGAAATGGAGGAGCGAATAAGAAGTGTGTAGGTGGTTAGAGGACTGCATGGGTAATACACAGGGATTGGAGCAGTGCATGTGTTAGTGCCTGGACCATTGCATGACAACATGGGTAGTGACTGGATGATTACAGTACTGCGAGGAGAGTGCATGGTGAATTTATAAGTACTTGGGTGTTGGCACAGTGATTGGATAAGGACATGCGATTGGCTGGGTGATTGGTGGAGTGCATAGGTAGTACCAGGGAGATTACTTGACTGCATAGGTAGTCCTCAAGGGATACCAGCAGTACATGTGTTAGTGACTGAGTCATTGCATGAGTCCATGGGTACTGAGTAGATCAGAGGTCTTCAAACTTTTGAAGGTTGAGCCCCCCCCCAGCTGAATTTTTTTAAATGTCGGGCCCCCCCACCACCTGACAGAAATTTCTGGAATCTGGTACACTACATAATCAACCGCCACCCACATATCCCGGGCCATATCTGGCAAATAATGTTCAAAACAATGAGTGTTTCCTCCTCCATGAATTCCCTCACTACCACTCACCAACAATGCACCTCATCTCTCTATAGCACCTTTCTGGCAAACATATATATTTTTTATAGTGCTACTCACACTTTCATCATACTTCAGTGGCCATCTCAAAAAGGCTTTTACAGCCTATCGGATGGGGATGCACGTCTCAAACTACCTCCTACCGTCCTGGAAACAGTCCCACAAAACGAAAGAATGTTGCCTCTGTGGGTACAAAAATGAAACCTTCGTCCAACTTTTCTGCATATGTCCGGCCCTGATAACTCAGAGACGCCTTCTATTGAAACCCATTCTTAACGCATTAAACATCCGTTCTTGCAGACAGGCAGTTACAAGCTGGCTCGGAGGCTCCTCCACAATTCTGGCCTGCTGCGGAGTTAAATTCATGGCAGAAGCAAGAAAACGCTTAGAACTAACTGCACAGGAGGTTCACCCAGTTGACGGACTATTAGGGACACCCTAACTTTTAGATCTCCACCCAACAAAACAGAGTCTGAGAGACAATAATTTTAGTATTGTAATACATTTTTCACCGTCATTTTATCAGGAGAATTTTTGTAACAATTTTAATTAATTATGCAAATAAAACACTTTGGGTGGGCAGTGGTTGTTGCGGTGGGCGTTCCACTGCAACATGCACTGATTTTGATGTTGTGCCCTATTTACAAGGGCAGCGTAAAAGTGAAGCAGCGTTAAAATTAAGAACAGGAAAAACCTGGTCTTAAGCTGGCGAAACTAGGAGAAATGCATTATTTCTCTGCATTTTTGCTTCATCCATGTGTGCTGCCTTGTGCAGCACACATGGAAAAAGCAAAATGCCTTGTATTTGTAATGTTTAAAAAAAAAATCAATTTTGTGATTTCTGTGTGTGCTGCATTAAGCAGCTCACATGTAAGTGGGACAAATGGCATTTAAAGATTTTTTATGTACAGGAAGGTCCCCCTCCTGTACATAAAGAATATTTTCCCTGCACCCAGACACCCTTGCACCACGGAGCAATGGTGTCTATGTTGGCGCTACACTGCTAAGTGTAGCGCCAGCGCAGGGGAAACGCAAGGCTGCACCATGTTGTTGTAAATATGGTGCAGCCTTCTTTTTCTGAAGTGGCAGAGAGAGGCGTTAACCCATGACTGCTAACGCCTCACTCCACAGCTTCCTTGAACATATGCCCCTCAGTTCTTTGATCTGCATGGTACACCTTCTTTGTAGCAGGCACATTAACCCTCTGTGCTGTGAGGGTGGCAGGAGTACTCATGTGAGTGCACAGTGAGGTATGCGACAGTGTGAGAGTAGGGTAAGTGGAGTGACTGCAGGGTGAGGTGACCATATGAATTTGGGTGTGCATGTTAGTGCAGAGTGGGACTAATGAATGCATGGTTAGTGATGGGCTTGTTTAAGCGAGATTGCAGATTGAGCAGTGAGGGGGACAGGTGAGTGAAGTCTCACATGAGTTCAGTGTTGGTAGTGTGCGTGTGTGGCTGCCGGTTGAGGTTCAGGGAAAACAGCGCAAGTGCATTGTGAGAGCAGAGTGATCACTGAGTGCAGGGTGAATGGTGTGAGTGCATGGGGGTTAGTGTGAGGGAATTGTGATCGCTGTGAGTGCAGGGTGAGCATGAAAGTGAAGGGCGAGAATGAGGAGCAAGTTGTCTGAATGCAGGGTGCATTCCCAGACACTTGCAGTAACTCAGCATGCTATTGACGGCAGCGCAGGGTTTTAGATATGGTAAACTATTGCTATTGCAATTATGGCATTGACCAGAGATCAAGGGTGAAGAAAATAAATACTGGGCTGATCTTGCAACAAAATTCCAGTTTTATGATTATGATTAGGGTTGCCAGCTAATCAATTTGATGTCCCACGCGGTACAAAAAAAAGCAGTCACCTAAAGCTCTATTTTCAGCACTTATCTGTGCATACCCTGAACAGCAAACATAAATAGAAAACACTTTAAAATGAGTTTTTAGGGCTGCTTGAATGATATGACTGATAATAAAAGGGAATAAAGACAGAAAAGTAACATAAATGAATACATACTTCTTTATAACTCATATTTAGTGTCAAGAGAAGCAATGTGCAGGCTGTTTAAACACCTGACTGGGATTTGTCTTTTGGCAACTTAAAACCCTTTTAGCCCTGTGATCATTGCTCCTGCTGGTGTCATTTAAAAAGCAACATTGTGCCTTTCTGGGAAGAGCTGTTCCTCCCTGGAAGGGGTTAAATTCCGAGAGCTGAAAAACTTCAGCTGCAGTGGGAGGCAGGAAGCCTTCCCTGCTAAAACTGAAAGCAAGTAACAGACATTTATTTCATCTGCAGTGTGAGGCAAGGAGTCTCCTCTGCTATGAAATTGTGGCTTTCAGTTTTTTAGCAAAGGGGGCTCCTTGCCTCCCACTGAAGCTAAAGCATTTCAGCTGTAAAAATTAACCAGGATATCCCCCCCAAATCCCAGTGTGTGGCAGCCTGATAAAACAGCTTCCCAGCACGCACACAGCCTGAGTATTTCACAGGTCTTTAAAAGACCTTTTTCTTGTTAATAAGGATTTGATGGCTTTCACCCCTTCTTAGGGCCCCTGCAGCTCCACTCTGCCGTTTGTTAGAGGACAAAGGTGAGATTTTAGTGTGGAGTGCGCACCCCCCCTGAGACGGTGTAATGCCACCCCAATGGGGCGCGCCCCACAGATTGAAGAACTCTGGAGTAGATGATTAGACTACTGCAAGGAGAGTGCATAGTGAATTTATAAGTGCTTGGGTATTGGCGGAGCATTTGGATTAGTACATTGTAGTGGCTGGGTGACTGGAGGAGTGCACGGGGAGTGACAGGGTGATTGCTGGACTGCATGGGTACTACCAGGGGAATTGAAGGAGCGAATGACAAGTGTGAAGGTGGTTAAAGGACTGTATGGGTAGTACACAAGGATTGTTGCAATGCATGTGTTAGTGCCACACTGAAGGGGCTGGTGCGAGCCCCCAGGTGCGGGACCCGTAATTAATATTTGAAAGAGTCCAGAAATGTGGAATTGTTCCAGGAAGGTTTACACTGCACAGATTTAGTTTTCCAAGGAAAAATGTATTGCAAACGTGTTTCACCCTCACTTGGGCTTCATCACGGCCACAAGAGAAAACATGGTGCTCCATCCCCCTTAAAAACTGAGGGTTGAGTAATCTCATCAACATAGAAAGCATACTTTGTCATAATTCTCTGGCTCATAAATTATTTAATAATTCCTACAAGTTGAGCAAATCCAATTGCACAAATTAAAGTCTACGCATGTAATTCAAATTATAAAAACATTAATGATGTTTTACATGAAAACGGCAAGGAGTCAAAAAATATTTATATTGAAGCTCTCTGGTTGTTTTAAATGTAAAAGGCACAGAGTCAAAATACATATATAAATTGAAGTCAAGTGGCTGTAAACAAACTTTCTAAAGTGCCACAGATTATTTTGTTGCAAAAAGCATAGATGCCAAGTGGCTGAAACTACATCACTGTGCATTCTATAAATTAGTGTGTACCAAAGTAATGCACATAATAGAGCCTGTTACAAAACAGTTGAAAAATCCAGCTGAAAACTCAACTCTATAAATCAAATACATCTATTGTACTGACACCACATGTGCACACAACAAATACCATCTAATGACCACTACAAAAAAAATCAAGAAATCAACATTGTTCCCGTAGTTTACAAGAAGAGAATCCTCCAGATACTGTATACGACACATAAAAGGATAATAATAAAAAACAACACTAAAAGGAAAAATATATAAAAACTAAAGGGAAAAGACATCAGAAATCAGCAGACAAAACAGCAGGAAAAACAGGAAGCTCCTCATAACTGTCAGCAAAGACACACATCATAAGTAATGCATTTAAGAGGAACGGGAACTAAAGAAAAGGTTAAGGATGACACAGAACATAATAATAACACCCATCCTATGTTGCATTAGCTGATGTGAACATGAAGTTCCTCATCCTCATTAAGGCCTCCCGGGATTTACTCCCAAGCATGATGATATACTCCGACTCCAGTAGTCTGAGTTTCCTCTCTCTGTCTCTTCCACCGACATTTTACAGGATTCTGTTAATGCCAAAATGAGATAATAAGTCAGCATTTTGATCATGAAATCTGGCCCGATGCCTAGCTACTGGGTAGTTTGTATCTTCGGTCTGTAGTGTTACAAAGCCCTCCTTTGCACAGGGCAAATGGAGCTTTCCACATATTGGTATACAGATAGGCATTTAAGTACACCTATCACATAATCATTTCCACATGTAATACATTTGTTGGTGCGTCTTGTTTGTCCCGTGGGTAATGTATACTCTTTTCTGTTCTTACTACCGTGGCACACTTTGCAGCAGCCACATTTGTGGAAACCCATCTGTTCTTGTAACCAACGCCTTCTGTCAGTGGGGGCGCTAATGTAACTGTGTACAAATAAATGTTCTGTAGGCAAAAGCATAGCATCTCTAACACCATGGAGTGATCTTACCTGTGTAAAGGTTTGTCCCTAAAAAAATGGTTGCATGCCTGTATGCATAAGTCGTGATCAATGCAGGTGTATGAAAAGACCACATCTAGAGCAAAAAATATGTAACTAAGCTGCCACAATATTTCTGAAATTTTTGTGATAAGATCCGTGCTCTCCCTGGTGTGTATAAAACTCTCAAATGTTAGTTTTTTTGGGGAGGGAATGAATGGGGATGGCCACGCCATTCTGTTTAGAACATGTTGAGGAAGTGCTCTTGGCTAGCATCTGTGAGTCCTAATGTGTTTAACAAGCAAACAATATCATTTTACTTATTTAATGTCTTCATTTATTGATTCTGATTGGTATTACACCTACTGCATAATTAACTTTTGCTATGTTAAACTTCTACTTAGCCAGCATGTGTTTCCCCTTTGGACTCTATTAAGGCTGTCATGTATTATGGACGAGGCAGTCACACCAATTCGATTTCATCTGTATTTAGACTACACTTTAAAAAGTACACTCAAAATAAGCTTCTAGCTTTAACTTGCATCTATTTGTTATAAACACTAACGGTTCCAGTAATACATTCCATTAGGAACAGTATCATACTGTATGGCTATAGGATAGTTGGCAGACTCAGTTGCTCGTCCACCTGGAATAGGCATCTGTCTCAGCCCGTTTGGGTGTGCAGCAGCTGGACACAAGCAGACAACTAGATATCTTTTTGGGTTGCACCCCAAGCGGTAGCTGTGCTTCTATTCATTGTATTAATATATAAGATTGTGTGATCCTATTTTGTGCCTCTGTTGTCGTACAGCTTGTATGGCTTATACCTTCCCAAGTAAAATTGTGCCTTTGTTGGACAACATAAACATCAGAACTGTGTCTGACTGATTTGGAGCACACCATCAGGATATGTAGGCCTTAGTCCTACTAGCTCACAGTGCACCATCTGTACCCCTATCCTCACAAGGTAACAAATCGATTGTGCAACCTCAGAACATGACAACCCACACTCCCCAATGAAATCATAGTAACAGATCTAGAACCTTTTTGTTGGGTTACTTATGCATAACCAAAGAGATACACAAGAAATTCGCAACATTCAGTTTCATTACTTTTTGAGGCATTGTGATGCTTGAGTAACATATGTGCGCTGTAATAATAAATAGAAGGAAACAGAATAACGTAATTAGCATTATGAGATTGGTGAAAAAGATAAAAAGTTGAATCATTTTGCTGTTACAGAATATATGCTTGCATATAGATACTGTAATGTATTGTACTCTACCTAGCACTAACTAATTTAGTGTTCCTAGGGTGGGTAAATCTGCAAATCCCTGTCGGGTGACCTAACTCCCCAGCTACCTGTGGGTAAGTGTCATCAGGTTGTCCATCTTAGTTGAGAGCTGGGTAGTATCCCTCGCAGGAGGTACACAGGAAGCATCTGAGCTTGAATTCCAGCATGTGGCGACCTCTCCATACCAGTGAAATGCTTCTCTCTCTGAACAAGGAAGTTTTGGAGTTCATATAATAAAAATCACCCATGTAGAAATGCCAATGTCTCAGTCAGGCAGCTATTCTATTGTGATCGCTCTGTCACAGAGAGGACAATAATAACAACAACATTTTGCGTAGTGAACTCAGCCCTTATACAGAGTGATCAAGGTACTGTGATAATATGCCTACAAAGTGAAAATGTAAGCAATACTGTTTCAGAGAATATTATCCTGAACAGGCACGCAATCAAGAAAGGTAGGCAACGTAAAACCGCGAGCATGTAAAAAGGTAGTGTTTCTACACAGGCCTAATGCAGCTACATGACACTGTTGTCTTTCTCACTTTATAAGTTATTTGCATTCCTCTCTACAGTAAGACCAAAACCTGCCTCTTTTACTGTACACCATCCTGTAGTAAGTACAGTCACAAACTACTCATCTGCTCTAGTGCTTGTCAACAGAACACGTTTGAGCAATGTCTAGTTATGCCTTTGCTCTAGCTTTGTTATGAATGTGACTGCCTGCAGCAGGCCATGTGCATAACTGGACTCCTAAAGTGTGATGTTTCTGAAAGACCTGCTGTTGTGGAGTCAAGGTGATAACGGGACATTGCCGAAACATCTGACAAGTTTCCACAGAATACTCAAACTCATCTTTTACTTACCTCCCTGCAGCAGTATTCCTAAACACCGTGTGTTCAGAACATTCCACTGGGTACTAAATGCTCAACGCAATATAGTTAAGATCCCCTACATGCTTTTTTCTAAACAGGGCCGCTCGCTGTTGATGAGCTCTTTTAGTGAATTTCTCTAGAAGGTCAATAAACTCTGCAGAGCTCACCTGGGAGAAAATACCTACCAGACTCCATTCTTTCTTTGTACAATTTCAAATAAAATATTCTTCTGAAAAATAGAAAAACCTGGTTGTTCCCTAAGATTGTGATATTTTCTTGCAATCACATATGCTTTAACTGTATGAGAAATGGATACATTTCTCTTGTCAAATTTCAGTTCTCTTTTTCAGAATGCATTATTTTATGTATACATGTTGCCTCCTTGTGTCTTTATTGTCACAGTTCTTATTATTGAGGCCCTTCTCCTCCACAGAGACAAGCATATATTTCTGGTAGCTGAAAGATTCAACATGACAAAAAATGTCCTCTCCCTTTCTTTATGAAAATGCCCTCTTTCACCGAACTTAGCCAGATTTTTTCTGTCCCACACAGAAGACAAGTCACTGACATGCTAACCCTTACACTGATCACATGGTTATGGTTTTATTTTCCTTTTCAGGTCATGATTATCAGGACCGGGTGTAATAAAAGAGCCACTCTTGTGACTGAGCACCCTGTGATGACCGTCAACTACCACCATCTTAAACTGACTTTAGTGTGTTATTTTATCCTAGCCTTAATGTAGGATGGCCCTGTATCAGTTGGAACCGTCACGGAGTAGAACAGTACATTATATTATGGGTTCCTACTATTGGCTTTGACATGGCCTCATGTCATCTTGCTCTCTGACTTTACTTTGCGTCACGGCAGTGCTTACTATTGGCTTTGATATGGCCTCATGCCATCTTGCTTCCTAACTGTACCTTGCTTTAAGCTTCCCTGTGTGCATGGCAGCGTTTGCATAGCTCCACTTTCGTAACTGATGCCATGTTCTGTGCTCACACGTAGCTGCAAAGTGTGGAGGGCATGTTTTTTCTGCTCCTCACTTGTTTTTCGCTCCTCACTGACCAGAGTGAACTGGATTTTATCTGTGGAATATACAGCTCTGTCTCGGAGTCAAATTGCAGAGGCTTGTCCAGCCACTATCTTGGCCTTGACGCAGCCAGTTCGTTTTTTTCCAATGAGAATGGGGCAGGCTTTTCTAGAAGCTTCATCCCTTGTTGAATAATGGTATTAAAGCTGGAAGCTTTCCTGGGCCAGGTGGAAGTTCACCAAAGAATAGACGTATTGCTATGGATTCGTGTTGGAACTTGGGTCCCGACCGAACTCCTTCCTGGGCTGTTGAAAAGGACTTCCCACAGCTAGAGTTGGCAAGGATGTTGCAGAATCAGTCGGTGAGGTGTTCCTAACCACACTCTCTCTTTCTCTCTCTCTCTTGCATATATATTTTCTATTCTTTGCTACCTATGTACATATTGCATTCTATTTCAATCGCTCATTTTAATTACTTACTTAATATGTGGGAGTCTGCCTTGACTGATATTTTCGGCCTGCCTTTCTAAAATATTGCATTAATAAATACGTATGTGTTATTTTACCTACATTTGGGTGTGTTTTCTTACCCCGCCTTAAGGAAGTGCTGGATTTTGCCTTGTGTATTGGGGGTGTTGGGTTAGGGTGTGTTCTTTTAGCGAAAAGCACATTCATTACAGCTGGGTCATTCCACTGTTGCACTGGGCCTTCTAACACACATACCTGTGCAACCACCCATGGGGTAAATCGTTATCAAGTAAAATAATGAATTTCAGGCTATGAGACCCACTCCAATGATCCTTCTTGTACCCCTCTGGCTGCTGGCAATTTTCCTTTCGCTCTTACCTCTCAACTCACCCCTCATTCAATTTCCAGGAACCATGATTATTTAATGGGAAGAATGGGCAAGGTAGCATGTGTTGACATTATGTGCAGGGTGGGGGAGCCTCTTCCACGCTAGTATTAAGGGCATCACCTGATTTTAAGAACACAGTAGTGATTAATTAGTGGTTGCTCAAAAAAGACCCAAACAGGACTGGTACTGAATGTTTGGGCTTGATGAGTTAAGCCTTTTTGCTGTCATAAAGCCTGCACTTTGCAAAACATGAATCAATATTAAACGTGTACTTTGCGACCCGTACTGACCTGTAAAGATAAGATTATAGGTAAGGGGCAGACTCCTCCAATATGTGAGTTGGTATTCAGTGAGTTAATGGTTTACAACCGTATCTACAATCCTAAACCATTCATTAGTTATTGATACCCAAAAAGGGGAGAGCACATTGGCAAAGCGGAGAAAGTCCCCAAGGGTCAGCTTTGACGTTTTTAAATGATGGTTGCCTGCATCAGTTGGAGCACGTTCCACCAGTGTCATTCACAGAATGACACTTTGTTTTGTATAAAAAACATTAAAAAGCTGGCACACAGTAAATGTGGCTACTGGGATGAAGATCTGCTAGCCCTGAAAGGCCTCTGACCTTTTATTAACAGTCATTCAGAGGTAGACCTAAGCAGGCTGCTACCCTATAAATATTAATGAGTTAGGATTATTTTTAGCTCACTGCAAATGGCTATTCAGCAATGCAAGTGATTAAAACATGAGTAGTATTTAAAATGGAAGGAATGGTTGCAGGCTAGTCAATTTGACCCTTGACAGTGTTTCAGATCTCCTGGAATGTGGACCAAGATCAAACCATCAGTCAACTCAAGGGTCAGGTGGCCATTTCAAGAAAGGGCTTATGACCATGGACCCTTTTATGGTAAAAATAAAAGCTGATGTCCCCCTTCCACTGTCCCTCTTGTCCTTAAAGCAAGGATATCATGCCAATTAGAACTTCCAGTCTCATTGGGCAAGGATGTGGCAGGCTGTTCGGAGGAGTTACTACATTTGGAACCACATTGGACAGTTCCAAATCATATAAATGGGTGTTGGGTGTCATAAATAATGGCTGACAAATCAAGTTCAGTCTTTCCCCGCCTCCATCCCCATTTTTTCATAGTTCTGCCAAATTCATGATAAAGTAGGCAGTCATCTTCCAGGAAATACAGAAATTGCTGTACAAAAGGTCAATGGTTTAAGTGTCTGTCCCTCTTTTGTTCTTCATCTAAAAACAACCATGGGCTTCACATTCGTTGATTCAAGATCTCTGGAATCAGTGGTTTAAAAAGGTATCAATTTATTCTGGAATTGAAATCAGCAAATTAGTTCATTCTGCATCAGCTGTTCAAAATGGATTCCTCAATCTTATTTGTCCTTTTGTACATTTAGGTGAAGATCTGTCTACAATCAACTCAACCACATTTCTATTCATCTGGACTTATAACAATACCTTGAATCTCCCTAGAGCATTCACCACATCAAGAGGAGATTCTGCTTTGCCCAGGACCTGATTGACTTGGCGAGATTTTCCCAACTGATGTAAGTGTCCGCTCATGTTTGGCATAAGACTTAGTTTTGTATATTCTGTCAAGGATGACCTTTACTGAAATCATGGGGCAACTGCAAAAGAGCTCAGTAAGTGTCCTCCAACTCCCCCCAATTTGAAGAATCCCACAAGCCTTTTCTGGTCCCTACAAACCCATACTGATGTGACCTCACAGTAGCAACCAACCCTTCTGACTCATATCTATTGGAATGACTGCGGAATAGGAGTGGAGGCCACTCTGGTTGCTGCTTGTTGGGACAGCAGGTCCCAGACTATACACTTCCACGAGAGGGCTGAAGAGGAGGAGCTCACCTTGTACTATAAGCTGCTTTCTGTTTTCCTGCTGTGTGGGACACCATGCTGTTGCTGCTTCCTGAGACTGCAGATCCTAAAATCCACACTGGCAGGAGAGGGATAAGTAAAAGAAGTTTCCCCTGGGCTTGCTGTTCTCCTGCTGTGCAGGATCCCATGCTGGTTGCTGCTTGTTGGGATTGCAGGCCTTAGAATCCATGCTGACGGGGGACGGCTGAGGAGTAGGAGCTCGCTCTGTGCTATAAAGCCCTTGCTGTTCGCTCACAGTGTGGGACGCACGCAGGCAAAACTTGGATGAAGGGTGGGCCCTTCTTCATACGTCATCACCCGTAGGAAGCTGGGCTGAGCCGCCAACTTAGTCTTTTGATTCAAGGTTCTATTTTCTTTTTCCTGATTAAATTGGTCTGGACTCAATGTAACAGCTGCAGAAATAGGAAAACGTAAAATAGGAGCTAATTCATCAGATCAAAACAAAAGCATGAAAATGAATTGATTGTTGGTGATTGCAGTAGGAATCATTAGTAAAGAGACTGAATTGGCAGGAAGGTGTCTTGCTGCCTCTGCTCTGCACTGCTCACCATTACCCATGGGGGAAGCTCTAACTGCAAACCCCTTTATGGGTGAGACACATGGCACTCCTTATATCTCTGACTCTGACTGGTACTGTGTGGCTAATTTGACTTTATCACCCCATATAGACCCTTTGGTAAAATGAAGTAAGCACGTTTAGGCTCTCTCCTGGGTTACGCTAATGATTCTCCTATTCTATTGCCAGTGTTATTATTCACGGATGACTCCCTTCTAATATCCAAGACTGATGTTGGTTTGCAAAATCATATTGATAGATTCCCACTATTTTGTGAGTGCCACAGGTTGGAATTTAATGCCTTGAAAACTGAATTCATGGCCTACAATAAACAGAAGAACTTCAAGAAGAATATGAGCCTGGGGACCAACATTTTGGAGAGAGTGAAAGAATGTGACTATTTAGGGATTAGATTATCTGATAAATACTCATGCTTCTTGCGCTTAGCAACTGCAAAACCACAAAGGTGCTTAATGGTATCAAATGCCCTAGCCACCTAGGGCCTGATTAACAAAAGTAAACTTAGATAAAAATAATAAGTTTAGATCTAAAGTTTAACTTTACTACTACTAAAGTTAGACTTTTGGTTCAAGTTAGACTTTTAGTCCAAACGTAGACCAAAAGTCTAACTTTACTAGTAGTAAAGTTAGACTTCAGGTGTAAACTTAGACTTTTGGCCTAAGTTTACTTTTGTGACTCAGGCCCATGGTGTACCTATCTCCGAGATGACCTTAAAAGGATCAATAGGAGAAGAAGAATTAGATGCAAAATCCCTAATACCCATCTAGATGACCATTTTGTGCAGCAAGGACACTGCCAGGATCACCTAATAGGACAAGTCATAGAAGTGAAAATACCTGACGGTAGTGGCAATAGCTGCTGCCCAACTCATTTGGAATGAGTGGAAGTGGGTCCATTTCCGGGGCACTGATTACAACAAGCTTAATGGATACATAGAATAGCAACGTTTGCTATATGCAATTATATATATACATTTCTTTAGTTATTGTAACACCGTCTCTGATTGGGGCAACTATGTTGCAGTGTTTTCTTTTCCTACCTCAGGTATTGTGATATTATGCCAGGTTTCAAACAAATTAGAATAGCACACTGTCACACCAGCCCATCCTGATACATCATGGCCACTCAAATGCTTCTCCTTGGAGAATCCACTCCATAACACTCTGACTGCAAATCCTTTCACAATGTCTGCCAATTTGTATTACAAATAACTATTTTCCTTAATTCACTGTTTTTCCTTGGGCATTATGTGATTACAAGTTAGGCTTTTTCTCTGTGTATACTTCCCTAAATTTAGACTGAAGGACATTTATTTACAGAAAGTTACACGAGACAGGTGGGAAAAACCAAAGAGATAAGCAGTCTGAAGTTCTTTGACAGCATACATCAATTGCCAAATAATTCACACTCGTATTTAGGGTGTGTTGAAACTAACCAGCATCGTTTTATCTTGACTAGATTTATTCTCAATTTTATTCCATGAATGCTGGGACACCCACACAATTTATATTCAATTAATCTTTTACCACCTTGCCCTTGTAATAATAGAGCGGCACAATCAACTGCACGTGTATTGTTCTTTTGCCACCTATACAGTCAAGAAAGGAAGATTTTTATTATTCCCCTTTTAAAGAAATGTTCTATTCGTAACCCAGCTTCAACTTTCTTTCTATTTTATCAAGTAGAAACTCCATTTGTTTGTTATGCACTTGCTTCTTTCTTATTGGCCGCTGTGAGATCTCGTAAGGCCTTTAATAATTTATCCATAGTATCCCACGAGTCACTGTTTTAGTTGTTGGTACTTATTTTAACTCATGATTGCTGTTATTGGTTGAATGTTATGTACAAGTATTGTTTAACCTTACGAACATTATCCGCACTGTAATGTTTGTATTGGTTTATTTTTATGATTGTGGTTTTCCAGTTATGTGATTGTAATTTGCACTTTTTTTTAACTTATATTTATCATCTGCCTTGAAATATTTTGACTCGTTTACTTTTATGCACCCGAGTGATGCAAAATAAAGTTGATGGTGATGATGATAAAAAAAATAAATGAAAAAAAAGTTCGGCTTTTTGCTGAATTTAATATTGATGCTCCCGTATTTACACCCACCTGATCTGTAAGGGCACCCATCTATAGGCAGGTTATGCTATATCTTAATTTGGAAATTATTCTCATGCCCTGTCATTCCAAATACTCACTCATCAGTCTAAACCACAGAATAACCGTCCGCGAGGGCTGTATGTCATACTATTGAGGCCAAAGATATCGGCTTACACATATATGGACTATCAACATATCTTTAATATAAGCTCGCACGGTGATGTGTAGATTTACTATTCTAACGTCTTTATCTGCTTATTTTCACATGTTGGTAGTAAGTATTGTGGAGTTGTTTAAGTGCGTTCGATATTTAAACTTCAGTACTATGCCAGAACACCTTCAGCACCTCTATGTCCCACTCAGAATTTACAGCAATGCCTCTGCCAGGTGTAGGTGATTTTCTCTTGTCTCTAGGGTCTGTTTTCCCACTAAAATGTGCCAACCTTCGATCGCTTGGATGTTTTTCTTTTTTTGTTTAACTCTGTAAACAATCCTTGAGGGGGTTTCTGTTCTGTATCTAGTCTTGATTTATTCCCTGACCTACGTTTTTTCTTCTTGAACTACACAGAATGACTTTGGGTGAGAAATCATATATCTTGGACTTCTTTATATGAACACAAACGTTGTGCTTGTCTCTTACCGCATACAAGATTCTGATACAGGTAGCCCAACTTACTAATTGTGCTTAATACATCATTCAAAGCATTGACTAAATAATCCCACCTCAAGAATATTATACGAGTCCTGCGATTCAAATGCAATAAACTTTCATTGTATGATACTTATTTTACGACACTTCTTATATTACACTTATATATTATGCATCAAATGATCGTCCCTTGTAATTCTCTTTTCAAGTTTAGACAGAGATGGCTTCATATATTTTGCAAGCGTTATATCATCCATACTGAGTCCAATCAATAAATCACTCAAGGGTTTATAAAGTGCGGCTACTCACCCATGAGGGTCTCAAAGCACTGAGGGGGGATGTGCTGATCCGAATGGGTGGTTGGGTTCAGTCGAAGAGCCAAGTCTTGGGATCCTTCCTGAATGGGGTTAGCGATGGGGATTGCCTGAGGTGGAGAGGCAGGGTGTTCCAGGTCTTTGCAGCGAGGTAGAAGAAGGATCTTTCTCTAGCTCTTGTCTTGTGGATCCGTGACACGGTGGCCAAGGCCGGTTGGGTGGAGTGAAGGTGTCTGTCGGGTACGTGGAATGCGAGGCGGTGGTTCAGATATGCTGGTACTGCATCGTGGAGGGCTTTGTAAGCATGTGTGAGGAGATTGAAAGAGATTCTTTTTTTGACTGGGAGTCAGTGGAGTTCTCAAATGTGTTCAGTGATATGGCTGCAGTGGGGGATGTTGAGGACCAGTTTGACTGCGGCATCCAAAGGGAGAGGATGTGGCATAATATGGTCGGTTCAACTTCAAATGCTTTTGGTCAAATCACTAATGGCCCTTTTACGAGTTTTGCAGTCCTCCTGCAGCACTACTGTGCTGGCAGGAAGACCTCTAAGCCCATGGTGTGCCCCCACGCTAGATTCTGAGTTGCATCCATGGCGGGTGGCGCTGCAACAGTCTCACGGTGGTGGCTATGTTAGGCTCATAGGAGCCTTAGGAGCAGACCTCTGCCGTGACAGCGCCTGCAACATGTTCCTGCACGGTGTGGAATGCACCATGTGGCACATGCCACACCGTACAGGAACGGAGGTGCAATTCCAGGGGGTACAACATGTGCCACCCTGCATGCACCTCCAGGCCAAGAAGTGGCACGGGCCCTCTTAGGGGCCCCTTGGTTGCATCTTTGCCACCCTTTTCATGGTGGGCTCACTGCCATGAAATGCGCGGTGGAAATACTCAGAATATGCTCTACGCATCGCCAGCATATTCCTGCCCCTTTCCACTGCGCCACTGTACACAATATCCTGGATCCTGGTGGATTTGGCGGTCCTGTGGTGGTCCGACCGCCACACTCGAAATACAGTGAGCGGACCCTCAGTGTTGGGGGTTGGTCGGACCGCCTTCAAAGTACGGTGGTCCTAGGACTGATTTACTCATGATAAGGCCCTTAATCTCCCTGTGCCTACAACAAATGAAGGCGTCCTTCTGTAATGTAACTGGTGCTCATGTAAAGGGCTCCAATACCTGTGGTTCGAGTCTATGCTATGTAAAACCACAAAAAACAACAAGCAATGGTAAAGGCATAAGGTTTCGCCTATGTGATTAATAATAAGCAGTTTTTTTGTTGTAAGTTGTAGCTTGCTGGGTAGTTGTATAATATAAGTTACAGAAAGTCTGATAAAGTGTTATGACTTGTTTATGTACAAAAATGCAATATATTGTGCTGTTACTAGTGGTATAGTGGGGGTAAGTAATAGCAGCATTTTCTTTAAATGAAAGGAAAGAGGTAAATAATAGAACTAATTGATTTAATAGCAATGTTATGTATTTAGAGGAGTTCTGACAACTTTTGCGGCCAGTGTTACTGCACCTGCTGCACCATTCCAATCATGCCCCTAGTGCCTGCAAGATAACTGTATTTGCGACAGCCTGTTTAGTAGTAAAATATAACAATATTTGGTGTTTGGAGGAGTCATGACAACTTTTGGCACCAGTGGCATTACACTTGCTGCACCCCTCAAATCATGACCCTGTTGTCTGCAAGGTAACTGCACTTGTGACTGCCTGATTAGCAGTAAAATATAGTAATATTAGATGTTTAGTGGGGTGCCTAGAGCTTTTGGTCCTACTGCTACTGCACCATTCAAAATATGACCCTATTACCTAGTAGATAAATGCTCTTGCGGCTGTCTTGTTTAGTAGTAATATTTAGTAATAATGTGGGTTTAGTGGGATCCCTAGAGTTTTTAGCTCTAGTGCCTCTGCACCTGCTTCACCATTCAAATAAAGTCCCTCCTAACTGCAAGGCAACTTCACTTGTGACTGCCTGTTTAATAGTCAATTATAGCGATGCTATGTGTTTAGAGGAGTTCTGACAACTTTTGGGACTGATGCTACTGCACCTGCTGCACCATTGAAAGCATGACCCTGTTGTCTGAAAGGCAACTGCACTTGTGGTTGCCTGTTTAGAAATACAACTTAGCAATATTAGGTGTTTAGTGGGGTGCCTGAAGCTTTTTGTCCCGGTGCCACTGCATCTGCTGCACTATTCAAATCATGACTCCAGTGCTTACTAGATATCTGCACTTATGACTGCCTATTTAGTTGTAAAATGTGCAATATTTGGTGTTTAGAGGAGCTCTAACAACGTTTGGGCCTGGTACCACTGCACCTGCTGCACCACTCAAATAATGCCCCTATTTCCTGCAAGTTAATTGCTCGTTTGATTCCCTGTTTAGTAGTAAAATATAGCAATATTAGGTTTGGTGGAATTATGACAACCTTTGGCCCCGGTTCCACTGCACATGCTGCACCATATAAATCAAGATCCTTTCAACTGCAAGGTAACTGCAATTGTGACTGCCTATTTAGTAGTAAAATATAGCAATATCAGTGTTTAAAGGAGTGCTTTTGGTGCGGTGCCACTACAATGTTTATTACAAAATTTTGAATTTTATGATAATGACCAAATAGATTAAGTTGAAAAAAATCAATCCGATAATGCCAATGGAGTGCAAAAAAAGGTACTGAAGCATGAATAGGAAATTGAACAAACATTCTAAAACTAAAGAATCTGCTTTACACAGCAAAGTAATAACAAGCATTGGCATAGCCAATAGGTCTCGCTTTTGGGATCTTATAAGTATTAAGTTATGCAGCACAATATCCTTGGTGCAATAACATCAACTTTTGCATGGCTAAAAACTTATAAGGTCCCAAAGGCGAGACCTATTGGCTATGCCAATGGCTTTTTTGTTATGGGGCTGGCTTAAATAACAGTAGGGTGAAGGTTATTTAGTCAGTTATTTAGGTAGTTAGTGAGAGCGATTTTTCGAGAGTAAGTCAGTGAGAGAGAGTCAGTGAGAGAGTGAGAGAGTTAGTTAGTCAGTTAGTTAGAGTGAGAAAGACAGTTAGTCAGTGATAGAGTGAGAGTCAGTTATTTAGTGAGAGAGTGAGTGTTAGTGAGAGAGTGAGAGTCAGAAAGAGAGTGGATATAAAAGCATATTTATGTAAGGCTAAGAAAACAAGCACACGTGTGGCATGTGCGTGGAGATATTTCCATTTTTGATTCACTTGTGCACGGCTAGGGCTTGCATTTGTTTTATTCATAGTAAAAGAAAACTTTCAAGGCACAAGGGAATGAATAAGTAGAAACATCGCATTTAATATAAGAGGAGCAAAACCTTAAAAGGTTGAGAGATATGTTGTTAGCAGAAACACGTGTGAAGATAGATTGAGGGTGGTAATTTGTTTGCATTCAGAGACAGTAGCGGTCGGTGGTGGGAGTAGCTGCCGGTCGGAGACGTGGGGAGGGGGAGGGGCAGGGTGGGGGGTAGTAATCTATAGATTACGGAGGATTACAGGTAAATAAACATATAAATAAATAAAACTAATTTTGTTGCGTGCACTGCATCGCATTTGGCGATGCAGTGCACGCAACAAAATTAGTTTTATTTATTTATATGTTTATTTACCTGTAATCTTCCATAATACATAGATTACTACCCCACGTCACCGCCCAGCAGCTACTCCCACCACTGACCGCTACTGTTCAGAGATGCTCTAGAGTTGTCTGTGGCAGATTACCAGTGCTTAATTTGTGCAGGTGTTGGCTTGTGTTTGGCACAGACAAATGTTTTTTTTATTTAAACTTTGGGGCATATTCACGACAGCCTGTTCCAGGCCGGCCTATTTTTAAAAGAGCGCTAGAGCAAAGGGTTTGCAATCTGATATAAATTAAAAATACACAAAAATGCTATAAAAGATAATCAATTTTATTCCCAGGCTAAACTGTATGGGATAGGCTGAGCTTAAGCACGTTGATATTGTTATTGTTTTCAATTAATAGGTCTATTCTGGTTCTTAAGGCACACCGTGAACAAAAAATAAATCTGTTAACAAAGTAAGATATAGAAATAAGTCCCGCAAGCCAAAATCAGCTTCTTATGAGTGACCCGTTTACAGAATAAAACAAACGCTGATACTGTAGGGAGTGGGTCCGAGGAGCCCGAAGACCACAGGTTAGGGGAGCACTGAGGCCATAGGGGTGGCAGGGGTTCAGGGGAGCGCTTAGGCTGCAGGGGGTGGGTCCATACTAAAACATTAATCAGATGCATGCCATATTTTTCAGGAATTGTCTGTAATAGACAATAATTTGTTTTTTGCAAATGCTTTAAGAAGTTCTTTTAATATTTGCGGACTATTAGGCAAATAGAATGATGTTTAATATTTGTGACGTGATCTGCAGCTTGCGAAAGCTAACGCTGTTTTTAATTCAATGTAAACCGTTCAGAATAGCCCACACTGCCCCTGAATCCAGGCCAGGTTTTGTGTACGGACACACATCTACAGGGACATGGCACCATTTTTGTGAAATAAAATGGAAGCAATAAGTTGGAAATCCCAGAGCAGCAGAGAGCGAGTGGGAGGCGCAGCCCTAGGTATGCAGCAACTTGTATTGGCAGAGTGTGGATAAAAAAATCAAAAGTTGTACCAAACGGGGCAACAAAATATATCTTGCCTTGGGGTCTCGAAAATCATTAAAGCGGCACTGCAGCTTTGCAGATAAGAGGCTGTACTGTCCTTGTAAAAGGTCAACTCCTCTGCTAAGAATTAATGACACTGTCCCAAAAGTTCATCAGCTCCGCAGTAACATTCCACCACCTGTTCTGAGTACAGTAACATTGTTGCAAAGTGCCAGAACTGCCCCCAGTTTATGCATAGAAGCCTGAGCCAGATGTCCCGTTAAATTACAGAAACTCAGCTATAAAGTGCCTTTGAAATCTAGTAGTGCCTAATTTGTGATGCCCTCAATAGGCTACTGTTGTGCCCGACTTATTTGTTTAATGTCCTGGCCTGGTTCGCAGATAAACACAACCGTGATCTAAATATCAAAATGAACAGCGAGCCTCAAAATGAACAGAGAACCTCACGACGCCTACCCGTTTCCAGAGCTGCCCGCCCTGCACTAGACGTACAATGGTCAAGCCGGGTCTGGTGGATAAGTGGACTAAAGCAGCCACTGCAGGGGCCTGTGTTCGACCTCATGGTCACAGATTCATATCCTTGCGGGTCCCCTCAGCCTTTCATCCATTTGAGGTCGATAAAATGAGTACCATTGAGTTGGGTAACAATAAACATCTGTTATTCAGCGCCAGGACACCTTCGGATAATCGTGCACTTTACAAATACACCTGTTATGTTATGTTATGGCATCTGTCAGTGGTTCTACTGTCAAACTAACTTTCAAACCTCGTGAGCTTCTCAGGCGGGGAGGAATGGGGCAGAGGGGAATTGGGGTCTTGCCAATTCGGGTAGCTCCGAGAGGCATCCATGGGTGACAAAAGCTAGCCTTTTCGTTTATTGCACAACAGGAAAAAAGCTGGGCCCGCTGACTTGGAGCAGCAGCAACCGCAAATATGACAGCTATTTGAGGTATTCGACAACTCGGGCTGGTCAACAAGTCCTGGGCCAGGCGGTGCACACGCGTGTGTTCGTTAAACAGCGCTTCTCGCTGAGCTTGAGAGCCAGCAGCTGTTGTTTTGTTTACCTGGAGGAGCCCGGGCTGTGCCTTGAGGAGGAGGCAGGGACTCTGGGCGCGCTGTGGGCAGGAACAGAAGCAGCAGCAATTCCTCCATCCCGCCCGCTCGCTTTCTGAAAAGTGTGAAACACCCGTTCAGCGTGGCCTGTACCCCCGCTGCTGTGTGTCAGAGCCTCCCCCCCCCCCCCCCCCCCCACAGGCAGCATCGAAGCTTACGGGAGCGAGCCAGGGGCACCATGTGTTTGTAAGTTAATTACAAACATATGGTGTCAAGCTCGCTCCCGCAAGGGAATCGCCAAACGTGCACGCGTTGCCATTGCACGTTTTTGGGACAAAAACCGAAGCGATAACTTTAGGTCTTTTTCCTATGCAGCGCATGCGAGCTGCGTAGGCGAGACCTAAAAAGCGAGCATTCCAGCATACTGTTTGAAGCGGTCTGCCTTTTCCGTAGGAGAGATCTTATGTTGACAGTGAATGGGGCTTAAACAGTGGAGTAGAAGTATCGGAAATGCGTGCATCCAGGGGAAGATAAAATAAAGTTCAGCACAAAAGTGAATGGACACAGTAATTCGGCCATGGGAACTGATAATAGCCCCCTTTTAAGATATATTAAATACAAGCGATTTCACAAGCACAGGGCAAGCGCTGTGTAGGCAAAACCTAAAAACCAGGGTTGAGCCCAGCCATTGAATCTTGTGAGCACGTACACCTATTGATCACCTCTCATCTATCAGCAATGAGTTTATTGCAACTACTGTTCATAAGGTATGGTTTTGTTGTCCGTGCACCAGCATGTGCATTTTTCCTATTGCAACAGGGTGCATTGTTTTCCTTTTGTCTTTTACAGCTCGTCTAAAATGACTAACTGCCCAGAATTTCCTTGGACAGACCTGAATTGCTTACTTACATCGTTGTTCTCTTATTACTCTATCAACAGAAGTGTTTGCCCTGTGAGTATGGGGAAAAGAACTAGAACTTGGAAAGACAATTCCCATTCATTTCAGTCTGTTATTATTGGCATGTTCTGTCACCCATCAACAATTCTTTGTTTAGTTGATATACAAGCTTGCCGTTTTCATTTGTACGAAGCAACTTTACCCAACAAGTGTTTCGTCCATCTGACTTTCGTCAAGCAGGACTTTCTCAGGGCTTACTGAGAAAGCCCGACTTGACCTGCTGTGAACCTCTGTCCATCTATTGGTAGACAGGTGCCTTTTGCACAAGTAGCACACTGTGCATATCTTAATAGAGCCACCTGTGTTCAAGGGCTGTTCATTGAGGTGAGTGTTCCTCTTTCCCATTAGCTGCCTCCACTTTTGCACACAACTTACACATAAAATAGTTCTGGCTGTTTACCTTCAGCTGGGCTAAAGTCAATAGGCACAGGGATTGCACTTGAACACTAAATAGTAACATTTAATGCTAAATTACATTATTTGCGGAACACTAAACTTTTCCTGAAAAATTCTTCTGGATCAAGAGTTACAATATTTAAATAGCCTCCTAGAATGTTTAGGAGAACATTATACTTTTCCTAAACATTCCACGAAGAGAATTAGAATAGTAAATTAACATTCCCAGCATCAGTACATGATCTACTGTTTTGAGAGTGTAATTGAACACAAAGAACTCAGGGGCATATTACCAACAACTAGCGATAATTTTTGTCTCTAACTTGTTTAGAGACAAAAATTATCGCCGCACATCGGCGATTTTTATCGCAGATAAACCTTGCTACTAGCAAGGTTTATCGCAAATGCAATAAAAAACGGCCGCAATGCATGAATATCGCTGAAAAGTCAGCGATATTCATGCATTATCGAGCAAATGCTCTTAGCCATGTTATCCACCTCCCATTGGATAACATGGCTAAGAACTGCTCAGGGCAGGTGTTAGCTTTTGGAGATATTCGCGCTTAGCGCGAATATCTCCAAAAGCTGGTAATAGGAGATAGCGATGTTAGGGACTGTTTCCAGTCGCTAACATCTTGGCACGCCCACTTTGCATGTCATTAGTGATAAATATCACTGACATGCAAAGCGGGGCCCAAGATGGTCGCTATCTCCTATTAGCTGTCACTAACTGGTACTAGCGACAGCTTGGTAATAGGGAGATAATTTTATCTCCGCTTTCTTGGCTTTTAAAGCCAAAAAAGCGGAGATAAACCCCCTTGATAATATGCCCCTCAATGAAGCAAGATATGACGATCTTGGACTGGTCTGTGTTCCAAGGAGGCTTACGCTTGGAGGCCCATAGCAGCAGCCCAGCGGTGCTGACTACCACTCAGAACCACCAGGCTTGCGCCCACATCACGTGTAAGTCACCTCCTCTTGCCCCCTCTCCTAAGAACGATGGCTGTGTCCCAAGACCAGTGCTGTTGCTGAGTAATGCTTATGTGGACATAACCCAGCCTATGTACACCCGTACACAATGACGATCCAGCCTAGGCCGCTATCAGGGCAGTCAGGGGGGTGCAATGCAATGCAACCCTATGCTCTGCCCCAGGACTCCACATCCCCTGCTCCAGAGCCAGGTGAGTATTCCCCCTTCGCACCGACGCTGCCCAGACGTCATTGCTCATGACTGATGTCTGCTCAGGGGGTACAATAATCAGGGGGCAGCGCTAACCTCCTATCACAGCCCACTAACATGCACTGCAAATAAGAGGACCTGAGCACTTTTATTGTGACACATTTGTAATTTTCATCTTTAAAATGACTTGACGTTTGTGCTTTGTCTCACTTAGATACCAGACTTAAAACGGGTAAACATTTTATGGAATTTGTATGGTCCTCTCTACAGATTTTGTCATGCAATGATCCATTCATCCATGCAGTTACTCGTCAACGAATCTTTCCATGCACACAGCCATTCACCAATGAATCTACCAGTGCACTTACTCGTGCACCCCTTGACTCTTTCTGTGCATTTATCTATTCACCCACCCACACTACTACCCAAACAAACTCGACAATCAGTGAGGAAGCCCTTTCACATACCAAATTAACAGAACTATTACTCTTTCTAACATTCTTTTATTTTAGCACGTTCCCTTGACTCTTTGCTAGAGTTGAGCCAGTGTATTATTCAAAATTGCACTTAATCTATTAAACACCACATAATGACGCTGGACAGAGCTTTTATGTGGTGGCGGGCACCATGAAGAACCTTCTGGTGCTCACTATTTCTCTCCGTCTACATCCTTAGCTGGATCTGTCTGTGCAAATTATACAAACAGAACCACGCAGAGGTTCCTTCTGCCAATGCAAGTGCAGGAGTGGATGGCAACCTAAGCAGTCGGTGGGGATAAGATCAGTGCAGCTGTAAAGGGGCAGGTACTGTCCGGTACTGAGTACCTGCACTTCTTTCATTTGGAAGGGAGAGCACCCGCACTTCTCAGCAATGCTCAGAACATTCAATGGGAGAATGTCAGCACTTCAAAAGTACTGTGGATAACAGGTACTGGGGACAGTGAGTACCAACACTTTTAAGTTTCCATTGAACGCTCTGGTTAAGGTAATGTTATCCCTCATCTTTCTTCTGATTCTAAGCATGGTTAAACGGCCTGTCCATCACCATTATCACTGCCCTGGAGCAGAATGTACAGGACACATGGTGAGTCTCATGAGATGCCAGCTCATGACTGGGGAAAAGTTTGCTATTGGCCAGACCACCCTTATGTTTTGTCTATGTTTTCAATATCCTTGATCATTGGCCAACTTAGACCCTATCATTAAACAACGGTAGGCCCACCCTAGCAAGGTGAAATCATGGAGAAAGACACTGTAAAGTCATATTTGTCTATTCTATTTCTTTGCGTTTATAAAAAATAAACTGCAAGTTGGATTAAAACGCATTAGCTTAAAGTACCTTCCGCACCAAGGATGTCTTCTGTAAACCTTTGGGCATATTTATTTAATTAATCTATCTATTTATTTTTATTTAATGCGATTTTATATAGCGCGAACATTACTCGAGGGTGTCAGAGCACTTTACAAAAGTACCAGTTACGTTACATAAGGACTTTGGATTACATGAGTTACATAAGAGATACAAACAGAAAAAATTGCAAATGTACAAGTTGTAAAGTCACTCAAGGAAGAGATATAAACACAGAAAAATTGCAAAAATACAAGGTATAAAGTCACTCAAGGAAGAGGTATAAACTCTAAAAACACAAAGGAATGGTAGTAAGTACAAAGGTCTACTACATATACTAGTGGTTAGAGTTCTATATATACAAATAGTAAATCCACTATTACATAGGAACATAAAAATCATTACGCAGTTTCATGCCACAAGACAGGTGGGGTAAAGAGCGGGTAGCGGGAGAAGGGTGAAAAAAGAAACTTAAAGGGAAACCAAAAGTCAGGGTTAATGTCAGCAAAACCGGTTGGGGACCTGCAAACAAAAAGGCCAAAGTCGGGTTCAGCTTTTGCAATAAAATCATTTTGAACAAGGAAAGGGTTGGGGGGGTACAAGGCGCAGTTCAGGGTCACGCATTGTCCAGTAAGTCCATTTACACCAGAAACACCGTCAATATGGAGGATCTAGGTTAAAGACCACAACGACAACACCACAAAATGTCAGTGTTGCTGTTTGGTGAGAAAGCAATCGGGAAAGCTACAATGGAAAAGTCAACCCCATGGAGCAGGATTGTACGGGGAAGGTGGCCACACGAACAGGCAGGAGGAAGGCTGGAGAATGCCGGTCAGTTTCAGGTCCCTATGGACAAAGACACTCGGGGCCCCAGAGCAATAGTGCCTCCACTCAACAAGCCATGCTGGAAGGAGAGGTCCGCTCAGAAGCAGGGCAGCAGCCGTGGATGAAAGGGGGGCAAGGCGGCCGCGGGGTCAGGAGTGCGGGCCCACAAGCAAACGCATAGGAAGAAAAGCAAGCCTGATTGCTCCGGGCAGCCGCGTAGCAGCACCCACGCTGGACAATTCTCCGCTGATCCAGAATGCGAAACCAGGCGAACGCGAGCCCGGAAGGCAGGCGACGGCCAGAAGGCATAGTCCCCAGCCCATCTCCTCAACAGCCGCCAGGGCAGCCCAGCTGGTCATTGGCCACGTTGAAATGGATCTGCGATCGACGGAGACCCCGCCAAGCATCGGAGGAGCACCAGGCATCAGCTGCGCAGAAATTGGCATTGGCCGAACCTCGGAGGTCAGATGGAGGGCTGGGAGGACAGTGCCACAGTCCTCCCTGGGGTGCAAGAGAGCAGGCCTGAAGGGCCTGTAGGGCCTGTAGGGCCAACCGATGCTTTCAGAGAGCCCAGACACCAACTGCCGGCTTGTGTCGAGGAAGCTCTAAATTCATACAGAAACCCACGGTATAGTAACTCTTCAGTAATTATACAAGCTCTGAGAGAAACATTTTTGTGACAACATATATGTATCACGGTGGCGTGAAGAATATCTTCCATTCAATTGCCAACCATCAAGTGCACTCTTAACTTGTGATGGTCCTATGATAGCAGACTGTACCTAGTAAGGCATTACCCACCTACTTTGCACTGAGCACTGTACAATTTGCTCCTTTTTGAAATTAATGTCCTGCATGCCCCTGTCTTACTTCACTTTATGGAGTAGCCCATTTTCACTGGTTAGGAAAAAATAAAAAATGTTGAATATTTTACAAGTATAGACCTTACTTTATACTTTCTATCTTTAAATAGCAATTCAGATCCACGATCCCTCAGGTATATGGTTGTTTGAAAAAAAATCCCAGGGACCCAGAGTGCTTTTTTAACCTCATCTGCCAGAAGTCACATTCCATAACTGATGCTTGGCTGCATGGTCTAGAATTTAAATATTAGGACTGAAAAGTGGGAGGTGTTCACTTGATTTTTACCCAACAATTCCATTGTCCATCTACTCGGAAATTGTATTCAGGGCAGTGGGATCACTTTTCTACCTGATTCGAGTCAAAGCCTAACCACTCTTGTCATTCCTTCTCAATTTTTGAGTTTTCAGTCGGTTTTTGATTGGACCAGCAGGGATCTTCCTGTGCTGCCTGGTCTCCACAATCAAATTGCTCAGAAAGGTTGAGGCTGAGTTTTATCCCTAACTTATTGTTTATTTCTACTGTTGAAGAAAGTCCACCAGTGGTCCACATTCCAGTATCTTCATGAGACTTACTAATAGTGCCTATGGTTAATGCTGTAGCTTATTTCAAACCATTTGAAGTTTTTTCTTTCAAATGCATTTCTGTAAAGGTATTTTTTATTGGCCGTTAATACATCATGGAGCTGATTATGGGAGCTGTGTATGGCAAGCTCCCTCAGATTTTTCCTGGATCGACCTGTCCTCAGGCCAGGTCCAGGGCGCCTGCAAATAGGACATCCTCCTTTCCTATGAATGAATACCTTGTACTTCCAGCCTTTTATCCATAACCCTACAACCATGAAGTCTTGTTGCATTACATAGAAGTATCTAGTAATATTGCTGCACCATCCCTTTCAAGAAGGAGGACTTTCTTCCTGTCAGCTGTTGATTCTTGCTGCTGAGGGAATTATTAACTTTCAATAGATCAAGTCCAATTAGTGTGAATTATTTTAGGACAAAACCATCACATACCTTTCATGCAATAAATAACTACCAGTTCTGTATTTAAGGACATAGTTGATTGTGTTTTCCATATTCTTTTTGATTATGCCCATCATCTCTGTTAAAGTAGGCACCTATCCACTCAGTTTAGCATCCAAACTATTCTGCACAAAGCAAATTGTTTAAAGAACCCCAAAACATCTTTGTAAATGGCACAGGACAAAACTTTGAAGGGTTTAACAACTGACCATGTAGAGCATAGAATATGGAGCATAGAATAAAGCCAAACTCACATCAGTTAACTCTCCAGTTCATGATGAACATGAGTCCCTTGCTATTCAACATTTATCTGACCCCCCTTATTTACCTGGCGGAGAGAATGGGGGCCAAAATTATGGCTTACGCCGATGACACCCAACTTCTCTTCACCTGGAAGGGTGACGACCTCCAGACGGCTGAGGCCCAGCGTTGTCTATCATCGGTTTTTGCCTGGCTGGCCCAGGCTAACCTGAAATGCAACTAGGACAAATCAGAAGTGCTCCTTTATGGTCAATTTCCGATGGCATTCAGGGAATCCCTTTGGCCCAAGGGATTTCCCTGTCCCAAGGGGGACTGTGGGTAGCCAAGAACCTGGGGATCTGGTTCGGAGCCGATCTGAGCTTCCGCGAACAGATCATGAGACTCTCAGGAGCCTGCTTTGATACCCTGAAATCTCTCAGGAAGTTCTTCCCCCTCCTTCCTCGTGTCGCAAAGGAGGCTGTAGCCAGGGCGCTCATACTCTCATGCTTGGACTACGCTAATGCCCTTTACATCGGCTCTCCTGGATTTCTCTTGGGGAAATTACAGGTTGTGCAGAACGCGGTGGTCAGGCTCCTCTTTGACATCCCGAGGAGACTAACTGTCCGCAAGCAACTGAGTGATCTTCACTGGCTCCCGGTTGTTCAGCGAGTACGCTTTAAAGCCCTGGTCCTGGCACATAAAGCTCTCCATGGCCCCTGCCCCTCCTACCTGAGTGCTAGGTTTGCTTTTTACCTCCCAACCCACCATCTGCGCTCTGCTGCCCAAAGGTGGCTGGTAATCCCTAGGTTTAGAAGAGCCCGCCTGGGAGGTCAGTCCCTGGCGGTGCGAGCATCCACCATGTGGAATGCCCTGCCGGATACGCTAAGACACACAAAAGAACTTACCACCTTTAAAAAACTTCTGAAAACATATCTGTTTAAACAAGTGGTGTAGCCGCCCCAGTCTGCTCGGTCACTGTTTTCCCCAACGCGCCAGGACACTCTTGAGTAGCAGTGCGCGATACAAATCCATATATAACATAACCACACATATCCGATCTCACCTAGACCAATTTAGCCTATCACCATACAACCCTCAACAAAGGGTAAACACTCTCCAACCATTATATCCCACACAATAATGCCTCATGAACCTTGCCAAAGCTCTTCTGGGCAAGTGAGGCTTATACGCACATTGGAAAAATAGATCACATTACCTCAGATATATATATATATATATATATATACCTTGCTGCTCACATGCCACACCACTTAGATAACGTCTGATGCTTTGACAGGGCTAATATTCCTACAAGTCAAGGTTGTCATAAACATGAATTCCTTGTCTAGTCTTCCTTATCCCAGTCCTTACCTTTTTAGGTGACTCCGCCTCCGACAGAGAGTTCCCCAAGCAGTCGAATCAACGATCCGAGTTGTTTGTGCATTTTTTCTATGTATATTGAGAAATACCGTGACCTGTCCCTCCCCTTGCTCCTCCTCCCGTTGTTCACTATCCTGCGACAGGAGGGTAAGCCAAGTTGCTTGCTTTAGCATGCCATTTTTGAAATTAGTCAAAAGCTATTGATTTTTATGTGCACATTGTTTACCTGAGTATATACTGGTAACTGTCTATTTTCATGATGCAGGCCACATGGTTTGTCCTGCACAGACTACTGATGTGCTCCCTATTTGGAAACCACCCGGTTTGTGTACCAGTCCTCTGCCGGTGTGTTACTCAGCGCACATCAGGCTTTGGATAGACAGTGAGGTTTTGTTGGTGATGATGTCATATGAGAGAAGGACTTCATTACCAGGGTAACCTATATTAACAGGAAGAGGGCTGCAGTAGCAAATTCTAGTGCTGTTTATCGCTATGAAGGGTAGAAAGTCTGCAGAGAAGCACTGTAATGCTGAAGAGTCACAGCAGATGGGGGGAAGATGAAATGATCTCAAGGTCTGATCTTTAGGCCTTAATTAAAGATACTGTAGATTCAGCCATAGTAAAGCCAAGAGCAAAAAATAAAAAGAACTAGAGGAAGATCAGAATGAGGATCAAAGAGGGATATATTCAAGCATCCCACTTATGCGAACTTCTCAAACATATAAGAACATTTCTTGGTTTTGCGAAGCAAGCCCAGGTGAAGAAGGGCTTTTACTCCCAGTACAGTGGGCCTGAAGTGGAGGATGTGCTTCTGCATGACGTAATTAAGGCAATTTTGTTAAAGGAGTGAAAAGACCCATACAAGGCATCAGTTACACATTTTTTAAAATAAAATATGTGTGATCAAAGACTTTAATATTAATTTTCCACAGCGTTCTAAAGTCAATACCATCTTGGCATCAATGTCTGCAACTTAATCTTTGGCCTCTCAGCAATCAACACTAGAAACATTTAGTTAACATTTAAAAGGTTGTATGCCGCTGCAAACCTTGCACTCAGAGCTAATACTTATGTGGCCTCTGCCACACAAGTGCTTTCAAGTGTTGTATAACTGCATTCAGGAGAATGGGGACCCATCAACCATATATGGAAATATGGGACTGTTATCACAATTCCTTTCGGCTGTGACCTCTGATAGTTTCTGTGCAGCCATGTCGTCAACTGGTGCAGCAGTTGAGAGACGGCATTTGCCATGGATGAAATTGTGGAAGCTAGGTACCAGTTGAAGACCCTAATAAAGAAATTGCTCTTCCCTTGATCTAAGTTATTCAGCACAGAATCATAGTACAGAAGGCAGCAGAGGAGAAGGAGGTCCTTATGCCCTTCAAATTGTATTCTGGCAAAAAGGTGTATCTTTCTAACCACACAGCACAAAATACCCAAGATAAGCGCCCCTTTCGAGGAGGACATTTGAAAGAGCATATAAGAGATCAATGTGTCTTCGATATCATAAGGAACTGTTATCACATTCCTTTCTCCCAGAATCCCCCAATGGTGTTAGTAAGACTGACTCTGTTATAAAAAGATTAATCAAGACAGAAAGTTATGATCTTGGGCAATTCAGCTCTAGTGAACAAGAAGGTGTGTGTTCAAGTCCAGACCCTCAGAAGGCATGAGGTTTTTATTCACATCTCTTTCTTGTCCCAAACGTGGGCTGAAGACTCCACACTGTTTTGAATTTACAAGCATTGAACAAATGTGTCCTAGTACAGACATTCCGATTTATGTTAATGCAGATCATCCCATTGATTGCAGAAGGAGAGTATCTTGAAACACTCAATCTACAAGATGCCTATTTCCATGTCCCAATCCACCTGGGCAGCCAATGTTTTATGCGCTTTGCTGTGAGGGAGCAACATTTGCAGAACAAAGCTCTTCCATTCGGTTTGACAACCTCACTCAGAATGTTTATGAAGGTATTATCCCCTGTTGTTGCATATCTTCAGTTGAGACCGATTATTGGTTATTTGCCATATCTTGATGTATGGTTGTTGTCTGTATCCTCTCATTAAAAGGCACTCGGAAATGTAGAAATGGTAACCAAGAAGCTCCTCGAACTGGGTTTCATCATCAACTTCTAGAAATCCCATCTACAACCAACTCAGGACAAGTTGTTTATTGGTGCCACGGTCAAAATCCAGGTAAGATGGGTGTTTCTTTCCCATGCCAGGATCATGACAATTCAGAACAGCCTGGGAGATCTTCTCACATGACCTCAGGGACAGCCTAATCCTGGTTAAGGGTTCAGGGGTTAATGCCAACATTAAGGGCAGGTGGGCCATAGCCAAATTTTCATCTAAAGTCCTTGGTCTTTCATGTATTAAAGTAATGATTCCTGAGTTCACAGCAATAACAACATCTGATCCTGGTAACACCCCAGATAGAGAAAGAGGTATGGTGGTGGCTAGTGGAAGAGATTTTGTCAAAGGGAGTCCCCCTATATTATCCTGTTCCAGCCAAACAGACCACCGACTCCAGTCATTGAGGTTGGAGTGCAACTCTGCAGGGATCAGAAAAAAACAACTCTTGGTCAGACGAGAAGAGCCGTCATTCTTTCAGGGAATTATTGGTGATGCGGAATGCACTCCAGTCATTCCCTCCTCAATTGGAAGGGAAGAACATCACAGGTAAGACTGTCAACCTGGTAACAAGATGTTATCTCAACAGGCAGGGTGGCACAAAGAGCAGACATCTAAATCTGGTGGTGAGCCAAATGTTTACCTGAGCAGAAACGTATTTGCTTGTGTTTAATGGCAGTCTACGATCAAGAACGGTTGAATTTCTGGGTGTGTTGGCTCAGCTGTCATCTACCATCATTGGTGATGTACCATCGGGCTCCCCAGGAGTTCTACTGAATCTGCTCATGATTTGGAACTCTCTGAATGGGTCTGTTCTCAATGCAATGCTCCTAATATTTCGCAGAGATCTGTGGCGTCCCCAAGCTTGGACAGCAGATGCCATTACAATACCTTGACCACCAAGTATGCCTTCGCAACGATTTCACTCCTCTCGAAGTCGCGTCAGAAAATTCAGGATGTGAGGAAAGCAGTAATTCTGGTAGCACCACTTTGGGCACGATGAACCCTGGTTCTCCCTATTAATTAGTCTCACCTGGGTGTATGTTTTAATTGAAAACAAAGGGAAAACCACATAAATATGCGAAAGATTTTCAATTGATGAAGCTGAGAGTTAATAAATATGACTTCTGAGGGTAATATGATCTATTTGTGGTGAGAGTGGTATTTCTTGTATTAGTAGCTTGTATTTGATTACAGCCTCTCTTTTCCTGAATCTGAATCATTCCCCTTTTTTGTGCTCAGAAGTGACCTAAGAGTACACCTGCATGAGTAGCAAATGAAACATACATAACCTGTCTACTTGCCTGCGTCCACCTTCTCTGCTCAGCCACTACCCTGTCAATGCTAATTACCACAAGAGGGCTGTCCACATAGTGCAAGTTAGCTTTGGAAAAATGTAGAAACGCAGTAAAAAGGGTGAGATGGCAAAGTGCAATTTTCAGTACAAAGCTCTCTTCACACAGTCTCTGCATGCCATCAGTCCCTGCATACACTGCACACACTCTCCACTCATCCAATACTCTGCACCAGCATGATGTGCGAACGCCTGAGTGCCAAACGTCAATGTTTCATCTTCAATACATCAGTAAAAACCGAGACCAACAGAACACAAACGCAACATCATTGTAAGATAAATTAATAGCATACTTTTTAGAACTAATACCGAAGAAAAGGACCTAAAAACACAGATGAAGCTTGTGTGCATGGCACGCCCTGCTCGCAGACTTTCATCATCTGTGGTTTTGGGACCCAGGATTCACCTTTCCCAAGGAGATGTGGCGTATATGCCACAGTTTGTTTACTTGTGAAGAGAAGTCATCCTCGGTAACTAACATCATGTGTGGTTCTTGATGCAAGAAACAGACTACAGGGTGGCTTCGAGTGGTTGCTAGGTAACCAGTCTCCACACTGCTGGTGATAGCAAAGTCAGAAAAAAATATCTCTTTGTAGTAAATTAGAACATCAGATACATAGGAAACATATTTAAAAAGAGAAGAGCGTCTTGCATATAATGCAAATTACACTTTCTGGTAAAGCTTCCCGAAATCTTTTTTACACATTATCTTGTGCATAGGGCACAAGTACTTGTCAGCACAGGGCCAAAATCCAGTTGTGGCTGGTGATTTTTCAAAATGAAGCGACCTAAATATCTGCTAGCAAACCCTTTTCCTCGAGGTTATTTAGGACGTTCACCCTTCAAGAAAAGTCTGAAAAAATAGGGTCAGAAACGGCATTTTACACTACTATTTTGCCATAATTTTCCTCAATAGCTTTAAGTTTTGAAAGGGTAGATGTATATACTTTGAAACGTTCATGTAGTGAAAACAAGCTTTGCCCTCCCAGTTTTGTTGTCAGTTCACTCACTCCAAGAATTTTTTCTGATAATTGTTGGAAAATTACGCAATGTTCAGAACAATGGGGCAGATTTACAAGGACTGGCGCATCCCTGCATATCAGCAGGGATGCGCCAGGTAAGATGTTTCACGCAAATTTACCCTTGCGCCTCCACAGATGCGCCGTATTTACAATGCGATTCAGAAAAGGGGGTGGTGATGGACAGAGTATCTGAATTAAGCAGAACACTCCTACCCAGTCAACAGATCAGGGCTAGATTCATCACCGTTTTTTAGCTCACTGCACCATCCCAGCTCAGAACCTGGCTACATGCAAATTAGTCTGTCCCTGGCCCAGTGCATCATGGGAACAGGGCAGACCAAACTACCAAGCCAATTCTTTTACTGGAAAGGAAACAAGCTTCCGGGGACCAGTTTCTGGCATTACAGCTGTCTTCGGCCCGGCTTGCTTGAATCCTGATGGTGCAGTGAGCAAGGGACTCACATCTGAGCATACCCTTCCACGCTTATGGTGGACAAAACGATTCAGAAAAGGGGGTGGTGATGGACAGAGTATCTGAATTAAGCAGAACACTCCTACCCAGTCAACAGATCAGGGCTTGATCCATCACCGTTTTTTAGCTCACTGCACCATCCCAGCTCAGAACCTGGCTGCATGCAAATTAGTCTGTCCCTGGCCCAGTGCATCATGGGAACAGGGCAGACCAAACTACCAAGCCAATTCTTTTACTGGAAAGGAAACAAGCTTCCGGGGACCGGTTTCTGGCATTACAGCCGTCTTCGGCCCGGCTTGCTTGAATCCTGATGGTGCAGTGAGCAAGGGACTCACATCTGAGCATACCCTTCCATGCTTATGGTGGACAAAACGATTCAGAAAAGGGGGTGGTGATGGACAGAGTATCTGAATTAAGCAGAACACTCCTACCCAGTCAACAGATCAGGGCTTGATCCACCAATGTTTTTTAGCTCACTGCACTATCCCAGCTCAGAACCTGGCTACATGCAAATTAGTCTGTCCCTGGCCCAGTGCATCATGGGAACAGGGCAGACCAAACTGCCAAGCCAATTCTTTTACTGGAAAGGAAACAAGCTTCCGGGGACCGGTTACTGGCATTACAGCCGTCTTCGGCCCGGCTAGCTTGAATCCTGATGGTGCAGTGAGCAAGGGACTCACATCTGAGCTTACCCTTCCACGCTTATGGTGGACAAAACGATTCAGAAAAGGGGGTGTGATGGACAGAGTATCTGAATTAAGCAGAACACTCCTACCCAGTCAACAGATCAGGGCTTGATCCATCACCGTTTTTTAGCTCACTGCACCATCCCAGCTCAGAACCTGGCTACATGCAAATTAGTCTGTCCCTGGCCCAGTGCATCATGGGAACAGGGCAGACCAAACTACCAAGCAATTCTTTTACTGGAAAGGAAACAAGCTTCCGGGGACCGGTTTCTGGCATTACAGCCGTCTTCGGCCCGGCTTGCTTGAATCCTGATGGTACAGTGAGCAAGGGAAGCTTGTATCCTTTCCAGTAAAAGAATTGGCTTGGTAGTTTGGCACTCTGAGTGTATTTGAATAAACAATTATTGGTTTGTATTCTCTACTGTCTGACCGACTCTTCGTTTAGTACGGAAGGCCGAGAGGTGGTCTTGGTGATCCGGGTGGGAGGACCATCAAGTTGGGCAGAAGGCTCAGGGATCCCTGCACAAAGAGCTTGATACAAGCAGCTGCTACCTCTTTCCCACCGGGGGGGGGGGGGGGTGCTCTGCCTAGTGGTTATCCAGACTGGAGTCCTGAACTGCAAAAACCTTGGATCTGACCGTTTGTTCTTGTTTGTATTACTGATATCAGGTGAGTTTGTTTTTTGTTCTTTATGGATATGGTATTGTTTGGGTTTGAGTTTGGTACATTCTGAGGGCTGTTTTGATGAAAATAATTTCAAATATTGCCAGGTAGAATTAGTGATTTTGTTTCCTTTTTTCAAGATGCCTGGTTTTAGTAGGATTTTGAATTTGTGTTGTCGCTGTTGTTGTACAGATGCTTGTTTGGAAGATGCTCAGCCTGCGCCTCCAGAAGGCACTCCTAATTATGATATGTATGTGAAACACAGTCTTGGCCCCATTATGTTTAGTACATTATGGCACAAATATACGAGGGACAACGCCAAATTGCAGTGGCCTTTAACAGGCACTTTTGATTAACAGAAAAATTGGGTTTTTGCCGGAACAGTTATTTAAGAGAAGAAGTAGGCAGTCCATGTTTGACTCTATTTGTACTTGGCAGAAGGTAGCCAAGTAGAAGCGGTTAAAGATGAAGAGGGACGCACTGAAAGGGAGAATGCAGACATTAACGCAGAAAGCTGTGGCTTATGATAGAGAAAAACAGGAGACAGGAATTGAATGTGAAGATAGGAGATTTCGGTTGCATATTGATAAGTCTTATTTGGCTAAAGAAGAGAATGATACGTTTATAGAGGAATTGTTAGATACTCAGCCCCCCCTCCGTATGCCCCGCAGAAGATATATACCACTATTTCTACACAGTCACAGCAGCCTGTTTCATCTGTCCTTGTTGCTCCTGTGACTATGGTTGTTACCCTTACAGCTTTGGCCACGGCGCCCCTTGCTCCTTCTTTACCCTCGCCATCCTTGACGAATGTGACTTTTATAACCCTACTGCTTCAACACCTGTGCCTGCTACTGTTTTTCTGCTGGTGCAAACAGCGGCTACAGTTGCACCTATTGGGTCTGTTGTCTCTCCTTCCACAATCCTCCATCCCCCATCATGGGTTTGGGGACAGAGATTGGTCGAAATTCAGGGGACGATTGGGTCTGTTGATGCGTCCTGAGGTAGGAGAGGATGAAAAACAGGTAGTAGCTGAACAGGCTGCACAGTGCGCTCATAAAGAGATTTTTAGTGTTGAAGATATTTGGGGGTTATGCGAGATTTTCAATTCTTTATAGAGCAGCATGCCCTTAAGCATATGTCCGCTACTCTGATTAATCTTTGGCAAACACATATTAGGACAGACGCACCTCAAATCTTATTTGACATCAAGGATCGGGTATACATTACTAATTTGGAGCCAGGCCAAGTGTTTGGGTATGTCATGACTTTAGTTGCCTATAGGGGTAGACTGCATGAGACTAGCCCTGCCCCGACTATCCAGTACCCAATGCAAGAGTTTCACCCCATTTATTATCCGGAGATACCTGAGATAACGGACCAGCATAGGAATGTTACAAGACCAGCTGTGGTGGCTCATTTCCAGGAGCAATGGGTCTATACTCTGTGTAAAAGAAGTGAGGTTTTGGCCCTTAAGGCTCATTTACCTGACCCTAGGAAAAACCCTACAGCTTATTATAAAGAGTTGACAGAGGCTGACTCTTCTACTGTAATGACTCTTGCTGATATTGAAATGTTCTTTGGTCTTCTGGTACCGGTTGATGTTTGAAGACAAGTTCACACTCAAGACCATGTGGCAGAATTTGGTGGTACATAGGATGTAATCAAAGGCTGGGATCAGGAGAGGAAACCAAGTGATAAACCTCGAGCCGAGATACTTGCTTTGCCAGGGCGTATTATTATATATATGCATTAACTTTTTCCACCTAAGATGGCAGACTGGGACAAATTGACAGCTTGTCAACAGAAGAAGAATGAGAGTGTGTCTGATTTCTTTACTCAGTTTGAAGACAAGTTTTTGGACTATAGTGAGCAGAATATGTCCATTGAGGGAAGAGTTTGACTGTTTGTTGACAGATTTGTTTCTGGTCTTCTTCCTGAAACAATGACTTGTTTGCAGGTAGCTGAGAGTACTTGGTCCACGTCTTCTCCTTGGGTTATTTTGAACATGGCTTAATATTATGAACATAGAGATCAGGAGAAAAAGGATAGAATAGATAAGAAACATAAGGATTTAAAAACAAAGGTGTTGTTGCAGCAAGCGTTTGGGGGAAATAGTAGGGACGAGGTGGTCCTTTGAGGAAGCTTTCACGTACCAGTCGTCAGTCTTCAACGACACCTTTAGAGCCAAACCAGTGTACGTATTGTAACTAGGAGGGCCATTGACGTAGCGAGTGCCCTGTACTTTTGCAAAAGCTTTCTTCCGCAAGGAGACAGGGTTCTGGTAGGAGATGGCATGGTGCAGGGAGACAGCAAGACAATAAAGCTTATGTGAGTCGCTCTGCTAGTTATTTTGACAATTCCAAGGATGGGCAGAATTATCATGATGATTATGATTTTGATGATGTGACTGGCCTGTCCCACAGCTAGGACAGCCAGGGACAGGGTACAGGACCAGTACAAATTCCTGTAGATCAGCGTGGCCCATATGTCAAGGTGGATTTGCAGGGCTTGACTAAAGAATTATTGGTGGATACAGGTGCCACAAAGAGTTCTGTGGACCGTTATATGGTCCCTGAGGTGGCTCTGTCTGGCCAGAATAAAGTTTCAGTAGGTTTCTTGGGAATACTGGTCATAAGCCCCATTTCACGCTCCCTTGCCCTTACTATTGGTCCCTTTACTGTGGATTCTCTGTTTCTTCTTAGCTCTGATTGTGGTGAAAACTTGATGGGTTTGGATTTGTTGAAGAAATTGCATGCTACTATTTATTGTTCTCCTGCTGGTGTTTATATGACTATGGGTCCGGACGTGAGTGCTCTGCAGTGTTTGTCTCAGGATGCACCCCTTCCTGCTGAATTTGCTCAGGTGCCACCCACATTGTGGGCAACAGGTGATACGGATGTGGGTTTGTTGCATATATCACCAGTTTCTAAATGAGTGAAAGAGAATGCTGTTCTGCCCCGTATTCCTCAGTATAGGATACCACAGGCAGGTGAACGGTTCCTTCTTCAGATAAATCAAGATTTGATATCAAAGGGAGTAGTTGAAGAGATATCTTCCAATATCTGCAGTAGTCCTTTTCTTCCAGTCCTTAGGAGGGCACCTTTGGATTCTTCTGGTGTTACTGATGACGTTTATCAATTTGTGATTGATTTGCAAGAGATGAATAAGATGGTGTTTCCTGACATTACTACACTCTTAACGATGATTCCATCTACTGCCGAGTTCTTTTCTGTTATTGATTTGAAGAATGCATTTTTTAGCATTCCTATTCATCCAGACAGTAGGTATTTGTTCGGGTTTAACCTGGCCGGCAGAAGCTTTAGATCCTGTCTAGCTCCTCAGGGGTACATGGAGAGCCCTAAGCCCCTATTAGGATGGCGGGGCCGATCCGCCCGCCATCCTAGCCGGAATGACCCCCCACCATATTAGAATGGCTGGGGGTTTGCAGTTGACGGAAAGACCGTCTGCCGCTTTTCCGCCCCGGTCTTTATATGGTGGCGGTGTCTATCAGACACCGCCAGCCATATTACAATGGGCTTTTTCAGATGCCTTTCCGTGGTGGAAAAGGGATGCAGAGTCTACTTTGGGGGCCCGATGCAGGCACCCATGGACCCCGGGGGAGTGGGGGGTGCACATGGGGGGTACCATAAGCACAGCATGGCAGGCACCACAATGGTAGGAATGCAGGATGCGCCCGCCACTGTGGCAGGCGAATCCTAATGCTAGCCACGGGACCCCCGCCCTTATGGCGGGTGGTCCCTTTCACCGGTAGGATGACGGGCGGGCAAAGTCAGCCCTTCATCCTAATGACCCCCTAGTATCTATAGTCAAGCATTGAAAAGCCAGCTGGATTCCTTGTCGCTCTCTCCAGGTAATGTATTGGTTCAGTATGTCGACGACCTGCTAATTGCTGCGGACACGGAGCAAGGTTGTTAGGATAGTAAAGTCAAATTATTTTTACATCTGGCTCATCATGGACACAAAGTATCCCTTCCCAAATTTCAGTATTGTCAACTGGAGGTTACCTATTTAGGTTACCTACTGTCGAAGAAGGGTAGGATATTGACCCCTGAGCAAATTAGTACTATTGTTAAAATGCCCTTTCTACAAACTCAAAAAAACGTACAAGCCTTTATAGGTATTACTTCCTACTGTCGCCAGTGGATCCCTAACTACTCAATACTAATCAAACTTTTGCTTGCATTAACAACAAAAGAAGTGCATGAGCCTTTGCCTTGGACGCCTGCATGTCAGCAGTCTTTTGAGCAATTTAAAACTGCACTTTGTTCGGCTCCAGTACTTGGCACACCTAATTATGCTAAACCATTTGTGATCTATGTCCAAGAGATGGCTGGCTGCGCACTTTCTGTTTTAACACAAAAATTTGGCGATAAACAAAGGCCTTGTGCTTATTTTTCTGCTGTGCTTGACTCTGTTGCTAGGGCCCTCCCGAGTTGCCTGAGAGCGGTTGCGGCTGTGGCCACTTCGATCAGGCAATCAGCAGGACTCGTACTTGATACTGACTTCACACTTATGGTACCCCATGCTGAGGACACACTTTTGAATAAGAAAAAGACAAAACACCTCACCAGTGCTCACTGGTTATGAATTGACATTGTTTGCTAAACACATTACGAATGAGAGATGTGCCACTCTGAATCCAGCCACGCTAATACCCCTCCCTTCTGAGGATGATGCAATTGATAAACATGACTGTATTTTCCGGACTGAAGAGGAGACAAAGGGACGGGTAGAACTGACTGATGCTCCCTTATCTGACCCTCAAGGAGAACTATATGGCGATGGCTCTTGTTTGAAGCGACCAGATGGCACAACCACTGCAGCTTATGCTGTCACCACATTGTGAACAGTGGTAGAGACATCACGGGTTCCCTATCAGTCAGTTCAAGCTGCTGAGCTTGTTGCCTGTTGGACTTGGCCCTTTTTGCAGGGTCATCCCTGAACTTTTTGCCTTCCTCCTAGCCTTTTTTCTGACATGGTGTTGGTGGGTCTAGGACTCTGGGCACTTTAGCACTGCTGTCCAATGTAAAGTGCATGTGCTCTCTGTGGTAAACATGGTAAGATTGGTATACACATATTTAATTTACCTGTCAGTTCCTTGAAAAGTGGTATCTCAGATACCTGGGGCCAGTGAATTAAATGTTACTGGTGGGCTTGCAGCGCTGATTGCGCCACCCACCACAGTAGCCTTTCAACACTATCTCAGGCCTCTGCCATTGCAAGGCCTGTGCGCGCAGTGATACTGCCACTGTGACGTGACACCTAAAGTGTGTGCCACGTCTGTGATCCCCCTTTTTACACAGTGTATATGTGTGAATATGATTCTAATGTGTTTTGGATAATACAAAGGGTATTTTTTATATACCCTTGTGTGGAGTTTCTTTTGTAGTGTGCCTAGTGTGTTGCTGCTGTGTGTATGTTGTGCAAATGCTTTACAAATTGCCTCTGGGATAAGCCTGACTGCTTGTGCCAAGCTACCAAGGGGGAGAGCAGGGGCTATCTTCAGCAGGTAACTCCCTTGCCCTGACTAGAGTGGTCGTTTCTGCCTGGCTTAGGCGCAAGCCCTAGCCAACCAGGAATCCCATTTCTAACATTGCCCTTTTCCGAGCTTGTGAATTGAGTGAAGGACTGACTTTTAATATGTATACTGACAACCAGTATGCATTTTGAGGTCGCCCATAATTTTGGGCGGTTGTGGGTCGAAAGAGTCTTCCTTACTTCCCTTGGTGCCAAGATTTAGCATGGGTACCTTATATCACGACTGTTGTCTGCTTGAACGCTCCCCAAGAAATTGGCTATTATCAAGTGTAGTGCCCATAAGAAAGTTGAGGATGATGTGGACAGAGGAAATGCCTTTGTAGATCAAGTAGCTAAGGAAACGGCAAGATGTAAAATGAAATGCATGTTTGTTGCAGGTCCAGCCAGATGGGTACCTGAGGTTGTCATGTTTGCAAATACCCTTGAGAGTGTAAAGGAGATACAGAGTGAAGCCACAATAGAGGAATTGGCGAAATGGCAGGAGAGTACAGCACAGTTGGATGAGAATAGGTGTTGTATTGACAAATCTGGAAAGCAGAAATGGATGTTGCCTGATGCATATGTTCTTCCTGTAGTTATTATGGCACATGGTCCAGCTCACATTAGTGCAAAAGGTATTTGTAAATTGTTAGCCCATGTGTGGCATAATGATAACATTGCAAAAACAGCTGTGCATTTGGGGAAATACTGCATGGTCTGCATGATGCCTAACACAGGGAAGGGTACCCCTACAGCACCCAGTAATTTTGCACACGACTTTCCCCTTTGAGGTCCTTCAAATGGACTTCATTGAGTTAGAGAAATGTAATAATTTGAAATATGTTCTGGTGGTTGTATGTGCATTCAGTAAATGGGTTGAAGCCTACCCCGCAAAAGACAATATGGCCATTACGACAGCGAAGATACTTCTTAAAGAGTACTTTCCTCATTTCTGCTTGCCCGAGTTATCTGGAGTGACAACAAAAGTAATTTTAATGCCAAAGTGATTAAATTGATTTGTGAAGAGTTGCACGTCCAACAGAAATTTCATGCTGCCAATCACCCTTAGTCAGCGGGCTTAGTTGAGAAGTACAATGGTAATCTCAAACTGAAATTAGCAAAAATTCTGGCGACAACAAGGCTGAAGTGGCCAGATGCTTTGCCACTAGCTCTCTTGTCAACAAGAACTACAGCTCATTCCAGAACAGGATTGTCTCCTTACGAGGTCATGTTTGGGTGCCCGGCAAATGTCTGGGATTTCCCGCAGCCTCGCAAGTTTTCTGAATTTGAATACCCTATGTTGTTTGATTATCTTGGCCAGTTACCCAAAGGTTTACGTTCTATTCACCAACAGGTGCGGGAGTCCCTACCTACTGTAACAGAGGGACCCAGCCATTATATTCAATCTTGGGACTTTGTGCTTCTCAAGAACTTCCAGCATAAGAAAAGTTTGGAGTTTGGAAGGGACCAGAACAGGTTCTACTGGTGACACGAATGGCTGCGAAAGTTGTTGGTTGGAAGAACTGGGTGCATGCCACCCATTGTAAAAGTATTCCATTGCCCCTACCATATGACCACTGGATCAAAGAGGGAGTTGCTGACGAGGAGTGTGAACAGGTCCCAGGTTTGCCCCTTTTAGCGATGCACAGCTAGTATGAACACAGACGATGAGGAGAATAATAGGGTTTTGAACGAGGCTGTTCCCCCAGAAATTCGTGCTATTCTGGAGTCTTTGTTCAGTAATCATACGGTGCCCGGAGCTACCAGGTATAATTTGCACCTTCGGTGAGGGCCATTGAGTCCAAGGAGATAAAATATCTGGGACGGACTGCATAACATAGGTAGTACTGACTTCAGTACCAACAATAGTAACAGAACATAGCAGAGAAATTTGCATTTGTTTTACTGTTTTGATGGAACATTAGCTAGGGACAATAGACCTATACCCTCTAGGTATATCACCTTTATCGACGTGGGATAGATCAAAAGAGCTTTGGACAGAGCTATCTCTATCACCGGAGCTCAAGAGCGCCAACTTTGATGATCAATAGGATCTTGTGCCAGTGAGGCTCTGACGGACACTGGGAACTTGTGTGTTTTCTTTGCGGTCTTGCCTATTTGCAATTCATTATGCATCCCTTTGGTAGAAAGGTTATTGAGGAGGAGCAGCCCATGGTTCTTGTTGCCAAACATAATGTGATGTGGGCCCAAAAACGCCAATTGAATTATGTTTGTCTGAAGTCTTGTTGATGATAATCCTATGTGGGGTATTGTGGGCCTTGAAGAATGCTTCCAGTGTACCTTCACACAGTACAGGTGAAGGTTTTCCCCCAAAAAGAAATAAGAGAGTAGCTTCGAGTAATATATTTTTGGAGACACATAATAGATTCTTTGGTAACAGGACAGTTTGTTACCCCACTGATTCTGTCACTAGTTGAAGGACTGCATATCCATTGTCATTGGTGAATTATACATATACTGAGCCACCAGATTTTGTAGATATAAAAGGAGTGCTTGGATCTGGTTATTCAGAACCGTGTCTGGACCCCATCGAAAACCACTGGGTGGGGGGGAGGTTACCCTGGCTGCGATAACAATACATATTGTTATAATTTTTATATGGAAAAACAGAACATAACATTACTGGGTTGGCATTACAAGGAATGGTCAGTCCCCAACCAAGCTGGTTATTACCCCGCTTGTTGTCCTATCCTCAATAGTGCTGATACTTCATTGTAAATAAATTGTTCAGGATTAGTGATGTATACAGAGACGATCCCTCTGGTGAAAGCAGACGATACAAGTACTTTCAGGATGAATACCCAATATTCTGCAGTGGATTAATGTAGGCCAATATATGCATACCCAGGATTTTTCTTTTTGTCTAATGGGACTTACTCTAATGTTCATAACGGGACAGATGATGTGGACCTTGGGATGGTGTTGCCTTTGGGTGTGCCCTGAAAAGGTGCAAACCCTAAAGTAAAATGGGTAAAAAGAACATTGATGAAAGAGTTGTGAGGGGGTGACAGATATAGAGATAAATAATTATAGAGACAGCATTACTTTTGAATACATCATGTCCTCTATTTTTACATTGGGTGGAACTGCCATGGTGAGAGGTGAAAAGGCTTGAGAGTATTTTGGAAGTATGTTGAAAATTTAAGCCAATACGACTGTGGCAGCTTTGCGTGACATCACCACCCAGTTAGAGTTTATGCAGATATGTTCGGAACAGACTAGATATGCAGTGGATTTCATCTTGGTTAAGAGTGGTGGTGTGTTTGCAGTAGTTGGCGATCAGTTTGTAATTGGTATAACAAATATAGAAAAGAATATTACAGAGCATATTTTAGATATTTTGAGAATGTTAAAGGAATGGAAAGTGGAAACTAGAGTTGGTCTCTCCTTGGCAGCTGGGGCTGGGTCCTTGAGAAGGTGATTTATCTCATTGCCTTATTGGTGTTTTGTTATGTTCTTGTTCAATGCCTGCCTATGTGTTATTCTTATTGTACTAGTCTTCTTACTCCCTAAAGAAAAGATATCAATTCACAACATCAATGCTGCCATCATGCTACAGAAGGATATTGACAATATGATGGCCATTGATGAGGGGATTTTCGATAATTCCTCTCTTCTCACTGTTTCACTTCCTGATGCTGATAATATGGAATGTCCATAATTGTTTTCATATGTTTTTATTATCATTTATAGCTTTTTGCTTACTATAAAATGTCTTAAGCTCATGCTAAAAGGAGGATCTGATGAAATAGAAATTGTTAAGGCTTATATGATATATTGTATAAGTTCATACATTTTTTAAACAGTGAAGAAGAGGGTCCAAGGGGATGTTTACCGACCTTGCACAGCTACAACCCCCAAGTACAATACTTTTAGCAAAAACAAAGTAGCTGTGGGTCAAACAAACACACTCTATCGACTAGACATGTACCTGACTCAGGAGAAAGTGGCACTAGATCAGCTGGATACTTTCCGTTTGTGAAAAATATCCATCAGTTTACGACCGATACCGCCCTTATCATCATCTGGGATCCTTCTCACCAGGAAGGGTAACAGCTCGTGCCCATTCAAACATTGATTTTGGTTGTAGAAAAGGGATACCCTTTTCTACAACCAAACTCAATGTCCCTTATCCTCCCAGATGATGATAAGGGCAGTATCGGTCGTAAACTGATGGGTATTTTTCACAAACGGAAAGTATCCAGCTGATCTAGTGTCACGTTATCCTGAGTCAGGTACATGTCTAGTCGATAGAGTGTGTTTGTTTGACCCACAGCTACTTTGTGTTTGCTAAAAGTATTGTATAAGTTAGCATTCGCTGCGCCATTTTCTGTTCAGACGCCATTTTAGGTTGTTCAAAACTAATCTTGTGTAATTACAAGAAACTTTCTCTGTTAGGTTTTGTTTTAGCAATAAGCACATTGTTCATATCAGCACATAGCTTTCTCACTAGATAGAGGCCCTCTCCCACTTGTCTGGTGGCAGGCTACTGTTGCGGGGATTCTGCACACACAGAACTATGCACAGGAACACAGGACCTCGGTGTGTAGGGGCAAAGCCTTCCTACCGCCTCAGTACACAAAATCCCAGAACCGACTAACTATAGTGTCTCATTCTTCTCCTACATAATCACAAAGCTACAAATGATTAGACAACTCAGAACGCAACACTCCCGACTCTCTCAGGACTCGCGGTAGCAAGACGTACCCTTTCGCTCACTCCCTCGTACTTGTCCACATTAAGAATAGACAGAGTCACGGTTATAGTTCAAAATGTTTATTTTAACTATTGTGCTCTATAATACTGTATACGTGCCACTACTAGCAAAACGCTTAACCCTAAAACGGTTGGCATTATAGAAAGTCCATAGACTACGAAAGGGTGCATCATCTTATACAGACAGTGGATAAAGGACTATAAGGCCTAACCACCCTGCCCTTGGCTAGAAGAATTCTTATTATAGAAAGGAAGATCTCTGGGCTTTGTCAGCAGACCCCATACCTTAGTGCCTAGACTGTAGTTTTTACATCATAGGAACGGCAGAGCTCTTCTCCGAGGAAAGGTCCCTCTCCAAGTGTGTGTTAAACCAACATGCCATCCCAAAATATTGAAGCACGGGTTTCCAGCATCTGCAGCTGTGTAGCATGTTGTGTCTAAGTGCTAGGGACTGACCAGAACAGAATAACAAGGGGCATTGTTTATCGACCTTGCCCAGTGTGTTCAGACTAAACTCCAGGACCAGGCAGAAAATGCAGAAAGCAGACAGTTCTCATGTGAAAGGCACAAACAGAGTCATGCAAAATAAAGTCATGTAGTAACGTGTGCAAAAGCAGCAGAGCTCATGCTAACTTAGCAATATCAACAATGACCCTAACTACCATACTACACTCTGAATGGAACGACCTTGAGTTGTGCAACTGTGTGCAAAGATAAGAGTTCTGAATTGCCTTTCTCGTGTTTCCCTAACTAACTGTACCTGCCTGGAAAATGTCATTGTGGATGTGCCTTTGCTTAACTAGGAAAGGTACATAATGTATCTTTATGCTTGTCAATTTTCAGTCCTCTCTGTAGCACTCCTTGTGACTGGGCAGATGGGGCTCCACTCTGAGTGTATTTGAATAAACAATTATTGGTTTGTATTCTCTACTGTCTGACCGATTCTTCATTTAAGAAGGAAGGCCGAGAAATGGTCTTGGTGACCTGGGTTGCTAGAATCGGCTCACCTCCTTCAAACCCTGTGATTCTGTCTACACAACCACTGAGCTGCTCCTGACTGTACTCGTCCGCAGCACTTGACTACTTGCTTCCCTAATTGAAAGATCTACTTGTTTATTACTCTCTGAGCCAAAGTGCTGCTTTTAAAACGTGCAGATGAAAACTCTGTGCTGTTTTAGGTATCCCAGAATTCAGCAGCATGCTGCCTGCCAGGATAAAACAATTCCATGATACATTTATGGACACCTGAAATTAAGGCGCGCTGACAGAAGAGCATGCAGCTTGTCTTTCATCCGATTGGTCTATGATAAAGGCTAACAAAGGCTAATGAGCCCCAGGCTAGTTCTGCATATGCTTATTGGCCAGACAAGAGGTGGGTTAAGTGAAGGAAGTGCAGCCTAAGTCAGGTAATTAAAACAAGCTGGAGCCCGGTGAATGATTAGAAGGAAGGATGGAGGGGGCACTGAGAGCAGACAAAGTGGGGTGGAAGAGCAGGGAGAGAAACACAACAATGAAAGCATAACCAGCATGGCGCTCATGAAAGGTCGCGTGCTGATAGCGTTCATACCTCCAGTTTTTCCCGTAGCCGCGCTGATAAGGTATGTATGTCCACAATTGTTAAAAATACATAAACAAACAAATACGGCCAGCAACCAAAAGCGGGCAGAGCTATACTAATGCGGAAGTGCAACGTACCACACACTTGAATGAAATTAAGTAAACAAGTAGTCCCCAACAAACACATTTAGGAGTGCAAGGAAACATTTATTGTCCGGTGCTCCTCGCATAAAACCAGAAATTATGTATCGAAGTTTTAACCAATAAGGAGCCAGGAAATTAAAGCAACCCAGGAGTCAACCAATTTTAAGCAGCAGGCTGGATCATACTCCGTAGAGTGATTACAGCAGGTCTTGAAAACAGCGCTTGCGCGCTGAAGCTCCCCCTAAAAAGGAAACAAATATAACAATCTCAGGTCGCAGACATCAAAGCTACAGGTTTTACAGGCTTTTCCAACAGTTGCATTATCCACGGTATGGAGACTTAAACGTTTGCAGAGTGGTGGAAAAAGGAGACGTGGCTTCCAACCACCTCTCTGCAATCCACTGTGTGGGGGTTACTGGAGGTAACAGGAGGTCTTGTTGGCCCCTACGAACCCACACTGCCAGCAGCACGCCAGGAGGCACGTTTGCCGAGTGGTGGAGAAAGGGAGCGCGACCTCTGGCAAGTTGCTGGCTTTTTTTTTATTTTCAGGAAGGGGGGCTGTGTGGCTCCTCTTCCCTTTACTATATTAGGCCCCGGGGACCTCCTGGGGCAGCTCCTTTAAAAAAGGGCAGAGAACGCTAGGCCTCCCTCCCGGCCCCATTTCAGTCCCAGAGACCCCATCCCACAGGGCCCGGCTATTCATTTTTTTAAAGTGTTTTTTTTAAATAAAGGGGGCCGCGTGGCCCCCCTTTCTGGACTAGTTTAATCCCTGGTGACCCCATCCCTGGGACCTGCCCCTTAAAAAAAAATCAGTTTTTTTAAAAGGAAGGGGGTGGTGCCTGTAGAATTGGGCACCCTGATCCCACCCTGGGAACCCACATTTAATATATTGGGGACCGCGAGGGGAGCCTGAAGGCACCCTGTGGTTCCTGCCAACTCCTCGCTTCCTGCGGGAGTCAGCATTGCTTTGAGACCCAGGGAGCTGCTAAGATGTAGCTCCCTGGATCTCAAAGCAATGTCTGTTACCCGGCTCACTTGACAGCGGGCAAGTAAACAGACATGCTTTGCTTTCAGCAACTGAGAGCGCTTTCTGATCTTGCTTGTTGAAAGCAGAGTGCAAACAGCAATGCCCCGGGAGCACCGCAGAACATTTTTGGAACCGACCATAGGGGTGGGGGGTCCCCAGGGCCATGTAGGGCTCCACAAGTGGGGCCGGGCCCCCATCCTTTGTTAATTAAGCCCTGGGGAGGTGGTGATCCACGTAGCTGATGGGGCTGTGCAGCCTCCATATTTAATTTTAAAGACTTGTCCTGAGGAGGTGGTGGTCCCCATGGCTGCGTAGGGGACGTAACCACCTCCCCATACATTTTTCTTTCATTTATTCCCAGGGAGGTGGCTGCACCTGTGGCTGTGGGAGGCCGGGTGGCTCCCCACATTTGTTTTATTTAGCCCCGGTGGAGGTTGTGGTCCCCGGGGCTTTGAGGGCCTTGCCGGTCCACTGCATCACTTTTCATATCTTTGCCCCGGGGAGGTGGTGGTCCCCTGGGGCAGCGGGGAAGGCTGTAGGGGGTTTTCCACATAATTTTTTACTTGCTTCTACAAAGTGTCATGTGCACTCCGATAACCAACGCGGAATACACAAGTCAGATTGAGCAGACGCCAACAGAAGAAACAAAGCAGCAGCCTCCCCAACAACAGACAAAGTCACATCATAGAAGAGCAGAAAGAGGGGGCATTCTCAGAGCAACAGCAATTCACACTTATTTGCTCTTACTTAAGGAACCATGCTGGGTCTTTGCACTAGGGACCCATATGAATTGTTTAGATAATGACTTTCTGTGGGCTTAATCAAGATACAGTTGAGTCCCTACCTCTAGTATTTTTTTACCCCATGACTAGGTACGCTGAAACTACACATATTTCATTTTGAAGAAATGATCACAATACTCCAGCACTGATAATGACTAGTCTCACACTCTTTCATTCCAGTGATTGTGTCTGGAACCTTTACTATAATTTTCCAAATATGCCCATTTCAAACATTTGCCCTTCCCACATAAGATACTACTACTTGCTTGTGCTGTGTGGGCATGTTCCATTTCATTACCCCCTGCATTACAGCTCTTATGGGACTTACTTTTTCCACCTGATATGATCAATCAGTGGTTTATATAGCACAGCTATTTACCCCTGAAGGTCTCATGGGCTGAGGGGGAGGGCTACTGATCCGTCTTGGTGTGAAGGTTCAGTTGAAGAGCCAGGTCTTGAGGTCCTTCCTGAATTGGGTCAATGAGGCAGATTGTCTGAGGTGGAGGGCAGGGTGTTCCATGTCTTGGCAATGAGGTAGGATAAGGATCTTCCTATGGTTCTGGTCTTGTGGATCCGTGGGACGGAGACCAGGGCGGATTGGGCAGAGCAGAGTTGTCTGACCAGTGTGGGACTGAATAGCAGTGGTTCAGATATTCTGGTCCTGCCACGTTGAGAGCTTTGTAGGCATGTGTGAGGAGCTTGAAGGTGATTCTCTTGTTGATTAGGAGCCAGTGGAGTTATCAGAGGTATTGTGTTATGTGGCTGCAGCAGGGGATGTCGACGATCAGTCTGGCGGTGGCTTTTTGGACGTTCTGTAGTTTCCTGAGCTTTTTCTAGGTGACACCTGTGCAGAACGCAATGCTGTAGTCAAGTCTTCTGGTTATGAGTACGTGGGTGACAGTTTTTCTAGATTCTGTGGGAATCCATCTGAATGTCTTTCGAAGCAGGGCGAACACGTGGAAGCAGGATAAGGATATGATGAGGCTTTTTCCTATGTCCATGTTCATTAGTCTAAACTAGTGTCTGCGATGAGAATTATGCATTCCCAATATTTCACATTGTTGCTTGGTTCCATATTTTTAAGTGAATCTTAGCACTCTGTATTGCAATTTCTAGTGACTATTCTCTTTTTAAAGTATCTATCAGATAGGGCATTAACCTTTGTGCCAGACTGTGTCCTTCAGCCAAGCAAATGACTGTGGCGACTACAATCCCGATAAGCCATCTTTCCTGTTCCTGTTACCTGGGTCACATCACCAAAACTGTGCACCTCTGCTTAACCCCTTCGATGCTCATGACGAGCTCAGCTCGTCATGAGGCACGGTTGAGCTGTGCTTATGACGAGCTGAGCTCGTCATGTATAATGTGAAAGCTCACAAAGAAGCACAGGAGGGGAAAACCCATAGCAGCCAAGGTGTTAAAGAAGCTGCGCTAGACAAGACAACCCATCTCCTTGTCCTGGCATGACATCATTGACAGCTGTTACCTATACAGGTGGGCTTTGCACACCACAAGGACATGCAAAAGGGGGTTTGGAGGGCAGCGGACCATCTGGAAGTCTGCCTTTTGGGCAGATTGGAAGGGTGGTGCAGTCCCAGATTTGCCACTTTGTATTGGGCTACATGCGTGGTCCAAACATAGCCCGAGTATGTTTAAGAGGTTAATTTGGGTTCCCTGCCACCATTTTAGATTTGGGTGACCTGGTGGCAGGGAGTAATTGATGACAATTTTACCCGACCACTTGTCTCTGACTAGGGGTTCCTGAGGTGTCAGTTAGATGATCTATCTTATGGGGCTCCTTTGTTGAGACAGGTGTTCAGGGTGATAGCTGTGCACATTGTGGCTTGCAACCGGTGCTTAGTGGGGGCCTGGAAAGTTTGACATGAGTTGTCTGAAGTTTAGTTGACGTTGCCAGTTGGTGAACCATGTGAAAGGGAGGGTAGACAGGTAGGTCACGGTTCAGTTTAGGACATTTAGTTACTTACACGTTCAGTTAAACAAACAAGTGGTTCTGTCGGGTAAGACACAGTACTTTAACAATGCTAGTACATGCAATTAAAAGAGAACTCTCTTATACACGTATGCAAATGAGAAATAAATGCTCAAACAGCGGGGCAGGTAACAAGCAAGGATACAGTGTCAGGGAGCCTAGTTCACCTCCTTATCGTGGCCCCACTTCACTTGTAGCAATCCGTAATTTCCAGTCCTCAATCCAATGTCTCTCGCGATGCGCGGTGTGCTGGAGCCCGATTTACAGCACCTGTGGAGGGTGTGCCGGGGAGGTGACTCCTGGCCCCGTTGGTTTCTGGGCATTGTAGTTCATCCTCCCTCTTGGCCACTGGTCCTGAACAGCGAGCGTTTCCCACAGAGCGGGAAACGCGAGATGTTGCGTTATGGCAAACAGCGGGGCAGGTAACGCTCAAGGATACGGTGTCAGGGAGCCTAGTTCACCTCCTTATCGTGGCCCCACTTCACTTGTAGCAATCCGTAATTTCCAGTTCTCAATCCAATGTCTCCCGCGATACGCGGTGCTGGAGCCCGATTTACAGCACCTGCGGAGGGCATGTCAGGGAGATGCCTCCTGGCCCCGTTGGTTTCTGGGCCTTGTAATTTATCCTCCCTATTGGCCACTGGTCCTCAACAGCGAGCGTTTCCCGCGTAGCGGGAAACGCGAGATGTTACGTTATGGCAAACAGCGGGGCAGGTAACAAGCAAGGATACAGTGTCAGTGAGCCTAGTTCACCTCCTTATTGTGGCCCCACTTCACTTGTAGCAATCCGTAATTTCCAGTCCTCAATCCAATGTCTCCCGCGATGCGCGGTGCTGGAGCCCGATTTACAGCACCTGTGGAGGGCGTGTCAGGGAGGTGCCTCCTGGCCCCGTTGGTTTCTGGGCCTTGTAGTTTATCCTCTCTCTTGGCCACTGGTCCTCAACAGCGAGCATTTCCCGTAGAGCGGGAAACGCGAGAGGTTGCGTTAAGGCAAACAGCGGGGCAGGTAACAAGCAAGGATACGGTGTCAGGGAGCCTAGTTCACCTCCTTATCATGGCCCCACTTCACTTGTCAGGCTACATGAACTGTTTCCTATTGCTTGTGCATTTATGGTTTGTCGCATGGACATAAAATCAAGTAGATCACATTTGTGGTATTGCAGTTTGTCAATGAGGGCAACTTGTATGTCTTGTTGTTGTGCAGGAGTGAAGGACCCTCTATACTCAATGGACATGCTTTGCACGTCCCGCATTTAAATTGGCCCCGGACTGGAGGAAGACCCAACTGATCTTGAAGGTTCAATGGTTTCGGTGGTTCAAGGAACGCCTTTACAACACTGTCTTTTACATTGTGTCCTCTCTTAAACTCCCTTAAAAATCACTAGGACTCCTTGGGGACCAATCAATCCCTGGCCTTCCATTTACTTTTGTACATAGCTGTATTTATTTATTTCACTGTATATATCTTCATGCACTGAGCACTTTGTTCACCAATTGTCACTGAATTTCACTTGTGTTTGACGGTCATATCCTGTATCAATTATTTATCACTGAATAAGGTAATTCAGTACAAACGTGATTGAATTCTGATATAAAGTTACATGAATTCACCATTTAGCTAAATGATTTTTTTCCTATTGCTTGAACATTTATTTCTCATTTGCATACGTGTATCAGAGAGTTCTCTTTCAATTGCATGTACTAGCATTGTTAAAGTATTCTGTCTTAACCGAAAGAACCACTTGTTTGTTTAACTATTAATATCCAGGTTCTGAGGGACACAGGGTCACCCCTTTTCTGTAAACCATACTTACACGTTCATACATATGATATAGGATGTAGGGGGAATATAAAGTTGGAAATGTTGAAATACACTACATTTAAAAGAGTTAGCTGCGGGGTGGAAGTGTTACGGGGGCCATAAGGGTGGGGCTATGGGTTAATTCACTTGATTTATAGCAAGGTTTTAGTTTCGTAAGACATTTTTGTGATGTTCACCTGTTTCAATAAAGCAGCCTTTTTCACACAGTAAGTGGTCAGTTTTCTCTGCTGCACCTCTCTCTCCCAACCAGATGCAAAGTGTGCTTTGCCACAGTTGAGGATAACCTTTAAATTAAGCTTTACTGATTGCTATTGGTACAATTTTTGTTATCTCACTCATTGGTCACTTGGGTATACAAGACGTTCACAACTGTCTACCTATTTCTTTACTTTTAATGTCTCTGTTATTCAAGTACCAGTACCGCTTACGGTATAATCTCATTAGCTAATCGCCACATGCCGTATTTCTCTACCATTTCTGGCCTCGGTTTTGCCCATGTCTCAACCAGAAGAGCTGAGTGTGGCCTTAGACCCTGCATTGAGAGGGTAAACTTTGCTTTTTATGTGTTAGGAGTGTTTTCCTCCTCTTCACATGTGTATGAATTGTTCACTAAAACACCTCCACAGAGAGTCACAACCTAATTAGGTCTTTTCCGCCCTGTGATTTACCACTTCCGTTTTGCCTTGACATGGACGGCCAGAATGCACACTGACTATTACGATTTTAATCGTGTGCCTGTCTTTTTATAGTCTCTGAACTACCACAAGTCTGGCTGCCAGTGAAAAATAGTATTAATGTCATCACTAGTTGCATTACCAATAAGTGCACTCTCATTAATCATATTGGCAGAGTTCTTTTTCGTCATCCTGGTATCTTACAATTGGTTTTAATTATATTTTTCTCTGTTAAGCCTTACTTTCCGGGGACAAGAACAAATACTTACTTATGTCTGCCAAGAGGTAATTTTAACTGTTGATTTTCTATATCCTCTGCAATCCCTACCTACACCTACGACCTCCTACGATCTCCTCCTGATTAAACTACATCCTTAAGTCCTCCTTGCCATTTCACAGAGGGTTGTAGCCATGGCACAAGTCCTAAAAAAAGAAGTAGGGGGACTAACCTAGTTAATCAGAATGCAACCGGCATCCTGGCACATGACATCACAGTGTGTGACATTGCGGCGTGTGACATCACGGCATGTGACATCACAGGAAGTGGCATCATAAGAAGCGACATCAGATCTTAAGCCTTCACATGTATGTTTAGCAGGTCTATCATGAGTACATTGGAGCACATTTCGAGAACACAGGGAAATCCTCTGATTTAGGCAGAAGATTCGCACTTTTGAAAGCTTCACATAAAACAATGTTGCCTTTTGTCAGCGTAAACTTCCTCCACCCATAGTGCTTTACAAGAACAAATAATGGTACTTAAATTATTTCAATGCCTCCTCAGGGGAAGTAAGCACTATATAAATTACATGTATTTTGTGTAATGCCAGGGAAAGACCAACACATATGACATTCTTACAGTGCATGCATATCTCCTAAACAGGGACTGAACAAAGTGAAAAGCTGCCTCTCTTGAGTATGTGTGAAGTGTTAACAAGGTGTGAGCCATTGTTTCCCCTCCGCTTTATTTGCATCTAGGTGTGAGGCTCCTGACTGCTCTCAGCCAGGAGACTCGAACAAAAAGAGGCCTGATGACCCCTCAAATTAGGCCTGGTATGGGCCCAGCAGGAGTCCGTACTAAGAAAGACCTGTCCCCGCCTGCCTGCACCTTGCTGTGATCAAAAGGAGACAACAATGTGCAGGCGCTGCTGAATGTGTCCCGGTGTTTGCAAATTACACTGGGACAAATTCAGCCTATTTTTAAGTGGGGGCCAAGATCTTGGCAGGGTGAACGGTGTCCATCCTGTGAAAATAGTGGGCGAACGCCGTCCACCCACGTGTACCCCCGACTCGTTCCCTGGTTGTAGCCCATACTGCCATCTTTCATGGTGATGAGTGTGAGGAGAGACCCTATGATGAAGCATGCCACCTCCGGGTGGGAAATGGATTTCGTCCTTTTAACAGAATATTCTCGTTATAGGCACACAAAAAAAACATTTTTGCCGTGGTCTTCTTCACCTTTACATGACTACAGACAACTTTCATTTTTTGTTTTTTTTGTACAATATTCTGTGGTCAGAATTATACAATTCATGTCTGATCATACCATGAATGGCCACAATATTTCACACCGATTGATCATGCCATGAATGGCCACAATATGACATGAATTTGAATCTTTATGTCTGAGTCACAAAAATCCCAAAGGTGGGCACCATCTTGCCATTGACACCTACATAACAATTCAATATATTTTTGTATTTTTCCCCTTGTTTCCATCTCCTTGCAGGCTCAATGTCTCCACATGTCTCCCACCAATCCCTAAATATTCTCACAAGAAGAGGACAATATCCACATATTCGCCATTGCACTTTTCTGATTGGTTGACACTGTTGACGAGAGCCTTAATCCAAAAATTCTCACTAAAATGTGAGTCTTTCTTGCCACCGCCACTTAAAAGTATTCCCTTATTTATATGCTCCATCTAGTAATTAGCCGTTTTTCCTGCCTATATTTCTGCTGTCACCATACCTTTCCCCATAATCTTTATTCGCCTACTTAAGTGCAGTGGTGCGAAAGTGTTTGCATGGCTTTGTTTTCCGGAGTGGCCTTTTATAAGTCTCTTCATTGGTAGCTGTTTTATGAACGTTAAATTTAAGATATTTTGGAATCCATTTGGACAGAAGACACGGCATTTCAGATGTAAAACAAATGCGATATATAATCATGCACAGTCTTTTTATTGTTGACCGTCACTGTGTAGTTCCCGAGCCATGCATTTAAGTCGTGCAAGTAACAATTAGGTTGCCATTAAAAGGTGCTATGCTGAAGCCACAACCGGGCAAATACAAATACGCTATTGGAGGAAGAGAATAAAATGGCTGTTATGATATGGAAGTGTTGTTTACCAGCAGGGCTTCCGGGATTACGTTCCAAGCAGACTTCAGGGCTAGGAAAACAAATTAATCCGCAGCATTTTAAATACATTTTTGTTTGATACCTGGGTTGTTTTGTTGTTGGCATCTTAAATATATATAACACCAGGCACAGTGTGAGCCTGATCTATTTTCTCTGGGGAACGTCAACATTAGCTTCTGTTTATTTAACCACATGTTGTACCAATAATGTTTGAAAAACTGCGAAACGTACAGAAAAATTGCGCCTTCTCATTTATATTCGTTGAATTAGATTCTCGAATAAACACAAGGCCTGACGCGCGGCCCATGTTAACACTTTCACCGGAAGCTGAAGCAGAAATCCATGGTCACTCTCACTAATCACTTCTCCTCGGCTAATCACAACCTAACTAAACACACACCAAGTATGAGGAAATCAGTCCTGGCCTATCCGCTCACTAGCTGAGGTAATAGAAGCTGTCATGTGCAACAGTTGTCTTTTCCCCACTTTATTAGAATAGATACAGGGGTGAGATTTCTCTCAAAATATGTGTGTTCTCGTTTCTGGTTCAACTTGTACATTTATTCGGTTGGGAGATGAAAACACGCCGAACGGTGTTATAGGCGAAAGCATAGCTCCTGTCAGCATTGCCCACCGTGCCCAGCCCGGAGCTGGAAGCCCAGAGTGACAGAAACAAAGAGGGCTGACCTCTCTTGGCGAAGCATCGCAAGGGGGTGCTGGCAAGAACTTTGGCTGCGCAGAAGGACGGATGTTTAAGAGCGGATGTTTGTACTGCTAAGTGAGGAAAGTAGGTCAGTCACTGTTTGGGTGATAAAATAACAAAGCTGCTTTGCAGGGAGACGACAGAGACAGGCTTTGATTTGGTACTTCTGCCGTGGCTTGTCTTTAAACAAAGGGCGGAGTGTTTGTTATTTTCGCAATGGACACGGGACGTTTCAAAGCCTCTCATTGGAGGAGCCGTCCTGTGGGAAAAAGAACGCAGGGAACCATGGAGTAAGAATTGTGAAAGTGTTATAGAATAATGTACGCTAAACGGTAAGGAGGGTGTATGAGAATGTACATTAAATGGTACATTTCAAGGAGTAAGGAAGTATGTGACCATGGGGAATTGCTGGGCTGAACTTAGGTCAATGCTTTTTCAAGGGGCCTCCAAGACCAGAGCTCATGGATAAACAAGGCGGGGTTTAACCTTGCTAGCACTGGGTACGAGTCTGGTTGAGAACTAGGCAATGACCTGACTAACCTTCACATAACTAGAGCTCATCTACTTACATCCGGAGCACGAAAAGGACTTGCAGGGTGAAACTTTGCTCACATCTTGACCTACTTTGGTCAAGGAAAGGTAGATGAAATCTGGGCCTCTTAGAGGTTGTGTACTTTCTGCTCAGGTTGCCAACTTTGTTATCTATTCCACTTCTTGTCTTGCTTCTGAGGCGTAACAGTCCTGTGTTACTATAACCTGACATACCTTGTTTGCTTAAGATTGGTTCCAGGGGTTGTGCCTTTGTTTGCTTCTGGGTGGACACTGCTAAGTGTATGTGCCCTGGTTGTGTCACTGCATATTCTAGCCTAGTCCTACATGGTTCTTTACCACTGCCCCCAATAGTTGAGTCTCTGTCATTTCTGAGTATACTCCATAACATACCCCATAGTGCAATCCAACAGTCCACTTGCAATGCCCTCTGTAGGTACTGAGTACTCTGAAAAGGTAGATATGGGTGATTGTGTATATACTTGCACTTCCAGTAGATGATAGTTTAATTTTTACTGAAAGTTCCTAGGGATCCAAAGTCCAGAGTTATTGGATGAGAAAAGTGAGCCCAAGAACCCCGGTTGTAGAGACTCAAGCTGCAGTGCCTGGCTCTTCGAGCAGTAGCGGCACTCCCTCCCCTCAGTGCCTTGAGACCCTCACGGGTAAGTAGCGCGCTTTACAAGTACTCTGATTGATTGATTGATTGATTGAGTGCCTAACAAACCAAAATCAAGACACCTTGCTGGCGGGAGATGGCATAAAGAGTGGCTGATTCAGGAGTTGTCTGGAACAGGAAACGGCGCCTAGTTGCAGCAGACTTTGGATACTCCAGTTTCGCACGAAAAGCTTTTTGATAGATGTGACTGACAGTAACTAATTGAGGATGAGGAAGTGGAAATGAGCTTGGAGAGGGGAGATATGAATGAAAGCTCACTTACAGAGACATATATAAAAGTGCTTTCTTTCAAGAATCACAAATCGTAGCAGAGCTGAGCTAAGATTGAAAAATGACGCCCTAGCAAATCTATGCAAAGCGCCTGCTCTAGTCAAACCAATAAAAGTAAGGTTGGTCTGCTATTATCAAACTGTTTCTTTTTTATCTTGTTGTGTCCTACCTTATCAAAAATGAAGTGGACATTTTCTGGGAGGTAATTAATATTATGACAACAGGATGCCTTTTCATGTAATCCAGAAATAGTGAGGATCTCTGGAATCTAAAACATAGGAATAAGGCATGTCTAGAGTAGAGGATGACAGCAAGAATGCAGGGAGCGGCTGATTTGGTCTTGCCTGTTAGGGTAGCAACCTTTCAAGCTCTCCTTGTCGCACCCTTTCATGTACAGGGTATAAATTTGTCTTCGGTCTGAGCCACGACCCAACTAAGGATTGTCTAACTGCACATTTCTGCCTTCAGGAGCAGGAAGAGAGCAGTGGGGTATGAACCCCTGCTAAAATTTGATGCTTTTTGACCCAGGAGGGGTAGGTGCAATCTCAGTCTCTAAAAGGTTATTTAGTTTCTGCTCAAGTCGCCAACCTTGATTGCTCTATTCCTTACCTCTCTTATGAGGCATATGATTCAAGGAGTAAATGCTATTCCATTTAATATATTCTTATTCTTATTCTTCCAGCTGCTTAAGAGTGCCTTCAGGTGCTGCGCCCCCATGGTCTTCAGGTTCAACACCACAAAGTCTATATACTCTGGTGGTTTAAGGTGCCCTCAGGGGTTGCACTGCTGCCTTTTCTAGGTGGAACTTGCAGAGTATATATCTTGGTTGTTTAAAAGTCCATGTGCAATTATTTCTAAACAGCTTTTACTGCCCATTCTTCAAATGATAGGTATGAGTGATTGTATCTATTTTTACACTATACGTAGCACTTCATAGACATCGACGTTTGCTCCATCATGTTTGAAGCAGATCTTTCAGACTCATACACCATATCCAACATCTCTGGTATAGGCCTAACTAACTGCATCCCATCTGCTGTCAGTCATGCACTTGAAAAGGGCACCAAGAACCCAATGCAAATCGAAGTGCTCCGGGGCCTTGCTTATCGTACAAAGCACTACTAAAATGCTACAACACAATACAATATAATTCAACAAGGTGATAATAATACTGCTTTCTCCTAGGGCAGATGTAAACTCCGGTACCCAGGGGGCATATAACCAACACACCTACCACCAATGTAGAATATTCCTTGCCAAAGTGATAGTCAATTAAAATTCCTAGGCAGCAGGGCTCAGTAAGGTCTTCAACCTTAAAAATCTGATATGAAGTAGATTGTGATTGATATCTATGCTACGGTCAGAGTCAGCAGGATGGAAACAAGAGACCTAGAACCATCCAGGGTACTCTAGGAGAATCAATAGAAACTAGAACCCCCTTTAACCTTTCAATTTGGATTTTGTGAAACCATCTCAAACAAATATACATGAACATGTACGGCTTAAGGATAATGGTTTTCACTTCAATTCTTTATTTTTCGATACAAAAATCTATTTTTCTATCTAACATATTTCTTATGCAAAATATTGCTAATATATAACCCAGCAGTACATCCTACATGTGTTCAACACAGGTTTCAATAGAAACATTTAAATTCTGATACAATCTCCTTTCCTCTCACCCACACACATGCACACTACATACAACTCTTATCTACCATGCATCCATACATATATTAAAAAAATATTTTCTATTTTTTAATGTATTTTATTTAAAGAGTTTTATATGGTTTTGACCCAAGGGTATCAGAGCGCTTTACAAACATTGTCAAAGGCAGTGTTGGATAATATAAGTTACACAATAAGGTCTTGTTTGAGTCCAAACAAAGCATTTCCTCGGTAGGAACAAACAATAATGTACATTTCAGGGAAGATGTTCCAGTTGGGATTCAAGTTGTGTGCTAGGGGTATACACCTGTTACAACGCATTTTTTACAACGCAGTACTGTTACAACGCATCTTTTACAACGCAGGTACTGTTACAACGCATACATTTACAACTTATACTGTTACAACGCAGGTACAGTTACAACGCAGGTACTTTTACAACGCATATATATATATATATATGTATTTAAATCTAATTTTTTATTTAAAAATAGTTTAGATTTTAGTAATATTTGTATTGACTTTTAAAAAATTATATTTGTTTTAGTATTATTAATTTATATGTTAATTGAAAGTTAATATTTGTTTTAGTATTGTATAGTATAAATATAGTAATGTATACTTTAAAATTTCTAATGTTAATTTAATGTGAATAGTAAAGTATTTATTAAATAATGAATTAAACAAATGAAAATTATTCATCCATTATATTGTTTGTTTGTTTATATATATGTATGTATGTATATTAAGTAATAGTTATGATTATAAATAAATAAATAAATAAATATGAAGTATTATTGTTAAAATTTGGGCAATAAATATTCAATTATTATAAGATATAATATATATTAATTTTAAAGCATTTCAAATTATATTGTCTTTTATTATATTGTTTATTATATTGTTTATTTTAGGAATATGAGTATTAATTTGGGTATTTAAGTATTAAATAATATATGATTTAAATAAATTAAGTGACTAAAATATGTATTTATGTATAAAAAATAATAATTATGATTATAAATAAATATGAAGTATTATTGTTAATATTTGGGTAATAGATATTTAATTAATATAAGATATAATAAATATTAATTTTAAAGCATTTCAAATTATATTGTCTTTAAATTAGGGTATTAGAGTATTAATTAAAAGTAATTAATTAATTTAAATATAGTTTAATAATTAAATAATTTATTGATAAAAATTACTTACTTTTATTTAGTGGAGTTTAATTGAAAAAAGTATATAAAATATAACTTTGAGAGTAAATTTGGGTATTTAAAAATTTTACAAAAATAGTATGAATTTATTTATTTGGTTTAATGTATGTTTTATTTAAAAATTTCATGTATGTTTATTAAATTTAGTTAAGTATTAGTTAAGTTAGTTAAGTATTAGTTAAGTATTTTGAAAAGTATTTTAACAATATTACTTTTTAATTATTTTCAATATTATATATGATTATATATGAATATATGAATATTATGAATCTATTTTATTACATAAAAAATATATTGCAAAAAGTGTACGTTTTAATTTAATATAATTAAATTAAAGTAAAATGTTTTCGAAATTTAGACTTTATTAAGTATTATGTTTTTTAAACAAAATAATTATTAAATGATTTTGTTTGTGACATACTTATAGTAATGTTTCCGTTCCCACGCTTTACCATTGTTTTCTATGGACACATTTGTCCTTCATTTATTTTCATGATACATCCAGATATGTACAGCGGTCCGGAATTAAAGCAAAGGAAACGAAAGGAAAGAGGAGGAAAAAAGCGGAAAAGAAAGAAGAAAACAGGTAAAGTAAGGAAGTATATATTTTACATGAAATTATAAAAGGTAAGATACATTGTATGAAATAAATAAAAACGAAGAGATATTTTTTTATAAGTAAAAATATGTTTTTATTACATAAAAAATATATTAAAATAAACATCTCTTTTTTAGAAATTTTATGTATATTTTTTTAAATTTTTACATATACATGTAATCATATATACAAATAATTTTTATTCAAAAATAGTATTATACTAAAATGTACAGTAGTCCTTTGTTTATTGTTGCAGCATATCCTGACGTCATTACGTATACGCGAGCGTCATCGGCCATTTTGTGGGGTACCGGAGCAGGAAGCAGCAGGAAGCAGCAGGACGCTGAACTGCGATCAGGTAGGAAAACAATTTAATACTAAATAATAATGTAAAATAACAAAGATTAACATTTATTGTAAGGATATGTTAAGTAGAGGTTGCTTGAAATAAAAAAAATGTGATATAAGCAACATGTCGCTACTCGTATTATTAGAATATGCCGATGTTGGGTCGGTGGGCGTGGGGAAGATCGGTAATTACATTAAAGTATGATTTAGTTGAATTAGTAGCATTAAATGATGAAAAAGTGTTTTGAAAAGTATAACATATATCAAAAAATGTATTTATGTATGCAAAGTATTAAAATGCATTTTCGAGTGATATTACAGTTTGGAAATATTGAGTTTGAGAAAGTTAGTTGCTAGGAATTGTTGATAAAATATTATACGAATGTTAATAGAGATATTTCCAATGTTTTATTCGTGCTTTTAGAAAACAACTTTGTATTTGCTGAAAATTCTAATCTTGGGATTATTTGCGAATAATTGATGGTGTGATTGGTTATATTAGTTACATTTTAGTTGTAATTTATAAATTTTGGAAAACTTTTTGCTTTGTGTTTCGTTTCAAAATATTAAAGCAAAAGTTTTGGAGACTTTGTTTATTCTGCTTAATTAGATTTAAAGGCAGAATTGATGTTTATTGTTTTTCTTACATTAAGTTGAAGTCTGTATTTTTGGATTTAGGAGGAGTAGAGAAATTTGAATTTAGAAAATTAGGTTACATTGAATTATAAAAATGACAAGGCTAGATTGTTTTTCACTTTCTGAAGAGAACAAAGTAAATTCATATATGAATTTTTCAATGTTTGGTCAAATGTTGTAGGAATTAGCACTTCATGTGGAAACATGGAAATATCAATATTTTGATTACATATATATTTTAATCATTCATTTTATGGTGTGGTTTTGATAGAAGAGTTTAGGAAAATATTGAAAATGCATTTTTTTTATTTGCACTGTAATTTCCTATTATTTAATAATGCAGTCCAAACATGATTTTTGGAAATATTTGTTCTGCTATTTTTTGGAAAGTCTTATGTTATTCAAAATTAAAAAAAATCCTCATGTAAGGGATTTATTTAAGAAAAAATGTTAAAAAAATTAAATACATGGAAAAAAAATGACCCAACATTAAATATTAAAAAATGTTTTAGGAAAAATGTTTTTGACGAATTCAAATTAGAATTTTTTTTAATTTTGGTAAAAGCAGGAAAGTAATGTAAATAATAGTTTAGAAAGAAAGGATGTTAGCAAGATTCTCAAGGTAATCTAAAGCCACACACAACGAAAATTGTTGTAATAGTGCCAATAGTCGTTCAGACATTTCCTTAGTTCTTTGAGTAATCCGTGAGTTTAGACTACCTGTGAGAGTTTGTGAAAGTCTCATTTCTTGGAAACTTTGCTCCTTCTTCAAAGTTTCCAGAAATTAATAGAAATTAGGGTGGGGTTTACCAATTACATGATTGAAGGAGTTATGCCATCCCTCAATGGCATTATTTGTTTTTGCCTCTCCCTCTAGGCAACTCGAATAACAGTTCCACCACTCCACATGGAAACGTGGCTTCCTCCTGCGACCCGATCTGCCTAGGTGTCCAATCCATGTGTCTTCCATATAATTTAAAATGGGTGCCAATTTATCTTCGTTTGTTAAATAATAATCTGATTCTGTAATGGCAGTGTAGTACTCGTCTACACTTTCGGGAGGGACAAAACAAAGAGCAGTTAATTTTTTTAATTCGACTTGTAGTTTGCTGTCCGTTGAGTATTCAGTAACTAAGGGTGTTTTCTGTAATTTACGCCAGAATGCCTGGGAAAAGTGGAAAAAACACCCTTGAATTTGGGTATCCGTGTACAGTTTGGTGATCACATTGATCATACTCAATTCAAAATCGATAATTATTTTCCTAGGACTTTGGTTTGTTTTGGACTTAATCACAGTTAAAAATTCTGTGTAAGTTGCTGAAGTCTTATCAGGCAGCAAACTATATACTAGGGGTATTACACTATTATTAATTTTTGCATGAATAGTATAAATTTGGGTGAATGGATGGGGTGTGCTTTTAAACGTCCCATCCATCATCCAAATTTCACTTGATTCAAGCTTAACAAGGTTGCGTGGAGTACTAAAAATGATGATGCGCTTAAGAGGGTTTTCGTTATCATGCAGGAGGAAAGGTTCATTAGAAAAAGAAATAGTAAGTTCAGGAGGAATATTGATATCAGAAAAGGTATGTGGTGTGTTTATTTGAGTATTACTTGCCTGCTTTTGTCTTTGTATAATTCTTCGCAAATTATGAATGTTTGGAATATTACTAGCAATATGAGTAGGGACATGTTGTGCAACCTGTCTCAAAATAGATCCTGTGGATTCATTGGAGGTACTTGCAATAGCTTTCATTTCATTTACAGTTTCTCTAACATCAACTTCCATTGCAGAGGCAGAGTGGTTATGGTCAGTTGTTCTTACAATAATATAATTGACCGTAACCGCTCTGCCGCTGCAACGAGTTGTATGGTATTGCACGCATCTCCAATGAATCCGTGGATTACTTAACCTATCCTTACAATAAATGTAACCTGCATGAGTTAGTAATTGTTTTCCTTTTCTGGATGGGATATATTTTGCAGTTTGTTGTGAAGACATTTTCTGAAAAGAAAGAATAAATGTTTTAATATTTAGAATATAAAAATTTTAAATAAACATTTGTATGCAGTTTTCTTTTTGCTTTACTTTGATTATTGGTTATTTCTATATCATCTAGCACATTTTACATGTTTCTTAACTTTCCAGCACTTTACCTACTGTTGCACTTACCAGGAGTTGGAATAGTAATTTAGGCCTCTTGACTATCCTGCACTTTCCCTACTGTAGCACTTATCAGGAGTTGGAATAGTAATTTAGGCGTCTTGAATATCCTGCACTTTCCATACTGTAGCACTTACCAGGAGTTGGAATAGTAATTTAGGCCTCTTGAATATCCTGCACTTTCCCTACTGTAGCACTTACTAGGAGTTGGAATAGTAATTTAGGCCTCTTGACTATCCTGCACTTTCCCTACTGTAGCACTTATCAGGAGTTGAAATAGTAATTTAGGCCTCTTGATTATCCTGCACTTTCCCTACTGTAGCACTTACCAGGAGTTGGAATAGTAATTTACACCTCTAGAGTATCCTGCACTTTCCCTACTGTAGCACTTATCAGGAGTTGGAATAGTAATTTAGGCCTCTAGAGTATCCTGCACTTTCCCTACTGTAGCACTTACCAGGAGTTGGAATAGTAATTTAGGCCTCTTGACTATCCTGCAGTTTCCTTATTGTAGCACTTACCAGGAGTTGGAATAGTAATTTAGGCTTCTTGACTATCCTGCACTTTCCCTTCTGTAGCACTTACCAGGAGTTGGAATAGTAATTTAGGCCTCTTGACTATCCTGCACTTTCCCTACTGTAGCACTTACTAGGAGTTGGAATAGTAATTTACACCTCTAGAGTATCCTGCACTTTCCCTACTGTAGCACTTACCAGGAGTTGGAATAGTAATTTACACCTCTAGAGCAGCGACGGCTCGTGGAGGGAGTTACGGTGGGGCAGGAGGGCGGGGAGGGGGAGGGGCAGGGCGGAGGTTGCTAAAAACCGGCATATGGATAAATGCAGGTAAGTAAACAATTTAATTAATAAAACAAATTTCGTAGCTCGCACTGCATTGCATTTTGCGATGCAAGGCGCACTACGAAATTCGTTTTATTAATTAAATTGTTTACTTACCTGCAATTATCCATATGCCGGTTTTTAGGAACCTCCACCCTGCCCCTCCCCCTCCCCACCCTCCTGCCCCACCGTAACTCCCTCCACGAGCCGTCGCTGCTCTAGAGTATCCTGCACTTTCCCTACTGTAGCACTTACCAGGAGTTGGAATAGTAATTTAGGCTTCTAGAGTATCCTGCACTTTCCCTACTGTAGCACTTACCAGGAGTTGGAATAGTAATTTACACTTGTACATTTTTCAAAACTTTATTCAGTGCTGCGCTTACCTAGAGTTGAAATATGTATCTGTTCATTTATACTATGTGGTATTCTTTAGTGTTTATGCTTGATTCATATATGTATAATGAAAAATGTATTTCACTTACTGTTAGTTTTTGATCTTTGCTTTGCAGAAATGAGTTCTGGTAATTGCAGTTGGTTTTCTTTGATGTTGTTTTACTTCTGGTGAGATTGAGTCCTTAAAAAAGAAAAGTATGTGAAAAAATGTGTGATACATAATTTCTGAGGAGAGTGATTTTAATGTTTTCTTTACATGCATGAGATATAGAAATGAGGCATACTTTAGCACTTTATCTCCACTTTATTTACAGTAGCACTTATGTACAGTGGGAAACGCAATTTAGTCCTGTGGATTATCCAGTCTTTTGTGTATTGCTGCATTTACATGCATTTGGGATAGTAAATGTCAACTCTAGAGTATCCTGCACTTTCCCTACTGTAGCACTTACCAGGAGTTGGAATAGTAATTTACACCTCGAGAGTATCCTGCACTTTCCCTACTGTAGCACTTACCTGGAGTTGGAATAGTAATTTAGGCCTCTAGAGTATCCTGCACTTTCCCTACTGTAGCACTTACCTGGAGTTGGAATAGTAATTTAGGCTTCTAGAGTATCCTGCACTTTCCCTACTGTTGCACTTACCTGGAGTTGGAATAGTAATTTAGACCTTTTGACTATCCTGCACTTTCTCTACTGTAGCACTTAGCAGGAGTTGGAATAGTAATTTACACCTCTTGACTATCCTGCACTTTCCCTACTGTAGCACTTACTAGGAGTTGGAATAGTAATTTAGGCCTTTTGACTATCCTGCACTTTCCCTACTGTTGCACTTACCAGGAGTTGGAATAGTAATTTAGGCCTCTTGAATATCCTGCACTTTCCCTATTGTAGCACTTACCAGGAGTTGGAATAGTAATTTAAACTTGTACCTTTTTCAACACTTTATTCAGTGCTGCGCTTACCTAGAGTTGAAATATGTATCTGTTCATTTATACTATGTGGTATTCTTTAGTGTTTATGCTTGATTCATATATGTATAATGAAAACTGTTTTTCACTTACTGTTAGTTTTGGATCTTTGCTTTGTAGAAATGAGTTCTGGTAATTGCAGTTGGTTTTCTTTGATGTTGTTTTACTTCTGGTGAGATTGAGTCCTTAAATAAGAAAAGTATGTTTAAAAATGTGTGAGATATAATTTATGAGGAGAGTGATTTTAATGTTTTCTTTACATGCATGAGATATAGTATTGAGGCATACTTTAGCACTTTCTCTGCACTTTATTTACAGCAGCACTTATGTATAGACGGAAACGCAATTTAGTCCTGTGGATTATCCAGTCTTTTGTATATTGCTGCATTTACATGCATTTGGGATAGTAAATGTCAACTCTAGAGTATCCTGCACTTTCCCTACTGTAGCACTTACCAGGAGTTGGAATAGTAATTTACACCTCGAGAGTATCCTGCACTTTCCCTACTGTAGCACTTACCTGCAGTTGGAATAGTAATTTAGGCCTCTAGAGTATCCTGCACTTTCCCTACTGTAGCACTTACCTGGAGTTGGAATAGTAATTTAGGCCTCTAGAGTATCCTGCACTTTCCCTACTGTTGCACTTACCAGGAGTTGGAATAGTAATTTAGGCCTTTTGACTATCCTGCACTTTCCCTACTGTAGCACTTACCAGGAGTTGGAATAGTAATTTACACCTCTTGACTATCCTGCACTTTCCCTACTGTAGCACTTACCAGGAGTTGGAATAGTAATTTAGGCCTCTTGACTATCCTGCACTTTCCCTACTGTAGCACTTACCAGGAGTTGGAATAATAATTTAGGCTTCTTGACTATCCTGCACTTTCCCTACTGTAGCACTTACCAGGAGTTGGAATAGTAATTTACACTTGTACATTTTTGAAAACTTTATTCAGTGCTGCGCTTACCTAGAGTTGAAATATGTATCTGTTCATTTATACTATGTGGTATTCTTTACTGTTTATGCTTGATTCATATATGTATAATGAAAAATGTTTTTCACTTACTGTTAGTTTTTGATCTTTGCTTTGCAGAAATGAGTTCTGGTAATTGCAGTTGGTTTTCTTTGATGTTGTTTTACTTCTGGTGAGATTGAGTCCTTAAAAAAGAAAAGTATGTGTAAAAATGTTTGACACAATTTCTGAGGAGAGTGATTTTAATGTTTTCTTTACATGCATGAGATATAGTATTGAGGCATACTTTAGCACTTTCTCTGCACTTTATTCACAGCAGCACTTATGTACAGACGGAAGCGCAATTAAGTCCTGTGGATTATCCAGTCTTTTGTGTATTGCTGCATTTACATGCATCTGGGATAGTAAATGTCAACTCTAGAGTATCCTGCACTTTCCCTACTGTAGCACTATCCTATATTTTTTTCATCGCTGCAATTAGCTAGAGTTGGTATATGTATAAGGACTTTTACATTATCTAGCATTATTTAGTGTTTATGCTGTATTCATACATGTATTTCGAAATCTGTTTTTCACTTACTTTTCGGTTTGGATTTCTGAATAGCAGAAATGTGTTCTTCCACTTGCAGTAGGATTTCTTTCTTTCTTGGATTGGTGTGTTTTTCTGAAACATTTAAAAAAACATTTTTTTTTTTTATCCGTGTTAACTGATTTATTTTTTGCCTTTCAATTGCAGTGTTTTGTTTCATATAACATATTTTTATTACCTTTTAAATCGGTGTCGAAAATGTTTTTGAGGCCAGTTATGATTCGAGATAAAATTTATATGTAATATCTCTCTGTCAGAAAAAAAAATTGTAAAGTTTACTCGTAATGCGACCTTTTACATATAATAAATAATAAATTAATTTTTGGGATAATGATGTTGTACCTTATTTTAACTTTCGAAAACGGGTCGGTTTCCAAAATGAATGAAATATTTAGGTCTCTCGTTTTTAACCGTTCTGAATTGATTTCTAAGAGAAATATAATAAAAAAACAAAATATTAATGCTATTGTATTCTATTAAAATCACGTTTTACTCTGAAAATTATTTATTTTAATTTTATGTGTTACTTTATATTGGACGCATTTTTAAAATATGTCATTATTTTTCGTTTATCTTTATTTATTCCCAGTAATATTTCTCTTATATTTCAAATAAGAAATATAGTTAATATTATTTTAGTTTTTATTTATTTAACATGACTAATATTTATTGAGTTAACGTTTTCAGTAAACGTTACTTACTTGTAAATCGTTGGTATTCGTATTATTATGTAGATCAGTAACTTTTGATGGGATGACAGGGTGAAAAGGTCACAGAGTGGAATCTCACGTCTGCTCTCTCGGGTAGTTGAGGATCAACTAATTTCAAAATGGTGTCTCGCTACTATATATAAGTTTGGTGTAGTATCACCAAATTAATTGTAAAAATATGCGCTGGAAATCGTTTAAAATTTTACATTTATTTCTCTGAGAACATATAATTTAAAAATCAATTATAAGACGTTTATATCTCGTTATGTTTGCCGTTTTGGCATCCATTTTGGCTATTGTGTTGTGGTAATAAATCATTGAAATAATAGTAGGACTCAATATTGTGATACCTTTGCAAAATGGCGTCCATGAATCCTATATATATGTTTGTTTAATCCGAAAAGTTACATATCGTGTATAATAATAAGAATGTGTATATTTTAGTTTAAAAGAAAGGAAGTAAGTAAAATGTTATCATTTTTACTTATCGAAATATTAATATAAGTACTCGAGTATTAATTTTAATAATCGAGTAATAATTTAATAAATAAATAAATGGTAATCGTAATAATATGGTAGTTTTTCATGCCGTTTTTTAATACACTTACCCACCCAAAACCCCTATTTTCCCTGCATCCCGTTGCCAGGTTTTATTTTACAAAAGAAATAATAAATATATATTTATATATAATTAGTAAAAATACTCGAGTAATAATTTATTAAATAATAATCAAAATTAATACTAGAGTAATTATTTAATAAATAATTAATTGTTATTCGTAATAATATGGTAGTTTTTCATGCCGTTTTTTTAATACACTTACCCACCCAAAACCCCTATTTTCCCTGTATCCCGTGCCAGGTTTTATTTTACAAAAGAAATAATAAATATATATTTAAATATAATTATTAAAAATACACGAGTAATAATTTATTAAATAATAATCAAAATTAATACTCGAGTAATTATTTAATAAATAATTAATTGTTATTCGTAATAATATGGTAGTTTTTCATGCCGTTTTTTTAATACACTTACCCACCCAAAACCCCTATTTTCCCTGCATCCCGTGCCAGGTTTTATTTTACAAAGAATTTTTTTTTATATATATATGCGTTGTAATGGTACACGTTGTTAAATGTTGCGTTGTAATGGTATTTTTCCTATTAAAGTACTATTTTGCGTTGTAATAGTACTCGTTGTAAAAACATGCGTTGTAGTAGTATTCGCGTTGTAAAATCCGCGTTGTAACGGTATGCGTTGTAAAAGTACGCGTTGTAACATCATATATCCGTGCTAGGTGTTTTGAAGCTAATCAAGGAGGTGTTTGTCCTGATATGTACTGGGAGAGAGTTCCAGATTTTGAGGGCATTGCCTGAGAAAGAGCGTGTTAGGGCTTTTTGTTTGTAATTGTTTTGGGTGGATAAGACGCAACATGTTGGAGCTCTTTACATTTCTCGTCTGTCCTGCCTTAGTAAGTTTGGACACAAGGTAGGCTGGTTTTACTGTGTGAAGGACTTTGTGAGTGAGACAGGCAGTTTTTAAGCAGCAACAAGCTAAAATTGGGAGGCATTGTAGATTTTTTTTAGGGTGGGGGATGTGATCATGACATTTGATTTCAGTGACCATCCTTGCTTCTGAATGCAGTGTGGCTCATAAGGGAGCTAAGTATGACTTTGCACTGCAAGTGAGTGTGGTGTTTGAGTAGACTAGTCTTGATAGAACCATAGCTTGTGTATCAGTTATTAGACCATTCGGGGGGAGGGGGGGGGGGAGGCTTGCGTTTATGGAGGAGTTTAAGTTTGCAAAATGCACTCTTTACTGTATTCTATATGTGTGGGTTCATACTCAGACTTGGGTGCAGGGTGATCCCCAAGGATTTGACAGAATTAGCCAGAGTCAATTTGCAGTTAAAAGTATCAATGTTATTTATCTATTCTTGGAATTGGATGGTCTGTCCATTGTGTGATGGGAGGAGTACTTCAAATTTGTCTTGGTTGAGTTTCAGGTGGTTGTGTGATAGCCAGTTTTGGACTTTTATGAGAGTAGTTTGAGGATATTTCTAAATAGAGCTGTGTGCTGTCTGCATAGAGGTGTTATGGGATGTTTGGTTGTTTGTGTATGATGGTGAGGTGTTCCTTATAGGTGTTGAAGAGTGTAGGTGAGAGCACTGAGTCTTGGGAGACACTCCTGGCTATGGCAGAAGTATCTGAGGTTGTGTTAGGAGCATAAATAGGTAGAATTTATCAGCATCGGGCACTTTTGTGTTTGTCAGCCACCATATTCAGTATTATATAGTTAGCCATTTTCTTCTTTTTGATTCATCACTGTGTGTTTAGGCAATCTTAGTATGGCTGGTTATCGAATATTTCTCTTGTAATGTGTCATTATGGCACTCTAGGAGCCAGGGTCCTTTGGTTGAGCCAGTTCCAGTTTTTTTAAGGTCCAGGGATCCCAGTCCCGGATGGTATTGCCCAATGTAGTCTAAGATGTAGGTAGGTTTGAAGGGGGTTCACTCGAGGCACTGGACCTCTCCAGCCTCTAACTTGTAACTGCAGGGAATGGTTGTAAGTGTAGCTCCCTCCTTCTTATTAATGATTAAATATGCACGACGTGGTCTCAATTCATTTTCAAAAGGCAGTTTATTTATTGATCTTTTTTACACTTATTTTCTTAGTGTTTTGTTAAGTCCAGTACAAAGATAGTTTCCTTGTTGTTCCGGATGTTACTACCAGCACATTGCTGAAGCTGCACCAGCCAACACGTGTTTCGCCCAAACAGGTCGATTGGACCTGGGCTTTCTCAAGGCTTTTTAGAACATTATTGCAGCACAGTCTGGTTCATACATTCATCATTCAAATCAATTACATGTTTCAATTTTGTAATAATGATATCGAAGTTTCTGGCGTTGTACACAGAAAAAGAGTTTTAGGTCAATCCCTCGTTATCGCATCTTTAAACTTCGATAAAATCATTAGCCATTGAATAAAATATTAGATAAAATCAAATCTCATCAATGTGTCCATACGAACTGTAACCACTGTAACTTGTACATAAAATATTTTGCAATTTCAGCAGTGATTGTTGCCTTTGCACAAAACAATTTATGTTATTCAAGTAAAGCAACCTGGCTTGGCTCTATTCTGTGAACAATGAAAAAGAATATGAAATAATGTTTCACAACTAGTTTGACTGAAAGGGGGTGCCTTCAACTTATGTGTTAGGTCCCATGAAGGCAACTGACTAATTCTAAATAGAAACACTAATTTTTAGTGGTCATACAACATTCTGTCATGAATATAATCATTCTTTAAGTCTAAATTAAAATATTTTACATACAAAATTCAAAAGACGCAAGTAAAATAAGTGAGCCAATTCTAATTTGAGGTGTTCTACACTGGCTCATAATCCATAAGCTCTTCCTAAATAAGGCATTGTGCATCTGCTACAATGTACTTTGGAAACTGTTCCGGGTTTTTGAGCTCCAACACTAACTTCCTTGGAGACCTCTTTGGTCTAGTTCTCCTACTGTTTGGATAATTAAGTCAAAGACATGGGATTCCCTAGCTGCCTCCTGAAAAGCCACCTGAAATCAATCTGCCTTTCTCAAGACTCTGAAAACAGCTTTTTAGTGCCATTGAACCTGATTAGTACTGGGACTTGTTCTCAGAAAATTCAGTACATCGCTCGGTTACCTCATTCAGGTCATTGTTGTGCTCTATAAATCTTCGTTCATTCATTCATAAAGTCGCAATTCCAAATGTTTACTTTGGCTTTTTTTATCTTGAGAAAGTTTATGAGATATATATGAAATTTCTTGAAAGCTTTCTCTGTACAAGATAAAACCAGGTTAGATCTAATTGCTCAAGTATATGATGTGTTAGTCACCTTATTATTTTGACTTCGCAAACAATCAGCATTTTCTTGGATGTTTGTCCCCACTCCTACTAGTCTTCAATGCAGGAGAGACCATACTAAGGTGATTCAACAAACCATTGTTCAATACGTAATACATTTCAACTGTATAACCTGGATTAAATTCAATAATGTTGTTTTCCCACTTGCAGCTGAGGATATGTTGGAGCTAAATAAGGAAATTACTCAAGAAGAGGTGATGAAAGTGATTAAGGAAAGTAAAAGAGGGAAAGCCCCTGGGCCAGACGGCCTACCCGCAGAAGTATACAAAGCCTTAGGAAACACAATGGCCCCCACTTTATGTCATCTGTACAATAAAATTTTTAGAGGGGAAGTAACAATTCCAAGCTCATGGAATGAGGTAACTATTGTCCTAATACTTAAACCAGGGAAATCCCCCAAAAATATGGATGCGTATAGTCCGATTTCACTCTTAAATTGTGACTACAAATTCTTCTCTAAAATCCTAGCTGATAGGCTCGGTAAAATCATCCATAAATTGATCCATGAAGATCAAAGAGGTTTTATTAAGATGAGGTATCTAAAAGAACTCACTTACTCTTTGATAGGCATGATAGACTTAGCCTCCAAGTATGAATACCCCTTGGCAGTGATCACGTTAGACGCTGCCAAGGCCTTTGACCGAGTTAATTTTGTATACTTAAAAACTCTCCTGCACTATCTCAACCTAGGAGACAAATTCACGCAATCCATTTTTTCTTTGTATTGTGCACCGACATCGCGAGTACTTGTAAACGGAACTCTCACACTTCCTATTAGAGTAATGCGGGGCACCCGACAAGGATGCCCCTTATCACCTTTGCTCTTTAACATATATATAGAGCCTCTTGCATGTAAAATCAGAGCTTCAGAAGAGATACCCCCCTTTGTTGTGATGGACTGGTCAAAGAAACTTGGGCTATATGCGGATGATATTATTGTTTATTCTTCTAATTTAGTTGGTTCTTTGGAAAATTTAGTGAAGACAACAAAGGATTTTGGCAAGATCTCCGGGTATCAGTTAAATCAAGATAAAACTGAAATAATGACTTGGAATCTTAATACGGGAGGGGTAAAAACTACAGCAGAAATGAGATATCTTGGAGTTAGGATCACTCAGAAAATTGAAGATTTGGCAAAAACTAACTTTGATAGAGTGAAAAAAGAGGTTGGTGACACGCTAAAAGGCTGGATGAATTTACCCCTGTCAATATATGGAAGATCTAATCTTGTAAAAATGGTAATTGTACCTAAAATTACTTTCCTGTTTGAGACTATTCCGTTGGGGTTTAAAAAGGAATGGCTGGTTAAGTTACAGAGTATGATAACATCATTTATTTGGGCGTCAAAAGCCTCTCGAATCTCATGGAAGAAAATAAGGAGGAGAGTAAATAAAGGAGGGTTGGCGGCTCCAGATATACAAATTTATGCATGGGCTTTTTGTTTAAAAAACTGTAGGATGTTGTTGGGTACCCTTTTTAGTTCTCAGATCGGCGGACTATTTGGGATAATGCTGAAAAGATCAGGATATCACGAGTTTGGTTTTTTATATAAGTTTGCAGACCCTAAATTTTTCAAAAAGGTGAGACTCAAGACTTTGAGAGATTTGGCCGAGATATGGTATAAAATCAGGAAAATATCTAAACTCCCCTATTTTAGCCATATGGCTCCAATATGGGAGTCTCCTGGAGCTCCTTCCTGGACAAGAGATGCGCTAGCAATACATCTGAAAAAGGAACCTGCTTTGCAAAGGTGGAAAGATTTGTTTCAAGATGGCAATTTAATTTCTTGGGGTTTTTGTCAGCATATGTGGGGCCCAGTTTTTTCAAAATACAAATACTTACAGATTCAAAGCTGGGCAAATCATTTGGAATCAGAGATTGGAATGGAAAATGACTTTGAGTTAAAGTTGGAGACAGGGGCTTTCAAGAAGGAAGTAGCTTTCTAGTATTGGCAAATACTAGAAATGGAGGATGGATCATTCGACCTACCAGAGACCCTGTGGAAGGATAGCTTGCCAAGGATCGCGACAGAAGACCAATGGCAAGTAACTATGTGCATGCTATATAGAATTGTTAAACCCGCAAACCTAAGGCGAAACCTTTTATTTACCATTCACAAGGCATATTGGTCTCCGTATAGACTCTCTAAATTTAAGGATGGAGGGATTGTCGGATGTCCAAAATGTAAAGCTCCAAATGTTGATGACTTACACATGTTTGTATCTTGCCCAAATATCAAGCAATTCTGTATTGACGTGAGTAATTCTCTCTCCAAATCTCTGAACCAATGCATTGAGGTAAGCCCTGAATTAATTATTACTGGGAGATATGATTTACAAAATAGATTTTTGAATAATAATGTTAGACTTATTTTTTATGCCATGTTGCTAGCACGTCGAGAGATATGTAAACTATGGGTCTCGCCACTTAGTCCCATATTAATGGATTGGATTTTAGCTATGAGGTACATGGCTAAGCTTGATATGTTAGACCGCTCTAAAAGAAATAGAGGTTTTTGGATACCCTTCCAGTTAAATTTTGGTTGAGTTACATGTATGTTAAAGTCCGATGATTAAGCCCGTGCCTGTCTCGCTGGTATATGGACTATCCTAGAACGATAAATAGAGATGGTGGAGGACACACATGTTGGGTCAGGTGGTCAAGAAGGATAGTTTAGAGGAAGGCCAGACTCAAGAATATGTGTTGTCTACGCCCCATTACTCTAATCCAACCTAAGAGACAAAAACAGCCCAGTGGTGGATTAGAAAGAAGTTATGGGCGGCAAGACGGCAAATGAGGATAAAATAGGTAAAAAAAAATAAAAATAATGTTGTTTTCCAAAACACCATATTCTCATTTTCTGAAAGCAAACACATTTATCTATTGATAGGTCCTCTAAATTTCACACAGAAAAACTTGATTTGAAAAACACTTTTGCCTTTAAATACCAGATTCGCATTTTAGTAAATGCACGTTTGGCTCTGAAACATCAGCTCACAACAACACCTGCAAATACTCCTCAAAGCTACATTGTGCCCATCAGTAAAATCCATTCCCAGAACATTTTGTTGTAGTTTTTTTTCTTTTCAATGGATGCGACGCAAATGTTGAGATGTTATCACTGTACTTAGTTCCAAACACCAATCAATCAAATCTTGGATGAAGTGTTATCATTTTCACAGTATCATGGACGGCTCATTGCTTCATACCAGTGTGATATAAAAACAATACATTAAATTCTATGCATTCATCAACAGCAATTATATCACTCTTCCAGCAAAAAAATGAATCCCACTCTGAAAAATTGAAGCAGCAAAAACACATATACAGAATAAAATAATAGTTGTATTGAATGCTATTATCTGAAAAGCGGCTCGGGCGAAATTATAATTTTACCTGCCATATTGCCCGAATTTGGTAAATCCATGTTATGCTTGTAATGCAGAATTCCAGCCAGATTCCGTCAATTGTCGTGTGCTGAAATTATTCTGCCATTTGCACCACGCGAGGCTCCCTTAATGTGCGCTAGCGAGTGCAAGCAAGATTTGACGGCCCTTTGTGCGATTTCCACTCGTCACGGAGCCTTCCGGCTTCATTTTGTAATGCTGCCAGTCATTAGTGGTCAGGGCTGCTTCTCAAAGTACATTTTCTTCTCAAGTAGCAGCTGAGTCAACTCGAAAATACTGTTTCAACCAAATATTCTACTTGAACAGACTGTTCAGATACATTTTTAGTGCAAAAAGTATTTTTAATTATACTTTTTTTATCAGGAAGGAAGTGCCCCAGAGACTCCAACTTCCTCTTCCTGCCCAGGATGCTCCTCCCAGTGTGTTGTCCATATACTGGTTAATTTTCATTTGGATTTTGAAGTGAAAGGCAATGCAGTCTGCATGGAGAACATGGCCTCCCATTGCTGGGAGGCATCTTCAACAATCACAAAGCTGCCATTGCAGCGTTTTGATTGGCTTAGGGGAGGGGAAGGAGGCTGTCTGCTTCCTGTTCTTGCCAGAGGCAGGAGAGCAGAAGCAGGAGCCCCGAAGACTCGAGATCCGACTGGCGGAAAGGCAAGTTTAAAAAAATTGTTTATCATTAAATTGAAACTCCACCCTGCCTGCGTGACCCACCCCCTCTCTCCGCACGTGACCCCCAACATCCCCACCCACAAGCCTGACAGCATGCAGCAGTATATATTAGTACCTTTTATTCAATTTTTTAATTTGATTTGATTTTACCATGTGACTAAATCAGCCCAATGGCCACCCAGACATTACTGAACATTGGGTATATGAAGCAACTGTCTCTGTGGTACATGTTGTTTAAAAAACTTCTATGATTTAGGGATGGCATTGGATTGAATACAACATTTTTGTTTTGTATTTCAGTTGCCAAAAGTATATTTTGTTGGAGTAATACTTTGATGCCTGGGGAGGATGTGTGTTGTTGAAATTTTTTATAGCTGACTTAATTTTCATTTTTGGTATTGCTAAATTATTGGTAGTGTTTTCTTCTTTGTTTAACATGCATCCTTTTTTTGCTGTCCAAGTGGCCATTTTTTGTCTTGCCAGTGTGTGTGTGTGCATTTGTCATAGACCACCATTTTGTCTTTGTTCTCCATGGTATGTGGCAGGCGGCCATTATGTGTAGTCAATGTCCATAGGCCTTCATGCGTTCTTTGTTGTCCATGTCTCCTTGCTTGCTGTTATTTGCTTGCAGCCATATTGTGTAGCCAGCCAGTGTGTTTTTACCATAGGTCTGCATGTGTTCTTTGTTGCCCGTGCTTTCATGCTTATTGTTTGCCACGAGCAGCCATTTTGTGTAGTCGGCCAGTGTGCTTTTGCCATATGCCTACTTGTGTTCTTTGTTGTACATGCCTTCTTGCTTGTTGTTGTTTGAACATGTGGCAGCGCCTATTTTGTAATCCAGCCAGTGTGCTTTTACCATAGGCCAGCTTGTGTTCTTGCTTGTTCCTGTGGTTTGAACATGTGGCCGGCAGCCATATTGGATAGCCAGCCAGTGTGCTTTTGCCATAGCCCTACGTGTGTTCTTTGCTGTCCATGCTGTCTTGCTTGTTGTGTTGTTTGAACATATGGCCGACATACATTTTGTGTTGCCATCCGGTGTGTTAAATACTTTCTGTCCAGTTTTCAAAGCCATTTTGTAGGGACATTGATAGAAGAGTGCTATGCTATTTTGTTTTTTGTTCATTTTTTAAACTTCTTTCCCTGATATCATTTTATTGTGCTCGAGGGTGATTGAAGTATGTATGTATATACATTCTTTATATAATTTTATATGCATTTTTTCAATTTTACCGTGCACCTCCTTGCCACCCGAAGGAGTTCTCATAGTCCCTGGAGAGACACCAGCAATTACTTTCTTTTACGTTATTTGATTTTTCCATGCACCCCCGGCCTGTCAAAGGTCTCTTAGGCCATAGGCACACACCAGCATTCATTTTATCATTATTTTATTTCATTTTCCCCTGTACCAGTGGTGCACCCCCTGCCTGCCAAATGCTCATAGCTGCATTCATTTTTTAAGGATTATGCCATTATCCCCTGCACCCCCTGCCTGCCATAGGTGCGCACTAGCATTCACTTTTTAAAGGATTATTCTGTTATCCCCTGCACCCCTCTCCTGCCATAGGTGTCTCATAGGCCCTAGAGGTAGATAAAGTAAACTTTTAAATCTGTATGTTGTTTTCCTAATTGAAATATTATGTTATGGTTTCGACTGAATTGGATGCAATATTGTTCATTATTTCGGATAACCTCTCTAAATGATATCTGTATGAATAATTCAAACTACAAAGCAAAAATGTCCTGTTTCACTGATCGTTTTTCTTGTTTGTTTTCTTTTAGGTGCATAAGAGATATCACCTACAGTACTACCAGACAGAAGCCCAACACAGAATGACACCACACCACAGATCTGACTCCTTCTCTACTTCAGCTTGTGCAGTTAAGTGCCAACTGACAGAGTTTGAATATGGCCCAAAAGAAAGGTGTTCCTGCCAAGAAAGTTGCCAGTGAAGAGGAGAAGCAGCAGATTGCCACCACTGGTGTGCTGCCCTCCACCTTTTTCACAAAATGTGGTGTGCCTGCATTCTGGACAGCAAGCTGGGAAAAGCACTCCCGCATCAACAGCTGCACCTCCCCAACCTAAGCCCAAGCCCATATCTCTCAGCGAGGCAACCATTGCAGTCATGGCGACAAGCAGTGATTCTGAATTGGATTTGCCTCCGCTGAAAAGTACCCAATGATCGCAGTAAAGTAAGCAAAGTGGGAAACAGGAGTCACAGCCAGCAACAATTCTTCCAGAAGTAGGAACAGAACAGGCTTGGCTTCCTACTGAGCAAGCTGTAGCTCTTGAACGATTGGCTTCACGAGCTCTAGCAAGAAAAATAAAGGTTAGTCCACCATTTTCTCCCACACCCCCTTCTGATGATCTGATCATGAATTGGACCGCAGCTGAGTCCGAGACCCGCTACAAGAGACAAGGAAAAAGAAAAGTTCCTGAAAGCCTTAGATTATGGAATGTTACAGTGATAATGATGAGCCAGTGATTATCAGTATGGATGGCGGCTCAGAGGAAACCGAGATGGCCTCCTCCTATTCAACCAGCTCAGAGGGATGTAGCACTGGTTCGCTCACCACCCGCAGCTTCCATATTCCTAAGGCCCCCGGGGAGACCTGCATCCACCACTACCTCAAATGAAGTACGTAATGCAAAGAGGCAAACACACCCACCTACATCCTGCTATTCAGGCATTGGCACACTAAAAAGTTTTCCTTCCCAATTTGGGGCTTCTTTACAATTAGCAAGTAGGAAGACAACATTGCAATATGCTCCATTTGCCATAAAAGTGTTAGTCGAGCTAAGCAAGATTCATACTCTGGCACTGGGGTGTTATGAATGTATCTAGGACCCTAATTAAATATTCCTGATTTATGCCTTCATGCGGTTATGATAAATCATGTCCTAATGAAGACATACGAATCTTGCCCATATTCAGTAATAGCCCACGCAGCCCAAATACGGCAAGGCTACTTCCTTAGATTCCTAGAGAGCACAACGAGTTCTTTCAGCACACCAAACCTTCAGCAACCTGGGAATTCCCCATGTCTTTGTTTTGATTGGTCATTGAACTCCTGCGAGCACTAGGGGAACAGTCAGTTCTTAGTGACATCTTTTGTTGACGTCTTATGTCCAACCTCACGTCAAACACGGCACCTTCCAGGTATAAATATACCAACACTTGCCTTAAGCAAAGACACAGTGGTGTGGAGCAGAGCGGCTATCTACTTATCCGAAGCCCAGCTGATGCGAGAGCCGAAGGAAGCCACCCCTCCCCTTTGACACACTCGAGAAGCTGCCTTTTCTCACGCCGAGAAATCCAGCTCCGGTGTTTTCCAGTCACCCTTGCGGGTTACTGGGAGATCAAGTCCTAAGAAACGAGATACAAGACCTCCTTCATTCTATAACCAAGGTACGGAGCTGATTCAAACCTTAGAGAGAATTTTCGATTCAGATTCTTGGCAAAAACCCAACTTAACTTAAAACTGCAACTTACTTACTCCTTCCCACGGATTAGGCTTAGGTCAGGTACACCGGGGTAGGCGTATCTTAGAAGTACCAGTTGAATTCGTTAGTCAACATTTTCATGTATGTCAATATTTTATCTGTTTCATATGGCTAAGAAACCATATCAATGCTTTTACAGTATTATTTTATAATACTCCTTTTACTGTACGCACTTTACTTCATGATAAGTATTGCAATTGTGGCAATTCATTTCTCTTGCATGAGAAAGAAGACTGCTCAATAAAATAACACCTTTTATTGAAAACGCCCGTCTCTCTATTTCTCTGCACCCTGGTGAAATTAAGCATGCACGATTGACTAAGTGAAATAGCTGTCTATTGTTTTCACACGACTCTGAAGATATTCTCCTTATTCTGGGGGAGCAAAGTTGTCATGTTATATGGTTGTCAGAAGCTAATCCCTTCTTGTCTAAATCAGGGAAGTTAACCCCTCCCTATTCATTCGAGAAAGTTTCTAGTGAATTTTGAGCTAGCTGGCAAAAACTAATTAAGTCTAACATAGTCAGTAGAGACCTAGATGACCTCAGTCCTACGTCTACACTGCTGTTTATGTTATTCCAATGTGCAGAGCCTATTGGGAATATAGGAACTGCACTACATGGCGCCCAACGTTTGGTAAGGCGATAATCTAACGCAAGATACTAGAGTAACTCAGTCGTGCTTTTTCACACAGACCCCTTTCTCCCATAAAAACTCCAATAGACGTCTGGAGTGGGTAAAAGGTTAATATCCGCCGAAACTTAGTAGGATGAGAATCCTATGTATTAGTTTACGGTATAGTCAACGTTGAAGGATACAGTGTTCCAAAACATTGTTCACCTAAACTTTGTTTCCTCAAAACTTCCTCTGCAAGAAACTTTCATTAAACAATGTCAAATCACGGCGACAATAACGACACCGATAAAGCCGCAGTAAATGCAAATCAACCGGGTGTAGACCTTACAGGGTTTAATGAAGACGACCAGGATGCAATACTCATCCCGGCCAATATAAGAAAAACCATAACTATAAAACTTATAGAAAATGAGGTATCACCAAGAGGTGGTCCAGTTGTATTTGTGGTAAGGGCACATGAGTATTGGCAGACAGAGGTATTCTATTCCTGGATAACTTTTCCAGCAGCACATACTGTGACACGTGAGTTCCACTACTATAAAGTAGTGGAATCTCCAGAGGAATACTCTCCTTTCGCGGAAATTGAAATTCCACTAACATACCAAGAGCACCTGCTCTTATTTAATGGTGCCCTACAACATCAAAATCACATTACCAGGCTCGGTCCACTAGGTAGACCAGGAGCCACGTGGCCGGTTCTAGCCAGCTACACACCACACCCAGACATTGAAGAAATGTCAGACAGAGAACTTTTAGTTCAGTTAAAACAACTAATTAAAATACATAGACAATATGTCCAATATGTCATGCCGACTTCAACAGTCCAACCTGCAATTAAAATTTCTCAAAACACCCCTCATCAGGGGAATACGAATAAAATCACACCACAGAATATTCAATCATGTCTTGGAAAAACACCCGCAAAACGGCAACAAATTTCCTTTTGGTTAGCTCAAAAAATCACTCAGATAGAGGCAGTATTTCCTGATACTACCCCTCACGAAAAACACAGAATTCTGACTATCTGTCTCCCAATGGGGATTGCACCACATGTGGAGGACTGTGACACTTGGGGCACGGTCTTTGCTTCAATCTACACAAAAACACATGGTGTTCCGTCAATGGCGATTATACCAGATGTACTAGGACAGATTCAAAACGAATACGGTCCAGAACCTGCTTTAACTCTGGGTATGAAATTACTGAAAGACTTCAAGCAGGTCTCGGCTATATTATTAGCCAAGATAAAAGGAGAAGCAGCATGTGTGGCAATCCGCCACAAATTGAAGGAATCAGATATAACAGACCAACCTTTTGAGCTTGCTAAAATAATTGAAAAATGCTATGAAGAATTAGGCAGAGATAGTTTGGGTAGTAAACTAGTAAAACCCCAACTATTTGAAAATCCTGAAAAAACCTTTATTAAAAACAATCTCAATTCTCAAAAGAAGAAATGGGAGGGTAATAAACAAACTACTCTGAGAGATAAACAATTTCAGTCCAGAGGAAGGTCTCCACAACGGAGAAATAAATCTCCAGGAGGAGGGGACAAGTCTCCCCAAAGGGAGCCCTCTGAAAAAAGATATAACCTTGAGATAGGGATAAATTAAGAAAACCTGACAGATATCAAGATATTGATACACGTCCCTCTCGATCTTTTCAGACTTCCTCACAGAAATCGGAAAGAAGAGGACGGTCAGAACACAAGGAAGAGCACGTCAAGTCCAAAGACAAAGAACCTGCTCATCAAAGTAAAAAAATCACAATTTCCCAGGAAGAAGGTAGCAAGTATTAAAATTAAACACGCCGAGAATCCTGAGGACACAACTGAAAAACGGAGAGTGGGCCCAGACAATGCTAGACAGCCCAGCAGAAGTGACCATAGCTCGGTAGATCCTGATGAATCTTCTGGAGACAGTGGACACAAATGAATACATTCAGGTGGAAACTGCAGACATGCGAGTTAGCGTGCCCCATAAACTATATGAAATAAAATTACGTATAGAGGGAGATAAAACTAGGAAAATGAAAAGGACCCTTTTGGGAGAATCTTTCTAAAGGCTATGATGTCCTGTTAGCTGAAAAAGACTGGCCACCGGAGTTTGTCAGGGAGTGCCCTCATGGCGAAGAAATGATTATGCCTGCCTTCTCAAATCATATCCTGATTCATAAAAAATACACATTTGCCAGAAAATGGGCAGTGGCCCAAGCTCCTGCTTTGTATAAAAATCATGTAGGATGGGATGAGGACTCTCCTCACCACAACATCCAGTTACAAAATCAACCTACTGCACAAAGGCAGTACCCAGTTAAACAAGAATATAAAAAGCAAGTCAGGGAGATCTTAGAGCTACTTGAATATCAAGGGGTGATTGAAATATGCACCTCACAAATGAACAATCCTTTGTTTCCTGTCTCCAAGCCAGACAATTCATATCGTCTAGTTTTGGACTACAGACATTTAAACTCCTGCTGTAAAACTTTTGCAGTCCAAAACTCTCACAGTGCAGCACTAATGAATAACATTGTGCGCAAAAAATATAAAAGAACATTAGATATCTCTAATGGATTCTTCTGTCAAAACATTGCACCTGAAAGCTGGTATTTCACCGCTTTCTCAAAAATGGGGTCGCAAAAACAATTTTGTCGACTCTCACAGGGATTCAAGAATAGCCCAGGATTATTCTCAGCAAGGGTAACAGAATTACTACAAATGTATGATGATGAGGCATTATCCTATGTTGATGACATCTATCTTACAGACGATGACCTGGAGACTCACTTGAAAAGAGTGAACACCATAATACTTGGGTTTGCATCCGAAGGTTACAAATTCAACTTTAAAAAGTCAAGAATAGCCCATCTAACTGTCCTATTTTTAGGATATGAATTATCAGGTGAAGGCAAAAGCCTAGCAGACAATTTCCTAGAGAAATATGCAGTACTCCAAGCACCCAAAACGCTGAAGAATTTACAATCAATACTAGGTTTCCTGAATTTCGGAAGAACATACATTCTAAATTATGCTGAATTAATAAAACCTGATTTCAAACCAAATAATTGGACTCAAAAACACACAGAAATTTTGAGATCATTACAGACAGACATGTTAACTAAAACAAAACTGCAAACACGCGCAAACGAACGCAATCTGGTAATCCGAGGCATCCCAGGAAGATGCGGATTCACATACCGGACCTCTAATGAGGGAGAAACAGTACCAATAGCTTACAAATCACATTTCTACACTCAAGCTGAAATGAAATTCAGTTTGACAGAAAAAATTCTGACAGCGGTTTAAACTGCTGTAGCAAGAGAAAGAGCCCTAGCCCAAGCCAAGAGGATAACTGTTTATACATCAGAATCAGCCATTGAGGCATTGAGAAGCCCACACAATCTACATGCAGTGGCATTAGATCCGAAATGGATACAATGGGAAAATTCTCTTGCTGCAGAATACGTGAAACACTATTTTGATCCGAATATGAAAAAGCTAGAAAATCTGGAATACGAATATGAATATTCTCTGCCGACCGAAATCCTGCCTCTCGAACAATACACCTGTGTAATCTACACAGACAGATTTGCGCAACATTTTTTTGTGGAAAAGCAAATTTACAACAACGCGTGCGCGATTGTTAAAGGTCGTTGGCGCTTAGGTAAATTCAGACCAATGGTCACTAAAACAGAATCATTCAGAAACTGTACAGCTCAGCGAGCTGAAATAAGATCCCTAAAGATGGCGCTTGAAAATGCCGATGGCGAATTCCCCACACTAATAGTGTGCGATTCTCATTACTGCGTCCAATCTTACAATAAGAACCTGCAGGCCTGGATTCAAAACGGTTACATAGATGACACAGGCGCCACAATAAAGCATAAAAAACTTTGGGAACAAGTAGTTCTTTTACAGAAAGAACTACAAAAGACTCACGTGATACATACACTGAGTCATCGACGTGATGGCGTTCACGTTGCAGGGAATTCATTGGCTGATAGAGCCACAGCGGCGGCTGGTCAACCGGCTTCCGTAGCCACTAAAAAGCGTTCAGAAAAACAAATAGATGGAGAAACCATGCTGGCAGTAAAAGCCTCATTAAAATGCGACTATGCGGCATTACCTCTCAACTATACACTCAATAATACATACATAATTGATGCAAACTCCGTTCCGTTTGCTCGAATCCCTGGAGTGGGGGATAGAGTAATTCGAAACATGAACCAGAGAATCTTTTTGATACAAGAAGCACACATGGGATTGGGTCTGAGGCACCAAGAGATCTTAAAATCTCTGATAGAATTACAATCACAATACTGGTGGCCGGGGATGTGCGTAGAAATATACAATTTCCCAATAAATTGTGAGGACTGCAACAGAGATCGCAGTTGTGAACCGGACCAGGCACCAGCCCAGACACCACTATTAGACAGCATCAGGCTATCTATGCGCAGACGTCCGACCGGACAAATGCGGTCCCATAATTATTTAGACTAGATTCACTAAAGATGTGGCCCCAGCGCTCGGCTGAAGCCAGACCTGTTATAAATGATTTGCGAGTCTTTATCGGCACATACGCAAATGGCATGCTACATTCTGATCAGGGTCCTGCGTTTAGCTCTCGAGCTTACAAAGAGGCCATGAACAGCATGGGCATTGCATTGCGGTACTCTTCTCCCTTCCATCCTGAGGGAAATGCGGTTGTGGAAAGAAAAAACCGTGACATAAAGCAATCTATAACGGCGAGGGTATTAGGTTCGGGTGATGGGTGGGTCAAACATCTAACAAGTGTCCAACGTAGTCTTACCAATCTGCCAAGAAATTCTCTAAAGGGTTTCACTACATACAAACTATTGTTCGGCACTAGAATGAGATTCCAGGACTTAGACTGTCATACTTCAGTGGTATAAGGAAAAACCTTTGATATCGAAGATCGTTTGGCTGTTTTACAGGACTTGAATGAAACAAGAAAAAGTCTAAGTAACATAAAGTCTAAGCCAACAACCACTGTAGAACCACCTGTCCCAGCAAGACCTGTCTGGATTCCAAAGATTGGGGATCTGGTCAGAGAAAAAATTGCGATGAAGAAGGAATTTGGGCCTTCTTACAGAAAAGCAGTACCTGTCTTAGCTGTCAGCGGAACAAGATCAGTAGTACTACCGCCACTTGCTGGTAAAAAGGAAAAAAGAGTTGTTTCCATCGAACTGGTGAAACCACAATCATGTGGCCAATAATAGGTAGTAGGCCCAGTGGACTCCCAAGAAATAGCAGAAGACCAAATCTTGCTACAATCCAAGAGGTTCAAACTGAAAGACTAATCACTTTCGATAAACCATCAGTGAATAAAAAAGAACTATGCAACAAAGCCATGGAACTTGGGCCTCTTGAAACCCAAATTGCAACAGTTCAAGAAACACCAGTCTACAATGATGTAGCCTCGGACTATACAAATGTAACAAAAGAAAATGCAAAGATCAATGGAAATCCAGAAGCAATCCCACCAATTGACAGAACTGCATCTGGCTACTTTATCATCTTTGATGACTTTTCGGATGATCCGAGTGAACATGGAGACAAGCCAGCAACAAAAACTTTCAAAATGAAAATTAAAGAACTTTTCCATCAACTCAAAGAAACATATCTGATTTCCCCTTGGATTGAACTATGGATTGTGTTAGGTGTACTAATCTTTCTACTTTGGCTGATCCTAGTTTTAATTTTGGGTACATTTATTGATGGAAAATACAGTACAATGGACACAGCAAGTCAGAACATCAACTTGGTCCTGAAAACACACAGATCCTCTCACATAGAGAAAAGAGAACTATCATCAGTGAATATCACAGCAAAGCCTATACCTGGTGGTATAGCATGGGACAGAACTGACTATGAAATCTATGGCCCGGTAGAGCTCTTGAAGCATCCACATCAGTTAAGTGACTTTGTGATACCAAGTTCTTTCTCTGATGATTGGGACTTTGAAAATATTAATAATATGATGTCAGATTTAGAAATGTCAGCAAAATTTAAAGAACATGATTATTTACAGGGCTCATCGAATTATGAAGAGATGTACTGTTATAACCACTATGGTCATCATTATCTGCATAAGTCGGCGAATCCTAGAAATGTTTTTACGTATAATCAGTGGGAACTTTGTCCAACTCCGCCAATAGGCAGTTCAAAAACGTTTTATGAAAAATTCCCATACTTTTCAGGGTTTAATCACACTGATCCAGAAATGTTTTATTTCAAGATGTTAAATAAGACAGGAATGAAAAACATGCTGACAAATACTAAATTGATTTATTCTGAAAAAGTTTATGACAAAATGTCAACTTTTGGTTTTGAGTTTTGGAAAAACAACATTGAAACAAAAACCATCTGGGGAACAAAAGAATGGCAGGTACAAGGTCTAGAAGCATTATTCAGAGCCTGCATGATCCCAGAACAAATTATGTTCCTGAATGATACAATTCAGCAAACAACCTGTCTTGGCTTAGCTAAGATAAAAGATTTAAACAACCCGTCTATACCAAAACCTATGCCTGATAGAAACACCACTACAGATGAGGGGTTAGACGTGTCCTATATTTTAAAACAAAACAGAAAAAATCCCGATTAGAAAAAATGGTTGATCTGGCCCAAAGACACAAATAACTGTCAAAAAAGATTCCTGAACAAAATACAGGGGTTCAAACAGAACAGGCCAGCCCCTAGATATTCCCAGAGACAACATCCAGGGATAATAACAACATATAGTGTAGGAAAACTATGCCTTGACTGGCTACAGAAATCCACACTTCCCGAAATAAAGCAACACTTAACTTTACTTAAAGAAGGTGCTGACTTGCGAGATTTCATAATGGGACCTCGCAAACAGCGTCAAAAACGTTTCATATACACCGGTATATACACGCAGCTTACAATGAAGCTTGGAAATTGAAACAAATTAAAACTGCAGATAAAATACAGGAAATTGACCGTATAAATTTGGAGAAATCATTTTCTGTAGTAGACTATGCATTAACAACTCTGTCCTCCAGAATCTATTCACTGGACAGCATCGTATCATCTGCTATTGATATAATAGAGCAGGACATGCTAATGTTACAACATGGCCAGTCCCAATGACGTTCTATTGTACAGCTAGGTTGGACGTTACAAAACCTGCGTTCAGGCTATGTGCCATGGCGTTTAATCAACACAACGTCATTGTTTTCTATCTTTAACCTTACTGATAAACAAATCAGTTTGGCACAGAAAGGAGCAGACTATACGATACTGAGCATTGAAAAACTTGAGAGATTACTGTCATTGAATGGATAATACATGGTACCATTACAATCCCGATTACGACTTTTCAGTTTCAATACTGCCCAAAAAAAAAACTAGCAGGCCTGTATGAAAGGTTGGGTAAAGGATACATCAAATCAACCTGGAATTTACCTTATACACACAAATGTTACAGTGAAGGGAAAAAAGAGGTATTTCTTAGTGGTAATGATCGTAAAAAATCACTAAGCAGTACACTCCTGTGCCAAGGTATTAACCTGCATGGGGCCTGTGAAGGTTCTTCGAATAACCTTTCATGTCATCTTCAGGGCACCCCTACTACACAGACAAAGTCATTTTTCAGACAGCTTTCCAACGGTAGCTACGTTTTAATAAGCGATCACAGCTGCTGTGGCACAGTGCCAGGAAAAGCCAATCTCGTAACTGTGACGTCCAGGGTCATTTGCAGTATGCAAATATTGTATCCAAACAGCAATCCAGACATGGAGCCGGCAATATGGCCTTATGTGAATATCTCTTCTATTCGAATTGATACTTTAAGCAGAATGAAGTCTATTCTTTTACAGACAACTGTGCCTTTAACCTCGTCCAAAGAGACATATGACCTGCAAGTTGCAAGGACAGCGGCAGAGATACATACCCTATTATCGACAAATTGCCCGGTGCATTTCGTAGAAATGTTAAGTCAAATCTTAATCATGTCAGATACAAGTGGCATCGCACATGTATTTAGGACAATTTTTTCAGGACTGCTGACACCCTTCGAAGCAGTTCTTGGCATCTTCCCGAATTTTGTGCATTCACTCTTTAGTGGCCTGCCTCTTATTTTGGGACTTTTTTTTTTATTTTTGTTCATCCTACTCCGATATGGCAAGCCAAAACACAGACAAACCTCTGGCAACGATGGAAGAAACGATCCTAGCAATACGATACCGAGACCGTATCACTAAGGTCCTCGGATTGGCCCGGCTAAGAGATCTGAATACTACCTGGTTTCTTTCATTCAGACCAATTTGGCAAAATTGCATCTTACCTGTGCTTCGATGTCTGCTATGCGGAGAAGAATGGATGTTGGATGTCTGTCTTACACTACCATCAGCAGTACCAATGGATATTGACGCTTTGCTTTGTCCTGTAATGACTCATGCAACGTGTTGTCTCCAGCGGCTAGCTATTCTGATGACGGCATTCGTTGAGACTTCACCATTACGATTAAGTGGGGGTGAGGTACGAGAGGAAAGCGGCACCACACAGGTACAACCTTCTGTGAACATTGCTGATCCTGACATCGATGATGGCAATGCATCGCACATATGCACTATTTCCACCTTTTCGGAGTTGGCCCAACTTTCACCTACTGTTTTAGACACATTTTTTACCGGCCTATCAGAAGTAATGTTCTCCCCTAACAACGAGAATAATATTTGAAAAAATGAGCTTACAGCGTTCCCTGAACTCTGAATCCGGCCTTCAGTTTTTGATAAACAGAACTCCAAAAAGACAGTGACACTATTTTTTTCTCCCTTCCCGAGAACGAAATTTTTTTCCCTTAATTTCCAAAATATTTACCATTTTTGGCACATGGTACTCTGCTTAAAGTAGAACTATTCTTAGAGAACAGAAGTTCTATTTTTAGAGACTCTAGAGACAATATTTTGAATCAGCCTCTAGCATATGTACAATGTTATATAACATTATGATGGAATGGTCTCGACTTTTTTCTGTATTCAGAGCCATGTCATAAAATGCAATTTTTGCAATTCATTCAGCCTATATTCATATTTGCATTTCCTGAATGATAACTCTGCTTGAAAGCGTACAGTATAATACTCATTTCGTGTATCTATACCATTTCAAATGCATTTCATTGTATTTTGGGACGGGTTGGAAAACACATGCATACCTATATGTTTATATATTGCTTAGTATTTAGTAATGATGGACATTATACGTGGAGTGGGTGTTGTGAATGTATCTAGGACCCTAATTAAATATTCCTGATTCATGCCTTCATGCGGTTATGATAAATCATGTCCTAATGAAGACATACGAATCTTGCCCATATTCAGTAGTAGCCCACACAGCCCAAATACGGCAAGGCTACTTCCTTAGATTCCTAGAGAGCACAACGAGTTCTTTCGACACACCAAACCTTCAGCAACCTGGGAATTCCCCATGTCTTTGTTTTGATTTGTCAATGAACTCCTGCGAGCACTAAAGGAACAGTCAGTTCTTAGTGACATCTTTTTTTGACGTCTTATGTCCAACCTTACGTCAAACACGGCACCTTTTAGGTATAAATATACCAACCCTTGCCTTAATCAAAGACACTGTGGTGTGGAGCAGAGCGGCTATCTACTTATCCGAAGCCCAGCTGATGCGAAATCCGAAGGAAACCGCCCCTCCCCTTTGACACAATGGAGAAGCTGCCTTTTCTCACGCCGAGGAAATCCAGCTCCGGTGTTTTCCAGTCACCCTTGCGGGTTACTGGGAGAAACGAGATACAAGACCTCCTTCATTATATAACCAAGGTACGGAGCTGATTCAAACCTTAGAGGGAATTCTTGATTCAGATTCTTGGCAAAAACCCAACTTAACTTAAAACTGCAACTTACTTACTCCTTCCCACGTATTAGGCTTAGGTCAGGTACACCGGGGTAGGCGTATCTTAGAAGCACCAGTTGAGTTCGTTAGTCAATGTTTTTATGTATGTAAATATTCTATCCGTTTAAAAGTATCATATGGCTAAGAAACCATATCAATGCTTTTACAGTATTATTTTATAATACTCCTTTTACTGTACGCACTTTACTTCATGATAAGTATTGCAATTGTGGCAATTCAGTTCTCTTGCATGAGAAAGAAGACTGCTCAATAAAATAACACCTTTTATTGAAAACGTCCGTCTCTCTATTTCTCTGCACCCTGGTGAAATTAAGCATGCACGATTGACTGAGTGAAATAGCTGTCTATTGTTTTCACACGACTCTAGAGATATGCTGCTTATTGTGGGGGAGCAAAGTTGTCATGTTATATGGTTGTCAGAAGCTAATCCCTACTGGTCTAAATCAGGGAAGTTAACCCCTCCCTATTCATTCAAGAAAGTTTCTAGTGGCCTCTGAGCTAGCTGGCAAAAACTAATTAAGTCAAACATAGTCAGTAGAGACCTAGATGACCTCAGTCCTACGTCTACACTGCTGTTTATGTTATTCCAATGCGCAGAGCCTATTGGGAATATAGGAACTACACTACAGGAGGCTAAGCATCCCGTATGAAAAAATATCATGCAATCCTGTTGGAGAAGGACTTTAAAAAAGTAGCTGGTGGTGCTGATGGGAGAGGGAATCCAACTTTGATCATGGTGATAGAAGGAGGTGATGAGGAAGAATAGGATGGCAGCTTAACACAATGAAGCCCTGTCGCATGCAGTGTGCCAGCTTGCAATTTTAATAATAAACCTCACTGAAATCTGAACCTTTTCACAGAAGCCAAAAGGGGTGTGATGGTTGTGGCTGTTCCACTCCAAGGCTGACCTGGTCTGTATGTTTCGCGTGAAATCTGATGCCATTTGTTGTCTGGAGGTGCATGTTGCAGCATCTCTATGTGATTGTCACCATATTTGTGCCTGTCAGGGACCTCCAAATGGTACAAGACTCAGATGCAGACACCAGCACATATACAGATTCCCCCAAGACGCATATTGAGCCTATCACCTCATAGTTATCTCCCGAAGACACTTGTGTAAGTGGCACCACAAAAGAAAAAATTCCAAGCCACTATTATGAGCATGTTTAGGCAGGAGGGCCATAAGAACGCAACCACCCAACAGCACGTTTGTACAATGGTAGGCTGGCTAAAATGTTAGCGATCAACCTACTTCCTTTTTCTTATGTGGAAAGAGTGAGATTTGTGGGATTTGGGCCAGCCATCAGTTGCTGTTCTAGTACTCCATCATGATGTGCTGCATTTGGTTGGCCATGCTATACACACTATCCACCTGATCACAGACATGTTAATGAGTTGTCAAGCAACTAATTACATGTGTATCACTTCACACTGGACATCTTTTGTTGGGCTTAGGCAACAGCTATCTGCAGGTCTCAGCACTGAAGACATTTTATGGACATTCGGTGGCATGAAACAGTAGCGATGTTCGCCATGGAGAAATCCCATAAATCTGCAAACATCTTGCAAGACTTTAACAGCAAGATGTCATTTCAGTCATTCTTTTAAAGCCCAAAAGCAGTTGAGGATCATTCAGCATTCTAATAGAGTACCGGTTTAAGCCCTCATACAGGAGATGCCAACATAGTACATGTTACTGCCCTTTGACATTTTGTGCATGGGAAGTCAGCAAGGAGAGCAGTATGATGAGCCAAGCAATCCTGTTGTTGCATTTGCTACAGGACCAGTTAAAAAAGGTATCACAAAGGTTCACCAGTGTTAATGAAGAAGATAACATCTAGAATTGATTAGGGTAAGGCCCGGCTACTATTAAATGTTCCTATAGGAACACAGATTTTGCCATATTTGCGTGCAATCCATTGGCTACCCATCAGGGAAAGAGTTACATTTAAGGATATTGTATTAGTATATGATGCCTGATATCTATCGGGTCCTCCTACCTCAGAGCCATATTTGGCTTTCATAACCCCACAAGACAGCTGAGATCTGCCAATACATTTTTGGAAGAGATCCCCAGGATTCAGTGTGGAAGAGCAGGAGGAAGGTCTCTAGCATACCTTGGGTTGACAGCTTGGGATTAGCTTCCCCTGGAGCTGTGGACTATGAGTGATGTCGCAAATGTTTAACAAGAAACTTGAAACCTGGCTTTTTGTGCAGGCTTCGGCCTTTATCATATTCTGATGTCGCTGCTACGTGCTTGGACACCCATTGGAGTAGCCATGCATGGTATAAATTACTATCATCATCATCATCATCATCATCATCATGAGTTGGTTCAGAGCTTAATCCTTCTTTTGGCTGTTAATACAAGGTTTCAAAGAGATATTGTGTCCTCCAAAGAATACATCTGTCCCACAATACTTGATCCACAGAACAAAAACAAATACCGGCCACTTTCATTCCTTATTCAGAAGGGGATGTTTCACAATACAAGATTTGGATTTTTAAAATTTTTTTTTTAATTGGCATTTAGAATTAACATAAACACAGTTGGCAAGTCACAGTTAATTTTCCACACTTCCAAGCACCCCCCCCCCCCGCCATCCCACCCACCATCCACAGCTACAGCATCACAAACAGCAGTTCAATAATATCCAACTGCCACCACCAAACATAATATCACTACATGCCATCATCCTCCAAGGGGACTTCATAGGTCCCAGGCTCATGGCCCACCGGCTAGTAATGAGAGGCAGCGCCCCAATCAGCGGGGTGCTTAACGTGTCAATACGACCCCAAGCCCCCATCGAAACCATGATACTGCCCCCATTTCCCCCATACTCTGTAGAACTTTAGGGGACAACCCCTGGATTTGTAAGTCACCCTCTGAACCGCCAAGTATATATCCATCCCCCTCCTCCAGTCTCCCACTTGGGGGGTGATGGTGCCAGATCCCTTTTCGCCACCACTAAGGCCAGCAACGCAAAGATCAAAAGTGGGCTGCTCAGACCAAATTCAGTAGTTATTCCCAGTAGTACAAATTTGGGGTCCAGTACGAGCGTCGCCTCCAGTACTTTACTCAGTTCTCCCAATATGTGCGTCCAGTAAGTGTGAATGATGGGGCAATCCCATATGGTATGAAAGAAGGTACCTTGCGGGTGCCCTCATCTCAAACAACAGGGATCACTAGCTCTACCCATGCGGTGCATCCTGGCTCTGTTACAGTAGACCCTGTGCAATATCTTATACTGGATGAGACGCAGTTGGGATTTAATTGCGACTTCTCTATGGTGCATCAGGGCTGCCTCCCAGTCTTTTGTGTCCATTTCACCCAAGTCCTGTTCCCAGACTGCTCTTGGCTTCCTCAGTCTGTCCGGCGTATTATTATTTAGGGTTTTATATGTCAGGGATAACAGTTCATTGGGTACGTGTTCCTGTAACAAATGACCCTCTAACGGGGCATATTCAGGCAATGGGGAGGTGAGCGCCGGCTCAGCTTTTCAGGCATGGCGTAGCTGCGGATATTTGAGAAACTTCGCTGGGCTCAGTCCATACTCTGCCTTCAGGGTCCCATACGTTTTAAGCTCTCCTCTTGCCACCAGGTCCCCCAACGAGATCCCAATATCATCCCACCCGCAAAAGCCGGTGAGCTGATGTAGCTCTCTCAGTCATCATCTTCGTCGCCCTGTCCCATACCCCTATAGTTATTTGTGTGGCCGGGAGCAGCCGTCGCTTCCCGACTCCCCCATACAAATAGTGTAGGCTAGTGTGGCATGCCATGGTGTCCTTTCAATCAATCAATCAATCATTACATTTGTATAGCTCACTACTCACCCGGAAGGGTCTCAAGGCGCTTGGGGAAGGGGTCCGCTATTGCTCGAACAGCCTCGTCTTGAGTTGTCTCCTGAAGGCGAGATGGTCCTGGGTCCTGGGTCTCCAAAGGTGGATGGGGAGGGAGTTCCATGTCTTGGCCGCCAGGTAGGAGAAGGATCTTCCTCCGGTGGTGGCTCTTTGGATGCGTGGTATGGCAGCGAGGGCGAGGTTTGTAGAACGTAGCTGGTGGTGGGCGTGTAGAAGGTCAGGCGGCTGTTGAGGTACTTGGGGCCCAGGTCGTGGAGAGACTTGTGTGCGTGGGTGAGGAGCATGAACGTGATCCTCTTGCTGACGAGGAGCCAGTGTAGGTCCCTCAGGTGTCCGGAGATGTGGCTGCGTCGGGGGATGTCCAGGATGAGTCGGGCGGAGGCGTTCTGGATGCGTTTGAGTCTTTTCTGTAGCTTGGCTGTGGTTCCGGCGTATAGGGTGTTTCCGTAGTCCAGACAGCTGGTGACGAGTGCCTGGGTGACCGTCTTCCTGGTTTCGGTCGGGATCCATCGGAAGATCTTGCGGAGCATGCGTAGGTTATTGAAGCATGATGAGGAGACGGCGTTGACTTGTCTGGTCATCGAGAGGGAGGAGTCCAGGATGAAGCCCAGGTTGCGTGCGTGGTCTGTTGGCTTGGGAGTGGTGCCCAGGGCGGAGGGCCACCAGGAGTCGTCCCAGGCAAATGGTCCCAGGATGAGGACTTACATCTTGTCTGAGTTCAGTTTCAGGCAGCTGTTCTTCATCCACTCGGCGACGTCTTTCATCCCTTCGTGTAGGCTGGTCCTGGCGGTGGCGGGGTCTCTGGTGAGGGAGAGGATCAGTTGGGTGTCGTCGGCGTAGGAGATGATGTTGAGGTTGTGTTGGCGTGCGATGTCTGCAAGAGGTCTCATGTAGAGGTTGAAGAGGGTGGGGCTGAGTGATGATCCTTGCGGTATGCCGCAGATTTCTTCGGTGGCCTCGGATCGAAATGGGGGGAGGCGGACTCTCTGTGTCCTTCCGGCGAGGAACGAGATGATCCACTCTAGTGCTTTCTCTTGGATGCCGATGTTGCTGAGGCGTTGAACTAGGGTGCGGTGGCAGACAGTGTTGAATGCTGCAGAGAGGTCCAGGAGGATGAGGGCCGCTGTTTCCCCGTTGTCGAGCAGGGTTCTGATGTCGTCGGTGGCTGCGATGAGGGCGGTCTCGGTGTTGTGGTTGGCTCGGAAGCCGGACTGCGAGGGGCCAGTCTATATATGGTCCGCAGACATGTGGAGCCACTCATTTATCGGTGCGAGGTGTTCAGCCCAATAATATGCCTCCACGTCCGGTAGGGAGATCCCTCCATCATATTGATTCCTCAGAAGCATAGCTATGGCTATTCTTGGCTGCTTCCCTAACCACAATAAGGCACGTAGTTCTGCATTTATTACTTGGAGTGTCTGTCTAGGGAGGGGGAAGTATTCATTCTCTATGGCATACAGAAAGCGGGGCAGTGTGGTCTTCTTAAACTTTGCCACCCGGCCTAAGACCGTAATGGGGAGGGACTTCCATCTTAGGGCATCATGCGCAAAGTTCCTAATCACTCTCCGGATATTTTTTGATAGGAAATATGTTTGTCGGTAGTCAGGTAGATCCCCAAATATGTAAACCCTGACTAGGTGACCTTAAGGGAGCCCGGTAGCGAGGGCCACTCTTCCTCCATGCGAGGGCTATTTAAGATCGATTTGTGCCAGTTTATCATGTACCCAGAGAAGGAACCATACCTATCCAGGAGTTTGAATAGCACAGGGACCAATGCAGCCGGTTGTGTCACATATAGGAGAATATCGTCTGCGTAGAACGAAATCTTTTCCACCTGCAGGTCAGCCTGTGTTATAAGAAAGCCTCACACCTCTTCTGGCTTGTGGATCTCACAGGCCACTATTTCAACAGTAAGAGCGAATAACAGCGGGGACAAGGGACATCCCTGCCGGGTCCCCCTCCTAACAGGAAAGTTGTCAGACAGCATTCCGTTCACTTTAACCCAGGCTCTGGGGTCCGTGTATGAAAGTCCTACCCACTTCCTAAAATTGGGGCCGACCCCGAATTTAACCAGCGTCGCCTCCAGAAAGGGCCAGTGAGCTGCATCAAGCGCTTTTTCAGCATCAAGGTAGAGGAACATATGTTGGTCCTCCCTCTGCTGCACTTCCATAATCCAGTTAAGGGTCCGCCGTAGGTTTTGGCTAGTCGCCCTGTCCGGCAGGAATCCCGTCTGGTCCTGATGTACCAGGCCCGAGATCACCTGGCGCAGGCGAAAGGCCAGGACCGTAGCCAGGAGCTTAGCCTCCACATTGAGGAGGGAATTTGGTCTGTACAACGCGCAGGCATCAGGGGTCATGCCCTGTTTGTATATAGGCACGATCATGGCCATTCTCAGGTCAGATGGGAGCATACCCTCTTGGGTTGCGTCTCTAAAGAGTGCCTGGAGGTGGGGTATCAAGGGATCTGTTCCTTTTTTAAAGAATTCCGCCGGGAGTCCATTTGACCCCAGGGCCTTCCCCGGCCGAAGCCTAGCTATTGCTTCTCTTATTTCTGTGGCCGATATGTCAGCCTCGAGGGTCTCATTATCTTCGTCTGTTAAGACTGGGGTGTGAATTTTTTGCCAGGTAGGATATGATTTCGTCCGGGCCGCCCACTTCCTTGGCTTTATAGATTTCCCGGAAATAGGATGCAAATGTCTGGGCGATCTGGGAGTCCCCTTTCTATAACTGTCCCTGTCCATCAACCACTCCATCTACCCACCGGACATCCCTTTCCCTATGGCTCAACCACGCCAGGAGCTTCCAGAACTTTTCCCCAACATCGTACAACCGGTGCAGGGTTGTGAGGGCCTGTGCTTTTGCTTCATTCGTTACCAAATCCCTATACTGGTGTTGAGTATCCGGCAGGCGCCGAAGCACCTATGGGTCCCTACCTGCCAGGTATTGCCATTCGAGGTCTAGGATTTGGGTTTCCAGGGTATGTAGTTCCTCTTGGGATTTCCGCTTCTCCCAAGATACCCTACTCGGAGCCCTATCTCGAAGCACTGTGTTGTATGCTTTCCACATGGTAACCACTGACTGTACTGAGCCCACATTTTCCGCAAAATACACCGTCGTGTCTGCCCTGAGGCCCTGCATTATCTCGGTGTTCTGCAGATCCCATGTCGTCAGTCTCCAGCCTCCATCACAAGGTCATGGCCTCCCTCCCAGCCTGACTAGTAGTGGCGAGTGATCTGAAATACCCTGGGCCAGATATTCGGCTTTGTCAGCAGCCCTAAGTGCATGCTGGGGGAGGAAGATATAGTTCAGTCGGGAGTGTACTTTATGTGCCCCTGAGTAATATAAGTAGTTACTGCATCCGGGTGTAGCCATCTCCACATGTCTGTCAAACCTAGGGTACCCATAGTCCTGGCCAGTGGCGTTGTTGGGGAGCCGTCATCTCGAGACCCTGACCAGTCCATGGGGTGGACATAACATCGTCAGCTATGATGTGTAGCATATCCGGTGTGTCCAGTAGAACCTCCGCCAACCCGGACAGCATCCTAACCTGGAGTTTTGGGGAGCATAGACTGAGAATAAGGTGACCCGCTGTCGCCCCATGTTCCCGTCACCCCTACATAGGTCCCCGGGGGTCTGTCCAGGTCTGAGTCACGGTAAAGGGAGGCAATTTTTTTATTAAGATAGCTACCCCCCTTGATCCCGCCGTGTATCCCACATGAGCCAATACTTTGTAAGCTCCTCTTGCCAAGAAACCACATTTCGTTCCCTTAAGGTGGGTCTCCTGGAGGAAGACTACGTCCGGCTGCAACCGTTTAATATGTGCTGTTACCAGCCCTCTTTTAATCTTGTCTCCCAGGCCATTTACGTGCCAAGTGAGAACCTTGCAGGGGCCCATCACCCATCCACCCTCAGGGGTTCCATGTGTAGTTATGGTGGCCAAGTCGTGGAAGTGGTCAAGTGTGTCACGCGGGTGGGCCTGGCGGTGTGTGTGCCTACCAGAGTGGAACTGTGTACATTATGCCAATCAAACAGAAAACAAAACACAAACCAGAACGTTCCCAACCAGAAAACCACCATGACCCCCCCTCCCCTTCACCCCACCCCTCTTCCTCCATGACTACCTCCCGGCAACATGACAGGAAGTGGACTCTAGGGCAGGCAGAGGACTGTCGCCCTCCCTCGCCCAACTCACACCACAAGTTCCAGCTCCTGTGGGTGTCCCAGAACCATCAGGGCAAAGCCTAGAAAAAGTGGTCGAACGTTTCAACACTAGAAGAGAAAGAGCGAAAAATAGAGAAAGAATATAAATCAGCAGAATAAGATAGGAATTAGAGAGGTGGAGATAAGGGAGTGCGTGTCCATCTGGCACGCTCCACCTGAGTTGTGCAAATCATGGTCAATCCTGCAGGCCCCCGTTCATGAGTTAGAGTCTGGAGGGTGAGACTGGGATGCCCTGGTGCCAGCCAACATTGCTTGTTCCAGTGCCAGAATCTCAGCCACCAGGGGGTGTATCGAGGGGTCCAACACCTCCTCCCCTCCAGAGGAGGACTGGCCGCTTTCATTGTCAGCACCTCCTTCCGCTCCGGTATCAGTCCGGTGCCGCTTGGAGGAGCAGAGCGTGCGGGCACCAGCAGTAAGTCTGAAGTCAAGTGATCCACAGGTGCAGCGTCACCTTCTTCCCAAACCCTTTTGAACATATGGGGTAGCTTCAAGGGTGCGACCCTTTTGCAGTTAACGAGGTCAGAGTGAATGGTGCGAGTCCAGAGGTCGGTTGCCCGGCTCACCTGAAGGCACTGGCCCACCTATCTGCGTTTCCAGTCGCCTCAAGGGAGGGACGTTCCTCAACCCATTACCAAGCCTCCTCTGGCGTCTGGAAGAAGTGAGATTTGCCAAGGAAGAGGACCTTCAGTTTTGCCGGAAAAAGCAACATGCATTGGATTTTGCGTTCTCTCAGTTTAGCTTTCACGGAGTCGAATTAGCCCCTCTGCTTTTGCACTTCCCTACTGTAGTCTGGGAAGATCATTATACGGGTATTTTCATGTCAGATGTCCCCCAATTTCCGGGCCTCTCTAAGTATCATATCCCTATCTAGGAAGTTAAGGAAGCGGGCTATCACTGGCTGGTGCTGGGCCCCCACAGGTGGTTTGGCCAGCAATGCCCGATGGGGCTCCTCTATGACAAAACAGGAGGAGAATTTGTCTGGCGGGAAGGTATTCAGTAGCCATGTATATAGAAAGTCCGGCATATTTGTCCCCTCAATTCCTTCTCTAAAGCCCACGAAACTGAGATTATTATGTCAGGCCCTGTTTTCCGCATCATCCACCCTCCACAACAGGTCTTTATGAGAGGACTGAAGCTCCTACATACCTTTATTGAGGTAATGTACTAAGTCTTCCACTTCGCCCAGCAGCGTCTCCGCCTCGGTGACTCTACCAGCTAGGTTTCTGGGGTCCTGCCGTAGGAGGGCCACTTCCCTCCCCACCGCACCAATCTGGCCCTCCAGCTCTGTCCTGGATGCCTGGATTGCCTGGAGGAGGGTATCCATGTCAGATTGGGCGCCCAGGCGTTCCTCCTGTGGGGGGGCAATGACCTTCGCGTATTGGTCCATCTTGACTTGTCTCTGTGGTTTCGGGCACCCGTCACTTCTCATCCTGTGGTTCCTTAGGTCAGCCTCTGCCTCCCTGTGCCCAACAGTCAGCAATGCGCCCAGCTTGCGGTGCAGGCGATGGCCGTGGCCGGATCACCGGAGTGGAGGGAGCATCAAACCTCCCACCGCCTCCCTCTTCTCTCACAGGCAGGCCACCCTGTAGGCGAAACTCACCAGAGCGTCCTCACCCGATTCAAGGCCCACTTCCGCCAGGCCAGATGACCACCTTCAATTCCAATGGGCTGCTCCACTCTTCAAATGTCGCCCCTCCAGCTGCGTCCTCGGGCCCAGCCCAGTAAGTCAGCGGCGTCACCCCCACTGTGTCAATGGGGGGGGCAATCCAAGGGCTCCCACAGCCTCTGCCTACGCTATCACTGCTGTTATATGCCAGGCTGAGGGGTCGAAAAAAGGGGGGAGGGGCTCCGCGCCTGCTCTGCCAGTATGTTCCAGGGACTTGCCTCCCCTCTCCCGCAGCTCCTCACCATCTCCGCATCTCCAGGCCAGTGCCCCCTCTCCAGGCCGGGAAGCCTCTGGTCCCTGACGAGGCTCCATCTCCTGACATTTTCAGGGCCGTTCCCTCTCTGTTGCTGGGGCCCCGCACTGCCAGGGGCCCCTCACAGGCCGCCAGATACTCTATCGCCGCTTCCAGTCACTTCAGGCAGGGCTCCCGCCCGTGCCCCACTCAGGGCTACACCCGCGGTGCTCTGGGCCCTCCTGGCCGTCTCCGAAGCTCCACTCCCGGTCACCAACTCGGCCTCCAGTCTCGGTGGAGGAGGGGCCTCCTCTCTCAGGCCCGCAATGCCTCACCACCCTCCACCGGATCTTTGGCGGGTTAATGAACAGCCACTCCCGGGCTCTCCGTTGCGGGCCAGGATTAACGTGCAGTCGGGGCACCGCGAGCCTTGTCCGTCTCCGTGTCCACGATTCTGCAGTCGCAGTCTGCGAGGCTGGGACTCTGCCTCTCAGGCGTCACACAACGCCATCTTGGATCTTCCTGGCGCTGCTGAGCTGGTTCAAGTTTCGATCGTCAGGGCTCAGCCATGGCACTATGTCTCTATGTCATCGCTGTAGGGACCCTGATGCACAGTTTAAGGGATTTTGAGGTGGTCTCCAGGTCTGCAGGGCACCTGAATCGACTTTGGATAAAGCTCTCAGCCGGAGCTCAGCCCCCTCAAGACTTGGATTGTTGATCAAGCGAGTGACCTGGAAAAGGAATGGCTAAAAGTTAGAGTCCCAGTCAGAAGTTCTGGTATGTAGCTTTCAATCTCCATAGAGGGCAGTGCCATTGTCTCACAGTAACCAACTCCAGCAACACCAGCAACAATGCCAGCAACAACACCAGCAACAGAAGAATCACACTCAACCTCTATGCAGGCTTGGTTTCAAGTGGCAGGGCTTAAGTCTAGTGTAGAGGAGAAGAAAATAAAGGTCAAGCAAATGGTAGTGCCAATGACCATTCAGAGGATGGTCCATGACAATCTGCATGACCCAAAAGAGGTCTACCTGCATCGAAACCCATTGGTGTAATAGTATGGAAAGATGCTCCAATGGCCAGATCCCAGCAGGCTGGCAATAAATTATCTGGGATGTACTGTAGCCAATGTGTCTTCTGAGCATGTGTTCAGTGCAGCTGGTGCAGTAGTCACAGTCCGATGAACCAGTCTTTTGCCTCAAAATATGTAGAGATTGACCACGATTAAAATAAACAAACACTTTTTTAATGAGTTTTACATAGCGCAAACGCCAACCGAAGGTATTGGAGCACTTTACATGAGCACCAGTTTTTGTTTTTTGTCACCCTTTTTATTGGATTTTACATATTCAAACAGGGTATACACCTTCCAGCAACAGTAACAGTTATTTAGCATTCAGTGTGCTGCATTACCATTACAAAATATTGACAACAAGGTGATTAATTGTCCAAGTGTGCATTATATACGTAAAAATTTATGTATGCTTAGTAAAAGCGGGTCTCGTATTGGGCTGCTTGATTCTTGGGTCTGATTAGTGCACCCTTACTGGTCTTATGTTAGGCTAGAAGAAATCCTTTTGTCCAAACTGACTGGGGAAAATAACTTGGGGAAATTGGGCTAGGAGTAAGGGCGTTGGTCTTTGCTAGTCTAGTGACACGAGGTGACAAGCATGGAGTTCCAGTGGGAGTAAGGGTGGCATTACCTGCTCAGAGGGCTCTTGTACGGCGCAGGGCGATGCGGGGCTAAGCGCTGCCTGAGTAGCTGTTAGGGTTTCTGCGAGGGTTTTGCCTTATTGCTTGAAGCTATGAAGGAGCATCCACCACTCCATGGATTTGGGGCACTGTCGTGTTCCGCCCGCCTCCTCCACACTGATTGAATCTTCTTCTGCAGCTCCCCATTTCTTGACCGCCCCCCACCATGTTGCTATCGGGGGCCGTCCGAAGAGCGCCAATGCAAAGTGATGCTTTGCTTTGCTAGGAGTAGGACCAGTATCTTAAAACAAGTTTTTACCTTTTTCTGCTTAAATATCCTTAGGGCGCTGGCCTCCCGTGTGGCAAGGCCTGTAAGGCCTGTGACTGTCTGTATCGTGGCGTGTACTCCTGCCCAGTAGGACTTCAGTGTAGGGAATGCCCATAACATATGGCGGCTGGTATGTGGTAGTGGGGGCATTCAAACTGCATTGCAGGGAAAAAGCGCTTGAGTCGTTCCGGTGTGAGATACGCACAGTGTAGTATGTTGAACTGGATATTTTTGAAGCACTGGTTGCGTGATAGTTTTTTGTGGTGCTCTAGTGCAGTTAGCCATTCGTTATCGTGCAACGCCCGCCGAATTTCTCCTCCCACTTTAGTCATCACAGCACGTCAGGTCTATCTCTCTCAATCTCATTTGGTACTCCGAGCCAATAACAGTACTATCGCAACAGCCAGAAGAAGAAAGTTATGAACAGTGCCTATCCATTTAAAAGGGAAACAGCATATCTATAAGAGGCCTACTATACCCTGTGGGCTGGAGAGAGGTGCTTTGATTTGGGAATTGTGAAACAATGTGCCTGCTCAAATCTCAAACTCCTCTAAATAAGTGGTTGTGGTCTATGGGGGGCAGAAACTGTACACATGTCAAATGATGGGTGCACTCTGATGGACAGACTCGGCTGTTATGACAGTTGACATTTGTGAAATTGATCAGCCAGGTACATGAAACTACCTGCCTGACATTGGTTGTATGTAAAATTGTTCTCATTTCTCAGTTAATCGCACATGACTGCACCAGCCTATGCTCTTTCTCTGCCCTCTTGGTCCTCATCAAACATGGAGCTTACCTTCTCCTTTACTCTACAATATTGAAAGTATTCATTTACTTTTTTGCAATCCACAGACCTTCTCTTCTTCTGCATGAAAGTACCGAAGAACTCCTGCTTAATTACTGGACTCAGTTAGTCCTGCACCCAAGGCGGAGAAGAAGAATGCAGATGCACAGTCTATTTTGTCATTAATATACAGTATCAATTTTCTTTGCTTAATCACAGTTTTTAGAACTGTATGAGCTTTCCTAATATGTATTTTTCAAACCTAGGTGACAGAATATTTAGATAACATGGGGCTGAAAGATTGATCGCAATGCATTTATTAACCAAACTGTGTCATTCCTTCATTTCCTCTCAGAACAAATTTGATGATAATGTACTTCTCATCGACCTGATGAATGTTGTGTTTGTCTTTGTCACACTTTTCCACAAATATCCCCATACCCGTCCATTCCTCAAACCCCTAAACCTCTTCCCCGAGGCTGTGTAATATATAGAGGTGTGATTTACAAATGTTCACAGTTAATGGATCACACTCTTGGTGGGGCAGGTGTGGTGAAAGCAACACCAACTCACAGCAGGATCTTTTTACCTGAACAATAGCCAAAACCAGCCCCACTTACCTACTAAGGCATGAAAGGATTAACATCAACATAGTGCAGAGTCAGAACAGCATCAGTCTCATGATAGGTCGTACAAGTGTGCAGTATCTGGCCTGATTCACAAAGTTAAAGTTACACTTTTGGTATACGTTCACTCTAGCAGCGGAACTGCCAAAAACGTTACGATTGTGTGTAGTAACCTTATGAGTAGCAACTAACTAATAGTAATAGCAACTCCTTTTAAAGTGAGAGGAATAATGCACTACTTGCAAAGTTACTACTCATAAAGTTACTGATGGAAAAGTTACTAGTCGTACTTGTAAACTTACACTTCAATATTAAACTCCCACCAAAACTGTAACTTTGTAAATTAGTCCCAGTGTTGCTCACAAAATCTACCTCCTGAGTTTTGACTCGATGACCTTGTAATTTGATTTGTATTCTTTAGGTACTAGCTCCCCATATTGCTTAGAAGTTACAACTACAGTTTTTGTCATGGTGGTCTGGTCTCAGTTATTGATATCCCATTAACTCTGTGTTTTTCAATCTAGTTGCCTGTACTGGAGAAGCTTGCTGAATCCTACAGTTGGAGTTCACCTCAGTTGGAATAGGGGCGAGTGGGACCTCGCTTTGTGATGCCTTCCCTGTTAGCCCAGGTAAACTAATACCACCACCATTAAGAGGGCCCTTTTGCAATACCCTGCAATAGGGTTTGGGAAGATTTCAAGAAGTAGCTACCATCACTTCAAGGAAGAACTTGAAGAGCAAGTTAACTTAACAACTTAGTACTGACGTTGTCCTTTGGAAGGAGGGATGGTATTACATTTTTGTATATGTTTTTGGACCCTATAAGTGGTAAAAAAAAATAGTTATAGAGGGTAGGACAAGGCAGTAACTAACTGCACTAACGAGTATACCGCATCATTGGTGGGTGGGTGTGGCAAAAACTCATCAGGCAATAAAGTGAAACAGAAGTAGGCTCTTTTCTGTTAGATGGTGTGTCGCCATACCAAGTAACTGTGAAACAGTTGGATGCGTGTGTGAGCGAATGCTATCGAAGACACAAGCTAGAACAAATCCCATCAGCCCACCCTTATGGTGGAGTTAACGTCATGTGGGAGTTGCTGATCATTCCATACCACGTCCGACCATATAGTGCCGGTGCGGGAATGGATGTCGTAGTCTTAGCCATATTGTCCATCATAGAGTGGAGTTAATAAAAGTGCAGTGCTCAAGTGATAGTGCAAATAAAATTGACTACGTAGACTCTGAGAAACGTTCGCTACAGTCTTAGCCTCTTAAATCAGGCTCTGCATAAGGCATCTAAATGTCCGAGAGCAGATCTTCTAACTAGTAAAACAAGGGAAGGAAAGGCAGAGAATATTCCAGCTAATGTCAGACTAATAACCACCTACTGTACACAAGAACATAAGCTGAGACAGATTATTAACAAAGAATGGCCAATTGTCTTAACAGACGTGATATTAGGTCCTATTCTGCCAAATCTGCCTTCTATCACATTCAGACGTGCCCCCTCCATGAGAGATGCACTTGACATCTCTCAACCGGAGCTACCAATAAAAAGGAAATTGCACACTAAAACTGGGTTTTTTAGATGCACATCGTGCCGGGCTTGTAATTTTGCTAGTAACAGTACACACTATACTTCAGCATTTAGTAGCAATCCTATACCCATCAACGAGTATCTGTAGTATATCAGCTTACATGCACATGCAATATTTCCTACATAGGCAGCACAAAGCTACCGGCCAATCAACGCATTCTCCAACATCTCCGTGCTATAGTTAATTGTGATCCTAACTACCCGGTAGCTCGTCACTTCAAATCAATCCATGATAAAAAATTAAGTGACTTGAAATATACTCTGCTATGCTCTGTCCCCAACCCCGGACGGGGTGGCGATAGAGAGAGACTGCTTAGACAAAAGGAGTCTTCACTTATCCTACTTCTCGACACCCGCTCCCCGAATGGTTTGAATACTATTGATGAGCTTCACCATTTTCTTTAATGTTTAACATTTTGAATTACATTTCTTTAACACTTTGGTCTGTGTTTCTTAAAATGCGACTGTGGTAAACTGCTATTATATTATGAATCCTCTATGCTGTGCTTGAAATATGTAAATTTCAATAGGACTTCGGCCGCTTTAGTTTAGTTTAGTTTCACAAAAATACGAAACGAGGGAATCATTTTATCTCACTACAATCATTAACTGGTCTTTGGTTTTGTAGTTGGCGATATTATAGGATAGATAGCTGAGCATTGATTGTCGTGGTCATACAGGCACTTGCACTTTATTGTATCTAAATCATCAAATGTATTTATCTGCATTGAGTTGAATGTTGCACTGATACTTTATTTTGCTGATTGACAGCCGACAATTGTTAATATTGATATTTGACATATGCTCACCTGTGTACACTTTATCGCAATGTATTTATGAGCACTATGCTCAAATCTTTCTAAAAAAACAAGGACAATATTTCTTGATTTGCGTGGCAAACTGTGTAATGTATTTACAAGCAGTACGCTATGAATTTGCTATTTTATAACCTTTTGTACTCGTTTTGTACTCATGTGATCGACTTCTTTAGTCACATGAGCTTTTACCACTTTAAATTGCTGTGCCTACTCCTGACGCGTCATGTGATCAAGCTCTGCGTGCAGAGCGAAACGCGTCAGGGAGAGCACTTGCTTGTTAAATGGCAGAATATTAAAACTGCACTGCTCACCATATTACGTGTGATGGCGTCCTAATTCCTGGATTAAGGAGGTAGAGTTGGGGGGAGAAAGAGGTCCGCACCCAACAGAAGCCGCGTCGAGGGCGGCTGGGTTTTGTTTTCATATATATATATATATATATATATATATATATATATATATATATATATATATATATATATATAGTTAGGATTTTTTCTCTATGGGATTTTTGAAAATTCTATGTCTAATAACTTTGGCGTTTGTGGACGGAATTGGCTGAAATTTTCAGGAAAATGGAACATTTTGTTTCTGAGCAGCCCCTGACAATTTGGGGGGGGTTTCATCAAGGGGGGGCCGAGAAAAAAGGGGGGTCCCAAAACGCATTTTTCCCATGTTAATTTCCATAGGGCGGTTGGCCTCACTTTTAGCTCGAATGGCTGAATGGATTTGCACGAAACTTGGCAAAATTGTAGAGACTGTTAGCCCGATGTGCCTTTGCTAGGTCTCAATATATGTGCTCCAGTGGATTTTGAGTAATTTAGGTTCAAAAAAAGATATATATCTGGGCGGAGCCTAACCACACATCTGATCTGATTGGCTGTCAGCACTTCATCCAAGAAGTGTTGGCAGCCATCTTGGGACCAATATACATGATAGCACCTCATTAAAAAGCATTGTAGTTAATAGAGGGTTTTAGGACTTTAGTTACATTATAAATCATTTGTTGATGGTACCATACTCGTTTTAGGAATTGTGGTGGGTTCTAAGGTGATTTTACCATGTGAAAAAACCTTCTGCTGTGATATCATGAATATTGTTTGAAAGAAAACTAATATCTCATGATTTTCCCACAGTGGTTTGGAAGGGGATCTATAAGCTAAACTGAAAGCATATTTTCGGTAAATTCCCATTATCTTTCTCAGTCATGTGAAAATGAAGTCTGACATTCTCAGTAAAACATGTACATCCAACAAGGACAGAGACTGTCAGTTGATTCCTTTGTGTTCTACTGCAGCCTCCTAGAGTGTTCTAAAGAACAACTAGAGCGCTAACAGTCCTACTTATTACAAAGGTATGGCACACCTGAAGCCATCTTGATTGGAATAAAGTGGTAACTCTTAAAAAATTTAATTTAAAAAGAAACAACATGAGGGGGTATATTTTGCCATAGAAAGTATGATTAGTGCTGCAGAATGAAAAATTAGGGCACATTTTGAGTGACTTCTCAAATCCTTTTCTATTTCATTAAAACATTCTGACATGCAGTCTCCCAAAATGGCCACCAGAGACAAAAGAGCCCAAATGTAGCCCAAATATCACCCAGATGTAGCCCAAGTATAGCCCAATGACAGAATGTCCCAGAGTGTTCTAAAGAACAACTAGAGCGCTAACAGTCCTACTTATTACAAAGGTATGGCACACCTGAAGCCATCTTGATTGGAATAAAGTGGTAACTCTTGAAACATTTAATTTAAAAAGAAACAACATGAGGGGGTATATTTTGCCATAGAAAGTATGATTAGTGCTGCAGAATGAAAAATTAGGGCACATTTTGAGTGACTTCTCAAATCCTTTTCTATTTCATTAAAACATTCTGACATGCAGTCTCCCAAAATGGCCACCAGAGACAAAAGAGCCCAAATGTAGCCCAAATATCACCCAGATGTAGCCCAAGTATAGCCCAATGACAGAATGCCCCAGAGTGTTCTAAAGAACAACTAGAGCGCTAACAGTCCTACTTATTACAAAGGTATAGCACACCTGGAGCCATCGTGATGGGAATAAAGTGGTAACTCTTAAAACATTTCATTTAAAAAGGAACAAAATGAGGGGGTATATTATGCAATAGAAGGTATTATTAGTGCTGCAGAAAGAAAAATTAGGGCACATTTTGAGTGACTTCTCAAATCCTTTTCTATTTCATTAAAACATTCTGACATGCAGTCTCCCAAAATGGCCACCAGAGACAAAAGAGCCCAAATGTAGCCCAAATATCACCCAGATGTAGCCCAAGTATAGCCCAATGACAGAATGTCCCAGAGTGTTCTAAAGAACAACTAGAGCGCTAACAGTCCTACTTATTACAAAGGTATAGCACACCTGGAGCCATCGTGATGGGAATAAAGTGGTAACTCTTAAAACATTTAATTTAAAAAGGAACAAAATGAGGGGGTATATTATGCAATAGAAGGTATTATTAGTGCTGCAGAAAGAAAAATTAGGGCACATTTTGAGTGACTTCTCAAACCCTCTTCAATTTCATTAAAAAATTCTGACATACAGTCTCCCAAGATGGCCACCAGAGACAAAAGAGCCTAAATGTAGCCCAAATATCACCCAGATGTACCCGAAGTATAGCCCAATGACAGAATGTCCCAGAGTGTTCTAAAGAACAACTAGAGCGCTAACAGTCTTACTTATGACAAAAGTATGGCACACCAGAAGCCATCTTGATTGGAATGAAGTGGTAAGTCTGAAAACACTCAATTTAAAAAGGAACAACATGAGGGGGTTAATTTTGCCATAGAAAGTATGATTAGTGCTTCAGAAAGAAAAATTAGGGATCATTTTGAGTGACTTCTCAAATCCTCTTCTATTTCATTAAAAAAATTCTGACATGCAGACTGAAACATGCACTTTGAATACCAGCAGCAGACGTCCCTGGTGAGCAGTAGCTTTACTACAGTGATCTAATGTGCAACTAGAGTGCTAATATTCAGAATTTATGGCAAATGTGTGACACATCTGAATGCCTTCTTGATGGAACCAAAGTAAACAAGCATTGAAAATGCAATAGATCTCGCCCTCGTTTAAGTTAAAGCCATTCTGTTTGTAATGAGGTGGCTTTTTAGCTTTGCTTTTATTAGTGTTTTTTCAACTTTCATGTAAATAACATGCATCTGTATGCATATAAGTATATGTATGCATGCATTTATGTTTGTATTTATATAGATATACAGATGATATATGTTTATATATGTATGTATATATATATATTCACTGAAAAAACCATAGGCTATAGACCATATATAGTTAGGTATTAGCATTTACAAAACCTTGAAAATTCACTGAAAAAACCATAGGTTATAGACCATATATAGTTAGGAATTAGCATTTACAAAACCTTGAAAATTCACTGAAAAAACCATAGGTTATAGACCATATATAGTTAGGAATTCACATTTACAAAACCTTATTTTACTCACACAAAACCATTGAAATTCCATATATAGTTAGTTGCACTAACTATATATCGCGCACCCGCAATCCACTGCTGATGATGTCACATATTACATCATTCATGACATGGTCAGTGACATCACTGATGACATCACTGATGACATCTCAAATGACATCACTGATGACATCACTGATGACAACATCCAGTGACTGTATGTTTCTGTAAAGTTAAAATATGTCTTACATATTGAAGAATGAGTGGATGTATAAGTGTCTGGATGAAGGATTTAGTAGGTGCATGACTGACTGTATGAGTGAGTGATTAAATGTGTCTCACTGAGTGCATGGGTTAGTGACTAAACTGTCTTAATTTGTGCATCATTATGTCTGTTGTTCTGTAAACTGTTGCATGTGTTGATAAGTAGCTATATGAGTAACTATATGGGTTATTGATTGGTTGCCCAAGTATTTGTATGGGAGACTGAGTGTGTGTGTGGGTGGCTGGGAGGTGTATGACTCTGTGCATAGATGTGTGAGCAGTTGATTCACTAGATGTATGGTTTCAAAAGTGCATGTGGAAACAGCTGTATGGGCGGTTGACTGTGTGCATGAGTGTATTGGTGCTACATGTCAAAGTAAGTACATATGCAAAACACAGTACATGTGAGAGTTGACATATATAAATAACTGTGCATAAGAGCCAGTGAATGTGTGAGTGGCTGTATGGATCATTGTGAACTTGTATCAGGGATTGTATAAGAGAGTAAATATGTGTTAGTATATGTTTGAATAAGTAAAGTTTGTATAACTGTATAGTTGAGGAAATGGAGGTGTGATTGATTCTATGCATGACTGACTAGGTGTGTGAGTAACTCCATGGATGAGTGACAGTCTGTGAGTGTCTGTTTACACTGATTGTATCTAAGGTTATATTAGAGTCTGAAGAGGTTCATCGTATTATCACATGAATTATATCATCAGTGATGTGATAAGTAATGTCAAATGAGATGTCATCAGTGATGTCATCAGTGATGTCATTTGAGATGTCATCAGTGATGTCATTTGAGATGTCATCAGTGATGTCATCAGTGATGTCACTGACCATGTCATGAATGATGTAATATGTGACATCATCAGCAGTGGATTGCGGGTGCGCGATATATAGTTAGTGCAACTAATATATATATATACACATATAGCACAAATATATATATATATATATTTATATTCACTGAAAAAACCATAGGTTTGACACCAGCTATAGTTAGCTGGAAATTTTACTGACATAAAACCATTGAAATTCCCACATTATAGTTAGTTGGACTCACTATAACCTGCGCGCCTGCAATGCACTGCTGATGACGTCACATATTACATCACTCATGACATGGTCAGTGACATCACTCATGACATCACTGATGACACCATCCAGTGAATGTGTCTTTCTGAAAAATAATTCTGTTTTATATATGTATATGTAAAGGTCGATGGAAGAATAAATTTTAAATAAGTGTCTTAATGGATGTTTAAAAAAAAAAAATTGATTGGTTAACTGGCTTAGTGAATACATATATTAGCGAGTATTGTTTAAATATTTAAATGTTTGTATCAGTGTTTCACTTTGTGTATAAGTGGCTGCATGGGTTGGTGAGTAGCTACATGTGTGTGTATATGGGTTATTACATGTTTTTTTAAGTATCAGTATGAGTGTCTGTATGGTTTGGTGGGGGTGTTACTTAGCACATAGATGCATCAATGACTGACTCACTGTTTGTATGTGTTTTGAAGACAGCATATGTGCAGGACTGTATGGGTGGATGAGTGTGTATATGTGTATGTTAGTGAGTGAATGACTGTCTCACTAGTGTCTTTATCAGTAACTACATATGTTTTAATCTAGTATATGTGAGTTTTGATGTATATAAGTGAGTATATGTGAGAGTGAGAGATTGAAAGAGTTCTTGTTTAAATAAGTATGTGTTTCTATAAGTGATTGTTTAAGAGAGTAAGTATGTGTAAGTTTCCTTAGAAGTAAGGTGGTAGTGTGTGTATAGCTGTAGTTTATTTGCATGTGTGATTATGTGTGTGAGTAACTTTTGGATGACTGTCGGTGTGTAACAGGATGTATAGGTGTTTCACTACATATGATGAGTGAATATATGTATGAGTGACTATATAGAACTGTTGGTGAATGAGTGGATGTGTATATAGATGGTGGTATTACTGAATTGGTTGTTGTAACTGGTATGGGTATCTCTATTTTTTTGAAAATGTTAGTTTCTTTTTTTGAATATGTGTTTCAAGGGTTACATTACACTGAAAGGAGGTCTGTCACTCTGTCACAAGGATGGTGTCATCAGTGATGTCATGAGTGATGTCACTGACCATGTCATGAGTGATGCAATATGTGACGTCATCAGCAGTGCATTGCAGGCGCGCAAGTTATAGTGAGTCCAACTAACTATAACGTGGGAATTTCAATGGTTTTATGTCAGTAAAATGTCAGTAAAATTTCCAGCTAACTATAACTGGTGTCAAACCTATGTTTTTTTCAGTGAATTTAATAGGTTTTTTAAATGCTAATTCCTAACTATAACTGGTGTGAAACCTATGGTTTTTTCAGTGAATTTCAAAGGTTTTTTAATGCTAATTCCTAACTATATAAGACCTGAAAGCCCACCAGGTATCTCCAGTATGCGCCAGGGGACTGCATTGCAGAGAGGTGTAATGAAGCCACGCCCCTTTTTACACCTCTCTGCAATGCAGCCCCCGTGCACGTTTGAAGAGGGTGAACTAATTCCCCTTGCATACTGGGGGCCCCTCTCTACTACTCACTCTCTACTACTCTATCTCTACTACTCACTCTCTACTACTCACTCTCTACTACTCTCTCTCCACTAGTCTCTACTAATCACTTTCTACTACTCTCTACTATTCTCTCTCTCTGCTACTCACTCTCTACTACTCACTCTCTACTACTCACTCTCTACTACTCTCTACTACTCACTCTTTACTACTCTCTACTACTCACTCTCTACTTCTCTCTACTACTCACTCTACTACTTACTCTCTACTACTCTCTACTACTCACTCTCTACTACTCACTCTCTACTACTCACTCTACTATTCACTCTACTACTCTCTACTACTCACTCTCTGCTACTCTCTCTACTGCTCTCTACTACTCTCTACTACTCACTCTCTACTCTCTATTACTCACTCTCTACTCTCTACCTCTCTACCTCTCTCTACATCTCTCTCTACTAGTCTCTACCTCTCTACCGCTACCTCTTTACCTCTACCTCTCTACCTCTACACCTCTACCTCTCTACCTCTCTCTACATGCACACATATACACATATATATATATGCATATATATGCATATGCATTTATATATATGTATGTGTATGTATATATATATATACATACATATATACACATATATAATCTGTATATCTATATAAATACAAATATAAATGCATGCATACATATACATATATGCCTACAGATGCATGTTATTTACATGAAAGTTTAAAAAACACTAATAAAAGCAAAACTAAAAAGCCACCTCATTACAAACAGAATGGCTTTAACTTAAACGAGGGCGAGATCTATTGCATTTTCAATGCTTGTTTACTTTGGTTTCATCAAGAAGGCATTCAGATGTGTCACACATTTGCCATAAATTCTGTATGTTAGCACTCTAGTTGCTCATTAGATCACTGTAGTAAAGCTACTGCTCACCAGGGAAGTCTGCTGCTGGTATTCAAAGTGCATGTTTCAGTCTGCATGTCAGAATTTTTTAATGAAATAGAAGAGGATTTGAGAAGTCACTCAAAATGATCCCTAATTTTTCTTTCTGCAGCACTAATCATACTTTCTATGGCAAAATATACCCCTCATTTTGTTCCTTTTTAAATTAAATGTTTTAAGAGTTACCACTTTATTCAAAACAAGATGGCTTCAGGTGTGCCATACCTTTGTAATAAGTAGGACTGTTAGCGCTCTAGTGTTCTTTAGAACACTCTGGGACATTCTGTCATTGGGCTATACTTGGGCTACATCTGGGTGATATTTGGGCTACATTTGGGCTCTTTTTTCTCTGGTGGCCATCTTGGGAGACTGCATGTCAGAATGTTTTAAAGAAATAGAAGAGGATTTGAGAAGTCACTCAAAATGTGCCCTAATGTTTCTTTCTGCAGCACTAATAATACTTTCTATGGCATAATATACCCCCTCATTTTGTTCCTTTTTAAATTAAATGTTTTAAGAGTTACCACTTTATTCCCATCACGATGGCTTCAGGTGTGCTATACCTTTGTAATAAGTAGGACTGTTAGCGCTCTAGTTGTTCTTTAGGACACTCTAGGAGGCTGCAGTAGAACACAAAGGAATCAACTGACAGTCTCTGTCCTTGTTGGATGTACATGTTTTACTGAGAATGTCAGAATTCATTTTCACATGACTGAGAAAGATAATGTGAATTTACAGAAAATATGCTTTCAGTTTAGCTTATAGATCCCCTTCCAAACCACTGTGGGAAAATCATGAGATATTAGTTTTCTTTTAAACATGATTCATGATATCACAGCAGAAGGCTTTTTCACATGGTAAAATCACCTTAGAACACACCACAATTCCTAAAATGAGTAGGGTACCATCAACATTCATTCAAATTCATTTCAGTTTAAATGCTTCATAAATCAACATGTAAATCAAAAAATCAATTGTGCTTGTTGACATGTTGTCCTAATAGGTATAAAATGTCCAATAATTTAATCTTATTATTTTAATTTTATATTCAATTTAAGGCCGCTTTATTAAAACTGTAGATCAGCGATATTATTTCTAGGCATGGTTTCATTAGCCTATCGAGATTCAGTTGGAGAGTTGGTCCCTACATATAATACTGTCCTGAATGGGCTAGTGACATAAGTTAATTCAGAGTTGGGTTCAATACTGATAGGTAGAATACTCAGTGTAGATAGCCATCTTGTTACATGTCCCTGAGAGTGAATTAAAGGGATTCTGACACTGAAAGAAATTATACTTCCTGTGGCGTTAAAAGCCGGCTCACACAAGAAAGACGATTGGCAGTACCGTATAAGGTCAGATATTTCGCGCACTACACTTGACCTCCAATGGGAATTGGGAAAATGTATTCCAGAATTTAGAGATCTTGGCGCCACAGCTAAAGTTAAATTCCCAGCATCACTAAGAGTTATGCTGAAGGCGGCTTGGGGGGGGTCACAGGCAAAAGATTAGAATGTGAGGGTAACACTAAATCTTTAATTTTCACAAAGGGTAGGGGAGTATTGGGGAAAAAATACAAAAAAAGTGTCCTCAAATGTTATAGCCTTATTTTCTTTTTTGACTTAAAAATTACAGTTAAAATCAGAGATTTTACTCTTTTTTTTGGCCTTATATTTATATTTAAAATATGGCATTACAATCAAGAATTAATTGCCTGAGGGTTATGACATGGAATGTCAACGGTCTGAGGGTTTCTTTAAGGAGACAAAAAAATCCTAGAGTGTCTCAAACTATCTGGAGCAGATGTAATATTTATTCAGGAATCCCACTTAACTAAGGAAGAATGGCTAGATATAATAAGATACCAACCATGGGTGGATCACTGCATATGTACCTCACAAATGGCTACTGTAAAGGGAGTGGCAATTTTGACTAGGAAATCCTCAAATGGCATATTAGAGGAAACACGGGTAGATTCATCTGGCAGATGGGTAATCGCAAAGATAAAATTCCAGGGAATACGGACAGTATGTGCTGCCTATTATGGTCCCAACTTAGACGATCCAGGACCACTAGAAAATGTATTTTTAAACTTAGTTGAATTTAATGCACCAATTATACTCGGAGGGGATTTTAACGTACCGTTAAGTTCAACACAAGATTCTACATTCAAGAGGCGAAAGATGGCAGTTCCAAAAATGAGTGCAGTTGTAAAGCAAATGGTGAATGATTTAGGATTAATAGATATTTGGTCTATAAAAGGGGTCAAATCTGAAACTGTTGCAGAAAGATACACTTTTCACAATAAAAAACACGGTCATAGGTCAAGAATGGATTATTTTCTAATATCATCTCTAATTAGTAATTATATCAGTAGAGTTATGCACATACGAGAACACCTCTCTGACCATTCAGCAGTAATGTTACACTTAGAATGAAATAGTATTCCAGCGGGGAAAAGATGGACATTAAACAGATCTCTTTTATTGGATAGTACAATAATAGAAAACCTAAAGAAGTCTGCCTCTGAGTTTTTTTCGTTTAACCTTAATTCAGCGCCACTAGATAAAGTCTGGGATATTTTTAAAGCACATTTTAGAGGAAGCATGATAGAAATTAGTGCGTTTTCTAACAAAAAGAGAAGACGGACTTACAGGTTTTAGAAAACGCGATTAGACTGGCACAGGAAAAACTAGCCCTAGTTCAGAATATAAACAATGAAACAGAGCTAACAAAGGCCAAAAACGATTTAGCGGACTACTTGGAGGTTAAAATAAGGAAAAGATGGAAAGTGAGTAAATTAGCGAATCACGAGTACGGGGAAGGCTGTGGTAAATTGTTAGCCTGGAGAACAAGGGCTGACTCTGTAAGGAATATAATCAAAGAAGTTATATCTTATGACACCGGCTTGCCTGTTGCAGATGAATCAGGGATCAAACAGGCAGTTACCTCTTTTTTTCAAGAGTTATATACGGAAAACTTGACTCTGAGCAACGAACAAATAACCGCCTTTTTACAAGATTTAGATCTCCCACATCTTACTGATCAGCTTAAGGAGGAAATATCAGCCCCTTTCACAATAGAAGAGATCCACAAAGTTATCAGTAACTTAAAGAAAGGGAAAGCCGCAGGCCCTCACACCCTTCCTAATGAAATTTACTCTGCGCTAGAACAAGAACTAATTTTGACTCTCCTAGATCTGTTTAATTCCATTTACATTGAGAGAAGAGACTTGCCGGAGTCATGGCGAGCAGCAACTATAATTGTCTTATTGAAGCCGAATAAGGATCCAAAACTTTGTGAATCATATAGGCCGATCTCCCTCCTCAACTCAGATTATAAAATGTTCACGCAATTAATCACTAAGCGGTTGGAGAGGGTGATCGGTCTTCTGATACACGACGATCAGAAAGGTTTCATTAAGGGAAGGCACCTGCAGGATCTCACACATGAATTACTAGGAACAATAGACATGGCTACTACTAATGCTTTACCTTTGACAATAATGACATGCGATGCGGCCAAAGCGTTCGACCGCCTTAATTGGGCTTTCCTTTAAGAAACTATTCTCCGTTTTAATCTAGGTAGTTGTTTTTTGCGGGTAATTAAATCACTTTATAAGAACCCGGTAGCACAAGTTTTGGTAAATAGCTCCCTTTCGCCAGAGATTAAAATTGGTAGGGGTACTAGGCAGGGGTGTCCCCTTTCACCGTTGCTTTTCGATATGTATATCGAGCCGTTAGCCATAAAACTGAGGCGAGGCAATGCCATGACATTAGTCCCTTCCAATATAATGGCTGGGAAAAAAACTAGGCCTATATGCAGATGACTTAATGATTTTCACGGGCCATTTGCAAGAATCAATAAATCCCATCTGGGATACCCTAAAATGTTTTGGGGAGATCTCAGGGTGTGCAGTTAATCAATCCAAGACAGTAGTCATGCAATGGAACACACATTATACTTGTGATCAGACCCAACAAAATATTAGATACTTGGGGATAGAAGTAGTGCAGAACATAGATTTAATTGCGAAAGTAAATTTTGATAAAATAACATCCAAGGTCAAGTCCCAACTCCAAAAATGGGATTCACTGCCCATGTCTTTCTTAGGTAAGTCGAATTTATTAAAAATGGCAATTCTTCCTAAATATACTTTTATTTTTAATTCTATACCCCTGGAATTCAAGAAAGAAGGGATAGCTAAGATTCAAGGCCTGTTTTCAAGTTTTATATGGGCAAAAAAGAAACCCCGGATAGCCTGGCGAAAGCTCAGGGAGAGAAAGGAGGATGGGGGAGTAGCCACACCTGACCTTCTGCAATACCAAAGGCATTCCATTTAAAAGATTTTAGACAATTGCTAGGGGACTCCATCTCTTATACACCTTTATTTAAAGCTTTGACTATAGGCTTTCAGGACCAAGCTCGACATTTTTTGTTTAAATTCGGGGACCCACATTTTTTTAAGAAGGTTAAACAGAAGATCATATTAACAGCATGCAAAGGATGGTATCAAATAAGAACATCACAATGTATGCACTACTAAGGTACACATGTCCCTATTTGGAGCTCACCAGGCACACCAAACTGTCTTCAAGATTCTTTAGCGGTTCCAATCCAAGCAAATGGTGTAGCAAGATGGGGCGGACTGCTGGAAGGCCCGGACATAATCCCTTGGCAGAAACTTCACGACATCACAAGAGGGACTGTTTCCAAATTTAAATACTACCAGTTAGCAAGTTGGGCCAAATCTTCTAAAAATCTGGGTAATGGCAATGATCTCTTTGAACAAAAGGCAGCCACCACAAACATCGGAATTAAAGATATATCTGCATGGTACAAGATGTTAACTCAACCTCTGGAAGAATCTCAGCAGTAGTCCGATGAGATCTGGAGAAGAGAGCTGCCAAACAACGATCGGGAAACCTTATGGCAAGTATCTTTTGCACTTCTATGGCAGAATGTTAAGGCCGCTTCGCTAAAGAAAAATCATTTATTTACTCTCCACAAAGCGTATTGGACCCCAAGAAGATTATCTAAGATGGGCTCCAAAAAGGTGATTTGTCAAAAGTGTGGGGAAGCAGATGCGGACGATGTGCACATGTTCTGGCGATGTCCATCAATACAAGGTTTTTGGAACAAAGTAGGTGTAACGATTTCCAGCATTATGGGGTTTGAAGTTAAGGTGAGTCTCTCTCAAGTAATTTTTGGCATTATTCCAGATGAGGAATTCACAATTCATATATCTAAGAATAACAAAATATTAATGTTTGTGCTTTTCCTATTGGCGCGTAGGGAATTATGTATCAAATGGATTTCCCCGGTTTCCCCACTAGAGTGTGAATGGATAAATTCAATACATAGATTTGCAAAATTAGATAGAGCGATAAGCGACACGAAGAAAACTGCATTTTGGAAGATCTGGGATGAATGGTGCAATAGAGCTAATAACATAATTGCATAAAGATATCCATAAGAACAACGGTAGGATCTACTTTACCTTCAAGTCCGGTTTGATTCCCTTCCCTCCTTTTTTTTTGTTTTTTTGGGACTCCTATGATCATGTTGGTGGCCGTAAAGGCCTGGAAAAGCCCACCATTGGGTGGAATGAAATCTCCTGGGGCAGAGGTATCTGCAGGACCTGTAAGGGTGGAGAATATTGGTGGGTAAACATGCAGAAATGCGAGGTTTGAGGGGAAAGAGGCTCTGGTGTGTGAAGGTATTTTGCACCTCCTCTGTATTCGGAGTGATCCGAGGTCTCTACCCTGGCGTGCCTGGGGATAGGCAATTAGAAACTCCGGCCAGCATCGATTTCATAGCACTGTTCTTATTCCAAAAAAAACTGAACTCCTAATTACAAAAAGGCTAAAAACAAATGAGGACAAAAAAAAACAAAAAAAAAACAATCATGTGCATAGAAAGTGGTTGTGCTGAGTGTGGCCAGTGAGAAGGAAAAGCAAAACATCAAACTTGTGGCGGCCATTTTGTAATGGTTCATTCACCTTTAGAGAAATGCTCTAGAACAACATTCATCATGATATCACAGCAGAAGGCTTTTTCACATGGTAAAATCACCTTAGAACACACCACAATTCCTAAAATGAGTATGGTACCATCAACATTCATTCAAATTCATTTCAGTTTAAATGCTTCATAAATCAACATGTAAATCAAAAAATCAATTGTGCTTGTTGACATGTTGTCCTAATAGGTATAAAATGTCCAATAATTTATTCTTATTATTTTAATTTTATATTCAATTTAAGGCCGCTTTATTAAAACTGTAGATCATCGATAATATTTCTAGGTATGGTTTCATTAGCCTATCGAGATTCAGTTGGAGAGTTGGTCCCTACATGTAATACTGTCTTGAATGGGCTAGTGACATAAGTTAATTCAGAGTTGGGTTCAATACTGATAGATAGAATACTCAGTGTAGATAGCCATCTTGTTACATGTCCCTGAGAGTGAATTTAAGGGATTCGTGAACAGTATTTTGTAAGGCCTATTTAGATGTGGACCCACATTTCTTCTTCATTGTTAAGCCCCCTCGGAGTCTTAGTTTGCATCTTGATAATGTATTTGGATTCAAGTGTACGTAATTTTCATACCCAGTCACCACCCCTTTCCGACTTGACTATCTGATCTAGAATGAAAAAGGAGAGTAGACTGCTATTAGTTTCGTGTTCTTTTTCAAAATGGCGAGAACAGGATAATTAGAGTCCTTGTTGTTAATTGCTCTGAGATATTCCAGTATCCGTTTTTTTGTGGGGTGGATTGTACTTCCCACATATTGTTTGCCACAAGGGCACACTAGACAGTAAACTGTGTAGTCTGAGTTGCAATTCAACAATTTAGAAATGGGAGTTTTGGCCTTATTTCCCGGTATGAGATATTCTTTTACTTTATGGCTTGATTTACATGCCTTACATTTCATACACGGGTAAAATCCTGTGATAGGTATTTTTGTCTTTTTTTAGATTCGTAATGGCTGTTCACTAAATGATCCCTCAGAGAACTTCCTTTTCTATAAGTCACAAGTGGACTTGGCGGTAGTACTTTGCCAAACACATTGTCTGATTGGAGGGACTTCCGTTTTCTTTTAAGAATTTGGAATATTTCTGAAGAATTTTTCTGTATAGTTGGTAATCATTCGTACTTTCTGGTCTGAGATTCTGGGTTTGTCTACCAGTAAAAGGCTTCTTTCAATAGAATCACATTTAATTTGAGCCTGATCTAATATGCCTTTGCGATAGCCTCTCTGTTGAAATCTTTTTCTCGATTGTGCTATGGCTTTGTCACATTCTGGCTTGGTAGAATAGTTACGTTTCATGCTTAAGAATTCGCCCAGTGGGATATTGTTAACTACACTTCTTGGATGACAGCTTACTGCATGCAGGATTGTATTTCCTGCTGTCGGTTTACGAAAAATTGCAGTTTCCAAATTCCTCTCTTGTACATATACTTTCAAATCAAGATAAAAAACTTCTTTGTTTCTGATGTTGCTTGTAATTTCCAAATTATATTCATTAATGTTTAGCGCTTGTATGTTTTCCTCTGCTTCGCTTTGTGTACCCTGCCACAAGACAAACAAATTGTCAATGTAGCGGGTCCACAGACCTATCTTATCCATTCACTTTTCATTGGTGCCCGCCCAGGCCACGTGCTTCTCCCACCAGACCACGAATAAATTTGCGTAGCTTGGGGCGAAGCATGTGCCCATCGCGGTACCTTGCTGTTGTAAAGACAGTTGTCCTGCAAATGTGAAGATGTTATTACACAGACAAAATCTGGTCAAATCAATGAGCATCTGGTTGTGTTTACGATATTTGAGTGCTCTCTTTTCCAAAAAGAAAAAGACATTGCTCTTAAGCCATCATCATGTCTTATAGACGTGTATTAACTAGAAATATCTAGAGTTATTAAAAGCACATCTTCCTCCCAGGATGTCCCTTCAATAATGCGTAGGAAGTCTTTAGTGTCTCTTAAATTGGAACTCAAATCCTTGACGAAGGGGGAAATGAAATGATCAATATATGTAGACGTGTTCTCCAACAGACTGTTTTTAGATGAGACAATGGGCCTCCCAGGGGGCCATATCTTGCTTTTATGCACTTTTGGGAGATGATAAAAGGTGGCTAGTTCAGGATAATCACATTTAAGAAAAAGCCAATCCTCCTGTTCCAATATTCCCCCATCTCTCCATTTTGTGATCAGATTAGTGAAGTCCGAGATGCTTTTCACATATTGTTGTCTGCTGATAGGACTATAATGTTCCGTCTTCTTCCATTGCGACAGAGCTTCATCCTCGTATTGCAATTTGTTAATGATTACTACATTTCCACCCTTGTCTGAGGGTTTGATAATGATCGCATTATCATTTTTCGAGTTTTTTCACGGCCTCCCATTGGTCCTTGGTTAGATTCCTTTTGTTGTAATTGAATTTCTTTTTTTGTAAATTTCTCAGTTCATCAATTACTACTTCTTGGAATGTATCGATAGCATCATATGGAGTCCTTGGAGTCCTCGGAATAAACATTGATTTGGCTTTCAATTGGCTCTTGCATCCTTTTTGTATAATTCCTGTCTGTTCCAATATTTGGGTTGGATTTATGTCTTGCCTTGATGATCAGATTCATCAGCCAAGTCATGCAGTTTTAGGATCGCTTGTAGTTGAGCTCCAGTTAATTCATCAAAGTTTTCTGTGTCCTCTGTGGATATACTGGCTTTGTCCTTTGGATGTAAGATGTGTATTTTCATGAGTTTAATTTTGCGAATAAATTTGTATAGGTCTATACGCATTTGTGTATAATCAAATGCTGGTGTAGGACAAAACGTGAGACCTAGTTCTAATACTTTCAGTTCAATGTCAGATAGTTCACTGTTTGACAGATTGATCACTGTTTTCTATGATTCAAACTTTTTTAGTTCCATCGTGCACCCCGTTTGCTCCAAGTTACCATTGGGGTTGTACGTTGCGTTTCCGCCTTTCTTGCCCCTCTTTGTCATCCTTTTCTTTCCTATGGAGGGTGTGTGCGTTTGGCAGGTCTTTGTCTTAGCCTCGCATTATTTCGTACTCCTGAAAAAAAGAAGAAGAGGATGTGGATGCGTTTTCTTCTCCACCTTCTTTATCACTACGAGCTTGTTCGTCCTCTGAGATTTCCACTTCTGATTCTAAGGTACTCAGTTGTAGTATAGATTTAGATTTCCCGGATTTCAGTTATTTACGGGGATCATCATATTTTTGGGCAAACAGAAAGATTTGTCCATTTGCATAATCCCGCTCATTCCATAAGAATTTGGGTTGTTTTCTTACTTTGATTGTTGCCTCATAGTCAATCAGGCGTTTTTTCATCAATTGTCGTAGTTCATCGGTTTTCTTAGTGTCTTTTTCTCCACTTATCTTCTTCTCAATTTCTTTGATTTCCTCCTGGAATTTTATTCTATCACTCCATGCATGTTTGATTAGTATCTTGAGCATTCCTTTGGTAACATCTGCCATGTATTCTGCCCATTCTTGTAGGAGTGCAGTGTTGGGATTCTCATAGGATGGAACTATGTAGATCTGTAGACCTCGTGGGACATGACCCAGATCTAAGTATTTTTGTAGACTGGTAGCCTCCCACCACTTCCTTATCTCTTTCTAATATGTTTTTTCCAGAATCACATAAAGACTTTTTAAAGTGGTTGGGGTCGTCTTGTCTTCCTGTTGATTTCGTTTGTTTTGTGGTCCCCCTTTGTTAGTAAACAAATTCTCCGCTGCTTCTTCCCTCTCTGTACCTGAGAACATGATACACTGCAACTCGCTTAGTCTGTGTCAGGCAAAGGACTTTCGTATTAGCTCTACGCGACGTGCCATAATATAATAGGCAATATACACTCACCGCCTTGTCGCTTCCCAGCTCTTCGGGACAGTCCCGGGTTCTGGTCAGCGTCTTCCGCGGTGTATGTGCGTCCGCCTTTGTCCTTGTCCGCCTTGCTTAGGCGCCGTCTTCTTGATGTTACGGAATATTGGCAGGGCAAATGGCAAAATAATTCCCAAAACTCGAATCCACCAGCCGTTGCTCCACAAATGTAGCGGGTGCTGCTTAACGCACGGTGGTGTGCGTAAATATTCTCACAATGCTCGACTCCACATCCACAGTCAGCCAAATTTATTAGGCGCACTCCATAGCTATTTTTGATGTCCAAAAATTTGCCAAATTCATTTGCGAGTTGCAAAAGTTAACAAACGCGTTTCGGCTGTTAAGCGAGCAACTGCAAGATCCGAGAGTTCCGCCTTGAAGATGACTAGTCCCAATACCTTCTAAAACTAACTAGCATGACAAGGAAGTACACACTTGCCACTACTAGGTAGCTCTCCAAGGGAAGGGGAAGTGGAAGAGAAACAAGAGAAACAAATAAACACAGGAGCTCTTCAGATTGTGTTGTCTCTGTTTCTCCAGAAGTATTCTGGGCTTTCTTCCAATGCTGTGTCGTACCTTGGACTTGGTAGTTATATTACATTAGCTAAAGGGAACACAACCTAGTTCAGAGACCTTTCCGGTACTCTCACAATATATATATACTGATACACTATAACATTCCAATAAATACCAAGAAAAGAAAAGCCCATTCATATACTTCTATGTGGCAAGGTTAACTGAATTTTCTCTGTGTGATTCGTTTCACCTTAAAATAAGAACATAGTCATCATGAGTCTTTTGCACATTTGGTCACACAAGAAGAAACAACTCAAATCATTAACTTTTTAGTATAACTGAACTTGCATGCAAGCAACTTGCTTTTCCTACCTTGCATGAATGTGTTCTTATCTGTAACAGGGTTTCTGTAAAAGATGAATAAGCAAAAGAAGATACACAAAAACTACTCAAAGCAATAACATACCCTGGTAAAGTCAGGAATGGCTTCTGACTTAATAATTCAAGTTAACAGTTTAAATCACTGTAACAATGATTCTAGATTAACAGTTTCTTAGTAGCAGAAAAAGTCTTGATTTTAGTTCCTGTTTTTTTCAAAGATCGAAAGTCTTAACTAAATGCAATTCAAATCGTAGTTCGAGTCTTTGTCTTTGCCAAGGCTTGTTTGTTTTAGTCCGTTGTACAATGTAAATAAAAAGTCTTACTTCTGTCTCTAGGGCGCACCGGAAGGAAGTTGGAGAGCGGAAGCCTTTCGTGGAGGGACAAGTCCTGTCCTGAAAATGCTCCGACGCTGCGAACCGGAAGCCCTAATCTCCGACTCTGGCTGGGACGAAGAAATCCTCCCGACTTCGGGGAATGAAGCCGCCGCCGCAGCTCCGTGAATGGGGACAAGGTAAGAGGTTGGAGGGTTGGAAGGAACAAGGCAATGGGAGGACAATTCCTTGAAGGCTGGACTAGAACCTCGCAGAGACGCTGGTAGCAGGACGCTGTAACTTGAAGCGAAGCTTCTAAGTAATTGCCGAGGAGGCTTTTATAGTCTCTTCCAGCGGCAATTGCACGTGTGGCTCAATGACAGTTTGCGCACATGCTCCACATGTACTCCTCATGAATATTAATGACAGCAACAGTTCCAACAGTAAGCCCGAGGATAACAAGCATTGCTAGCTGCAATAGTTCAATAAAGAGTCCCAAGACAACAAGCATTGCTAACTACAAATTGTGCAATACAACATTCTTGTCAAATTACAGTGTTATCACTAAGGTTCTGAGGTCATTTGAAAGGAACTAGATATATCATTTGAAAGGAACTAGATTCCCCTAACAGTCCCCCCCCCCAAAGGTCTTCTCACAGGTCGTGGTTTTTTAGGATACAGAGCATGAAAAGAGCGAATCAAACAAGGAGCGTGTACATGGTTCTCTGGCTCCCAAGATCTTTCTGAAGCATCATAACCTTTCCTGTCGATTAAGAAATGTAGACGGCCTCTAATTCACTTTGAAATTAAAATTTTCTTGACCTCATATTCTACATGATCTCCTACTATAATTGGGGGAGGTGGATCATCAGAACTAGTGTTTGGGTTTACAGGTTTTAACAATGATACATGAAATACTGGATGTATTTTGTATTCCTGGGGTAAAACCAATCTTACAGAGACAGGATTCAAGATTTTCTCTATTGAAAAAGGGCCAATGAATCGGGGTTTTAACTTTCTAGGGCCTTCCATCTGTATGTTCTTTGTAGATAACCAAACCTGGTCTCCTGGCTTATAAACTGGTGCTGGGATTCTATGTTGATCAGCATCAGCCTTCATTTTATGTTTGTGTTTAATCAAGGTTTGTTTTATATTCTCCTGAAAATTACGTAAACTGGCTAATCTTTCAGAGACTGCTGGCATATCAGTTGCTTTTTTAGGAAACAAAATGGGCAAGGTTCGGGGATGCTGACCAGTAGGAAATAAAATGGAGAACAACCAAGCGCAGAATGCAAGGTATTATTATAAGCAAACTCTGCTAGGGGTAGAGCCTCAACCCAGTCAGAAGATAGAGTAGTAGTCAAACATCGTAAACTCTGTTCTAAGTATTGGTTTAACCTTTCGGTTTGACCGTCAGTTTGAGGATGGAAGGCAGATGACAATGCCAAGTCTATTCCCAACTGACCACTTAATTGTTTCCAAAATCTTGACAGGAATTGTGGGCCCCTATCGGAAATTATCTTTTGTGGTAGTCCGTGTAGCTTCACTATATTAGATAAAAACACATTACTGAATTCTATGGCCGAAGGCAATTTGGGCAAAGGAATGAAATGTCCCATTTTAGACAAAAAATCTATTACTTCTAGAATTGTAGTCATTCCAGATGATTTGGGTAAATCTGTGATAAAATCTAAACTGATGGTATGCCAAGATGTTGGAGGGATTTCAATAGGTTGTAATAATCCCATGGGAGCTGAATGAGATGATATCTGTCGAGCACATACAGGGCAACTCTGAACATATTGCAGAATATCCGATCTCATTCCATTCCACCAGAAATGTCTTTGACATAATTCAAGGGTTTTATTAACTCCAGGATGAGCTGCTATAGTCGTGGTTCCATTTAATCACTACTTCTCTCAAATCTTTTTAGGGAATAAATAGTTTATTTTTATGATAAAATAAACCCTCAGATATCGTGGATTGTTGTTGTGAAAGCCAATCTTCTTGATTTAATTCCTTAGTCTGATTTCTGAGTGAAGTTAGAAAATCAAATTGTGAAATTTCTGCACAAATCTTTTCTTCTGGGTTAATACTTTGCAAATCCTTAACAGACCTTTTATCCTTGTCACAAACCAAACGTGAGAGTGTATCAGATAATAGTTGTTTGGCCCCAGGTCGATAAGTAATAAGAAAATCAAATTCACTAAAGAATTGTAACCAACGCATTTGTCGTGGTGTAAAAGGCTTGGCGGTAGAATAAAATTGCAAATTTTTATGGTCAGAAAAAATTGTGATTGTATGTTTTGCTCCCAGAAGGTGATGCCTCCATTCTTGAAAAACTGCTTTATAGCTAAAAGCTCACGCTCAGCGATTGTGTAATGTTGTTCGGCCGGCAATAGCTTTCTAGAATACAAGGCTATTGGATGAAAATTTCCTGAATCCGCATCCTTTTGAAGCAGAACTACCCCAATGGCTGTTTGTGAAGCATCTGCTTCAACAAAAAATGGTCTGTCTGGATCGGGATGTTTCAAGATTGGAGCTGAGGTAAATGCCTTTTTAAGGATGTTAAACGCTGATTCTGCCTCAGAGCCCCCAGGAATTTCTTTCCTTTTTGTAAGAGTTGGGTAATTGGAACTACAATCTCAGAAAATTTAGAGATAAATCTCCTATAGAAATTTGCAAAACCCAAAATCCTTTGCACCTCCTTTACAGAGGTTGGGGCAGGCCATTTTAAAATAGCTTCTACCTTTTTTGGGTCCATTACAATGCCTTTGGGAGATAGCCATTAACCAAGGAATTCAACCTTAGGAGTTTTAAAAACACATTTTCCAGTTTAACGAACAAGGAATTATCTCTCAATTTTTGCAGAACAGATCTAACATGTTCTTCATGTTCCTCTGAATTTTTTGAGTAAATTAGTATATCATCAATATATACAATGACACAGATGTCCAAGAGGTCATGCAAAACTTCATTAATGAAGTATTGAAATGCCGCTGGGGCATTACAGAGACCAAAGGGCATCACTGTAAATTCGAAGAGTCCATACTTAGTGCGAAATGCAGTCTTCCACTCATCGCCTTCTTTTACACAAATTAAGTGGTATGCACCTCGAAGATCAAGTTTAGTGTAGATAGTTGATCCCTTTACTTGATTTAAAAGTACAGGGATCAAAGGTAAGGGGTAACGATTTTTGATAGTAGCTTTATTAATTGCACTATAATCTATGCATGCCCGCAAATCTTGTGTCTTTTTTGCTACAAAAAACAGTGGAGACAAGACTGGAGAGGTGGAACGACGAATAAAGCCTAATTCCAAAAGTTTGTCCAAGCATTTACTTAGATATTGGTTTTCAGGTTCGGTGAGGGCATAAATACGACTGCAGGGTAAGGTAGCTCCAGGAATTAAATCAATCCTACAGTCGTAAACCCTGTGAGGAGGTAATTTAGTGGCTTGCACAGGATCGAAAACATCAGAATAGTCCTGAAATTCTACTAGAAGCTCAATGGATTCCGAATGAACAGTAGCATAAGTAAGAGGGAACACAGGGTTCTTACTTTCTTGATAACAATGGGTTTTACAATATACAGAATCCAGAGTTACAGTACGTTTAACCCAGTCTATTTTAGGATTGTGAAGTTCTAACCACGGTATCCCCAAATGACTCCAAAAGCTGGAGTATCAATTAAATCAAAAGTAATCAATTCAGTATGTCCATTATCAGCTAGTAGAAGCAAGGGTGAAGTATGAAACCTGATCAAGCCAGTAGAGAGTGCTGAACCGTCCACAGCTCTTACAGGTTCAGGTTCCTTTTTTGGGACTCGAGTTAAATTCAGTTTCTTGGCAAATCCTAGATCAAAGAAGTTTCCTGTGTAGCAGCTGAATCAATAAGTATTGGGATACTGTGTCTTTGTTGACCAGACAGGATTAAAATCGCTCTTATAGTGAAGTGACGTGGTACATGATTCATTACACTTGTTGCATATTGTGAGATTTTTGAGTTATCAACTCTCGAGGAATCGGCCTCTTCTTCCCTCGAGACATTTAGTTTTCCGATCCCTGAATTGAATTTTGGTCTATGGAGAGAACCTTCTTTTTTACCGGTCTAACAGAGCAGTCTTTGGCGAAGTGCCCTGATTTTGCGCAATAAAGACACAAATTGGCCTGCCTCCTTCTATCTTTTTCTTCTTGTGACAAAGGTCCTTTAATTCCACCTATCTGCATTGGTTCTACTTGTGCGTTTTTATCTTCATTATTTTTCTTTTCTGTTCTAAAATGTAAGTTTCTAAAATCATTTCTTGGCCTCTCATTTTTTCTTTCTCCCAACTTATGATCTAACCTGACCACTAATTCCTGAAACTCAGTATAATTCTCAGGTAAATTAACAATGTGCGCCAAGGCATCCTTAAATTCCTCTCGAAGCCCTCGATAAAATAAGGATATTCTTTTATCCTCGGGCCACTGGGTTTCAGCAAGCAACCGATTAAAGGTGGTCACATAGGTAACTAGATCTTTTGAACCTTGACGTAAGTTCAACAACTCATTATCAGATGCTTGTAAAAAGACGTGTTTGGAAAAAAAACTTGACATAGCTGCTTTAAAATGAGTTAAATTGTGCAGTAATGGGTCATTTCTATCTACTAAAGGCATGGCCCTATTGGCCGCCACGCCTCCCAAATATGAAATTATAAAAGCCACTTTAGTGGTATCAGAAGGAAAAATGTGCGGTTTGCACAAGAAGTGCAACTGACATTGACTCATGAAGGTATTAAAGTTAGAGCTGTCCCCAGTAAACCGTTCAGGATTGGCTAAAGGAACTGGGTGGGGTGACACTACTGTTAATTGGACTGGTTAGGCTGCCTGACTTTGACGAAACACAGTTGCATGTGTTTGATTCTGAAAACCAGAGACTCCAAATTTGGGTGGTGATAAAACAGGTCGCCTGACTTCCTCCTTATCTCTCCAGGAGGTAAAACCATCTTTAGTATCATCTAATTCCTGACTGAGGGACTGGTTTTCTATGCGTAAACCCTGTACCTCATCATTCATTTTGCGAATTATGTCTGTCAATTCGGAAATGTTCATTTTTGATAAATCCATGGAAATAGTCACTTTCAAGGGGAAGGATGGTTGTTTGGCATCGCTTTCTGTTAAGCGAGCAAATGCAAGATCCCAGAGTTCCGCCTTAAAGATGACTAGTCCCAATTCCTTCTAAAACTAACTAGCATGACAAGAAAGTACACACTTGCCACTACTAGGTAGCTCTCAAAGGGAAGGGGAAGTGGAAGAGAAACAAGAGAAACAAACAAACACAGGAGCTCTTCAAATTGTGTTGTCTCTGTTTCTAGAGAAGTATTCTGGGCTTTCTTCCAATGCTGTGTCGTACCTTGGACTTGGTAGTTATATTACATTAGCTAAAGGGAACACAACCTAGTTCAGAGACCTTTCCGGTAATCTCACAATATATATATACTGATACACTATAACATTCCAATACATACCAAGAAAAGAAAAGCCGATTCATATACTTCTATGTGGCAGGGTTAACTGAATTTTCTCTGTGTGATTCGTTTCACCTTAAAATAAGAACATAGTCATCATGAGTCTTTTGCACATTTGGTCACACAAGAAGAAACAACTCAAATCATTAACTTTTTAGTATAACTGAACTTGCATGCAAGCAACTTGCTTTTCCTACCTTGCATGAATGTGTTCTTATCTGTAACAGGGTTTCTGTAAAAGATGAATAAGCAAAAGAAGATACACAAGAACTACTCAAAGCAATAACATACCCTGGTAAAGTCAGGAATGGCTTCTGACTTAATAATTCAAGTTAACAGTTTCAATCACTGTAACAATAATTCTAGATTCACAGTTTCTTAATAGCAGAAAAAGTCTTGATTTTAGTTCCTGGTTTTTTCAAAGATCGAAAAGTCTTAATTAAATGCAATTCAAATCGTAGTTCGAGTCTTTGTTGTTGCCAAGGCTTGTTTGTTTTAATCCGTTGTACAATGTAAATAAAAAGTCTTACCTCTGTCTCTAGGGCGCACCGGAAGGAAGTTGGAGAGCGGAAGCCTTTCGTCGAGGGACAAGTCCTGTCCTGAAAATGCTCCGACGCTGGGAACCGGAAACCCTAATCTCCGACTCTGGCTGGGACGAAGAAATCCTCCCGACTTCGGGGAATGAAGCCGCCGCCGCAGCTCTGTGAAAGGGGACAAGGTAAGAGGTTGGAGGGTTGGAAGGAACAAGGCAATGGGAGGACAATTCCTTGAAGGCTGGACTGGAACCTCGCAGAGACGCTGGTAGCAGGACGCTGTAACTTGAAGCGAAGCGTCTAAGTAATTGCCGAGGAGGCTTTTATAGTCTCTTCTAGCGGCAATTGCACATGTGGCTCAATGACAGTTTGCGCACATGCTCCACGTGTACTCCTCATGAATATTAATGGCTGCAACATTTCCAACAGTAAGCCAGAGGATAACAAGCATTGCTAGCTGCAATAGTTCAATAAAGAGTCCCAAGACAACAAGCATTGCTAACTACAAATTGTACAATACAACATTCTTGTCAAATTACAGTGTTATCACTAAGGTTCGGAGATCATTTGAAAGGAACTAGATATATCATTTGAAAGGAACTAAATTCCCCTAACATCGGAGTTGCCACCTTTGTCAGTGTTAACAATACAATAAAGTTCAGTGTTAAATAAAAAAGTACTGTACAACAATCATGTGCATAGAAAGTGGTTGGGCTGAGTATGGTCAGTGAGAAGGAAAAGTAAAACATCACAACTTGTGGCGGCCATTTTGTAATGGTTCATTCACCTTTAGAGAAATACTCTAAAACAACATTCATTCAAATTCATTTCAGTTTAAATGCTTCATAAATCAACATGTTGATCAAAAAATCTATTGTGCTTGTTGACATGTTGTCCTAATAGGTATAAAATGTCCAATAATTTAATCTGAATATTTTAATTTTATATTCAATTTAAGGCCGCTTTATTAAAACTGTAGATCAGCGATATTATTTCTAGGCATGGTTTCATTAGCCTATCGAGATTCAGTTGGAGAGTTGGTCGCTACATGTGATACTGTCCTGAATGGGCTAGTGACATAAGTTAATTCAGAGTTGGGTTCAATACTGATAGATAGAATACTCAGTGTAGATAGCCATCTTGTTACATGTCCCTGAGAGTGAATTAAAGGGATTCGTGAACAGTATTTTCTATGGCCTATTTAGATGTGGACCCACATTTCTTCTTCATTGTTAAGTCCCCTCGGAGTCTAGTGGCCCTAGTCACGTCCCGGTTAGATTACTGTAACGCACTCTACTCGGGTATTAACCTAGGCCTAATACAACGCCTGAAGACTGTGCAAAATGCGGCAGCTAGGTTCATTCTTGACATCCCCAGCCGCTCATCTGCCACCTTAACCAGGAAGAGTCTGCAATTGCTCCCGATTCAGGCTAGGATCTCTTTTAATATCCTATGCTTTGTCTACGGCTGACACAGAACCACCTCGCCTTCACGAGACAACTCAAGACCTGGCTGTTCGAGCAGTAGCGGCCCCCTTCCCCCAAGCGCCTTGAGACCCTTCCGGGTGAGTAGCGCGCTATACAAGTGTTACTATTGATTGATTGATTATGTGGTGACGGCTCGGAAGATATACAATCTCTCCTAGTCTCCTACACTCCCTGTAGAGACCTATGCTCTTCCAGTAAAAATCTCCTGACTGTACCCCGGGCTCCGAAAGTCAGATGGGGCGGAAGGGCCTTTTCTGTTCTGGCCCGAGGTTGTGGAACACTCTCCCTCTGGAATTAAAAGTACAACCCGCTATTGGTCCTTTTAGGAAGGCATTATAAACATGGCTTTTCGCTGAGGCCTATCTGTAAGTTGGTATCCGGGAACATATGTTTTATATTATGTCTGTTAGGCGCCTTGATGCCCATGGGCTAAGTCTGCGCTATATAAGATGTCCTTCATTCATTCATTTATTCATAATGTATTTGGATTCAAGTGTACGTAATTTTCTTACTCAGTCACCACACCTTTCCGTCTTGACTATCTGATCTAGAATGAAAAAGGAGAGTAGACTGCTATTAGTTTTGTGTTCTTTTTCGAAATGACGAGCAACAGGATAATTAGAGTCCTTGTTGTTAATTGCTCTGAGATATTCCAGAATCCATTTTTTTGTGGGGTGGATTGTACTTCCCACATATTGTTTGCCACAAGAGCACACGAGACAGTAAACTGTGTAGTCTGAGTTGCAATTCAACAATTTAGAAATGAGAGTTTTGGCCTTATTGCCCGGTATGAGATATTCTTTTACTTTTTGGCTTGATTTGCATGCCTTACATTTCATAGACGGGTAAAATCCTGTGATAGGTATATGTTGTCATTTATTTAGATTCGTAATGGCTGTTCACTAAATGATCCCTCAGAGAACTTCCTTTTCTATATGTCACAAGTGGACTAGGTGGTAGTACTTTGCCAACCACATTGTCAGATTGGAGGACCTTCCAATTTCTTTTAAGAATTTGGAATATTTCTGAAGAATTTTTCTGTATAGTTGGTAATAATTCGTACTTTCTGGTCTGAGATTCTGGGTTTGTCTACCAGTAAAAGGCTTCTTTCAATAGATTCACATTTAATTTGAGCCTGATCTAATATGCCTTTGCGACAGCCTCTCTGTTGAAATCTTTTTCTCGATTGTGCTATGGCTTTGTCACATTCTGGCTTGGTAGAACAGTTACGTTTCATCCTTAAGAATTCACCCAGTGGGATATTGTTAACTGCACTTCTTGGATGACAGCTTCCTGCATGCAGGATTGTATTTCCTGCTGTCTGTTTACGAAAAAGTGCAGTTTCCAAATTCCTCTCTTGTACATATACTTTCAAATCAAGATACTGATGTTGCTTGTAAATTCCAAATTATATTCATTAATGTTTAGCGCTTGTATGTATTCCTCTGCTTCACTTTGTGTACCCCACCACATGACAAACAACTCATCAATGTAGCGGGTCCACAGAGCTATCTTATACATCCACTTTTCATTGGTGCCCGCCCAGGCCACGTGCTTCTCCCACCAGACCATGAATAAATTTGCGTAGCTGGGGGCGAAGCATGTGCCCATCGCGGTACCTTGCTGTTGTAAATACAGATTTCCTGCAAATGTGAAGATGTTATTACACAGACAAATTCTGGTCAAATCAATGAGCATCTGATTGTGTTTATGATATTTGAGTGCTCTCTTTTTCAGAAATAAAGACATTGCTCTTAAGCCATCATCATGTCTTATAGACGTGTATAAACTAGAAATATCTAGAGTTATTAAAAGCATATCTTCCTCCCAGGATGTCCCTTCAATGATGCGTAGGAAGTCTCTTTAGTGTCTCTTAAATAGGAACTCAAATCCTTGATGAAGGGGGAAATGAAATGTTCAATATATGTAGACGTGTTCTCCAACAGACTGTTTTTAGATGAGACAATGGGCCTCCCAGGGGGCCATATCTTGCTTTTATGCACTTTTGGGAGATGATAAAAGGTGGCTAGTTCAGGATAATCACATTTAGGAAAAAGCCAATACTCCTTTTCCAATATTCCCTCATCTCTCCATTTTGTGATCAGATTAGTGAAGTCTGAGATGCTTTTCACATATTATTGTCTATTGAAAGGACTATAATGTTCTGTCTTCTTCCATTGCGACAGAGCTTCATCCTCGTATTGCAATTTGTTAATGATTGCTACGTTTCCACACTTGTCTGAGGGTTTGATAATGATCGCATCATAATTTTTCAAGTTTTTTCATGACCTCCCATTGGTCCTTGGTTAGATTTCTTTTGTTGTAATTGAATTTCTTTTTTTGTAAATTTCTCAGTTCATCAATTACTACTTCTTGGAATGTATCGATAGCATCATATGGAGTCCTCGAAATAAACTTTGATTTGGCTTTCAATTGGCTGTTGCATCCTTTTTGTATAATTCCTGTCTGTTCCAATATTTGGTTTTGATTTATGTCTTGGTTTCCTTGATGATCAGATTCTCCAGCCAAGACATTCAGTGTTAGGTTCGCTTGTAGTTGAGCTCCAGTTAATTCATCAAAGTTTTCTGAGTGCTCTGTGGATATACTGGCTTTGTCCTTTGGATGTAAGATGTGTATTTTCATAAGTTTAATTTTGCGAATAAATTTGTATAGGTCTATAAACATTTGTGTACAATCAAATGCCGGTGTAGGACAAAACGTGAGACCTAGTTCTAATACTTTCAGTTCAATGTCAAATAGTTCTCTGTTTGACAGATTGATCACTGTTTTCTTTGATTCAATCTTTTTTAGTTCCATCGTGCACCCCGTTTGCTCCGAGTTACCATTGGGGTTGTACGTTGCATTTATGCCTTTCTTGCCCCTCCTTGTCATCCTTTTCTTTCCTCTGGAGGTTGTGTGCTTTGGACAGGTCTTTGTCTCAGGCCTCGCATTAAGTCGTACTCCTGAAAAAAAGAAGAAGAGGATGTGGGTGCGTTTTCTTCTCCACCTTCTTTATCACTACTAGCTTGTTCGTCCTCTGGGATTTCCACTTCTGATTCTAAGGTACTCATTTATATTATAGATTTAGATTTCCCGGATTTCAGTTCTTTACGGGGAGCATCATATTTTTTGGCAAACGTTAAGATTTGGCCATTTGCATAATCCCGCTCATCCTGTAATAATTTGTTTTGTTTTCTTACTTTGATTGTTGCCTCATAGTCAATCAGGTGTTTTTTCATCAATTGTCATAGTTCATTGCTTTTCTTGGTGTCTTTTTCTCCACTTATCTTCTTCTCAATTTCTTTGATTTCCTCCTGGAATTTTATTCTATCACTCCATGCATGTTTGATTAGTATCTTAAGCATTCCTTTGGTAACATCTGTCATGTATTCTGCCCATTCTTGTAGGAGTGCAGTGTTGGGATTCTCATAGGATGGAAATATGTAGATCCGTGGACCTCGTGGGACATGACCCACATCTAAGTATTTTTGTAGACTGGTAGCCTCCCACCACTTCCTTATCTCTTTCTCATATGTTTTTTCCAGAATCACATATAGACTTTTTAAAGTGGTTAGGGTCGTCTTGTCTTCCTGTTGATTTCGTTTGTTTTGTGGTCCCCCTTTGTTAGTAAACAAACTCTCTGCTGCTTCGTCCCTCTCTGTATCTGAGAACATGATACACTGCAACTCGCTTAGTCTGTGTCAGGCAAAGGACTTTCGTATTAGCTCTACGCGACGTGCCGATAATATAATAGGCAATATGCACTCACCGCCTCGTCACTTCCCGGCTCCTCGGGACAGTCCCGGGTTGTGGTCGGCGTCTTCTGCGGTGTATGTGCGTCCGCCTTTGTCCTTGTTCGCCTTGCTTATGCGTCGTCTTCTTGATTCGCCAAAGGGTCGAATTTAAGGCCCTGTGCACTGCACACAAACTGCTTAATGGCTCTGGCCCTGCTATTCTGAGAGACCTGGTTACTCCCTACAAAGCTCCCAGGTCCCTTCGCTCGGAGAATGAGAACCTGGCCAATGTCCCCAGATACAGGAAGGTCAGATTGGAGGACCTTCCAATTTCTTTTAAGAATTTGGAATATTTCTGAAGAATTTTTCTGTATAGTTGGTTATCATTCATACTTTCTGGTCTGAGATTCTAGGTTTGTCTACCAGTAAAAGGCTTCTTTCAATAAAATTACATTTAATTTGAGCCTGATCTAATATGCCTTTGCGATAGCCTCTCTGTTGAAATCTTTTTCTCGATTGTGCTATGGCTTTGTCACATTCTGGCTTCGTAGAACAGTTACCTTTGATCCTTAAGAATTCGCCCAGTGGGATATTGTTAACTACACTTCTTGGATGGCAGCTTCCTGCATGCAGGATTGTATTTCCTGCTGTCGGTTTACAAAAAAGTACAGTTTCCAAATTCCTCTCTTGTACATATACTTTCAAATCAAGATAGAAAACTTCTTTGTTACTGATGTTGCTTGTAAATACCAAATTATATTCATTAATGTTTAGAACTTGTATGTATTCCTCTGCTTCGCTTTGTGTACCCCGCCACACAACAAACAAATCGTCAATGTAGCAGGTTCACAGAGCTATCTTATCGATCCACTTTTCATTGGTACTCGCCCAGGCCACGTGCTTCTCCCACCAGCCCTTGAATAAATTTGTGTAGCTGGGGGCGAAGCACGTGCCCATCGCGGTATCTTGCTGTTGTAAATACAGTTGTCCTGCAAACGTGAAGATGTTATTAAACAGACAAATTCTGGTCAAATCAATGAGCATCTGATTGTGTTTATGATATTTGAGTGCTCTTTTTTCCAAAAATAAAGACATTGCTCCTAAGCCATCATCATGTCTTATAGACGTGTATAAACTAGAAATATCTAAAGTTATTAACAGCATATCTTCCTCCCGGGATGTCCCTTCAATGATGCGTAGGAAGTCTTTAGTGTCTCTTAAATAGGAACTCAAATCCTTGACGAAGGGGTAAATGAAATGATCAAAATATGTAGACTTGTTCTCCAACACACTGTTTTTAGATGAGACAATAGGCCTCCCAGGAGGCCATATCTTGCTTTTATGCACTTTTGGGAGGTAATAAAAGGTGGCTAGTTCAGGATAATCACATTTAAGAAAAAGCCAATCTCCCTGTTCCAATATTCCCTCATCTCTCCATTTTGTGATCAGATCTGTGAAGTCTGAGATGCTTTTCACATATTGTTGTCTGTTGATAGGACTATAATGTTCCGTTTTATTCAATTGCAACAGAGCTTCATCCTCGTATTGCAATTTGTTAATGATTACTACGTTTCCACCCTTGTCTGAGGGTTTGATAATGATTGCATCATCATTTTTCAAGTTTTTCACGACCTCCCATCGGTCCTTGGTTGGATTCCTTTTGTTGTAATTGAATTTCTTTTTTTGTAAATTTCTCAGTTCATAAATTACTGATAGAGCGCACAGGTCGCCTGACTCTTTATTTCACCAGATTACACGCACTTGGGCCCATGACGTGTTTATGACTGTATTTTTGTGAATCGGGCGAGTTTACACGACACCATCAGTAATTCTATGAGTTTTTCTTACCACTATTACCAGAGTACCTAACTTACCACCTTGTCACAGGTACCTATGTTCCCGTCGAATAAGGAGCTAGCAGTGGGTAGGAGATAAGACTAACAAAAATACCTTATACATTTGAATAACACTTTATACCTTTTGTAATAACCACAAACACCTGAAGGGTTTTCAAGACTTTATATAGACTTTATATAGCAAATTTTAAAATCCATACGCCATGAGAATAAAATTGATACAGATTAGAATATCAATAACTAGAATTATAACTATAATATAACTGTGAATGAGAGCAAGCACCATTGAGTGCGAGTGAAAACTACAGGGTAAGGGTGACAGGGAACATGTTATTCAGTTTTCAGGCTTACACTAAGGCAGATAAAAGTGGGCAAAAACATACTATTTAGTAGAGTGCTAGTTTGCTACATATGATTTAAACAGACCTTATTCTGACTATTATTTTAAGCATAACTTCTAAACGAGAGTAAATTGATCACACTAAGTAAATAAACAGTTCAATAATATCCTACAGGTAAAGGGAAAAATGGGACATAGCTAATAAACAGTTTGCATGTAAGTCTTTTGGAAAAGACAGGGAGAATAACATAGGCAAGGATGCTTTATTAAAAGGAAGAGAAGAAGAGAGAATAGATAGACGGACACCCACAACTATATTTACCTAGGACAGGAATGAGGACTAACCCAGGCCACGGGTCAGTTGGGAAAGGTGAGGACAAGGACCCACAAGGATGCCAGTAGGCGAGCAGGTACAGCTCATGGACAGTCAGGACAGGATACCCCTCAGGATTTGGATCAGGATTGGGCTCATCAAAGGGCACGACCAACACCTGCAGCTTCAGTTGCAACGCCTGCGCTACTCCCTCTCTGCACGGAATCCGCCAGTAACCCCGATTGGGTTCTCGAATCTCCCAGCAAAGTGCTACGCCAGCACTTAAGACTATTCCACTCCTTGGAGTTTGTGGAAATTACGGACAGAGTGCTCCGCAGCTCTCTGTATCAATCACCTATAGAGTTCGTAGGGTCGGTGACAGGTCAGCTACTCGGACAAGTCGGACAATTTCTCTATCTAAAACTAGGCTAGTTATACTGTTTTTGGGTCCCTGGACCACCCACAAATGTTGCAAGTGACAGGATCCCCAACTTTGGATTGGACAAGAGAGGTGGTTAGGTCATTGTCACCACCTAAAATTTAGTGTTCCCACAATGAATATTTAATTTTCGTACCCACCCCTTACAATCCAGGTCCCATGGCATTAGGTATGGGCGGAAAATCCGTTTCGCTCGCGGATTTTGCGGATTTTCGGGAAATTCGCAATCCGCGAGATTCGCGAATCTCCCGCAAAATCCGCAAATCCGCGAGCAGCGGATTTTGCTCGCACTGCTCGCACTGTTCGCGTGAGTTCGCGGCTTCCCAGTACAACTTCGCGCCCCGCGAATAAGTGCTAAATTGCAGAAATACAATCTTAGCAAAACTGAAACTACTTACCAGGTTCAAAAGTTCAGGCTCATCATTAGTAGCCATTTCCTGTAGTGCTTCCTGTGGGGCCCCTCCAGAGTTCAGTTGCCAGTTGCAACTATTATGTGACCCTGCTCTGAACCTCAGAATAGTTACACATATGCCACAAAGGTCCTGAATTACAGCTAAGGGAGACAAGCAGGAGCCAGGCTGGAAGTTAAAATCCATTAATCAGCCCCTAATTCATTATTGTCAGTTGGGGCAGGGCAGGGCAGGTGTTGTAACTAATTTTGCAACAATGAAAGCACTTAGCAAGTGCAAAAGATCACTAATCAGGGCGCACTAAGGAAGCAGGTGCCAGCTAAAAAAATATTCTGTGACACATTAATCAGCCCCAAATTAATTCAGGTCACTTGAGGCAGGGAAGGTGTGTTTTGCTTTGCCGAAAATAATGTACACTGGACAACCAGAGGGTGTGGTGATGAAACAGAGGGTGGCATGGGTGGGCCAGAGGGTGGCATGAGTAGTCAGAGAGTGGCAGTGGTGACAGAGAGTGGCAGTGATGAAGAAGAGTGTCCCAAACAGGCTGGACACGTAGAAACAACAAGTTCGCAAAACTTGCGACCCGACAGGTAAGTTCGCAAATTGCGAAATTGTAAAAACCCTCGCGAACTGGCAGAAACACGGGCGAACACAAAAAAAAAAAATCCGCAAATTCGCGGGAATTCGCGGATTTTGCGGATTGCGAGTTCGCAAATCCGCAAAATTCGCGAACGCGAGATTCGCAAAATTCGCCCATGCTTACATGGCATACGTGTAGAAGAGAACAATGGGGCACACAAACATTATCACATAATTTGATACATTTCAGGTACATATCGAAGTCTTCTCCTAGGACAGAGAGCAGGTTCCCAGGAGCATCTCAGTTTCGGCAGCCAGCTGGCTGAGTTCCACTGTTGCAAGACTTCGTTTCTCCTGTCACGTGACGAGCCCCTTTAGACTTCTAAGATGGAGAGGCTCCCCACTCCCAGGCCCACAGATACGCGGTACATGAAAAGTAAGCAAAAACAAATTAGAACCACAGAATAAATGAATACACTGTATACCGGGATTAGCTTCACTGCACCCCTTACTTTATAATATCTATAGCATTAGAGGTTTAAGCAGAAATAGACAGCCTAGCAAAAGCGGCAGTAGCAAGCAGAGAGCATGTTAAAAACAAAGCGGCCATTTTAGCAGTAATGTGCAAGTGCGAAAAATCCCTCCAGAACTACGAGTGCGTCACATCACATGGGTATGACCAATGCATGCGCAGACTAGATTTCTGCAAAGCAGCGATCCTGTAGTATGCAAGCTTCATTAGGATTAATAGACACATAGGCAAGCATCTCTGGGACACCCGCGTGTTGTGTGAAAGTGCATTTTTAATGACAAAACAGGTTGATTAATAACATTATTGATTATGCGAGGTTCTTGGATGTGAGCAAGTCGCTTTACGTGCGAATCCTTGCTCCATCAATCCCCTCTTTGATGATATTTACTATCATCACTATTAATGGAAACATATGCCAACTTCTTTCAAATCTCACTCATCTCAATCTCTACAAACTTGTTGTTAAGCCTCTTCTCAGCATCCTTATTAGGATGGGAATTCTTGGCTTTTTTGTAAATCTGGTTTCTCAGCTCTTCTAATTCAAGTTCATCTATATTCCTCTTCACTCCTCTCTTATTCACAGTATACTTCTTTCTGCATTTTTGACATTTGCAGCAAATTAATATAATCAGCACAATCAAACTTATTCCAGCCATTGGCATCAGTATTTTTCCCACAAGACTCCTACCTATGTTAGAAAACCAACTACCTACAGAAGAGAGACCATCTGTTAGTCTCTTCCAGGCACTATCAACCTCCAGTGGTTTGAGTTCCTGTTCCAGATTAGTAATGTTTCTTACATATTTCTTAATTTCAACACTCTTATCAGGAATGTAAGTGCATCAATGTTGCACTTTCAACATCCTGCAGACTCTGCCCTCTTTTGCCAAAAAGGTATCAAGAGCAAGTCGATTTTGTAAAACCATTGATCTGATCGCAACCATTTCAGTATTGACCAGCAGGAATCCAGCAGCAGTGTCAGCTGATAACCGATCCACTACTGTAGACAATTTGCAAATTCGGTGAGTATTCAGAACCACTCCCACTCCAGGTATAGGTGCACTAAATATATCACCTATAATTTCTCCTACACTTTCTCGTCTACTACGTACTAAACCATTAGTATTTTCATTGCTTCCAGCGGCGTTATTCACATGGTATATTTTCGGGAAGACAATGCCAAAATAGCAGCTTCCATACCAGTGATCCGGCAATTTGAAATAAGCCTTGTTTCCACATATATAATAAATTCCGGGAAACACAGGTTCTGACCCATTTTTGAAACCCCAACCTCCAATTACCTTGTAATTGTGTTCGCATTCACTGGAACCGATGAATACATTGTTATAATAACTAGTCTTTTCTCTATGAAGACAGAGTTTCCCTTTCCGTTCGAAGTCCAGCAACAGTGCAGGATTAGCTTCACCATTTGAGGTGCTTTCCATGTTTTCAGCCCATTTAGGGGTTTTCTGTCTCTTATCATCTGCCTTTCTCTGGAAACTCTCCCTTCTCTTTTCTGCCATTTTTAAGAACATTTTCTCTTGTTCATGTAATGAACAAGTCAAATTACATCTGCGTGCTTCATTTAAATCTATGTCACCTATAGTCAGAAAATATTCTCCCATATAACGAGTCACGTCACTTCTAATATGTACAATGTTCAGGTTTCCCCGAATAGGAAGTTCAGAAAAAACTACGTCAGAGTTTGAATAGTAGTACTGTAAGGTGCTTCTATAAAATAAGCTTGCTAATATACTACAGGAAATTCCATAGGTCAGGGGTAGATGGTGATAGGTCAAACCTTCAGCTACGGAAGTAGGTAGCTTCATGCAGACATAACAGTCTTCTATTTACATGGCTTCTACCTAGTGTACTAAAAGATTTGCAAATACATTTAAATGTGTTCTGTTTTTGATTCTGTGATAATGTAGTCCTCCCTCATCTGATGCATCTATGTCCATCTTTGCCAGTCTAAGGCTATGAGTCTTCTCATGTCTTTCTACACTTCGTGGTGTTTCTTCGGTTTGTAGAGCTTCTGTATCGGGTGTCACTTGTTTAGTAGGGTACAGGTTAGTATCTTTACTTATCATAAAAGGTATTAAGACTGTTAGTCCTATCCATAATATTATTACTATGGCTACACTATATAAACATACTTTGCAGCATGTTTTACAACAGTTTTCTCTAAGTCTTCCATTCACATTTGAATCAGACATTTTGGCTCACAAGAAGCTTTCCAACCCCTCTTTGTAACTTTACACAAGAGGCTTACGCAGTTTCACTTTCAGGTTGGGTCTTCTTCTTCGGAACCCTGATCAGTAATTGATTCTTTGTCGCTTTTGTCGCTTATTTCGAGAGATCTACAATTTCTTCCAACACCAAGTAAGTCCATTCAGGACTCCGATAATTTCTGTTTTGTCTTTTTATTCTGGTACTTCCTCTGTTTGGCTGAGCTCCTGTTTTCTGTCTTTCACTGGCAGCCCTTTTTCGGTCTTCTAATTTTTCTTCTACTGTCTTTAATCTTAGTTTCAGTCTTTTTATATATCTGGGTTCACTTTTCTTCTTGAGTCTTTTAGCTGTCACTGTAGTTTGGCTCTCCTCACGAGCCCTTTTATGTTCGTTCAGTTGTGGCACTGTTATTTCGACTGTATCTTTTTCCCTTCCTGTCTGACTAGTCCCAGGTCTTTCTTCAGTTTCTTCCGCCTGGTTTCTAAGCTGGCCTTGTTCAGGTATATTTTGGATTTGTCTTTGACTTTCAACTGTTTCAGACTCTGTCTCCTGAACACGTTTGTCTATCTCTATCTGTTCCTGTTCATGCACTTCGAACCCTTGATTTTCTTCCGCATGAACTTCAGCCCTAATTACTATCTGTCCCTTTTCAGTTTATGGAGTCTTTGGAGGAGTGTCGATGACTTGGTCTGTCCCTCCTTGACCTATTTCCTGATAAGGTCTGATGTGATTCTCGATAACCTGATTTTCTCCGTCTATTCCTGTCTCGTCCTCACTATCCCACTCTCTATCTAGGTTGGAATACTTTCTGGTTCTTATTGGATCAAGAATCAGATCGTCTGCTGGGAACCATTCGTCTTGACTGGTACTCGGTAGTTCGACATCAGCTAGTTCCGGACCCTCATCTGGAGACTCCTCAGCTGCACCACCTTCAGCCTCAGTCGCTTCTTCTCCGGTCACCCGCTTAGTATGACTGGCATGGATCCACTTTGGTACGCCTGCACACTTCACTGCAGTTGTGGTGACAAGAATCACCTGTCTTGGTTTTCCCCACCTCGGTCCCAGGCAACTCTTCCGGGTGTGTTTCTTTAACACAACCCAATCACAAGGTTTCAGTTTATGAACTGGAGTTGTTGGCCGGCGACGGTGTCCTCCCCAATCTGGTGAGAGATAGAACGCCCTTGGTCACCCAGCTGCTTGCAGTATTCTAGTACCAAATCATCAGAAATATTTAGCAGTTTGTGTCCAGGTACCCATGCCTGTCGCATCACTCTTCCCATTAGTATCCCATGGGGACTCAGGCCTGTCTTTCGGTCTGGAATGCTTCTCAATCCCATCAGGACAAGGGGCAAAGTGTCTATCCAGTTCAATCCAGTAGAGTTACACATTTTTGCCAATCTTGACTTTATAGTGCCATTCACCTGTTCGACAACTCCAGAAGCCTCTGGATGATGTGCACAGTGCAGTTTTGGGGTAATTTTGAAGGCTTTATAAAGATCTTCTAATATTTCGTTGGCAAAATGCCCACCTCTGTCTGATTCAATTGTCTCTGGAAAACCGTACCTAGGTATCAGTTCCCTTAGTAATAATTTGGCTACAGTAATGGCATTATTTTTCTTTGCTGGGTAGGCCTCCACCCATCTTGAAAACAGGCAGACTATAACTAGAACGTATCTATATCCTTTGCACATGGGTAATTGAATAAAGTCAGCCTGCAGTCAGACAAAGGGACCTTCTGCCTTTCCAATCGTACTTTGCTCCACTACTGTTCTTTTTCCCGGGTTAAATTGCTGACAAGTCAAACACCTCTGGCAAAGTGCCTCTGCAATGTTCCTGAACTTCGAATTGTACCACACTTCTTGAAAAACACGCCACATCGCATCCCTTCCTATGTGTGAGTCTCCGTGTATTAGTCGGGCATTGGGAGCAACCATACTGTCTGGCAACACAGGCATACCCTTCCCACAAACAATAACACCATCCCTATCCCTAGGTTGACATCCATATTTTTCCCATCTCTCCTTTTCATCTTGTTCTGCTGCTTGTTGCAACTCTTTCAGTTCCCTCCAAGTAGATACATTCTCAAACATCATAAGTTGGCAGATGCTTCCGCCTCCCCATAATTTGATTTTTAGTGACATTTTGTATCGGGCACAATATTGGGCAATTTGGTCAGCATATCGATTTCCGGCTGTCACATCGTCGTTGTCAGATTTGTGAGCAGCACACTTGACCACCGCCAATTCTTTGGGTAACTGGATTGCTTCCAGTAGGTTCTGTACCACTTTTCCATTTCTGATAGGGGTACCTGAGGAAGTCATGAATTCTCTTTGCAACCACAACTGGCAGAAGTCATGCACAACCCCGTAACCATATTGGCTGTCAGTGTATATGGTTACTCTCTTGTTTTTCCCCTGTTTACAAGCTCTTGCTAATGCAATTAATTCAGCTACTTGGGCAGATTTTATTTCACTTAAGTAAGATGCTTCTAGGGTCGTTTCTAGGGTGACTACCGCATAGACAGCACTCAGACCTCCATCCTCATGTCTTAAACAGGAGCCATCCACAAACATCACAAGATCTTCTACAAGTAAGGCTGTTTCTTTTATATCAGGACGTGGTTTAGTGCTAAATTCAGTTAGGTCAATGCAGTTATGTTCCATTTCACCCCCAATTTCTGCACTTTGGGTGTTTGGTAACAAGGTTGCTGGATTTAGTATGCTAGATCGGGAAATTATCACATTTTCTGCACCTATAAGAATTCTCTCATACTTAGTCAGCCGACTGGGTGTGAGATACTGAGTCTTGGTTCTGGTCAGCAGAATTACAACTGAATGTGGAACATATACAGTTACAGAATGTCCCATAACAATGTTTTCACTTTGTTCTAGACTGGTTCAAGTTGCAGCTACTGCTTTCAGGCATCCAGGTAATCCAGCAGCCACCGGATCTAAAGTAGCCGAAAAATAGGCCACCGGACGTCTGGTCAGACCATGTTCTTGTGTTAGGACTGAGAGTGCACAATTGTCTTGTGTATCACAAAACAATTCAAAGTTCTTGGAATAGTCAGGCATTCCCAATGCAGGAGCTGAACACAGACAGTTCCGTAATTTTATTCAGGCGGTAATACTTTCATCATCCCACTCAACTGGATCTTGTACTCCTTTCTTGGTCATTTTTATCAATGGTTTGGCTAGAACAGCAAATCCCACAATCCACTGTCTGCAGTACCCTACAACTCCTAGGAACATTCTGACTTCTTTCTGGGTTCTAGGTAACTCCATATCTCAAAATATTCTAATTCTTTCTGAAGTGACCTTTCGGATACCTTTTTCTATCTGGTGCCCCAGATATTTCACTGAGTTCTTACAGAACTGCAATTTGTCAGGTGATACTTTATGTCCTCCCCTGCCTAGATGATTCAACAAGGAAATGGTATCAGTAACACAGTCGTTCCGACTTTTAGACGCCACTAGAAGGTCGTCTATGTACTGGACCAAAACTGATTCTCTAGGCAGGATTAGTGATTCAAGGCATCTTTTTAAAATCTGATTGAAAATCGAAGGACTTTCTGTGTACATCTGGGGGACATGATTCCAGACATAGACATGACTGTCGAATTCAAATGAGAAAAGAAATTTGCTGTCTGATGTAATGGGATGGAAAAGAATGCGTGACATAAGTCAATAATGGTAAACCATTCCGCATTCCATGGAATTTGGTACAAGATTACTGCAGGGTTCGGCACAATAGGACAGCAAGGTACAACAATCTGGTTTACCTTTCGCAGGTCCTGCACTACCCTGTACTTTCCGCTAGGCTTTTTAATTCCAATTATGGGTGAATTACAAGGACTGCTTATTACTTCCTGTATTATGTTGCCTCTAGCAACCTCTTTACTTCAATAGCAACTCCAGCTTTTACTTCTGCACTCATTTTATACTGTCTGGTTTTTGGGTAAAAAGCATTGGTCTTAATGGCTATTTTAACTGGGTCCACATTGGCCCTTAATCCCACATCTCTCCCAGTGAAATCCCACACATCTGGTATCACTTTTTGTTGGAGCTCTTCAGGTAAGTCCTGTATTGTCAGTGTCTTAATTTCAGTGTCAGGCCTCAGTAACATCAATTTGTACAGTCCATCTTCATCTGGGATCTGAATTTCGACGCCCTTTGGTGTGCAAAAGATGGTACAGTTCATTTTGCACAACAAATCACGTCCCAGTAAATTCACAGGACTAGAGTCACAGACAACAAATCTGTGCATTTCTTTAAAGTTCCCTATAGAAATCTCCATTGGTTCAGTTACTGGAGTACTTATTATTTGATTTGACACACCCACTACTTGGATGGCTTCTCCCGAGAGGGGTAGGTTTGGAACGTCTACTGTTCTCACAGTAGAACGGGTAGCACCAGTGTCCAACAGAAAGGTGACGTCATTTCCTTCAACCTTTCCTTCAATGTATGGCCCTGTCTGGTCTACCGGTAAGGAGGCTCCAAGTACACACTCCTCGTCCTCCCCCCTCAGGCCCCGTCAGTATGGTTCATCACAGAGGAATGTATCATTTAACAGGAATTGCGAAGTTGCTGCATTTCTCTCATCCCCTCCTTCCCATACCTCGACCCCCTCATTCTGCTGAGCTTGGTTCTTATAGTTAGGTCTAGGAGCTCGAGGCAACTGATTCTGTTTTACCTGTTGCTGGTTCTTTCTTGGCCCCTCTTTCTGCACCTGTGGATTTAAACCATTTATGGGGGCATTACCAGCCTGCAAATGTGGACACTCGTCTCTCCAGTGCCCTATCTGCCCGCACCCGTGACAGGGAAACTTTTTATTAGCTTCCTCTCTACTCATTTTTACTCGGGGCTTCCCCCCTCCCCCAGAAGTAGGGTTTTGTGCATTATTATTCCATTTACTTAACTGTTTCTCTTGTTGTTCAGCCAATTTTACTTGTGCCCACATCACTTTCTCCTTCAGGGCTTTTTTCTTGTTCTCCAACTCATCCTCACAGTACTTGAGGACATCATCTATGGGTTTTCCCTGCCAACAGATTTTATTATCCCTGATCCACTGGGATATTTCAGGCATCAACCCCAACACGAATCGGTAAATGAAATGGGTCATATCCTTCATTTCAATATTATCGATTCCACTGTAGGTTTTGAATACCTGTAGTAGTCGTTCATAGTAGGAGTGCACTGTTTCATCACGATTTTGGGTAGTTCTATCTATTCGGGTCCAATCAGTCTCCTTTGCTGGCACTTTCTCTTTTAGGTATTGTATGACTTTATCATACTTTCTCATTACCTCTGTCGAGGGAGCTCTGGTTCTAGAGTCTCTCTCATATTCTTCACTGGGCCAATCAACTGCAATTTTGCATTCTGTCCACAAATCTACAGGAACTACAATGTCAAAGAACCCATCCAGGTCCTTCAGGAGACATTTTTGGACCTTCACGAATCGCTCAACCTGCCGATACCATTCTACAGGTTTCTCTCTTAATTTTGGGAAGTCATTGGTAAATATCCTGTCGGGACCATGGGACATGTACATATTTCCCACCTGGTACTTCTCTCATGGATACAGATTTTCTGCCTTGTCTACATCCTTTAGAACATATTCAGAAGTCTTTGGTTTGGCCTTACTGTCTTCCTTTTTCTTTGCCCACCTGGCTTTCCACTTGTCTAGATCTCCCCATTTCTGCATTATGTTCAGCAATTCTTTTATCTGTATCTTCTTTCCTGACACATTCATATTTTCTAAATCTTTGTCGGAAAATTCTGCTCTGTAGGGTTTCTGTAGTACCTTGGATCGACTAACATCTATTCCCATATTTGCGGTTGTGTCCATTAATTTTTCATGGAACACTCTAGTGTTCCGGGTAGGGCTTTTGCATAGGAACAACAACTCTTCTTCATCAAAGGTATTTAACCTGTCTAATCCCACATTCCTAGCCGTCTGTTCCTCCAGCTCTATTCTTAGTTTGTATATATCTAATGGTTTCGGCTGAGGGGTTTCTTTTTCCATTTCTCGGGACCATCATTCTATTTCTTCCGGAGTCACTACAGTGGCACTCCGGGTACCTGAAGCTGTTTCTATCAGGACTTCCTTTGCCTTAGTCTGGTTTCCTGACCGTGGTACACTGGTTCCTGGTTCCCTTATGGGCAGATCCATCAGGGAGATCACAGACTCACATTCGCTTGCCTGATCATCAACTATGAGCGGCTCTTTTCTAGGTGGTGCTACAATTGGCGTAATAACTGGAGTTCTTGGACTAGCTTGTCTATCTCCATAAAGAGGAACAACTGGACCAATAGTGACTGGAATTGTCAAGGCTTCAGGACTGGGATTTATCTGAGCTATAGTCTGAATAAGTTCATTTCGCTGTTTAAACAATGCTTCCTTTTCTCGTTCATGTAAAACCCTTTCCATAGAGTTGTCATGCAATACTTGGGGTACTAGTGGAGGGTATATACTCGGGGCAGTTGGGATTGCCAAACCTGGTCGCTCATCATCAAAGGGTCGGTAATTTGGGATCGCTGTGCCAGGCCTACAAAATCCATCATTACCCCTGAGTTTACTACCATTACCAGCTACATCTGTCTCACTGGCCCTTCTACTTCTAGGATGTCGGAAAAATTGATTTTTCGAGCTTAGGGGCCCAGACTCTTCAACATAAGGAGGTGGATTTTTCATTAATAAATCCTCCAGGTATTCATCCTCTGAATCCCCCATAGCCATTAAATGTCGGGTTTTCTCTGTCTTTTTTCCTCCCTCTAGTTCCTTTGCTCCAAAAACCGGGAACAGTCCCTCGACCATCATATTCTGTCTCCACTGTTTCATCTTTTTCTCCTTTGTTTCCCGCTGCAATTTTGGATACCATTTGCTCACTCCCTTATCCATTCGGGGTCTGTCTCGCTCTAGAGCCTCAATCTCCCATTCCTCTAAAGCTTCATATTGCGTTAATCTGGGTCGGGGGTGTAGTTCATTTATTCGGGTCCTCAAGTTAAACAGGATTCTACCATTAAAGGTACCATCGAGGGGAAATGCTAAGACTCCGTCATCTTCAGTATACTTTACCCAATTCTCCAACCATACACAGGTATGATACCCTTTGTCAAACATCATAAATGATGCGGCAGTATTAGGTGGTGGAATGATTACACCCTCTCTAGTTCTGATGGGCTTGTCTTTCTTGAAATAGTTCTTAATCTTTTCGGCAAATGACATTTTTCTCTTACTTACGTACATATTGTAAGGTCTACCTCTTAGCATCTGCTCCTTATGAAAACCGAGATTTTTCTGATCAGGTAAGAATTCGGGATACCACATACACCTCTCCAAACTGTCTTCAAGCTCAGATTGATTAATTTTGTTTACTAATGTGCTTCCAATGCTAGCGCGTCTTTCAATTCACAGCAACCAATCAACACAGAGGTTGCAAATACTCTCAATCAATGGGTGCGCGGCCCCTTCGCGAGACACGGTCTCAAGCTTCGGCACTCACCCCTCCCTCACAATTCCAGCTTCGCTATACACCCTCTGGCTCAACCAATACCAGCGCGGCACGGAGTGACGTCAGTGCAGCCTTGCGACCGACTCCCTCCTTCACAAGGTAACGGAAACTTTGAATTTTTCTTAAAGTGCAAGTGCTCAATTTAGTTAACAACGTATAACTTTTGCCACTGTGCTCGAGGGTTTTAAAAAGGAAAAACGTTTTTCTCTCGCTGCAAGTAAACCACTTCTGTCTACTTTTCATTCACTACGGATAGATTTTTCTGCCTATCCTCTCACACGAGCATTAGAGAACCTGCTACTTCTTTGACTCATCCACTCCTTTCCGGGATATATACTAAGTCATAAGCTTCACCAGCGGACTCCTTTGCTATCACTCAAGCTCCGAAGAACCTATTACTCCTTCCGCATGTGACCCTTACTAGGTGATATCACAACGGGAGTTTCAACAATGGACTCGTAGCTATCATTTATTCAATAATTCATTCAGAAAAATCCTAATTAGCGCTTCCAGTTCTGCCTAACCATGCACTAATCTCCCTCCCAGCCAGTGACCTCACAGCCAAGTGGATTCTACTCACCACTTGCTCTATTCTATTTCCCCGGGGATTCCACACAACATAAAACGTTCACTCACAATTTTGTTAATCACATGTAATAATATAGCAGCATTTCATAAAATCTTATTTTAAAACATCTCATAACATTTTTAAAGCAATAATAGAAAAACTTATTTTAGCAGCAATAAAATTTTAGCAGCACATTTTATTTTTCACAGTTCATCAGAAACTATCTTATCTACCTATCTTAACTAGTCCTAACCATCCTCTGCTACCAGAAAATTACTGATAGAGCGCGCAGGTCGCCCGACTCTTTATTTCACCAGATTGCACGCACTTGGGCCCATGACGTGTTTATGACTGTATTTTTGTGAATCGGGCGATTTTACACGACACCATCAGTAATTCTATGTGTTTTTCTTACCACTATTACCAGAGTACCTGACTTACCACCTTGACACAGGTACCTATGTTCCCGACGAATCAGGAGCTAGCAGTGGATAAGAGATAAGACTAACAAAAATACCTTATACATTTGAATAACACTTTATACCTTTTGTAATAACCACAGACACCTGAAGGGTTTTCAAGACTTTATATAGCAAATTTTAAAATCCATACGCCATGAGAATAAAATTGATACAGATTAAAATATCAATAACTAGAATTATAACTATAATATAACTGTGAATGAGAGCAAGCACCATTGAGTGCGAGTGAAAACTACAGGGTAAGGGTGACAGGGAACATGCTATTCAGTTTTCAGGCTTACACTAAGGCAGATAAAAGTGGGCAAAAACATACTATTTAGTAGAGTGCTAGTTTGCTACATATGATTTAAACAGACCTTATTCTGACTATTATTTTAAGCATAAGTTCTAAACGAGAGTAAATTGATCACACTAAGTAAATAAACAGTTCAATAATATCCTACAGGTAAAGGGAAAAATGGGACATAGCTAATAAACAGTTTGCATGTAAGTCTTTTGGAAAAGACAGGGAGAATAACATAGGCAAGGATGCTTTATTAAAAGGAAGAGAAGAAGAGAGAATAGATAGACGGACACCCACAATTATATTTACCTAGGACAGGAATGAGGACTAACCCAGGCCACGGGTCAGTTTGGGAAAGGCGAGGACAAGGACCCTCAAGGACTTAGGATGCCAGTAGGCGAGCAGGTACAGCTCATAGACAGTCAGGACAGGATACCCCTCAGGATTTGGATCAGGACTGGGCTCATCAAAGGGCACGACCAACACCTGCAGCTTCGAATGCAACGCCTGCGCTACTCCCTCTCTGCACGGAATCCGCCAGTAACCCCGATTGGGTTCTCGAATCTCCCAGCAAAGTGCTACGCCAGCACTTAAGACTATTCCACCCCTTGGAGTTTGTGGAAATTACGGACAGAGTGCTCCGCAGCTCTCTGTATCAATCACCTATAGAGTTCGTAGGGTCGGTGACAGGTCAGCTACTCGGACAAGTCGGACAATTTCTCTATCAAAAACTAGACCAGTTATTCTGTTTTCGTGTCCCTGGACCACCCACAAATGTTGCAAGTGACAGGATCCCCAACTTTGGATTGGACAAGAGAGGTGGTTAGGTCATTGTCACCACATAAAATTTAGTGTTCCCTCAATGAATTTTTAATTTTCGTACCCACCCCTTACATTTCAGTTCCCATGGCATACGTGTAGAAGAGAACAATGGGGCACACAAACATTATCACATAATTTGATACATTTCAGGTACATGTCAAAGTCTTCTCCTAGGACAGAGAGCAGGTTCCAAGGAGCATCTCAGTTTCTGCAGCCAGCTGGCTGAGTTCCACTGTTGCAAGACTTCGTTTCTCCTGTCACGTGACGAGTCCCTTTTAGACTTCTAAGATGGAGAGGCTCCCCACTCCCAGGCCCACAGATACGCGGTACATGAAAAGTAAGCAAAAACAAATTAGAACCACCGAAAAAATGAATACACTGTATACCGGGATTAGCTTCACTGCACCCCTTACTTTATAATATCTATAGCATTAGAGGTTTAAGCAGAAATAGACAGCTGAGCAAAAGCGGCAGTAGCAAGCAGAGAGCATGTTAAAAACAAAACGGCCATTTTAGCAGTAATGCGCAAGTGCGAAAAATCCCTCCAGAACTACGAGTGCCTCACATCACATGGGTATGACCGATGCATGCGCAGACTAGATTTCTGCAAAGCAGCGATCCTGTAGTATGCAAGCTTCATTAGGATTAATAGACACATAGGCAAGCATCTCTGGAACACCCGCGTGTTGTGTGAAAGTGCATTATTAATGACAAAACAGGTTGATTAATGACATTATTGATTATGCGAGGTTCTTGAATGTGAGCAAGGCGCTTTAAGTGCGAATCCTTGCTCCATCATTACTACTTCTTGAAATGTATCGATAGCATCATATGAAGTCCTCGGAATAAACTTTGATTTGGCTTTCAATTGGCTATTGCATCCTTTTTGTATAATTCCTGTCTGTTCCAATATTTGGGTTGGATTTATGTCTTGGTTTCTGTGATGATCAGATTCATCAGCCAAGTCATGCAGTGTTAGGATCGCTTTTAGTTGAGCTCCAGGTAATTCATAAAAGTTTTCTGTGTCCTCTGTGGATTTACTGGCTTTGTCCTTTGGATGTAAGATGTATACTTTCATGAGTTTAATTTTGCGAATAAATTTGTATAGGTCTATACACATTTGTGTATAATCAAATGCCGGTGTAGGACAAAACGTGAGACCTAGTTCTAATACTTTCAGTTCAATGTAAGATAGTTCTCTGTTTGACAGATTGGTCACTGTTTTCTTTGATTCAATCTTATTTAGTTCTATAGTGCACCCCGTTTGCTCGGAGTTACCATTGGGGTTTTACGTTGCTTTTCTGCCTTTCTTGTCCTTCTTTGTCATCCTTTTCTTTCCTCTGGAGGGTGTGTGCGTTGGGCAGGTCTTTGTCTCAGGCCTCGCATTATTTCGTACTCCTGAAAAAAGAAGAGGACGTGGATGCGTTTTCTTCTCCACCTTCTTTATCACTATGAGCTTGTTTGTCCTCTGAGATTTCCACTTCTGATTCTGAGGTACTCAGTTGTATTATAGATTTAGATTTCTCAGATTTCAGTACTTTACGGGGAGCATCATATTTTTTGGTAAACGTTAAGATTTGGCCATTTGCATAATCCCACTCATCCCGTAAGAATTTGGTTTGTTTTCTTGCTTTGATTGTTGCCTCATAGTCAATCAGGCGTTTTTTCATCGATTGTAGTTGTTCATCGCTTTTCTTGGTGTCTTTTTCTCCACTTACCTTCTTCTAAATTTCTTTGATTTCCTCCTGGAATTTTATTCTATCACTCCATGCATGTTTGATTAGTCTCTTGAGCATTCCTTTGGTAACATCTGTCATGTATTCTGCCCATTCTTGTAGGAGTGCAGTGTTGGGATTCTCATAGGATGGAACTATGTAGATCGGTAGACCTCGTTGGACACGACCCACATCTAAGTATTTTTGTAGACTGGTAGCCTCCTACCACTTCCTTATCTCTTTCTGATATGTTTCTTCCAGAATCACATATAGACTTTTTAAAGTGGTTGGGGTTGTCTTGTCTTCCTGTTGATTTCTTTTGTTTTGTGGTCTCCCTTTGCTAGTAAACAAACTCTCAGCTGCTTCTTCCCTCTATATATCTGAGAACATGATACACTGCAACTCGCTTAGTCTGTGTCAGGCAAAGGACTTTCGTATTAGCTCTATGCGACGTGGCGATAATATAATAGGCCATATGCACTTACCGCCTCATCGCTTCCCGGGTCCTCAGGACAGACCCAGGTTTTGGTCGGCATCTTCCGCGGTGTATGTGCGTCCGCTTTTGTCCTTGTTTGCCATGCTTCTTCTTAAAGGCTTAAGCAAATATGCAACATCTGTAAAATATGGCGTACAGGTAAGGGGCTTCTTGCTAGGACAAGTAGCATCTCCAGTTAAGTGTCCCAACTTCTTACAGTTGAAACACCAGGTCTTCAGGGGATCAAAGTTTTCCCCTTTGTATCTATTATTGGACTGGGAAGAGTTTTGGGACCCAGGTTTTGGGGTCTCTTTAGAAGACTCTGGCTTTTTTCTTTGGGGTTCTCACCCTCTTTTCCCTGGTGAGGTTTTATATCCCCTTTCTTTTGGTCACCCCCAGTGGCTGCTTTTATTTCCCTAGTCTGGACCCAGTGGTCTGGCTTCTTTCCTAATTCTTGGGGAGAAAATAGGCCCAGGTCTATCAAATGTTGGTGTAATTGTTTATTAGTGCAATTACTCAAAATGTGTTCTTTCATAAAAAGATTGTTATGTTCATTGAAATCATGCACATTATCACCAGTTAACCATCAATCTAGTGTCTGAGTAGTCAACAAAGTCAATCCAGGATTGTTTTGGGGTTTTGTGAGACCCCTGAATCTAATTCTATATTTCTCAGTTGTGAATCTAAAGCCTCCAATCAGAGTATTCATCATGAGGTTATAAGACCCAGCATCTTCCATTTTAGGGTCAGGGGTCTGTCACTGTAGTTACCAGTGAACAGTTACCAAAGGCGTGCCCTCCAGTGTGACTTGTTCACTTTTCTCATTTCACAAGCTCTCTCAAAAGCTGTGAACCATTTGGTGATGTCATCACCTTCCTCATATTTGGGTACCATCCCTTTACAGATTTTGGGGTCATATGATTGCTCTCTGTCTCAATTTGGCATATTACTGCCATTACTGATGGGAGCTAAGTTAAGTCCATCTCTGCTCTCTCTTTTTCTAGGGCCAAGAGTCTGGTCTCTAGGGTGCACAGTCAAAATATCGAGTTTTTTTATTTCTATATACAGAAATACTGAGTTGACAATATCGACAGTGGCAAATATTGATGTTCTGTATATCGATGTAAAACATATCGAATTGATATCTTTAGTGAAATATCGATGTAAGTAATATCGAAAGGAAAAAATATTGACATGTAAAAATATCGTTTTTGTATGTTTTTAGAAATATTTTATAGATTGTGTTTAAAATGTGTATACTAATGTTTTTTTTAAATATTGTTTTAGGAGCGGAATGTTGGGTTTATAGGGGATAAGGGTGGGGAAGGTTTAAAAACATTTAAATAACATTTTTTAAATTTAATTATGAAATTAATTTTTTGAATTTCGATTTTCAAATTACATTGTAGGAGCGGGATGTTGGGTTTATAGGGGATAAGTGTGGGAAGTGTTTTTATATTTCGAATTTCTAATTTAATTTTATGAATGGGATTTTGGGTTTATAGGGATAAGGATGTTGACTGTATTAAAAAACCATTTATATATATTTTCTTCAGAGTAAAAAAATATTAAATTAAAAATATTTTCTTTCAAATTCTTTATACATTTTAAATATTTAGGTTCAGTGTCCAGAACATACCCCAATTAAATTTAGATTGGAGTGGGAGTAGTAAATTATTAGGCTCAGTGCCCAGCACCTACCCCAATTTAATTTAGACTGGAGTTGGAATGGTAAATTAATTAGGCTCAGTGCCCAGCACCTATCCCAATTTAATTTAGTCTGGAGTGGGAATAGTAAATTAATTAGGCTCAATGTCCAGCACCTACCCCAAATACATTTATATTGGAGTGGTAATAGTAAATTAATTAGGCTCAGTGTCCAGCAACTACCCCAATTAAATTTAGACTGGAGTGGGAGTAGTAAATTATTAGGCTCAGTGTCTAGCACCTACCCCAATTAAATCTAAACAGGAGTTGGAACAGTAAATTAATTGAAGTCAGTGTCCAGCACCTACCACAAATAAATTTACACTGGAGTGAGAATAGTAAATTAATTAGGCTCAGTGTCCAGCACCTACCCCAATTTAATTCAGACTGGAGTGGGAATAGTAAATTAATTTGGCTCAGTGTCCAGCACCTACCCCAATTTAATTTAGACTTGAGTTGGAATAGTAAATTAATTTAAGTCAGTGTCCACTACCTATCCCAAATAAATTTATATAGGAAAGGGAATAGTAAATTGATTAGGCTCAGTGTCCAGCACCTACCCCAATTTAATTTAGACTGGAGTTGGAATAGTAAATTAATTAGGCTCAGTGTCCAGCACCTACCCCAATTTAATTTAGACTGGAGTGGGAATTGTAAATTAATTAATCTCAGTGTGCAGCACCTACCCCAATTTAGTTTAGACTGGAGTGGGAACAGTAATTTAATTAGGCTCAGTGTCCAGTACCTACCCCAATTTAATTTAGACTTGAGTTGGAATAGTGAATTAATTAGGCTCAGTGTCCAGCACCTACCCCAATTTAATTTAGACTGGAGTGGGAATAGTAATTTAATTAGGTTCGGTGTCCAGCGCCTACCCCAATTTAATTTAGACTGGAGTGGGAAAAGTAAATTAATTAGGCTCAGTGTCCAGCACCTACCCCAATTTAATTTATACTGGAGTTGGAATGGTAAATTGATTAGGCTCAGTGCCCAGCACCTATCCAAATTTAATTTAGTCTGGAGTGGGAATAGTAAATTAATTAGGCTCAGTGTCCAGCACCTACCCCAAATACATTTATATTGGAGTGGTAATAGTAAATTAATTAGGCTCAGTGTCCAGCACCTACCCCAATTTAATTTAGACTGCAGTGGGAATAGTAAATTTATTAGGCTCAGTGTCCAGCACCTACCCCAAATAAATATATATTGGAGTGGGAATAGTAAATTAATTAGGCTCAGTGTCCAGCACCTACCCCAATTTAATTTAGACTGGAGTTGGAATAGTAAATGAATTAGGCTCAGTTTCCAGCACTTACTCCAAATAAATTTATATTGGTGTGGGAATAGTAAATTAATTAGGTTCAGTGTTGAGCACTTACCCCAATTTAATTTCGACTGGAGTGGGAATAGTACAATAATTAGGCTCAGTGTCAAGCACCTACCCCAATTTAATTTAGACTGGAGTAGAAATAGTAAATAATTAGGCTCAGTGTCCAGCATCAACCCCAATTTCATTTAGACTAGAGTTTGAATAGTAAATTAATTGTGCTCAGTGTCCAGCACCTACCCCAATTTAAGTTAGACTGGACTGGGAATAGTAAATTAATTAGGCTCAGTGTCCAGAACCTACCCCAATTTATTTTAGACGGGAGTGGGAATACAACATTTTATTACATTCAGTGTATATCACCTACCCCAATTTAATTTAGACTGGAGTGGGAATAGGAATTTAATTAGGTTCAGTGTCCAGCACCTACCCCAATTTAATTTAGACTAGAGTTAGAATAATACATTAGTTAGGCTCAGTGTCCAGCACCTACCCCAATTTAATTTAGACTGGAGTTGGAATAGTAAATTAATTAGGCTTAGTGTGCAGCATCTACCCCAATTAAATTTAGATTGGAGTTGGAATAATAAATTACTTTAAGTCAGTGTACAGCAACTACCCCAAATAAATATATATTGGAGTGGGAATAGTACATTAATTAGGCTCAGTGTCCAGCACCTACTGCAATTTAATTTTGACTGGAGTTGGAATAGTAAATTAATTAGGCTCAGTGTCCATCACGTACCCCAATTTAATTTAGACTGGAGTGGGAATAGTAAATTAATTAATCTCAGTGTACAGCACCTACCCAAATTTAATTTAGACTGGAGTGGGAATAGTAATTTAATTAGGTTCAGGGTATAGGACCTACCCCAAATTAATTTAGACTGGAGTGTGAATAGTAAACTAATTAGGCTCAGTGTCCAGTACCCACCCCAATTTAATTTAGACTGGCGTTGGAATAGTGAATTAATTAGGCTTAGTGTCCAGCACCTACCCCAATTTAATTTAGACTGGAGTGGGAATAGTAATTTAATTAGGTCGGTGTCCAGCACCTACCACAATTTAATTTAGACTGGAGTGGGAATAGTAAATTAATTAGGCTCATTGTCCAGCACCTACCCCAATTTAAGTTAGACTGGATTGGGAATAGTAAATTAATTAGGTTCAGTGTCCAGCACCTACCCCAATTTAATTTAGACGGAAGTGGGAATAAATCATTTAATTAAGTTCAGTGTATAGCACCTACCCCAATTTAATTTAGACTGGACTGGGAATAGTAATTTAATTAAGTTCAGTGTCCAGCACCTACCCCAATTTTATTTAGACTGGAGCTGGAATAGTAAATTAATTAGGCTCAGTGTGCAGCACCTACCCCAATTAAATTTAGATTGGAGTTGGAATAGTAAAATAATTTAAGTCAGTGTCCAGTACCTACCTCAATATAATTTAGACTGGAGTTGGAATAGTAAATTAATCAGGGTCTGTGTCCAGCATCTATTATAATTAAATACAGAGGGACCGTTTCCGATCTTGGTCGGAAAGGCACCGAATTCGGAGGCCGAATTTCCGTCCGAGTCGTACTCGTTTCCGGACAGCGAAATACAATGCGAACAAGCGAGAAATCTCCATCCAAATAGTTTCCGGCTCCGAACCGCTCCGTACGACTCAGGCACAAGCAAACCGTGGCGCGCAATGGGGACGTTTCACGACCGAGCTAGTACGATGCTCAACTCGGACAGCCAAATTGAGTCAGAGTGTCGGGCTTGCAATATGTCCAAGAGTTAGACTTCGGGGGACCGCGTCCGACCCCCTGTTATGCGCAGCCTTACGACTCGGACACAGGGGGAGACCCATGGTCTCCCCAACACAGGCATGTATGTTGCGGGTGGCACCCATCCATACCCACTGTAGGGGACGCACTTGTCCACGACTTACCCATTCAGGCATTGGGAGCCCATGTACGCTTCATACGACCGGCTCCCATTGACTTCTATGGGAGTCCGACAGAACGGAATCCGACAGCATACGGCTGCATCGTACTCGCTTGGTCGGGCTGCAGGAATCCGGATCGGTCGGAAAACACCCCGGATCCGGCTTGGTCAGAGTGCTTTCCGACCCAGATCGGAATCGGCCCCAGAGTGTAAATAAAAAATGGCATTTCGTGTTTATGTTGAGTTGAGTTGTAAGGTCAATATAGATGAGTGATTTTCAAATATAGGGTCTAATTAGGATGGCAGACGGACATGCGTCTGTCCGCCACCCCTGAGGTGGAGGGACCGTCCGCAAGGGCAGCGGCAGTCCCTCCATGCCAATTAGGATGTTACCGCCACCCTGCGGTAACATCCTGAATCCTTAACATTGCGGCGGGCGCTGCTTCAAGCAACACCCAGCCGCAATGTTAAAAATGCATGCATTGCATTTGCATGCACAAAGCGGCAGGCACCGTGCGGTGCCTGACGCTTTTTGCATGCAAATGCAGGGGGTACCATAGGTTACCTCCCATGTGCACACCCACCCCCCTTCACCCTTGGGGTCTGCAAGGGCCCCCCAGAAGCAAAGGTCAACATGCTTTTCCACGGCGGAAAAACCGCTGCGGAAAAGCATGTTTACACATGCTTACTAATTTTGCTGACGGTGTCTTGCAGACACCGCCACCAAATAGCCCTCCAAAACCCACGGATCAGCGGTGGACGGACCTGCTGTCCACCACTGGTCCCACCGCAATCCCACCGCCATCCTAATCTGGCGGTGGGTGTTTTCTGTGGCCGCAGCAGTGAATCCGCATCCTACGGGCCGGCGGTGGCTACCGCCGGCCCGAAGGATGCAGATTCACCGCCATCCTAATGAGGCCCATAGTGTAATAATATTTTTTATGGTAAATATATTTGAAATATATTTCTTTATATGTCCTACAAGAATATATTTTTTATATATATTTTTTTTAATTGAAATGATATATTTTAAATATATTAATTATAGGGAAACCCATTTTTAAATACATTTAAAGTCATAGCAATGCAAAGGTAGTTAAGAAAAATTGAGATATTTTTTATTTAAAAATATATTATATAAAAAATAGAGGTGATAAGTAGATTCAAAATGTTCTTTTGTAATAAACAGTAGGAAACAATTCACAAAATATAAGTATTTGCAGGAGAATGCATTTATTACAAAGAATTTTGTTGTCAGTATGTATATTGTAACAAGTACATTATTGAAAAAAAAATCATAACATGAACAAAATTATATTTTACAATTGGACATATTTTACAAATATAGCATGATGCATTTTTATTTTTTTAATTGACATTTTGTAAATTGATACATATTTTTAAATAAGTACAACATATTGTTTTTCAGTTTTATTGTTGTTACAAATGTTTATAAAAATTGGTAAGTATTGATTGACATAATATACTGTAAATATTTTACACTAAAGTTCACAAAACGATAACAAAGTTCAATTTTATTATACAAAGTAAATGTATTTGTGTTATTAATATTAATAATAACATATTAATATTAATAATTATTACACATAACGTGTTTATTTTATTTACATTTTGCACAATTAGGTATCAATAAAACATTTTAATACAATGATTTAGTAATTGTTGTGTAACATATATATTTATAATTATAATATTAAATATTAATATGTCATAATATTTATTATTTTAATTGTACAATAGATAAAAACATATAATACTTTTTAAAATAAAAGGTATATTTTTGAATATTTTATTCCAATGCAATCGTACTTTTTAAATCCTTATTTAATGTTAAATTAATTGTTTAGTCAATTATTTAAAATTTTTATAGTTGACATTTTTATTTGGGCCTTTAATTTAGTAACCGCTCGTTGTCTTTTGGGGTTATTTGGGAAGAAAGAAGCTCGCGGTTGGGAGCTGCTTCACGTCTGAGAAGGTAAGAGTAATTTTCTTTTATATTTAACTGTTTTAAGTGTGTTTTGAAGGTAGTAGTGTTGTGATAAGGGTGTATGGAGTTATGTTTTGGAAGTTATGGCATTTGTAGTTGTTTATTTCGGTATTAATTGTTAACGTTGTGTTTTGGAATTGCGGCCTTATAAGAATGTTATGTTATGTTATATTAGGATGTCTTACATAGAGTGACAGCTGCTCTAGCAAAAGGGCGTCCCGGCGCTGAAAGAAAGACTGACACATTTTTTTTCAGGTGAGGATAGAGATGTTGAATTGAATATATAAAAAGAAATGTATAATATATGTTTAACATCTTGAATATGTTGATAATATTTGTTTGTAAATGTTATTATTTGTGTAGTTGTTATGTTATTGTTAATTTATGTTGTTTTTATTTTCTGATATGTGTATTTATGTCATTTATTATATTTATAGTGTTGATGGTAGCAGTTATAATATATATTAGAGTTGTCAATATTTTGTTCAAACCGATAATATTGATGTCTATATTTTACTTTCCGATATTTTGGACATGTTTTATATTTATTTATAACCGTCGATATTTTGTATTACGATATTTATGTGTGCGATATTTGTGTTGTCAATATATGTTCATTACAATAATGTTGTTTCGATATTAGTGTATTTTTATAAATAAGTACACAATATTGATATTTTAGATGTCGATATATTTGCCTCAAAATATTTGCATTTCGATTTTGTGACTATCGATATTATGTCAGTGATTCTGTCTCTAGATCTAATCTTTTTGTCAACCTTAATAAAAGGTTAGTCTGCTCATTTAGGCTATCCTCAATGGGCTAAGAAGTACCTGACCAACCTGTGTGGGATCTAGGTACTGTGAGTAGTATTCTTGGATAAAGGGGCACTGGGACTCTTCTCTACCTATCAAGTGGGGTGGTTGGAAGTTATCCTCATCTGCTCCATCTTCATTCTCTGAGAGGTCTCCACCATTCTCAGAGGGATGGTCCTTAGCGTTCCCTGCCAACAGCTCATGGAGCTTTTGTTTGGAGGAATGGGACCCCATGTTAATATTTTTAAGTTTACAGAGATACCTTAACTCCCTGAATTCCAAGTGGAGATAAGGGGTGAGGTCGAGCTCCTAAAACTGGTTCTCTATGTCATTGTTGTTATCTTAGCTAACAGCTGGGTTCCGGTTAATAGACAGTCTAACAAAAATTCTAGTTTTTTATCCTTAACTAAAGTGCGCTTTTATTTTTCTAAAATTCTAAAGGGACTTAACAAAGGCCCTGACAAGACTTTTAGTAATTTGGACAATTATGTCAATTCAAAAATTCAGAAGTTTTAAAGACAAATTAGGAGTTCTATTGTGTGATCAGGTGTTGACCAAGTCAGTCCAACAAATGCAAACTTGTAAATCTAACGGCTGATCCACCAATGTAGGAAGCTGGCTCTGCATATACTATACTAAAATGAGGTATAGTGGACACAGAGTCCAGTGGAACCCTAAAAGTAGGCAGAGGTAAAAGCAGATGCACCTTACTCTCTATTTGTGGTAGTGTATGGGGCGAGCAGTAAGGTTTTATCAGAGGGTAGTGTTAAGCATTTGTTGTACACACTCAGAACTGGTGGGGGCTAGTGCTGGAAGCAGCAAATTACTGGGGTAACTCACAAAGGCAGCAAACCTTTGAAGCTTCCCCTTCGTGGACCCTGCCCATCCTGGGGGAAGAGGCTTGGCACTTCTTCCCAAGATGTGCATTGTTTCAGATCCCCGAGAGCAGCAGGCTCTCAACATGGGGTTTCAGAAACATGTCTGGTCGTGGCAGCTGACGAGCAGCCACTCAGCCAGGACACTAGAGTTAGGTCTTTTTTCAGGGGGTATTTCTAAAATGCCTTCTGAGTGCAATTTTCATTAAATCGAACACAGGCATCAGTGTGGGTTTAATGTGCTGAGAATTTTGATACCAAACTTCCCAGTTTTCAGTAAAGCCATTATGGTGCTGTGGAGTTCGTAATGACAAACTCCCAGCAACATGTACTCTTAATGGCATAAATGAACTTACAATGTCAAGGAAATGGGTTAGACACTGTAGGGGTATAGGGCTCATGCACCTGTACCCTTACCACTGGTATAGTGCACTTAGCTAGAGGGGTAGCAGACCTATGCCAGGGCAGTGGATTACAGGCATGGCACACAGGGATGTGTGCCAGGTCGATTCTTCACTTTATTCTGCACCAAAACACGCAGCCTGCAATGGAAGTGTGTGTGTGTGTGTGTGTGTGTGTAAAGGTACAGGGCATCTAACAGTGCCACAACAAGTGATGCAGCCCATAGAGGCCTTCCCTGGCCAGGGTGCCCTTGGTACCTATGGTACCATTTGCATGGGACTGACATGTGGCCAAAGAGTGCCAATTGGTTTTTGTATCAATGCAATTTAGAGAAAGAACATAGGCCCTGGGTTTGCAGAAACCCAGGGCATACTCAGTCAAAGTACATCAACAGTTTAGCAAAAGGTGGGGGCAACCATGCAAAAAGAGGGCACTTGCTTATAGGACCAATGAGGGGGCTCAGCTCTTGTGGTGATCAGAGACGTGGGACACCTTTCGTCCTCTTCTCAAGGGGCCAGAGATGACAGGCACATAGGTGTCATTAGGTGTTTGATTTTTGTCAACAAGAGCATAAACCATTTGTTTGTGGGTGTTATGGGGTGGTGAACTTGTAAATCACTCCACATTCAGATCACATGTGTTTCAGGTAGCCAGGCATGAAGTTAGTACCTCTGTCTGAAACCATTTCCTTAGAGAAACCCACCCTGGAAAAGATACCAATGGGGGCCGGAGTCACTGCAGGAGCAGTATTAGTCATGAGGGGCATTGCTCCAGGGTATCTGGTGTCGTGATCCACCAAAATAAATGTGTTTCCTGATGCTGTTGGAGGGTCTAGGGGGCCAACAATGTCAACACCGGCCCTTTCAAAGGGAACCCCAACCACTGGAAGTGGGATTAAAGGGACCTTGGAAAGCCACCTGTTTTGCTACTGGCTTGGCAGGTGGCACAGGAGCTGCAAAATTCCTTTGCCTTCTGGGTCATACCTGGCCAGTAGAAGTGGGTAACTAATCTACTCCATGTTTTGGCTTGGCCAAAATGCCGAGTTAAGTGAATGTTATGAGTCAAATTGAGTAAGAACTCTCTATACATCTGAGGCACTACCACTCTCCAAGTGGCACCAGGTTTGAGGTCTCTAGCATCTGTGTAGAAGAGCCCCTCCTCCCAATAGAACTGTTAGCAGTCACTAACATCTACTGTTTCCTGATCAGCCGCTTGCTGTAAGAGTGGTACAGGTCCTCTGTCCCCACTACAGTTCTTACCTAGAGCCAGCCGCGGCCCGTGGAGGGAGTTGCGGTAGGGCAGAGAGGCGGGCGGGGGAGGGGCAGGGTGGGGGGGTGCTAAAAACCGGCATATGGATAATTGGAGGTAAGTAAACAATTTAATTAATAAAACAAATTTCGTAGCGTGCCCTGCATAGCAAGCAAGCGCTACGAAATTTGTTTTATTGTGCGCATGTATTACTCAATATGACACTGGCATCTGCATGGGTTTATTAATGTTAGATTTTTGATACCAAACATCTGTTTCTCTGGCGTGGCTTAGCAGCGTAGCAGAATGGTCTCATAGTTTGCGAGATCTGCCACAGAGCACAAAATCCTTATCAACTACCTGCTTTAAGAGGCCATCCGGCGATGACGCGGAGCGCCATTGCCTCGGCTCGTAGGCCGTAGCTGCCTGACCAGGAGAAAGGTGCCCGCGCGAGCTTGGGAGTGCACATGAGCTGCGTGAGCTGTTGGCGGCCTAGGAGTACTGCCGAGCTCTGTCGAAGATCCGGGCACGGCGGCGCACTGGAGCTCCTGCTGCAGAATCCCTTCCCCTATAAGTTCTATCCTGTCTTGATTTTCCTATCAGCACAATATGACGGTGACCTGATGAAGGCGATAACGCTGAAACGCGCGTAGAATTTTCTACCACCCTGCCTCTATCAACCTGTCAAAGTTTGTGCTGTACTGCTCTTTATGAAGTGTTGTGTGATGTATATATTATTGAATATTTGATTGGCAAATCAAAAGAAAATAGTGAAAACAAGTATAATTATTAAATAAAAGAATTTATCTTTTTTTAACACTAAGTTTTGTTGAATATTTGGCTATTTAACTTAACTTAAGTTGATTTGTGCTGTATATGAGATGACATATTTATTTTGACTTTAACCTGTTACTGTTTCTTGTCAAATATGTGACTGACTGAGCTATATTTTTCCTTTCTGCGTTCGCTCCCTATGTATAGCAAGTCTATTTATAAATATAGGGGGTCCCCTTTTTCTAAACCAGCAGAATCCCTTCAGTGCCATAGCCATGCCAACGACGTCCAGGGCTGGCGTTCCAATGGGCGCAGATCCGATGATCATTTCCCCACAGCTGGTGGCAGACAGAACTCAGAAGCCCAGACGAGAGTTGTGGCAACGGAAGTCCAGCTCCCTGGCAGCTGGAGTGTGAGCACTACTCAAGCCTCTACATGAGAGGGCGCATCGTGGGGAAGCTTCAGCCGTGGAGGCATCCTGAAGGGACAGGACTCTGGCCAGAGCACAATGACACGACCACATGCACTCCCCAGGCAGGTGAGGGGGCAGGGTGGACTAGATCGCGGCCACCTGGTGGACACCCCGTAGCCTCTTTCCTGATCCTAGATCTGAAGGTGGCCTATAGATATACAGTGGGGAGCGTAAACAAAACGGCTGCCACTCAGGGGGTGTGCACCCGCTTTCTGCCCATTTCCCACGCAGCCTGAGTGATCTACAAGGGACAGAGAGTCGCGATGATAACAGCGCTGTAGCTAGCGCATTAATGGACTGAAGGCAGGGCTACTGGTGCCCACCCAGCTCACTCCTGTTTTTTTCTTCCTCCACTCGCCACCACAGATATTGCTGGACAAGCAAGAGGGTGTCATTGCCATTGCCCATGCCACAACTAGAATCTTGTGAGATTGGAGGCAATCCACGGGCGGACATCTTGGCAATATCAACAGCTGGCTGGTGCACATCAGGCCCTCTCATCCCTGACTGTCACCAGGAACATACCAGGGGGGAACCGGACATCCAGTGCGCAAATGAAAGAGGCCGGTGGGGTCATTGACCACCGTGTTTTGGACACGCACTAGCAGGCATTGCCGCCTCGGCTGAAGGATAACGCGCACTACGCCAGCTTTCATCCCGCTCTTGCCCCCCTCCCCGTGACAACCACACTCCCATAACATGGGGAAGCCAGAAGGACGCCAGTCGAAGCGTCCCTCTGAGAAAAAAAGTACCACTAAACAGACGGAAGCTGAGCAGGAGGCGGAGACCATCTCCCAATCTCCAGGGGAGCCCGGTGGCCAAGACCAGGACCGCAAAGAGATTATGCTGGAAGTCTCCTCTGGCCTAAAAAACATTGATGCTACGTTGTACCTCCTCAGGGCACACCTAGACAAGGTGAAGACAAGGGTGGAGGCACATGACTCTCACCTGGATCATTTGGAAACAAGAGTGAGTGAGTCAGATGATGCTCAAGCCATCACGTCTGAACATCTCCTGCACATGGATAAAGTCCTGGAACTCATAAAACAAAAAAATTAGGACATTAAAGCTCACTCAAGATGAAACACCCTTCACATTATTGGACTGCTGGAATTCACTGCCATTTCGCGCATGGAAGACTTTGTCGAAACGCTACTACGTGACCTCTTTGGTGCAGAGCTGTCCCCAGTTTTTATCGTTGAGAGAGCCCATAGGGCACTGGGCCCACGTCCCCCGCCAGGAGCACTGCCTCGGCCAATAGTGGCACGGCTATTGAACTACGGGGACTGAGACACAGTTCTCCACTTGGCCAGGGAAAAGGGTCCAATCCAACATAAGGGCGACCGTATATCCTTTTTCCATGATTTTACCATATAAGTGCAGACTGCCAGATGCGAGTTCCAACCGGGCAAACAATTGCTCCAACAGACAAACCTGAAATATGCCATGCTGTATGCTGCTAAACTGCGTATAGCGCAAGGGGGGAAAACACACAACTTCACAGATCTGAAGCAGGCTCTTAAGTTCGCCAAGAAACAGGTACAGTCAAAACCAGAACAGTCGGTGACCTCGCACGCTGAGACCGAAGCCCGGCTGAGTGACAATGATTAATAAAGTATGCCACCTATTGAACTCCCGTTATGCATATGTAGACACTGCCCGGCTCGGGCAGACACAAACACCTTAAATGGCTGCCTAGTATTGGCTCTAGTTTATAAAGAGTTGAACCACTGATTACTTCCAGGTTAACTTGAGGGCTCCCATAGCTTGCTGTACTCGATTCTTTTATGATTTGGGCTCCCTCCCTCGTATATCTATACTCGACCACCATGCCTTCATTGGCGGGTTAGTTTTATGTGGCAACCCAACGACCCCCAGGGATGATTCCTATATGTTTCAGAGATGGGGGGTGGGAGGGTTTTTCTTAATCTGATTGGGGGTTGATGTAGGAGGGGGCATGAGATGTTTACTGTTGTCGTTTTTGAAGTTGTGTTGGCAAATTTTGATATGGTTGATGCGGCACTTTGTACTGACACCTTCTATCCCATACACTGTGTATACACACACATCGGTAGGGATAATCTATACTCCGAATGCCATACACCTTTTAAGGGTACCATGTACTTTAAATGCATGCATGAGTAGTTCGGCCTCATAAAGCTAAAAAAGTGGAATGTCAGGGGCCTTAATGACATCAGAAAAGCCCGCCTGGTACACACCTATCTTTATAGGCACCAGATTGACATTTGCTGTCTTCAGGAGACCCACTTGTCCGGCCTTGCTCTCCCCCATTGCTCACAAGGAGATGAGGCACCACGTCCTCAGCCACCTATATAAATAATTATTTTTTATTTATTTAAAAGAAGAAAAAAAAACATCAGTTTCTCAGTGAAGCCATCATGTAGCTGGGGAACTCGTTTCTACCAGTGTCCAGTACATGCTTGTAAAATGACCAGCACAGGGGCATAACTGCTTGTATGTTGATCCCATCCCATGTAATATAGTGCACCCTGCCTCAGGGCTATAAAGCCTGATGTAGGGGCGACTTAGCTATACTCCAGTGTTGGTATGCATGGCACACAGGCTGTGTGCCATGTCTTGTTTTCACTTTCGTCTGAACAAAGACACGAAGCCTGCAGTGTCAGTTTTTATGAGCTCAGTGCGTGGGCATTTAGGGTGGCACAGTTCGTGCTGCCGCCCTTAGAGACCTTCTTTAGTACCTCAGGCCCTAGGTATCAGGGGTACCATTTACTAAGGGCTTCAGAGGGTACCCAATGTATTGCCAATTGGGGGAAACAACTGTATAGTTTTGGAAAAGAGATCTGGCCCTGGGGACCTGGTTAACAGGAACCCAGTGCCGTTTCAGTCAAAATCACTTCAAATACCATGAAAAATGTGGGGGTAATCATGTCGAAAAGGCACTTTCCTACAGTGTCTTTATTGGTGCCAGTGGTGAAAATGAACCTGCCCCACAGTGCCAGTTGCTCTGATTTTGAACTAAACCATTGGCAGCTGAAGATGGGATTGGGGTGAGCATCCACAGAGAGAGAGTGCCCCGGGGCATTGACTGGCAAACACACAATCAAAAGCATTACTCCTTTTACTACCTTTTCATCATTCCATTTATTCTAATAGTTGTAACATAAATATAATCACAAGTGCACCCGTAGATTCCTATGCATTTTTTAGGATGGGTGTGGCAGTAGTTTATGCATTTCTTGCTTCTTGCTTAGTGAATGGGTGGGCACAAGCCAGTGTCTCAAGTTCCATTTGAGATATGTGTGTACTGGTGATTGAATTCATGCTCTAATTATTTTAATAAATGAATAATGGAAAACGTCCAAATAGAGTAAGACTTTTGACTAAGCGGTTCACTGATAGAATTTTGATTCCCAAAATATCCCAATACACACATATTGATGCAAAAATATCAATGTCAAAAATATTGACATCCTATACATCTATATATATCCTATATTTCGAAACAAAAAGTATTGAAGTAAAAATATAGATGTACAAAATATCGATTTTTTAATGTAAATAAAAATTAATGTTAAATATATAAAATAATAAAATAAACTTTTAAAAAATGATTTAGATTTAATATACCTTTTAACAAATATAATAACATTTAAAAATATTTAAACATACATATTTAAAATGATATTCGAACACTATTCAACTCCGTTTTGGATTGAAAAAACGGCAAGCACACAGGAATCCGTTTTCCGAACTTTTATTACAAACCCCTCACCCCTGACAGACGCGTTTCGCTATGGAGCTTCGTCAGTGTCAGTTTGTGTACACGAAGTGACGCCATTTAAAGCCACAGTTTGTTATCGTTCCAACAACATAGATGATGGTGCCTAATGCCTAGATTACATTCGCGTTGGCCATCTCAAGTGTATTACTCCTAATACATTTCATGTGGTTTTTTATAGGCGTATTTCAAATAAAGTGCTCAAGTGCTAATATTCCTCTTCCGCTGAGCAGTTACGCTTCAGGCGTAAGAGTTCGCCACAGGGAACACTCTGTATCAGACTCTTTGGGTGGTGGCTCGCTGCGTGTTGGCTTTCTATAGAGTCTTGTTTGCATCTTATCGTTCTCTATGTAGACCTCCAAGTCTAAGTAGCAACACTGATATCACTGATTGTGCTTGTGAATCTCAGATTCCAGTCATTGTTGTTCAGCGCGGAGATGTAGTCCTCGGCTGAGGCCCTATCTCCCCGCCAAACAACAAAGAGGTCATCTATATACCACATCAACAGAAGTATTTTCTCAGTCCAGTGGTCATAGGCCTCACCCCACGCCTCGTGCCTCTCCCACCAGCCCACAAACAAGTTTGCGTAACTGGGGGAGAAGCACAAGCCCATTGAGGTGCCCCTCATTTGTTTGTATAGTTGCCCTGAGAAAAGAAAAATATTGTTATATAAACAAAATTTCATCATGCCCAGCAGCAGGCAGTTGTGTTGGCGATACTTTTCTGGTTTCCTGTCAAGAAACCATTTTGTTGTTGCTAAGCCGTTCTCATGGGCAATACAAGTGTAAAGATTTACAAGGTCTAGAGTGATCAGGAGCATGTTAGGTTCCCAGTTGATATTGTCAATTTGTCTTAAAAAGTCCTGCGTGTCCCTCACATAAGAGGGTAAGTCTTTTACAATTGGTGCAAGAAAGTAGTCAATGAAGCGTGATGTGTTTCTAGCAAACTTCCGATAGACAACACAATCGGCCGCCCTGGTGGTCTTTTGGCGTTTTTGTGGACCTTTGGCAGGTGATAGAAAGTGGGCAAGACTGGTGCCTCACATTGCAAAAACAGGAACTCATCCATATTAAGCATTCCTTTTTTTTCTTTTTTTTTTTTTATTTGGAGTCAAAAATACATCACAGAAAAGAAAAGGTTTTTTAAAAGTACATATTTTGATCATTCAGGGCACAGGCTTAACAATTAATTCTCATATTCTTTAAATACAAAAGACAAATACTCAATCCAAACATGCATTAGATAAATAGTTAAGACTTCTAAAATGGAAAAGCTCATATAAAATCATCAGAATATAAATCGGAGGGGGAGGCAAGGTACATAATTATATTTCCAATATTAATAGACAACCAAGTATGCGGATTAACAATTTATACATCTTTTACATAAGTCTGCCTCCAATTAGTTATCGGGGCCAGAACCTTCTTCCGAAGTCTCGTACTTTCCCTCTCTTATACTCATATAGGCAAGTCTCAATATTATGTATACCAAGGAATCTAGATAACCACATATGAAAGGATGGTGCGACAGTGTCCTTCCACCCCGCAGAAATCAAGATCCTAAGATCCTAAGAACGGCAACAGAGATAAATACCAATGCTTCTTCTTCCTTGCCCAAATTTAAATTCGAATCTGTGCCCAGAATCATCAGGGTAGGGGATAGATCGATCTTATGACCTAGCAGCCCCTCCCATAGCTTTTCAATCTCTTTTTTCACTGGAGTCAAGAGAGTGCAAGAGAAGAACATATGCAGTAGGTCTGCTTGACCCCCCCCACATCTTGGGCAATTATCGTCTGCTCTAGCCCCCCATGTGTGTAGTTTTGCCGGGGTATGGTATAGGTTAAATACCGTTTTATAATGTTGAGCTCTTAGGTTAGTAGCTCTGAATATTCTTTTATTCAATGCTATAGCTTGGTCAACATCTACATTCGGGTTCCCTAATTTGTTAGACCATGCAACCTCTGTTTATCAACATCGTCCTTGATCTCAGCCCGGAGGATGTTGTATAAAGGCTTGATTTTACTGCATCCTTTGGACAATGCTTCCAAGAGGGGGCTATTTTCAGGGGGAGGTGGTTTTGGTTTAATGGACTTCAGGGAACGGTCAACCTGGGTATAGGCGAACCAGTGATTATCTAGGAAACCGTGTCTCCTTTGTAATGCCTCAAAACTCATGAATCCTTCTACCTCCATTATGTCTCGAAGTGTATTAATGCCCAGTTCCCTCCAATTTTTTAAAACCCTTCCAATCCCAAGCCTTGAAAAGAGGCTGAATCTGTAGATGTGGATATAAGCATTAATTTTGGGGATATTACACAGTTTTCTACTGGCCTTCCATACCCTCCAAGCGCTATCAATAATCTTGTATCTTGCTTTTTTATAAAATCTTCGATCTACTTCACATAACATGATACCAGTGGCCTTTCTTCCCAATAATAATTCATAAATGGATGGGGGTTGATATGCTTCTGGTCTAACATTATCAAAGTTAACATCTAATTGAAATAGTATCTTCATTTGTACTAGAAGACAGGTCCAATGGTATAGCCTTAGGTTTGGGAGATCCAAGCCCCCCCTTTCCCGCTGGAGAGATAACAGACTTGTTGACCTTCTTACTTTACCATATTGCCAAATAAATTTGATGAAGACCGATTCCATTTTTGACATTATTTTTTCCTCTATAAATAGTGGTATGGCTCTAAAGAGATATAAAAGCTTCTGGAACATAGTCATCTTGACTGCATTTATCCTGCCAATCAAAGAGAGGTGTAGTCCATCCCATCTTTTTAGGTCAGTCTCTATTGATTTTATCAGTGGTAAATAATTACCCTCCACTATCTTCTCTACAGAAGCATTAATTGTGACCCCCAGGTATACTGCTGCATCCACATATCTGGAGTCTGCCTTTACCACATTCCCTGTGCAGATTATCTGGGTCTTTGCTTCGTTTAATAGGTAACCTGACTTGGAACCAAATTGTTTTGTCAGATCGACTAACGTTGACATTGCTTGTTGGGGTTCTTTAGTAAAGACAGCCAAATCATCGGCATAGGCTAATATTTTATTTTCGAATCCATTTATTACCACCGGTTTTAACCTAGGGCACCCCAGTATTGCCTGAATAAGTGGGTCAATATATAGGGAGAAAAGAATAGGGGAACACGGGCAAGATGGCGGCTGCTTGAACGGCCGGTGCAGTTCAGCAGTGAGGATACAGACGGGAAACCCGCCCGGGACCAAGCAACATGCATGGGGAATCCGCACTCTGATGTAGCGTGCTATCAGATGTGAAGAACAGCGGCTGAATAATACTCGCGGAGAAAATATTTACCGGCTTTCGGAGGGCTGGATGGGATGCTGACTCTCACCTGTGCCGCGGTGGCGAAGCTGATCCTGCGGGCGGTTCGGCTGACCCTGAGGTCTCTACCTGCTACCTTCGCCTTCCGCATTGCTGAGAGGCGGAGTCAATTGCGAAGTCAGCTGCGGAGCCAAGCACGGAGTCAGCCGTGGAAGAGAGCCCTGACACTGAGCAACGGAGGCGGCTGGGGAAGTGCTGCTCTACACCAGCAGCCAGAACAGAAACAAGCGCGACCGAGGGGTCGCTGTGGCAGAAGCAGGAGCAGGGGGAAAAAGGAAAAAAAAAGCGAAGCAGCGCCCAGTGATTGCAGCCAAGCCTGTCAACCAGTGAAGCACTTCAGGCAGAGTATTCTGTCTGTAATGGCGCCCAAAGTTAATCAGGGGCTTAAAACAACGCAGAGAAAGAAAATGCAAAAAGAAGAAGCTGGTAATGCTGGTAATGCAGCCCCCGACAACCCTTGCGGCGATGAGACCACCACCTTACCCGATGCGCAACAAAAAAAACGTCAGCAGGGGGCCCCCAAGACCCGGTTGGCGACTGCATCAGTTTTGGACCTCCTGGTAAAAGCGGGTAAGGAGAAGGGGGGCAAAGATATTGCTGAGAGTAAAATGCCCGAGATTATAAATGACTTGAACCAGCCATGTTCCCCCAAGACCCAAATGCCAACCCCATTATCAACAGCAGGAACATTAATGGAGATCGAGACTGTTGAGATAAATGAAGCCGTGTATGAAGTGGAGAATGTAACTAAGGCAGCGGGTTTTAATTCAGCCCCTATATTAAACAAAAACGGTGATGCTATAATTGAGGCACAGGAGCTGGACATAGGCACCCAGTCTACTAGGGGAGACACTAGTAATATAGATGGAGCATTATCTGAACCCTTAATCCCCCTTACTGCTAAAGATGAAATGATACTAAATGGCGCTTTAGGAGGGGGCGGCGGCGGCAAGGAAAACGACCCCAGTGAGGCATTCTTTTCAGTCTCCGATGGAGGAGAATGGTCTGATGAGGATGAGGAACGTAGCTCCTGTGTGGAGACGGATACTGATTTGGAGGATAATATCCCGACCACAGCCTTGAGGAAAAAAAAAGCTGACTGGAGTCAAGAGATGGAATACCAGGAACATCAGGAGCATCAGGAGCTCACCTGGGATCATTCCTCCACACAACTGCTACCAGGAAGCCCTCATCTGGAACAAGCTCAAATGTCACTACTTGAGACAATCCATCAGGAGATACTAGCACACCGCGAGGAGACACGCCAGGACAGCAAAAAATCACAGGCTGCCTTGAGGAAAATGCAGGGGGTAGTGAGAAAGCTCTCCAAGGCTTGCGCCACCACTGGGGACAGAGTGTCAAATCTAGAGGAGAGGGTGGTCGCTACAGAGACTGAGATGGCAGCTGCTACGGCAAAAGTCGAGGCTCAATGCTCCCAAGTTACAGACATACAATGGAAGCTGGAGGAGATGGAAAATCGTCTCCGAAGGAATAACCTTAGAGTCCTAGGAATTCCGGAGGGAAGAGAAGGGTCAGACATCCGAGCATATATCGTGAAACTTTTCCAACAGGCTTTCCCTGAATTGCCCGGATGGGATTGGACCAAAGAGATACAGAGAGTCCACCGTATTCCCTTTAAAATAGGAAAAAACACTAAAGAAGGAGATAAACCCAGGGCAGTGCTGATTTTTCTGGGGAACTTTGTACTCAGACAGGCAATCTCGGAAAGGGCAAGACCAGATGCAAAGAAGAACTGCGATGGTGTTTCTTTCTTTGTCCGCCCTGATTTTTGCCATGTGACAGTGGAAAGACGTTGGCGGTTAAGAGGGCTAATAAAGCCTTTTCAAGATAAGAAACTTCAGGCCTTTCTAATAAATCCAGCCCAGCTCAAGGTTATTAATGAAGGGAAGACTTTATATTTCTCATCAGAGATTAAGGCCAAAGAATATCTGGATAGCCTAGACAAATAATAGTAAATGGTCAGAATGAAAATAGGGAATGTAATGCGTGGATTCCTCATGTGTGGTCAGCTTGGTTAGGAGGTGTTTAAGCTGGTTTTGCCATAATTATGGTAGTTATTCTTCTTTTTTCCCGGGTGTAATTTTATTGTAACTAAGTATGGTACTTTGGTATCCTCATTTGCAAACTGCATGACCATCACACGCACAAACAAGTGTTGTGCGCCTCACAGTGTGGGTGGGTGTGCTGGGTGGACAGGGTGGGGGGTGGTGGGAGGAAGAGGGGGTTGGGTGTGCTGGGTGGGCCTAGGGGGGGGAGAAAAATTAAAAAAGATATAAAATGGAGTTCAGGATGCATCGCTATGGCCAAGGTCATATCAGGACACAGGAACCACCTAATTCAGTCGAAAGATAATACCAAATCTAAGAGGCAGAAGATGACAAAAGGTCAAATTAGAAATAAAGATGTCAGACATTAAAATATGTACATTGAATATCGGAGGGCTAAATGACTGGAGGAAAAGACAAAGGCTGAATCATTTTGTCAAATTTAATAAAATTGATGTGTTATGCCTCCAAGAAACGCACCTCCCATGGGCAAAACGAAACCTCATGTCAATAAATGGATTTGACCTGGCTGCGTGCTCACTGCAAACCTCAATGGTCAGAGGGGTAGCTATTTTGATAAAGAAAACCTTGGGGGGGGGGGTTAAGAAGGTTAAAGCTGATAGCTATGGCAGATGGGTGATTGCTGAGCTGGAATTAGGATTTACCATTTGTGTAATTTATGGATCGAATTGCGATGAACCAGAAATTTTTGATTTTTTAGAGATTGAACTTGCAGGTTGGGTCGTACCTGTAGTAATATGTGGGGATCTAAATATCTCTGCTAGCTGGGAGAATACCGTAAAATATAATGGCCGAAAATCATATTAAGCATTCCTCTTGTTTCCATTCTTCCAACATTTGTTGAAAGTCCATAGTGCTTTTGACATATTCTGCTCTTTTGATGACAGTATAGCACTCTGGGTCCCTTAGTTGTCTTAGGGCTTCCTGCTTGTAATATTCCTTTGTAAAAATCACGATATTTCCTCATTTGTCGGAGGGTTTTATTTCTATGGAAGTATCGTTCTTGAGGGATTTGATGGCTTCCCATTCTTTTCTGGTGATGTTAGAAAAATTATATATATATATATATTTCCTTCAAGACAAATAATAAACTATTCATTTTAATTTATTTTATAATTGTCTAAATATATAAACATTTACAAATAAATATATATATTTACATACACTTATAACATCAAATCTAATAAAAAGCATTATATTACATTAAAACATTAAAATATTATATAGCCTTCAAAATTTAATTTTGCATTCCATTGAGTGCAACAGTAGGGTAAGTGTTGGATAGCGGAGGGGTAAAACTTAATATTCCCACTCCAGTATTGTTAGAATTGGGGGTCTCTAGTTGGCACAGGTGGGTTCTTGTGACAAATAGGGACCCTCTCCTCTAGTCAGGATAAGGATATTACACTCCAAAAATAAGCCCTGCTCACCCCCTTGGTAGTTTGGCACGAGCAGCAAGGCTTTATCTCAGAGGTGTTGTAAGTTAAGCATTTGTGACCACGCACAGTAACTCAGTGACAACACTACAAATGGATACCACACAAGGTTTTTATATCAAAAATAAGTATATTTTATATAGCGTTACCACAAGACCAATAACAACACAAATAATCCACAGTACTACAAGATTTCAAGAGTTCTGTTTGAAAAGGCTTAAATCAAGGTTCTATGCGAGTCGGTAGCCTGGTCTGGCTACAGCGTTGTTGAAATAACACAGCGTCTGACAAATCCAGCAGACCACGTCGGTACGGGCCCACTCAAATGTCGACAGACTCAGTCACAGTACCTTTTACTTGAGGCGGCCAGCACAGATGTGCGAGCCGGTTCCTGTGTTTGTCGCAGTGCAGAAAATAAAGCGCTTCACGACTCGTTGTCCCTCGATGCGATGCAGGCAGCGGCCAGTTGACAGAGTCGGTGGATCCAAGGCGTGCGTTGCAGGGGGAGACAGTGCTTCGATGCAGGTGCTTGTAGCTTGCGGTGCGGCAACAGAGCCGGAGTCCGGGAGCTGGCGTTGATCAGTCCGGACAGCGGTGCAAGTTGGGCGGTGTGTCGCGAAGCGTGCGAGGCGGTGCCCAACTCTGGTGCGTTTACAGGACATGAAGTCAGCATCAGTGACCGCGTCGGTCAGACCTGTACGAGTCGGTGTAGCGAGGCATTGCACGTCGCGCTGTCCACCAGTCGCGGTGCAGGCAACGGCTTGGTGACGGTGTCCGGTCGGAGTCGGTGAGCTAAGAGCTTGCGTTGTTCGAAGAGGACGTTGCTTGATGCGGTGCCTACAGGACAGAGGGCCGGTCATTGAGATTCAGTCACAGCTCCCTGCTTCTATAGCCACTGAAACAGCGTTTCCAGCAGCAATCCACAAAGGCTAGTGAAGTCTACTGATCCTGAGACTGCGGTCAAGGGGCAAGCTCTCTTCCAAGCCCTTGGAGATCTTTTCACAAGTTGAAAGTAAAGTACACAAATTTCTTTCTCCTTTCTTTGGCAGTCAGGCAACCACTGCAGGCCAATCCCCCAAGCAGCACTTTAGCTTGGGAATAGTCTCTCCTCAGTTTTCTCAGGTTCCTCTCCTCAGCAGAGGTTTCGTCTTGTAAGTCCAGAAGTGATCTAATTTCATGGGATCAGGGTCCGAATATTTATACCCCAAAATCCTTTGTTCTCTGAGGGGAGAGGGGCATTTACCCAGTCCAAACCAGTTTTCCAGTTTTGAAGCACTCTGTTTACCAGATTTCTCCTTTCCTTTCACAGTGCAGGGCAGGAAAATCAGACGCCACACAGGAGGTGGAGCCAGCATTGTGGAAGGCAAGTACAGCCCGGGAACACTTTGTTGACAGCATTCCTTCTCTTCTTTCAGTATGCAGGGCAGAGACATCAGATACACCACAGGGGGTGGAGCCAGCACGGTGGGGGGTTGGGCACAGTCCTATTCAGGTCCCAGGTGCAATTCCTCCCTCCCATCTAGATGCAGATCTCTCTATTCATCACCGGGCTGCCCCATTCTGTCTCCTGGAATCCCCCAGCCCTGTTACTCAAACTCCAGACAAAGGAATACACAACTTCGCAGAGGCAGGCTTGAAAGGTTAGGCAAGCAAATACCTACTTTCTAAAAGGGGTATTTGTAAACACAGAATATTAAAATAAACTTCACTAAAAAATGTATTTTTATTATTCTGAGTCCAGGCATACTAAACTCGAATTTCTACCATGTTCTCTGAGTCTGTTAGGATTATAAAAATGTAATAATCTAACAGCCCATTATGGCCTATGGAGAACAGGTAGCCTTACAATAGTGAAAAACGAAAATGGCTGTAATTCACTATTAGAATGTGCAACACACATGAGGGCTTGTTCTACCTTATACTTACAATGCACCCTGCCCTTGGGCCTACCATAGGGGTGTCCGATATGAAGACAAGGGAAGGTTCAGGGACTGACAAGTGGGTGCACTTGCCCAGTCAGCATGACAGTACCAGACTGCACGCAGGCTCTGCAATTGCAGACCTTAGACACGTTTTACAAGGCCGCTTCTGTGGGTGGCACAACAGGTGCTGCAAGCACACTCGCGGCATTTGGATTTACACGCCCTGGGCACACTCTATCTGACAAGTAAACCAAATAGTTTATCATGGAATCACCAATTAATAGATTCATTTACAGTAGGGAGAGCATATGCACTTTAGCACTGGTCAGCAGTGGTAAAGTGCCCAGAGTCATAAAATAGCAGCCAACAACAGCTCAGAAATAAAAGAGGAAGGCAAAAAGTTCAGGGATGACCCTGCAAAAAGGGTCAAGTCCAACAAGTATGTACAACAGTAAAGAAATTGTTGGATAGTCGAGGGGTAAAAATTACTATTCCCACTCCACTGAGTGCAACAGTAGGGAAAATGTTGGATAGCGGAGGGGTAAACATTACTATTCCCACTCCAGTGGGTGCAACAGTAGGGAAAGAGTTGGATAGCGGAGAGGTACAAATTACTAGTCCCACTCCAGTGGGTGCAAAAGTAGGGAAAGTGTTGGATAGCGGATGGGTAAAAATTACTATTCCCACTCCAGTGTGTGCAACAGTAGGGAAAGTGTTGGATAGCGGAGAGGTAAAAATGACTATTCCCACTCCTGTGAGTGCAACAGTAGGGAAAGTGTTGATTAGCAGAGGGGTAAAAAATACTATTCCCACTCCAGTGGGTGCAACAGTAGGGAAAGTGTTGGATAGAGGAGGGGTGAAAATTACTAGTTCCACTCTAATATATGCTTTAGTAGGGAAAGTGTTGGATAGCAGAGGTATAAAACGTAATATTCCCACTCCAGTGGGTGCAACAGTAGGGAAAGTGTTGGATAGCGGAGAGGTAAAAATTACTATTCCCACTCCAGTAGGTGCAACAGTAGGGAAAGTGTTGGATAGCAGAAAGGTAAAAATTACTATTCCCACTCCAGTGAGTGCAACAGTAGAGAAAGTGTTGGATAGAGGAAAGGTAACAATTACTATTCCCACTCCAATATATGTATTAGTAGGGAAAGTGTTAGATAGCGGAGGGATAAAACTTAATATTCCCACTCCAGTAAGTACAATAGTAAACAAAATGTTGGATAGCTGAGGGGTAAAAATTACTATTCCCGCTCCAGTGAGTGCAACAGTAGGGAAAGTGTTCGATAGTGGAGGGGTAAAACTTAATATTCCCACTCCAATGGGTACAACAGTTGGGAAAATATTGGATAGCGGAGGGATAGAAAATTACTATTCCCACTCCAGTGAGTGCAACAATAGTAAAATTGTTGAATAGCGGAGAGGAAAAAATTACTATTTCCACTCCAGTGGTTACAACAATAGAAAAATTGTTGTATAGCGGAGGTTAAAACTTAATATTCCCACTCCACTAAGTGCAACGATAGGGAAACTGTTGGATAGCGCAGGGTAAAAATTACTATTCCCACTCCAGTGAGTGCAACAGTAGGGAAAGTGTTGGATGGCAGAGAGGTAAAAATTACTATTCCCACTCCAGTGGGTACAACAGTAGGGAAAGGGTTGGATAGCGGATGAGTAAAAATGACTATTTCCACTCCAGTGAGTGCAACAGTAGGGAAGCTGGAGTGGAGAGGTAAAAATTATTATTCCCACACCAGTGAGTGCAACAGTAGGGAAAGTGTTGGATAGCTGAAGGATAAAAATTACTATTCCCACTAAAGTGGGTGCAACAGTAGGGAAAGTCTTGGATAGAGCATGGATAAAAATTACTATTCCCACTCCAGTGGCTACAACAATAGTAAAATTGTTGTATAGCGGAGGAGTAAAACTTAATATTCCCACTCCACTAAGTGCAATGATAGGGAAACTGTTAGATAGCGCAGGGGTAAAAATTACTATTCCCACTCCAGTGAGTGCAACAGTAGGGAAAGTGTTGGATGGCAGAGAGGTAAAAATTACTATTCCCACTCCAGTGAGTGCAACAGTAGGGAAAGTGTTGGAAAGCGGATGAGTAAAAATGACTATTTCCACTCCAGTGAGTGCAACAGTAGGGAAGCGGAGAGGTAAAAATTATTATTCCCACTCCAGTGAGTGCAACAGTAGGGAAAGTGTTGGATAGCTGAAGGATAAAAATTACTATTCCCACTCCAGTGGGTGCAACAGTAGTGAAAGTCTTGGATAGAGGATGGGTAAAAATTACTATTCCCACTCCAGTGGGTGCAACAGTAGGGAAAGTGTTGGATAGCGGAGAAGTAAAAATTACTATTCCCACTCCAGTGAGTGCAACAGTAGAACAAGCATTTACAATGCAACGGTTTCGCCTTCGGAAAAGTTAGAGCTATTGGCATTGTAAATGACCAACTTTTTATTTATGTGTTGGTTTTGAAAACAGATAAATAAATGGCATTGTCATTTACAATGCCAATAGCTTACTCTGTCGCAAATGCGAGAAGTATTGCATTTGCACACCCACACACCCACACAAGAGCCCCACACACACACAAGAGCCCCCCACACACACACGAGGCCCACACACACACCACACAAGAGCTGATGAATAATACAGCAAGAAAGAAGAAACAATGGCAGTGCTTCCGGGTGGGGGTAAGCGGGGTGGCAAAGTAAACAAACCTGGACGACAAAAAAAATATACCCCGCCCACGGCCGTATATTGGAGGAGAGTGGGCGCTGCTTCTCTCCCACACTCTACTACAGCAGTCTTGCAGAGTGAGCAGTGCATGCGCGCTGGCGCTAGGCTCAAACTAAAAATTACCTACACGAACGAAGGAAATATTATCCTTTACCTGCGCATTACAGAAAATCTAACTGAATGAGCACGCCAGGATAGGAATGACATGCATGCAAGAATTCCTTATGTAGGAATAATCAGCACCTCTACAGGGTAATAAATTACCTGCACCGCAGGTGGAAATGAACTTCATCATTAAATTTGGTAGAAAAGGATTTGCACCAGCATTTAAGGAAGCATGATTAAATTCACCATCATGCTGGGATAAAATGATCAGCACTCTCCTTAAGAGAAGGAATGGCATGCAGTGTTATGCCTTTTAAACTCCTACACTGATAAGCAAGTCTCTAATACATGGTGGCATGAATTAAAAAAAAATACAGGAGGAGAACGGAAATAGAGTTGCGCATTTCAGCTTGGGAATCTGAGGCGTCTGTGTGGTCATGCACCCCCTTACTACTTCAGTGAAGGGACAAAGAAACGTATAAACTATACCAACAGGAATTTAGAGCAGTGCTTTGCAATCACTAACGTCTCTGAAGTTAGAGCAGTGGAAAAACAAAACTATTTTTTTCATTGCTACTATGTACGAATTTAGAGAAAAAATGCAAATGGCTTTCTTTGGAGGCGTACGAACTGGGCCAGCTTTAGCGCTGGTGGCGCCCTCTGCGACAATGTCTGTTAACCCCCCCAATGACCACCTCTGCCACGAATACCCTCACTAGTACCATTTAACAGTGCCCCTCAAGTCTTCATAACCACTGTCTCACAGATTCATTTAGTTTTATAGCACCACTCATACCAGCGTAAGGTGTTGCAGAACGTTACATCACACACTCATTGCATAGAGACAATGTGTGTAAGTCAGTGTCTAATAAATGTTACATCAGACAGGACTACAAGCTATAGTGTAGGAGTGACATGTCATTGATACCGGTAGGCAATATAGTTTAAGAGTCCTTATTCTGGAAAAGCACATATTCTGAATTTGAAATGTAACATAATTGTTAGGGGTTCCCGTTCATAGTAAGAATTGTTTTCAACCCAAATTTCACCCTTTTCACAAGATTAGGAAGATAAAAGACTGGGCAAAAATACATGTAGCTCTAATATATACCTTGCAGTTTACACAGAGCTCTTTGCTGTCAGTTAATAACTCAATGTTTTATATTAGGATTTTGACTTATAAATGACAAGTTACAAAAGGAAATCCCTTACAGAAGCAGTAACACACTGATCTATTTACATTATATGCGCTTTATCTGCATAATCTACGTTCTTAGCAGCAAGCATTTTAACCCTCTGCGCTACCTTGCTACCTTCGTATGAAGACAAACCTCCGGTCTCTTTCCAGAAAGATGGTTAATCACCAGAGTTCGCTTGCCATTTTAATTGATGCCTGATAATTGATTAACCTTGAACCAAAAACTACTGGGTTTGGGCTCCCAACAGCACAGCTTGCCACAAGCTAATAATAAACAACAGAAGATGCACGTGCTGCTAATCAATTACCTGCCTTCTTTTTGGCTAAACATCAGAGTTGAAACAAATGTTTATTTTGACCACAAAGTGTCGTTTATTTATTTTATTTTAATTGGACTCATTTAGTCATTTTTATCTCAAAGGAATTAAATTTTTACCAAGTTCATTTTTTAAGACCTTATGTACAAATAAACAACAAATAGCATATATTCAAATATATATTTTTACAAAATAGAAAAATTGGAAAAAATTAAACAAAACAAATCACACACCATCAGTCATACAACTTTCACACCACACGATATACACAATATATACAGACACATCAACAAGAAACAATGTGAATTATTTCAACAATATAACCAATTGGATTACAATAAAGCCAAAAACATTTGTATTTTGTAAGAACTGTTTGATATTTTTCACAGTTTTAGATTGTCTTTTTAGGCTTATAGAGTCTACGCGTTTCGAACTCAAAAGAAATAATGAGTTCTCATCAGGACCAAGGTCTGTGAAAGAAAAAGGGAAAAAACACTTATTGGTTTGCTATAAAACTCTGATGCTACACTGCCTTTTTCTACTGCCAGCTACTGCCTCTTACCTCTCAGTTTGGGTAGAGACCAGAAGACGTATAGGTATGTCCGGAAAGTCAACCATCTATCATAAGAAACAAATAAGACACCGTCAACTACTACAACGTGTCTCTTTTTCTCAAAAATTGTGCCAGCATACACCTCTCGATCACACTTACATGGTGAAGGTGACTGGATCCGACGAATGTGTGCGATGACTGCCTGGCGGGTGAAGTGAATCTGTGAAAACAATGGGGGCAGTGAGTGCTCACGGCGGTAGTGGGGCGTGGACAGGAGTGTAAACTCGGCGTATAATTGATTAAGGCCAGGAAAGGGGCAGCAGGTGCTTTTGAAATGAGAAACTACTTGCAAAACGGACGCCCCCGCCCCAAGTCCACGTCCGGTGCGGTGGCGCCGATCGCATCGCCCTAGAGCCGGTCAAGCGTACGAATTTCGAGAAAAAATACAAATGGCTTTTTTGGAGGCGATACACAAGGTGGTCGGTCTTCTCATGTATTAGCAAAGGTAACACTGACGGAATGTCGTCTCCAGGGTGTATGTCCCCCGATTTAAATGTTTATGCTGTAGTAATAGTACCACATTTTTGGGAAGTTTTTTAATCTGTGGCTAGACTCTACCACCAGAGCAATGAATCTCTATTTTCGCCATGGTTGGAGTCTCTCATCAGCAGCTAGAGTGATTTGCTGATAGGAATTCGGTCAGAGGTCTGAGTATTTCTATGCCCCCTCCACATCAGTCTTACACCTGTAAATTCCAAGTATTTTGAGCCGACTTTCCAGGCCGTTCGGAGCTTTCCAACACAATCCAGAGTGTTGTTTAGTTTATGCAGATATTTGATCAGCGGGCCAATACTAATAAATCTTATTAGGGGAATATGTTAGCCTTAAGGAACTGAAAGTTGAATGAATGATATAGATGCTGTTCCAGGTCACTTACAAGGTTGCTCTGTCAAGACGTATGCCGGAGGGCACTAGATGTGCTTAGTGAAACCTGTCTACGCAGCAGGGCTGTGATAGGTGTGTGTATTGTTCTGTCTCCTAGGAAGCACCTGAACTGAAATAGTGTAAGAATTGAAAAGACTTGTGTCTTACTTATCCAATTGATTTTTAAAGTGGGTGTTTCTCTGAAGCTGTGTATAGACTAGAGGCTGCAGTTAAGTGGCGTGATGTGATGGGTGATCTTCTTGAGCTTTCTGTCTTTAGTAGATCCCATTGGCGAGAAGTGGGAGGAAGAAGAAGGAGGATCCAATTATGCCATTGACCTTGTGAAGCATATCCGCTGCCATTCTAATAGTGTGGAACATTATCCTAGCACGCCCGTGCACAGAAGGCCCTTACACATTTCTGAACATTATCCTAGTAAGGTCCAATGCTCACACTGCAAAATATTCTCCAAGCGTGAACTGATACTCACATTGTAGCCTGGCCTGATATTCACAATGAAGACACGGGCAGCGGGAGGGGGAACGGGCTTGTTATGTATGTATTTTATCTTGTACTATAGGGATCACGGACAGCGGGAGGGGGGCGGACACACAGACAGCAGGAGGGGGGCGGGCGGGCACACAGACAGTGAGAGGGGGGCGGGAAGGCACGGAGAAAGGTCCAATGCTCACATTGAAAAATATTCTCCAAGCATGAACTGATACTCACATTGTAGCCTGGCCTGATATTCACAATGAAGACACGGACAGCGGGAGGGGGGACGGGCTTGTTATGTATGTATTTTATCTTGTACTATAGGGATCACGGACAGTGGGAGGGGGGCGGGCACACGGACAGCGGGAGGTGGGCGGGCAGGCAGGCACACGGACAGCGGGAGGGGGCGGGAACGGGCACACGGACAGCGGGAGGGGGCGGGAAGGCAAGGAAAAAGTTCCAATGCTCACACTGCAAGATATTCTCCAAGCGTGAACTGATACTCACATTGTAGCCTGGCCTGATATTCACAATGAAGACACGGACAGCAGGAGGGGGACGGGCTTGTTATGTATGTATTTAATCTTGTACTATAGGGATCACGGACAGCGGGAGGGGGGCGGGCGGGCAAACGGACAGCGGGAGGGGGCGGGAATGGGCACACGGACAGCGGGAGGGGGGCGGGAAGGCAAGGAAAAACAAGCACTCACCTGGGTTTCCTCCGGCAGAGGTCGGCCGCGGAATGGCCAAAACAAACCTGGACGACAAAAAATAAATAAACCCCGCCCACGGCCGCATGACGTTGCGGAGGGAAGAAATCGCTGGGATGCCCACGAATCTGGTCCGGCCATGACGGACAGATCTCTGTTCCAATGGCTAGCCTCCATTTATGGAGCTAGCCAATGGAACAGAGGGCGGATTCCCAAGCCACATAGTTATTCTCATTAGGTTTTCGCCTGCGCGAAAAGCTGCGCAGTGCGCAGCTTTCACTTAGGCGAAACCTAAAAAGTGTTTGATAGCGGAGGGGAAAAACTTCATGTTCCCACTCCAATGGGTAGGGAAAGTGGTGGATGGCAGAGAGGTAAAAATTACTATTCCCACTCCAGTGAGTGCAACAGAAGGGAAAGTGTTGTATAGCGGATGGGTAAAAATTACTATTCCAACTCCAGTGGGTGCAGCAGTAGGGAAAGTGTTGGATAGCAGAGAGGTACAAATAACTATTCTTACACCAGTGAGTGCAGCAGTAGGGAAAGTGTTGGATAGCAGAGGTGTAAAAAAGACTATTCCCACTCCAGTGAGTGCAACAGGAGGGAAAATGTTGGATGGCGGAGAGGTAAAAATTACTATTCCCACTCCAGTATGTATAATAGTAAAAAAAGCGGTGGGGTAAAAATTACTATTCCCACTCCACTGAGTGCAACAGTAGGGAAAATGTTGGATAGCGGAGGGGTAAAACGTAATATTCCCACTCCAATGGGTGCAACAGTAGGAAACATTTTGGATAAAGGAGAGGTAAAAATTACTATTCCCACTCCAGTGAGTGCAACAGAAACGGAAAGTGTTGGATAGTGGAGAGATAAAAATTACAATTCCCACTCCAGGGCTGCAACCGTAGGGAAAGTGTTGGATAGCGGATGAGTAAACATTACTATTCCCATTCCAGTGGGTGAAACAGTAGGTAAAGTGTTGGATATCGGAGAGGTAAAAATTACAATTCCCACACCAATGAGTGCAACAGTAGGGAAAGTGTTGGATAGCAGAGGGGTAAAACATACAATTCCCACTCCAGTGAGTGCAACAGTAGGTAAAATGTTGCATAGAGGAGGGGTGAAAATAACTATTCCCACTCCAATATATGAATTAGTAGGGATAGTGTTGGATAGCAGAGGGATTAAACTTAATATTTCCACTCCAGTAAGTGCAAAAGTAAACAAAATGTTGGATAGCAGAGGGGTACAAATTACTATTCCCACTCAAATGAAAGCAACAGTAGGGAAAGTGTTGGATGGCGGAGAGGTACAAATAACTATTCCCACTCCAGTTTGTGCATTAGTAGGGAAAGAGTTGGATAGCGGAAGAGTAAAAAATTATATTTCCACTGGACTCAGTTCAAAATTTAAAACAAACAAATTAACAAAAAACAACACAAAAGATTTTAAAAAACAAAAAAATAAAACATATATACAAGTTTTAAATATTACAAGAGATAGAAACACATTACAATGTTAAAAATATCACACAAATACCTAAAAAGATTATTTAAAAAAAAATCAACATTAATTTCAAAACGAAAAACTATTTTTTAATAGAAAATGTTTATAAACAAAAACAGTATTTATTACATAAAAGAAATTGAATGTACCTTCATAATTAACATAATTAATTATCAATTAAACAAATATAATTAAAAAATATTGAAAAATAAAAATGTATTTACTCCCCAAACGTCACCCCTATAAAAACAAAACACACACACAAAATAACAATAAACACTTACCATAAATGTTTATGACTTGATAAATTAACATTAATATTCAACTAATTATTAATTAATTAAACATAAATTACTTTCCACTCTCTACCCCAATAAACACAAGTCACACCTACAAATCATTACACAATTTCAATAACTCATTTTATATTAATACATTAATATCAATTAACAGCAACTTAATAATTAATTATTATAATTAATAATTAATCCCACCCTTTACCACTATAAACCCCACAACCTACATCAAAAATAAATTACACAATTGTCCATTTGCAATTTGAATACCCGTTCGATGGTGAAACATCAACTTGAGCTTTTTATCTCCTTGACACCGACAAGCCAGTTATACTCCTTTTATCTGAAACTTGGTTTACGGATGATTCTAGCCCTGACATACTGCCAGCAATCCCGGACAACTATTGTATCCTTCAGTCAAATAGACCAGATAACAGAGCTGGAGGGGGGGGTGGCAGCAGTCATATCGCAAAAGCATAAATGTACCTCCCTTGTCACAATCCCAATCCCACTAGTTGACTATCTCCTGTTTAAACTCGACTCTAATCATTTTTCCTTTGTTTGTGCCGTATTTTACAGGCCCCCTGTCCTTATGCCCACATTTCTGCAGTTGCTGAGTGGGGCTATTGCTGATTTGGCCTTAGATCATTCCAAAGTAGTGATTGTTGCCAATTTTAATTACTGGCCCAATAAGGCACGGGAAAGCCATCACTCAGCCGAATTTACTGATCTACTGACAGGCATGAATTATATCCGGCACATCTAAGGACCCACTCATATTAAGGGACATACCCTAGACCAGGTGTAGTCTGCCAACCTAGAGATAGCCGACCTGCTAACTTCCCATTGTTCATGGTCAGACCATTATTTTATCACCTTTTCTCTCCAGAGTACTTCTATCCCCAAAGCCTCCTCCGCAGGCACTTTCATGGCCAGGAACTGGAGCCGGGTTGATACTAAAGAATTTATCATCCTAATAGGTGCATCTAAACCTTCTGATTTGACGGTATCCCCTCACACCAAGGCAGAAAATATTAATGCTTGGTTGGAATCCGCCCCAGACATCATTGCCCCTCTGAAGATAACCAAAAACAAGAGGCCCCATGATGCACAACGTTGGTTTTCTGACAACTTGAAGGCAATGAAATTTGCTTTGCAGCAAACCGAACGGAAGTGGCGACAGGATTATTGCCCTCATAAAAAGTCCATCTTCATGATAGCACTCAAAGACTACAAAAGCGCCATTCACAGGACTAAATCTGAACATTTCTCTTCTAAAATCCTGGAGTCTAGTAATACGGCCAAGGACATTGTTACGATAGTAGATGAACTTGTTAAGCCTGATCGCGTTATAGCAAAGTCCACTCCATCTCACTTCTTATGTGACTCCCTTAATACCTATTTTACTGAAAAAATCGCAAACATCAAATCTAGCATTCCTCAGTCCTTGGCACCTTCAGATCCTCATGGCTCATAAATCCTTGCCATCTGGATGATTTTCCTCTTATTACCCAAGAGGTTTTTGTTTCCTTACTTAAGAAGGTTTGCTCTTGCTCCCCTACAGAAAACTGCCCCCCTCCATATCCTCTGGGAAGTTTTTCTTCAATGTCCTGAGCCCCCGATGTAACGTCTCAATAATTCCCTCACTAAGGGCATTGTCCCCAATCTGTTCAAGAGTGCAGAAGTTGTACCTATTTTTAAAAAACCTGGTTCTGACCCGTTAATACCGAGCAACGTTCTCCCTATTTCACTGTTGCCCTTCTTGGGGAAAATCTTGGAAGCCCTTGTGGCCAATTGCCTTAGCACATTTGTTGAGCAGTCAAATTATCTGGATCCTCATTTGGCTGGTTTTAGACCTGAACACTCTACGGAGTCTGTCATTTTAGCAGTCCTGGATGAATTATGTAGGGGGCCGACCACAGCTTTATGCAAGCTCTGGTACTCCTGGATCTTTTGGCTGCTTTCGACACGGTCGACCACTTTTTGGTGGTCGATTTGGTCGAAAGCACAGGGATCCGGGGCCTTCCACTGAAATGAGTAGCCTCCTTCCTCGGTGATCGCTTTCAAGCAGTTCATCTCTCTGGCTTCCTTGTTGAGAAAAGGAGGCTGATGTGCGGGGTTCCTCAGGGATCATCACTCTCTCCCCTACTTTTTAATTTGTATATTTTTCCCTTAATTTTGGCCCTCCAAAAAAGAGAGATGGTTATATTTAATTACGCTGACAATCTCCAGCTAGGGTTCAACATTGACTTCTCCCCTTCATCCATGGAAAGCTTCCAGTCTACCATGTTATACATTAGCAATTGGATGAATCTGAACCATCTGAAGCTAAACCCCAATAAAACCGAGATGATCCTCACTGTTGGCCCAGTGAATCCCTGGAACTCCAAATTTTGGCCACAGTGACTGGGGTGGCCTCCATCTCCTGTCAGCCCGGTTAAAAGTTTGGGAATTGTGATTAGCAATGACCTCACAATGAAGGCACCGATAAGCACTGTGTTTTTTGCTTGTTTCTTTCACCTTCGGAGAATCTGTAAAATAAGCAGATATTTAACCACCGAGGCCTGGACTCAAGTCATACTTGCGCTGGTTATGTCGTGTATTGATTACGCCAACTCTCTTTACACCGGCATTCCAGCCTACCAACTACGGTGGCTTCAATTAGTGCAGGATCAAGCCGCTAGGCTTGTCTATGGCCAACCTAAATCTCACCATGTGAAACCTCTGTTGAAAAAGCTACATTGGATTCCAGTTACCCAACGCTGATTTTTAAACTAGGCTGCACAATTTATAAAGCCCTCTCTGCCCGTGGCCCGGCCTTCATCGCGTCCAAAGTACGGCGCAATGTCCCTTCCCGTGATCTACGGTCAGCAAAAATGAACATGCTGATTCCTTGTCCATATAAACGCAAAAAACAAGGTTTTTGTCCTTGGAACCACAACTTTGGAACTCTCTTTCCCCGATCTGCGACTGTCCACTTCTTGCACTTAGTTTAGAAAGTCCCTCAAAACTTGGGTATTTGTTCAGGCCTACATGTGAAAGTTTATTTTCTGTCTCAGCAACTGATTGACTCCGCTTAGCGCCAAGAAACGGCTGGTGAACGTGCGCTTAATAAATAATTTTTAACATAACATAACAATTGCCATATTTTAATTTAATTAGCATTAATTAACAAACAATTATTAATTAATTATAAATATATCACTTCCCACCCTATCATCCTATAAACCCCACCACCCCACTCCTTAAAAAACTCAGACAACTAACATAATTAATTACAAATTAATGAATTAATAATACTTATCAGCCAATTGATAAATATTCAATAATAAAATAACACCCACCATAAACACTTTAAAATATAAATTAAATATATATTAATACATTAAAAATATTAATACATCTATTAGAATTAAATTACTTCCAACTCTGTTCCTCTATAAACCAACAACCCGCTCCTAAAAAAAAGACACAATTAACACAATTGCCAGTTGATTAATTAATAATAATTAACAGCCAATGAATTGATAATAATAAATTAATTCCCACAATTAACACTATAAAATCTAAATTAAATAATACTAATACATAAAAAAATATACTTAATTCATTATAATTAAATTGCTTCCTATTCCCCTATAAACCCACAACCCGCTCCTAGAAAATGACACAATTGACATAATTGCTAATTACAAATAATTAAGAACTAATTATTAAATATTTCATAATAAATTAATTCTCACAATTAACACTATAAAATCTAAATTAAATAAATACTGATACATAAAAAATAATCATTAATTTATTATATAAACCCACAACCCGCTACAGAACTTAAAAATGCAAAATTTAATTAAGATAAAATTAATAACTACTAAAAATGTAACACATATATTAAAAAACAAAACAAATTCATATACAAATAAATAGATCACATACTTTTAAAAAACATACTAAAATACATAACACTAATTAAAACATCGATATTTTAAACAACTATATTTTTGCAAACGATATTCACAACTTCGATAGTTCCAAAAACTATATTTTATTAACTGTCAGTTTATATTCTTGACCATGATTTTCTTCCTATCGATATTTCTGTATCACTATTTCCTAAAACTCGATATTTGTGTATGTCAACTTGTTATTCTGTCTGTGCAACGATTAAGCTACGGGACTAACTTTGTGTAATATGAAATGCAGGATAAAGGAGCACACAAAGCTGGGCAGCAGGAGACACAGGCCAACCTTGACATGTGCTTAAAAAGATGTACTTGTGATTGCAGGATGGATAAATCACATCCTGATTGCATGCATATTCAGAATTAGAATTCGAGTAACTACTGGATCCAAATGGGATATGAGGTCGAGAGGACAACCTTGAGCCGCACTTCTCCAGTCAATTTAGCCAAACTATTAATTTTACAGCAGGATTTGACAGAGTGCATTTGCTAAAAATAGGCTTTAAGAACAGTCCTTAAGAGAACTCGTGCACTATTTCAGTAAGATAATTGGTAAGCATGTGCTGTAAAAAAAACTGTATTTTATTAAATTACGTAAGTGTTTTCAAAGTACGAAGTGCTCAATTTACCTACCAGCCTCGGGTGAGTATGTAGGCCCCATATTATAGAAATTGCGGAAGATATTTGTGCAGGTCCTGAAATTCCAGTTGTGTGGATACAAGGTTTACTCTTTTTCAGAGGAACAGCGGATGTTACGTCATTTGCACGGGAGTGACATCCCATGCTAACGAGTGCAAATTAATGTGCTTGCTCGCCAGTGGCATATTACACATATAGGCGCGCAGGTGAAAAAAAATCCGGAGGAATGTGTTTATGTGTGTGTAAGACATAAGGGAGAGCACAATAAGCACTGACATCGGGGCAGAGGGCACCCTTCGGGAGAGTGTACAGTGAGACCTAGGGATCCTTCATGCACCCTCCCCACGGGTCTAGGTACTGTAGGCCCTCATACCCTTTGAAGAGCATGGTTTCTCTGTACTGGAGAGGTGTATGTCTCAAAAAGATATTGGTGCACTGTTCCTGTATGTTGGGCCTCTCCCTCTGGCACAGTTTCCAAGTGACTCACGCGCTCCATTTGTTCTGTGCACTGCTGAGGGAAAGCCCTGAGAAAAGGCAAGGAAGGGTCAATAAATGTCATCTTTTGCCATCTCCGGCTAGATAAGAGGAACATAAATCTGTCAGCCCGTAAACGGATAGCGATGCTGAAGTTGAAACCAGTTTGGAAAATCCCTTCCAGGCAAAATAGCTTCTCAAGGCCTTACACATATTTTAGAATCAAAGGAGGATTTACAGAGCCTTCGCATTTATGTTGACATCTGCTCAGTCGGGGCCGTCCAGTAGATAAAAGAAAAAGACTAAAAACACAGGAAAGGCAATACATGCAGTGCCTGTCATGGTTAGGAGTTGTGGGGGTTTATCTTCTAGCCTTCCTGTGATCTTAATATTTTTAGTAAACGGAATTGTTAAGTCGCGGGCTCGCAAGGCTAAAAAATACCGAATTCCACAAATCTTTTGTTCACCTATTTTTTGTGTCAATGGGGTACGACAGCTTTGGAATCACAGTAAAAGGCGGAGCCCCGCCCCTTTTAAAAACAGTCTGCCAGTGCAGTGGAAGGCTCGTGAGAAGATTAGCCAGGACTCGGGATCCTCCTTCACCTGGGGATGCAGCGTCAGCAGCATGCAGACGCACGCAGCCTACGTCCCCTGGTTCGAATCCCCGGGGAGTTGAGCCGGGCACATATTCTTCGAGGCCAGGGCTATGTAAAGGAATTTCAAGGCCGAAGGGACAGGGTTATTAACACCTTGGCTGCTAGAGGTTTTCCCCTCCTGTGCTGTACACTTATGTGGAGGCGTCAAAGTTTTACCAGAACTTCTGCGTGCTCTTCAGGGAAACAGATGTAGTGTAGGTAACCGTTATCCTTAAGAGGCACACCTCTGGGAGGCCTCCTGGTTTGGCAAAATAGGGCCTGCTGAACACAAGAAAGGATCCATTTCGGAGCATCCTCGTTATACCCGCCCCCCCCAGCGCTGTCCACATATGTGCCCCTGAGCGAAACAAAAATTCCATTGGTGCGATTTACGTCATTTTCTTCTGAATGATCAAGGGAATGCTCTATTACTTACCGGTAATCTTCATTACTCGGGATCCTGTTGCCCTCGTTCCATTCATTACAAAGTGGAGATTATCATCTCCTGACAGAAAAAAAGACCAGAGGAATGCTTGGACCCTAACCCCACCCCTTCCACTGGGAGTACATAAGCAGTACTTACCCAGCATTCCGCCTGAACTACCAAGCCCCCAACAGGAAGGCTGTCCTTTCGGGGGTGGGCGGGGCGTTTGAATGGGCCGAGGACAATGGGACCTGGAGTAATGTAGATTACCGGTAAGTAATAGAGCATTACCCCAGGTCCCTCCAGTCCTCGTCCCAGTCATTACAAAGTGGAGAATACCAAAGCAGAAACCTGGCCTTCCAAAACCCTGAAGCACACCCAGGAAACCACACCAAAGGCAGCAACCCAAGGTAAGCAAAAGGGAGAACTGCCGGAAACACCAGGCAGAGCACCCAGATAGGAGGGCGCCCCATCAAAGCAGGGATGCATGCATCAAAACAACGGGAGACCACCAAGACGAAGAGGCAGACAACCCGCAGAGGGCAACCAGAATACACCAAGAGCACCTCCCCCCCAGCAAACAAGGAAGAGAGAGAGCAAGCCCCCCAAAAAAGGGAAACAAGGCTGCCAACAACAAAGCACAGTGAGGAGGCCACCCAAAGAAGAAGACCCCCAGTGCCCCAATGAGCTAGCAATCCAGAACCAGCCAGCAGAGACACAACCAAGGACTGGAAGCGGAACCAAGGAAAACAGAAGGCGACAGCAAGGAAGCAGCCAACCAGAAAACAAGAAAAAGAGAATTCATGCCAACCAAAGGGAAAACCCACGCCGCCAGGTGAAGGGAAGCAAGCCCAAAAAGGTGACCAGTCCAAAAGGCGGAGACCACGCCAGCCAGAGACCACAGCGGGGCTAGAAGCCCCAAAACAGCAGAAAGAGCAGCAAGGCCACAGGCCCAAGAGACTCCCAACCAGGAAACAACCAGGCCCGGCCCTGGCAAACACCATAGGGCAGAGAAGAACAGCCGGCAGCAGAACCCCAGAGCCCCTGGACTACCCAGGCTGGCAAAAGCTGGCCACCAACCAGTCCCGACGCACCAAAAAACAAGCATTTACAATGCAATGGTCTCATCTTTGTTAAAGTTAGAGCTATTGGCATTGCAAATGGCATTTTTTCATATTTTTTTTAAACATAAATAAATGGTATTGTCATTTACAATGGCAATAGGTGAGCATTAGAGAGTAGTAGAGAGTATTAGCAAACACAAAGCCCCCCCCACACACACAGAGCCCAACACACACACACAGAGCCCCCCAAACACACACAGAGCCCCCCACACACAAACACAGAGCCACACACACACACACAGAGCCACACACACACACACATACAGAGCTACACACACACACAAACACACACACACACAGAGCCACACACACAGAGCTACACACACAGAGAGCCACGCACACACATAGAGCCACACACATACAGAGAGCCACACACACACACACAGTCACACACATACAGAGAGCCACACACAGAGAGCCACACACACACACAGAGCCACACACACACAGAGAGCCACACACACACACACAGAGCCTCACACACACACACACACACACACCCACACACACACACACACACAGCCACACACACACACAGAGCCACACACACACACAGAGCCACACACACTCAGAGAACCACACACACACATAGAGCCACACACACACACACAGAGCCACACACAGAGAGACACACACACACAGAGACACACACACACACACACAGAGAGCCACAAACACACATAGAGAGCCACACACACAGAGCCACACAGAGCCACACACACACACACAGAGCCACAGAGACACAGGTCAGCTGGCGTCCATGCCGTGGGCACCCACTGCCCCTCACCACATGGCCACCTCTGCCCAGTAACGCCCCAGGGAACAGTAGCAATAAAAACGATCACAAGTATGGAAATAGTATGTTCAATGCAGTCCTCTCAGATGGCTTGGCCTGGGTACAGGCAAAGGGACCACATCCACTTCTAGTACCCCAGAAATGTGAGCTACTGTACCAGCTAACTGGTTGGTACAGTTCTGCAAGCTTTACCATATAACCCCTGCATTGGCAAACGAAAACACAGACACACTTGGTAATGATACCAATAGGGTACAGCCTACCAACATGGTAAAAGTGCAGCAAACAGTAGAAGGCAGTAACTGCCACACGGTTCCAAGGTCTACCCATGAGCAATGGCTTGCTGGCGGGGGACTCTTAGGTCACATCTGTACAACAACGGATCTGATCAATACAGAGTTTAAAGATGGCTCCTATTGGTTTAATCAAGGGCACCTATATAGCTCTTTCGTAAGAGTTTCCAGAGTCGTGTGCATTTGTGACTTAATATCCGTGTACTCTGGGCCTTTGCTGTTTGACTCCTTACAAGTGACTTAATAGCCAGGTAATTGGACATTCATGTTGTCCGGGGTTTACGTTCAGAGTTGCGATTTAACGGCTGCTGTTGTAGAAGGTAATTGCCATTGTAATGCTCTGTTCAGGCCCACAGCATTCCTTTTACTGGTGCGTGCTGGGTGGGTGTTTACTCGGCCATTATGTGTGGAGTGATACATTGATTGTGAACAGTAGGGCGCGTGAGCTCGGTGAGGTTCAAGTATACAGTGCCACTGCAGTGAGTCGCAAGAGTGCAGTGCTGTTTAATGTGTTCCACTATCAATTATGACGAACTCTGTTACTATTATTTATGTCTGTCCTTCCGTAATATCCTTGGCATTGTCTGTCATATTATTGCTTCCAAACATCATTTGGATTTTTTGACTGGAATACGCGAGTTAAGTATTGCAGCACTCTCCCCATTTTATTTCTTTGTGGACAGCAATGTAAAATTAACCAGTTTAAAAATCAGAATGTGCATCCACGAAATATATTTGACGATCACATCTCGGCACACTTATCCAAAAAGCAAAACATTTTAAAAGGCCTCGGTTGTGGACATATAAATTAACCTAAAAGGCCTCGGTTGTGGACATATAAATGAACCTAAAAAAAAATCGTAATAAGTCTATCGTAACTCAAACATGCCAGCATCTTTGAAATGTTTCAATCTGTTAAGAAAATGATAAATGTCACCAGATGGACATAAAAAGTTTAGGTGTATGAAGGGAAGAGTTCAAGAAAGGGGACGTGGGGAAGAGTTCAGGAAAGAGGGGGTAGAAGTTGAAAGCGAATGAGCGGGGCCTGACAGTGAGAAGAAGGTGTAGTGTCGTCCTGACAAATGAGAGGCGGACACTATCTTCATTCGAAGAGCTTTATTCCTCATAACCATTCCCTAACATGCACCTACTCTAACTGCCCCTCGAGTCTGTCCTTGGCTCCTCCCGTTCCTGTTCCCCCCTTAACTCCACCTGCGGCTCCACCACCGACCACTAGACTGCTGCGCACAATATTACATCTTCCCCTTTCTTAACAAAATAAGATTAACTTCAAGCATGTTTATAGTTCCTCAATCAGCCGCACAGGTCTGCGGACAGTCTGTTTGGGCCGCAGGGATACGTCTCTATGTATGAGCTCAGATCCAGTCTGTTCTTCAAACATCAGTAGTGACGAATCAGTGGTGGGCATGTCTTTTGGTTGACCTTTCTGTTGTCTTGACAAGAGTATCCTTGACCGCGGGAGTGCACCTTTGAAAATGCGAGACATTGCGTGTGAACCTCTTATTCTCAGATTCTGCAGTTATCATGATTCCTTCTTGCTGCGTGACTGCTAATGTCTCAGCTCGGTAGTGGTAATCTGTCTTCCTGTGTGACACTTGTTTTTCCGAGCATCTGCTTGTAGTTTCACTTCTTTTGTCCTTTCGGTCAGGAGCAGTAATGTCCTTGTGTTCACAATCCTGCGTATCGGACAGTAAGGCATTGTCTGAACTAAGTGTCCTGGTTCAGTTCTGGGACTCATTTGCTGGCTCTGCTTGTCTTAGCCGCTCCCACTCGCGTTTGGGACTGTTGAACTCTTTGACCAAACGGGCATATGCAAATTCTGCTCTCATCTCCTTTTGTCTTCTTTATGATGATCTAACTTTATCAAGACTCTTTGCCTTCCTGACAGAGTGATGAGATAATCCTTTCCCAAACCAGTGGGTAACGTCCCATATGTTTGTTTTCCTTCTGCAAGCCCTTTGAGCCAACCTCGCAGACCCCATCAGAGGTGACGGTATACTACTCAGGTCTGGATATAACTGTAACTGACATGACATGTTGCCTGATGGGGTGATCGAATATTCTGAGTCATTGACATGAGATATGTTGTTTTGGACATAGGGACCGTTCTCTGATTCTTTTGTGCAGTCGGGTGATTGATGCCATGGGCATTTTCGTAACCTTGGTCCTGTTGACCCAAGTGATTGTACAGACCTGCCTTCTGAATCGGAGGAGTCTTTTGCTGATTTCCTTTGAGAACGGTCTTTGCTATCTTTGGGACATCCGGTGAGATACATCTCTCCGAGTGTCTTCTTTGTGATTGCAGTGGAGAAATTGTTTGATAACCACGCATTTGTTTCTTTTGTTTGATCCCAGGGCATTTTGTCTCTGCCTCTCTCATGTGATGGTAACTGTCTCCTCTCGGTTTCCTCGTTGTCACGGGTGTCTTGAATGTGTTTGCCTACCCCTTTCTGGTGTTTGAGTGAATCGCCCCATCTTGTGTGGTTTGTTTCTTCTTCTTGCATGTTGGATGCACTAGTGTCTGTGCCATGGGTGTGATGTATCCCACTGCTTGATGTTTCTTCGGACTCGTCTATGAAGATTGATGAACCGTGGGTTGCTCGGGTGTGTTTATGTACCGGTTTCCAGGGTCGACATGACTGGTCCGGTCTTCTGTAGTTTGTCTTGCCTTCATACTTGTTGAGCAGGCTGTCATCTGTTCCATTTGTGCGGTCTGTCCCACTTGACGCTTCTTCAGAGTAGTTTGTAACATTTGTTGAATGACTCCTTAAGGTTGAATAACTATCTGTGGTTATATCAGTGAGGCTGCCATAATCCTGGATCATCCCGGTCTTTCGCTTGCCATCCTCCACTGTCTTTTGTATTGTTGACTCAGGGTATTTCATGTCACTTTGTCTCTCCTGCTGTCTTATTTCTAGTCTGCCTTTGCCCTCCCTCTTTCTGGTTTTGTTTGTCTCTTGGGCTTTAGTCACAGACATGAAAGATATCTCCTTTCTTTTATCTTTGTTTCTTGCATTCGGGTGCAATTCTTTTGATACTTCACTTGCTTTGACCCGCCCTCCAACTTCTGCCTTCCTGATGATTTCCTTTAGAGAGAACTGCCCTTGAAGGATCTTGCGCTTTGTGTTAGGACTAGAACAGCCCTCGATTACCCGGAGTCGAATTGCTTCCTCATTTGTGAATGTGTTGAAATGGCAGCATTGTACCAGACTTTGCAACCTTGAAATGAAATTTGGTAATGATTCTCCTGGTTTCTGCCGTGCTGCATTGAAGACGATGCGTTCATGATCTACGTCTTCCTTTGTGTTTAAATGAGCGCGTAGCGTCTCTTTGAGTTTTCCATATGTTTCTGTGTCCTTTGCTGAAAATGTTCTGATTAGGCGTCGGCCTTCGTGACCCACCAGCTGAAGTAGTAGTAGTAGACATTTGCCATCTCTTCGCTCACCGGAGGTTGCAAGAAATTCATCCAGTGACTCCAGCCACCGGTTCCATTTGGGACCCAAGCTCTGGTTGCCGGTCGGTGTCACTGGGGGTGGTACTCCAATGCAGGGGTTAGATTTATGTGTTTCGTTTCTCACTGACATGATGGTGGAATATGCTGGTATGAAAGTGTCATAGGACCGTTCCCTATGCTTCCCGTATTATTTGCTGACCCTCTTCGATCGAGATCTTACGTATGGTTAGCTTCACCTTTTCCTTATAGGGCCGTTCCAGCTTTATGTCTGTCTCAGTAGGCTTCAGTGAGGTAGACTTGGATTGCCTGAGTACAACATGGTCGCCACTCAGCTGCAGGCGATTTATGCTCCTCAGCACTGGTACTTGGCAATGTCGATATCTTGTTCTTTTTCTCAAGGCTTATGCAGGTTACTAGTCACTATGGTTGATGAGAGAAAACTTCCTCGACATTTGTTTACTCATGTTTCTAGATCGTTTATTTTCTTTCTCCCTTTTGTTTCAGTTGCCTATTTTCTCCATTGTGCTGACAATTTATTTTGGGACTTTTATTTGTTTGTGCTTGTTGCATTCCGGACTTACATTTGCTCGTGTTTGTTACACTGAGGTTTGCATTTGCTCATGCTTGTTGCATTTGAGGTTTGTATTTGCTTGGGCTTGTTGCGTTTGAAGCTTGCACGTGCTGGGGCTTTTAGTATTCACGATTTGCGTTTACTTGTGTTTGTTGTACTCAGGACTTGCATTTGCTTGGGCTTGTCGCGTTTGAACTTGCATTTGCTTGTATTCACGACTTGCATTTACTTGTTCTTGTTGTATTCACGCCTTGCATTTGCTTGTGCTTGTTTACTTCAGAACTTGCATTTGCTTGTGTTTGTTTACCTTTGAAATCTGCATGTTCTTGTTTACGTTTAAAGCTTGTGCTTGTTTGTGTTTGAAGCTTGCATTTGCTTGCTACGTTTGAAGCTGGCATTTGCTTGTGTTTGTTTACTTCAGAACTTGCATTTGCTTGGGTTTGTTTACATTTGAAGCTTGCATTTACTTGTGCTTGTTTGCATTTGAAGCATGCATTGGCTTGTGCTTGTTTGCTTTTGACTCTTGCATTTGCTTGTGATTATTGCAGGACTCCAGTTGCCTGACTTCAAAATGGTCGATCAATATTTTTAACTGAGGATAGAAGGAGGCGCCTGACTCTAAGATGGCCGCCGTCCTTGAGATCTCGTTTTCAGCGAGATTTGGTTGCATTCACATTCGGGGCCTCAGTGTCTCCATGCAGGCACTCACCGGGCAATCAGTTTTCGGCAGTGTGCGGCGTCAGCTCAGGTGAGCTCGCAGTCTCAGCGATCACTTTTAGGCAGTGAGGCAAAATCGGACTTGGCTCCCGGCCGCAGTTTTCTCCGGTCACAAGGCTGGGGTGAACACCCAGACCTCAGCGCGCACCCGTGCTCGCAGGCACCATTCTTCCACAGCGCAACGTGGACTGGATCCGGGGCAATCAGTGCGCACTCGGCACGGTCTCTGCAACAGGGGTAGGCACCCAGACAACCACGCTTGCCGCACCACCGTACACGTGGCAGCACATAAACAGGTCAGCTCAATGGGGTACCACGCATCTGGGGTGAGCACCCAAGTTCAGCGCTCGACAGCGCTTTCACAATCTAGCTCCAAGTGGTTTCCAGCCACGGAGCTGCAGGGCATCTACGGCGAGACTGTCCGCTTTAGTTCCGGCGGCGGTCCTCGCTCTGGGCACGTTTGTCGCGACGGCGACCTTCAGCAGGTTTCTCACGGGACGGTCACGTAGCTCCTGGGGATCCGCGCAGTGGTACAGCGCGATGATCCCACCCTCGTTGCCAGCTGTAGTGTCGTCCTGACAAATGAGAGGCATTTATTCGAAGAGCTTTATTCCTCGTAACCATTCCCTAACATGCACCTACTCTAACTGCCCCTCGAGTCTGTCCTTGGCTCCTCCCATTCCTGTTCCCCCTTAACTCCACACGCGGCTCCACCCCCCCCCCCCCCCCCCCCCCGACCACTAGACTGCTGCGCACAATATTACAGAAGGAAAGTGAGTATTAAGTTATGGTGCCCGTTTCCATGATAAAAGCTGCATTCAAAGGAGGGGGAATGGGTGTCTGAAGGTCGTCTATGCCCACTTCCCACAATATCACAGTCAAACCTCTCGTGCAAACCTCTACTATAGTGATAAAATTACAAGAGTGCCAAGAACTGTAGACTGGGGATATAGGGAGCTGATTCGTTTCTTAGGGGGTTCTGTGCTTCTGGGCATATGGAAGACTGCACACTGCAGCCCACCAGAACCCAAAAGCGCTCAGGCCCAATAACAGCCCTTCACCCCCAGACTCACTGTAAATATTACTCAAAATTCAGGCAAACAAATAACATGGGCCAGCTGACCCTCATACAACTCCTCTGTGACGTGTACTGGGTGTACAGAACAGGGACTATGGTTCCTCTGTGCGGTTTCACTGTACGTGTTTCCGGGGAACAAGAAAAACAAGTTAGGCTGCGCCGCAAAAAGCTCCTACTGCTGTGCAAATCAGGGCCAGTGACGCACTTACGCACGCACAGTGCCTACGCCGTACGTATGCCCAGAGGCCAATTACAAACAACAAGAAAACCAGACAGGAGCCCTGACAAACACAGGTCTAGCCTCTCCCCACTCACTGTGCTTGCTTGCTGCCCTTCATCAGCTAGGCCCCAGTTACACACACACACCAACCTTCTTAGAGGCTATTCACCCTTGCAGACAAGGAGACTTGAGGAACCAAGGCCTTTCTCCCTGGTGACACCGAGAGCCCCCCCATCGTTAATTACAGCGTCAAACAAGATGAAAATATTTCACAAAAGTGCTCATTCAAATGTGGGCCCCACGCCAGTCGCAACAAGACAGCACATATCTTTCTTAAAACGCCCTTATAACTAACTGCAGCATTGCCCCTTTTACCTCTGCAATAAATCGGAGGAAAAATGCTGAAAGAAACGAGTTTAAAAAAGGCCAAATGATATCTAAACAGTCTGATTCAACCAATACGACACAGGAAGAGCCACCGCCCAACCTAGTTGTCTATTTATAGCAATATATTTCTTAACACACAGCGCTGGCCCCGGTATACAACATTGTTTTTTAAATGACCCACAGCGCCGCCTGTAAGTACGGTGCACCTCAAGGCGCATGTGTATTTAGCGAGTATTTGTCTACTTTTGGGCGCTGTACCAACATAGCATAAGAGAACTCAGCTGTCATTTGTCAACTGACTGTCTCAGGAGAGGGTTGGCACATCTAGGCCATCAGCAGTGAAACAGACAACAGATCCCTCCAGGGGAGGTTTGTCAGCTGTGGGGATGGACGTACCTTTACCGCGACACCAAATAAAGCAAGACACCCGATTGCACTCGTGACAATGGGGAGGTGTATGTTTTGGGGTGTTTACTAATGCCCAACAGGCAACAGACAACCCTGGTGTTATTTACATATGCTGTGAAAATGCACCACAAAAACAGACTATGAAAGTGCGTGCCCTTTCAATTTTGGAAGAGATATTACAAAATAATATTTTTTATCGGGATTGATGAAAGCAAACACAAATAATCTATGCTAATGCCACAAATTGGGGCTTATTAACGTTATCGGGAGAGAGAGAGAAAATACACACAAGTATACCTACAGGGTGGTTATACAATCGTATGATTACGCCTGTGACAGCACTGCAATCTCGGGGGATTTACGGTCTCGTGGATGGCAATACTTCTTAAATATTAGTTTTGTAAAATAAAGGGACGGATACAAATAATGTGAGCTGCTCTTAATCGCACGCATCGTGTCCTATAAGTTTCAGTTTGAGTTTAAAATATTTATAAAGCGCACGTTCACCTGGCGGTTTCATGGCGCTATGGAGTACTGAACCTCAGAGAACGGGAAGGTCGGGAGAGAAAGAGAGGTTATAGTGGGAAAGCTTGAAGAAAGAGAAAGGTTTTTAACGCCTTTCGGAAGTGAGAGTAATGAGTGGAAGATCTGAGGTGGGTCCGTAGAGAGTTCCAGAAGGTAGGGGCGAGTGTGGAGAATTTCGAGCCTCCCCATTTTTTTTCTCCTGAAGCGGGGAACTGTTAGCAGATGTTGGGAGGATGAGCGCAGTTCCCTGGCGGGGGCATAGGTTTTGATTTCCGAGGAGATAAAGGCAGGGGCGGATCCGACTCGAGCCTGAAAAGTGATACATCACATCTTGAACTGGGATCGTTCACGGATGGGGAGCCAGTGCAAAGCCTTGAGGAGCGGGGTATCGTGATGGAATTTGGCCAGGTTGTAGACTAGGCGGGCAGCCTGGTTATGGACCAGCTGTAGTCACCGCATACTGTATGCGGGCAGGCCACAGTAAAGGGCGTTGCCGTAGTCTAAGCGAGAAATAACCATTGCCAGGACAATAAGTTTAAGGGCAGAAAAAGAAAAGAAGCGCGAGACCCTATGGATTGTGCGGAGTGAAAGAAAAGAAGAGGACACCGCTGAACTAACCTGGGAGTGCAGGGTGAGTTGATCGTTGAGCTTGATCCCAAGCGTTTTCACAGAGGAAGATGGAGAGGGAGGGGGACCTAGGGAGGGGGGCCAAAAAAGGGGGGTCCAGGGACTGGAGCAACCACCTGTCAAAACCAGCTCGGTTTTGTCTGGGTTTAATTTCAGGTGGTTGTAGTTCATCCAGTTCCGGATGAAGATCACAATAGATTTAAACATTGCCATGGACATAGGGGATGATGATAAAGAAAAGATAAGCTGGAGGTCGTCCGCATAGTTATAGACGGAGACCTTCATTTGCTGAAGGGCGAAAATGAGGGGGGCAATGTACAGATTAAAAAGGAGTGGGGAAAGGGAGGAGCCCTGAGGGACCCCGCATTGTACCTTCCGTGGATCCGCCGAGAAGTCGCCCGGGCGCACTGCTTGGGTGCGGTCCCTGAGGAAGGAGGACAGCCAGACCAAGGCTGAACCTCCAACCCCGGCCGCCCTGACACGGGAGAGTAAGATGGAATGATCAACCGTGTCAAAGGCGGCAGAGAGGTCAAGGAGGACCAGGGCCTGGGGGAGGTTGGTGTCCAATACCTTCCCCAGAAAGGGCAGTGGAGAGATGGGGCGATAGTTGACAGGAGCGGATGGATCAGCGGCAAGTTTTTTGACGATGGGGACAGTGATGGCTGTTTTTAGAGATGGAGTAACAATGCCCTGAGACAGAGAACTGTTAAGAAAAGTAAGAGGCGGTTGCGCACAGATCGAGTAGATGTGCCTGAGGATGTGAGCAGGAAAAGGGTCTAAAGGGGAACCTAATTTGACCAAGGGAAGGAGGGAGAGGAAACTCTCTTCCGTCCGAAGGGGTAACGAGTCAAGGCGAGTCAAGAAAAGAAGGGGAGGGGGGGGGGAATATTGGCTTTGATATTTGAAATTTTGTCCAAGAAATAAGTATTAAGGAAGTCGCATAGATCCTGGGAGGGGGAGGGTTTGAGGGTAGCTCTATCGGAGTAGGCAAGATCGTGGACAATAGAGAAAATTTCTCTGGGCTGATTTTCGGCCCTTGTGTATTGGGATACACTAAATCATTGGACTACACAAACGTCTCCAATTCGATAGATATTCATACAAAATTGGAGTATGATTTACTTAAGTCGGACCACAGTATCCCTTTCTATTTTTTAACCAATGTGTTGTTTTGTTCCCACACTGTGATTATTACCTGCATGTATTATATTAGGCTATATTGTTTATTCCTTTTTACTGCAAAATTTTAATAGTACAATAAATTGTGTACTGTTTTATAATTTCTGACTATTTTTACATCATCTTTACTTTAGCTCAATTTGAAAGTATGAACTGACTAGTGTGGGTTATTGATGTAAGTTTGTCTGTCTGCTTATAATTTGTCCAAAGGGGACGTTATATTGTGACATACTGGTTTTCGGAAGCCAAGATTTTAGAAGAGAAATAGGCTGTTTTAGTGGTCAGGATAGCTTTTTTATATTGAGACAGAAAAGCGGTGAACTGAGCTTTAAGGTTGGGGCAGTAATCTCGTCTCCAGGCTCGCTCAGCATGACGGACTGTAAGTTTTGAGGCCTTCAATTAATCGTTGAACCAGCGGTTGGCATCGTTCGCTCGTGTGGATAATAATAATAATAACGTCCTGCCCATGACGAGGCACCAGCGTGGAAGAGAGCACCGAACAAGGCTTCCCTCGAGCAGTGAGGCCTCTTTCTACCAGTGACTCCTCACTCGAGCAGGAATGTATGTATTGGCATTTATATAGCGCACTACTTACCCGTAGGGTCCCAAGGCGCTTCGACCGCTGCGAAACCCTTCCTGGCTTCCCTGAGAGATGGTCCCTTAATGGGTATCTCCAGGGTGAGACCAGGCATCCCCGGCGGTCTGGTGGGGCCGTTAGTGAAGATGAGGCAAGCTAATGCCCAGAGTTGACGAGTGTGATCGCTGATCAGAGTGGGCACCGAGGCGAGAGAATTATCGAGTCCGCTGACCCTGGTCCAGAAACCTGCCGCGCCGGGAATCGAACCCTGGTCCTGGGCCGTCCTCTGCTCTCGGGTCTGCCGCCTCTAACCAGTGAGCCACACTACTTCACCAGGAAGGCCTCGCTGTTGCTTTTCAAGGCCCAGAGATTCTCTCGGCCTCGCTCGCCCCCACCCAACCGGCTCGCCGGTTGTCTGCGTGTAATCTCCCTTTCCCTCTGCCCCCAAACCACCCACCCAGGCACCCAGCAACCCGGACACACTGCTGGCAACACAACTGACCTGCTTCTGGGAGTCTTTCATGTAAGTGTGCTACTAGGCCGCATTGACTCCAGTAACTGCTGCTCGGATTTCACATGCGTGCAAGAAAATAAATGTCCGCGTGAGGAACCGTGTCCGAGCAGCCCCGGAAGGCAGTGAGCCGCTCCATCGTGCCCCATGGCTTTTAGGGCCCCGTGGGGGTAGAGAGAGCCCTGGGGAGGGCCCTGAAGGCACGAGAGGAGCGCTCCATACCACCATGTTACTCCGAGGTCAAGCAGAAATGCCTCTGAGAAACGCACCGTCATTTTCCGACTGGGGGGGGGCGTGTTTTTCTCTTTCTCCTCTTCCCATTGGCTGGAATGTAAAATTCCAGCCAATGGGAAGAGGAGAGAAAGAACATGAAAAAACACCCCCCCGAATCCGAAAAAGACGGGGCTCAAACGGACAGACGCCCCTCTTCTCCAATGGCTGGCCTCCATTTAGGAAGCCAGCCAATGGAGAAGAGGGGCTGGTTTAAGCCCCTACTCGAGAAATATAAAATCTCCGCAGCGAGACTGCGCAAGCGCAGCCTTTGCAGGCTGAGACCTAAAAAGTTAGAGACCAGGGCCAGCAGGGAACCCTGCCAGAGGCAGGGAGGGCCCAACGAAGAAAAAAACACACCAAAGGCACCACCCCAGGAGGAACAAATACCACAGCCCGTGGCAACCCCAGGTGGACACGAAAACAGGGAAGGACCAGATCCAACCCAGCACAACCCCCAAGAGCAGGATACCAACAGGGCGCAGAGGCACAACCTCACAACCCCCGTAATCCCAGGCAGGCACCCACCCAGGGACCCACCGGGCCAGAACAAATGGAGGGCTGACGCCCCCAAGGAGGAAAGACCTAAACCAGGGCAAAGGGTGCAAACAAGAGGAAATGTGGCACATGAGCACCAAGGAATGCGACCAGGTGAGGAACCCGGACAAACAGGAGGATGAGCCAGGTACCCAAATCGACATCTCCAAAATCAACACATAAGATGCCAACTGCCACAGCACCCGTCTGACCCAAGAGGATACCGACCCAGGACTGATGCAGCCAGGAAAAAGAACTCCTGGCAATGAAGCAGAGGAGGACAACCCCACCCAGCACCAGAGAAAAAAACATCTTAAACTGCCCGCGACATGTACCCGGAGGAGGTAGACCTGCAGACACAGAACATGGCCCCTTTACCCTCCCTAGACCCACAAAGAGGCCAACAGTACGCAGAAGGGGCATAGCGCAACATGAGAGGCATAACAGGGGAGTGTAGCAGCCAGCACAGGGAGCAAACCATCCAAAGGTGGAAACAGCCACTGCATTATGAAACACACGACGGTGGGACCTGGGAAAAGGAACAAGGCCCTCCCTCACTAGGCGGCCCAAGGCACACCACCAGGACCCACAGCAGGTCGGGAAGACAACATATTGGCCCAAAGCACCCAGACAACCAGTGGAAGAGGGGGGCCAACAAGCAACCAACAGAAGGAGAAGCAAAGTGTGGCGAAATGGAGCCCATAAAGCACCACCCGTTCTAGGGACCTGAACGTGGGGGAGGAGTACTAGCACAGAGATGCAGCCAGCAGACAGCACATGAAGAAAAGCACACCGAGGAGGGACCAGGAGACAGGAATAAGGCCCACCCTCAGCCACCCAATGCACACCACCCTGATCCACGCCAGGGCAGGAGAAAGCAGCTATACCTTCACAAGGTAAAAACATAGCATGGAGCAATAAAGAGTGCAACTGTGAGTTCAACAAACAACAGACCTTGTCCGTAGCAGCCAATGAATAATAAAACATCCACTGAATCCACAGTGCCAAGAGAGAAACTCATGACCTTCAGGTCACCATAGAGTATCGCTACTGCACACTGAAGTCACTGCACCATCCTGCTGACTGGAAGGAGGAGGAAGAAAATAGAGACCGTAACCTGGCACTCACACGAAGAGGAATGCTGTGGGACACCTGCATGCTTGGGGACACCCACAGGAACCATACCAGGGCAGGAAGGAAGCAGCCACAGGAGTGCAGCAAGGAGCACCAAAGTGTATGGAAAGAAAGAGACACCGGGGGGTCGGGGGACAGGAACACCCCCCCCCCCCCACCCACCGCCGGCAGCCAGCCCAAGGCACCTGACCAACATGTCTATTAGACACCGCCACAATATTAAACGTTTTCTGCCCCGGTCACAAGGCGACCGGGGCGGAAAAGCGGCGGACGGTCTTTTCGTCCGCCTCGGTCCCCCCCGCCATCCTAATATGGCGGGGGGAATTTAGGTGCGGATGGCGGGCGGATTTCCCCCGCCAGGCTGGCGGTGGCTACCACCAGCCTGGCGGGGGCAATCTGCCCGCCATCATAATGGGCCCCTTAGAGTCTGATAATGATTGTTCTCGTAAATTGAGACCCCTATCTAAATGCCTGGTCAGGCAAGAAAGGGAATTTTAAGTGGTGCAATGTTTATCGTACCCAGTTTTTACTTGATTAAGTCTTCACCCCCTCGTCAAACATGCAGGGTAAATATACTGGAATCTTGGGGCATAATTATGAAAAGTTTGCCTAGTGCTGCACAGCAAGTCAACTTGCGGCGCTGCCCTGCGTCACAGAGAAAGGGCAGGAATGCACCTTATTTAAGGCATACAGCAAATTCCTGTCATTTCCCCCTGAGCTATCATCAGTGCAAATATCAATGCAACTGTGTCCGGCTGGTCACCAACAAAAAGTCATCTTGTTACCGGCGTAACATATCTAATCCGCATCCATTTGGACCTTGCATCCGAGGGCAAGGGCATCTTTACAATTCAACTTTGAATGAAGTTCAGTAATCAAAATTCGGTTAATTTGTAAGCTGTTGTGCATCACGGACACAACTCTATGTTGGCACACGGAAGGTAGGAGACTTAGCAGCGGCCTTTCCTCGGGATACATGCAAAAAACACACCAAAGGCACCACCCCAGGAGGAACAAATACCACAGCCCGTGGCAACCCCAGGTGGACACGAAAACAGGGAAGGACCAGATCCAACCCAGCACAACCCCCAAGAGCAGGATACCAACAGGGCGCAGAGGCACAACCTCACAACCCCCGTAATCCCAGGCAGGCACCCACCCAGGGACCCACCGGGCCAGAACAAATGGAGGGCTGGCGCCCCCAAGGAGGAAAGACCTAAACCAGGGCAAAGGGTGCAAACAAGAGGAAATGTGGCACATGAGCACCAAGGAATGCGACCAGGTGAGGAACCTGGACAAACAGGAGGATGAGCCAGGTACCCAAATCGACATCTCCAAAATCAACACATAAGATGCCAACTGCCACAGCACCCGTCTGACCCAAGAGGATACCGACCCAGGACTGATGCAGCCAGGAAAAAGAACTCCTGGCAATGAAGCAGAGGAGGACAACCCCACCCAGCACCAGAGAAAAAAACATCTTAAACTGCCCGTGACATGTACCCGGAGGAGGTAGACCTGCAGACACAGAACATGGCCCCCTTACCCTCCCCGACCCACAAAGAGGCCAACAGTACGCAGAAGGGGCATAGCGCAACATGAGAGGCATAACAGGGGAGTGTAGCAGCCAGCACAAGGAGCAAACCATCCAAAGGTGGAAACAGCCACTGCATTATGAAACACACGACGGTGGGACCTGGGAAAAGGAACAAGGCCCTCCCTCACTAGGCTGCCCAAGGCACACCACCAGGACCCACAGCAGGTCGGGAAGACAACATATTGGCCCAAAGCACCCAGACAACCAGTGGAAGAGGGGGGCCAACAAGCAACCAACAGAAGGAGAAGCAAAGTGTGGCGAAATGGAGCCCATAAAGCACCACCCGTTCTAGGGACCTGAACGTGGGGGAGGAGTACTAGCACAGAGATGCAGCCAGCAGACAGCACATGAAGAAAAGCACACCGAGGAAGGACCAGGAGACAGGAATAAGGCCCACCCTCAGCCACCCAATGCACACCACCCGGATCCACTCCAGGGCAGGAGAAAGCAGCTATACCTTCACAAGGTAAAAACATAGCATGGAGCAATAAAGAGTGCAACTGTGAGTTCAACAAACAACAGACCTTGTCCGTAGCAGCCAATGAATAATAAAACATCCACTGAATCCACAGTGCCAAGAGACAAACTCATGACCTTCAGGTCACCATAGAGTATCGCTACTGCACACTGAAGTCACTGCACCATCCTGCTGACTGGAAGGAGGAGGAAGAAAATAGAGACCGTAACCTGGCACTCACACGAAGAGGAATGCTGTGGGACACCTGCATGCTTGGGGACACCCACAGGAACCATACCAGGGCAGGAAGGAAGCAGCCACAGGAGTGCAGCAAGGAGCACCAAAGTGTATGGAAAGAAAGAGACACCGCTACGCGGTACACACCGGGGGCTCGGGGGACAGGAACACCCCCTCCCCCCCCCCACCGCCGGCAGCCAGCCCAAGGCACCTGACCAACATCCACGCGAGGGCAGGTAAAGCAGGAAGGCAGGAGAATCAGCAATCTCGGTGGGTCTTCCACCCGTCCAGGCCACAAGAAGACACGCCCAGCAACGTGGATGACCTGGTTGTGGTTAAGATGCATGGTTCAGGCATGTGTTGTTGAGGCATGCGTTGTTCCATCACACAACCCATTAATAAACCAAAGTTTGATGCTTTTCCAGGACAAAAACACCACATCCCAAAGTTACTAAGGCTTTGCATCGGTTTTGTGTCACTAGTGTATCGTGCAGCACACATACAAAGTGGGAAAAGCAATCATGCATACTTTTTGTACTGATAGGGATTCCGTCCAGTACAAAACCTATGCTTCAGAAAATGTACACACCCTTGCATGATGGCACAAGCCAGGGTGTGTGCATTCGCGGATGGCTGCCAAAAGTACACCAGCGCTGGGGAATGAGAAAAACTTCACCATATCTTAGTAGGCATGGCACGTTTTTATCTCTTTCCGTTTGACGCAATGCAGTGCTGCAACTTTGGTGCAGAGTTGCCTTTAGTAAAAAATACTAAATCTGGGCCTTTGACTAGAGTGCTGTTCATTTGCCCTCTGGCTGCCTGAGCCTCGGTCAGACCCATCACCAGTGGACGATGGGAAACTGGAGCCTTCTGTGCCACCACTTTCAGCTTGCCTGAAGTCAGAGTCTAGACTGTGATGCTCCTCAGGATCTGTCCATCCACTGGTGTGCCTGCACACCTTCATGGAATAGGGGGTACCACACAGCCGTGGGGCTAATTTCAATTGAAATGGATGAAATGCCATGATGCTGGCATACTGTTTACAACCATCCATGTTCTTGATGGGAGCAGAGGTTCCATGAGGAGGAGAGCTATGAGAGATGTTTTTGGTCCGCACAGAGTGTTTACGATCATTGAGGGTAGGGGATTCAGTAAGCTATGAAGTTTGAAAAGGAAAACACTAGGGGGCCTATTGGGATGAGGGGTGGACTTTGTCCGCCCGTCATCCTACCGGGGTTTGGGACCGCCCGCCATAAGGGCTGGGGTCCCGTGGGGGGTATTAGGATGTGCCCGCCACAATGGCGGGCACATCCTGCATTTTTAGCATTGTGGCGGGCGGTGCTCTCAGCACCGCCCACCACAATGCTAAAAATGCATTAATGCATTTGCATAGACAAAGCAGCAGGCACCGCGCGGTGCCTGCTGCTTTGTTTATGCAAATGCAGGGGGTACCACAGGTACCCCCCGTGTGCACTCCCCACTTCTCCTTCACTCTGGAAGCCCCCAGAGTGAAGACAGCATGCCGCCACGGAAAGGCATCTAAACAACCCGTTATAATATGGCTGGCGGTGTCTATTAGACACCGCCACCATATTAAACGTTTTCTGCCCCGGTCACAAGGCGACGGGGGCGGAAAAGCGGCGGACGGTCTTTTCGTCCGCCTCGGTCCCCCCCGCCATCCTAATATGGCGGGGGGAATTTAGGTGCGGATGGTGGGCGGATTTCCCCCGCCAGGCTGGCGGTGGCTACCACCAGCCTGGCGGGGGCAATCTGCCCGCCATCATAATGGGCCCCTTAGAGTCTGATAATGATTGTTCTCGTAAATTGAGACCCCTATCTAAATGCCTGGTCAGGCAAGAAAGGGAATTTTAAGTGGTGCAATGTTTATCGTACCCAGTATTTACTTGATTAAGTCTTCACCCCCTCGTCAAACATGCAGGGTAAATATACTGGAATCTTGGGGCATAATTATGAAAAGTTTGCCTAGTGCTGCACAGCAAGTCAACTTGCGGCGCTGCCCTGCGTCACAGAGAAAGGGCAGGAATGCACCTTATTTAAGGCATACAGCAAATTCCTGTCATTTCCCCCTGAGCTATCATCAGTGCAAATATCAATGCAACTGTGTCCGGCTGGTCACCAACAAAAAGTCATCTTGTTACCGGCGTAACATATCTAATCCGCATCCATTTGGACCTTGCATCCGAGGGCAAGGGCATCTTTACAATTCAACTTTGAATGAAGTTCAGTAATCAAAATTCGGTTAATTTGTAAGCTGTTGTGCATCACGGACACAACTCTATGTTGGCACACGGAAGGTAGGAGACTTAGCAGCGGCCTTTCCTCGGGATACATGCATGTATGATAGAACTTGTTGCTGAACTTTGAGCATGAACTTTAGATCATGGAAACCCTGTCCCAAACAAGCACAAATATGATCAAATGGATGAATACTTTCACAACTGTCGTACAAAAAGCTTAACAAACAAAGGGGGAAGATATAGGACACATATATAAAGAATAACTGAAAATATTGCATTGGACACACTTCATAATTCAGGATGTAATGATGGATACACAGTACTGTACACGGATGCGTGCAGTTCTGTTTCTATTGTGATATTCCTGAGTAGTGTTAATAATGCATGTTAGTATGCATTTCATAAAGTACAAGGGCCAACATGTTATGGCTACCACATGGGAAACATCCTTTGCCTCGCAGTTAGAATAAAAACTTGCCTTTTCAACAAAATCACTACCCCAACTGTGTCATTAACACACGTTCCTTTACCCTGCAAGTCATTACAATGACTTGCTTTAACCCCTTCGATGCGGATGACAAAGCCAGCTCGTCATGGGCGTTACCTGCGCTGCGCGCATGACGAGCTGGCTTTGTCACGAAACCAGCGATTTTCAAATTTCAGCGCGCAGCGGGAAAACCTCTAGCGCGCAAGCGGTTAAGGGGCACGTTGCTAGACTGGTGTTGGGTTTTAAACCCAACACCTTCCCTACTGTTGTGTAGACTAGAGTTAAATAGTAATTTATACTATTCCAAAGTCCAGCGCCTCCCTAAGGCATGTCATTGTAACGACTTGCTTGTTAAAGTAACGTGTGGTAATGATACAGTCGGAGTATTGACTGCGTTGTAAAGACGTGCGGGGTAAATGCCTGTGGGGTTCCATCATACAACCCTACCATATTCTTGGTAGTGAAATACTACTGGTTCAGGGAAGGAAAATATGCTCTGGTAATTCCTAACCAGTTTTGTTAAAAACTGAAAACACTGTTCTAACTTTGGCTCTTTTGTTATGTTAAAATTGTGAAGATTGACATAAGGCCTGTCCACACAAGGCTCACTATGCGGTCTAGGGGTGCATAGAGGACATGAGATCTAGCAGTAAAGTTGCAGGTTTTGGGACTTAGGCTGGGACTGTGCTGGACTCTGTTCTGTTCTCATTCTGTTCCTCCACCTAAATTGCTCCACGGCTCCTAGGGTCAAAGACTTAAACAATAGTAGCAGGGCCTCAAGGCGCCATCGATGTGCAGTGTATGTGAGAGTGGTGCGTCGCAGGCGAGGACAGAAACCAGGTGGCTCCTAAAACATGAATCTTTCCAGAGTTGCACTGAGTTCAATGGAGAACAACCCTCCCAGCGTGTCAGAGTCGCCATCCACATGAACGCCCTGTCTGTATTTTGTTTTAGTCTTACTTATGAGAAGCCCAGAGGCAGATTTACAGGTTTTGTTGAGATTTCACTGTACCTACCTCGTGCATAGAAAAAGCGGACAAACGGCCTGATGGCGGATTTTGAACCTGAGTGACAGCGAGTTAATATAATGCACCCAGGCCTGGTGTTACATCCTGTTTAAGTTTAAGGCCGGAAACCCGGAAACTCTGAAGTTGAAAGAGCAGGTGTTTAAGCAGCCAAAGACCTACTCCACTGGTATAATTGATACCAGACAAGAGCAAGGGATGTGCAAACTCCCGGAGGACAGACAAGCTGAGGAAATCGTCTCTGTGGAGGCCGCAATGGGGAACAAGCAATTGTTAGGCTCGTAAATAAAAGGGTGTCTTAAGACACTGGTGAGTTTAATCGCTTTATACGTTATCGTAGAAGCAATATCAGCCTAATTCATGAAGCTGAATTCGGCTCGCAAAGGGCCAGATTCTGAGAATCTGGCCCTTTGCGAGTGAGATTTTTGCATTTGGGATTCATCATCCCAAATGCAAAAATCGGTAATAGCATTTTCGCAAATTTGCGATGGATTACATTTAAGGAATCTCTATTTGAGATTCCTTAAATGCAATTCATCATCCATTTAAAAATTGCGAAATCGCAATTTCGGGCCGCTATTTACCGCGAGGTCAAACCTCGTGGTAAATAGCGATAACTCAGAAAAATGCTTTTAAAAGCATTTTTCTGAGTTGCATGTTGCACACACACATGTCCTTTGGACATGTGTGTGCGCAACCCATGTTCATATTAGCATTTAAGGGGTGCTATAGGGTGTCCTTTGGACACCCCTGGCACCCTTTCAATCGCTATTTTATTTGCGATTAGCTAATTGCTAATCGCAAATAAGGAATAACTCCCCATTCATTCCTATGGGCCATTTGGCCCATAGGAATGAATGGGGAGTTATTCCTTATTTGCGATTAGCAATTTGCTAATCGCAAATAAGGAATTAGTAGGAATCGCATTTTTTTGCATATTCCTACATGAATGCCGTTTTGCGAGTCTTTAATAGCGATTCGCTATGAATCGCTATTAGGGGCTCGCAAAACGGGAGTATGATGAATCAGGCTGTATATCACTTATTCTTGCACTAGCACCCATTCATCCCCCTACTGAAGCAGGTGAGTTTAATAATTTAATACATTATCTACAAGCAATTTATCACTCCTTCTTGAAATCTCATCCGTTTATCCACCTACTGATTCATTCTTGCATTCGCCCACTTGCCCATCCACACTAAAACACATACACAAACTCAACAATACATTGCAAGATAAAATAATACAAGTAAAACATTAAAAATATGCCAACACCTAAACATAATACATATATGATTGCAATAAAATATTAAACTGAATGCAGACGAGGGTTGCAAAGCTATTTATTATACACAGAGTATCATTGTTAAAATTTCAAACATGGCTGCCAGGTTTAGAAGCAACATATTGACCATCTTGGAACAGTAAACTAATGATACACTATGAAATAGCATTCCAAGGTGGTAGCTCAATAAATATTTCAGTTGAAGATCACCCACAGTATTGTGCTCCGTGTGTCATTGTTGAACTAATTCAAAATTTCTGATATACTGCTTTCAAATGTGTAGGCCATATTGGAATGTTAGAAAAAAATACATAGTGAACAAAACCCTTCCAAGATAGCTGTCTGGTTTAGAAACAGTGGCCATGTGAGATGCATCTCACTGCAGATGAATGAACAGCTAGTGCTGCAGAGTAACACTGTATACAAAGCTAGCTGCAGGACATTCCAAGAAAAGGGTGAATAAAAAAAGAAGCAACGTGAATGACACTCGAGCAGTATATATACATATATTTATATATATATATATATATATATATATATATATATATATATATATATATATATATATATATATATATATATATATATATATATATATATATTTATATATATATATATATACACAAGTAGTCAAACTGTAGCCAGCTTCCAGGAACCAGAACAGACGACCAAACGAATCCAAGATAAGGCAAATTAGAATTTTGTTGAGGCAAACTGAGCAGAAAAAACGGACGCGTTTTTGGGCGGATGCCCTTGTTCACAGTCATAGGTTTACCCACAATGCCTGTATTTTTAAAATGCTAGTGCACACCATGTGATACAATTAAACATAGAAGAAATACTACTATTGCGTATGTATGGCATTAAAGAGCAGAGAGGAGGTCAAGTGACCATTAATCATATTCAGTCCATATGAAATCACAAATATAACGGAATAAATTCATTTTGTAAATCAGGAAAGTTTCTGCATAAATGCATAAACACGGTCAAAACAGTATAATGATGTGAAAGCATGTAGTGTGCAAATTATCGCAATATGTAAACATTACTCTATTTATAAATAAGACAGTTCTAGTTTAAAAGCATATTTTAAATACTTAAAAACATTTTAAATACAAAAATGAATTGTTATTCTAAAAACTGTTTCATTAGTAATGTGCAATTTTGCGCAATGTAAACACACACTCTATGCAAAAATTTGTTAATAAATATTATGCTGTTGAGACCTTGTGTCTAATTTACAATCCTGCGGGGACATCTGGAATGGATGGCAACCCCTCTTTTACTGATCATATTATATTGGGGACATTGACTGATGATGGCAGCCCCTCTATTCTCAAATGTAATGCCCACGTCCAGTTAGTATCTACTTCTATCTATTAGTGCCCCTAACACCTCAAATAGTGAATACCAAACTAATATTGTAGAGAGGTTCAAATAAATTTATATCTACATTTTCAACAGGTCAAAAAAAAATAAGGGTGAAATGACAAAACAACATATATTTTTTTCTCTTCTATTATTTTTTTTCTCCAAAATATATTTAATATATGTTATATATATTCACTGAAAAAACCATAGGTTTCTCACACGGTATAGTTAGGATTTAGCATTTTAAGAACCTTTTAAATTCACTGAAAAAACCATAGGTTTCACACCAGTTATAGTTAGCTGGTCATTTTACTCCTACAAAACCTATGAAATTCCCCTGTTATAGTTAGTTCAGCTAACTATAACTCGCGCGCCCGCAATGCACTGCAGATGACGTCACATATTACATCACTCATTACATGGTCAGTGACATCGCTCAAGACATCACTGATGACATCTCAAATGACATTCCTGATGACATCACTGATGACATCATCCTTGTGGCAGACCTCCTCTCCTTTGATACACACGATCAAAAATAGAAAGTACCCCGTGATTTTTTGAAAAAAATAAAAACATTTTGGGCCTAGGGGGTCCTTGTGGGACCCCCTGAGCAGGCCTAGGGGGTCAGGGTGATTCTACCCTGCCCCCTTTTTGAGTTCTACACGTTTGTTTTTCTGCTTTCCTGTGCCTCAGTCTACCGAGGGACAAGATGGCTGCCAACAATTTCTGTTTTGGAGTGTTGACAGACATTGGCAGCCACTCAGAATGCAGCTCGCGCACGCGAAGGGCCGTGCACGTACTCGTACCGTGCGCGCACGGTACGCGTACGGTGCGCGTACGGTGCGCGCTTATAGATATATCCTTTTTTGCAAATTCGATTTTCTCAATAACTACTGGAGGGATTTACACCATTTAACCAAAAGCGTGATCTGCGTACCAGACCCTACCATTTTCCAAAATTTGGTGTAATTTCGTTCGGCGGTTCGGGCTGTAGCCGTGTCTAATCGTCCTATTGAAATTAACATGGGGAAAACACGTTTTGGGACCCCCTTTTTTCTCGGCCCCCGCTTGACGAATCTTCCGGAAACTTTCAGGGAAGGAGCGGAGCGGAGCAATCCATCTTCTTTGAGAAGTTTGCGGAGATTAATCAACCGGCGCCAAAGTTATTCCCAATAGAATGTTGCGGATTTCCTATGGAAACTAGGTCCTAACTATAACTACCTACTGATGACCGCCAATAGGTAATATATATATATATACTAGCAGCCCGCCCCAGCGTTGCCTGGGGCAGAAAGGGGCTGGGGGCAGTACACCCGCTCCCGCCCCGACCCCCTCCCGCACCGACTCCCTCCCGCCCTGACTCACTCGCACCCCCCTCCCGCCCGACTCACTCGCACCCCCCTCCCACCTGGACTCACTCTTGCGCTCCGACATTTTCATTTACTGCTGCCTCCTTCTTGCCTCCCCCAGCATCACACAGTTTCACTTTCCCTTTCCTTACCTGTGCCGCCGCTCCTCACTGCACAGCCGCTCGTCACTGCACCGCCCTCCTCCTAGATCATCACGCACGTCGCGTAGCGGCCAGCGCTAGGTCCCGGCCGGCGCTACTTTCAGGGGACTACTTTGTTCACAAACTTAATTTTTTTAATGTACTTTTTTTTTATATATATATAGCCTATGTCCATCTACACTCCCTGACATTTTCATAGATGTATCAGGTGTGTAGATTGGCGCTGTGGTTCCCGAGTTTACCTGGACAAAAGGTGCAAGTTCTCTCTTTATAATAGTAGTATATATATATATATATATACATATACATATATATATATATATATATATATATATATATATATATATATATATATATATATATATATATATATATATATATATATATATATATATATATATATATATATATATATATATATATCCCTTCTAAGAGAATCAGTGAGTCTAAGAAGGTTATGTTCTAACTCTGCTGAGAATGAATCCAGGAACCTATTAAGGGCCTGCGTAAACTGAAGAGGCGGGAGCATGGTTCATTTTGACAGATGGTGTGTTCTGAGACTATGTGCTTTGCATGCTGCTGTGCATCCCCTGAACTATCATGGTGTCTCTATGTTCACAGGTGCCCGGAGGCGTGATTCGCGTGTTAGTTGCACTACTGAGCATGGATGGCAGAGGAGGGACTGTGGAATATGGTGCTGGTCAAGAGATGTCAAACTGGGGTTAGTTTTATGTCCACCTGATGAATACCATGGCTTCTAGAAAGGGACAATGGGGGAGCCATGTAAGTAGCACTCTCCAAGATGGTGTTTTGCCTATAGTATGTTCCCAGGGGTTCCCAATCCAAGATGTGACAGGGTTTGTTACCGTGATTTTGGTTCCTGTCAATACCATATAAAAGGAGGCAAATGCATTGCAACTCATTTGAATTGTTCCCTTATTTTCCGTTGCATTCATCATTCATCACCTCTTTACTACTTTTTCCCCAGATTTTTGTTTCTTACAGTTTGGCTTTTTGGATTTCCAAATAGGAGTATAGTGCTTCGCTAATCCCTCTAATCCTAATTCCCAGAATCAATCATGAGCTACAAGACTGGCAAGAAGGTTGTTTCCATTTGAGTTTTTTTTCTCCTAAAAGGGACCGTCCTAGGGAGACACTTGATACTTTTCACATGTACTATGAAGTGCAGGGTGGCACAGAGGCTGCTGGGACTAGTCTTCCTTTATTCAGGCCGTTAAGACAGTGACTCGCCAGACCTTCTCAGCGCCCAGTCCTTGAAAGCTGATAAAGGATTATCACAGTGCCTTGTATGCACAAAGGTGTAACCAACACAAAAGTTCTTGCCTAACAAGCTAATCTGTGAAATTCTATGTAACAACATACCTGTAAATAGGGTTTAACATAAAGGCCTAATGCCTTTAACATGTGCTTTCAATAATAAATACGTCTGGTCTAGGGTTTGAAGAGGTTTATCAAAGTGCACATTTTCTACTCCCAGGATTTTACAGACGAGGTAACCAGGACCAACATCCTTGTCTGCTATGGTAATCTGTGAGATTCCATGTAACAAAATACTGTTATTAAGGCTTTAACACAGTGCAGAAAAAATCCCCTCTTAAATACCTTTTGACTTTAACATATGTTTTTCAGCATAAATAAGCCGGTTCTACTGCCTTTGTCATAGCTTTACTTGATCAGCCAGGACAGGCCTATAGCCCTGGCTTGTCACTATAACCAACTCATTTTTGTTGTATTGAGCGTAAGTTTTCCCACATGATAAAAAGTACAACACAAATGTTATTTTTCAGTGAGTAGAGCCAAACTGCCACTTTCTGTGGTGCTTCTTAAAGCCATTTTTCTGTTGATCACATAATGTCTGGCGCCTTCAAGTCAGAACTAAAAACAGTGTTTGTCACAGCAGTTATCTAATATTCAAGAAAGAAATATCAATGATACAAGACTATCTGTGTCTTCAGCTGTATGAATGTAGAAGATTGTTAGCCATGACAGGATAAAATCCAATGAGGTAACCAAGAACCTATCATTAGATTGTTTGTTTGTCAGGAACTGAGTTCTTAGGGTTTTATATTCTCCTGCAATTGATCAGATGCATGCCTTCTACGCAGCTGCGGTCCGTGCAGGAAATAGCGGTGGGGCGATGGGGCCGGGTAAGGGGGGATTTCGAGGGGCGATACAAAGGGAAAATTCATTATTTTTTTAATTTTCCCTCTGCATTCTCCCTCGAAATCCCACTTTACTCAGCCCCACCGCCTCACCACCCCACCGCTGTTCCCTGCACGGACCGTGGCTGCTTCTACGAAAAGAGCTAGATTATTTCCCAAAAGCAATGATAGATTCACTATATCAAGGAGATTATCAATTAATTATATGACACCAAACCTTGGATCTAATGCGGGCTATCAAGAGATGCAAGTAGGTGTTAAAAAACAAAGGTAAAAAACTAAGACCTTACAAACATCACAATTCAAATGATGACTTCTGATGCAGAATAAGGGGACAAAGGGGTGGGGGAAATTAACCATAGAGGGGCAAGATGACAAGAATCACCTGCACCATTCCAAGGCAGCAATACCACCTCTGCCTATTGCAAGAAAAAGATGATGTGGACAACCATGGTGACAGCCCAGAGAGATTGAGACGACCAGGGTTCCGGCACTGCCTTGATCTAATTACTGCCTCCGTTATTTCAACAACAACATAAGGTCCTCAAGGTCCTCAATGTCATTTGAACCCAGAGAGGATTCTAAAATTGATTTGTTCCAATAAATATGTGGCGTCTCGAATAATCTCATGCGTAATGGCTATGTCTTAACTAGTTGAGTTTCTAACAAAAGCGAGAGTCTTAGAAAGTAGATTGAGGACATTTTATATTTCACATCACGTCTGCCTTTTGAGGAGCTTCTGAGATTACACAAGTGGTCATCATCTGTGTGGTGTGTCAGCTCTTTCAACGCAACTTGTGATCAGATAACACAGAAGACCTTGAACATTAACAGATTTTTAAGAAAAAATGAACCGTGTACAAAAGTCTTTTGACCTATTTCAATGTCTCTGAAAGGCAAAAGAGCTGCTAAGTCCAGAATATTTTCTACTGGGGATTTTGGGTTTATCAAACCATAATGAATTAATTTATCAAAAGCTTACTCATTTTGGAGGAGCCATCCAGTGAATGATATCACAATATGTATCAAAAGCGAAGCAGACATCATAAAACAAAGAAACATTCTGGAATGCTTATTGTTGGTGATTGTTAGTGATGCAAGACTAGATAAAGAGAACTCTTTCTCCTTATTGGATGGCTATTTTAAGAGGTCGACTGTGCGTATGTGGCAGTCAAAGTACTGCAGATCCATCCGGAGACTCTCCATCCCCCTCTTCCATAGAATTTGGTATCATTGCTATACCTTCCATTCTTAAATCTAATGTGTAACTCCTCAGTTGCTTGCTTGGCCCTCATTTTAAGTAGTGCTTCAAAAATGATTCGTTATTCTCTCTTTCAGAATGACCATTAATATGGGTTGGGGTACTTTCAATGTGCAGGAATGCCTTCTGGCTTGCACCCTGAGAGGCTGTGAGAGACGGGCTTTTAATCAGGTGTCACTGTTTCTGCTCCCTATCCCTATATGAATCCCCTGTTTTTGCCCGGTTTCCACTTGAAAATGTTATGGTGCTGCAGCGGCACTGCCAAGTATATTATGAGTTTCCCCACCCCCAAGCCTGTTCATGACGGTGAGCCCACCATGAAAAGGCTGACTGGCAAAACAAAGGGGGATTCACAGGGCCCCCTTTCGGCCCTGTGCACAGGGATGCCTGCCTGGTAGGTAGGTGGGGGCACATTTTGTGCCCCCTGTCTGCATGTCCCCCCTTTCCTGCACGGCATGGACTGCACAGTCCATGCCATGCTGGAACTACCTTAGATGTTCACATTGCGGCACCTTTTTATAAGGCAGCGCAGTGGGATCGCTGCGCCGCCGCACTGCCAGACAACAAGGAAACTCCTAATCTGCCAAATTGGCGGCGGTCGAATCAGGTGATCTGGGAGGTGGGCGCTGGCGTGGCGGCCCTCTCCTGGACTGCCAAAGTTGTATTCATGCCCGAAGTGGCAGATTTACAATCACTGGCGCATCCCCAGGGATGCGCCAGTTATTGTGCGCCGCAGCTCCACCACCCATGGTGCAAAAATGGCACAGATGCCTGACGCTTCAAGCAGCCGCAGGGTTTTGAAGCAGCATTGGCCTAAAAGTGACTGAGTGAAATCTTGTAGATTTCACTTAGCCACTTTTAGGAGGCGTTCCTGCACAGGTACGCCCCCCCCCCCCTGCCCCGGAACGCCTCCTTATGGCGCAGGGCTTTACAACGTGACGCATCTCCTTGATGCGTCACGTTGTTAAAACCCCGCACATTGGCGCATCTTTTGCGCCGCCGCTGCGTCACAAAAGTGACGCAACGGCGTCACAAAAGAGGCGCAAGGGCTTGTAAATCTGCCCCTAAGTGTCTTTCTGAGGAAATAATGGGGAGGGGACATCGTCGTATTTAATAGCGGTGTAAAGGAAGGGGATTCTCCCCAAAAAAAAAAATCCTCTTTGGAATCAACATTTGCATCAGGTTTATGCATATTGTTTGCACATTGGAGTACTTCGGGAGATGTACGCCAATTCACTAATTTTAATCTTTTATTTCTGTTAAGAGACCAAAGTATCTGCTTCTCAATTTCCAGCGCTATCACTGGCAGTTGCCGGTCAGTGCTTCTTTAGGCAAAGTAATAATGCATTTACTAATGAAATGTCATTCTAGTTGGTCTAGGGGCTATCGAGGCGCTATACAAAGATTAAAGAGCTTAGCATGTTGCCTTACTGAGGACTGAAAGCACATTCCAGTATCGCCCATCATCATAACCAACATTATGCTCACAAAGAGGGGGTGACATGATGTCTGAGCCAAATCATTTCCTTAAAATACTTTAGATTTCATGTTATTACTGTAACCGCAGCAAGGCCTAGTTTTGCCTGTGCGTGCTTGAAGCTGCGGGCTCCTTTCTTGCTCATCCCTTGAAGCTGCCCTGACACACACAAGCACAAGACGGCCTGACATTCTTGCGTTGTGACCCCGGCCTGGCTTCCACCGCCATGGCATTTTTAGCAGAGATGTTTACTCTAATGAAGATCTGATAGAATGTCATACTTTACAGAAGGATCACAAGAAAACAGCTCAGATCCCCGCGCCAAATGACCTTTCCTCAGTGGCATTCACTGGCTGCAAAAGCAAATGAAGGACGCAAAGAAAGTTCGAGCAAAGCAGTCCTGTTCACCAACTTTTTATTTTTCAATTCCTGTCCATTTCTTGGTTCGGTATTAGTACACGCATCAATATTTTCCATAGGAATTTGTCAAAGGTCACACATCTATAGCGCATTTGTAATATGACCTGGCCAATTTCTGTCATTTTTCTAGACTTCTATGGGTACCCAGATAGATATTCTATCATTTTCCTTTTTTTAAAAAAAATGTTGTGGAAACTCATTGTCATCCAGTGTATGATCTTTTCCATAAAAAGTACATACCGTTGTAAATCATATTCCTGCAATGACTTCTAATTTAAGTGTTGTATTGTATTTTAGCGTTCAAATAGAGCTTCATATCACTATGTGGGGTGTCAACGCTTACTTTAGGGCAGATTGACTGCTTCACCATAGTGCAGAGGTCTTCGTACTTTTAGATGCCAAGACCCCCCAGTCAAACTTTTTATGCATAAGGACCCCTCCTGACAAAAAATTCTAAGCCTATAGGCAGAGCTAGTGGAATTATGAGGCAGGTGAGGACCAAAATATGCGGCAGGCTCGACTAAAATGATTTGGTAAGACAATATAAATAATGCTATCGGATGCTGCATATTTTGGGATAGTATTGCTTCATTATTTTGAAATTTTTTACACACAGTAACACTAAGGAAATATTTCACCTCATCAGTACCAGTTTATAACGAAAATGCAGCAATAAACAACACTTGAAAGTTGCCCCTTTATTACTTTATTCATTCACTACTTAGAGGTACTTTCCTCCAACGACAACGGAGAGCTGCGCTCCAGTTCATTTTTACTATTCGGGTTGGGAAAGGTATAACTCTTTCGCGCCCACCACTGAGTCTACACTCTACAGTGATCCATCTACCGAGTGACGTTTCCATACCATATCCTCATTAAACGATTTCTGATCCTTATTCTTTTTAGCCTTGAAAAAGTCGTGGTAAGGACCTTGTACCGACGAAACACGTGTTGGCTGTTTCTCTGACATTTGTGAATAAATAGAAAACCGTTTGCAAAAAGACCTTGGCTTGATCATCTTGTCTCAAGAAGGATTTCTTCCATTAAGCATGCTCATATTATGACTGTTTTGGTTTAAAAAATTGTTGTGATTAATAGGTCATATCTAACATTACTTTTAGGATAGTGCTTATCTGACCCTTTTCATATTTTTGATTCGACAGGTCTTTTAGATCTGCCTTAGTCACCTTTGGTAGTGAGTGACAGTGGTCTCCTTAGAACTCCCACTCCAATTCCAATACTTCCAACAACCTAGTGCCCCAACCAACTATTTCTTTGATGCATACTTGAATGTGCAGTTATTCCCTCTTTGGGGAACACCACTACCAATTTCTTTTGTCAACAAAAAGATGTCTAGTTAACCTTTTTGAAGGGCCTTCCACTCCGCAGGAATACGCGTTGCCACATTAAAAGTTCACCTGGCCCTGGCTGGGAGAAGCAGGAGTCCCCCAAAAACCCTGGCGGTCTTATGCAGAGTTAAGCAGTTTACCCACGCCTCTTTCCTCTCACTCCCTCCCTTCCATTCCTCTCTCCTCTTCCAAACCCGGACCCCTCTCTCACTTTGCAAGCCTTTATATTTCACCCCTTTTTACAACTTCTGAACTCTCCCCATTCAACCTCTCACTTCACCTTTTGCTATTTTGTCTTTTCACTGCCCATATCTCTTGCATACAATTTGGTTTTCGTCCGGCCCATGGCACTGAAACAGCTGTTCTCACTGCCATGGAGGATCTTCGTATGCGTGCAGACAGGGGTCAGGCAGTAGCCCTGATCCTGCTGGACCTGTCTGCCGCATTTGATATGGTCAATCATGTGATTCTGTTGAGGAGACTAAGGTAGGCCGGGGTTGATGGCACTGCCCTGCTCTGGTTTCACTCCTTCCTACGGGACAGGAAGCAGGCTGTTTTCCTTCCCCCGTTTCAATCTGCCTTCTCCCCAGTATCCCATAGGGTGCCTCAAGGCTCCTCCATCAGCCCTATTTTATTTAACGTTTACCTCACACCTCTGATCACGTTAATAAAATCCCATCGGCTAAAAGCCATAAATTACGCTGATGACACCCAGCTCATCCTCTCTTGGGAGGGTGAAGAATCGATTCTGCTGGAATCGTTTCACGACTGTCTGAGAGATACAGCGGGTTGGCTGCACAAAAACTCCCTGCAATTTAACTCCTCCAAAACCGAGGTTCTGTTCTGTGCAGGAAGCCGGATCCCCCGCCTTTCCCAGCCGAATTTTGGCCCCCAGAAGCCCCGGAAAAGCCACAGCCGGTCACCTCCGTCCGCAACCTCGGTGTCATGATGGACAACAAACTTAGCATGGAGACTCCGGTTGCGAAAACAGTGTCCACCTGCTCGGCCCTACTGCGCTCCCTATGCAAGATCATTCCACTCCTCCCCTCTCAGGCCCGGGCGTTAATAGTCAGGTGCACAATTCTTAGTCGCCTTGACTATTGCAATGCGATGCTGCTCGAGGCCCCAGCTGTACTGCTAGACCGTCTCCAAAGAGTTCAAACGGCCGCTGCCAAATTGGCCCTTGGCTGGAATAGGAGATCCTCGGCCACAGCGGCATTAGCCGAGTTGCACTGGCTCCCTATGAAACAGCGAGTGGCTTTTAAATCACTCTGTCTCGTTTTTAAAGCACTGCACGGAGTCGGGCCCAGCTCCCTGCAAACAATGTTCACCTGGTACATCCCAACCAGAGCCCTCCGCTCCTCCACAGCCCGCCTTGTCACAGTACCAAGATTCTACAAAGTCAGGACCGGGGGAAGATCCTTCAGAGTTTTGGAACAGTCTGCCCCTCGACATTCGCCAAATAACCGAACTTCTCCCTTTCAGAAAGCGAATCAAAACCTGGCTTTTCCCTAAATGTTAATATCTGGTTACCTCGCTCTGTTGCCCCCACTGCCTTTCACCTTAGGAGTTATTTTACAGCGCCAGGATACCTACAAGGTGACAGCCGCGCTATACAAATGTTTTAAATAAATTAAATAATAAATCTCATGGCCTCTCTGGACCTGTCACCTCTCTCACCCCTCAACACTTCTCATTCACCTCAAGTCTCTCCCTTCAAATTTCGGTCTATTTGTATTTTACACCGCTCCAGACCCCCATTCATCTTTCACATCTCCCCTTTGTTCTTCCACAACTTCTTGAACCAACGTCCCTCTCCCCTGTTACCTCGGCACTCACCTCAGTACTCCCTCTCTACCCCTATTGCTGCTGTCCCTCACCCACTTTGCATCAAATTCTCTTTTTACGTCACAGATCATCTCAGCTATCTTCTCTCACAGTTTAATAGTATCCCTCCTCTGTGCCCTCAGTCACCTTTCGCTCACACTCACTTCTCCTCTTGCGTTTCCGCACTTCCTTCAGCACTACACATTTCTCCCAATCCCTGACCTCTTAAATCGAATTCTCTGGCTCCCTTGCTGTCCTCTCTCATACCATCTACTTTCACCCTCTCATCTCTCCTCACCGCCTGTGCCAATCTGCTTATTGTTCCCTAATTCTGGAAGGCATGAATAGTCGGCCTCACTGTTTTGGTGCAGGCTGCACAGTTATGGAACCTGCATCCTCCTTTGCTACGCTTCACCAAGAATCTATTTTCCTTTAGGAACCTATAAGAACCTGGATCTACGCCCTGTAGGTTACCCCATTTGGCTGGTTCTCCTTCCCCTTCTGTGTGTTTCTCATTTGCCATTTCAGGCAACAGATGGTCATTAGCCCCAGGACACCTTTTTGTAACAGTAGCGCCCTACTAATGTAAATAATATTAATAGGCACTAGTGTGACCAGGGATGTGCGATCTCCTTTCTATCACTTCACGACTCCCCTGGGGGTCGGGTCCCACATTTTGAAGACCCCTGCTTTAGAAGGATGTGAATGTTTGCCCATTAGCACTGGGTTTCTAACATCTGTTATGTTATTTTAACTTAATATCACGCCCGAATCACCCCAACGGGGTATCTCAACGCTGCAGGTAAACACCAGCAGCACGACCAAAGGGCGAATTTAGAATAAGTAAGTCTTTAGTAATTTTGTGAATTTGGCGTAGTCTTTGCAGGTGCGAATATAGAAGGGCAAATGATTCCAATAGGTAGGGGCCAAATAATAATAAAAGCGCTTGAAATGCAATCCCGCCCTTTCTCTATTTCCCTGAATAACCTTTCACTGTCGCCAACCAAAAAAAAAGTAGAAAATCAAAAACTGAAACTTGTATTTATTTTACTTTTTACATAATTGCTCAGAGACCCGTTAGAAATGTGACCTATTATCAACTGGTGACTCTTCAGGCATCAGCATGTTGCGTTCTGGGAGTCGTCATTTTTTGACACTGAATGCAAGAGTATAACATCCCAACAAGCAAAGTGTTACTGGCTATGATTGGCTTAAGGAATCACACATGACTAATGGAAATAATATTAATAGGCAGAAGTGTGACCAGGAATGTGCAACCTCCTATCTATCACTTCACGACCCCCCTGGGGGTCGGGCCCCACAGTTTGAAGACCCCTGCCATAGTGGCATATATGTTGGAAATATTTGGTTTTGTCTTGGGCCATCATGCCAAGCAGTGTGATGGAAGAGGAAGTGTGGGTCAGATTTCACCTGCTCCACCTAGGCCGAAAGAGGCCAAAATACTGAGCAGGGGTTTCTGCCCCAAACTGCTCTCATGCTTCCAGTGCTTAATTTGAGCTTGTGGTTTCCGGTGCTCAGCACCTGGCACTTAATCATCAGCACCGGGGCTTTTCATGAGCACCAGTGTAGGACACATTACATTTACAGGGAGATTAAGTGATTTCACCAGAATCACAGGATGTTGAGCAGTCCCAGAGAGTCAAACCTGGTTCTCCAGCTCCAAAGATGGCAGCTCTGACCATTATGCCACATCCTATACCCACTTTCATGGTTAGTAGTTGGTTCTGTTTTAGGCAGCGCTAACAGGAGAAATGGGCTGGTGCAAGCTGCCGCCTGATGAAAGCCCCAGCACTTATTTTTTTTACAAAAGAATCTGCATACTTTCAAAGCCTACTGCAGGCAGCAGGAACACGAGCACCAGTCAGACGAGCCCTAGATCGTAGCATGGTTTTGACTCTAGCCAGAGTAGCACCCTGAACATGTGGGGGCCAAAGATGAAGCTCTTGGTACTCTGCTGCTCTGGAAGCACAGAAATGAATCGGCCGGACCCAAGTTCCCTTTCTGTCTTCACCCCTCATGCAAACCATACAGCTCTTCCTAAATCCCAGAGGCCCATGCTCTTTCTAGCTTTATATGAGACAATTGCCTGCCCTTTTAGAATATCCTCTCGGACATCTTCAACTTTTATTATTAGAAAGGAATGACATTTCAGCACAGTGCAGTCCTCTTTTTGTCTAAATCTCTATACATTTTTCATAATGCTTTCTCTAATAAATCTCTGACATTTATCAATAGCAGGTTCTAGGAATACCCTCTTATGAGAAGCCTACATTCCTTTTGCAGTCCCTAATGCTTATAGGCAAATGACTGGAGCCTTCGATTTGCCATCTGCAAGGCTATGGTTTGGAATGTGTAATCCGTCTTCCTTGGAAACGAAGAATCTCTTCTCACCTTTAGACCGAAAGACCTAAGCTCTAGTTAGTTTGCTCCTCTGGATGAGGCTCTGTTCATAACATTTAGCACCATGAGAATCGTTTTGTGGGAGCACCTTTTATATTATTTTAACATAACATAACGTTCAACATTATAGGTACAATATACAGCTTTTGGACTATTAAAATAATATTCAAGGTAACTTTTATTAAGTTAAAGCAACACTAGCATGTTCTTCAATCTCATTATAATTCTACGTGGAGTATAGTTTCCATCAGGTAGGCGGAAGATGGCCATACAGGCGAAGGGAAAACACCCAGAAGATTATGGTGATATCATGACAATACAGAAACACTCCAGCCTCAGCCCTATATGTAAAGCAACAATTTCTCTTGCCTATCAAAGCCTTTTCACTTGGTAATACAACCGGTAATGTGCGGAGTACCATAGGGTTCTGCCATCTCACTTATTCTCTTTAATCTATAGATGGCCCTACTGTGAACCCTCGATTGCTTCTAAGGCTTCAAAGCTTTATCTCATATTGATGGTACCCAATCCAGTTCTGGCCATTCACAACTGAATGGTTGATAACTTTCTTAGGATGAATGGAAACAAAACAGAGGATGTTATCAAGGTACGGTCACCTGTTGGCATCTGGTGACCTCTTGCTTGCAATTAGTGTCAGACCAGTCCCAGTCAAACAGGTAACGAAATTGGGAAGTACTCTTGACTATGACTATTTCTTCGATACCCAAAATTTAAAAAAGTGTGATCGTCTTCTTGTTTGCAGTCCAGAGCTTTAGAAAGGTTTTGTCTTTTATTCCCAATCTCAATATGGTGAAGGCCGTATGGACTTGCATTCCCTCACAAATAGAATGTAGCAATGCAATTTACCTTGGCTTGCCAGAGGCCGTCTTACACAAATTGCAGTGGATTCAGAATAAGGCTGTGTTAGGTTTTACACTAACTTTGTGTGGAAGATCCAGTGGAAGTGATCTTCTTTTCCATCCCCCACAATGCCCACTAGTGACCACATATACTGGAATATGTGAGCTAGGGGTAAAAGTGGGGAAAGAGGTAAGAGGGAGAAAACATAGACATAGAACTCTACAGTCTGACTCGTGACATCTGAGGTCAAGGAAGGTTGATGTGGATCTTTACTAGAGAAAGAGATATGTTAAGTAACTAGTCAATAAATGCTAAACATACTTGTAATAATGAAGTGAGTGGGAACATCTCAGTATAACCAATTCTCTATGCTTTAAGAAGCTACTGGGAGCTCCTGGAAGCTAAACATAAAACAACATGAATATCTTGCTAAATATCTGTACTCTTAAACATGTCTCTTAGTTAGAATACCCACTTCAAGTGGTGTCACTATACACTATATTGTGAAAGATGAATACAGCTTCTACTTGAATTGCTGTGAACTGAAAACATAAGGCCCATTGCTTTTGAAATGTCTTTTTTGTTTTAGACCTGTTCCATCAAAGGAACCTCAGCAGAACATATAACCCCTCTTTAGAGATTCAAAAAGTTTAAAGTTTGTTTACAAATCACACACGACTTCAGGATACTTCTTTGAGAATTACTATGTTCACAACCTTACCCTTAGGGAGCTAGAGGCCTTTACACTTGAGAACCATCATCCAGGTAAAAAAATCATATCTTCACTCCCACGGTCAAATGTAATGTTTTCGGTGCCCTTTTGCTTATAAACTTTTTCGTGGCTTTTTACAATTGATCTGGGAATGCTTTTAGTTTGTATTGTTGCTTTAATGCTGTTTCATGTTGCTTGCATTTAACATGCATTTCTCTGCTCCTTTTACCATTGCTCTCAGGATTTGAGCAGACATGTTCCTAGAACTGTGTTGTGCGGTAACCACATTGAGTTTAATACATTTGTAGGGGGACCGCTCCCAAATTAATACCCAAATTCTAGCAGTGAAGAAGGAAAATTAACTACTGTTTCCCCTTATCTCGAGACCCCTTTCCCTGCTCATATTTTAGAATGCTTTTTCTGGTTAAATGTGTTTTTGGAAAAAAACAGCAGTGTGGCGTTCCTCAAAACTTGCTATCCTGATGCAGTTGGTAGCTCTAGTTATCAGCTTATTCCACTTTAACTCCCAACTTTTGAAGACGACCTAAAGGACTCATGTATGATTAGACTGTGTCATAGGTCTACTTTGCATGTTTGGAATGTTCACCGATGTATCCAAAGGGTCTTGACAAGAGAGAACTAACTGACTTAAATGATATTGGAGGAGTGACCATTTATATCCTTTTATGAATAACAGTGACTTCTCATAGCTAATACACATTGGTTTCTGGTTGAACAGGAAACCTGTTTAGGTCAAAAGACTCTGTTTGTCCTGAAAATGCGCGTGATCCTGGAAGGATTTAAATAAGTAAGCATTTGAACACCACTAAAGACATTATGGGTTCACCCATGCAAGCTCTTGATTGTGTCTTGTCACTGTGGGAGTGAGGATTCAATTACCCATCCAGATAACATTTTCGTCTTGGTCTGTCAGGTAGCATCTACATTTCTGCTAACCAGAGAAGGTGCAGATTGCAGGCATTAATGATTTAAAATATAGAGAGGGCTAATGACTCTGCATTAGGGTGTAAGTGAAACAAGGTTCAACAAGATCCTGATGACATTAATACACCACTAGCTCTACCAACACACTCCGGGGGGGGATCAATTCTCCATTCTCTCCTTAGATCATACCCAAGCATAAATAAATCACTTTCTTTTAATGAGGATTTGAATTTCTTTGAACAAAGCATACCAGCCACTGGCACAGTTTAACACTCATAAGGTGCCTTTAATAGTTTTCTCACGAAAGCCTTGATTTAAATCATAGAATAATTTTGGGCAGTTCTCTATTTGGGGCGCACACGTTGAATGAGAGTGAATTCTTGCTTACTTCCTCAAGTATCTGAAACCTCTGGAATGGATTCTTGATTTGGACCCCAAGGGCTGCATGTGTGTGTATCTAGAGGTTTGGGGAACGTGCAGGTGAAAAAGAAAGAAAAAGGAGTATCCAACTTCGTGCAATAAACTTTCTGAAGGAAAAGAGTGGAAGGCATTTCACTAGATTATTTCTTTCACATCAAATTAAGGCGAACAGACTCAGTGCAGAACGACTCATAAATAAAAGAGATAGGTTCATGCAAGTGATGCATTTTGCTCTGGTTTTTATATAGCACTTACATGACAAGGCACTTCTCCTGTCCTTCTGCCAGACAGATCATGCCACCTCCTCCTCCACCCACAACATATTATATGAAAAGTAGTGGCAGAGCTAAGGGGTGGATGGGCAGCCAAATCTACAAGGAGTCCGTCAAAAATATTTTGGTGCTGCTGCCTCATAAAGCTGTGCTGATGATAAGTGGTTATTGTTGACCTAAATAGTGGTAGTAACATGATACACGGGAGCCCACAATCCCTGTATAATAACATGGCACGTAATTCTTCTTATTACAGCCTTGTTGTGCTATCAGTAGTCACCTGTATTAGAAGTATGACATTGCCAGTGAAGTGTAATAACTTACTACAGTTGAGTTGTGATGTAAGAATGCCTATTGCCAAAGCCCACAGCCTGTGAAAGGCCGGTCACCGAGCAGAGTTAAAACTGTTAAAGAAATAGAAGGAAAACTAACTGTTTAGCTATTCTCTTTTCTGAAATAAATAGGGGCTAGCAGAAAAGACCCATTTATGGCATCATGTTTATGTTTCCTCCGCTGCAGTTCATTACAAAAGAAGGAATCTCGCCGCATGCTATCACACATTATGAGCTCTAGTTATTTTTAAAGTGACTCACATTAAACTGCGTAAATAGGTTTTTGAAACAAATTATTAGCTATATAGTGTTATGTTATGTTACGTGGATTTGTACTGCGCACAGCTGCCCCAGCTAAGGGGCGTCCTGGCGCATGGCAAGGTAACACGCAACAGCCACAAGAAACACAACAGCTAAAAAGAGGGAACCAGGTTAAAATAAGAAAGTTTTAATAGCCTTGCGAAAGGAAAAAAGATCCTTCAACAGCCGAATCTCCACCGGAAGGGAGTTCCACAGTTCGGCTGCTTTAACCCGGAAGGAACGACCACCAACACGGCACAGCTTGTATCTGGGGGTGATAGTAAGAGATTGGCCCAGAGATCTCAGATGCCGAGTGGGGACATACCAGGACAGGAGGTCCATGAGTATTTGAGGAGCCGTACCATTTAGAATCTTGAAGGCTAGATACAGTACCTTGAATTGGATTCTAGCCCTGACTGGCAACCAGTGCAACGCTTTCAAAGTACTGGAAACAGGGCAGGATCTAGGAAGACCAACGATTGCTCTAGCGGCGGCATTCTGCACGCGCTGGAGGCGGGTGACTTCGGCCAAGTTAGCACCCACCAGAAGAGAGCTGGAATAATCCAGGCGCGATATAACAGTCGCCTGTATTACCAACTGCCGGGTGCGGGGGTCGAAGAACTTCAGGACTGGACGCAGAGCCCGGAGGATTCCGAAGCAACAGGCAGCCGTTTTCTTCGTGTGCCCCACAAAACTGAGAGTGGGATCCATCCACACTCCCAAGTTTTTCAATTCCGTCACCGGAAGAGGGGCCAACCCAAGCTCCGAAGGCCACCACCTATCCCCCCAGAGATCCGCCCTTCTACCGACGATCATGATCTCGGTTTTCTTCTCGTTGAGCTGGAGGCAGTTGGCCTTCATCCAGCTTGCCACCGCCCTAAGTCCACTCTGAAACCTGGGAGCATCCTGGTCCGCATCCCCGCTGATCGTAACCGCTAGCTGGGTGTCATCGGCATATGACACCAAGGTCATACCCCACTGCCTGACAACCTCAACCAGCGGTCTCACGTATAGATTAAACAACGTGGGGCTCAGCGAGGATCCCTGCGGCACTCCCTGTTTCAGAGGATGGAACTTGGACTGGAACGGTGGCACCGCGATGCTGAAGAAACGACCGTCGAGGAAGGATCGGAACCACTGGAGGGCGGATCCCCCCACTCCTATCTCCTCCAGGCGATGCAACAGGATAGGATGAGAGACAGTATCAAAGGCGGCGCTTAGATCTAATAATACAAGCGCCGCCGTCTGTCCTGCATATATCACTGTGCGAAGATCTTCAGCCATGGTGAGAAGGGCGGTCTCCGTGCTGTGTCCAGCACGGAACCCGTTCTGGGTGGGGTCTAAGATGTTAGCTCGAGTGAGGTGGTCGGAAAGAACCTTGTTCACGTGGGTCTCCACGACTTTGGTCGGCCAGGGGAGCAGGGAAATAGGCCGATAACTTTCCGGCTTTTCCGGGTCCAAAGAGGGTTTCTTTAAAATAGGAGAAACCACAGCCCGCTTCCAGCTTGCTGGAACCGTACCCGAGGCCAGCGAGATGTTAATCAGGGAAAGTATCGAAGTACAACCCATAAACTGCTGGTCTCTATATAGTGGAGTGTTTAATTTTGTGTTACAGATGCCACATTTACTCTACGTATTTGCAACCATACTTGTTTATCTGAAGGAATGAGAGACCAAGGATTTAAGCATTTAGAGGAAAGTGTAATGTTATGACAATGTATTATAAGATAAAAATACCCTCTACAGTAAGATCTTATACCAGAACTCGCCCTGCCGCCTATTTTCTCTATATGGTTCTGGAACTCCTAGGTGACTTCCATGGTCTTCATACTGTATGGAAGGGTACTTTACTGCATGTTTACCATCCACAATCGTCATACAAACCAATGCTTTTGAATGGCAAGTTTGTTTTGAAAAGGACACTCAATGCAAGACCATGAGTTACAGTGAAGAGACACAGTACTGGTGAAAGCAAAAGAAGCTGTAGGTAAGAGATAATATCCATCACATGAGAAGCATTTTACTCATTTAATAAGCAACACGAAAACCAGGTGTCAGAACAACTACTACCGCCTTGTACAACTGGAAAGGAGGTGGCTTACAAATGTTTCACTGTGAGAACATCTGTGAATTATTACTTGGTGGCTGTGGGGTTGGAAGTACCGGACTAACCCCCTTGAAACGGGTCATTAGACACATGCAAGATTTTTGGCACACCAGCATGTGTACGCGCTTTAAAAATGAACCATGTCTCTCTTTTTCCTTATGAGTAGTCACATAACACATCTCTGACCTCACCTCGGTGTTGTGTATTTTTAATCTTCCTCTACAGCCTTATCCTATCACACTTTTACAACTCCTTTGGCTTGTGAGGAGCCACCTGCACTGGGTTCCTTGTCTGCACTACCTGGCTACAACTGTGAAACCATGATCCGGGTCATACAGCATGTCCACTGTGATGAGCCAATACTTGGTGCAAAGACACTTGTGCCAACAGGGCCGGCTTTAGGGCAGTGCAACTGGGCGCTGACTTGGGGAGCGGGCTACTAGCCTGGGAGTGCGGGGGGGGTGTTTCTCAATAAATTATAATTTAAAAACACTTCCTGTATAGTTACCAGTGCAGTTTTCAGTCAGCAGTAAAAATGGCATATAACTCTTGGTATAATGTTCCTGCTAGAGAGAGAGAGCAGAGTTGTGTCTAGTTCCATAAAGAAGTGCAGAGGGTTAATATGCCTGCTGCAAAGAACTCTTACTTACAGATCTGTATTTTATGTGGATAACTGAGCGGATTACTGCTTTTGCCACAGAGATCATTTTGCCACCGCAGTTCATAAGAGATAACTGTAATATAGAACTGTGACTGTTACAAACTGCAATCAAAGAGCTGCATGAAAACTGCATGAATTAGGTTAGGTCGTTATGTTTTCCCCAGTCTTTAATTATCTGTACCTAATGTTGCTGAAAAGGGTTTGTTTGGGTAAATATACAGTCACATAAGTAAAGTCAGAGTTTACTAGTGCTTTAAAACAAATTAAATGTATGTGGGAGAGGGGCTATGGAGAGCTGAGGGGCACTTTTGCCCGGTGGTCATGAGGGAATCCGAGGAGGAGGTCCTGTGGGGAGGGTGTTGGGGGCGCGCCAAAAATAACTTTCGCACTGGGCGCCAAAAGCGCCTAAGCCGGCCCAGTGTGCCTATGTAATAAGGAAGCAGTCTTGTGGCAAAAGTATTATGAGCAGGATGTTTATGCTTTATGTTTTGTCACGATACTGTATTTAATAATGTGAGCAAATGTTGCTCCATTCCCAGCCGAAAGCAGCACAGCCTTTAAAGATTCTGGGTCAAACAGCCATTCTCCAGTAGCTAAGGTAGTAAAACACCACCGCTCTAGCTCTCGGAAAATTAAAAACAACAATCAACCCAAAACTGTGGCAGAAACTGTCCTAAATTAGCTGTTTCGCTGCTCAGTTTATTTGATATTGCCTCATTTTTTTAACAAATCAAAATCTGTCTTTCTCACTTGTTTATTGTGAAGATTGCTTTCCCTTTTCCGGTGGTTTCCCTCATTAAAGCCGGTATACTTTGTTCCTCTTTTTGTTGAGGCATCTGGTGCACATTTCGGACTTCCAGGAGGTGTGATCAGCAACAGATTTCTTTTCTTACCTTTGGAAAGAGTGATTTGCAACCCATGCACTACCATTCCCCACATTGCAAAGATGTGTGCTAATGTGTTCGCCTCTATTGCAAAGGCACATCTCACACTTCAGGTTTAATTATGTGTTAAAATTACATATTTGCTTGCCCCTTATTATCTACCCGGAGAGAGATATATCATGGTAGAAAGCACGTGAAAAGAAAATTCAATTACCTTCAGAGCAGCCATTTATGATGTGTGCTCGGGATTTATTTTAGAGGGAGACGTGGGCATTGTTTTCATTGGAAAGATTTATTAACATTGTGCCCTTCTGTTATCCAAGCATCTTGCTTACCCTAGAGCACATCTGTAGAGAGAGAATGCAGCTGGAAAATGAGGGTGGTTACAGTAGCTATAAATTACTGACATTGCCCAAGGCCGTTCATCTGTCAAGACTGTTTCCTAGGAGGTACATTTGTAAAGAGCAATCTTTGCTCGAAACCATCAGCAGAAACAGCACACAAATATATTTAAAAGGCGCCCAATTTGTTGTGCATGGACGCTTTTTTATTAGTTACTTTTGAACTTGGTAGAGTAGGAAGTCCCTGGCGCAGTGTCCTTGTGATAACCCATGCGACATTTTAGCCAATAGGATGGCTCAGTGAGTTGCACGCTCACTGCTGTCTCTAGTGATGACCTAAGGACCATGCATTCAAACCACAGCAATGCATTCTCATCCTTTCAACAGTCCAAGGTTGGTATATTGGGTACCATACATTTGGTAATAGTAACATCCGTTGTATACTGCAGTTAGAAAGGACAATGGTGCTGTACGAAGCAGTAAACCAAGCAATTATTTAACATTTTTGCAGGCGTCGCATTTTTTTTGCGCAGAAATCCCGTTTTGCAGTTTCACGACAAGTTCTCTACACAATGATGGTTCTTTGCGCAACAACAGTGAGCTAGACTGCAGTGTTTCCCAAACTGTGGTCCGCGGACCCCCAGGGGTCCCTGACACATTCCCAGGGGGTCCGCAGGCAGCAGTTGTAAAAGCAATGCAAAGTATCTGGTTTAATTAGCAGTTTTCAAAGAACAATAAAAGTGTCAAGATAACAACAGTGATTATTGTCCCTGCTGGAGAGACATGAGAGTTTTGTCCAGTGGCAGCTTTGACTTAACTAATGTAGCACAGAGGGTTAATATGCCTACTGCAAAGAACGTGTACCATGCATTTTAAAAAACAGTATGCATAGGTCAGTGGGTTACTGCTTTTGTCCTAGAGATTCTTTTTTTACCGTGCAGTTCATAAGTGACATTCATAATCTAGCACAGTGACCTATAAACTGTCATCAACCAGCTGCTTGCAAACTGCAAGGTACAAGTTAGTGATTTATGTTTTTTCTCAGTCTTTCATTATCCTGATGCTGCTAAAAAGGTTTATCTGGGTGGAAATACATTTTTATTGTTAAAGTCAATGCTAACCACTGTCTTGTGTTCTGAATCCTGAGTTTGTGCTTCTCCAGACCAGCGCTCTTTAAAAATGCCTACCAGTATGAATGACATGTGAATTCTACACCTTGAAGTCCCCTTTGCTTTATGTAAAGTTTTCTATACACTGATTGGCACGTATGATTCACTGTCTCTGTATGGGTGTGATGTAAAGTGCTCTGACATCCTACAATGGTATGAGAGATGCTATAAAAAATTAAATACATGTGACAGAGGGGCTATGGAGCAATGAGAGGCACTGTTGGAGAGTGATAGTAGGGGAATCATTGAAGAACCCCCAGAAAGATTGTCGTATTCTTGTGCCTAGTCAGGTCTTTATTTACTATTTTTTAAAAGCTAATACTATTCAATATATAATGATAAATGTGTTGCAGAATGCACCATTGTTTCCAAAATTTCTTAAGGGGAGAGCCTCCCAAAGCCCCCTTTGTAGTGGTCAGGCTCACTCACTGCACTTGGTATGCACCATATGGGGACTGGTCTGAAATCATTTGCCAGGGCTGCTTTGGGTTTCTAGTCTGGCCCTGGCAGGAGCAGGAGCCTTGTACTGCAAAATAAAACCAACCATTAAAAAGTTAATCACGGAGATGCAGCACCAACCTTCCCAATAACTTTTTTAGTTTTCTTGCAAATTCTTTCAATATAAAGTACAACAGCAGTGGTGGAGGGTGTTGCTAGCCTCCTTGGCATAACAACAAACTGCGCCACTTCAGAAACGCAGGGCTGCACCATATTTACAAGAATATGGTACAGCCCTGCGCTGGCGCTACACTTACCAGGGTGTGGTAAATAAATCAATTACCCTGTCAGAATTTCTATACATTAATAAGGATCATGCATATAATGAGAGGCAGAGTCTGTGGTGTCCGATTCAGAAGGGCTTTAATTCAGTAACTCGAGTTAAAGGAGAATCGGGTTCCATCACCACTAGGGATCAGGAAGGATCGTCATCTGAATCTTTATTCACAGAACACATTATATATAGTTATAACATACATTGACTTGGATAGAGAAGGCGGAGCGCTCCAGGTGGAGCAAGAGAAAGAGAGATAAGAGCACATGGGCGTGAAAAGAGGCGTGTAAGAAGGCGTACACGTGGGTGTTCACTTGATGAGTCATAGGTGGGTGGATACATGGAGGGGGTCTGCATGGTCAGCAGGAACCTTTACCCTACTTGTGCACGCAAACTGGTCATGACGTGGAATTGACGTATAACTGGGGGAAAACTGGAGGGAGCTGACTTTCGTGCTAGTAGGGAAGTCTTGGATGTCAGGACGACCTGCACCACTGGTATTATCTGATATCTTGAGCTTGGAGGATGTATTATCTGACTTAAAGGTCGCTGGAGCAAAGGCTGCTCATCACTAAATGCTAGTGTGTGCCTATATTTCTTTCGTGCATTGCGTGGGGCCATGGGCCTTCTATGGATTCGGGTTCTGTAAATCACTTGAATGGAGACAGAAAGGCTAGGCCCTATCTTCTGCTGGCGGAATATGTTTACCCTTTCCATTAGACAGGAATGTGTTTCTGTGGAGCAGAGCAGATAACTGTAGGCAAAATACTGTCTTGGCAGGCCAGGCTGGGCACCTCTCGGCTGAGCAGGAAGTATGTGAGAGGTCAGGGATACATAGCTAAACTGCAGCTTTCAGAGTGTCAGGAGGCTTGGAGCCTGAAATCGGGTCCTGGTTCGGCTGAGCCACGAAAACGATTTCATCTCGACATTAAAACGTGTACCATGTAAATGCATTGGCAACATAGGCCTCAGTGCAGAATTAACGTTTCATTCATGGAGGGCCTGATAACTGACATGCTAACATTGGACGGAAATGCAGAGGCATTATTATTACAGGCATGAGAAGGGAATTACATGATGACATGGACATACATGGGGTATATGTACAGACATAGGGTGCATGTAGGGGGCACACTGGCCACGTAAAATTTCTATTTCCTCATTCCCTCCTTGTCCCCTACATGCCCTTCAGGACACATCTATATTCATGATACCATATATCTGATCATACAGCATCATTTGCTCATCTATCTTATGGAGTCTTGTTATTGCCGCGTATACGGATGGCGCGTTATTAGGAATAAACACGCAACAACTGGAGCCGATTACTCTACAAGCCCCGCCCCTGTCTGCCAGGATGACGTCAAGAACAAGGCGATTCTGAAGAACAACAAGTCTCATCGCAGACTGATCCTCTGTCAAGTTCGCCAGAGCAGATGCAGTCTCATTTACTACTGCTTCAAGAGTTCTTGTTAACCTACGTATTAATTTACTGTTTTGGATGGGACCTATGAAGAAAAAGAATCCTCTATTGAAATCTGTATATTGCTCTAAAGCTGTCTCAGTCTGATCGACAACTGGGGAATCGGTCTCCCTCTTATTTCTAACATGTACTAGTCGGGAATCTCGATGATAATGGGATGGGGCTAGAAAGACGGGTGGCAGTAGGAACGCTATATAACACGTCCCACCCCAGTCTAAGGGCAGACGCACATAGGCTGTCTGACCGCAAATAAAATAGGAATGGCGGGAAGCTTTGAAAGTAGACTTTCCTTTATCATTGAACTCGACCACAGTATTACAATCACTGTGTCCTAAATGCACTGAGCCTTTCTTTCTAATGCATAATTCACCCTTTACTGGTAAGACTGTTATGAACGGTGAACCTGTATTTTTCTCGGACTGGACATTCAGAATCATAAAGTTAAGGGAAACATTTCCTTGGTTGTACACTTCATTTTCTAGATCTGTTCCTTTTCTCTGGGGAAGACCATCTTCGTCTGGAAAACATGCCTCATTCATTACTTTATTTAAATCTCCCCAAATCCCTTCACACTGGGAATCTGTGAACATTCTGTCTTGTGATGACATTAAAGCAAACCATGCTCCGCACAAACCATTGTGCGAGAACGGGAAAGGAAAGAGGGGCAAAACTCCCTTCGTTTTCTGATAAGGTGGGAGTCGGCCACATACCCAGCAATTTGTTACATTGCTGGTCTGATGAGAATGGTGCAACATGCGAATAAAAGTATTGTTGCGCAGTGCTAGTTGATATGACAGTTCATGGGGTGGCAGATCACTGAATGTGTGCTCTACAGTGTCATTAAAAGAAGAATGTATATGCGAACCAATAGGAGGAAAGAAAACATGTAGCGTCAAGCTGATACATATAATCGATATACTTAGAAGAAACATAATGATCAGAGTTACTATACATCTGCTGCGTAAGGACTTGCAGTATTTCTCTTTCTTATCTCTCTGTCTACTATTCTGGTCTACGATCTTATACATGTCAGGAACCTGTCTAACCGATTCACCACAGGGTGGACTTAAACAATTAAACGCTGTCTGACTTACTAGACCGTAACTTTGACCTATACTCCTGTTGCGGAGTCTTTTCTAGCAAAGGGGGCTTTGAGTCTCTGGTTTCTGGGCAGTCCTTAGTTTCGATTACAGCTCTGTGTCCATGGAATCTTTTGACGTGTTGGGCATGGATCCAGCCCTTCCTTCCCTCGACCTTGACGGCGGTCCTCGTTGTAAGCAGTACTAACTTCGGTGCTCGCCAGCGGGGCTCGAGAGGACTTGAACGGTCAAAATTCCGCACCAACACTGCATCTCCAGGAACGATGGAGTGTTCCTTAACTTCGGTGTTGTCGGGGAAGGCGGCTGCAACCTGTGAACGACAAGAGAGGAGTGCAGACATCAAGGAAGCCAGGTAATCTGTCAGCATATTACTGTCAACATCGGTAATTCTTTTTGGCATAGGCGTACCCCACATATTCGGCGGTCTACCAAAAACCACCTCGTAAGGGGACAGTCCTGTTCTGGAATGAGATACCATTCGCATGTAAAAGAGGGCAACCGGCAAGGCTACCATCCAATCCACGCCTTTTTCTGCACAGACTTTCGCTAATTTTGTCTTCAGTGTCTGATTGTGTCTCTCTACAAGGCCTGCTGCCTCTGGGTGTCGTACACAATGGAACTTCCACTGGTACCCTAACAAAAGAGATACTTGTTTCATTAATTCAGAGGAGAATGGCTGACCGTTATCTGAGTACACGACACGGGGCAATCCGTACCGCGGAAAAAACTCTCGAACCAACTGCCTGGCAGTGGTCACAGCAGTGTAATCTGGGACTGGGTACGCTTCTGTCCATCTAGATAATGCACATACAACTACTAGGACGTATTTGTATCCTCGACATCTGTCCATCTGGATATAATCCATCTGGAGGACTTCAAAAGGGTGGTCAGGAGGATGAAATCCACCTTGTTCCACTGGAATGCCTTTGCCTTGATTGAACTGGCAACAGATCTTACAGGTACGCACTTTCTGTTTTGCTGCTGCACGCAGGTGCTTGTTGAACCAAATATTCTGTAAACTGTCTAGCATAGCCTTCTCTCCTAAGTGTGCGGGACTATGTGCTGTGTTTATGATGACTTGAACCATAGAGTCAGGAAGAAACCATGTAGCTTTGCCTTTTGTCATCCAGCCCTGGTCAGTCTGGACCCCTCCTTGTTCAGTCCATTTCTTTATCTCGTCTGGAATGGCATGTGTCTGTATGTCGAGTACATCTTGTGAGGGATCCCTGACTGTCATGCAATTTGTCAGCGATGGTACTTCTGTCTTTGTCGTGTCTGTTGGAGTCTGGGCTGTAAGTTTAGCTGTTCGATCTGCCAGGTCGTTACCCTGGGAAATGGTGTCTGTGGCTTTTGTATGTGCTTTGCACTTCATGACGGCTATGGCTGTTGGCAAGTGTATAGCTTCTAACAGAGCCTGAATGAGGGGACCATGCTGAATTTTGGCCCCATGAGAGGTCAGGAAACCTCTCTCCTGCCATAACACTCCGAAGTCGTGAACGACCCCGAAGGCATACTGTGAATCTGTGTATATGTTTACTTTCATGTTCTTGGCTCGTATGCAGGCTTGTGTCAGAGCGATGAGCTCTGCTGCTTGTGCTGACAATGTGTCAATTCGTTGTGTCTCTATGACTTCAGTATCAGTGGTCACTGCATATGCAGCCACTAACTCTCCTGTGCTTGTTCTCATGCATGAACCATCCACATAAAGTGTCAGGTCGGGGTCTGGCAATGCAATGTCTGTCAAGTCTTGTCTTGGCTTCGTCACTGTATTTACTACTTCCACACAGTCATGTGGTGCAGTGCCCACTGAGCTTGAGGGCAAGAGTGTAGCAGGGTTTAAAATGTTGCATCGTCTGATCTCTATGTGTGGCTGAAATAATGTCAGTTCATATCCTGTCAGTCTTGCTACAGTCAGGTGTTGTGTCTGAGTCCTGTTCAAGAGAACTTCCACTGAATGTGGAACCTGTACTGTCAGGGGGTGTCCTAACACTATGGAATCACTCTGTCTTATTGCTAGGGCTGTTGCTGCAACTGATTTCAGGCACGCAGGCAGAGCCTGGGCCACTGGATCCAATGTACTAGAAAAATAAGCACAAGGCTTGTGTTTTCCTGCTTGATCTTGTGTAAGGACAGATAATGCTGTATCTTCTCGTTCGGTGACAAAAAGTGTAAAAGGCTTGCTGTAACAAGGAGTCGCTAAAACTGGTGCTTGGCATAGAGCTTTTTTCAATTCTTCAAATGCAAGTGTATGTTCTTGTGTCCAAGGGAGGACAGTCGAAGATGCTGCCTCCTGTGTTGTTAACTGTATGAGTGGTTTTGCTAGATATGCATACTGGGGAATCCATTGTCTGCAGTAAGAAGTGAGGCCAATGAAGGCCCGTACTTCCTTTTGTGTCTTGGGCTGTGAAATGTTTGCAATTAACTGAATGCGGTCTTGTGTCAGCTGTCTACCCCTCTTGGACAGCAAGTGTCCAAGGTACACCCCTTGCTGTGCACAGAATTGCAACTTTGAAGGGGACACTTTGTGCCCCTTGTCTGCCAGAAAGTATAAGACTGTCAGTGATGCACGTTCACAGTCTCATTCTGTTCGTGCTGTGATCAAGATATCGTCGACGTATTGGAGCAGTGCGGTGTTGGCAGGCATGTGAATACTGTCTAGTTGTCTCTTTAATGCTTGGCTGTAAATACTGGAACTTTCTGTGAAACCTTGAGGAGCTCTCGTAAATTTAAAACTGCGTCCATTTAAACTGAATCCGAAGAGGTATTGGCTCTCGGGATGTATTGGGACACTGAAGAAGGCGTTCTTCAAATCAATTACAGTAAAGAACGTCGCTTCGGAATCAATTGCAGTCAGTAATGAAGAAATGTCTGGGACCACTGGGTACTGGGTATTATACATTTATTCAGCTCTCGAAGATCAATCACTAGTCTGTAGACTGGTGGTGCATTAGGGTCAGTTCGTTTAAGAATAGGGATGACAGGTGAATTACATATATTTGAGTCAGTTTCTACTACCACTTCTTGTGCAATGAGTTCGCCAACAATTTTCAATAATGCTACTACGGCATCAGGTGGTAACCTGTATTGTCGGATTCGTGGCAGTACTATTCCTGGTTTGAGAGTGACACGGTGTGGCGTAATGTGCATGTAACCTACATCAGTCGGACCTCGTGCCCATAAATGCTGTGGTACATTCTGGAGTCTGGGATCAAAATCTTTCAACACATAATGTCCTTTAAAATCACGTAAAAACAATCGCACTCCTTCCGGAGAACAACAAATTACTGCTCCTAGTTCTTTCAAGGTCTTTATCCCAAGCAAATTTTCTGGACATGACTTAGTAAGTAACAAGTCTGTAGTACGGGACAATGGACCGACTCCTAGGGAAACTGGCTTTGACACTTCGTTAACAATAGGCTTTCCTGAAAATCCCAGGGAAATATTCTGTGAGCCTGAGAGGGGTGCCCCTGGAACCTCGTCATGACTGATGGTAGTTCTGCTCGCCCCTGTGTCAATCAGAAATTTTCTGTCTTTTCCCAATACACAACTGTGTACATAGGGACGCTCTTGATCTACAGGAACCTCAATAAGGGGCATGCCAACCTCCCTCTCTAGGCTGTTTCATGAGTACTGTTGATATTCTGGATAGTCTGACTGTGCGTACTGGTACATTTGTTGCGTGACATGTTGTGTGGCAGCTATGGGTGAAGGTAGCGCTACTGTCTGTTGTGTATTCTGTGGCGTTGGCGTGTTCTGTGGGGTGCTATTCTGTCTGGGAGGATGCGGCCTTTCATTTGTCTTGCCTGTAGCTATATTGTGTTTCAGGACAGCACATTCATTTACATAGTGACCTGGTTGTTTGCAATAATTACAGTTCCCTTTAACAGGTGCCGTGCCCTTTTTATGGCCATCAGCTGGTACTGATTGTGTGACTAGCACTTTCATTTTCGTATCTTTCATGCGCCTCTTTTCATGTTCCAGTTCCTCTCTAATTCTGTTCTGGTGGTATTGTAACATTTGCAACATTTGAGAAGGGCTGTTCGCTTGCCAGGTACTCTCAGCCTTCAGTACTCTATTTTTGATCGGGGGTAAGGAGTTCTCTACTAATTTGCTCACAAAAAGATGTGGATACGATTCACTATTTGGCTTAAGGCCACTATTAATAGTAAAACATTTTTCGAATCTGGAATAAAAATCACTGGTATCTTCGTCTTGTTTCTGTTTACATGCTGAAATAGCATCCCAATCTTCCTTTTTAGTAACCAATAATCTTGGCAGGACCTGTATCAAGAGTTCAGGTAGTTCCTTAGCTTTGTCCCCAAGACCAACACCAGGGTGCCGGCCTTTATCCTCATCTTCCAATTCTGTCCAATTTATCTTTTTCTCTCCCACCTCCCATTCTTTCTCTTTAAGCTTTTCATAAATGCCAGCCGGTAACAGTACTTTTAATAATTTAATGATGTCAGCGTATGTGTAATCCCCTATGCGGAGAATGTCTTTTAATTCACGGTGGAATCCCCCTGGGTCTTTATCATGGCAGGGCAGCAACTTTTTCATTTCCAGTATTTCTATTTTCGTCAAGGGTGTGTAAGCATATACTCGTTGAAGCTCATTATTTGCATTTTTGACGGGATGTACCTCTCGTAGTGGGTTCTGTCTGTCTATGTGTAAGATCTTTCTGTCGTGGTGTGGGGCAGGAATCATGTGCGCGGTCAGAAAAGTCAAGTACTTATGTCGTTGGTCCAGAATGACATTAATTAATTCGGTACCTAGGCCTATCCATCTCTCTAGGAGTATATCATCCAGTAATTTATACAAGGGACCGGGATCAGAACGTTGACTCTCGTACAACGTGATCAGATGTTGAACCATGTAAATACCAGCCAAACGCTGTTCTTCCGGGGGAAGGCTCAAAAAGGTCTGAGCCACTACATCACTATTATACATGTTAGAATTAGTCACCCATTGAACGGCTGACCGTGCTAGTTCCTGTTCGTGTATAGTGTGGGGTCTACCGCCCCCGCCCCCTGCTCGTCTTTTCAGTGCATTCTCGGTAGCTTGGAATAGATGTTCAAGAGAATATCTTTCTGGTATGGGAGGTCCATGTTTGCTGTAGTCGAGGCACTTGGGCCTGTCAAACTGTCTTGCTCTGCCTACATAAATCATTTTATCCATTTCCTCTGTTTCGGGCTCAGCATCATCTGATGCTAAGTCGTCCTCTTTCTCGTCTGACTCTTTCCTGTGTAAGTTTAGAATTTCTTTACGTATTTTCCTGTACATGCATTCTGTCTTTGCCATTGTATCATGTTTACAGGCAGCTATGTTGTCACTCCAATCAATCATACCTCTAGTTACTCCTTTATCTGGCTGGTCTTGTTCCCTGATCAGACAATTAATTAAAAAACGTAAAATTGCGCGTTGAACCTCCACCTTTCTTTGTTCCATGGCCTCATGTATACTCTCGGGTCCCTCCCCCGTTCTAATGAAATGGTATATTTTGTCTAAATTGTCTTTCATGCCTGGTAATGTGATCAAATACTCTGCAACGCGTCTTAATCGTAGTGAGTACATGAGCATTGGGCCCACACCTGGTACTGGATCGTATATACAGTGTGAAATCGTTACATTATGCTTATAGGGTGATGCCGTCATTTGCCGCGTTCATTGTAATGCTAGCTCTTGGAGTGCTCGTGTTGGTGGCGGTGTTTGTGGCTTATTTGTCGTCCCCCCTCCCACTGCCCCTTGTCCTAAATCGTCTTTCACTGTCGGTGGCGGAAGCAGTTGTGCATGCTGATCCTGTGATGCGGTCAGAGGGAGAAAAGGATTGTTGCCAGGAGGAGGAGGAAAACCTGCATTAACATAATCCGGAGCAGGCTCCTCTAAATAGGAGGAAAGGAAGACCTCCACGGCTGTCTGTTTATGACTACGTACTTTAGTCGGGATCAGTGGTGGCGGCAAATTACCGGGTACTTCCGGGGTCACTTTAGCTAGTCCTTCAGCGAGGACGGGATACATGCCTTGGATAAGGGCATTTCTTTCTCTATCTGCTTGTTCTGCCTTGACCCGTTCCCCTTCTTCCTTTAGTTCTCTTTCTCTGGCTTTTTCTGCTGCTTCTTTACTTCTCTCTGCTTTGTGGAATTCTTTCTCTGCTCTCCTATGCGCTTCTTTACGCCATAACTCAATGGCATCTTTCTGGGACTGTCTAGCTTTCTTTTTCCATAGTGCTTCCTCTACTCTCATAATGCAATCAGTATCCCATGTCCCTGAGGCAGGCCATCTATACTTCTCTTCCAGATCCTTCGTGTAATCTACCCATAAGTCTAAAAACAGTATGGCATCTAGCCCATGCTTCTGGTACATGAAATGACCAGGTGTGTCTCTAGGCGGGACAGGGACTGCCTCTTCGAGTATCCCTTTCCTGGTCCCTACCTGACGTAATTTCGAAAACAGTGGCATGTTGGAACTAACTTTAATGAAAACACAATATACACAAGAATAGACTGGAAACAACCATTCACACTACAACATTAAAACATTAAAAACAGATACGTCCTAACTGGTACATAGAAAAAGAAACATGATCCTGAAAAACTGTTTACTTTATGTACTGCAAAACAGTACAACCATACCGGTCTCGTAAAGAGACACGTCTTTACCGCGACCACCAAAATGGACACGTTTTTACCGTATCTGTGTACCCAGACACGTCTTTACCGGGCTCAAATAAATGAACCCGTCTCTATGCGTTCCCAATAACCGTACTCACCGGGAAGCAGAACTGAAGGCCTTGGAAACTCGATACTGCGTGACTGCTACTGCTGCTGCGCATGCGCCTCGGAACAGGTGGGCCTCGGGATACCTCGGACCTTGCTCTCTCGGCTTGGGCTCTGGTTGGGATGGTCCGCGATCCTCACCGCCTCGTGTGGATGCCTGGTCGCAGTCTCCGTCTCCTCCGTGGGCCTGAGGGAGTAGGCAGGAAGTCCCGCTGTCGTGTACACTTGAAGTCCGTCACGGCTGTAGAAGGGGGCAGGGGGCTGGACCTACATCACCGGCGCGTGGGGAAGGGGACTGGTCCATGTTCGGGCGCCAGATTAATGTGGTAAATAAATCAATTACCCTGTCAGAATTTCTATACATTAATAAGGATCATGCATATAATGAGAGGCAGAGTCCGTGGTGTCCGATTCAGAAGGGCTTTAATTCAGTAGCTCGAGTTAAAGGAGAATCGGGTTCCATCACCACTAGGGATCAGGAAGGATCGTCATCTGAATCTTTATTCACAGAACACATTATATATAGTTATAACATACATTGACTTGGATAGAGTAGGCGGAGCGTTCCAGGTGGAGCAAGAGAAAGAGAGATAAGAGCACATGGGCGTGAAAAGAGGCGTGTAAGAAGGCGTACACGTGGGTGTTCACTTGATGAGTCATAGGTGGGGGGATACATGGAGGGGGTCTGCACGGTCAGCAGGAACCTTTACCCTACTTGTGCACGCAAACTGGTCATGATGTGGAATTGGTATAACTGGGGGAAAACTGGAGGGAGCTGACTTTCGTGCTAGTAGGGAAGTCTTGGATGTCAGGACGACCTGCACCTCTGGTATTATCTGATATCTTGAGCTTGGAGGATGTATTATCTGACTTAAAGGTCGCTGGAGCAAAGGCTGCTCATCACTAAATGCTAGTGTGTGCCTATATTTCTTTCGTGCATTGCGTGGGGCCATGGGCCTTCTATGGATTCGGGTTCTGTAAATCACTTGAATGGAGACAGAAAGGCTAGGCCCTATCTTCTGCTGGCGGAATATGTTTACCCTTTCCATTAGACAGGAATGTGTTTCTGTGGAGCAGGGCAGATAACTGTAGGCAAAATACTGTCTTGGCAGGCCAGGCTGGGCACCCCTCGGCTGAGCAGGAAGTATGTGAGAGGTCAGGGATACATAGCTAAACTGCAGCTTTCAGAGTGTCAGGAGGCTTGGAGCCTGAATTCGGGTCCTGGTTCGGCTGAGCCACGAAAACGATTTCATCTCGACATTAAAACGTGTACCATGTAAATACATTGGCAACATAGGCCTCAGTGCAGAATTAACGTTTCATTCATGGAGGGCCTGATAACTGACATGCTAACATTGGACGGAAATGCAGAGGCATTATTATTACAGGCATGAGAAGGGAATTACATGATGACATGGACATACATGGGGTATATGTACAGACATAGGGTGCATGTAGGGGGCACACTGGCCACGTAAAATTTTTATTTCCTCAAGGGGAAGATTGTTTATGTAAAGGAAGGTCCCCCTTCCTGCACATAAACAATCTCGAAATGGTGTGTTGTCACTTCTATGTGTGCTGCTTAATGCAGCACAATTGGAAGTTACAAAATGTCATTTCTTTTAAATATTGTTGATGTGCAGGAAGGGTCACCTTCCTGGACATAAACAATGCAATGTGTTTTGCATAAAAGAGGAGAAATTAGGCTTTTCTTCTTGTTTCGCCAAGTTAAGACCAGGTTTTCCCTGGTCTTAATTTTGGCGCTGCTTCCCATTTACGCTACCCTTGTAAATAGGGGGCAGCGTCAAAATCAATGGGTGGTGCAGGGTAAACGCCCACCGTAACACCTACTGCCCACCCCTTTCACGCTAAGCATTGGGTGAAAGAGGGTCTTATTTACAAGGCACTGTTAAGCCACGTTAAGCTTTTAAATAAGACAAGGCCCCTATCGCCGCGGGAAGGTCTCAAAAAGTGATGTTCCCATGGTGATAGGGGCTTGTAAATATGCCTAAAATCATTAGTTATTTGAGTATTTGTTTTGTGGGCACACGTGGGTTAATTTTTTCCGAATGTTTGAAATTTAAATCCTACAAATTGCTTGGGGGTCCCCGCCTTCTGGTGGTGACTCAGTGGGGGTCCTAAGGAGTCAAAAGTTTGGGAACCACTGTGCTAGACTCTTGGGAGAGTCATACCCCACCAAATTTGTATGCCTTTGAATGCTTACCTCTCAACCATTTAAAGAAGCCTGATTGGTGAATATCTCAGTTTTAGAGGGGAACACTTCATTTTGATTTTTACACAGGTAGAACATAAATTTACCTGTCAGTGGCATGTTTGCATCCCTATGTTTAAAACTCATTGGATAAACATTTGTTCATATTTATCAAAGCAGTGTTAATATTATTCAGGGACTCTGATGTTCTTCCGGATGTAAATCTCTGATCAGCTTTCAAAGGAAATCGCTCAACAGGGTGAATGCTTGTTCTTGAAGAAAGCTGAGCACGAGTTTCTGTCACTGCAAGGCTCACTCATCCATCTGTCTTCCTGAAGGTAAGGTATTTACCTGAGGGCCATACATCAGGTAATAGTAACATCTATTAGTTGCTGTGTAAAAGAAAAGTTTTCATGTTAATGTAGGTGGCTACAGGCCACTACACTACTGACAGATGATGGCAGCTTATTATATTACTGAGGTACAGATCGTTATACATGAACACCAGTTGGCAGGCTGGCTGCTAGCTCTATGCAGGGAGCCCCTAGTGTTGTAGTGTTCCTCATAAGGCCAATGAATGCTCGCCGTGCTGCGTTTTTCATTCCCCTTGACACTAGATTGTTTTGTAAAGCCACGTGCAACTGTTGGCTTGAATGAATACACATAACGAAGGAAAGAGAGGAGAGACCTTATGTTGTTTCATTGAGTTGGCTAAATCAGTTCCAGAAGGCCAGCCTGTAATCTCATTGAAAATCGTTTACTTGCTTTTTAATTTTATTAAATGAATTGTTATTGTACTAATTAATGATTTTTATTATTGATCTTTTAGCTCTTCACCTTTGAGCTATACACCTTTTTTATATAATGTGTTTTTATGTATAAATTCTTTATTGAACTAATAAAAAGTAATAATTTCACGTCATTATTTTATTTGCCTCTCCATTATCATATTTGACAAGCAAATAGTGAATTGCCTAGGTTGTTACTCTCACACAGCCTGGAACCTAGCCAGACAAACACTTCCACAAAGGAATGTATAAAAGGCAAGGACAGGCTGCACATATCTTACAGTCCCTACACCCTGTGCCTTGTGCTACTGTAGGGATCCTTCTGACAAGGGAATAGCCCGTAAGTTAAAATGCCCTCTACTATGAACTATATCTCTAAGCCACTGAGCGAGGTGATTTTTTAATGATATGTTCCAAGTTCCTGCAGTTCTGAAGTACTGCCAATTTCCCGAAGCTGACCTACTCGCGAGGGCGTTGGGAATCTTTGTATTTTCTTTCCCCCTGTTCTATCTTTCCCTCTTTTTTCTTTCCTACTTTTTTTAAATGTCTTACTGTAGCATACAACACACACAGGAATTAATGAGTGTTGATAATAAGTGATTTATTAGAACAACAAGGGCCCGCAGTAGCGGGATGAACGACTAGCATGAAGGGAATCAGCTGTCATCTGTCACCCAGCTACAGGTGACGTCACATAAATACATTCCCAACATTCTACGGTGATGCATTGTGACGCTGCATAAGTGAAATGGAAAACATACTGCCTATGACAAAGTCTCATAACAGCATAACAGTACAACATCTCCCTTCCTCCATGAAAACTTAACCTGAATTTATTCCATAACATAGTCCTTAAATCTGGTAGGCAATTTAATAACTCTGCCCGTTCTTGAAGACTGCCCCCCATTAAGATGGGTACCAACACCACTCATGCCAGATACAGTATTTTCATTCCTCTCTGCTTCATTGTCTATCATGGAATCCTCCTGAATTAAAGCAGTGTCCCCGAAACTAGAAGAATGTCTGGCAGAATTTCCACCTGAACCCAATGACGGTTCTCGACCGGCATCGGAATGTAACATATCTGGGTCAATAGACATATCATCCCATTCCAAGACACTATTGTCTAGACTTCCTTCTCCCTCTTCAGCTTTCCTCATTATGATTTGTTCTTGACCTGATTTAAGTTTTACTATATCATCTTTATTACGCCATCCTTCACCTTCGACAAACACTGCCCCACCTGATGCTTTACCAACTCGCATTGGTTTGCTGAGCTTTGACTCTCCCTTGCTCACCAGACCAGGTTTTTTCACTAGCACCCAATCGCCAGGTGCAATGATTTTATCCTTAGCTCTGTTCACCTTGTCAGAATATGTCTTATTCTGCATTTGTTTACACATAATGTTCTCCCTCACGTTGAGTTCCTTCTCACACACTTGTTTCGCTTCAACTGCCGTTTTTTTCCATTCACCTATTTTAGGTGTCATGACATTGTTGCATACTCTTCCTCTCATCAAGAAAAACGGAGTAAACCCCGTAGCTTCTTTCGGCGTATTGTTGTAGGCATTGATCTTTGTCTTTATAAACTCTCTCACATCCATATCATTTGCAATTGCCATTTGGATTCCTTCTTTAAAGAATCTGTTTATCCTCTCTACTTGACCATTGCTCTTTGGACTGTAAAGAGGTGTTTTCTCCTGTTTTATCCCACGTTTTCCTAAAAATTCAACCATTGCTCGTGATACCAGTTGTGATCCATTATCAGACACCATAACTTTTGGTTGCCCTTCTCTTTCAAAGGTTTTTTCTAGGAATTTTATTACAACTTCCGTTGTGACCATTTCCACGAATTTGTAGCACGCCCATTTGGTGTAGTAGTCCGTCAACACTATCAAATGTTTGCATTTCTCTGGCAAGATGTTGAAGGGTCCAGCAAAGTCTATTGCTACTTTAGCCCAGGGACCATCAGGGATTTGCACCAATTGTAATTCATTTTTCTCTATTCTCCAATGTTTGTCAGATCTTAAACATTGCTCACAATTGTCAACAAGATTCCTAACTTCGCTGTCCACACCCGGCCACCAATAGTGCATTCTTAGAACGTTCTTTGTGGCCGTGGTGCCAGGATGCCCTCTGTGAGCCATCTGTATTATTTTCTGTCTTAGTCCAAATGGCGGCACAAAGACCTCACCTCTTTTTAAGAATTCATTTTCCAGAGTTAATTCATCACTCACTAGTTGATAATTCTTTAGTTCCTTTGGTATATTCCTCACATGTGGCCATTTGGTTTGTACGTATTCCTTCACCTTGGCTAAAATGGTATCTTCCTTCGTACTCTCTTCCCATTCCTTTTCACTTATGGATCCTTCACACATTACCGTTGCGTCAATATGCGCAACTACGCATTCGTTGTCGTCCAATTCCTCATCTTTTTTCTCTCTCACAGGCAATCGGGATAAGCAATCTGCCCTACTGTTCTTACATCCTTTTATGTGTTCAATTTTGAAGTTAAATTCCTGAAGCTTTGACATCAGTCTGATCAGCCTGGAACTTGCGTTGCCATTGCCCCGACCCTTGCCGTCCATCATGTACACTAGCGGTTTATGGTCGGTTACCAGTTTGAAACTCTTACCCCACAGATAGTCTTTGAGTTTGTGCACAGCCCATACACAGGCCAAAGTCTCCCTTTCAATAGTGCTGTAATGGATCTCTGTGTCATTTAGCTTCCTCAAAATAAATGCTATTGTGTTCTCTTCGTTTCCTTTCTTTTGGCAGAACACAGCACCTATCCCTTCACTGCTTGCATCTACAGTCACTATGTTGTCAAGTTGCGGATCGTAGGGTTTCAGTGCTGGTGCTCGGGCTATTTCCTCTTTGACTGATTTGAATGCCTCAACTTGTTCACCATTCCACTCATATTTTACATTTTTCTTCAATAGCCTCCTGAGTGGACCCACCATTTCTGCATATTTCTGGATAAACTTCGCGTAATATTCACTGAGGCCAAGGAATGACTTGAGTGTTTCCTTATTCCTGGGTTCAGGAGCCTCCCTTATTGCACGAACTAAATCATCCTTGGGTAAAATGCCTTCAGCAGTTAGGACGTGCCCTAAATACTCAACCTCTTTTGTCATGAATTTGCATTTGTCTCTTGCAACTGTCATGCCTTTGTTTTTCAAGATCCCCAGAACTGCTCCGATCAATTGTATGTGCTCATTTTCAGTTTTAGAATGTAACAGGATGTCGTCCTGAAAGGCTTCCACCCCTTTCATTTTTCCAAACAAGACATCCATGAGCTTCTGGAAAACTCCTGAAGATGACGCTAGGCCAAAAGGAAGTCTCACATACCTGAATGCACCAAATGGAGTGATGAAGGTTGTTAGTGGTTTAGACCTTTCCGATAAACACACCTGATGATAAGCGGCCCTTAGGTCTATGATCGAAAAATATTTTGACCCTGATGTAGACTGAAGGATATCTTGAATCTTTGGCAAAGGATGACAGTTTACTATAATGTTTTTATTGAGTGACCTCAGGTCCACACACAACCTAATGTCCCCTGTCTTTTTATTCTTTGATACTACTATAGCAGAAACCCATTCAGATTCCTCTGCTTCCTCAATCACACCTTCCTTCTTTAATTTTTCAAGTACTTCCCTTAACTCATTTTTCACAGATAAAGGCACTGATCTTACCTTGTGCTTACATGGAATTGCACCCTGTATCAGTTTGATGTCATGACTGAAGCCCTTTACGCATCCAATTACATTTTTAAACACATCACTATGTTTTTCAAAAACAGTATTCAAATCGTCGTCTTCTCTCTCCACACAAATGCTATTCATCCACTCTTCTCTTAATATCACTGAGTCTTTTTCCCCCGGCACTAAAACCACCCCCAGTTGGGCTAAATCTCTTCATCCTACTAGTATTCTTCCCTTCTCAGCTACATAGACCTTTGTCTCAATCACTCTCCCCTTAAAAGTCACAGTGTCAACAAAATACCCCAACATATTTATATCCTTCTCCCCAAAAGCCTTTGGGTTCATATCAGATTCTGTTAATTGCACATTTTTCCACTTTTCCTCGAAAAGAGTATCAGATATAGTCGTTATTGGGGCACCTGAATCAGCAGTAAATTTCAGTTCAACCTCCCCAATCTTGACATCACTAATAGGACCTTTTATTTTTCCATCCTCCATTTCTATGTACAAAACAATATTCGCACACATCTCCTCATCGAAATTTCCTACTGTATTTATACTTGTGCTACTACTAACTCTTTTGGTCTTACACAAGGTTGAATAATGACCATACCTCTTGCATTTAATACATTTCTTCCCTGCTGCAGGGCAATTTTTAAAATCAGCTAGGTGGTCACTTGATCCACATCTAAAACAGCATAACTGCTTACCTCCCACCTTCCTTTCATTCACATTTCTTTCATATGTCTTACCATCACCCTTCTTCTTCTCCTGTAAATAAAACACATTAGCATTATTTCCTGTTGAAGACAGTTCTTTAGTGGAAGTCAAAGATCTCTCAATACCTCTAGCAATATCTATGACCTCCTGCAAGGTTGGTCTTTTGCATGCCAACAGTCTTTCCTGCACTTTCTTAGTATAACAGTAAAACACAATCTGATCCCTTATGTATACATCTGTCATTTCCTCATATTCGCATTCTACAGCTAAAACTCTTAAACATGCGACATAGTCTTCTACAGACTCTCCTTCTTGCTGTCTCCTTTGGGCAAACTTATGCCTGGCAACCATGATATTGTTCTCCTCATCGAATTGCCTCTCCAATCTTTTCAATGCTTCCTGATACTCATTCATAGGAATAAATGTTCCAGGTGGACTTTCATATTCGGGCAGGCTGTCAAAGATGTCCTGCCCTGCTTTACCTAGTAGCCCAAATAGCAAAGAACTTTTCCTTACAGCATCGAAAGCTTTTCCATCTATGGAAACGATGTAATTTTCGAAAGCCCTCACCCACTTTTTCCACTTCATAGTGGGTTTACCAGGCTCATCTAAGAAACGAGGAGGAGCACATATATTATTGCATTCTGCCATGCTCTTTCTATTGTTTCCTTTCACTGCCGAATTTTTTTTTCTTTCTTTTTTTTTTTGTTTTTCACAGAAGTATTTATATCAAATTACAGTTTCTTTCTTCTGATTTATTTTTAAAGCTTACTTTCACTCCTCGATGTGTTTACTTTTGTGCGCGTGTTTTCCTTCTAGTGCACAGATTGCTTTGCACTGTTACGATCGTTGAACAGAACCACATTAAAGATGGCTGCACGCTGTTTACGTCAATGACGCGCTCATCTTAAGCCAATCAGTGCGCTCCCGGCATGCTTCACGCGACTCAGCTGAGGTAACTGACTGACGCCTCAGCTGAGCGCTGACATCGAAGCGCGCCAAATTCTTTCTAGTCAGGATTCACACTGCGCCGCTGCCTGGCAAGATTCCTGTATTCACATTAACCTCTGCACTTTCCTCCAAGTAAGGTAACACAGCCTCGCAGCCCGGCAAGCTTTCCTGTTGCTATTTCAAACGCTGCACTTCCCTTCTATGCACGTATTAAATGTCTCAGAGCCTTCGGAGCTTCGAATTACGCGCTGCCGCTTATCTCACATTTCAAGTTCTCCACAGTCAGCGCTCTCCTTTTAACGTATCGTACTCACTCCGTGCCGCTTAGTCCTCCGTTTACTCCCCGCAATTACTTCATGGATCGAAACACGATCATCAATCACCGGTCGATCCTTCAATACCTCCGCTGGCCCTTGTTGTGGAAAGACCCTCGTCGCCAATTGTAGCATACAACACACACAGGAATTAATGAGTGTTGATAATAAGTGATTTATTAGAACAACAAGGGCCCGCAGTAGCGGGATGAACGACTAGCATGAAGGGAATCAGCTGTCATCTGTCACCCAGCTACAGGTGACGTCACATAAATACATTCCCAACATTCTACGGTGATGCATTGTGACGCTGCATAACTGAAATGGAAAACATACTGCCTATGACAAAGTCTCATAACAGCATAACAGTACAACACTTACTTTATCTTTCTTTCATTCCTGTCTCTCTCTCGCTCCATTTAACTCCTGTTGCCCATTTTTCTCTTGGCCTTTATCTCCTTTCCTTCCAATTGCCATTATTTCTCTTTCAACATTTTCATGGGCGTCAATTTGGGTCACCTGTTGCTGCTGCTATTCGTGGCTTACCTATTGTGACCCCTGGCACTGTCCTTGTGATCAGTGCTTCACAGATCACAGGGGCAACCCAAGGGAAGGAAGTTAAACAGATCTCCGTAACTCACTGGATCGATTTTCGAATTGCTGATCCCCTGTGCCCCCCAGTGGCTTTCAGTACCAAATCGAAGTCTCTTGAAGTACCAAGGGAAGGCCAAGAGGTGAGAACCCTCCCTCAGTGCCCTCAGCTGCCTCCGTTTGTCGACTAAGGGCGGATGGGTTGGGAACCTTTCCTCAGACTTCCGGATTACCAGAGTGTGTAACAAGGAGGAAAAGACCATCAGTGAACGAGAGAACACGCGGCAGCCTGTAGAGTAGGGCTGCTCTGACTGTAGGGTTTTGAATCATGGCACAATCAAGCTACAGAGAACCTTGGAAAGTTAGGGGATTTCTAACAGGTTCGCTTTTCTCTAATAGGGGAAACAGCACCCACTTATTAGTGCTCCTGGATCGTACTCTCTCTTCCTCGAGCATGGTACACGATTCAGGAGTGTGTCTGACCACTCTTGGCCAGCAATAATAACGAGAACGCATAGAGTGGATTGGGATTTCGGAAGGTGTGGCTGCTTTGACTTTTGTGTGTTAAATTAGCAGGGACCGAATCCAATTTTAAATGCAAAATGTCCCAGAAGCCCCAGCTCCCAAGCGCCCTTTCCCATTAATGTGAAGATGCATCTTGTGGTGTGCCGGCATTGTGTACTGCTCTCCCTTTCCATCCTGCTTGTGCACATGCTAGAGAAGGACAGCCGGCACGGAGCAGTACATCCTGACATGGTACCTTGTTCTGACACGGTCGAGTATCCTGTGGACCCCACAGGATCAGGCTTTGTGAGGGAGGATCGCACAGAGGTACGCAGTATGTGACAGGTAACATTCCTGCTCTTGCCTTTAGGCCTAATTCACAATTCTTCTGTCAGGGAAGAGGGCTGTATGTTTATATCTTTTGTTATAAATGTGTTTTTATTCTGAATTCTGTTATTTATGTATCTAGTCGTCACACCGTTCCAACCCGTGTGATGTAATTTGGGTCAAAGACAGCCGAATGTCAGTTCCAGTGCTGTAACAAGGGGCAAAGGTTGTGTGATATAATTTCCTGTGATGTCATCTGTGGGAGGGTCATAGATGGTGTGATGTCCCTTCCGTTACGCCTAGCATTTAATGAATTGACATTCAAGCATTTTCTTCATTGCTGTTTTTAGCTTCTTTACCAGTTCTTAACCTCTATCTCTTTCATTGCATTCCATTGAATGAGCAATTAGGAGCTTCTGGGGGGCGTGGCTAGCAGAGGAGCAAGATGGCTACGTTGTAACAGAGCTCAGGCCACCTGCTGTGAAAACGCCCGTCTATCCATGTAATTATCCAACCTCAGTGAGCGCTATCCACATCGCAAAGTGTTCGGAGAATGGAGGCAGCCAGCGGTACCCTTCCCAGAAGAATCGGAGCTCCAGGAGTGGAGCCAGCAATGTTGGCCTACCATCAGGAGTGACGCCCCAGGCTGGATTGGTGGCAGAACTTAAGTAAGGAGGAGACAGCAGCGGTGAGACTCGCAGGCTGCACCACGTGGGACTGGCGCGGAAGAGGTTGCGACATGGTGTGGGTGCCCAGGAGCCTCCCTTACAGGGTTGAGTGTGCTCTGGTGTCGTGCTCGACCGCGGCGATGATCATCCGGCTGTCGCAGATTATGAAATAAGTTGAGGCGCCTATGTGCTGAAGTACACTGATGGGTGGCACTGAGGTTGGGTGAACATCCAGGCTGTGGCCTGAAGAAGGAAAACTGCTATCCCCGCCCTGGCTGCAAAGGGATCAAGGTGGTGAGAGTTATATGTCCCTGGTGGTGTAGAGGCCTGTGGGACCTACTGCAGGATCCATCGGCCCACCTGGGGAGGGGTGCCTCTTGGTTGACGAGTGACGTTGGGGACTGTGTTTTCCAGGATCCTACTGAGGGAGTAAAGCCCTGCAGTGTGTCGCTTTGAACTGGGGAAGCATCTAACGCCCAGCTGCAAGAACTAGAGAGTTGAGAACCCCTGAGGACGAGAGTGGCTGCTTCCTGGTGGGGGCCATTATGGGCTTCCAACAGGCCACAGAGGTGCCTCCATAGCCCTCTGGTAGGCGGCGGGCATTCCAGCCCCCCCTATTTTTCCTGTGACTCTCCCCTGGATACCCTCGATTGCCAGATCTGGGCGCATTGCCGATGGATGAGACTTTGATGGCGCAGTGCACCAAAATGATGTCCAGCAACAAGGGAGCCCGTGGGACACATCATACCAAGATGGAAAAATATGCCCAGGCCAAAGCTGATGTGTCGGTCCCGAGGGGGTGAAGAGCGGCGACACCTAATGCCTGTGACAGAAGGGGAAAGAAATGGAGTATAGACCATAATAGGTTACTATACCAGTCCAATGCCCAGCCGGACATGGAGTTTAATTCAAAGAATGTTACTGGAATAATTCACAAGATGAACAATAACAAACATATATAGTGGGGCACAGTCCTGTGCCCTGCAAGGAGGAAGTGCGAGGGAATGGAGTAACAATTCACACAGTTTGAGACCAACAACAAATACAGGCAAAGACTGGGAGCAAATGGCAACTTGCAATCAAGGAGAAAAAATACTGCAAGTTTTAGCCAAAATAGTAGCCACAACACTTAGTCACAATGGATATTTGTGGCACTATTTAGAAAAGTCAACGTTTCGATCCCATGCTCATTACTTAACAGGATCATCATCAGGACTAGTATATAACAGTTGCCTGGTTTATATGATTAGCGCCCGGGGAATCGGTGCAGGGTAACAATTAAACTGGTACCAGAAGAGGTAAAATTAAACGTCTTGGCAGAAAGCGAAACATAGCAAGATTGTGGAGAGCAGCCTCCGCTCAACACTGCAGGTGTAGAGCTCTGACCTGGATTGGTGCATGCATGCTGAGAAAGTTGTCTATGAGGGAAGAGGGTGTCCACATTAATAGATGAGGGTGTGGGGACGGTGGAACAAGAAGAGGGGGATGCTGTGCACGACTTCTATGTGACTCTTAGAGTATATCCATTCTTATCCCTTTCCTATGTATATAGGAATAACTATAATCACCAGTCTCTTCTTTGTGTTACATCTTGTACATTTGCATTTTTTTTCTGTGTGTATCTTTTATGTAACACATGTAATCCTAAATCCTTATGTTTTGCAACTGGTTCTTATGTAAAGCGCTCTGACACCTTCGGGTAAAGTTCGCGCTATATAAAATCGCATTAAATAGATATAAGCTCCCTTTGTCGTTGCTGCATCGTAATGCTTTGTGTGCTGATAGTTGCTGTCATTGATGTAAAGTGTTTTTTCATCGCGGTAAAAAGAGTTGGAAAAAATAGATTATGTGCTTCTGTCCAAAATGTAAACATAAAACACAAATTAGACTTTAGGTATGACCCAGTCAGCCACCCCATCACCGTAGCTTCTGAAGTGGTGGGTTCACAACGCTACTACCTTCTGAGATTTAATACTCACAAGCGAGTAGTGTTACCTGAAGCTGTGTGCTATTTGTCCCACTGAAAAAAATGCACTTCAAGTTTATTGTTTCCTCCAGAGGTTTACGGCTAGCGTTTAATCTGACTGGTCAATTGAATTTTGACCAACTGTCTCAGGGCTTAATAAAAGCTGACCCCTGATCATATGTAGTGTTTCCTTTTAGACTTTACTGTGAATATTCAACATTATTTTCCACACGAGCCACCATTCTATCTTAAAATTGTGGTAAAGTACAAATATAAGGAATTCACTCCCTTTATGGGGTCTAATGTGTTAACTGAAGAAATGGTTTCATTAACCCCTTGCACAAAGACTAGTGGTGTGATTGAGCGTAAACATGATGACTTTTATGTACCTGATAACTGCAATTGCAATATGTAAGTGGTAACAGTGACTTTTCTTTGTTACAGGTTAGCTAAGACTTAAGGTTCAAGAAGAGGGCCTTTAGGCCCACATGCATCATTGTTTCATTTTGCACTTCCTAATTTGCGATTTTTAGGGAATCGCAAATTAGGAAATGCAAAATGGGATGCATGTACATTTTCGCAAAATATTTGAGAATCGGTAAAAATCGCAATTTTTACCAATTCTCAAATATTATGTGATTAGCAAAGTGCGAATTCGCAATTACCATTCATTCCTATGGGCTAAAATGCCCATACGAATGAATGGGAATTGCGAATTCGCAATTTGAAATCGCAATTCAGCAATGCATTTCAAGGGTGGAGAGGGGGGTCCAAATGACCCCCCCTTCACCCATGAAATGTACTTTTGAGTATTAGTTACATACACACATGTCCTAAGGACTTGTGTGTCTGTAACTTTACAGTTTAAAAAATGCATGTTTGTGCTTTTTTAAACAATTTCGCAAATTACCACGAGGTTCAACTTCGTGGTAATTTGCACTTGCAATTTCAAATTTCACAATTTGAAATCAAATGATGCATAGCATTTTAGAAATTGCAAAATTGCCATTTCTGAAATGCTATCGCAATTTTAGAAATCGCAAAAAAGTTGCGATTTCTAAAAAAGCATGATGCATCTCAAAAAGCATTTTTGGAATCGCAAACGGCCGATTTTAAGCAATCGCACCGTTTGCGACTCCAAAAATGCTTGGTGCATGTGGGCCTTAGTGTGTTAGTGTGTATGAAGTACGAGGTATTTGGAAAATGGTAGCATGGGATAAAACTATGCAGAGAAGATGTAAGTTTGTGTAAGGTGATAGTGTACCAGACCTTCACAGAAGCTCAGCTGTGAACTGGGAGAAATTTATTTTTTTGTCAAAAAATAAAAACGGAGAATATGACATCTCCAGCTGATTATGCTAGTTGCATTATATGGAACTATAGAGAAACATGTTCAGGCTCTTGAATGTGTAAGTGGCTTACCTGAGCAAATTGGCACTCTAGATTAATTGGCGGAAATGTAAACCTCCAGTTTAAAAATCGGTTCTACGGAAAGAGCAATTTGGGCTACAATCAGAAGCAAGCGGGCCATGCTACTGGGCACCGGAGGACTACAATTAAGGAAGGCGATTATTCTGAGTCTAATAATGCACAGGTATCAGAAAGTGAATGCAATGCCAATTCTACAAGTTGATTTATGAGGAAAAAAAGACATTTCGATCCACAGTAAGTCACAACAGAAATGTTTCTTCCGTGATAATAAAGACCCTTAGATGTAGAATAACATACTGTCTCGTACATACACTTTTAAAGTAGATCCCCGTGTACGATAATGTGCTTTGTACCTGCTAGAAGACCTAATTGCCAATCTAACCGAGGGAGACATGATTGGTTGGGATGCAGTATACCAAGGAGCATGCCTCATCTTGAATAATAAAAGTAGTAGACAACAGGCCAGAGATGAAAAGGATGAAATAGATGTATTCACTCCACTCTAGAATGTGGAGAAAATGTGCCAGTTGTTATACTTTCCTGAGCCTAAGGGGCTCTAAAATGGAAGAATTGAGCAACCTGGAGGAAACTCTTCCACTGTTTATTCAACAAGGCTAAAACTAAAAAATCTAGGAACTTCTCTGGACTTCAGGCATACACAGATGGTAGTGATGTGTAAAAAGTTGTGAAGATAGAACTCAGACACTGTCTGAGGCGAAAGTGTGCTCTTGATGACGAAAAAAGAATGAAAAGAAATATCCACGTCTTCTACACATCTGCCCTTGACATCTGTTATATTTTATGGCTGAAGAATCCGAACAAAGCGAGCATGTGGATCATGATCAAGCCTCACGGTAACACATTTAACTGCTTTCAATACATTTAAAGGGCAGTGTCAGTCATGTAAGTCTTAAGATACACGGAAGCCCAAGAGATACCAATTCCATTACTTTCATTCAAAAATAATATAAGGACCATGTGACCTTCCTACTTTGTTTCGGGATGTCAGTGTAATACACCATGTTTTAAGCTTTTCAGTGAACTAGGGTTGTTGAGCGTGGCTCATTTTTATGATATGGGTGCTGTAGCTCCCGCCACACTTAGAATGTGTTCTCTTTATAACACTGCTATTGATAACAGTGATCACAACCCAGGTGCAGATGGATTTCATGGAACTAAAATACCAGCATCCTGTCAATGAAAACAGTGTTGAAAGTGAAATCATCAAAATACGGCTGCCCGAGGCCACAGCAGGAGGCCACTCAAGAGGGCAGCCCTTTAGTGGCATTGGGCACCCGACACCCCCACTCCTCCTGAGGGGGTAGGCCTGGAAACCGTGTTGGCGCCCCGTTAGTCCTTCGGGTGGTTGTGGGCCTGAACAACCGGGGACTTGCCTTGCTATGCTCCGCCCTGAAAGGGCCGTGAGTAATAAGGGACCAGGTGTCACATGATCCAGGAGCAGGATCACCAGAAGGGGCAGCACAGATGGGGTTCGCCCCAGTGCTGCTCGGCTCATCAGGCGGGCAAGTGGCTAGAATGCTGCCTGCCCTTGGATCGCCCGTAAGATAACCCACCATATTACATAACGTTGTATGTAATAAACCTGCAGCATTTTTCCCAATACAAAATCTGTGTGGTGTATACTTATTTGCATTCATGCTATGTGTTTGGGGATGGGGAGTGTTGCCATGATGGTACTGTGAACAGTTCTTCGAAGGTGGTGATGATGACATAGCCTGTAAGTCATTCATTCCTTCCTCCGTTGCTGTTACCAAATTGGAAGTTTTTCTTCCACCCCTTCCCTCATCTTGAATATGCTCCAGAAGAATTGGCAGGTGAAAGAGTTGATAAGCTAATATATTTTTGATGAGAAACTCCGCTCAGTATAAAGGTGATACAATTCACTTTATTTGAAGTTACAGAGCATGTTTCTTACTGTGCGGCAGGCTCTGTAGTTTGGAGTGCACAGCAGTTTTCTGTTCTCTGCAGTCAAGAAATATTTCACGCAGGTACCTGGGGTGTGGGGTTTTGAACGCCAGACTGAAGCTGTGCTCATGCACACCACGTCTGTGCTTGAGTGAAGCAATTTCTATTGTCTGGTGCGTGCCTGCCAGATTTGTTTATTGAACGCAGTGTTGCTGGGGAACGCTGTTTTTACTTTCAGTTCAGAAAATTCAGTTGTTCTTCATGAATTAATTGAATCATTATCCACAGTATTTATGTGCTAGTAACCCATACTAGGATGTTCTTTGGGAAATTAACCTCATATAACTTAAAGGAGCATTATTCCCCAATCCATCATCATGGAAGGAAATTACTTCCTGTCTTTTTTTCATTTCATGTTCAGGTCATGGGCTTCCTCAGCATAAAAAAAGTAGACTGAGCGAATACCCAGATATGGCGCAACTTTGCTCTCCTTGTTCCTCACCTCAGAAGGCCTTCAGTCCTCTTGTTCTTCAGTCTACCTGAATTCCAGATTTTCAGGCTTCAACTGCTACTGATCTGGCTATTTTTTTCAAGATTTTTGCCGTGGGACATTTTGCTCTCTAAGGAAATAGAAGTTCGTCTTTAGTCTATATTCCTCTCCTGTTACTACTCTGGATTGGGAGATGGAAAGGGAAGCAACAAGAAAAATATGTTAATTTTTCAAAGCAAGCCTGCTATTGATACAAACTTAGGGTTCGATTAGGATTGTTGTGAATCCGCATCCTCCGGGCCGGCGGAAGCCACCGCCGGCCCGGAGGATGCAGATTGACCGCAGCGGTGAATGAAAAGACCCCCGCCACATTAGGATGGCTGGGGGGGTCATCGGCGGACGGGAAGACCGTCCGCAGCTTTTCCGCCAGTCGGCTTCCGACCGTGGTGGAAAAGCTCTAATATGGTGGCGGTGTCTCTCAGACACTGCCAGCCATATTAGGATGTGCGTCAGGACATGCCTTTCCGTGGCGGCAATGCCGCCACGGAAAGGCATACAGTCTTTTCTTTGGGGGCCCGTTGTGGGCCCCCAGGGTAAAGGGGTGGTGGGGGGTGCACATGGGGGGTACCTATGGTACCCCCCTGCATTTGCATGCACAATGCGGCAGACACCGCGTGGTGCCTGCTGCTTTGTGCATGCAAATGCACAGCATGCATATTTAACTTTGCGGCGGGTGCTGATTGAAGCAGCACCCACCGCAATGTTAAATATAGGGTGGCGGTCACATCCTAATTCCACCGGAGGGACCGCCGCTGCGCCTGCGGACGGTCCCTCCACCTCGGGGTGGCGGACGGACGCAAGTCCGTCCGCCATCCTAATAGGCGCCATAGTTGGTGCAGGCATGTTTCTAAGCAGCTTGAAAAAGAGTGAAGACAAGAGAAGTACTCTTGCAAGTTTATCCACGTTCTTCTGTGATCAGAACAGCAACTACCATACTAACCACACAAACTGCCTCCTCCCCTTATTTCAAGAGGATCCCAAGTCAATTACTAAGCTATCTCTTTCAATAGATGTAACTAGGTAGGCACTATCAGTTTTCAATCCAGGACAAATAACTGTGCTCAATTACTATACAAACTTATGGAAATAATTATGCCAAATTTAGCCTGCTGCTTACAGATAGGATTTTCAATGGGTTACATATGAAAATGTGATTAAGAGAACAATGACTGAATGGCAGCTGTAGGAAAAGCAACAATTGCATCATCAGAGACAGCATACTCTTTCTTCAAGACCACTCAAGCTCTTACAAGCACCTCACCATATGCCCTGTGCAGGCTTAGGCAGGAAGCTCACCGGAAGTACTACAGGAAGTAGAGGCCAAACCGAGATCCTTTCTGAGGAAAGTTTTGCAATCACAAGAGGAAACTACTCTCAGTTTCGATTTTGTCACCTTACACTCACCACATTACTGGATATACAGCTAGATTCATGAAAGGAAATTGCGCTTGCAAAGGCCCAGATTCTGACAGCTAGATTCATGAAAGGAAATTGCGCTCGCAAAGGGCCAGATTCTGAGAATCTGGCCCTTTGCGAGCGCAATTTTTGCATTTGGGATTCATCATCCCAAATGCAAAAATCACTTTTTGCGAAATCGCATATTTGCGAGGAATTGCATTTAAGGAATCTCTATTAGAGATTCCTTATATGCAATTCATTATCCAATATTAAATTGCGAATTTGCAAAATTTTGCCGCTATTTACCACGAAGTCTGACTTTGTGGTAAATAGCGAAAAAATAGAAATATGCACTTTAGTGCATTTTTCTCTGTTGCATGTTACACACACACATGTCCTTTGGACATGTGTGTGCGCAACACCTGTGTAAATTTGCATTTCAGGGGTGCTACAGGGTGTCCTTTGTACACCCCTGGCACCCTTGAAATCGCTATCTAATTTGCGATTATTTGCGATTAGCAATTTGCTAATCGCAAATAAGGAATGTGTAGGAATCGCAATTTATTTAGCGATTCCTACATGAATCCCGTTTTGCAAGTCCTTAATAGCGATTCCTTAATAATCGCTATTAAGGACTCTCAAAACGGCTCTTTGATGACTCTAGCTGAAATTCCCTTAGGATAGCTCTCTACACAAGGGAGATTTTCTTCTGTTTATACATTTACATTTCAGTGGCTGTGCTTAATCACCATAACTACATATAGTATATTTCTATTCAGCTAGCGGTCGTGACATCCCTCAACAAAAAGCATACAGATGTCTCTGAAGAGTTTTTGAAAGGAAAAGTAAGTTCACTATTAATAAAATAGGTTGCCTATTTTCTCGTATGTCTCTCGAGGAAACACATAAACAAAATAATCCCCTCATGAAAGTCACTGGAGTGGTAATAGGCTGTCCCTATTAGAAAATCCTAATTCCTTAGTAAAATGGATGGTGTGTGGACCAATGGCAGCCAGAACTATAGTTGAGTTTGTGAGGCTCGCCTCACTAGGTCAAAACTTGCAATGCTGTCACGATGACAACACTCCTAGCAAGGAACAGATGTGGCAGCCACAGTGGATTACTCAACTACCTGCGTCAAACAAATACAAAATTAACCAGAGTCATGAAGTAAAATGGAAGAGAAATAAATTTAAATTTCCATAAGTAACTTTATTTTAATTTTGTGAAATGATTACAAATTGCAATTTAATTTGAAACAGTCTTAACAATAATGCATTTCTGTGATGTTTGAAATTAAGGGTTTATTGAAACCATACTTCTGTCATTTTAATTTGTAACGTAGTAAGACAATGGGCTTATTTTGCAAAATGTCCATATTTTTCATTGTTAGTAAGAATTTAAGAGACAAACATTGATCGTACAAAACAGGTTGTTCATTTCCTTTGTATGAATTGACTGCTTTAGAAATGTTTATTTATTTACTTTTTTTTAAAAAAGTGAAATCAATTGATCTGTTCAGAAGTTATGAGTGTGAAAGTATTTCGCTTGGTGTTTATTTAACATGGTGGCTCATGCTGTTTGGGACCAGTGCCTACAATGCTACAATGCGTACAATTACAATTTGGATTCTATCAAAATGTTTGCCAACTGTCATGCTTTTACACAAGTGTGAAGATAACATCCCAGGCTAGCTCAAACAAAGAAACATACTAGCTATGTACTCAAAACCATGAATGATAAGCAAACAACTATAACACACACAATAAAAAGTTGATATCAAAAAGGATTTTTTAATTTAAAAAGAGAAAGTAATTTCACATTTGTATCTTATGTACAATACTAGATTGATATAAAACCTATATTCCTTAAGCATAAAGCAAATTGATTAAAAATCATTCAGAGGACGATATTGTTGTCTTATATATAAATGCTGCGGCTGTAGTCTGCCAGTTGTTTGCTTATCATTCATGGTTTTGAGTACAAAGCTAGTATGTTTCTTTGTTTGAGATAGCCTGGGATGTTATCTTCACACTGTACCTTTCCCTGACCCAGGATCTTTATCCTTATCAGGGGGCCCTTGATACACTACAAATGCTTTTACACAAGCCATTCTAAAAAGGGGGACATGGCACGTGCCTGGATTATAAAACAGTAATCTTGGGTGAATCCTTTTAGAAGTAAGGACTATATTCCAAGGACCGAGCATGAAACTCTGCCGCTGACGAATAATCCAGGAAGTGGATTGCCCTGCAAGGTGAGGATCTGCTCTTTTCCACCACATCCAGAGCTCAGGCTACTGTAACTTCTTGTGAGGAGGTCGGACATGCAGAGCTTGCCAAGACTGGAAGTCTACAACCTTCCACTACCCACCTTGCGTTTGTACTATGAGTGGTCCCTAAAGAAACCAGTATGCTCACCCTCCTACCATTGCAAAATAACCTCTCATGTACCAGATGATCATATACGGCCAGTGTGCCTTCACATGCATTCACCACATTTGCTCTTTGCCTGATGGTCATGTGTCAGTATGAGGCATGGCACATGTTTACCATAAAGCGTAGGTGTCACATGATGTGCTACTCTAATGTTCCTGAAATTGCATGTCTTCAGGAGTTGAAGTGGGTTAAGGGCTGAGCAGAATCTGGGAACTGCCTCAACAGAAGCCTTGGGACTCAGAGGACATTCTTTGTTGATGCCCCCATGGAGCCAAATGACCCACTAGAGACTTGCCAATGGTGGTGGTCATTTTAAATACCTAGGGCCAGATTTATAAACCTTTTGTGCTGGATTTGCATCACAAAAGTGATGCAAACCTGTGGAAAATGGTTCACGTTGTACTGAGTTTGAAGGGCAAAACTTGTTTTGTGCTGGAAAGTTTTCTGAGAGTAACACAAAGAAGAGCAAAGTGGTGTTTTGCTTTACTCTGCATCAAAAGGGCATTCCATGGGTGTTCCCATGCAAACACCCAAGGCTTTTGATACTGAACTTAATCTAATCTACTGACAATAGTAGACAGGGTTTTGCACCAAAAATAAATGCCACTGTGAAGCATACATTAAAAATGAGAAATGCTTTAATGTACCCTAACCTTTTACACTTTGCATGTGTGCAGCACTGTAGAGCACACATCTGAGGTGGGAAAAGTTTTATTGTTGGTCTAAGCATAGTATTGTATACCTTGGCACTATTGGCACTATTGTGTAAAGGTGTGGGTGTCGTGCTCGGCAGCCTGATTGTGCACCAGTGCTATGGAGAGAACAGGATAGTGCTATCTCTATAGATATGGGGCTTTCCTGCTTTCTCCGTGTCACCAAACACAGAACGACAACTTTGGTTGCTGCATTGCGTTGCGTGACAGGTTGGTAAATCTGGGCCCTAGAGTTTAGGTTCCTCGTGGTCATTAGAATCCTTGGCAATGATGATTTATTTGCTGAAGCTGGGGACATGATATTGTGACCTGTTATTTTAAGATGTCGAAGAAAGACATTACTGATTCCAGAGAAGTATTATCACAGAGAAGTAGTTCCACAGTTGCAAAGGTTATAAACTGGCACCTTGTTATTTTCACCAGGATTAATCTGTTATGATTACACACTCTACTTTGCCCTACATTATTCCTAAAAGGATTCATTCATTTGAATTAAGAACTAAAAAGCTGCTTAAGAATTTACCAAAGGTAGAGTTCCCTCTCGGCCAAACTTAAGGCCCGTCCACTCATTTTAGAGGCAGGTGGACCTTAAGTGTATCAGTAATGGAGCCTTCTCTGGCTCTGGTGCCAACATCATGCTGTATTTATAATAACAACGAACATGTGGTGGATTTGCTTTGTTTGATCAGCACATCTATAGAAAAGTATTTCCCTTGTTAAGAGTTCATATGGTATAAGTTAGAAACACTTTGTGGGAGTGCTCATCCGGCATCGTGCTCATCCACCTTAAAGCACCAATCCACGATATCCTACTCACTCAAGGTGAGATGGAGTATCATATGCAAATTATAACAAAAAAAACAGTGCACATCCCTTCTAGTTGCTATTATCCAATTGGCATCCAGCCACGACAATCCAATATTTTCACTCTCCTTGCCGTCCTCAAAAAGACATGCACAATGTTCGTTAGTATTCAATGTCCATTTATTATTGATTTCTTTCTTTTGCCACACCATCACAGCCGACGCGCGTTTCGCCCTCCGCGGGCTTTTTCAAGGCTGTAATTTACATACAAAAGAGGATGTCACCAAATAAATTCAATACATTAAAAGCCACCTTCACATTAGTGGTAGTCTATTTATCCACAAACTAATATACATACTCCTAATGTGCCCTCATCATGTTCATATTTGTTCAATTGGTAGGCCTATGTTGAGATCAATTTACAGGTTGTTATACACAAAACATATAGAACACCTACGTGCGATCACCTAGCTCCATTGGCTCTTATAATGTCTTAGGCCATAGAGAAATACATGTCTAAGCAAGATAGTTTCCAAGGTGGTCACTACGTATGGAGAGACAGTTTATGATAAAACTAATGAAACTAGCAGAGGCAGAACACTGAGACAGGAACTGTGTCCAAGTTACATTCCCCCACTAAGAGCACAGAATTGGTTGCCCACGGCTCCCAAAGGGTTTTGTAGATGTGGCAGCTGCTGCATCTGCTGTTTTGCATTGAACAGGACGATCAACTTCAGATACAACAGCCAAAAACTGCATATGATACATCAATTCATTAACTGTAACACTACCTATACAGTGTATTGTATAAAATGCATATGTGATTGGATATACATTGGCAGCTCAATAAGGCCCTTAAAAGAAAGAATACAGGAGCATATCCATGCCATACGTAACAACAACATGCAGTACCCATTCGCGGTACATTTTAATTTGACACATCAACAAAATGAGTTGCATAGGATCAGATTCCATGGAATCGATGTGGCAATGGCAGGCAACAGGGGAGGCAACCGAGAACACAAATTACGACAATTGGAAATTAAATGGATAATTTCATTGAGAGCAGTGGAGAAGGGGGCTAACATCGATAAAGAGATGTGTGAGTTTCTGTAAAAAAACAAGATATGCTTGACTTATGTGCTGAGATGATCAAGTCGTATGTGACACGAAAATTAATGGTTTAATTTATACAAAACTCCAGTTTAAAATGTGCCTTCTGAAAAGTAATATTAGTGAAGTGGTATAGCCTATGTCAGCTGAAAATGGTTGGTTATATTGTATTTCTTTTATGTGCAACTGGGAAACCCGATGTAAATGTCTTTCATATTTTGTTTGCTGTTTTTAAAATAAATTTCAACAAAGGGAGAGGTAGGGAGAATCAAGGACACTCTCTCAATCCCCGGTTAAATGTATTTCAACAAAAAAAGAGAGGTCTGGTCAGTCACAGGACTGCCACAAATTTGGAGCAAATGATGGAAGGGTAACACACTCACTCAATTTGAGTAGGAAGGCCCTCACACACCGACCTGGTCAGTGTCATGCTTTATCATCGGGCCCTACCAAAGAGGCCGAGTGCCTCTTTGGTGTGCTGCGACGCCAGAAAGACTGCGGAGCTGGTCGTGTGGGGAGGACGTGATGTGAGTGAAATATAATTAAAAGTGCCTAGGAGGGTATCAAAAAAAGTTTTTTAATGAGTGATCCCTAAGACACAGGTAAGTGGTATATGTGTCTGAATTTACGTGCCAAGGTTGTTAGGATTTGGTTAAATTCAGCTAAATACCACAGAGTTAATTAATCAGTCAACATGTTTCTGCCATACTAGTGGTATAAATTCACCAAGGCATTCTTCAGGACTATACCCCGGCGGTATGGACACTCTAATAGTCCACCCTAACCTGGGGACGTGAAAGTGAAAAAAAGAAAAAGTGAAAAAAGTGCTTAAAATTAGAAGAGCGTGATGCTCATTCTAAAGAAAAAAAACCAAAATTCAGGGGTATCTCAGCACCTGTGGAGAGAAGATATACAAACAAACACACATAGACATACATACAATTAGTATACGCCATTGCGAATTATCATAGTGCTCCATAGATGGTGGCAAACATTAGTGTGCCCATAGTAAACGCTATTTTAAGCACCATCCAAGTAGCCCTTTGGGGATGTTTAGCGTTAAACTCTGGGAGGTGAAGTGCTAGAGGTGTTTAAAACTACAGTTGTAGATGGGGGAGTAAAAACACGGTATGAATTCTCCTTATAGGAGGGATCAATTGACCAAGAGGTCGGTGACCCCCCTAAGATGGTAAATATGGTTGATATCTCACTTTAAAACAGGGCGCTACTAGCACCATGGGTCTCGGGAGGAGGATTGGAGCGCGCCTGGCACATCCTGAAAAGGAAAAGAGTTAGATGGCATTGCTTCCAAAGCGTTCAGGTACTTAGCTCGTGAAGATCGGGATAACCGTCCTGCCGGTAATGAAAACTTACGCCCTCAGCGCTCACAACCCGCTTTTGAACCTTCAAAAATCCTCGGAACCGGACCCCGACGATGGAGAGCGGGGCCGGAGAGTGAGTTTAAATGCGCTGTGTTTGGGTTTCAGCGCGCGATTCCGGGTTGGGCGTGTCTCGCTCAAAGCGAGGCTTGGAGCGCATACGCCCATGTGGGCGGGGTGCGGTCCGTTTTCAGAGCGAGGCTTGGATTCAGAAGCCTATCGCTCGCCGGCCGTCAATGTTGTGCCGGTCGGTGTCTAATGATGGAAATTATACCATTTCCGCATGAATAAAGGATTATTGACAGTGCTCCTGTGATTTGAGAAAAATGGGGATATTTACAAGGCACTAGATGTTAAGTGCACGGATTTTTAGCAACAGGGAAAACAGAGAAATTAAGAGAGCATTTGTGTATTGCTGTTAGACACGATATAAGTAATATGATAATGATATTGGGAGCCCAGCCCAAGGGTTCATGACAGGACAGTGTTCCACGGGATGTCGTCGTTAAGGCCATTGATGTTAGTCCCTAGACGATACACCCAATGCTGTTCTTTTTCGAACAGTCTATTTTGTACATTCCTTGTGCCATCAATTGCTTCAATGATGGTCCATCTCATGTCATTGGTAGTGTGATTATTGTCCAGGAAATGGCGGCTCAGTTTAGTTGTTACTTTTTTGCACCTTATATTACTCCGGTGCTCGCAGATGCGTTGTTTGACCTTTCTTGTGGTCATGCCTACGTAACGGAGCTGGCAGGGACAGGTGATTAGGTAGATCACGTTTACTGAGTTGCAATTCGTGTGTTCACGTTGGGTCCACACTCTGCCTTCTTCAAGTGACAATGTTTTGGTAGCTTGTGTTAAATGGCAAACGCTACAGTCCGAGCAGGGATAGTGCCCGGTGATTTTTGGCAGACCCCAAGCTGTCGTCACTGACGGTATTGTGTTGGGTGGTTTTTCCTTTGGGCGAGTGTGAACCAATGCATCTCTCAAACTACGTCCTTTTTTGAAAGAAAAAAGGGGTTTTTCCCAATCCTTTTTCAGGGATTTCACAATATTCCAGTGTTTATTGATGCTTTTTTTCATAAGGTTTGAGAGACTGCTGTATGTGGTGACACAAGTAAGTGGAATTTGGTCTGAATTGTTAGTTTTTTCTTCAAGGAGTGCCTCCCTTGGTTGGTTTTTTGCTCTTTTGAATCCCTTGTTTAGGGTAGATGTTGGTAGCCTCTATTTTTTCGTTTTTCCGTGAGGTTAACTGATTGATCTTTGAAGTCTGTGGTGGTACTACAATTCCTTCTTAGTCTAAGATATTGTCCGTAAGGAAGGTTTTCCTTCAGAGGACGGGGGTGGAAGCTGCTGAATTCCAGGAGGTTATTCTTTGCAGTTGGTTTATTTTGGGTTTTGGTGGTAAGTATCGTTCCACTGACAGAAATGACCACATCCAGGAACACAATGTCTGTTTTGCTCGTAGTGTTGGTAAACCTCAGATTGTGGTCTAGGGTGTTGATCCATGTCAAGAAATTTTCGAGGTCACTGTTATTGCCTGTCCAAATGAGCAAGATATCGTCAATATAACTCTTCCATAGAAGCATTGACGACGAGAAAGCTGTATTGGGTGGCAAAATGTGTTTGGCTTCAAAGTCAGCTACATATAGCCCGGCCACACTAGGCGCGAAAGTACTGCCCATAGATGTACCTGATAAATTAACAAAAATGTCCCCAAAGGAATTATTTTTCAGTTATTTACTATTCATAGACAGTCACACAACGTGAACATTAATTGACCAAACATGGGATATAACTTGATTCTTATTTATTTAGATCAAGATTTTAGTATGGCAACCACAATACTACTAACATTACAAATCCTTGTGTGAGTAGTATATAACACCTTTTGCTTTATGCATGGACAAACAATCTACCATACATCATAACATTTTTATCTTGTATATAACTGTTATCAAACTGACACAGAGGTACACTTTGTAAAGCAAATCGGTGTTAATAGCGTCGACGTTTCGGTCCGATAATGGTGAAAACATTCCCCAGGACCATCCTCAGGACGAGAAGATGTTGCACATTCCTAATACTTCCAGCCGGAAGTGTACTTAGGGCAAACGGGCCACAATGTCCCAACAGTCTAAAAATCGGAGCTAATGTCCACAATAGTTGAACGTGCTCACAATAGAAATTTCACTTTTAACTCTGTGTCTTTACTGTTCACTAGAGCAAGGGAGTAGTCCTGCCTTCAGAGGTCAGCCAACAATCCTCGTTACTCCCATGGAAATCCAAGTATTAGAAAAAGGTTTAGGTTTCGTACCTACAGCAAAACCTGACAAATTCAAGTTGCATTGTGAACTCGCTGGCTTTTTCCGCAAACTGAAACTGAAAGCGTTCTTTGAAGGAAAAATGGACCCAATACAATCAGTTAGGAAAGGCGACACAGGACTAAGACCTAGTTCCACTTTTATTCCCCCTCCGCACACAATACCAGCGGCCATAACCGCCTTTGAGCAAGCCGTTTTCAAAGATCTAGAAAACTGCCAGAACCCAAAAATATTTGGGAATTTCAGTACTGCTGAATTCCAAGCATTACATCAATTGCAGAACGACACCTCCATAACTATAAAGCCTGCAGATAAGGGCGGAGGGATTGTTATCCAGAACACAACCGATTACGAGAACACCTGCAATGATTTACTCGGGGATGCCAGAAACTACATCCCACTTACATCAGATCCCACTGCTGAACCTTGCAAAAAGGATAACGTCCCTGGTGAAACAAGCAGAGGAACAAGACCACCTGTCCAAAAACGAAGCAGCATTTCTGAACAACACAAGTAGTGTCATACCCTACTTCTATACGTTGCCTAAAATGCACAAAAACAGATTACCGCCCCCTGGACGTCCCATTGTTTCAGGGATTGGCTCACTTTTAGAGCCTCTATCTCAGTTCTGTGACTACTTTTTAAAGCCTCTTGTACAGTCAACACCTACTTACCTGAAAGACACAAAAAGCTTGTTACTACTACTAGCGGAGATCACATTCCCTGAGAATTCAATCACTCTCGTGACCCTGGATGTAGAAAGCCTCTACACAAGTATCCCACAGGACGACACCATCGAAGTCCTTACCAAGGTACTTGATTCCACTGTTTGGGAGTACCAGACACCAAAAAAGTTCATCATTGAGTGTGCTACCATAGCGTTAAAAGAGAACTTTTTTTTCTTTCAAAGACCAATTGTACCTCCAGTGCTCAGGTACATCTATGGGCAGTACTTTTGCGCCTAGTGTGGCCGGGCTATATGTAGCTGACTTTGAAGCCAAACACATTTTGCCACCCAATGCAGCTTTCTCGTCGTCAATGCTTCTATGGAAGCGTTATATTGACGATATCTTGCTCATTTGGACAGGCAATAACAGCGACCTTGAAAATTTCTTGACATGGATCAACACCCTAGACCACAATCTGAGGTTTACCAACACTACGAGCAAAACAGACATTGTGTTCCTGGATGTGGTCATTTCTGTCAGTGGAACGATACTTACCACCAAAACCCACAATAAACCAACTGCGAAGAATAACCTCCTGGAATTCAGCAGCTTCCACCCCCGTCCTCTGAAGGAAAACCTTCCTTACGGACAATATCTTAGACTAAGAAGGAATTGTAGTACCACCACAGACTTCAAAGATCAATCAGCTAACCTCACGGAAAAACTAAAAAATAGAGGCTACCCAACATCTACCCTAAACAAGGGATTCAAAAGAGCAAAAAACCAACCAAGGGAGGCACTCCTTGAAGAAAAAACTAACAATTCAGACCAATTTCCACTTACTTGTGTCACCACATACAGCAGTCTCTCAAACCTTATGAAAAAAAGCATCAATAAACACTGGAATATTGTGAAATCCCTGAAAAAGGATTGGGAAAAAAACCTTTTTTCTTTCAAAAAAGGACGTAGTTTGAGAGATGCATTGGTTCACACTCGCCCAAATGAAAAACCACCCAACACAATACCGTCAGTGACGACAGCTTGGGGTCTGCCAAAAATCACCGGGCACTATCCCTGCTCAGACTGTAGCGTTTGCCATTTAACACAAGCTACCAAAACATTGTCACTTGAAGAAGGCAGAGTGTGGACCCAACGTGAACACACGAATTGCAACTCAGTAAACGTGATCTACCTAATCACCTGTCCCTGCCAGCTCCGTTACGTAAGAAAGAATCAAGAAACACAAGGGTGGCTGGGCCCAAGGGGAAGGAGGGTAGGCAGGGCCTCACAATATGAAATAGAAATGTTTGCCTATGCCTCCAAACTACTTCAAGTACACACTAGTTCATGTACAAGTAAACCACAACTTGTTAGTTTACAAAAAACAGTTTATGTTTTCAATTTGGTACTCAGTTTACAGAAGAAAAATTCACAACAAACAGAACTAAGACCACTATCAACCTCATGTCTTAGCCATATAAAAATTCAAAACAATTAATACAAATATGCAATAAACCAAACATGTGGTGAACAATTAGAACAACAGTGACTTATTGACATATACAAACATCACATTAAATACATGGACCACAAAACTTTATACATTTGTGAAACAGGGGCTCTTACAAACATTTAGGAACCCGGGGAGAGAATAGAAAACAACGTTTTCAACAGTTAATCTCCCAAGACCTGAACAGGAGCTAATCAATTAAATTTCAGGAACATTGCCCATTTCTGCAACAAATAACAATGGCCAACTAGCCAAACAAGAAAAAGGGAGTGCCGACGCGTTTCGAATCCTGATTAACAACTTGCAGAATTCTCATCAGGGCAGTCTGGATCTAGTCCATGGGCACTGTTTAAAATAAGAAACAAAACAAAGTATTTACTATCTAGCGGGTCCTCTAGCCACTATTCTCAGGACAGTGCGATTACCATACAGTTCGTACCTTGTATAAATCCTGCCCACAGTCAGTTCTGGATTAGGGGAAAATGTCGTCTAGGCTTGGTGGCCTACGCTGCAACCGAGTAATGGGGTAAATAAGTACTTGCCAGGTATACGGGAAGGAAATGCTTAAAAGCCATTATCACTCAGTTACCTGCGTTATTACTGGAGGCTAAGCCACGTCTTCGCCGCATGGGGTGAAGTTCTTTTATTTTCTGAAACAAGGTGACAGAGTGCAACTTAGTACACTGCTTACTCGCTAACATGCTAGTCGCGTATAGATTTTAGTGCTTAAAATAATCCACTTACTTGGACACCGATCCGCAGTGACCTCAGTGGGGGTTCTGATTTTGAGACCGCGTTTCTCCACGCAGAGAGCAGTTCATTATCTGTGAGGGTAAGGAGAGGGGCACCGTGTTACCGCGCTACTGTTTCGATGCTAAATTGATCAAAAGTTGCAATTTTAAAATGTATCCGCATCCGCGCTAGTCGCGTGTGAATTTTACACTCTTTAGAATAGTCCACTTACTTGGACACCGATTCGCGGTGACTTCAGTGGGGGTTCTGATTTTAAGACCGCATATCTCCACACAGAGAGCAGTTGAGTAATTATCTGTGAGGGTAAGGAGAGGGGGGGACACGTTACCGTTACGTAGGCATGACCACAAGAAAGGTCAAACAATGCATCTGCGAGCACCGGAGTAATATAAGGTGCAAAAAAGTAACAACTAAACTGAGCCGCCATTTCCTGGACAATAATCACACTACCAATGACATGAGATGGACCATCATTGAAGCAATTGATGGCACAAGGAATGTACAAAATAGACTGTTCGAAAAAGAACAGCGTTGGGTGTATCGTATAGGGACTAACATCAATGGCCTTAACAACGACATCCCATGGAACACTGTCCTGTCATGAACCCTTGGGCTGGGCTCCCAATATCATTATCATATTACTTATATCGTGTCTAACAGCAATACACAAATGCTCTCTTAATTTCTCTGTTTTCCCTGTTGCTAAAAATCCGTGCACTTAACATCTAGTGCCTTGTAAATATCCCCATTTTTCTCAAATCACAGGAGCACTGTCAATAATCCTTTATTCATGCGGAAATGGTATAATTTCCATCATTAGACACCGACCGGCACAACATTGACGGCCGGCGAGCGATAGGCTTCTGAATCCAAGCCTCGCTCTGAAAACGGACCGCACCCCGCCCACATGGGCGTTTGCGCTCCAAGCCTCGCTTTGAGCGAGACACGCCCAACCCGGAATCGCGCTGAAACCCAAACACAGCGCATTTAAACTCACTCTCCGGCCCCGCTCTCCATCGTCGGGGTCCGGTTCCGAGGATTTTTGAAGGTTCAAAAGCGGGTTGTGAGCGCTGAGGGCGTGAGTTTTCATTACCGGCAGGACAGTTATCCCGATCTTCACGAGCTAAGTACCTGAACGCTTTGGAAGCAATGCCATCTAACTCTTTTCCTTTTCAGGATGTGCCAGGCGCGCTCCAATCCTCCTCCCGAGACCCATGGTGCTAGTAGCGCCCTGTTTTAAAGTGAGATATCAACCATATTTACCATCTTAGGGGGGTCACCGACCTCTTGGTCAATTAATCCCTCCTATAAGGAGAATTCATACTGTGTTTTTACTCCCCCATCTACAACTGTAGTTTTAAACACCTCTAGCACTTCACCTCCCAGAGTTTAACGCTAAACATCCCCAAAGGGCTACTTGGATGGTGCTTAAAATAGCGTTTACTATGGGCACACTAATGTTTGCCACCATCTATGGAGCACTATGATAATTCGCAATGGCGTATACTAATTGTATGTATGTCTATGTGTGTTTGTTTGTATATCTTCTCTCCACAGGTGCTGAGATACCCCTGAATTTTGTTTTTTTTTCTTTAGAATGAGCATCACGCTCTTCTAATTTTAAGCACTTTTTTCACTTTTTCTTTTTTTCACTTTCACGTCCCCAGGTTAGGGTGGACTATTAGAGTGTCCATACCGCCGGGGTATAGTCCTGAAGAATGCCTTGGTGAATTTATACCACTAGTATGGCAGAAACATGTTGACTGATTAATTAACTCTGTGGTATTTAGCTGAATTTAACCAAATCCTAACAACCTTGGCACGTAAATTCAGACACATATACCACTTACCTGTGTCTTAGGGATCACTCATTAAAAAACTTTTTTTGATACCCTCCTAGGCACTTTTAATTATATTTCACTCACATCACGCCCTCCCCACACGACCAGCTCCGCAGTCTTTCTGGCGTCGCAGCACACCAAAGAGGCACTCGGCCTCTTTGGTGGGGCCCGATGATGAAGCATGACACTGACCAGGTCGGTGTGTGAGGGCCTTCCTACTCAAATTGAGTGAGTGTGTTACCCTTCCATCATTTGCTCCAAATTTGTGGCAGTCCTGTGACTGACCAGACCTCTCTTTTTTTGTTGAAATATGTTTTTAAAATAATTCATATATGAGAAAGTGTAAACTAGGTGCGATCATTCTAGACTTATATATATTTCACCCTCTGCTTACAAGATCAATATGATCCTTTTCTAAACATATCGTATGGCTCATAATAGTGGCTTTCAACACTTCAAAATGGCCGCGATGTTAACATGGTGTGGTCAACAAGACTTGCCAGGTAGTCCGTTTTTGCCATTTACTTAAATACACAAGAAGGGAGATACAAGGGCTTCTGCAAAGGCGAACGTGAAAGAAGGACTCCTTACGAACGCCAAAGTAATGCGCCATGGCTGTAAGTTCAAAAATTAGAACATGCCCGTTTTCGTTCTTGGATAGCGCAGCACAGTGTCATGACGCGCTTCGAATAGTCATAGGGAAATAGCCGTCCAAATGACAGCGGGGTGTGGCGTTTCCTTTGTTGGACTGAAAGAAATAAACACTGCTGAGACTGACGGGTCTTGCTTTGATTAAGATTGTCGGAATACGTAAAACCGCACGCTGCTGTTTGCGTCTTGAAAAATGGGACTCATTTCAAAATATTTTTTGACAATGTGTAACGACATTGGGAATGAGTGTTGCCTAATAGAAAAACGCCTCATTTATTAATTTATTAGAAACAACGCGGTTCAATATCGAGTGAACTACTTAAATAGCAACGTAGCATGGTTAAAATGTATCGCAATCGGCTGTGCTTACCAAACAACTTGGACGAATCATTTGCCTTGTTGTCGCACTGTTATTTGTAATATGTCTAAATTCCTGGCTGTCTTTAGTTTACAAAAAGGACACATATTGTTCTTGTATGGCTTCATATGCACGAAGATCACATTAAGCAAGGAGAGTGAAAATATTGGATTGTCGTGGCTGGATGCCAATTGGATAATAGCAACTAGAAGGGATGTGCACTGGTATTTTTGGTATATCAAGCTGTATTTAGGACAATCCGCCCTATTTTGAGTAGGTGGCTATATATATATATGTTTTTTTGCTGACCATCACAGCCAGGTAAGGTGCAGTAAAAAAATAATAACTCCAACACCATGGGAAAAAACTCCCATGATGTGGGGACTATTAGATTTTCATTTTTCAATAACAAACTCCTGCTTTGGGAACTTGGTTTTGAAACATGTAAAACTTTGTAAAAGTTTGATGGAGGGCTGTCATGTCCACTAAACATTTATAGCATTGATAGGAATCCCCGTGATTATGGTTCCTGTCAATGTTAACAGCTGACCATGGGGTTGCCAGACAAATCTAGATTTGGCGGGCTGATGTCCCTTTGGATGGCGTGGCAATGTACTCTACCATCCTGACAAATGACCCTCAGCCCAGCAAACTCAAAATGAGCCTCTAAGGGCTAAATGTACTATTTACTAGTTGCAAAATGCTGGTTGCAATTTCTGACCAGTCATTTTGTGACCAGTAATACATTTTAAGAGCTGGCCTAAGTACTAATAGGTCATTTTTTAAATCTACTAACCATAGCGAGTCCGAATCTGACCTACATCATGCATATTAATGAGGTGGGTCACAAATTCGGACTCACTATGATTGGAAGCTATTGCAGGCATGGTTGCCCGCTGGGATCAGCAAAGCGACATGTCTGTGGTTGCTTATTAATAAAGCAAACATTTTTGTTTCAAATTGAGCCATATCCCTTTAATGAAATTGAAAGAAAAAAGTTCCACAGCGGATCTGGCAGCCAGCACCTCTATTTTCCGATGTCCCTCAAATGTCCAATTTATTGTTGTGCTGATAACCTCCTACTGGAAATCCAGACAAAGACTTTAGAAACAGAATGGAGGCAGCACCAAGTATGAAGTAGACCAGGACCACGTAGTATCAAAAATACATTTTCTTTTATTTTTTCATTTATAAGACAGCCAACGCGTTTCGCTCCCCAACCATGGGAGCTTCGTCAGGGCAAGGGTGTTATCAGATCTTGAAGCGACGGAATGACGTCAGTGAAAACGTTTGACCAAAACAGTACGGATGCCTATATCAAAATTCCGATATCCGGATAATGTTTTAAACACGTCAAGGGTTTATAAGTAAAAGACACAATTTATCCAAGAAGGTAATATTCCAAAAATTAATGTAAAGTTTTTGGCATCCAAAGACAAGCACATGCGCAGACCATAATAAGCTGCCACCACAAATGCTAAAAGCGTCCTGTTAGTGCGGTGTCCCCATGACAGATTCGATCGATACGGCTGTCTTATAAATGAAAAAATAAAAGAAAATTTATTTTTGATACTACGTGGTCCTGGTCTACTTCATACTTGGTGCTGCCTCCATTCTCCTTTAATGAAATTGAACTGCTTTGTAAAAGATTATTTTTTTTTTTGTTCAAGAGGAGGCAGTGGTCCTCTGTTCTCATGACTCCTCTAAAACAAACTTTTTTTTACACTCACAAATCTTTTTTAATGGTCTCAAATTCCAAATAAGTGTTTGTGACTGTTAAAATGTCTAATCCGGAAACAGCACCGCCTAACCACAGTTTTCATCCGCTTTTGTATCCAGTTTTGTTTCTGCAGGACTGTATCTGTTCATTTATTGACTTCTTCATTGGTCAACGCGGCATGACGGTAATGGCGCCTGTGCATCAGCTGTTGTATACTCACCAAATTCAAGTGGAGGTGAACCTCAAATATTCATGCACCGTGGGTTAAAGTAGATGTAATCCTTCCAAGTTGTGTACACACTGTGCAATCTGACACCTGGTTTATTTGCCGCTTTCCTCAGTGTTGTCACACCCCACCACAACCCGCTCCTTGTTCTGCATTGGTAATGGTTTTCGGGAGGATGAGTGGTTCTGCAGCGTGAGAATCGCTGACTTTAGCAATACTTGATTATTTTTCCTTGTTTGGCGTGCAGGGCTAAACGCGCTCAGAAAACGGCGTTTTTTTGCATACGTAATAGTTTTCAGTACAATGCATGGGGAAGCAGCTAAAAATGAATTTGTGTGTGTGTGTTGAGTTATTCTCACAGCCATCAAGGAAACAGTGTTATATATCTGTTAAAAACATAATTAACCCCTTGCGTGCTCCCATCGGCCGTTGGCTGACGGGAGCACTACCTCGCTAGTGCTGCCGTCGACCAACAGCCGACGGAGCGCCCCGCCCTCCTAATAGAACGCATGCACCGTGGTGGAAAAACCGCTGTGGTTAAGGCGTTAAATACACCCTTGTACAGAGAGCGCAGCTGAAACGAGTACGAGTATAAAATGTCATTAGCACATGTAAACCAGCTGCACTCTTAAGAGGAGCTGACAGCACACCCTGCAAGCGAGGGACTTCCAGGCACTTGGCTCCTTCTGACCTGGCAGAACAACCATGTTCTCACGTGCCTCACAAACTACCCTTTCTATAGCGCTTAAACTTTAAAACATTGAAGAACATTTGGGATGGTATTTCATTCCAGAATATGCTAGTACCAGCTGAATTCCTGGATCATATTTTTAACTATTTTATTCGGGAACCGTAAAAGAAAAGCATTGGCAAATCCCAGCGCTCTAATACAGACTATTCCCTTGCTGTGAATGCCATTAATTTAAAGACACTTGTGTCTTCGGCCTGTAAGCACATGGCTTTTGTCATGCACGAGGTGGCCCTTGTAGTCTCAAACAATACAAACTCACACCTGTTGACAGGGTGCCCTTCCACCTGTAACTAGTGTCCCTGCATATCCCGGTGAGCACCCTTAAACTTTAAATGTCCATAAGACAGCTAAGTTGGTTCAAACGAACAGCTGCTGTACACTCACCAAATTCAAGTGGAGGTGAACCTCAAGTATTCACGTACCGTGGGTCAAAGTAGATGTAATCCTTCCAAGTTGTGTACACACTGTGCAATATGACACCGGCTCTATTTGCCATTATTTTATCACACATGTTTAAAGGCACATTCCTGTCACATGTGCAATATGACACCTGCTTTATTTGCCATTAACTTTTCACACACGTTCAAAGGCACATTCCTGTCACAATGGCAACATGCCATACTTCCATTTCAAAGGTGGAGCGTGTAGCAGTCCGAAGTCCGCAACTTAAACGTATCGAAGCGTCTCGAACAATCAGCGCCCTATTGACTCATAATTAAATGCACCCTATACAGAGAGCATAGCTAAAACGAATACTAGTAAAACATTTCATTAGCACATGTATATCAGCTGCACCCTTAAAAGGCTTTGCCATGCTACTGAATTGGACTAATGAACCAAATAACAATAATTTGTAATGAAAAGGCCAGACTCGAGACCTGGAATCCAGATAACAAAACCCTCTGGTGAGATCATAGACTTCAGCAGTGATAAACAAAGGCTCTTCCTCACTTTAAACAAACTAAAGACACGCCTATTCTTTATAAAGCTCCCAAGCTTTCCAGAATTGCCTAGTAATTGCTATCAAGTGTGTAACAAAGAAGAGTGCTGGCAAAAGAATTCTGCTGCGCCATATTTACAACACACCGCATGCTGATGACATAATTTAAAAGGCAGCTATTTTTACACAAGCCAAATCTGATTCGCACAGTATTGTTACTTTTTCAGAAATTACATTTATTGTTTGAAAATGACTCGATTTTTCTTCAGCATATTGTGTCAACTTGTTTTCATTTGGGGCTAGGAGTTCATAGAATATGTTAAGTGACTTTAATTGATCCGGCTCTACGTTTAATTGCAGGGTGTTTTTCACTGTTCTGCCCCTCTTGCATACACTTTGCATGAAATATTAGGGCGTTGGCGCTATGTGACACAAAGCCACGCAAGCTGCGCTTGATTCGGCTGGAGGATTCAAGTACCACCAGCTGAAGCACCAGTTTGCAACCAACCCTGGAGAGCTGCCAATACTGAGGACGTGCGTTGCCACAGGAGCTTGCTTAAGCCAGACACACAGAGTTAATGCTGATTGCAGCAGCCTCTCTGGTGAATAGCCTTGAAGGAGTCTACCTGCTATGAAGTGAACATCCCCTGTTTCCATCACAGAGCCCATTTGGCCATCAAGCTATAACAGTTAACCTCAGGGCCTACCCGAAGTGATAAAGATGTACACAGGTAAAGCTGTCATGCTCACTTGATACTATGTGGTACAAAAGCTATCCTGAGCTTATATCCTAACGAAGCGGGCACTGTGGTAGCATGGTCCCGATGTCGGTGAAAAGGAATATGATTGCAGAGGAAACAAGGAGAATGTAGGGGCATATTATCAAGGGATTTATCTCCGCTTTTTTAGCTTTAAAAGCCAAGAAAGCGGAGATAAAATTATCTCCCTATCAGCAACAGGGTGCTAACACGCAAATTCTCATGTTAGCACCCTTTTTCTCTACGCTTCCCCTTGCATCTCTAATGAGATGCAAAGGGGGCGTTCCAGAGAAAAGTAATAGGAGAAATGTTGTTAAGCGACATTTCTCCTATTATCAAGTATTTCGCTAACCCTGTTAGTGATAAAAAAGCAGCGCTAACCGCGGTTAGCACTGCTTTTTTACACCTGGTATTTTCCTGACTTAGCCATGATATCCTATGGAAGGTGGATATCATGGCTAAATTTGTGAGCCCCTATCATCTAGCTAACTCCAAACTTCGAGAGATTATCGTTGGTTTTCCAGCGATAATCTCTCAATTGGCAGTTAGAGCGAGGATTTTTATCACTACTGAGATAAACCTTGCTAATAGCAAGTTATCTCTGCGATAATTTCCGGCGATGGTTAGCGTTAAAAAATTCGTTGCTAAGCATCGTTAGCGGTAAATATCGCTAAACGTTGGTAATATGCCCCGTAGTATCCCAAGATTTTAAGTGCAGCTTGTAACAGTCCTCTGTAGAAGATCAATTTAATTGTGCGTTATTTAGTTTTGCTGTGAGATTCATAGTATTTTCTTTTGCTAAAAGATAAGTAATGGGCTGGACATTATCTAATCGTGTCTATTGTTTGACTGACTTTTGACCTTCTGCCCCAAACACTACCTCACTAAGTTCTTGCCCCCATACTACCTCCCTGAGAAGGCTGTCACTGTACACTGCCCTGAGAGTCAAGTATAGAACGGGTTGCACTTGTCCTTGTTGAGAGCATGTGACATTACGGCTAGAGCGGTCAACCTCGAATTTGGGGAACTGGGTTTGAGTCTCAGCAGGAACACTCAACATCCTGTGATTCTGGGCAAATCCTTAATTCTTCCTGTGACCAACAAACATTTATATGTCCGTCTGCAATGCAACTAGTGCTCGTGGGAAGCGCCCTGATACCTTAGGGTCAAATTATGAGCTATGTAAAACTCAGTTAAAAAATAAATGAGCCACAGTTGGACATACCCCAGGACACCAGCAACAAATGACCACAACCACCACAGTTGGGGCCCAATAGCCCCTTTCTGCCCTGTGGCCACACCGAATGGGGTCTGATACTCGCCCTTTGGTGGGGGACTACATCACCTTAGCTAATCTTTTCTTGGGATAACTCCAGAACTGGCAGGTGACGTATTGTTCTAATCTGGAAGCACTTTGGTATTGGTGGGGGAGTGCGTGCTTAACAAAATTGGCCACATGATGCTTCTTGGTGTACTGAATTGACACCTTTCTGTTTCACTTAGTATTATGCAATGGTGGCTGAATTATGGTGTGAGTTGCTTCCACCCCAAGACCTGAAACAGGTATTCTGTAGAATCAGATCAGATGCTAATTCAAAATCCTCGGTTCATCGGCCAGAGGCTTGGCGGCAACTCCTTTGTCCGCAAAGCCGCGATGGCGTGGAACCTACTTCCGATGGATCTAAGGAGTATCCAGGACCCATTGCTGTTTTAAAAAAAACTAAAGACGTTGCTGTTTTAGACTGACATTGGAGTATTGTTAATTTTTAAATACTTTCTGGAGTTAGCGCCGGGACACTTTTCTAGTAGCCATGCGCTGTATAAATTTAATATAACATAGCATAACATAATGCAAAAGTTAGTTCATGGTAAATGAATTCCTGGGCTAGTTCTCCAATTGTGGGAGCTACCAATCAACAACTGTATCTTCAATGATGGACTCTCATTTGCAAGCTTTCCTATAGATATAGATGGGAGTCAGATTAATAATGTTGAATCTCTGCATATCCACGGAGCAGTAAGTCAGATGCCTACATTCACATGTCATGGATAAGTTTGTACAGTGTGTGTGACCATCTGGTGCACGCCTGAATACAACAAATTATTGAGTCTTTGCTGGGTGTGATATAAGTTGTGGTACCACAATAACCATGTGTCTAATACCCTCGCATTCAAGGATTCTTTGTGAAGCATCCTTTGGCTCACTAAACTATTCTGTTTGACTCTGGGTGGAATAGTTGTGAGAGTAGTCTATGTATTCCCAAAGTAGAAATAGCATCACCACATACCTTAGTGGCCAGTGCTGGTCAGTTTTCTGAAAGAAAGGTATGTACCATTCCCATTGTAACTAAGGACTGCAAGGGGTATATTCTCAAGGAGCTATCTCAGAGTTAACAGCACTTTATCGCAGTCAAAGTCACGATAAGTGTATCGCCCCATTCACAAGCTTGTGCTAAGAGCTCACAGCACCAATTTACCTGCGATAGCACCCGCAAAAAGCTTCGCCACAGATGTTATGTTATGTTATGTTATTTGTGTCTTTTATAGCGCTCGGCTACTCGAAAGAGTATCCCAGAGCTTTATTGACAGCCTGAAAAAGACAAACACAACACAAAGATTAGAAGAAAACGGAGTTAGCAGAAAAAAAGGGAATCTAAGAGGCAAAAAGCCAAGTTTTCAGGCCCTTCCTGAAGGCCAACAAATTTGAGGTACTGCGCAGTGTCAGGGGCAGAGAGTTCCAAAGCTGTGGAGCCCGGGACATAAAGGAGCGACCTCCAATACGGGCCTTCTTCACACGAGGAACAATGGCAAGAAACATCGACTCTGATCTCAGAGCTCGTGACGGACGATAGAAGGCAAGCCTCCTTTGAAGGTATTTAACCCCCGCGGCATAGAGGGCCTTGTGTGCAAGAGTTAAGGCTTTGAAAACTATCCGCTTCCGGATAGGCAGCCAATGAAGAGACTACAACAAGCCAGAAACTCTGACTCGCCTGTGCAGGCCAAAAATGGCACGCGCTGCCGCATTCTGGAACACTTGCATCCGTTGCAGGAGATATTCCGGCAGGCCAAGATATAGGACGTTGGAGTAGTCCAATCTTGATTAACCCCTTCCATGCTCATGACGAGCTCAGCTCGTCATGAGGCACAGTGGAGCTGTGCTGATGACGAGCTGAGCTTGTCATGACACCAGCAAAATGGCAATTTCCTGCACAGGGGAAAAATAACCACAGCAGCGATGTGGTTAAGGCCTGTACCGTAGTCCTCCTATGGTCCTCAGATAGCAAAGGGAAAAACTTCCGAAGCATTCGGAGGAGACCAAAACAGGTGCCAGTGAGGGCAAGGATCTGAGATCTTAAAGTCAGGCCGTTTTCAATTTTGATCCCCATATTCTTCGCCAACTGAGACGATCTCACCGGAGGAGACATGTCAGCGGGCCACCATACCTGACAACCGAAGAAGAGTACCTCTGATTTGTCTGAGTTGCACTTGAGGCTGTTTAGTTGGAGCCATTCGAAAACAGCCCCAAGGCACTCACGGATACTCTCTCCATCAAAATCCTCTCCTTTCCCACAGGTAAAGAGCAGCTGGGTGCCGTCGGCATAGGATACGATCTGGGCCCCGAAAGACTCAGCCAATGCCAGAGGGGTCATAAAGATGTTAAAGAGAGTCGGGCTCAGCACAGAGCCCTGCGGGACTCCGACTCCCAATGGCGGCATCTCAGCAGAGCTAAAGGAGGCCCAGACCATTTGTCGGCGGCCAGCCAAGAATGATCTAAACCAGCTAAGCACCGTCCCCCTCAGACCGATCTCATGAAGTCTGACGAGCAAACCCTCATGGGGGACGGTGTCAAAGGCCGCCGACAAGTCCAGCATTATCAGCATGGCTCTGCCACCCGAGTCCAGCGTCTCCTTGATGGCTTCGGACACCTCCAGCAGCACCGTCTCAGTGCTAAGATTAGGGCGAAAGCCCGATTGAGTGGAATGAAGTAGATCGTGTGATTCCAAAAAATTCGAAAGCACAGTATGCACGTGCTTCTCCACGATCTTAGCCAATGCAGGAAGTAGTGAAATAGGCCTATAATTGGCCAAGACCTCGGGATCTAAACCAGGCTTCTAAATGAGGGGAATGACCATAACCTGTTTCCAGGCCGGTGGGACCACCCCCTGGCTCAAAGAGAGATTCAGGAGGGGATTCACCAGCGGATTTACCACTGCTGCAATCTTCGCCAGAAATTTGGCCGGACATGGGTCGAGCGGCGAACCCGATTTAAAATTGGCCGTGAGTGTCAATGACGAAGGAGCTGAAATGGGCGGAAAGTCTGTCAGGACTGACCCTAGCGGGACCGATGGAACTGGTCCGTCCTCAGAGCAAGGGGAGACAACAGCCGGCCTCACTGGAAAAGAGTCCTGAATCAGCTTAATCTTAGTGGAAAAAAAGCTGGCGAGATCCGACGCCCATGTCTCGGTAGGGGCAGTCTGGGTCGCATTCGATCGTGGTGCAATGAATTCCCTAACGATCGTGAAGATCTCTTTGCAGGAATTCGAGGCAGCCTCAATCCTCGTAGCAAAATAACTCTTCTTCTCAAGGAGGATATCTCGATGATAGGCCTTGACCATGGTTCTATAATCGAGTCTGGCCGCAGGATCGTACTGAGCCCGCCAGGCCCTTTCAGCCACCTTGCATTGCCTGCGGGAAGCAAGCAGCGCTTCGGTGAACCAGGGAGCAGAAACCCGTTTAGAAAGCGAACGAGGAGCCCTCGAAGGGGCCAAGTCATTCAGCCTGTCCACAAGCCAAGTCTGCAGAGACTCCAGGTCCCTATCTAAAACCCCCGTGAGAAGGCAAGGGTGTTCGCACAATGCCTGCGCCAGCATTTCTGGGGTTACCTGATGGTATGCCCTCGACGCTGATCCTTGCTGCCTGGGGGCACTGCTCGGGGGTTTCTTATAGCCCAGTATATGAAAATTGACCAGCCGATGATCTGTCCACAGGACCGGCAGAAGTGCCGTCACCTCTATGGGGGACGTAGAGAAGACCTGATCCAAAGTATGGCCTTTATCATGCGTTGGTTCAAAAAGATAGGGGGCTAGGCCCAGGGGGGCCGTAATATCGGACAGTTTGATCACATCTGGGTCCGAAGCCTCATCCATATGAAAATTGAGATCTCCAGCCAAGATACAGTGGTCAGCTCTCAGGACCAACGTTGACATAACAGACTGAAGCTCATCAAAAAAAGAACCAACTGGACCTAACAGCCCTTTCACCGACTGATGCGGCGCCAATGATAAAGAGAAGGCAAGGGATTCAGACCCTTTGATAGCCTCAGTGGGAATAATTGAACATACGACAGATTTCTTTACCACGAGTGCTACACCACCACCCCTTCCTTCCAGTCTATCTTGCCTATAGATATTGTATTCTGGAGGGATCGCCATAGCGATATCGGGATTGGAAGAAACTCCTAACCAGGTCTCTGTTAGCATCAGGCACACCGGTTTTTCCGTGGTCAGGAGGTCAAAGAGCTCCTGAGCATGACTGCGCACTGACCTGGTGTTTAACAGCATACAGAGATGCTTCACAGTATCCGTCTCCCAATTAGGGAGTGTCCGTGGAGCATTGCCTGGCGACCAGCCGCAGCCCGGGCATCTCCTCTTGCCCCTATGGCGACCAGGAAACACCTTAAAGCAAGCACACAATACCTTTTGTAAAGACCGCAGCTTCGAGGATGTATAGCAAACCATAGTAACACCCGGTAAAATTGGTCCAAGGGGTCCAGCCTTCCCGCCGCTCCGACCGCTTCCAGGACGCTGACGGGCGCAGACGGGCTGGACTCTGGCGTGACTCTGGCGAGAACGCTGTGCGAGAACGCTGCGAGTAGAATGGCTGCTTTATATACAGGTCAGCGTGTCCTTATGACAGCTGATCTGCTACCTCCAAATGGCCAGGCGAGGAAGAAGACTCACCCAAGATGGCGGCCAAAGCTGAAGTGACCCGGGACCCGCCAAGCGCGGTGAAAGACCAATTATAGTGCAGGTGAGGGAGCGCAATCCTAAGTAAAAACAAGGTAGAATGAAATAAAAATAAAGCAAATAGAAAACAGGGATGTTTTAAAAAAAACGCTGCCGCGTTCGTAAATAGCTAGCCCTGCAGCGCGCTACTATGTTGCAGTGTCAGGGTCAGGCGTCCGACGTAGATATAAACAGAATGGCCCGCCTAGAATGCCCCCTTATATACAGGTCAGCGTGTCCTTATGACAGCTGATCTGCTACCCCCAAATGGCCAGGCGAGGAAGAAGACTCACCCAAGATGGCCGCCAAAGCTAAAGTGACCCGGGACCTGCCAAGCGCGGTGAAAGACCAATTATAGTGCAGGTGAGGGAGCGCAATCCTAAGTAAAAACAAGGTAGAATGAAATAAAAATAAAGCAAATAGAAAACAGGGATGTTTTTTAAAAAACGCTGCTGCGTTCGTAAATAGCTCGCCCTGCAGTGCGCTACTATGTTGCATTGTCAGGGTCAGGCGTCCGACGTAGATATAAACAGAATGGCCCGCCTAGAATGCCCCCTTATATACAGGTCAGCGTGTCCTTATGACAGCTGATCTGCTACCCCCAAATGGCCAGGCGAGGAAGAATACTCACCCAAGATGGCGGCCAAAGCTGAAGTGACCCGGGACCCGCCAAGCGCGATGAAAGACCAATTATAGTGCAGGTGAGGGAGCGCAATCCTAAGTAAAAACAAGGTAGAATGAAATAAAAATAAAGCAAATAGAAAACAGGGATGTTTTAAAAAAAACGCTACCGCGTTCGTAAATAGCTCGCCCTGCAGCACGCTACTATGTTGCAGTGTCAGGGTCAGGCGTCCGACGTAGATATAAACAGAATGGCCCGCCTAGAATGCCCCCTTATATACAGGTCAGCGTGTCCTTATGACAGCTGATCTGCTACCCCCAAATGGCCAGGCGAGGAAGAAGACTCACCCAAGATGGCCGCCAAAGCTGAAGTGACCCGGGACCCGCCAAGCGCGGTGAAAGACCAATTATAGTGCAGGTGAGGGAGCGCAATCCTAAGTAAAAACAAGGTAGAATGAAATAAAAATAAAGCAAATAGAAAACAGGGATGTTTTAAAAAAACGCTGCCGCGTTCGTAAATACCTCGCCCTGCAGCGCGCTACTATGTTGCAGTGTCAGGGTCAGGCGTCCGACGTAGATATAAACAGATGACCCCGCAACTATCGCTAATAAGATGCAGAGTAGGCGTTCCCAAGCAAAACGCCGCAACAACACCACTCCGCATCATTCTCAACGACCAGCCAGATTGGCTATAAGATCACAAAACATGTGATAAGGCATGTCAGCAGCAGGAAACTAACACCTACTCTGACCTGGTGTAAAGTCAGAACACAGCCTGATTCTCAAACGGGAGCCCTGCCCAGAGCCACACCTGAAGAACAACAGATGCAATGGAGTCACTGATCATACAGCCCAGACACCCAAGAGGGCCACAACACACACCGCCACCACCCCCAGGACCCCCGCTCCCCAGGCCCCCTATCCTGGACAAAGACATGCCACATCAAATACACGGAATCATGCACCAAATATTCCGCCTGATGTTGCGCAATCACATCTGGTTACATGCATGTGTCGACACAAAAATGAGCATCACACATTCACCTTCGAAGCAACAAATGATTTTTTTTTAAAAACAAACACAGAACAGAAATGAAGACATAAAGCGGCACCCCTCGGTACACTCCGTAGGTCACAGCCTGCATGACAGAAATCATGATGAGAACGTGTGTCCTGCACACATCAAGGGACAGAAAGAGAGTAAGGAGAGAGAGAGAGGGAGAGAGAGATAGACGAAGAAAGAGGGGGAGAGAGAGATAGACGGACAGAGAGGGGGAGATAGAGATAGACGATCAGAGAGAGAGTGAAGGAGAGAGAGAGAGAGAGAGAAAGAGTGGGAGAGAGATAGACGAACAGAGAGGGGGAGAGAGAGACAGAGAGATGGACAGGAAGAGAGAGTGCCGACACTGTCCACCCAGGTCACACTGCTCATCTGCTGCCACCGGTGTGTCTCCAACCACGTGCCGATATGTAGTGCAGTTCACCAGGTCCCACATCTGATACAGACCCGTCATCTGAAACAGAATCCAGATAAAGGAATGGCAAAGTACATACAATTGCACATGACATCATCGCCTGTCTGTCCCTGCATACCCAGGCAGCTGCATCCCAGCCCTCCCACCACCCAGCAGTGCATGCCTGCCCCTGCGCACCCAGGCAGCTGCACCCCAGCCCTTCCCACCACCCAGCGGTGCATGCCTGCCCCTGCGCACCCAGGCCTCACTGCTCACCTTCCGCCACTGGCACGTTGAAAAGAGGGCCCACCATGTGCTGCTGCAAGCCACAAGCCCAGGGCCCGCAGACATGGCACCCTCCACATCATGCAGCTCCTCTCTGCAGGCCACCAGGTCTCACATTTGGCGCTGTGTCTTGATTTCACCATAGCAGAGGACATACCAGTGCACCCGGCATCATCGCAGGTTGCACACCCGCTCAGCACTTAAGGTGCCGCTACCTCAGTGCACTGAAAGTCACCGTCCTGTGGCGGTACGCCTGTGCCAGCCGCAGTGTTTCCGGTGCCACCAAGTCTGTGCCCCGCTAGTCATGGACCCTCTATGATTGGGTATTGTGGTGCGGACACCATCATGTCATCTCTGGGCCTGCGGAATGTGATGTTGCAGGCCCCTGGGCCCTCATGCCTATATGCACACCACACAGATACATCCCAAGAGAGGTTGGAAATGGCGTTGTGCACAAGCGTCCACGCCTTTTTATTGGCTGGGTCATATGTCCTAAGAAGCATGTGCAGGATGGGTGTGGTGTGGGTGTATACCAGCCCTGAGGGAGTGGCTGTGGCATGCTGACAACTAGACCTGTGATCAGCAGATCACTCCAGGAAAGTCTGGCACATGTAGCATTGTTGTCTACTCTTCGCCTGGAGCGTAAGCGTAGTGAGCTGGCCTGGCGTATGCTAGTCCAGCGTAAGGATTTGAACAATGACCCCCGGGCTCAGGCGTGATTCTGTACGGGGCTGGACAAGGAAGTAACAAATGTGTGTGTCGCTCTTGTTGCATAGGCGCCACACGGACAACATTCAGCATTGTGTCACCCTGTGACCCAAGTCCAACGACATGAGCCACATGGACGTAGGGGGAATTCCCTGACCCTACATTCATCAATACTACCACACATGAAAGACCATTGACATGACACATCTGTGTGATTCAGAATGTTCAATGCACATTCCGTGGAGTGTTGCATCTGGAGCCGTACAGGGCCATGCAAACCCCACTTAACAATGTTGGCCCATGGAGGGCCAGCCAGAGTCCTTCAGGGAATGACAAGTCAAAAGGAAGAGGAAGAGTTCAGTCCGCAGCCTGTTTGCTGTGTCATTGGCGATCAAACAGAATACGGCAGTCCATTGCGAGGTCCAAGGTGAGTGTCACAGGGTGCATCAGGGGACAGTGGAAGGTGATGATGCAGAGGGCAGAACCAAGCTGAAACCGGCCAGATGGTGGAGATGAATGCTACTGCGTCCTTCTTACCACAATGGTGCTTTAATCCGCCTTTTTGTCCTCTGCTGTTACATGTGCCTTATGTGTGGGTGGTGCTGGCCTTTCTCCAGCACTGTGTGGCAGTGACACATCAGGGGCCGGGGTGGAATGTCTGCTGCACTGAGTGGCACTGACACTTCAGGGGGCGGTGATGTGAATGTAGTGGGTGCAGCAGCATGCATCAGTGCCAGGCTTTGTGGCAACAATGCCATGAGGAAGGTTTTGAGGTCATTGAGGAATGCAGCTACCACTCGCTGGTGTGCAGCCGTGGCAGCCGCTCTCTCTGCATTGGTCCGCTCCATGGTCTCCATGAGCCTCCGCATGTTTCGCACCTCCCGGGCGAGCTCGCTGGAGCCACTCTGATTAGTCAGTCGTTCTTGTCTCTGAGTCAGGACTCTGGCGATGTTAGCCAAGGTTCAATGGAGAGCATAGAGCGGACTGTGGGTGTCCGTTAGGGACTGTGAGTGGTCCCTGATGGTACTTAGACACCCACGTATGGCATCTAGTTTGTCTTTCATGCGGTCGAGGCCCACCGCACCTGTTCAGCCAGCTGCTCCTGGCATCCCAACAGATGGCATTGGAAGGCCATGTGTTCTTCATGGGGGTCCGGAGACGCAGCCTTGGTGGTGGGTGCTGCCTGCTGTGTGGTCTGTGCAGGGGGTGGGGTGTCCTTGTTGCAGCTGGGCTTCCCTGCTCCTGGAGGTGGGCTGCTGAGGCTGTCAATTAACTCTTGGAGGGTGTCGCTGTCAAAGCTGTGGTGGTTCTCTTCATCATCAGAGAAGAGAGGGTCGGTCTGCTCTGCAGGAGGTGTTGATTGTCCCTCTGCAATGTGAAGGGGAGATGCAGTTTAACAATGTTTTCACATGTGTGTTTACATACCGATTGCATGACTGTGTACATCGTGGCTGTTTGGTAGGAGCTGCCTATTTATTGGAGGACAGTGGACATTTCGTCAACAGACGTGCGTGTTTGTACTTGTACATTGTCTTCTCAGATTTTCCTGCAATGCCACTTGTGACTGGCCAGTGTCTACACCCAGTCGGCACTAGTTGTGTCCTGTGTTCTGTTGTGGACGTGTTGCGGTTTGTGCCACATTGTTGTCAGTGTTGCTGTGCTCTGCATGTTATGTGTGTGTGCTGCATTTCGGGGTGGGTGGCCCCTGCTGCTCTGTTTTGCTGCCCCTTATCCCTTTTCTGTGATCTGCCTTTGCCTTCTGTGCTTATACAGTGCTGGGATGTTGCAAACTTGGGTACATTGGTCTCTTGGTGGGAGTTGGGGTCTGGGGCATGGTTTGTCCGCAGATGTGCTCAGCTCAATTGTGCATGTGTGCCATTGTGGCCATCTCCCCCAGTCCCTGAATGTTACTCACCCTATTGCTATTGTGTCCAGTCATGTTGAGCAGTGTCCGGACCCCCAACTCCAGTCACCGTCTCCCCACTGATGACTGTGAACACCATTTCCTCCATATCGTCCAGCTCCTCCTGTGGCACAGAACTCCCACCTCCAGTCTGCATTGCTGCCTTCGGTTGTTGGCGAGTTTCAGCTTGGTTTTGCGCTTGATGTCATTCCAGCGCCTCTTAACATCTTTCATTGTCCTCTTCAGCACTCCCACTGCATTCACCTTGTCCACGATGGACTGCCATAGTCCATTTTTGGTTGCCAATGACACAGTGGAGGTGATGAACAGTTGTTGATGGTGTTCGACCGCCTCCGTTATCAGGACCGTGTTTTCCTGCGGACTGAACTGCTTCTTCCTACTCTTCTTCTCCTTGGTCTTCCCTGACCCAGAGGTCCCACACAGGTCCTCCGGGGGGCTGGTGGGGCTGGTTCTCCTCCGTACTTGCCCCGGCAACATTCATTGTACTTCGCTGTTGTTTAGCATTTGTTTGTCAGTTTTCTTTCAACTTTTATGGTTATTTTTCCCACATGACGCTTGTTAATTGCAGGCCTGTAGCTGGTTTTCGTGGATTTTAGTATCGCAATTGGTCTCTTCGCAGTTTTTTTTGCTTTCGTGTTTTTCATTTTTGCGGTGTTGCATTGATTTTAATTTTTAAAAAGTTGACGCGTTTCTGGAGATTATCGCATGGTAAAGCTGTTTTAAGAATGCTTGGTTAACACGGCGTACTTTTACCACTGTACACTGTGATGTTGGAAGTTGCGCTAAGTTACTTTTGCAATGGTTATCACACGTTATTGAGAGTATGCCCCCAAGTCTTTTATCATCACTAATAGTCTTTGGTGGTCATATGTCCCTAATTAAATAAAACCAAATGTATAACCTGGTGTGATAGGTATGATCATGATAACTAGTTGTTTTTATTGTCCTTTGCTTTCAAATATAACCTTTCTAAGATAGCTGCTTCTAGCCCACAAATGATAGCCCTATGCACATCATTCTAATTCTTTTCTAAAAAGGTTGTGATATTAAATCGTAGAAGGGTTTCACCTAGTCAGGGTTGATAAGTCCTTCCAAGATTCAAGAATACCATAAGGGCTTGCAATTTTCTGAAGAGTTCTGAGGCTGCAAAGTAGCAAATTTCTGTAACATATCTGATGACAGTCCGATCCTTCACTGGATAATTCATGCCACAAAAAGATTTCACTAAAGAAGGCAATCTTTGATATGCAGAAGTTTGTTTCATGTCTTTATCTGGCTAAAATAGTCACTTTTCTATCCACCCTTTCAAAATGTTCAGCCAAGTCATTGTCAGTAAAATATGTCATCAGATTATGACAGCACATTGGGTTTGTCTTGTAAGATTTCAATTATTGTCATTGGGCATAACCTGGTCTGTTTTTAGACCCTTATGGTCATTTCGTATACACATATTAAATACCACCATCAGGTATTGTGATTATGGTGTTAAGCTATGCTCTGAAACCATTAGTGATGCCAGAAGGCATCTTGTGTTTTTCCTGTACTAGATTTGGTATTAGTCAAATACTGGGATATTTTTCACTGTTGGTCTACATGTATAAGAATTTAAATTTCTATACACCTGTGTGCTATGGTAGATATTGTCTGGTTTAACGAGCAGAACGAGAGGAATGTTTATGGTTGAGTGATGAAGCATTATTACTCCCTGGTATTGCAAATGTGTCAGGATTACATTTATACTTCCCTCACCTTTGGCTTAAATTTGGCTTCAATGGAGAAATGACCTGCATCTGTGACTCCCTCTGAAGAGGAATCACATCTGGGACAGAGTCTTTATCTCACATCAGCGGATTTCTTTAAAATGTTGGAGCTTGTAAAGCCGTCTTTCATCCATTTGTCCCCGAGATCATCAGGAGCTAAGGAAGAGAATGTTTCCAGTATTACATAGTATCCCTTGTAAAAGAAGGATGCCAATCATCCTCCACTAGGATGATATAATAGGTGTCTGTCAAGTGTAACCAGTAAACTACATTTATATTGTGCGATACGTCACTTTCAATTTGCATTTCTATATTTGGAACCCTATCGGGGGAGTTTGCATGACCATACGGTGCTTCTATCTGAATATGTCCATCAGTGGGAGCCATGTATGATTAGTTGCCCCTGCCCACTGCTGTAGAAGGACTTTCATTCTCAGATGCACATTTGTTGTTTTTTGTTGAACAAACCTGCAACTTTCCTTCTTTCGTACATGCTGAGATCCTGAGAGTCTCCCTTTTCAGCTTTCTTGCCTGTTCTACGATACTCAGTTTGACTGCTCCATTTAGCTTCAGAATATTTCCCTGAATTCTTACTCTCCCCAGAGTCCTCAGAAATATGGCTCAGTATACATCTGCCTATCAATTTATTTATTTGATCAAAGTCCATGAAATTATAACCACCCTTACTGGATTCCTGCTTTTGGCAAGATTTGCTCTGTATTTTCTGTTTAGCCTTCACTCTCTCTTTTTCCATCGGAAGGTGTTTTTAATGTTTGTGTTCCATCTGTCTCAGCCTTAGGCTTTAGATACTGTTTTAAGGACAAATAGCTAAGATGTCTGTACCTGTTGAGGTATATATTTCCAAAATAATTTTAGGGAACTCCTTTTCCTGATCAGATAGCAAGCCAATAGCAATACGATAGCAAGAAGCTGTCATATAACCAACAATGCTGCTCTGCCCAAAATGTTCCTGAGAATGATCTAGGAGACCACATTGAAAATATCCATCAATTTAATACCCAAATCAACCACCTGAATAGCCCCGTGTTAATTTTGTGTTTGTTTTAGAACTTCTGGTAATAACATGATAGACAGTGCACCATGTGTAATCGTAAATATGTTAGCAAATATTCTTCCCCAAGTACCACAGTCTTCAAAGGGTGGAACCATTCCCAAGGGAAGACATATATGCAATATTCTACATTTGTCTTAGGACCCTGTATGAGGATGGACTCCTAATTGATTAGCCTTACAAGCATTCCAAAATGGGGTTTTGTTCACTTAGCAGGCACTTTGCCCTTTACTGCATTCACTGGGGCAGATTTATGTTGTGAATGCGCCACGTTTGCGTCACGCAACTGTGGCGTAAACGTGGCGCATCCCTACGATCGATTTACAACGTGACGCATCTAGGCAGATGCGTCACGTTGTAAAGCCCTGCGCCGCTTGTGGGCGTTCCGGCGCAGGGTGGGCGTTCCGGGGCAGGTGCGCCTCGCAAAAGTGGCTGAGTGAAATGTATAAGATTTCACTCAGTCACTTGTAGGCCAATGCTGCGTCAAAACCCTGCGCCTGCTTGAAGCAGGCGTAAGGCCTGACGCAGCATTGGTCAGATAGGGCACCCCCGAGCCTTGCTGGAGCTGTGTCGCGCTTGCGACACAACTCCAGCAATGCGTCACTTTTACGGCACAGATGCGTGACGCATCTGTGCCGTTTTTGCCCCATGGTGCGCCGCATTGTAAATGCGGCGCACCATGGGTGGCGGAGCTGCAGCGCACGATAATCATAAATCTGCCCCCAAGTCTTTAGGCTTATTGTCTGTGTTGGAGGTCAATGTGCAACTACTAACATCCCATGTGAGTCCCCATCATGTGCAATACATGCTGTCTAATTCATCACTTTACAATCATTAATTCTTACATCAGTCCTCTTATTTGATTCGCATAACAAATTTTCATTATAGGAGTGTGGTGTGCATTCTGTTAATAATAGCACGTAGATCCTAAAAGTCTTAATGGACCCATTCTACTTGTCTCTACTACATGTAGCAATTCCACATTAAACAATAAAGCATACTCCAAATAAAATATGGGGATCTTCTGACTTTCATATGGTATGTATTGTGCAGTAGAGGGTACTTGCTTATACGTGGCTTCATGCGCCTTAGCAGCCTCAACCAGTGCAAATTGTATCCATGAGTAAATTATTTCAAAAGAATAAACTGGACTCACAGTGACTACCATAGAAAGTTGAATCCCGGTAGCAGTTAACCCTTGTGATAAATTGGTGGACCGCTCACATTCATCCTCATCTGTACAGTCACTTCGACCATTTCAACAGATTCAGAATGCAATTCAGAGTTCAATCGAATTTTGGGGCAATTGTTTTAATAGTTAACCAGTTACAAATACTCCATTAGAACACCTATCTGAACTGAGGACGGCAACACTAATATTACAATGGTCATCTGCCTGCTAATAGTAATTGGCAAGTATTTTTGTGTGGTCCAAAAGGGTACACAACTCATTTGATTCCTCTTGGACTTTAGGTAAGTGCAGGTATGCATCAACTTGCCACTTGAGCAGAAGGCACAGACGAATTGGAACCCAAGCATCTCCCTCGACTACGAATGTGCATTGGGCTTTTACCAACCTGCCAGAGATGCTCAGGCATTCTGATGTATTGTTGTTGATTCTGCCACCTTTTCACTTCCAGTGTTCATACATAAAAATCTACAGATATTTTAAAGACTTTATTTTAAACCAATTTTAGTGCCAAATAAATGTTTCAAGATAATTTCAGAAATCAATAATATTGTAGCTAAAGTCAAAGCACAGAATGCGAATATTTTGAAAGTAAACAGCATATTTACAAAGATATGACCCTCTTCAGCTCACTACCGCTGCTAGCATACTTGTAGCTGCCTAGTGCCAACGCAGCCACCCATGGACCTTGCTGCAAAGGTGCCTGTGTTACAGACAGGATTATTTTCATGCAGGAACACATACCTATCTGCACAAAACAAAAGAGGCACTTTCCTCTTTCTTTGGGAGATACAGAGTGCATCACCCATAGAAAGAGGAAGTAACGAGGAGAAATTAGCAGATTTAACCCTCCCCTGCTGATGACGGAACTGCTCTGTCATCAGCCACGGTCACGCTGTGCTGATGACGGAGCGGTTCCGTCACGGCCGGCTCGGCACGCCTGCGCAGTGCGGATTCCGCGCCTGCTCTGAGCATTCTATTGAGCGGGCGGGGCCGTGACGGAACCGCTCCGTCATGAGCACAGCGCAACCGACGCTGGTGACGGAGCGGTTCCGTCACCAGCATGCGCCCGCCGCTCGGCCGCCTTCCCCCCTTAGCACTGCAGCGGAATAGCCGCCGCAGTGAAGGGGTTAAAGCCCTCCTGTTTTAGGAAGGCATTTGGACAAGCTGTGTGTGGGGAATAATAGCGTGAAAAGGATCCTGAACCTTCTATTCATGTTACAGCGCTTCGAGACCTCCCGGTGATTGGCGCCCTATAAATAAACTATAACATAACATTTCTCATTGTTACACCTCTCTGTGGTAGGTGTACCAATTCCGAGCACTTCCAGCTTTACAAACCTTAGTAAATCCAGAATTGCATAAAATCCATGGGTGAATGCAGGAAATCGCACATGCTTCACCTATGGAGTGCCTACTACTAAGAAATGTAACGCAACAAAGCACAAGCACTGTGTTACATTGCTTCACAGAGCCATGCAAGGCAATGCAAATCCGGTCTTGCGTGACTTTGCAAATCGCACTTAAGCCTTTGAGTTTCTCTACCGCACCTTGCTCAATAAATCTGGGCTCAAATCTCTAAGCATCAAATGTTTTGCCTTAATGAAGGTTTAGTATTATATTATCAATGCGAAAATCATCTAGTTTCCCAGTGCTTGGGGCTATCTGCAAAATGAGACCACATTTTACCTTTTTGAAAGTACACACTTTGCCTTGGTTGGGCTCTGGTGGAGGCACCCTGCTCTGCTTTCTGGAATATCTTCGAATGCCAAAGCTCTCTTATGGAGAGGGCATTCAACAGCCATTGTATACCCTTTAAACTATTTAGTTTGAGCAAAACAAATCTTGTGATCATGATGGCAGGTGGGAAATATAACATGATAATTCTCTTGTATACTCATCCTAAAAGCTAAAACTATTATGCTTTTTCCTATGCACTACATATTCAATATGTATATAAGTGCATACATAAATTGACCAGAAGCATTATATAGAGCAATACGATGAGCTTAAATCACTTTGTTATACAGTAATGAAAATAAATATATTTTCTATTTCAAATAAATAAAAACGTATGTGGGGGCGGAGCTTGCCTGGCTCTAAGATGGCCTTAATGAAGTAGAGCTCAAACAACCCGACTGCCAATAGCACTCACAGCGATAAATGATATTGAATAAGCAAGGCATAGCACCACAGACTGCCCGATTTCAGGAATTTGCCCCCGAAACCCGGAGCAGAGCAGCCATGGTTTGAGAACACGTCATCGGTACGGAGACGCAGCCGAGGTCAACATGGCAGCAGAGATGAAGACCCCGGCGCCGTACGCGTATCGCAGCACAGAACTGAAATGAGCAGTAGTACCCAGAGAGGTGAGATGGAGGAAACCGTTCCTCAGCCGAACTCCAAAACCGGTATACCTCCAGCAAGATCACAGGACAAGGGAACCGCGCGCACAACAGGTACGACGGCGCGTTACGGCTACATAGGTGGCCTCATGCAGACAACTGGAGAAATTGAACTGAGAGGCGCAATGAGATGATAGAGAGCATGCTCTAACCAAGCTTACATTAAGCAGCATTAACTGAGACCCCCTACTACTGTTAACACGAGTGGCATTGGGGGCACAGAATGAAGGGAGGAGTTCACACCTGGCCACACAAGATAGAGTCTACATAAGCTGAATGCACGTGGGGAGAACACGAGCAGATACGACGGGCAGTGCTTCAGCTCTGGTAGGAAAACCAGGGACACGAGAGCTCTAACATACAAGATAGAAGTCAGCATTAAGTTAGAGCGCAGAGGCAGAACACAATCAATGGCAACATATGGCGTTGAACCCCACAGATCTTGTACAGCCATTAATGTTGAACAGGGGGGGCAACCACACACAGTCTGAAGAAAACACGCAACGAAGAACGGTGAGGCAATAAAGAAAGCGCATCAGACCCATTTAAGCAACGTTTACTGAGGGGCCCAGAAGAGCGCTAGGCACATCACAACACATAAAGAAGATGCCAATGATAAGGAGAGAAAGGAGGTGGTAGCGTACCCCAACCCACATAAGTTGAAGGCACATCGGAGAGACAAGTGCAAACAGGCTGAGTGGCGACTCAGTCCAGGGGACCACCATGAGGCACGAGTACCTTCAGCACTAAGGTAGGGGCTGCTCAAAGAAAAAGCATGGGATAGAATACAACCAATGATGGTAAATGGCATTGCATGCAACAGCACCAAGTGGACAATGACATAAGCAGCTCACTAATGCTGGGCAGGAGAGAGAGCACAAAGCTTACCACCCACTTCTCTAGGAGTGAGACGAGCAGAATGGATACCACAGCTCCTGACTACGAGCAAACAAGCTGGGAGGACAGGTCTTAGAGTGTCCAGTGCACTACAACCCAGAGACTTTTGGTTGTGCTTTAACCCCCCCTGAAAGCCAGAGTGGGAAGTATGAGGGTACACATGAAAGCACTCCAACTGAGATACAACACACAGTAAACATACCAATAAGTCACCATGCGGAAGACAGACAAAACAGCCTAAACTTCAATTTGAAGTGCGAAAGACCGCCAGATCCAAAGAACCTGGTCAACAACACAGAACCAGAAATGGACGCTGTAGACCAAACTGGATACAGATCTAAAACAGATCCTCACAGCCATGCCACGTAGTCTAACAAATGTCGATGGCAAAATAGACGCCTTGACTTTCGGAATGGACAGGATGACAGAGAGACTCAACAAGAACAAGGAGAGGCTTGACATGGTGGAGGTACGAGAGTCAGATGCAGAAGATGTCATATCGGCGGACTAGGCTGAACAAAAAAAGATGGCATAAGCACTACAGGTCCTAAAAACCAAAACTGAGGATTTGGAAGCACGTTCCAGGAGAAACAACCTATGCATAGTAGGAGTCACGGAGTCGACCCGCATAGATAATATGGAACTATTTGTTGAGAATCTCTTGGCTACCATCCTTGGTAGAGACACGTTCACCGAAATGTTTGTGGTGGAGCGAGCACATCGTTCATTGTCCCCAGACCGGTCCCATGAACAGTCCCCCACTCCCCATAGTCGCACAGGTCCTTAACTACCGGGACCAGGATGCAGCACTTCGCAAAGCACTGGAACTACAAACATTGAATCATGAGGGGATAGAACTGTCCCTGTAATCGGATTTCACACAACAAGTGCAGGAGGCATGACGACTATATGTCCTGGCTAAGAGAAAGCTCCGCGAGCTCCAACTACAATACAATATGCTGTACCCAGCCAAACTGCAAGTCGAAGTGGAAGGAAAGGTAAACTATTTCCCAGTCCCTAAACAAGTGTTCCGCTTTCTCAAACAAAGGGGAGGAACTGGATGCAAACTAAATTCACCATGTGGGCATCATGAAGAAACTGAAACAATGCCAGAAGAGGAAGAATAATAGAAGCAACAGCAAATTGCACAAACAGGCGGTTATATTTATCACTGACAAGAGAGCCAAAAGAGGAGAAACAGAAGTGAAGCAGAGATATGGACTGTTTACAAAGACATAGAGGTAGAACACCGATTGGGATGCACATGGTTACAGTGCTAGAAGTGGACAACTAGGAAAGGCTATTCACAACATACAATGTGACTCGCCTCAGGACTTAAAATACAAGAGCTCTGCAGACGGTTTACCAGGGTGGGGGCTCACGTAAAGAGCCACATGCAGAGACATAAGGGGACAAACAGGAGGAAATACGAGGGCTTACGTCACTCCATGGGCAACTTTGTCCATATGCCTGCACATAAACAGAATAACTGTGGGAGGCATGTCATAAACAATAAGGCACTAGGCGGTCAGTGTTTCTGGGACAGCAGAGAACATCCACCCCCATGTGTGCTCCACTAAAACAAATTACAGATTGGGATTATTTTCTGGGAAGGGGGGGAGTCAAGACAGGAGCGAATACTTATCGCTATGCAAAGTTAAGAGGCATATAGTGTGGGAGGGGGGAGATGGGGATGAAAAGGTATTGTTAAAGTTGAGAAAAAATTAAACACATGGCACAACACAAAATGACAATTTCACATTAAATATGGAACAGAGATTGCATGAGTAGCACAGAGACACCGCATATAAAGTTTATCACATGGAACGTGCGTTGTCCTAACGATCACAGGAAACTCAGGAAAGTAGTAGCATACTTAAAAAGACATAAAGTAGATATAGCCATCCTACAGGAAACACACTTAATGCCTGATGCGACGATATTGATAAGACAGCGGATCCTGGGATATTATCACACTGCAGGATTCACATACATGCACAAGGGGTCCTCAAATGGACAGATAGTAAATCAGGGATAGATTTGACAAATATACAAGTCAGCACGGAGGAACAATATGTTATAGCCACATTCTGAAAAGAAGATTTAGAGGCAGAGGTGGCAGGGTTATATGGTCCCAATAACGATGACTTGCACTTTTATCATAACCTCAGTAATCGTTTACTACAAAGAGGTAGCCTGCCATAAGTTTGGGTTGGAGATTTTAATTGTATATTGGACCCCAGCTTAGATAGGTCACAATTCCCTCCCCGCATTCATTGGCCGCTGCTAAGGCACTACAGGACATAACGAGTTGTACAGGCCTGGTAGATATATGGCAACATCAGAACGCGGACGAGGGGGGGTACACACATTACTCATTGGCATATGACACGCATACGCGTATGGATTACTGGCTCATATAAAAAAGCCTCATAACTAGGGTGGCAAAGTGTAAACCACTCCCACGCACCTAATCAGACCACTCCCCAGTGATCTTAAATTTTACACTGCAACCGCTTCAGATAGTACCATTCACCTGGAGGTTCCGCCCTTACTCCCTGTTGGACCCTGTCTTTAAGGCAGTAATGACACAGACAATAGAAGAATATTTCAACAATAATATCGTCACGGTGGATAACTTCAGCACAGTATAGGAAGCCTTTATGTTGTACATCAAGTTTAACTTATATCTGAAACCCTACGCCGCGGTCAGTAACAAGCTGAGTTACTTCAAGTGTCAGGGAATGCACCCTGCATCCAGACAACTCACTCCTCATTCTAGCCCTCCACTTTCCCACTCACCCTGCACTCACAGTGATCACAATGCACTGACACTAATCACCATGCACTCACACCATTCACCTGCTCACCCTGCACTCACAGTCATCACTCTGCGCTCTCAATACACTTGTGCTGTGCACTCTGTACCTCAAAATGCAAAAGAACATTTTGATGGACAGAATGCAGAACAATGTCATTCATTCACCCCAGTACAGAGATCTGGGCCTAAATCCATTGTTTTTCCATTGGTGGTCATGCTTACTAAACATGCAGGGGTCCTAAAGTCCCTCAGAAATAGGTTAACGTACCTGGAGAAAGTCATACTGTACGAAGAAATGGCAGAGACAGGGATTATGCCCCTATTGATGCGTTAAGCATTAATAATCATGCAAAGACCCGGAGAACTGCCCCTCATATCAACTGTTGTCACTACTAAATGTCGAATCTAAAATATATGCGAAAGTGCTGGCCAACAGGCTTGCTCCCATTTTTACCAGGAGTGGTCAGCACTGAACAGGCAGGATTTGTTCTGGGCCGAACATTGACGAATAATTTACGGACACTATTTGGCACCATACAATATATTGAGCTGAAGATGAAGGCGGCAGCGGTATTTTTAGATGTGGAAAAGGCTGTCTTGGTGAAGTGGGGCTTCCTAAAGGCCCTTTTAGGTAGAATCGGGGTAGGTGAAATATACCTCAAACTTATACAGATTCTGTATAACGAGCCAACTGCAAAGTGAGAGTGGGGAACATGATCACGCCACCTATAGAAATCACAAGAGTCACCAGGCAGGGATGCCCTCTTTCACCCATGCTTACGCCCAAGTAGCTGAACCTCTGGCTTGCATCTTGAGGGAAAACCACGGCCATAGAGGAATACATGTTCCTGGCTATAGACTTATAATCTCGGCATACACCAATGATACATTATTATACATTCACGACCCAGAACTGAATCTCTCCCCAGTATTGAGAGAGGTAGTCCGCTTTGGGAGTTTCTCTGGACTTCAGATTAATTGGGATAAGTTCATCATCTTCCCACTCTCCCCATTACAGCGCAGATAGCATTGGAATTCCCTCTTCGCTGGTCAGAAGAACAGGTCAGATACCTTGACATACAAAAACATATAAATCCAGTGCAGGTAGTTAGGGAAAACTATGGTAAAGCAATCCATAAATTGGAGGATAGATCAAACTCCCTTTATTCATGATGGGGTGCATAGTGATCATGAAGATGGTTGTACTCCCTAGATTTCTGTTCCTGTTCCAGAATATCCCAATAATATTGTCACGAGCATATTTTGATAACTTAAAGTCTATATTACTGTGTTTGATCTGGGCAGGTAAACAACCCAGGGTGCAGTGGAAGATACTGGTATTACCATATGACATGGGAAGCCTTAACACCCCTTATCCAGAATTATACTATGGAGCCGTACAAGGGGCTCCGACGCTCTATTGGCTGGATGACAAGCACACAGTACCGCAGATACATATCGAAAGAGATGCAGCCACCCCCACACGCTCCCCAGAACACTATTCTGCAACCCTGCAAGGAGTCCTAGACTCACTGAACTCAACAATAAATGCCTGGAAACTAATACTAGAATAAACTCGGGCTCCTTTCTATACTTCCCCATATGGAGGTAGAATGGTGCACTTGGTTCCGAATAAGTCAGGAAAGAGGGGCAGTGAAGGCATTGAAAACTCTGGGAATTACTGAAATGGGGGACCTCTTTGAAAATGAAATGGTGAAGGAATGGGAATCCTATCAAGATGTCACATATGCACTAAAACCCATAACACAGTTCCAGTACTTTAGAGTGAGGCATGCTTTAAGGAAAATACTAGAAGGATATGCAGGAGTCACCAGATATCCCTGAACTAACAGCCCTAATACAGGCAGATTCCCCTTTAGGGCTAATAATGAAAATATATGCATCAGTACATGAAGCGCGCAGACCAAATATCCCAAAAGCGAGACTAGAATGGCAGAGAGATTTGGACAGAGCAATAGATGATAAATAAAACATCAAAAGCCCTGAAGAAGTCTCTTAGTGAGATTAAACACGTTGGCTATGGCTATGATGAATTCATCTATGGAAGAAGTTTCTGTTCTGTGATCAATAAAAGAAACATTTTTGGAACAAGAAACACATCTACCGAATTCGGATATCTTCTTTCCTTATGTGCATATTACCTGTATGAAGAAAGTTTCTCTACAGTTGAATGTGATATAAAATTCTACTAATATTGTCTTTGGAGTGCAGAAACTGTCTTTGATGTTTTAGTATTTGTCAGATTTTTTTCTTACTCTTGGGGAGTGGAGAGGGAAGCACTCCCTGGTTTCGTGCATCTAGAACTAAATTAGGGGACACTTTTCATGTGTTAGGTGCGGATTTTATAAGCCCCTGCCCTCTGCCCTTTTGTGTATTCCAATAGATGATAAATATTGGCAACACTGCTGCTCTTTGACCCGACCAGTGTCACTGAATGGCAGGCATAGGCGAATTAATTTTAAATACATGAACATTCTACATCCTGGAGAGACTTTTTAGATACTGGCTCAGTAACACAAAGGAATGTGCATGATGCCACACAAATGCTGCTGATTTCATGCATGTGCCATAGCACTGCCCGGAGATTGCTAGATTCTGGGAAAAGGTTTTCTCCAAACTGAACTCCATTGTTGGCACCACGCTTGAGATGGATCCAATGCTTGCACTACTAGGGTATGACAAGGTACCCAACACTGGCAATAGAAAACTGGTGGCAATCGGGCTCTGTTACTAGCTAATTGCTGAGTGACAATAAGGTGGGCATAAGGATCCGCTCCCACAATAAAGGAATGGCAGTCAGACATGGTGTATTGCAGCCATTGTTTCCTGTAAGATGAGCATGCGTACTTCTGTATTCCAGAGTGTTCAGTGTTGTGTGTGAAGCGCGCACACACAGCACATCCTGGGAGTATTTATTTTAAATGCAGCCCATGACGGACACTGTGATTAACATAAATACTTTCAAAAGGCCCACAATCAGCCCCGCAGCTGTGCTGCATTAAGAAAAGAAATGCAGCAAGTTTATAAGCACTGTGTGTGCTTTCTGATGATCCTGGATCCTGAAAGCACAAGTTGTGCTTTTAAACTTGCTGCAATGTCACTATGGCTAAAAGCCCCCCGCTTGACCCTCCCCGCCCCCCCTGTTGTGTGTCTCAGCCCGGGCTGCTGCAGCTCTAGCTGGGCAGTGCCGGAGCACGCCTGAGTTTTTCACAGGTATTTAAAGACCATTTTTATATTTGCATACCTTTGTAAACTGATTACTGAGGCTTAGTTGTTTTTTAAAGCTCCAGTACCCACTGGTCCCCCACCCTGCATATTCATTACATTTGTATTTTACATTTACTGCCATAGTGTGAGAATGCGTTTCATGAAAAGGAATTTAAAATAGGGTTGCCAAAAGAAAAAGGCCACTTCTGTGTTGTTTAAGAGCCTGCAAAGGCCTCGCCTTGACACTAAATAAGGTTGTAAAAAAGTATGTATCAATTTGTAATGTGACTTTTCTGTCTTTGCCAGCGCCCAATTCGAACAGTCTAGCGGGAACTGCCAGGGCAGGTCCTCCCTGGACTGGAAACAAGCATCCTAGGACCGGTTTCGGGCTTTCAGCCCTCATCCACCAGGATAGCTTGACTCCCTTGACTCCCTTGACTGATCTCACCCTGCCGTCGTACGAGCACACTACTAACCTTGCACTCATGTGATACTTCACTCACCAATCCCCCTCACTGTTCAATCTGCAATCTCACTCAAACAAGCCCATCACTAACCATGCATTTATTCATCCCACTCTGCACTTACATCCGCACCCAAATTTTTATGGTCACCTAACTCACCCTGCAGTTACTTCTCGTACTCTACTCTCACACTGTCATATCGTTCACCATGCACTCACAAGGGCACTCCTGCCACCCACACAGCACAGAGGGTTATGTGCCTGCTACAAAGAACGTTTACCATACAGATCACAGAACTGAGAGTGAGTAAACTATGAGCAGCGCTATTAAAAAATTAAATGTTTGTCAGAAAGGTGCTATAGAGAGAAGAGGTGCATTGTTGGTGAGTGGTAGTGGTAGTGAGGGAATTCATAGAGAAGGAGGAAATGTGGGAAGGGCCACAAAAAAGATTGTTGAACCGGGTGCAACCAGTGCCAGTGCCAGTCCTAGCCTGAAGTGTTAGTCCCCTCCCCGAAGTTAGGGTCTAGTTGCTCCCCTGATCACAGCGTCCGTCATGGGCTGCATTTAACATAAATTCTATGAATAGACAAACCATAAGCCCCGCATTTAAAAAAGAAATGCAGCAGGTTTTATATAGGGCAAACTCAATCCAAAAGTATTGGAGCGATTCACATGATTTATTTATTTGTATACATTGGGAGATTAACTGTTTGCCGAGAATCACAGAATGTTAATGTGACCCGAGACTCAAAAACCATCTCCTAAATCAATAGCTCAAGCATTAAGCCACAACCTCTACCACAAGTGTTGAGGCATTTTCAATATTATATACAACTTTATGCAACAAACAACCATTGACAAACAACATTTGAAAGTGGTGAGGTGTAGAAAAATTGTCGTACTTCACTGCAGCGAGCAAGCATAAAGAGCGAGCCTGAACCACCTATGGGGAGTTTGGGGGGGTTCTCCCCCTGAGAAAAGTTTGAAAAAAGGTTGGGCACATGGTGAATTTTCAAGCAAACCAGAGCATGTGAAGAACAGCTCACTCAATGCTACTGTTTAGAGCTGTGGGAGTTAAGAAACCTTATAGAAGTTTGACACATATTGAGAATGCTCTGAAAATATGGAACTAAAATGAACAACAAAATAAACTGCAATTTACTGGTATCGCAGTAGCACAACTATTCTTAATCATACTGGATAGAACCACAAGCTAACATATACAATACCATGATTGACAGGGTGATGAATTTACTCGGACACTAGCGCTTAAGGAATGTAGGTCACCATTTTATCATACAATGGAAATTGCTTCCTTGTATTTCTAAACTTTGTTAGCAGCAACCTGGTTTTAACATTCAACTGCTTTGCATAACTTTCTGTGACGTATCTTATGCAGTATAATCACTGAAGCATTGCCTTTTTATTTAATGCGTGGCATGGATATTGACTTGGCATGAACACGGAGGCTTGGCAGTCTAGTGACTAACATTATTAGGCAGAGGGATGTACTACTCGCACTGTCTCTTCGAGTTACCTGATTCCACTGTACTTTAGCTGAGCACATACTGGCCAGCTAATGACTGATCATGATATCACTACACCGGACAACAGCATTGCCGACTAAATAATTAAAAATATCAAAAAACTAATTTTCTAATCGCGACATCATTCTTTTCACTTGTGGATTACACTTTAACTACCAAAATGAGAGGCATTCTCCGATCAACCTTGAGAAACAAACACCAAACTTGATAAACCGCACTCTCCTACATCGGAAAGCTTAAAAAAGACGAACCACGTTACAGGTCATTTTGCAACTGGACAAGAACTGAAGCAAATCGATTGATTGTCCTGTTTGCTCTCAAATTAAGAATACAGAAACCAGAGTTGCTCCAAACATATGCACACCGCTGTGACATATGGACTAATGAAATGATATACTGTTTTTAAAGAGTATTCTCATGTAGTATGTGTATATGAGGAATACACACCAGGAAATGAGCATATGAAAAATTGTACTGATATGTTTACTGTTTTTTGGACTACAGTATTACTGGAGAAAAAATATTGGATGAAGTGTTATATTGTATTTTTGCCGTGTTTTATTTGTAAATGTATAATACATATGTGCTTATTTTATTTCTGTAATGTGTTTATGAAAAATCGTGGCTACAGACAGTGTGAAGCAGTTACATCAATATGGTGATTTTTAAATGTACATCAAATTAAAACCTTCCCTGCTTATGACGGAACTACGCACAGGCGGGGAATTAATGCTGTGTGGGCAGAGTGGCCTCGCATGACGGAACCACTCCGTCATGAGCACACGCTGTCCGTGGCTCATGACGGCTTGTACCTATAAAATGTCTCTGCACTGTGGTATGACAGTGCAAAGACATTTTATAGGTACAAGCCGTCATGAGCCACGGACAGCTTGTGCTCATGACGGAGTGGTTCCGTCATGCGGCGGCCGCTCTGCCCACGCAGCATTAATTCCCCGCATGTGCGGGCAAATTAATGAGCGGGCGGGACCGTGATTGAACCACGCCGTCATGAGCACCTGCCGCACGTGGCTCATTACGGCGTGGTTCCGTCTCAAGCATAGCAGCGCCACGCTTGCCCCCACCCCCCAGCGCCACGGCCAAATTCGCGCCACGGCCAAGGTGTTAAATGCAACCTAAAGCGGGTTCTGTTGTTTGCATTGTGTAGAATAAAGAATTTTAATCTACTTAGACGTGTTATGACACCTAATGCTTGAGTGCAATTTTTGGTTCAGTGCAAACTAATGAAAATATTATAACTATAATTTATAGTGAATTTTGACACAGAAGGGAATTTCCTTTTTTTAATAAGCAAATTAAGGAGCCAGTATGTTTACTCCATACTGGCTGTTTTTTTACTGCCCATGCCAAATTTTTCAAATGTGAACGATAGTACCTTTTCTACAGAGCGCAATACCGCCATTTTAACTTTTACATGCGCTTCAAATTGAAGATATCGTAATTATTATTGGAGTTAATGACACTTAATTTGAAAGACGTGACTGCAGCAAGACGTTTAACTCGCCGGGCTATTCTGCCAGCATGAGGGAAAACCAGCTTGATCGAGGATTATTTCACAACTAAAAAATGTAACAGTAATTTCAATCCACCTTTTTGCTTATACAAGTAAGTTCGACGATCAACAAAAACGATCTGCCTGTGCTGCTTACTAAACATGAAGCAAAACGTCTTCAAAATAAATAGGGTTCCAAGTTTCTGCACACCTGCAAAAGTTCAACTGGTACAGCTGCCACAAAAACAAACTATTGGTACATTAACCATTGCCAAAGACAGTTCAAAAGGTAGGGGAAATACATTACAACACAATAATGATTTATTGGCATACTTGTGGATTGACACATGTTTCAAAAGCTTCACAGATTCGAATGGTTGTCACAATTTTACACGAGGATCCAGTCATGGCATGCAAAACGGGAGGGTGGGTTCATGCGGAGGGGGAGAGAAGTGGCCACTGGGACAGCAATATTTATATAAAATAAAAAACTTACCTTCCTCCAGTTCCGCAACCACATTACGCGCCACCGCCTCAGCTCCTGCTGCTCCTGGTGCGTTTTAGGCAGCCTTCCTTCTCCTGCTCCCCTAAGCCAATCACAACGCTGCAATGGCAGCGTTGTGATTGGTGAGGCGCGGCGGAGAGCGCCCCAGCCAGGCCATTTTCTCTATGTAGGCTTTATGCAGCAGCCTCCATAGAGAATAAGGGAGAGTTGTGTTATGTTAATTTGATTTATAGAGCGCAGCAGTTACCCTGAGGTGTCCTTATGCTATGCACTGCTGGTAAGTTAGCGGAGAGAATAATCAATGAGTTAACAGCCATGTCTTCAGTCCCTTTCTAAAGGAAAGGAGATCTGCAGCGTTCCTCAGGTGGAACGACAAGTCGTTCCAAGCCTTGGATGTGCATGTGATAAAACTCCTACCTACCCAACTGGCTTTTTTAAATGTAGGGATTTTTTTTTTGTCCTGTGGACCGAAGAGTCCTACAGGGAACATATCATTCAAGCCTTTGCCCCAAATGGTCAGGGTCTAATCCATTAAGGGCTTTGAAGGCTGTGCAAAGGGCCTTAAGACGAAACCTTTGTTTCACAGGAAGCCAGTGTAGCTGAATTTTGAGTGTGTCAGACAACAGCCTTGCTGCTGCATTTTGAGCTATCTGAAGCATGTTGATGTGCTGTTTTTGGGCGTTCAGATAGAGGCTGTTGCAGAAATCCAGCCGTGCCATAACAAGTACTGTGACCACCATCCTGAGGTTTCCTTCTGAAAGATAGTGCTTTATTTTCCTTATAATTCTCAGTGTTAGAAAACATGCAGACACCACGGAGCTTATATGATCACTACACGTGAGTCTGTTATCTACTGATACCCCTATGATTTTTGCTTTCAGTGTAGGGGTGGGGAAATTACCCAAGTCTGCTGGCCGCCAGTCTGGTGTCCATAAATGAGGGTTGTTTCCAAAAACGAAAACCTCGGTTTTGCTAGAATTTAATTTAATACAGTTAGTCGACATCCATCCTGCTATGGCCTTGCAGTCATGAAAGCATGCTCCTGTTTCTTTTTCCTCTCCATTTCCAAGGGATAACACTATTTGAGTGTCATCTGCATAGAGGTGAGCTGGAAACCAAAGGATCTTATCAGGCCAGCCAAGGATATCACATACACGTTAAAAAGTATTGGGCTTAATGAAGATCCCTGGGGAACCCTGCAAGGAAGGCAAAACGGCTTGGACTTATTAATGTCCAGGTCAACTGTTTGTGTTCTTTCAGATAGAAAGGATTGCAGGAGTTTCCAGGCAATACCTTGTACCCCTACATCAGCCAAACGGTCCGTCAGAACCTCATGATGGACCATGTCAAAGGCTGCTGACAGATCTAACATAATCAGTATGGCCTTACCTACACAGTCCAATTCCTCCCTTACTTCCTCTATAGATTTGATTAAGGCCAACTCCGTGCTATGTTCTGCTCTGAAACCATATTGAGATGGGTCAAATATATTGTTAGTTTGAAAAAATTTACTAAGCTGGATGTTCATAGCTATTTCTGTAATTTTTGCAGGAAGTGGAAGCCACGAGATTGACCGATAGCCACTAGGGTTTGTGGGATCCAAAGTTGTTTTTTTTAATAAGGGGAGGATAGAGGCCTTCTTCCAATCCTTTGGAAAAATCCCAGTAGTGAATATGTTATTGATCAGGGAGTTTAAGACGTATCCTATAACTTCTGGAATGGATTTCACAGCTGAAATCGGACATGGATCTGTAGGAGATCCTGATTGCATAGACTTCAAAAGTTTCGTTGTTTCCGATATTTCTAGAAGTGTAAGTTTATCTAGGACTGGTGCAGGGTTGGATCCGAACTGGACTTTTCCTGGTTACTGTGTCCTTTTGTCCTTCGGAACTGAGGTGAATGTGGAAAAGATGCATTCCACTTTTTGTTGGAAAAAGATAGCCAAATTTTCTCACAGTTCTGGGCTACTTGCACTGTTAGGAGGAGTAGGTGATGTAAGTTTTTTTACAGTTTTAAAACATTTTTAAGGGTTGGACTTAGCTTTGAGGATTTGATTAGAGAAGAAATGCTTTTTGGTTTCCAACAGTAGTTCCTTATAAAGTCTATTGCTTTTATACTCTTTCCTCCATGCCCGTTCTAATCTTTAACAAGCCAGTTTCTGAATTTTTAGCTTGTCTAAATACCAAGGGGCTTAGGTTTTGGCCCGTTTGGGGGTCCAATTTTTTATTCGGAACCAATTTCTTACAGGCTGCATCTATCCAGTCTGTGTAGGCGTTTACGGCCCCGTCCACCCCAAGGGGAAGAGGGAGTAGGGTTCTTTTCAAATTCTCATCTAGTTGTAAACCATCTAAGTCCTTCCATGCTCTTTTTTCCAACTTCTTTATGGGCTCAGGTTTGGATTTTTGGGCTATTGACTCCTTCAACTCGAATATAATGGTGCTATGATCTGACCAAACAAGAGGGAGTATAGTCGTACAGGACAGATTGGGATTGTTAGAGTATATCCCATCTAAAGAATGCCCTTTAAGATGTTTTGGACCTGCCACCAACTGCTTGAGTTCCCCAGCCTTCATTATACTATCCAAGATAATAGTATTCAGATCAGCTGGGGCCTCAAGGGAAAAACCGAAAGTCTATTAGTATCATAAATGATTCTGAGCAACGTCCATCTTCAAGTATGTTGCCTAATGACTTTAAGAAGCCACATCTAGGACCTGGCAAGTGATAGAGTAGTATCCCTTTGAAGATGTTGTAATGCTCAATGTTGATGCTGAAGGAAAGAGCCTCGCAGGAAGTAATGGAGGTGGAATGAAAGATAGACTTTAGTGAGTCATGATAGATGACCACTAGTCCACCTCATCTCCTAAGAGGTCTGTCCAAAGTATGGCAGAAGAATCCTGTAGGAGTGGCTTTTGCTGAATTGGGTCCTGAGGCTTGGTCTGCCCAGGACTCCATTATGAAGGGTATTTTAATGTTTTGTTCCTCTATGAGTAGCGCACATTCTGTGCTATATTTAATCAAAGACCTGGCATTCATGAGTATACAATTAAGTGGAGGTCTATCATCTTTTATATTCCCTCTGTCAGACTTTCTATGAGGGCCACAAGCAGGTTGATCAAGTATGATGGGCAAGTGAGAGCCACAGTTAGAACAGACCCCTGGTGAGCATTTACGCAACGACTCCAAGGCAAACAATGGGCAACTTGATGATCCCCTATCTGGCATCAGCCCCAGAAGTTCCTGTTTTGTATATGTCGTTGTTTCTGACATCACACATCCAGGGGGCTTTGCCCTGAGCCTGATCCGAGCGTGGACTGGCGCAGATGAGCTTGCCTTAAGCGCGGCCGCTGCATGTGTCCGCTGTGTGTCCGCCTGCCACTTAAATAGGCAGCGTGTGATGACTGGACCGCTAACCCTGCTGACCCTAAGATGGCCACCAGCTTGTGACAGCCACAAGTGAAAGCAATGTGCAAATCGGTAAGTTTGACCCCATAATAAAATGAGCAGCAGCGTTTGTTTAAAAATCAGGCAATGTAAAAGTGAGTTCTAAAAATGCAGGGACCGGTCGGGCATTGAACACAGCTCCAAACCAGCCAGGCAGCACAGCACGTCGGCGTGCCACGTAAATAGGCAGAGTGTGATGACTGGACCGCTAACCCTGCTAACCTCAATATGGCCATCCACTTGTGACAGCCACGAATGAAAGCAATGTGCAAATAGGTAAGTTTGACCCCACAATAAAATGAGCAGCAGCGTTTGTTTAAAAATCAGGCAAGGTGTGCATGACTGGTTTAGTCGGCCCTGGCGCCGACTAAAGAGTCAGTCGCCACAACAGTGGGCAAGCCACTACCCCCTGCCCTCGAGCAGGACCACCCACCCGACCTCCCCCAACAAGGCACTTCTGCTTCCTCGCAGTACGAGAAGAAGAAATATAAAATGGTAGTTTTACCATTTTATGTTTCTGCCTTCTCGCGGGAAAGCAGTGGGGCGTTGCCCCATGCCCCATTGAAGGAGCCACCACTGGTAATGTTACTTGTATTATATATCTGGATACAATGACAGAAGAAGCAACATATCAGTTGGGTGGCACACTATGCTAAGCACAGATTTCTAGCTTAATTGCTTGTAAGCCACGCCCTTAATTGCATCGGTCACACCCCTTTGAAAGACCGCCTAGTTTTTTAATCCCACTTAAAGCCCTGGTCTACACGCACATTCAGGTTCTTGACGCACATAGCCTTGACTGCAGCACACAGAAACCTTACTTTGCCACACACAGAGGAAAAAAATTAGAGCGAATATTGATTGCAACACACAGTCAGACGTATATTATGAATTATTGCCTCCTGCTAGCCGCTCCCCTAAAAATTACTGGTCTCCATTTCAGGCATACTTGGTGGGAAATGAGATGGGGGAAGCTGAAGGCGTGCAAGAAATAGAGAGACAACAAGAATGCGATAGCACCCCAGAGAAGACATAGGCTAGGCGGGAAGATCGACAAGAGAATGAATAGGTATCCAGACACCGCCAGAGGGGATACAAACAACAGGATCAGGTGTGCATAAGGGTAGGAGTACACTCAGAAAATAACAGGAGAGAAGTGTTGTATGTATGTGTACTTACCCCCTAAGTAATCCAACAATCCTGTAGCACATGGTTATATTTGATGTGATGTATTATTGTATGTGATGATATGACAACTGCCTAACAAATGTCATGTTGTAACATGGTTCGATGTGTTTTGTAAAATAAATTAAAATACATTTTCTAAAAAACTTACGTGGCCTGAGGCCTCAACAAGCAGCCAGCATTAACACGGAATAGTTGGGGACTCTAAAAGCCACATAAGACAACATATATGGCAAGCCAACATGAGCGATCTCTAACTTCTAAGAATTTACACCTAAGGCAACAAACCATGAGATGTGGACCTCATACAAATACTTTTGGGATGCCTCTTCAACTGCCAATCATCTTGCTATCAGTGCTGAGTGCATTGGTTTGGGAGGAGACTCACAAAAACCAGTGTATGCTCCATGAATCCAACCAATGGCCGAAGTCTCCAGGAAAGTGGTCGGCTGCACAAATCAAGTCACCCATTTTGGAATGCCTGGTTTATAATCAGCAATTAAAGAGGTTCAGGGATGATTACCTGATTAACTAACCTCCATGCTGCATGCACAAATTACATAAGGATTTTGAATTTTACGCACAAACCACCTGATGTATCACTATTTTCCCTATCCCCATCAATGTGAGATCTGGGCGTAATTGAAATTCAGAATGCATAATAGTCGGAAAATAGTACAATTTGACAAATGTTTATTTCACTCCTGTTTTCTTTCCCTTGAAAATGTATTTCCATGGAATATACTATACCCTCTTTGTGAAAATGTGTAATAGTGATTTAAATTCCTACACTTTCCGTAGCACTTGCACATGGATCATTCAAAAGTTAAGATATGCGCTGAGAATGAATTGTTTTTTTATTATAAATAACCTTAAACTTACCAATATGTCAAGTTCCGCTCATTTGTACTTCAATTCTATGACTAGTCTGTCTTGAAACACCCACTACTACTCATTTAGGAAGAACAAATGTGAAGTTACATCTTACTTTACATAAATATTGTATTTCTAAATAACACCTCTGCAAGCATGACCTATGCATTTCTGACTTTGAAACTTGTGACAATGTCACTTGCATGAATCACAACTCATTGCATGGATTAGCCATGATTATGCATTTAACAAGCATTGTGAATTGGGCACAATTTGTCCTCAAAATGCAGAGACTTGTAAATACGTCATCTGAGATAACATCTCAAGGCTTCAGTAATGTACCAGCTTTCAGTTTCTATGGAAACCACATATTTTTTTAGAGAGCATGATATTAAATGTTACACTCTTGAATCATTTTCTTTCTCATTTTACTTCGTGAAATCAAGTGCACTTTGATTTTTTACGTTGAGCAATTTTCAATTTAGCAATTCCATCACAAAGTAATGTTTTTGAATTTATGGAAACGTTCTTTCAGATAAGCCCATGTTTCCATTTAATAATTTGGAGCATACTTTACCTCTGTTTCTGCATCTGCTAAAGAAACTAGTAGAATGTCCCAAATATTTGACAATTGTAATAGATGTAAATAATGTTGATTTTTAGCTAATCGAGGGTAAGGCATGAAACTCTAGTTTTCTCAAGGAAGACTGAGGCAAGCATTGGAAAAGGCGATATTGCTGGTGTTGGCTCCCAGCCTGTTGGCTTTCTCTGTGTTTATTTTGCTTTGTCCAGGTTTTTCTAAACCTTTAAAGTTGGCGAAGCTGACAATTGGCTAAAAAGCAGAAATATCAAGCACAAACAATGGATTTCCCTCCACCATTCCATCACCATAGGGGGCACTAGCATTTTAGAATAAAACATTTTGGTACAAATTTCGCAACACAACTGGAACAGGATTCAGGTCCTCAGTTTTCATTGTCCGTGGGGGTATCAATGTATAAGCAGATATAGGCCCTCATTATGAGTTGGCCAATGCATTCTGATATATCTGGTGACTCCTGGTCCACCTTTTGTGATAAATATCAGCAGGCTAATCATGCCAACATTGGGGAAAATGGCCAGTAAATACCGGAGCATGCAGATTTTGGTGAGGTAAGTACCAAAATCAGGATGTTATCATCCAAAACCTGTGATAAACAGTAAGCATTGCACCTAATAATGATCATCTCCTGTTGGTGATGATTTTATGGGTTGCTGTGATTATCTCATTCAATAGTAGCTAATTCGTTAAAAAGGATCCTAATGTATTTAGAACCTTTTAGTCAGTGACCACTCAGATGTGAATGGCGGCGTGGAAGTGGCAACAATTCAACATATGAAACAAATGGTCAGGTTTCTTGCACTTCATACGTGTATTGTACAGTCTATCCCAGATAACATATTAGGATCTCAACAACCTAGGGGAAATTAGGGTGACATGCATTATTTGAGTTCTTTGTTCCAATAAGATGACTTAAACACCGTTGTTAAAGTTTGAGGCCCCATAGTGCATATAGGACCAGATGTATCACCGCATTTTCCCATCGCAAACAGGCTGATACGTTTTGACATGTATCAAGCAATATGAATTCGCAATATGGGTAATCGCAAGGTAGCTGCTGCTGCGAGAGCGCTTGCGCGTTTTTGCAGTAAAACTGCTGTTTTAAAAACGTTATATATTCTTTTTGTTTGTTTTGGTCATTTTGACCCTTTTTTAAATTGCCCCTTACCTGCACCATAAATTGTGCCCCTTCACCGCCGTTTTGGCGGGTCTGGTCCTGGGGTGGGTGCCTGGTTCGTTTTTGGCGGACATCTTGGAGTGGGGTGAGTGGAGTGAGGCTTTTCCAGCTGACAGCGCTTGAATGTGCATGTGACGCCTGGGAACACCTATTTAGGGCGAGTCCCTTCTGCTTTCAGCCCCTGACAAGGTAGCTGCTGCTGCGAGAGCGCTTGCGCGTTTTTGCAGTAAAACTGCTGTTTTAAAAACGTTATATATTCTTTTTGTTTGTTTTGGTCATTTTGACCCTTTTTTAAATTGCCCCTTACCTGCACCATAAATTGTGCCCCTTCACCGCCATTTTGGCGGGTCTGGTCCTGGGGTGGGTGCCTGGTTCATTTTTGGCGGACATCTTGGAGTGGGGTGAGTGGAGTGAGGCTTTTCCAGCTGACAGAGCTTGAATGTGCATGTGACGCCTGGGAACACCTATTTAAGGCTCCTCCCCTAGCGCAGCGGGATCGCGCAGCAGGCGTGTCCTCGCGTGGCCGGAGTCGTGCCAGAGTCCTGCCCGTCCGCGCTCGGTTGCGCTGGCTTCGCGGCGATACTTACATCAGGTGCATCTCTAACCATGCTTATGTATACCAGGGATAGGCTCCTGGCATTTAACACCTATCTGCCTCCCTGCGCCGAAGTCCGCGTTGACCCTTTGTGTGGCCCCCATCGCTGTGCTTGTGGCGGCTGGCTACTCGAAGCCCCTTCCTGTTTGGGGTCTTGTATAGTGCAGCCTGCCATAAGCAGTAAGGTCTCTCCGCGACATCTCACCATCTGGAATTTAAACGTCAGATCGGCGGTCAAGCATTATCAGGATATTGCTGATCTTGTGGACAATGGCCCCCCTGACATCTTTTGTCTGACAGAGACATGGCTGCAAGACACCGATTCTACGGTATTGAATCTGGCGTTCCCCGTTGAGTATTCCATCTACACGCTCAACCGCTCTTCGAGAGGGGGTGGCGTCCCTCTTGCTGTTAAATCGTGCTATTCTTGCGCCTGGAGTGTGCAGAACATCACGGGCTGCGAAAGCGCCCTGTTCAAGGTCGCGGTTACTCCGCCGTCCACCTGGTAGTTCAGTGGCATTTCGAGAGGCTCTTCCTGAGGCGGTTAGTTCACTAGCAATAGGGTCTGCCAATTTTTCTATCATTGGTGACTTGAATCTCCATTTTGACACTCCGTGTCTTTCTTCTGTGGGAGGGATGGTGGCGGACCTTGAGGCCCTTCAATTGTTCCAGCTGGTCTCGGACCCCACTCATAGTGGTGGCCACACTCTGGACCCCTTTTTTTCTAACTTAGAAGGGGTTACAGTGGCCCCCCCGTCCCCCGACCTGGTCAGACCACTCACTCGTGACCATCCACTGTCCTCTTGACGAAGCCCCACTTAAGGTGCCACTGCGAGCCATGCCCAGACGGCACTGGAGCAAATTAAAGGCGGAAGATCTCCACCGCCTTCTCACTGACGACCCACTGGGTGCAGTGGAGAACGTGGAGTCTGGTTATGACCATTTCTGCGGATGGGTAACCAGGGCCCTCGACTCCCTTATCCCGATGGTTTCCAGTAAGTGTGGCTCCCGCGCCCCCAGTCCCTGGTATGATGGCAATCTGAGGGCTCTGAAAAGTGTCTGCAGACGTGCAGAGAGAGACTGGAGGAAGAGGTACGACAGCAGCAAAAAAACCCTGTATATGGCTGCGGTCAAGTCTTATCACCGCGCGGTTTGTAGAACCCGGGCTGAATACTACGCTCTGGAGTTTCGCAATAGTGGGAATCCTGTTAAAACCATCTTTAAGGCCCTTAAAGACCTTGTGGCAAGGAAGCCGGCCGGTAACTCCATCAGCTCCAATATTCATTGTGAAGCGCTGGCGGCTTTCTTCCTGGAGAAGGTCCAGACCATATATAGGGCCTTCCCCTCCTCCACTGCTCAAACCAGTATGGGGCCTCCCATCCGGCTGGATCAGGTGGTGCTAGACTCTCTCCCCTCTCTCTCTTTGGAGTCTTACACGGCCTTGGCTCTCCGAGTTAAGTCGGGGTCGCCAGACGACCCGCTCAAGCCACCTATGTTCAGAGACCAGGTTTTTGCTCGCCCGGTTTGCGACTTAATCAACACGTCGCTAGCATCAGGCCAGGTGCCTTTGAAATGGAAGCATGCGGTAGTAATGCCCATTTTGAAAAAACCATCTCTCGACCCTACAAAATCGGAGAACTACCGCCCAATTTCGCTTCTCCCGTGGCCAGCCAAACTCGCGGAGGCGCATGTCAACACCGCCCTCACTGGTCATCTGTCGCGTGCCAACATTCTGGACGACACCCAGAATGGTTTTCGGGCTGGCCACAGTACGGAGACAGCACTGTTATCTATGGTCGAGCACCTTTGGGTAGTTCTGGATGCAGGTCAAACGGCGGCGCTTGTTTTGTTAGACCTTAGCGCCGCCTTTGACACGGTCTCCCATGACATTCTCCTGCAACGTCTTGAGGAGATAGGGGTGATCGGCACTGCACACCAGTGGTTCCGTTCGTTTCTCAGGGATCGTTCCTTCTGTGTGGCGTCCCCGCCCTACCAGTCCAAATGTCATCCTCTGTCTCTTGGGGTCCCACAGGGCTCCTCACTGAGCCCCACGTTGTTTAACATCTACGTGAGGCCGCTGGCTGAGGTTGTGAAGCTCTGTGGTATGACCATGGTGTTGTACGCAGATGACACCCAGCTAGCGGTCACGATCAGCGGGGACTCTGGGGTGGATGCCCCAAGATTCAGAGAAGGACTCAGGGCGGTGGCCGGTTGGATGACGTCCAACTGTCTCCAACTAAACGCCAAAAAAACGGAGGTGATGATCTTTGGGAAGCGGACGGACCTATGGGGAGATACTTGGTGGCCCTCTGAGCTGGGGCCGACCCCCACTCCGGTTGCGGAGATCAAAAACCTTGGTGTTTGGCTGGACCCTTCCCTCAACTTCGTTGGCCACACCAAAAGGACGGCGGCTTGCTGCTTTGGCATCCTGCGCAATCTGCGCCCTGCCCTTAAATACTTTGATGCCGCAACTCGCCAATTGGTGGTGCAAGCAACGGTTTTGGCGCGGTTGGACTATGCCAGCTCCCTTTTTATAGGATTAAACCAGGCTGAGTTAACTCGACTTCAAAGAGTGCAGAACGCTGCGGCCAGAGCGATCGTAGGTCTTCCTAGGTTTTGCTCGGCCGGTCCATCTTTGCGAGCCTTGCATTGGTTACCCGTTAGGCAGCGGATCCACTTTAAAGTTTTGTGCCTTTCCTTCAAAATTCTGAAGGGCCTATCACCTCCCTTACTGCACCAACTTTTGCGCCCTTACATCCCGGGCCGCACTCTGCGCTCGCTAGACCAAGAATTAGCGGTAGCCCCTCGGTTCAAACTCAGTCGGGTGGGGGGCCGCTCTTTTAAGGTGCGGGCAGCCGCACTCTGGAACGCTCTCCCTTTGAAACTCCGGACCTTTGGTGACCTGCTCTCCTTCCGCAAGGCCGCTAAAACTCATTTATTTTCTGAGCTTTGTTAAATCCTTCACTCCCCAATTTCTTAATAATTATTTCTGTTCCCCAGTTGTGTTGTGTTCGCCACCTTGTCGGTGCGCCGGGACGCTCCTTCGCTGGAGCAGCCGTGCGCAATACAAATAGCACTAACATAACATAACATAACATAACATAACTAAATTGCGATATCTCTTTAAGGAATCACAAATTACAACCAACTTCAAGTTGGTGGTAATTTGCGATTTTCTGTTAAAATGCACTGTTTTGCATATTTTTAAATGACATGTTGCGCATATACATGTCCTTAGGGCATGTATGTGCGCCACATGTGCACACTTGCATATTTCGGGGTGCAACAGAGTGTCCTTTTGGAACCCTTGCACCCCTGAAACTGCATGTGCAATTTGCGAATACTTATTGTGTACTCACAATTTGCGCATGCAATCCCCATTCATTCCTATGGTTCTCTTGGCCCATAGAAATGAATGGGAAGCCATTCCTTACTTGCGACTCACAACTTGCGAGTTGCAAATAAGGAATGCGTAGGAATCGCTATTTGAAATGCAAATCCTACAAACATTGTATTTTGCGAGTCCTTAATAGAGAATCGGTAAAATTCGCTATTAAGGACTCTCAAAATGCAAGATTGATACATCTGGCCCATAGTTACTTCCTCTTCATGCACAGTCAGATTTCTCAACTGTAAGTCTTCAAGGGCCCTTTGCTTGGGCAGATCAATTGCTCAAACACTACGGGCCTGATTCAAAAAGGGACTCCGCACTCGTGGCGTAGTCCTTGGAGTCGCGGGGGAGTCTTTGCACTAGGGGTGTAATCGCTGCAATGAGAATTCTCATTTCTCATTGCAGAGATTCCGCCCTGAGTGCGGAGATCTCCCCACGGCTGCAGGACCTCCACCACAAGTGTGGAGGCCCTTTGTGAATCAGGCCCTGAATGTCCATGCACCCAGTAATATCTCCTCAAGATCTAATTACGTTTGGATTAGGGCTTTTAAAGTTGGGCTGGACCGAGCCCTCACACCCAAACTGTATAATTGTTCGGCTCATGATATGCATGTCCTCATAACTCCCAAGACTTGTGCTGGCATGGACATTGATTTGCTTACTCCCTACACTAAATCCGAAAGCTTGGATGAAGGGTTTTGCCACTTAGGGAAAGCAAACTTTGTGTGGACAGCATTTTTCTGATGCAGGAACCTTAGCTCCTCCTTGAAGGAAAATTAAAGAAAGTTGGAGGGGGAAACATTTATTGAACATGCATTGGCAAAGCCAATAGATCTTGCCTATGTAAGAGCTATTGCATTTGCCAATGTATTTTAGCTATTTTGTAGGTTACAGAGCAGCATGACTAAAAGTACATTAAAAATGCGCTTAAGATGTTTTTTAAAAAAGCGAGATGATGCAGGAAGGTAAATAGCTTTTTAAATAATATTCCCTACTGGACAAAATGTGATCTGGACGATTGGGTGTGTTATGCATGTGTCAGGTGTGTTTGTGAATGACTTAAACATTATGTCCTGTACTTCGTAATCAGGTTAATCTGCCTACAGTGGCCATCTTCGTAAAATATTCACCAGGGCAACAAAAAAAGAGACAATAATTACATGTAAAAATCACATCAATGTATTTAATCTCTACTCCAATCTTTTCAGAATAATTATATTTATATCAAACATTTCCATTGTATATTTTCTACAGTTTATTATGATTCCTAAATATATTATGATTCCTAAATTTTAATGAATGAGAAGCATCAAATAAAGTAATGTAGATTAATTTCGAGTTTACCGTTGACCTCAGAGCATCAACCAAAACCCCTTCAAGAATGTCCCTCTTATGCTAGTGCCAACGAGACGTTTTGATGCTATTTTCTCTCTCTAACATAGCTCAATACGGTTTACTTCCAAATGCTGCAATCCAATTGGCTGCTTCGTATCCAAACCTATAACTGGGCAGCTGTAGGACTCAGGGCATAATTGCTCTAATTCAAACTGGGGGAACTGACAATGGCTGGCATTTTTGGAGGGAGTTTGATAGAGCGCGAACTCTATCATGCTATCAGTGCTTTACATGAGCACCAGTTCCGTTACACAAGAACACATTAATTTTTTGTTAGGCATGAGGAGATTAAGTGATGTTGAGCCGACGCTGAGACTCGACCCTGGTTCACCAACTCCAAAGTCGGCACCTCTTGCCGTTATGCCATATTGACTAGCAGTGGCGGCTTGCAGAGGGAGTGCTGCGGGGCGGTGAGGCAGGGCTGGGGATGGGTAGGGTGGGGGTTAGTGGATTTGGGCATACGACGGGTAGGAGTAAGGCAAGTAAATAAATAAATAAAACTATTTACCTTGCGTTTGCAGCATCGCCAACTCAGCAATAAAAATGTAAAAAGCCATGGTGTTCAGTAAGAGCGATAAAGGAAAATTCCACTTTCAGTTGTTTTGGGGAAGAGGCCAAATTATTCCCAGCACACGGAGGGTCAAATGTTTATGTATCCTGTGTGGGAGATACAACATCACTGCTCCTTGCCTTCGCATACGACGGTCCCTGTAACACCTCACAGATCAAGTCATTCCAGCAAAGGTGATCTTCTTCAGTTCCCACAGCAGATGCTCTGGAAGCATTTGAAACATCCAAAGCCTGTGTGCCTGCAGTGGAGCCGGTGTTCAATCCAACAGGAGCTTAAGCATCCTGTGGTGGTTCTAAGAATGCCAACATCCACATGGGAATACTCTGAGGACACTGCACTACATGGGTCTTTAACGGGTCCAGCAATACATCCACGTCCGGAGGCGCAACCGATGGAAGTGTTAGACAGAGGTCCAACACAAATTCTTGTCCACAGAACAAGTAGCGGAGAACAGGCAAAACACAGTCAATCCAGACTGGTTAGAATGATAGGAACCAAGGCTTGCTTAGCGCCCAAAGTCGAGGTGTGCCCAGATGGAGTACCATGCGGTCATGCCAAAGTCGCTCCAAGAGCGTTTTTTTCCATCTCCTTGGTGACTAGAACGTCCATTGCGTAGCAAAAATATTAAAATCAGGACACCCACTACCAGTAGCAGGATTAGCGGAAGCCCTCAAAAAACGCTTCTCATTACGGGGTGTATAAAAGCTGGAATCACTCCAAAGACTGCTTGAAAGGTGCTTAACAGTCCCGAACCTGTGGTCTTAATTAGGTGTACTATACCCTTTGTATCAGACATGTTAACGATACGCTGTACCATTTCTCCGAAATGGAAAGGGCAATTTCTTAGTACCAGTGCCTGTATCTCAGCTGAGGACCTTGAAACCTGAAGATCAAAAGTCTCTCGACCTGAGGTTAAGGGCACTTTCTTCTGTAAATGCATGGCTTTCAGTCTGCTCGGAGAATCAAACCTTTTAGAGGAAACATTCAAGGAAGGCCATAAGGGCGCCTCCCTGACTGAGTGGGTCAGTGGAAACAATACTTGCATACAACAGGCAAACCTGAACTTACTGTGACTAGATATGCGATGCCTGGAAGAATCCTACAACACCCTTGATCATTCAGGATTAAGTAACTCCCATTTGTGAGAAGCTGGCCTAGTATATGATATCCACTTATGTAAGTGGGCACCTTGCACCCGTCCAGACAACTCTATGGTGATTTAAGAGGTCTTAGACAACCTTATAAAGCTCTCTAGGTGGTAGCTCTGGAGAGCAGCCTTCAGGCTTAGTCCAGAAGGAGTGTAAAGCAGCTTGTTTTACCAGAATGAAATCTTATGGTATAGATCAAGTGAAAAGAACCACACCAAGCATTTATAAAAATATCTTTTTATTATATAATACACTCTACTAAGTTCCATAATCTCCAACAAGGAAATAAACACAATGCACACAATATTTTAGCAAAGAAACTTAGTAAATGGCACGAAATACACAGTGGACCCGGGGGGGGGGGGACCAAGCCATATACTAAGAAAGTGGTATAAGAAGCATGACTTGGATCAGGACAGGGTCGGAAGGATGTAGAAATGCTAGGACCCCAAGGAACCGCCCAAGGTAAGTAGATCGGGACCTCACAGAGAGCGTGTACAGTGTGGAAACACGACTGTGTGCTCCATGTAAATCTATCTGCAAGTCGCAGTTGGAATTTTAAAGATTAAGGACCCTTCCCAGTGGCCCCTGATGAAACTCTGTGGAAGATTGAACATTGGAGAGCCACCCCAAATGTGGATACCCTAGTACCCTCTTTACCTACACCAGAGAAGCCGGGTACATACGTGGGAAGTGGTGTGGGAAACTACTGTCATACCCAATAGAGGACTTCAGGAAAGTGGCGCTGTGGAAGAAGGAAGAAGTGTCCGGTGAAATCCGAGGATGGATTCTTGATGAGTGGTACCTACAAACAGAGGGGACTGTGTCTATGTCACTCAGGAGTGACCAGGAGACTTGGAAGACGAATGCCCTCCGATATTGGGTGTTGCAGGATGGATGATGAGGACCTTGACTCTGCAGCTTTGCGGACCAGGTGATGCTGAGGAGGATCAGGAGCCATAAAAGAGCTGACCCTCAAAGGATGACGAGTGCTGAGGGGTCGGTGTCTGGCAGGAGCACCAACAAGCCTTGGCAAATGCAACCAATGCAGGAATCAAAGAAGGAGCAACGTCGGGACCAGCAAGGTCCAGGGGACTCACCAACAGAAGGGGAGTCAGGGTAGGCCCCAAGCAATCAGGGGAGCCCAAAAGAAACAAGTGTGTTTCTCAAATGGCCCCACAGGCTGGAGGGGTACACAGACAAAATATCGAGTTTAAAATTTCGATATACAATTATATCGAAGTTTAAATATCGATGGGACATAATATAGAAGGTAAGTAATATCGACAGTCTTAATATCGATATTAGTAATATCGAAGTTTTAAATATCGTTGTCAGTAATATCGAAGTAAATAATTTTGATGTTACTAATATCGATTTTTAAATACATTTTGTGTATATTATATTGTATTTATTATGTTTTATTATTAATTTTTAATGTAATTTAATTAAATATTGTCTTTTAGTACTGTAGCGGGTTGTGGGTTTATAGGGGAATAGGGTGGGAAGTAATTTAATTATGTTAAATTAAATATTAATTAGTAGGAATTATTAATTAATTAATTGAGAATTATTTTTAATTAATTTTAATTAATTGATTAATTGATAAATATGTTCTGTAGCGGGTTATGGGTTTATAGGGGAATAGGGTGGGAAGTAATTTAATTATTTTAAATTAATTATTAATTAGTAGGAATTATTAATTAATTAATTGAGAATTATTTTTAATTAATTTTAATTCATTGATTAATTGATAAATATGTTCTGTAGCGGGTTATGGGTTTATAGGGGAATAGGGTGGGAAGTAATTTAATAATGTTTAAATAATTATTAATAAGTAGGAATCATACATTAATTAAAAATAATTGGTAATTATATTTAATTATTTTGGTAAATATTTTTAATTAATTGATTAATTGATAAATATGTTCTGTAGAGGGTAATGGGTTTATAGGGGAATAGGGTGGGAAGTAATTTCATTATGTAGAATTAATTATTAATTAGTAGGAAGCATACATTAATTTTTATTAATTGGTAAATAAATGTAATTAATTGGTAATTCATTTTAACTAATTAATTAATTGATAGATGTGTTCTGTTGTGGGTTGTGTGTTTATAGGGGAATATGGTGGGAACTAATTTTAATGTAATTAAGTAATAATGAATTAAAAATAATTGTTAAGTTAATTTTATAATTGTTAATTATTTATTAATTGGTAATTAAATATTATAAAATGGTATGTATTTCATGATTTTTTTAGGTTATATATATTTTGCTAATCATGTTTTTAATAATTATGTATATGTATTGTAAATGTTTTATATGTATTAAATAGATCATATTTGTATTATTAAAAAAATATATAATTTTTAAGTATGTAATTTAAACCCCTACGCTATCCAAAACTTTCCCTACTGTTGCACTCTCTGGAGTGGGAATAGTAATTTTAACCCCTACGCTATCTAACACTTTCCCTACTGTTGCACTCTCGGGAGTTGGAATAGTAATTGTTACCCCTACGCTATCCAACACTTTCCCTACTGTTGCACTCTCTGGAGTTGGAATAGTAATTGTTACCCCTACGCGATCCAACACTTTCCCTACTGTTGCACTCTCTGGAGTTAGAATAGTAATTGTTACCCCTACGCTATCCAACACTTTCCCTACTGGTGCACTCTCTGGAGTTGGAATAGTAATTGTTAGCCCTACGCTATCCAACACTTTCCCTACTGTTGCACTCTTTGGAGTTGGAATACTAATTTTTAACCCTACGCTATCCAACACTTTCCCTACTGTTGCACTCTCTGGAGTTAGAATAGTAATTGTTACCCCTGCGCTATCAAACACTTTCCCTACTGTTGCACTCTCTGGAGTGGGAATAGTATTTGTTACCCCTACGCTATCCAACACTTTCTCTACTGTTGCACTCTGTGGAGTTGGAATAGTAAATGTTACCCCTACGCTATCCAACACTTTCCCTACTGTTGCACTCTCTGGAGTTGGAATAGTAATTTTTTATCCTACGCTATCCAACACTTTCCCTACTGTTGCACTCTCTGGAGTGGGAATAGTATATGTTACCCCTACGCTATCCAGCGCTTTCCCTACTGTTGCACCCTTTGGAGTTGGAATACTAATTTTTACCCCTACGCTATCCAACACTTTCCCTACTGTTGCACTCTCTGGAGTTGGAATAGTAATTGTTACCCCTACGCTATCCAACACTTTCCCTACTGTTGCACTCTCTGGAGTGGGAATAGTAATTTTTACCCCAACGCTATCCAACACTTTCCCTACTGTTGCACTCTCTGGAGTTGGAATAGTAATTGTTACCCCTACGCTATCCAACACTTTCCCTACTGTCACACTCTCTGGAGTGGGAATAGTAATTTTTACTCATACGCTATCTAAAATGTATTTAGCTTTTTTATTAGTATTATGTTGTTATTAATTGTTATTTATGTGAATATTTTATGTAAATAAATGTATTAGTAATTTATTACATTTTTATTTGTTTTTAAGTTATGAAAATAATTAATTTAGAGTTATTATTAATGAAAAATATATTATGTATTATATATTTATTAATATTAATTTGTATTACATTATGTATTAATTCTAAATATTATAGTACATTTTTAAATATGTTTATTACATTTATAAGTATTATTTTGTTAATATTAAATTTTTATTATATTTAAAAAAACGATATTTTACAAAAAACGATATTTTTGTCATTCTATATTTTATTTTCGATATATTTGTACTTACCTTGTTAGGGATAGGATTCCTATATTTTTGACTTCGATATTTTTTTCCGATATTTTTGTATATCGATATTTGTGTTATCGATATTTTGTCAGACATTCGGCTGGAGGCACTTGAGTCACGAGAGGACCTCAAGCAGCTCACTAAAAGATGCAGGCCACGATGCACACAATGCAGTGTGGCTGAAGATTCTGGTCACTGAAGGCGCTCGAGGTTGGGGCTGTTTGGAGCCCGAAGATCTTTTCGGAAAGAATCTAACGAGCCTTTGCAACTGCTAGTTGGATGCTGTGCACAGGGGTTCAGTTATTGCAACCCTCAGGAGAGATCCTGGCCTCAACCTTGGTGAGAGGTCAGGGCAGGCCTTGGGAGCTGTGGAAAACCACCACTTGTGTTGCAGACCCCATGTAGTCTGGTGGAGCTTAAGATCTGCAGACCGATTGACTTAGTTGAGGTGCCTGTTAATGCAGGGGAGTGACTCGTACACTCCAAGGGAGATTTCTTCAAGTGTCCTTGATGCTTCACAGGCCTTCGAAAGTTCCTGTATGATGCACAGGCACAGACGATGCAGCAGACTGGAAGGGAGATGAATTCAGGTCCAAACAAAGTCCTGTGAAGTCCAGAGTGCGCAGACGGTAGAAGTGCAGTGGTGTCTGATCTGAATCTTATCCCACAACGAGTCTAGGGACTTGCACCCAGGGAAGCCCTTAAGTACCCTAGGGAAAGGGTTGGGAAGATTCGGGGGACCCCCCAGGGGAGAGTCTGGACAGGGGGGAGGTTATTCCCAAGTTTTTTGTCCAGTTTCATACCAGAGCCGGAGCCAACAGCTCCCAGAACTGTTTTGAACTGGACTATGCACAGGGACTCCAAATGATCCCCTCATGCAAACTGAGTGGTACTGGCAAGTGCACCCACCCCAACCAAATACACTAAATCCTGTCTGGGGGGGTGGTCACACCTCCCTGTGACTGGATGCCTATTGTTCTGCCTTCCCCTGCTTGAGCTTGGCTCAGCAGCAGGAGGGCAGAATCGTGTCTCTGGTCGGCAGCAACCATTTTGTGCTTTCCGAGTCAAGAAGGCTGGTACCAGGAACACTGAGGGCCTAACGGAGGGCTCTTCCAGTGCCGTTTACGGTGTGGGGGTATGATTCCAACGTGTTTGATACCAAACAAGATAGGATTTGCTTCAGCCATTTTCGAGGTAGTCATCGTGTAATTACGTGGTTCCCCTTTATATAGTATATGGCTGCTTCACTGACAACCTGGGAGAATGGACTCCGTAGGCTGCAGGGGAGTCCTGCTCATGCAGGGGCACCCTCTCACTTAGAACCAATCACCCCCCCTTCAGGATTGCAAAAGACCTGCTATAGGGGTGACATATAGGTTTTAAGTACAGTACCCCTAGATATAGGAAACCTATGTCTTTAGTAAGTGGTGCTAGGACCAACTTACAAGGGCTGCAATGGCAGGCCTGTAGTTCCATTTTGAATGGTCTCTCATGGGTGGCATAATACATGCGTCAGCCCATGGGAGATGCCCTGAGTACACGGGTACCATATGCTGGGGACTTATATGGGTACCACAGTATCCAATCTCTGATGCACCTAAGTAAAACACAATTTAAGGAGAAAGCAGATAAAGTGGGGTCCTGATTAGCCAGATCCCAGTCAGACTAGTCAAATACAGCTTAGCACCAGGCAAAAAGTGGGGGTAACCATAGAAGCAGATCCTATTTCCTACACCATTCGTGAGCAGTCTGAACACTGGATTAACCATAAGCATGGGCGAATTTTGCGAATTCGCGATCTGCGAATTTGCGGATTTGCGAATTCGCGATCCGCAAAATTCGCAAATTTGTGCGAATTTTAGCTTTTTTGCGTGTTCGCGGGGTTTTTTGCGTGTTCGCGGGGTTTTTTGCGTGTTCGCGGGGCTTTTTGCCTCTTCGCGAGCCGCTTGCATAGCGAAGTTACCCATGCAGTCGTTTATGGGAGAAGGAGAGAGAGATAGATAGATAGATAGATAGATAGATAGATAGATAGATAGATAGATAGATAGAAAGAGAGAGAAAGAGAGGGAAAGAGAGAGAGAGAGAGAGAACGCTGTGAAAGAAAGAGAGGCCGGATCTCTGAAGGGCCAGATTCCTGAGTTGCCCCTACAGAACATACAGCTTTTTATTTTTAGCAAAATGCATATGAAAATTGTGCTGTAAAGGTCTCTTAGTTTAACCCCTCCTGACAACTCAAAATGGGTGTATTTGCCATCCTCTCCCTTCTTCCTGTTTTTTATATCTGTAAGTGCTTCCTGATGAGGTTTAATTCCTTGGACAGGTGCCTCGTTGCCTACTTGTAACTATTCTCTGACCCTGCTTCAAGGGTCAGAGCAGGTTCAGAGAATAGTTGCAAGTAGGCAACGAGGCGCGCCAGGAAGCAATTAGCAGCAGGTGTCCAAGTTGAAGTTAATTTGTTTGTAACCCTTTTGTAAAAGGTTACAAAGAAATTATGTTCAACTTTTGCACCTGCTGCTGTAACCCTTGCTTGGCTGAAAATTCGTCCCCGCTGATTCGCGGATTTTACCGCGATTTCGCGAGATTCGCGGATCGCGAAATCGCGGAAAATCCGCAAATTCGCCCGCGAAACGGATTTTACGCCCACCCTTAATTAACCATGGCAGCTGGGGATCCCTTTAAATATCAAGATAAGTTTGCAACTGAACCATTACAGGCCCAATGAAGCATAATATCCTGGCAAATTAGAGACCCACTTAATGAAGTCTTGCAGTCTGTACCGCTGAGAAACGCTTCAGCGCCCCCATTCCTGCATCTAAATCTATAGGGTAATTCCGAGGATTCATGGATGAAGTCCTCACCCATTGCTTCGTATCTGCCTACCTGGTGTTTTTCTGGGAAATATTGAAATAGAAAGTTGTGACTGACAATGTTATATTGCCATTAATTAACCATTCTGTGGACGGTTTAACTGCAAAGGTAAAAGGTCATTGGTCTAATTTTTCAATGCACAGCATTGTATATTTGGCATCTCTTTGTGCCTTTGTTGTCTGCCTTTCTGTTAGATTATATGCAAAGAACAGAGACGTACTATTAATATATCGCCAGGGCACGTGTCCAGAGTGCAATGATTGTATCGTCCAGCTTAATGATAGAATCGATCATAACTGTGATTGCCCATGTTGTTGTATGGCCAGATTCTGTTCGGTTATATCTATAGCAGAAGACACAATGTTGCCCAGTGAATAAATCCTTGATTTTAGTGTGGTAATTCCATTGTCAACCACTGCCAAAGCCTTTTCTAGGTTAACCCTATCAATGTCACCCAACCTCTCCACAGCTTCCTGTTGAGAGATTTTCCAATTGTTGTTGAAAATGGTGTTTAAGAAGCGTTTAAGACATGGCTTCCGGGGACCTAGCAAAAAATTCCTTAAATCCATGTCATCTGAGAGTAAGGACAAGTGTTGTTTCACCTGGGACAGTGTTGAGGTTCTCAGACAATCTAGACATAACTTGCTAACACTGTAGGATGTCACCACCCCCAGATGTTCTCATCGTACATTGCGTAGGTCTGGTCTATGGATACTAAACTCCTCGGTGGTACCCTTGAATTTTGAATGACACCTATTTCTGTTGAAAGGCTAAACTAATCATCCCTTCCAATTGGGATCGGATGAATTGTATGAAACGTCATGAATGATGTCATCTAATGTATCCTCACTGTGTTCTGCATAATTTTGCCAAACCTCAAAGTGTGAATGCGAGGGAATACGAGGTGTGTTCAAGTGCTTAATCTTAACTAACCCAAGACAGGAAGTCTGTTGCTCAGTGTCATTCAGGAAGATAATCTGCTGTGGAATGAGGCATGCTCTAAATAATGCCTCAGTTCCCTGAACCTGCCATTCCTTAGTCCCCCAGATTGATTTCATGTTTATAGTGGCTTTCCATAAGTCGAAACCCTGTTCTGACAGTTGGGAAATAAAGGATGCAAAGTATATCTGTATTGTGTTAGTAAGCATATTTTTCTTCACAGATGTAGGTGCAAGCTTATAATACTATGAGCATGGATCTGTTGTGTTAAACCCAGAAAAAAAGGCAAACGTTTGTGACCTACATTTTGGTGGTGTTGGGCAATGTTCCCATTGGTGGTTTGTGAAAACATTACGTGTGGTACTTGCTTTACGCAGAAAATGATGACCATAATGTTGGTAACAATACATGATGTCAAAATCAGATGTATCAGCATACATTTCAATTTTCTAAAATGCAGCAGATTGATCTAAATCAGACAGCATACTATGTACAGTTTCAAAATCCCAATCCTCAGAGAATGTACTGGAGGTGGTGATATAATTCAAAGGGGAAAAAGCCTTTACTCCGAAGTTTTTACTTCGTAGTACATTTTCCAAGCATTTTTTACATTGTAAAAGACTGTTGGCACGCAAGTCTTCACGACGCAAGACAAAAACACGCTTTTGAGGTTAATTAAAAAAGGGGGCTTGGAGGGTCTCCCTCCAAAATATGATATGTTTAAATACGACCAAATGATTAAATGACAAATAGAATCAAAAAATTTGTTGAGTTAATGCATACATTTTGAACAGTAGGTAGCAGTGTTTGTGAGAAAGTGGCTCTATATATCCTGGATCAAGATATGGTACAAGGTGTATAGAGTCCACAAACCCCAGAGGTATAACAGAGGTTAAAGCCAGGTGTGACCTTACTCTCTAAAGTGGTAGCTTGGTCGAGCAGTAAGGCAGTACCAGAGGACAGTATAAAGCATTTGTTGTACACACTCAGTCAGCAAAAGGTTTCACACACTCAAAGACTGAACTCCAGGCCAATTGTTTTTATATCAAAGATATAGTTTTTGTATTTTTTAGAACCAACAGGTATCACAAATATACTGTTCTCAATATGAGGGGTCTCAGATGAGTACTTTGCAGAAAGGCAAGAAATTTTGTAAACACAATAGGTACAGGAGTTGCAGTAGGAAACACAATTCTACACACAATTTAGCATTGAGCTCAATGGGTTTTTCTATATAAATACAGCTGATTACTTTGTAGATTACTCTGGTAGTTCCAGGACTGGACCCTAGATTCAGTCCTGGGATCTAAGCTGAAAACAGTTTAGTAAAAACGTTTTTGTTATTGCAGTGATTTTTAAGGAACATAAAGCTATTTTAAAAGTTCACACTTCAATGAAAAACTGGCAATGTTATCCAATAGGAGAAAATTCAGGTTGCAGTTAAAGTACGATCTCGTTACTTTTGTAATCCAGTACTGGGCTAGTAGGTCCAACACTGGGGTTTCAACTTAAAACAGGTAAATAATTACGTTTCAGTATTTGGTACGATTTTTAGAGAATATTTCACGTTTTCAAAAGTCGACAGAAGAAATTTCATAGAAAAGCACATAATGGATTCCTATGGAGAAAATTCAAGTTACTAATAAACCCGACTAGGATTACTTTTGCGCTTCAGTACTGGGCTACAAGATGCAGTACTGGCTTCTTACCTGATTCCAGGTGAGTATTTTGGAATTTGGTTGAATTTATGTGAATATTATAAGTTTTCAAAACTTCACACTTAGAAGATTTTTCGAGTCAAACCAGTCAATGTTATCCAATGGCAGGTAAGTGAGTTACCGGTTTCCAGGTGAGTACTCGTCTGGGGAAGTTAGGGTTCTGGGCATAGACTCAGGGGTCCCCCTGGGTCAGGTAGGTACAGTTGGTTCACCCTCAGCGGCACAGGGGCGGCCGGGTGCAGAGGTAGTTAGGCCCAATGTTATCCAAAGAGGGGAAGGGGGCCTCCGGTTGGTGGATGCTGGCTAGCAGGCCACGCGGCTGTGGGAGCTGGGCTCCTGGTCACTTGCTCAGGGCAAATGGGGAAGTAGGATAGGGTGCAGGTTGCGCTGCCAGGGGCACTCGGGTGTCTGGGTGCAGGGTGCCTTTGAGCCGTCGGACGCTCAATGTTATTCAATGGGAAAGGTAAAAAGGGAACAAAGGCTGCAGACTCGGGGACGGTGATTCTTCAGGTGCGACCACCACTTCCAGAGGTAAGTTGGGATCCTGGAGATGAGGTAGGTACCCCAAAAGGAGGCACAGGGGGTCGCAGGGCACCAGGTGCAGGGGTGTCTTTGGGTGTCGAGAAATCTTACCCTCGGTTGGTCGCGGTTGGAGGGGTCCCTGGTTCTGAGGCTGCAGGCGTTGTCTGGTTGGTCGAGGAGGGTCTTTGGGCACTGGACTTCGGGTCCCAGTCACCGGGGGGGACGTCCTCGTGGTCTTGGATCACTCCGGCACGGGCCAGGCTTGGCGGGTGCAGAGTGGGCAGGTCTTGAGCTTCCTGGCTGGCACCAGGAGTTTTGCTTATATGAGTCCCAGTCTTTAAGAGGGTCAAGGCAGGCAGGTCCTTGGGTGTCCCAAGGTTGCTGTCCGCAGGAGTCACCGGGATTAAGCTGGAGCACGTTCCAGGATCGACAGGCGGGTAAGGCTGGGGCCAAGTCAGTGGGTGTCGTCCTGATGTTAGCAGCTGCACGGCGGGTCTTCTTCTTCTTGATCTTCTTCCTTCTTTTCTTATTGGGATCTGAAGAAGGAAGGTTCAGGGTGCCCCTAAATACTAAATTTAGGGGCGTTACAAGTAGGGCAAGGGCAGGGACCAATAGGACTCTGTCCTGGGGTGGGTACACCCCTTAGCCTGCTCCTCTCCTGTGGAAGGGGGGCAGGACCCTAGCTGTGATTGGGCAGGGCTCCCTATCTTCAAGATGGCCGGAGCCCGGGGTTGTGCTTCACCACGCCTCTCCCACCTGAGGGGTGGGGTTGGCACAGGTTGGCACACCCCCCTTCCTGACATGGAGTTTCCCGCCAGTCTTCTCGCCAGAGTGGGGGTTGGAACTGGTGGGGGCCAGTTGCTTAGTACAGCAAATGGTCTGGAGAAGCTCACCAAGGCGGCATGCCTTTGAAGCGTTCCCCTGCCCATCCTGGGGGAGGAGACCTAGCACCTCGCCCAGGATGTGCATTGTTGCAGGTCCAAGAGAGCGGAGGGTTCTCCACCCCGGGGTCCAGCAACATGTCTGTTGTGTGGCTGTCTCTGCAGCCACTCAGACCAGACGTGGATTGTAGGTTAGGTTTTCAGGGGGCATCTCTAAGATGCCCTCTGGCGCATTTTACATTAAATCCCACACTGGCATCAGTGCGGGTTTAATGTGCTGAGAAGTTTGGTACCAAACTTTTCAGTCTTCAGTGTAGCCATTATGGTGCTGTGGAGTTCGTAATTACAACCTTCCAGCACCCTATACTCTTAATGGCATCACTGCACTTACAGTGCCTAGGAATGGCTCGGGATACTGTAGGGGCACAGGGCTCATGCACCTGTGCCCACACCACTGGCATAGGGCTCCCAGCTAGAGGGGTGACTGAACTATGCCAGGGCAGTGTACCTAGGCAGTGTGTGGGTAGCAGGGTACAGGGCCCCTAAGGGTAGCACAATAAGTGCTGCAGCCCTTAGGGGTCTTCTCTGGTCACCAGGCCCTGGGCACCTAGGATACCATTAACTAGGGACGAATAGGTGGCCAGAGATGCCAATTGGGTTTTGTTTCAATACAGCTTTAGGGAAGGAAGACAGGCCCTGGGTACCTGGTTGGCAGGAGCCCAGGGCACACTCAGTCAAAGCACATCAGCAGTTCAGCAAAAAGTGGGGGCATACCAATGCAAGAAAGATGGTACATTCTCACAGTGATATAATTTTTCAGAGACTGTAAGCCTGGTAAAAATATGCGTGGTAGTCAAATGCGTGGTGAAGGTGTTTCTAATGTGAATGAATGTAAATGCGTGGTAGTGGTATGCGTTATGAAATGAGTGATGTAAAGACTTGCGTGGTGAAGGAAGGCGTGGTAATGTCATACAACCCATTCAAAGAAATTTTAAATACATGTGGTATTTTTAAAAGTTCAGCGGGACCAAATTCATCTTATGAAACCCTATCCCAAACTATTCCATCAGGAACTGGAACAGCTGTAATGTTCACATAGGACAGGTCTCTTTGTTCACGATGAGATGATGTAAGTGGTTTCAGTACCAAGTTCACATGTGAAACTGCGGAGCGTTTGGGGAGATAATGTCCATTCAGCAGTAAGAAAAAGACAGTCACTAAACCTATTCAGAGGACAAGGAACAGTAGACCAATTGCTAACCAAAACTTCAGCCAGGGAGAAACAAGGTAAGTCTTTTTCAGCCAAAGGTAGAAATCCTGAAGTTGGTTTTTGTGGGAAACTGGAGCTGGAGGTGACTCAGGTTCACTTGGATTCAGAGAGAAGGTATCAAAATCAATGAAATAGCCAGATGCAGTTCGATCTATCTTTGGTAGCATAGCAGGCTTTGTTGAACTGGCAGATGACTCGTTAGGTCAAATTGAGATCTGTGTTTCATTTGTGCTTTGTTGTTCAATTTCAATAGGCCCGAATTCCATACCATGTTGCCAACTCCATTACTTCGTAGAGTAGAATCTTCAAATGTTACTAGTCTTTCTGTCCGAACTTCCTGTATGGTAGCGAGAGGAAATCGGCGGCTACCCAGGAACCCACACTGTCTGCTGTTCAATATTGGCCACATAGAGAGGTTTGACCGGATCAATAGAGAGGAATCTCTTTTCTTTTTTGCCGTCAAGAGGTAGAAGAAGTATCATTCTTGTTCCTTCGACAGCCAGGTATGGTACAGGCGCCCTGTGAGATGGCCCAAATTCTTTCTTGTCCACAATCTTTTCTCTGAACAACCCCCGATGTTTGGGACCCAGGCAGGTCTTCCTGTTACTGATTTACCTTCCCAGTGGCGGTGTGTTTTACTTGGACGTTGCTTTGTAGTGGCTGGAATTTATTGAGTTCCTGCAAAACAGTCAAACATTGATATATGACAAATCCTTTTTCATCCGCCACTGTGCCACAACAATCGAGGTCAGGTACCCACATTCTTATCCCAAACAGGACCTCGTATGGAGTACGGCCTCCCACATAGGTTTTTGGCATGTTATTAAGTGCCCTCTGGCCCCCATATAGTCAATGGACCCAACTACCACCGTAGCCTAATATCCATGCTGTTATGGATTGCTTTAAGTCTCAGTTTTTCCTTTCACAATCAAATTTCCCTCAGGATGATACAGAGACGAGTACCGCAATGCTACACCCAAACTTCCCATGGCTTCCTTGTAAGCCCGAGAGCCAAACTCGGGGCCACGGTCAGAATATAATGTGCCAATTGCATATGTCCCTATGAAGACTCGCAAATCCTTTATAACAGTTTGTGCGTCTGCCGAGCGCTAAGGCCAAACCCACAGGATTCTAGAGCATCAATCCACTGCCACCAAGATATTCCTGTAAGCCCCATTGGATTGTAAGGGGCTGCAGTGGTCCAAATAGACATAAGATAAATCAGTAATGGTGTTTGGAGTGGGAGTGCTACGGTTGAATCTTCATCTGCTGACATATGTTGTACATAAGGACAAATGCTTTTGTCTTTTTCGTTAAACCTGGCTACCAATAGGATTGTTTCAGTAGTGAAACTGTTGCAGTAATCCCTGTGTGTGCTGAACCCAGACCCTTGTGTGCAGCTGGAATCAAATCTAATCTGCGATCCATGTTTGGTATTACTCTATCCCTCACTCCTGGAATTTGAGCATATGGTATATTTTGTGCATATAACTTGTAGGAGTATTGAGTGGAAAGTTTTTTGGCACGGCTGAACGGTTTTTGTGTAAATCAATGACAGCCACCATTATGTCTCCATCCATTCTTGTGCGAGAACGAGTGATTGCAGCAACGGCAGCAGTTCGCACTGACGCCTTGCCTGCTTCATCAGCCAATAAATTCCCTTCAACCTGCACACCAACACATTGATGACTCAGTGTATGGATCACCTGAGCTCGCGGCAAGCCTTTTTTCAGCTCTGCCACTTATTCCCAAAACAACTTATGAATTATTGAGCAACTTTTTAAGTCTTTAAAACCATTCTGACCCCAGTAGTAAAGCTATGACTTGTCACAATAAAATGAATCACACACAATAAGTGTGGGGAATTCTCCAACCGTATTTTTTAGTGCCAGTACTAGGGCTTTTAGTTCTACCAGCTGAGCCGTGCAATCTCCTAGAGACTGTGTCTGCGTATTGCTAGGACGGAACTTGCCGTCCTGCATACGACCCTTTACAATCGCACATTCTGCGCTGTATTGCTGTTTACTTCCTATGGCAGGCTGAGCAGATCCATCAGTGTATATAATGTATTCATACTGATCTAGAGGCATTATTTCATTCGGGAGAGGATATTCTTGTTCATACTGCAGAAATGCTGGTGGTTTTACTGTAGAATCAAATTTGTAGTCCACATCTGTTGCAGTGAGAGAATCAGCCCATTGTATCCACCATGGATGCAGTGTTTTAGTGTTTGGAACACTTGCTTTTGTAACATCCTCTAAGGCCGGTAATGGAGTCACAACAATTATTTGTTTCCCCTGAGCCAATGCTCTTTTTCACACTACAGCAGTCTGTACTGCTGTCAGAATGTTTTCAGTAGATGCAAATTACCTCTCAGCGTTTGTGTAGAAATGTGTTTTGTATGGAATGGATACAGTTTTGCCTTCATTGAAGGCTAGGTAAGTGTATCCAGATTGACCCGTGTTTACACAGATCACCAAATTCTTAGTATTTACACGTATGTAAGTGTTTGGAAGCTATGGTGAAATGAAAAATCAGGTCTGATTAGGTCATAGAAAGGTTAAACTTTTTCTGCGTAATCTAAAATGTATGTTTTGCCAAAATTTAGGAATCCTAAAATGGATTGTAAATTTTTCAGTCTTTGGAGGTTGGAGCAGCGCATACTTTTCCAAAAAGTAAGCTGCTAGGCTTTTTCCTTCACTTGACAAATCATATCCCAAAAATAGGACATTGAGGTGGGCAATTTTTGATTTTTTAAAGTTAAATCTGTAGCCCTCAGAGGCAAACCCCCAAATGATGTTGTTCACTCTGGTCAAATGATCCAATAATTCGTCCTCCATCAGATAGATATCATCTACGAAGGAGAATGCATCCACATCAAAATTTTGGAGCAACTCTGTTACTCTTGCTGAGAACAGCCCAGGTCTATTCTTATACCCTGGGGCAGTCAACAGAATTGTCCTCAGAGCTGAAGGTTGAAAATGCAGTCAAATAGCTGCTTTCGGGTGCTATATTTTGACGAAAGAATCTATTTGAGCTATCTAGCGTTGTTTTGTATTTTTTCTGCACAATGTTGTTCATTAATGCGGCACTGTGTGCATTTTGTACTGCAAATTTCTTTGTGCATTTGTTCAAAAGCCTGTAGTGTAAACCGAAACAATATGAATTGTCGGGTTTCATTACAAGAAACAAAGGATTATTCATGGGAGAGGTGCAATTCTCTATTACACCTTGATATTCAAGTTGATCTAAGACCTCCTTGACTGGTTTTTTTGAGTCATGTTTTATTGGGTAGTGTCTTTGTGGAGTTGGAATAGTTTTCAATGAGATTATATGGTGAGATGACTCAGCATCCCACCCTACATGATTGTGGTATATTTAAGGAGCTAGTGCTACCGCCCACTACTGCACATATGAATGTTTCAGTGATTCTGGAACGAGGTCACAGAAGGCTGGTAAAATTTTCATTTCTACTTTTGGGCAATCCATAACAAACTCAGGCAGACAATCTTTTTCTGCTAAAAGAATGTCATATCCATAGGACAGGGTCTACCAAAAGAGACCTTTAACCTTCCTGGGTATGTCCCCCTACATGTGGAGCGTTATTTCATATAACTGCTGTGGGCACTTACCCTAGTACCAGATGTTTACACCATGATATGTTCGTTCAACACCACTGTAATCAGAAATTCCATCACGTTCTGGCAAGCTATTGTTACTTCTGCTGCGCTGTCTAGCATCGTCAAGGCCCATTTCTCATTCAGAAGCTGAGTCCTCAGCAGCCTGAGCATTTCTTATTTTAAGGACTGCTACCTTCTTCTTCTTAAATTGACGTTTTGATTTTGCTTTATCTTCTTTTTTGATATTAAAGTCTGAGCTGCGATGCATGCCTCTTGACTATGTTCGCTCTTCTGGTATGTGTTCTGACCGTCCTCCCTCTCGGAGTCTTGTGATGAACCCTGATAGGAATGAGAGGAACGTGTATCAATATCCTGATACCTGTCAGGTTTTTTAATATTGTCACAATTTCTATGGTTATACCTCCTTTCGGAGGGCTCCTATTGAGGAGACCCACCTCTAGATTGTGCTCTATTCTCTCTATTCTTTTGTTTTTTATTATCTCATTTCTTCTTTGAAGAATCAGGTGCTTGCTTGGTGTTATCCTTTTCAGATCTACCCTTTACTTGTGGATTTGTAGCTCTTGCTCCCAAATTATCTCTACCTAATTTGGCATAAGTATCTTCAATACTGTTTGGCAATTATTTCTCCTGTAGTGCAGGAGTGCATTTCCTCAGGTGTTGGTGTATAGCCAACACTGCTGCCTCCCTTTTATGTTTGCTAACTTAATCGTAGATACATAGAAACAATGCTTTATAATTTCATCCCCAAGTTCAGAGCAGGTTCTGCTGCATACTCATTCTGTATTTGTCTCAATACTTCTGGTATCACTGCTATTGAAGGGATACCATGAGTTCTGGTATAGATGGCAGTAAAGACTGTACCTCAAGTGGTACAATCCTCTATCAGGGGAGCTACCCCCATTGGCAAGCATATTGTCAGTATTCTGTGTTTTTCTTGTGGGCCTGTGTGTGGAAACACTGCCTCTAACTGCACTATTTTCTGTGCTATCCAGAATGGTATTTGCTCACGTTTAGTGGGCATTCTTCCCATAACCCCGTTCAGCGTTTCTGGGGGGATCATAGTTGCAGTCCCTTGTAGTTGACATGCTAAGGTAATTTTAGCTGATTGTAGGGTGAGTGTTCTCAGGACAGACTGTGTCAGGTTTCTGTACAGTTTTATTATTTCCTTGTGAAGTGGACGTAGGTCTACTATTGGCAATGTACCAATGTCAGGTTGCGGTGTATTAGCCGCTAGGACCGGCCAAGTCGCATCGTCTATGCTGAGCGGACCGAGTCTGACTTTCTCTGTGGTGTGCGGAAGGGCGCCTTTTAACCAGTTTATATGCTCTTGGTAACTGAGCAGTAATAACATTTCTTTATGGACTGTATTTGTCTGGTGCTTCATCCAGAGTGTATGAATGAAATGTATTAGTACGTACATCTGCAGGTTGGAATTGAACCCATGAATAGAATACCTCCGTCCTGAATGACTCGTGTGCCTCAATCACGAGTGTTATAGTAACACCTAATGCTGAAACTCCAAACTCTGCTAGATTTAAAGTAAGTGCATATCTGACATTTTATGAAATGTTTATAGCACCATCCTGCTCTCCTTTTCCTGCTGCATTCGCATGCAAGGTTACTGCAGCATTGTCTTTGACAGACATTATAGAAAGAGTTTCAAGGACAGTGAGATAAGGTTTTATGCAAAATGTAGGGAACTATAATCCTTCAATCCTTCAACCTTAAACCTATAGCCAATAGATAGGATAGACCTACTTAGCTGTGGCGAATTTGTCCCTTCCCACTCCAGTCTCTGGATAAATGTGAGTAGGGGTCACTGAGAAAACACTACTGAATTACTCAGATTTAACTGTTAAATAAGAACCAAACCAATGTTGGAGGTGCCATGTTATGTAGTTCCTATAAATCTATATAGGATCTGTGAGACTAGACAACATAAACTGTGGGATCTGTGTCAAGACTGATTCCAGACACCCCCACCAGATATGTTTGCCGGTATAACAGCTAGCTCGCAGTGCCACTATAAACTTCTCTTACGAAGGAGTGAATAGTTTCTGGCAACTATCGAACATGACAACCTTGTCCCCTCAGGGCTCATGGAAACAGTACAGTACTTTCCGCTCAGTCACTCGTTCTCACTTTATCTCAGAGAGATACACAGAATAAACGGTGGGGATATTTTCCATAAGCATTTATTGAACCAGCGTCATTCTAGTGTAAAATACATTTGCTGAAACAACCATAAGACAGAAACAAATGGATACTGATATAAGCACCAACAGAGTAAAAAGAATTCTACCATATTGCTAGAACAATGGCTAGATGCTGGCATTTAAAATACATGACAGTAATAACGCGTACTCCTACGATGCTAACCCAAAATTAATGTACCTAAATGTGCCTAGCATGTATGTGGGTGTATAGCCAAGAATCCCCTTAGGATAGAGCCAACCCATTTACCTGATGTGGGAGAGCTAAGCACCCGTCTTGGTCTCAAAATGGACACCCAGAGAGGGATGTCCGACCACTGCATGCTGAAGTGTCTGCGTGCAGGAACCTTAGCATCTTCTGCCAGCGTGTCAGCATGGAAGTCTTTATCCTCTGCCTTCTTCAGCATAGATAAGGCACTTACATACCCAAAAGGTACCCTCTGGAATTCTAATTTGCTGTGTCATGTCGGTTGAGAATGACGATAGTGATGAACCTTATACGCAGTTATTATGCAGAAGATGGTAATCCTGCTGTGAATCTGAGAATCCTCATGCATAATAAATGAGGCTAGTTTTTGGGGAAAACCACACAACATTTATGCAGCACCTAACTAGGCAATAAGTCAGCGCCAAAAACCGTTATGTAGTGCAATTGCAGGGTAAATGTAGGCAAAAGGTTAGGAGACTACCCTGGCCTAAATTGGGGTATATTGTGAATCATAACAAGGCGGGATAACTGGCTTAGATATTGTTGATCACAGGGGGACATATTTACTAATATTTGATGCAAGGCAATGCAGCAAGACAACTTGCTGCACTGCGTTAAAAGAGAGGCTATAAATGTGCCATTATCTGCTAAAATATGGCACACTCCTGCCATCCCTCTGCACTGGCGCCTTTGTGGTGCCCTGGTGGCACTTGGGATCTGCCTGCACAGCAACACTCTTCTGAGGCTATTTCCTCTTTCTTGCTGTGCTGCAGAATGTGGCACACATGGTAGGAGGAAAAAACAAGGAGAAATGAACATATTTCTCCTCGTTATGCCTCCCGCAGGAAGGCGCAGCTTTGTGACGCATTCCCAGGTTTACTACTGCTAGTAAACATGGGAATGTGCCAAAAACTATAGGTGGATGCATGGGAACACCCATGCTTCACCTATGAAACACCTTCCCAGGGCAAAGTAATACCAGGAAGAGACTTTCACTGCCTTGTGTTACTCTAGATTTATGGGGGTCGTTTTTTATGCGGGACCTACTATGATTACCTCTTTATTGCTATGACATTGGGGAACAGCTCTGATGAAGTCAATTCGGTTTAACAACTAATGACGAAACACATGTGGCTACAGGATTCAATACTGGATTAACTGGGATGTACACTGTATTCCATTCATGATAAATATCTCCTGTGGAGAAGGAGGATTAAAGGAACAAAACTCAATGAAGAAACAAGAACTTTTGTGTACTCACCTGTTTGATTGTTGTGTTGCTCAAGGGTTTCATTATTTGTTTCAAGTTAAGGGCCCTGTCCCTAACATTTCTTAAGGGTGTTAAGTGGTCACCCTTTCCCTTTGGAGCACCGCATAACAGCCATTTTCCTAATTGCATGGGGATATTGATGGGTTTGCACATAAGGTAGCCCATACCACTGATAACCTTTAACGTATTACTCCAGATTTACTATGGGACGCAGAGCCTTGCAAGCTGACTCTGCATGGCATAGTCAATCTCACTTAAGTGGTTGTGTTGCCCTTGCGTCATCTTGAGTGACTCCAGGGCAATGCAAGCCCTTTATAAATCTGGACCAGGGTGTCTGATTTAGACTGTCATCCACGGTTCTTCTTGAGATGGGCAGTGTGTTTGGGGATCTAGAGAAGGTGTTTGTAGGATGAGCACATGGAAAGTCCAATAACCTATTTCAGCTTTTTGTTTCTGAGCTTTAAACTGTTGGGTTTACCTATTTATCCGCAACACCTTGTAACCTAGAAATTAATGCTAAATCAGTGCAGGATTCAATAACAGTTTAATGAGAAGTTTCTACGGTTTGCTCCTAGGCTTACAGCTTTCAGTGGAGGATACATGTAGTTCTTTAGGAAAGGATTCCAAAAGAAATCCTAATTAATCATTTGTTTTCCTGTCAACATGCTTAGGCTTGTGCAGTGTGAAATATTCGGGGTATGTGATGCCTACATATGAACTATACTGCAGTTAAACGTTAACAAGATGCAAAGAGTGCTGTAATAGTTATAATCACGAATGGCTGACAATTCTACGTAACTAATCTAGTTCTAATGGCCTTAAGAAAACCAGCAATAACTGTACACCACACCACCTCCGGAATTTTCACTTTTCAGCTTACCTTTTTTTATGGACTTGTGCAGTGAGAGAGTCCAATTGCCTGCGTATCATCGACTGTAAGCTTTGTTATCATTAATGTAAATACATATAGAAAGCCATTTATTTTCCAGTCTGTAGTTATTTTTAAATGTGGATAAAAACGAAAATTTGATTATTTTCTGAGTGATTCTAAATGCTGTCCGCAGTTACTGCTAGCTCAATAGCTGTGCGGATTCACAGGTAAGGGGTTAAAAAAGAACAGAAGTTTAGTAAAAAGGCTAAATATGCACAAGGTTGATACTAAAATGCACATGTTTTCGTATAAGTGCATTGGTTTGCAATTGTGAGCATTCATCTCATGGAAACGTGTCAGGCATTTAAGCATGAGTGCACATTCATAGTTAAATAAATGTGGAAATATACTAGTTTCAGCTACATTTATCGACAAAACCCAAAATAAATATGGGTGAATAGAGATGAAATTAGCAAAAAATAAATATGGATAAATACACATGGAAATGTAAAAAAAAAATGACTACCATAAAACCGGGAGCACTACTTATAATGGACTGGGAGCGTTAACACCAATGTCCACCTTTTAAAATAAGCCCCCAGATGCATCAAACCCATATTCTGTGAATTCTAAATTGCGAAAAATACCGAATCGCAATTTAGAATTCGCAGAATGGGATGCATCAAGAAAAGCGATTAAAGAAAGCGAATCGCATTCGGCTGCAATTGCCGATAGAGATTTTCGCGAAATCGCATTAAAATCTCAGAATCTCCCGTTTTCCATGTTAAAATTGCGAACTCGCAATTACCGAAATCGTAAATTGCGATCTCGCTAATTGCGAAATCGCAAATTGTGATCTTGCTAATTGCGAGATCGCAAAAACGGGAAGTCGCATTTCGAGCATAATGATGACATCACAACCAGGAAGTAGGCAGTTCCCTCCCTCATTCAGAACACAGAGCCTGAGAGTGGAAGAAGCACAGCCCAGAGCTCCACAACACACATCCTGCAGCACCACAACAGGACACAAACAACACATTAAAATGTCCCAGGAAGCAGCAGGGAGCAGTGCACCAGGCAGAAAGAGAAAAATAAAATTCTCTGAACAGGAATTGGAGTACCTCATCAAGGGAGTATCGAAGGACCATGACAGGCTGTTTGGCTAGGAGTCCCGGAGGGTGCCTGAGGCCGACAAGAGGCGCATTTGGCTGCGCATCCGCTCACAGGTGAACTCAGTTGGAGTGGCCCAGCGCTCCATTGATGAGCTCAAAAAGAGCTGGTACGACCTCAGCGATCGTGCCAGAGAACGCATCGCTGAGAGGCTGGGGGAGCAACATGCCACCGGAGGAGGAAACCCCACAGTTGCACCCAACACTCCACTAGAAGACCTGGTGGAGGACACCCTCAATTCTGCAGCTTGCGTGGGGGTCACCCGGCTGGACTCCTCCAGACCCACCCAACAATCCCAAGGTAAGTGCCATGCAACTGCAACCCCGTCCCCTAACAATGCCCCCCCAGTAATGCAGGCCATGCACACCTGAAATGCCCTATTGCATTGTGGGACCTGTAGTGTGACAATAATTCCCGGATGGCCACACACAGCCAGACCTGTCAAGTTAAAGATATCCCTGTCAGGGAAAGCAAGCCTGCATGCTTGTAGCAACATCCCATGTGCAAGATACATATCATTAATCATGCACTCATTTACATCACAGGTGCTTCAGAACAACCCAGCACAGACAGCGAGGCCCTCCACATAGAGGAGAACCCTGAGGACACCGAGGGAGAGGGCCATCCTGCCCCACGACCCGGACCATCACAACCACCAGCAGCAGTACCACCACCTCCCCATGTGGACAGGGCGGTAGACAGTCAAAATATCGAGTTGGAAATATCGACCTACCATAATATCGAGTCTGAAATATCGAAGGAGCATAATATCGAAGGCAAGAATATCGTAGGACAGAATATCGACCCAAGGTAAGTAATATCGAAATACTTAATATCGATGTAAGTAATATCAAAGTTAGTAATATCGATAGCATATATATCGATGTTAATAATTTCGATGACACTAATATCGATATTTGTATTATTTTATAGTTTCTTATTATGTATGTGTTATATGTTTAATTTAAGTATTTAAAATAATTACTATTATATGTGTATACATTTTCTATAATAATATAGAAATTTATAAGGAAATTTGATGTTTTAGTACCGGAGCGGGTTGTGGGTTTATAGGGGAATAGGGTGGGAAGTAATTTAATTATGGTAAGTTGATTAATAATTAGTAGGATTAATTAATTAATTATAATTATTTGCTAATTAATATTGATTAATTGGGAAATAATTAATTGATTAATTGATATATATTTTCTGTAGCGGGATGTGGGTTTATAGGGGAATAGGGTGGGGAGTAATTTAATAATAATTAATTAATTAATATATGTTTTTAAATATTTATAACTAATTAATTGGCAAATAATTAATATTAATTAGTTAATTAATTAATATAATTTTGTACATATTTTAAATTAGTAATTAATTGGTAATTAAATAATATTAGTTAGTTAATTACATTATTAGAGTAATTTATTTATATATATAATTTTTAGTTACTGTTAATTAATTAATTGGGGAAAAATGATATTAATTATTAAATTATATTAATTACAGCTTATGTGCTAATATATTTACTTTATTGTTATTGTTAATTAATTATTAATTGCTAATTAAATAATATTATTTTACTTTGGGTTAAGGAGTATTTTTAGGGTTCAGGGTCATTTTTGGGTTTTTGGGTAAAGGGGTATTTTGAGTGTTTAGGGTCAGTTTTCAGTTTTTGGGTAAAGGGGTATTTTTAGGGTTCAGGGTCAGTTTTCAGTTCTTAGGTAAAGGGGTATTTTTAGGGTTCAGGGTCAGTTTTCAGTTTTTGGGTAAAGGGGTATTTTTAGGGTTCAGCGTCAGTTTTCAGTTCTTGGGTAAAGGGGTATTTTTAGGGTTCAGGGTCAGTTTTCAGTTTTTGGGTAAAGGGGTATTTTTAGGGTTCAGGGTCAGTTTTCAGTTTTTGGGTAAAGGGGTATTTTTAGGGTTCAGGGTCAGTTTTCAGTTCTTGGGTAAAGGGGTATTTTTAGGGTTCAGGGTCAGTTTTCAGTTTTTGGGTAAAGGGGTATTTTTAGGGTTCAGGGTCAGTTTTCAGTTTTTGGGTAAAGGGGTATTTTTTAGGGTTCAGGGTCAGTTTTCAGTTCGTGGGTAAAGGGGTGGTTTTTGGGTTCAGGGTCAGTTTTCTCGACTGTTGCACTCTCTGGAGTGGGAATAGTCATTTTATCCCCACGCTATCAAACGCTTTCCCTACTGTTCCACTCTCTGGAGTAGGAATAGTAATTTTTACCCTTACGCTATCCAACGTTTTATATAATTAATTGTTAAAATATCACATGTTTATTTTATTTTTTATATTACTTACATTTTATGTATGTTATTGTTTTATGTTTGTACATGTATTAGTAAATTAGAATATATTTCATTAATTTATAAATTAGTAAATTAATATTAATACTTATTGTTCAGTACATATATATTATATCTTTACTGTATATATTTAATTAATGTATTATTAATATATATGTTTTATTTATTAATTTTAAACATTATTAGATACTTTTAAATATGTATATTTTATTTATTAGTGTTATATACTTACTTTTACATTTATATATATTAAAAAAAAAATCAATATTTTTAACATCGATATTTTTTACAACGATATTATTTTTTCGATATTTTTGTACTTACCATGTTGTAGATAGGATGTCGATATTTTTGCCCTCGATATTGTTGACTCGATATTCTTGTAGGTCGATATTTTTGTAGTCGAAATTCTGTCATAGATCCGGACAGGGCCACCCCTGCAGCCACAGGAGCACAGCAACCACCCCATGTGACACCCATGGCAGTGGTATAGGCCACACCACCACCACCCAGGAGGCAGACTCGACGCACAGCCACTGTGCGATCTCAGTCCATCGGAATGATGAGGCAGCAGCGCAACGTCTCAACAAGCCCTGGCAGGGGGGAACATGTCCGAGATTCTGGGCTGGCCATAAAACGCCGGATGCTTGCTGTCCACCAGACGCAGGCACGCCACTTGGCAGCCATCCACCTGCAGCTCAATAAGACAGCGTGAAACGTGAGCCAGCTCGCGGAAAGCATGCAGGTCATGACCGCAGCTGTCAGGGAGAACAGCCAGATCCTGGTGTCCCAGCAGGACATCACCAGCCGCCGCCACCGCCAGCTGCTGACCCGCCTGTCAGCATACACAAGATCCAACCATCTGATTGGAAATGCCACCTCCCAACTTTCGCGCCGTTCTCTTGCGATGCAAATTCAGATGGTTCAATGCTGCCAGGACGTCGCCAGGGCCTTGGAACAAGTCACAACAGCTGTGCAGCCTCTTCAGGCGTCTGGCCATGGCCAAGCAAGTGTGGGGGATGATGTCAGTGAGGGCACTTCAAGTCACAGCAGCCTGTCCTTGCCGGTGGTAACCGCACGCCGCCGCAGCACCAGGCCCACTGCAGCATCACGGGCCAATAGTGTCGTGGAGGACGTGGAGAGGCGACTGGGTGCGTCCGGCCGGAGGCGCCAGTGACTCTATGAACTCTAGCAGCATGGCCATTCTGACCAGACAAGCATGACTGCTTCTCTATCATGGGGCTGTATGAGGAAATACAGTCATCATGTAATTAGAAAAAAAAATTTAAAGACACATTATTGTGAAAATAACAATAAAAATGTATGTCACACGTAAATCCGACTCATGTCATTGTTACATTTGTCATGCATGAGTGCAGTGTTGTGTGAGGGGTATGGGTGCACTAGAAACAGTTCATTGTGATTTGGTTGCGGCGCCCGTGTCCTTCTGCAGGATTCTCCCCGCGTGCATGATGCACATGTGCAGGTGGGCGGTTGTCCCCTTCCGACTCACTGCCAGAGATCTCCACAGGTATCCTCCACTTGGTAGCAATATTGTGGAGTATTGCACACACGGCCATGATGCAGCAGCAGACCTCGGGCTGGTATTTGAGGGCCCCACCAGTCTTGTGTAGGAAGCGGAATCGGCTCTTTAACAGCCCAAATGTCCGCTCAATGCAATTTCTAGTGCGAATGTGTGCAGCATTGTAATGCCGATGCTGTGGTGTGGCAGGGTTGAGGTATGGGGTGAGGAAGTACTCACGGAGGCCGTAGGCGCTGTCACCTGAATGAAAGGAGCAGAGGGTGAGTACCTGCTATGCGCAGCTACATGGTCTCGATGTACTGTTTGTTGGCATGTGTACTTACCTAAGAGGTGTCCTTCACCAAAGTCTCCCCTGGCCCGGCGTGTGTGCATGCCGCTGTGCTGTAATATGAAGGAATCATGCGTGCTCCCCGGGTATTGCGCCACTATGTCGGTGATGATTATCTTTGCGTTGCAGACCATCTGGATGTTCAGTGAGTGGTAGGACTTGCGGTTCCGGCACATGTATTCTGTCTCAGCGGGTGGGCAGATGTGGATGTGGGTACACTCAATGCATCCAATTACATGGGGGAATTGCGCAATGTTGTAAAATTGTACCTTTGTTTGATTCAAGTCCTGTTGGGTGGTTGGGAATGTAATGTAATGGTGTAGCTGGGTCAGCATGGCGTCCAGGAAGCTCCTTAGGCAGCGGGACAGTGTGCTCTGGGAGATACCCCCTGCAACTGCAACTATCCCCTGGAAGCTTCCGGAGACCAGGAGGTGCAGGCAGCACAAGACCTGGACATGGGTGGGCACGGCATTGGTCCTCCTTGTTGGGTGCTGCATCAGGGGGTCCTGGTCCCGGATGAGCTTGGTAATCATTGCCCCATTCAGCCTGTACTTCGAGTAGATTTCTTCCTCAGTCTGGCCCAGGAGTGTGATCCGCTGCCGGAAAATTAGCTCCTGGATCCTGCGTCTGTTCCTGGCTGTAGCCTGGAGCCTTCGCTACCTTACCACCATGTAGAGTCCTGGCTTAGTGAATGTCTTCATGCTCCTACTGTGCCTCCTTAAGTGTGTTTGTTCAGCCCAGCACCAGTAACTAGTTAGATTTTTTTTTTTTTTTTTTTTTTACTTTATGGTCACCACCTGGTTTGAGTTCTCCTTACATTGCACCTCGCAATTAGCGATTTTGAGGTTTTTCGCTAATTGCGATTTTTCATGCATTTGGTTTGAGATTATTTTGCGATTTCACAAATGAAATCGCAGAATCATTGGAAATTCGCAATTTCAGAATCACAAAGGGGTTTTCACCTTGATTCTGCGATTTTCTTTGCGAAGCTGCAAAATATATTTTGCGAATTCGCAATTTGGTTGTTTTTCTTTTCATGAATTGCGGTTCATGGAATTGTGATCGCAATTGCTGTTTCGCAGCTATTGCGATCGCAATTTCGGTTGATGACTCTATGCCAAGGTCCGCTGCTGCACAGGTTAGATAGCGAAATTCGGCACACACCACCACCATCATACATACACAATCAATCAGGGGAATTGTAAGCGCTCTACTCACCCTTGAGGGTCTCAAGGCGTGGGGGAGGGGGGGCAGGTGGGTAATGCACTAACAAATGGGAAACATTTTCTGTGGCATATTCATCCTACATTGGGCTCTGTGTTACAACGAAGTGGAGAATGCGGTCTTTGATCAAGCAGAGTCTTAGTTTGGGGACAGACTGGAAACCTTACCAACTGTCTGGATGGTTGGAGATGTCGGAGTACCCAGGAAAGCTTGTTTCAGAGACTGTGGCATGTTTACATTTAAATAATTCTTGTTTTCTGGCTTCTTTTATATTTTTACGTCCTTTCAAATATCTGGAAAGTACCCTGAGTGGCTGGTTGGATGAAGTGATAAAACTGTGAGGAGGCAATTATCACTAGCATGATAGCTCTGGGATTTGAACACTCACTGCTTCACTCTGTTTAACATGTAGGGCACACAAATGAGTGTTGTCAGTGCGGACTCTGCCCTTCCTTCTCTTCAGGTTGATAAATGCAGTATGAGGATTGAGTATTTGTGACAACTAGTATCAGAACATTGGAATGTTGAGAGTTGAAGGCAGTGGAGTGTTTCTGTGCCCATAATGTCTGGTACAGATGTTTGTACTCAAGATTGCACTGAATGTCTTTAGGTTTCTCCCTTTTTGATTAGAACATTCTAGCCTCAGTGGGTGGAATGTTCTAGTAGCATTCTAACCCATCTGCTTTTGGCTATACTATACCGGTTGTTAAAGGCTTTTCGTCTCATTATAGACTATTGCTTGTAACACAGGCCTACAATTCAGGGTAAGGACCTACAACAACCTTTTTAGCCCTTGCTTGCAAGAGTTAATGCTAAATTATTTAGTGAGTTACAAAACTCCAAAGTGACTAGTAAAACAACGTTAACTGACTAGTAAATAACGTTTTACCACAACGTCTAAAACCAACAAGTGCAAACTATTGACCAATTTAATATATACAGACCCAGACAGCATCTTGTCTACTTGAAATGACCCATTTGCCTATTAGTTCTTCTCTAAAAGGTGAATGACACTTTATAGCGTTGACTTTCTTAAGGTAAAAATAAAATGAACTTCAAATGTCTGGTTTTTGGCTGCAGCTGGTCAACGGAAAGTGTCTAGGCGCAAAGCCCCCTATCTCCTATCTGGTTGCTTTGCCACCATCACCACAACACAAAATGATATAGCAATCTATTTTGTGACTCACTCATTCAACACAAAGGAGCTTTCTTGTAGCTGATAACGAGGAATTAATACCTAACTCAACCTTGTTTATTCTTTCAACCAGCGAACAATCTGCAGGAGAGACTGTTGTATACGTGTGCATTTGCACATTCAACTTTTTCTTTTTTTCATCCACCCAGAAAAGATGTTTGCTGGTGCGGCAAGCCCCTTCATCGCACCACCGCAAAATATGCCTTTGAATCTTTTTCACACTAAATGACGCGCATTTACCAGTCTGTGTTGGCACCATCTGCGGTCCCTGGGGTAACAGCAGCACTGGGTAGCAATTTACTTCAGAGAGCACTAACATTAAGAAAGAAGTTAAAGACATGGGGAAGCTTTTATTTACAAGCCAACTGAAGTAAATAAAAGAAAATTATCTAATAAAGTGTCCTGCAACATTTCACCACCAACGAATCCCCACTACCATCCTGCTAGCATCAATGCAGCCCTCAGGCTCGCCACAAGGCCATACTTTGTGGCCCCTCAGAAAATGTTGGTATCTATGATCTAAACAGTGAATTGCAGTAAAAACATCCATAAAACCTCATTGGTGTTTAAAACCCTCCTAACGGGTATTCACTGGCACTCACCAGCGAATATCATTGCTCCTGCACTCATCCATAAATTTAGTAGAGTTATAATTTTGCTGGTTTTCTTTTCGTACTAGGAGACATCCATCTGAGGGTGTAGAGGTCCATAGATTACAGTTTTCAGTTTTCTGAATCTTCTATTTCTACACACAGCTGCATTTGTTGCACACTTGAGCTAACCTCGGGTTCACACAACACAGGCCTGCCACACTTCCCGTGTCCAAGTATCAGGACCTGTTGCAGTCCAGGTTTTTCTTTGAATTTTGCAATTGTATTCATGTTTGCTTGGTTATAAAACCAGGTCTACAAGTCTCAGAATTCAAAGAAAAAACCTGGACTGCAGCAGCTCAACATGTGTGGACGTATGAAACTTGGACACTATGACAACATGTGGATCTTGCCCAAAGTTTAAGACCATGTGCTTGATACACATGTTACAATGGAACACAGATCTGTGGGTCTGCATTAGACGAAGTACCCCATGGGCACAATGGGTGGAGCCACCAGTTTCTGGTGGCTGGGCATGTTAATATGACAGAAGTGGCTACAGATGCTTGCATGGCCCCTTCTGTAATAAAGGTTGAGCTGGCACACACGTAGCACTGGTGCGATCCCAAGTGGGGTTCCCTCATCTGCATGGGGACATGGCCCAATGGAGATGAGAAAACACTTAACCTCTAAGCTGTATTAGAGACGTGGGAGCAGAGGCATATAAGCTTTCAGAAAGAGCACCATAAAGATGTGATGCACAGATAATGTGCCCCCCAAGGGCGCCCCATGAAGGAGGTGTCAGCTCATACCAGGGACTCCCTAGGCATCCCCCTGCAGGAATGGTATTTCTTCCCTTCAAAACAATTCATCCTGTTATGCAATTTTCTTAATTTTTTGACATAAATGTACTGTTTGTCTTATTGTCTGTTGCACTTATAGTCCATGTATTTTCTGGGGAAAGTGCTGCGGGACTGTAAAGCCAACAAGGGATTCCTTGTATAAACAATTCTGCAGTGTAAATTCGATAGTGACAGTCATAGACTTTATAATATTTCCCCCCATGTGTGAACCCTGGAACACCGAAAATAGAATATTTGTCTATCTATATCAATACACAAAGTGCTATTGTCCCTATGTCCGCTTGAGATGCAGCACCCTTCAGAAAAGCATTTCCAAGACAAGATTTTCTCTGAAATGCAAACGTCTGTGTGTTTAAAATAATTTCTCGATACTAGATTGCTGCATTTGAAATGCAACAGTAAGAAAAATTTGTCTTTCATTGAGGAAAACGTTGCCAGATAGACTTTTATTATAAAGGTTTGAAAATAGACTGCTGTTCCTTTAAGAGAAGAGGAACTTCCACTTCCCATGATGCAATGTACTGGCAGTTACATCCCTCAATCACTCGGTTTTTTACAGTGAAAATTTATAGGAATGTAGCTATATGCGCATAATGACTGGATTACTCATGCCCAAGATAACCCAGCTGTGGAAGTGGGTGAGTCGTTTCTAACTTCAATGAAGATTCCTACGACGCAGAACCAGGACTACAAGTAAATAACCATTTCTTTTCCTTTGTAGGTGAGTTTCTTTGAGTTTTGTGTGAGCTCATTGATCACAAAGGCCTAATGAACAAGTTACTTACCTTTGGTAACAATGTATCTGTAAGAGACATATATTAATTAGAGATACCTTACCTTAGAATTACCCCCGGCGTTAGACTGGATCCAGAGAAACTTTTTCTTAACAGTACCCCTGCGCGTCAGTAGGTGGCGTCGGTCGACTTCCCGTCTGTTGTCGGCATCGTGGTCGCCGGGATGATGTCACAGTGTCTACTTAGACGCCGCCCCTGCATGCTACATGCTGACACCAGTACTGACACACTTTCCATGCCAGAAGCAGAGAGCCATGCAAGACACTGGCACCTGGTGCACAAAACTAGGGCCCTGCAAGGGAGTCCCCATCCCTAGAAGTCAGTTCGCAGAACGGGGAGGATGAGAGGGGCGGGAAAGAAATCTATAAATATTTTATGTCTCGTGCAGATACATCGTTACCGAAGGTAAGTAACTTGTTCATCTGAAAGAGACTTAGTTATAGATTCCTTACCTTAGAATAGATACCCCAGCAATACCAACCCCAGAGGTGGGTCTGCAAAATGAGTTCACACCAGGAAGTCCTGGAGAACCGAACAACCAAAAAGGAAGGTCTGGAAGATAAGGCTTGAAGCTCACTCACCCTGCGAGCAGAGGTGATGGCAAGTAAGAGAGCAGTCTTCAAAGTAAGGAGGCGAATAGGACAATAATGCAGTGGCTCAAAGGGAGCACACAACAATAAGTGAGGAAAAGATTCAAGTCACACTGGGGCATTACAAAAGGAGAAGGAGGAAACGAGATGAGTAATGCACTTCAGAAATCTGTTAACTATAGGGGACTTGAAAAGAGAAAGCTGGCGAAGAAAGGCCGAAATGACCGAAAGATAGCCTTTAAGAGTGGCCAAAGCAGAACCTTGCTGGGCCAAAGAAAGAATGAAGAGAAGAACCTCTGAAAGAGGGGCGGAAAGAGGATCCACAGCCTTTGCTGTGCCCCATGCCATGAATTTGTTCCATCTACAGTCATATACTGTTTTAGTGGAGGGACGCCTGGCTGCCATGATGACATTACAGACTTCGGGAGGACGGTCGGAAGCTGTCAACTGTCACATCTGAATCTGTACGTAAGGAGGTGGAGACTGGACAGGTTCGGGTGGAGGACTATCCCATGCTGCTGCAACAGAAAACCCTCCTGAAGAGGCAGTCTGATAGGAGGATCGATGGCCATGCTCAAGACCTTGGGGTACCAGACTCTTTGTGCCCAGTCTGGAGCCACAAGAATGACTTGGGCCCGGTCGCTCTTGATCTTCTTCAGCACTCTCGGCAGAGTGGTACAGATGCAAAGGCATACAGGAGGCTACAACTCCACTCTTAACGAAAAGTGTTGCTGAGCAAGAGCCACACAGAACTGCTGACATTGTGCGTATTCTTCGGTGGCAAATAGAACTAACCAAGGCTCTCCCCACTGCTGAAAGAGACCTTGCAGTGCCTCCGAGTGAAGACACCATTTGTGATCCATCATGGACCGGTGGCTGAGTTAGTCTGCCCTGGTGTTCAGGGAACCATCCAGGTGTTGAACCACCGGAGATATGCCCTGATGTTCCGGCCATGTCCAAAAGCGAAGAGCCTCTTAACATAGAGTCCATGAACCCACCACACCGTGTTTGTTGCAGTACCACATGGCAGTGGTGTTGTACGTGAACACCTGCACTACTCTTCCTTTGACAAAATGAAGGAATGCCTTCAGTGCAAGACTAATAGCCCAGAGCTCCAGAAGGTTGATGTGGAGCCCGGACTCCGCCGGAGACCAGAGGCCTCTGATGTCGGCCTCACCCATATGGCCGCCCCATCTCAGAAGTGATGCATCCGTCAGTACTGTGAACTCTGGTTGGGGAAGGGAGAGGGATCTGCTGTTGACCCAATCCTGGTTCGTGAGCCACCACTGCAACTGACTTGCAGTCCCCTCTGAGATCTGGATGACATCGGAAAGATTTCCCTGGTGCTGCACCCATTGGAACGTCAGGTCCCTCGGCAGAGCCCGCATATGCCTTCTGGCATGATCCACCAGCAGAATGCAGGAGGCCATGAGGCCCAGCAGCCTCAAGGTCATTCTCACGAAAATTGGGGAGGCTGAAACATCGGTATCATAGCCCGAATATCCCGGACTCACTACTCTGGAGGCTAGACCAGAAACTGCGCTGTCTCCAGAACTGCTCCTATGAAAAGGAGCTTCTGGGAGGGAATCATATGTGACTTTGGCACTTTGACTGTAAACCCCAGCGAATGCAAGAGGTCCGCTGTAGTCTGGAGGTGGGATACAACAGCCTTGGGCGATCCCACCTTCAACAGCCAGTCATCGAGATAGGGGAAGACTGGAACTCCTCAAGTCAAGTCAAGTCAGAATTTATATAGCGCACTACATACCCAGAGGGTCTCAAGGCTCTTGAGGAAGGGGGGGAGGTTTACTTATCGAATATCCAGGTTTTAAGCTGTTTTCTGAAGGCTAGGTGGTTTTGAGTAAGGCGGAGGTGGATGGGAAGGGAATTCCAGGTTTTGGCCGCTAAGTAGGAGAAGGATCTTCCCCCCCCATGGTGGCTTTGTGGATGCTCGGAACAGCGGCGAGGGCTTGGTTGGACGAACGCAGCTGGCGGGTGGGGGTGTAAAAGGAAAGGTGCGTGTTGAGACAATCAGGTCCAAATTCGTATAGGGCTTTGTGTGCGTGGGTGAGGAGACGGAACGTTATCCTCTTGTTGACGGGGAGCCAGTGAAGGTCTTTCAGGTGAACGGAAATGTGGTCTGTGCGGGGGATGTCTAGTATGAGTCTAGCTGAAGCATTTTGGATGCGTTGGAGTTTTTTCTGCAGTTTTGCGGTGGTACCGGCGTAAAGGGTGTTTCCGTAGTCCAGACGGCTTGTAACCAGTGCGTGGGTGACCGTTTTTCTTGTTTCGGTGGGGATCCAGCAAAATGTTTTTTTGAGCATGCGTAGGATGTTGAAGCATGATGATGAGACAGCGTTGACTTGTCTGGTCATCGAGAGTGAGGAGTCCAGGATGATGCCCAGGTTCCGTGCGTGGTCCGTCGGTATGGGGGCTTTTCCTAGGGCCGTTGGCCACTAAGATTCGTCCCAGGCGGAAGGGGATGCACCTAAGATGAGGACTTCCGTTTTGTCCGAGTTCAGTTTCAGACGGCTTCATCCACTCGGCTACTTCTTTCATCCCTTCATGTAGGTTGGTTTTGGCGGTGATTGGGTCTTTGGTGAGTGAGAGGATCAGCTGAGTGCCATCAGCGTAGGAGATGTTGTTGAGGTTGTGTTGACGTGTGAGGGGGCTCATGTAGACGTTGAAGAGAGTGGGGCTGAGTGATGATCCTTGCGGGACGCCGCAGATGACTTCGGTGGCCTCTGACTTAAAAGGGGGGAGGCGGACACTCTGAGTTTTCCAGCGAGGAACGAGATGATCCAGTCCAATGCTTTTCCTTGAATTCCGATGTTTCTGAGGCATTGTATCAGGGTGCTATGGCAGACTGTGTCGAAGGCTGCAGAGAGGTCAAGGAGGATGAGAGCGACTGTGTCTCCGTTGTCCAGTAGTGTTCGAATGTCGTCTGTTGCTGCGATGAGGGCTGTCACGGTGCTGTGTTTGGCTCGGAAGCCAGACTGTGAGGAGTCGAGTGATTTGTTGGTTTTGAGGAAGGCGGCGAGCTGGTTGTTGACGGCTTTCTCAATGACTTTGGCAGGGAATGAGAGGACCGAGATGGGGCGGTAGTTTTTGAGTTCGGTGGGGTCAGCTGTGGGTTTCTTCAGAAGGGTGCTGAGTTTGGCGTGTTTCCAGCTTTCTGGGAATGTGGCGGAGTTGAGGGAGCAGTTGATGACGTCTCGGAGATGGGGTGTGATGATGGAGTCTGCTTTGTTGAAGATGTGATGGGGGCATGGGTCTGTAGGGGATCCTGAGTGGATGGAGTTAATCAGGCGAATTGTGTCTTCTGTGGTGATTGGGTTCCAGTCGAAAAGGTTATTCGGAGGAGGTACAGGTTCGGAGGTGAGTGGGGTGGACTGGTTTGCGGGTTGGTGTTCAAAGCTGTTATGAATGTCGGCGATTTTGTCATGGAAAAATGAGGCGAGGGAGTCGCAGAGGACTTGAGAGGGGGTGATGTCGTTTGAGCTGGCCGTGGGGTTGGTGAATTCTTTGATGATGTTGAAAAGTTCCTTGCTGTTGTGGGCGTTGTGGTCTAGTCGGTCTTTGAGTGCTGATTTCTTGTCTGTCCGGATTAGTTGGTGGTGTTTGCGGGTGGCGTTTTTGAAGGCGGCTTGGGTGATAGTGTTTGGGTCTTTTTTCCAAGTTTTCTCAAGGGAACGACAGAACTTCTTGGATTTCTTAAGGTCATCGTTGAACCATGGGGCGTTCTTGCTTCCTTGCTTGATTTGATGTTTTTTCAAGGGTGCTAGTTTGTCGGCGGTTTGGGTTAACCATTGTGTGAGGTTGATGGCGGCTTGGTTAGGGTTCGTTGAATAGGCAGGGGGTTTTTGAAGAAGCAATGTGGAGATCTGGTCGATGGTGATTTTGTTCCAATTTCTTTGCAGAGTTGGTTGAGGGTGGTTGTGGATCGTGGTCTTATTGTAAATGAAGTGGATGCAACTGTGGTCCGTCCAGTGGAGGGGTGTGGTGTGAGTGAAGGAGATATGCTTGCTGGAAGTGAAGATAGGGTCGAGTGTGTGTCCTGCATAGTGTGTGGGGGTGTTAACAAGTTGTTTGAGTCCGAGATTGGCGAGATTGTCCAGAAGGGTGGTAGTGTTACTGTTGTTGCTCTTTTCCAGATCAAAATTGAGGTCTCCCAGTAGAATGTATTCTTCCGAGGGGAGGGCGTGTGGGGTGATGAAGTCAGTGATGTCTTCGCTGAATTTTGTACGGGGTCCTGGTGGCCTGTAGAGGAGGGTGCCTCTGAGTGTGGTCTTGGGGTCGGTGTGGATCTGGAAGTGAAGGTGTTCGGCGATAGCGAGGTTGACTTCTGAGCTGGTTGAGACGTGGATGGTGTTCTTGTGGACGATGGCGATGCCTCCTCCTGTTTGAATGGTGCGGTCCTTACGGATGATCTTGTAGCCGTCCGGGATGGCTATGGTGATGTCTGGAGCTGAAGAGGCATTCATCCAGGTTTCTGTTAGGAAGGCGATGTGCGGAGAAATGGTGTCGAGTAGATTCCAAAGGTCGATGGCGTGTTTGTGAACCGAGCGGGTGTTGAGAAGGATGCATTTAAGGTGGTTGGTGTTGGATCTCTGTTTGGTGTTTGTGGCTTTGGTGTGGGTCTTGATGCAGGTGAATTTTCAGGAGTGGCAGGTGAAGGGTCCATGGGTGTGTCCTGGTGCTGCTTGGGCGCAGTTAGGGAGTCGGCCGGGGTTAAGTGCTAAGAGGGTGGAGGCATCGTATGTAATGCGGGAGGGGTGGGTGATGCGGGGACCAGGGGGTCTGGCGCTGGGCGCGGTCCAGGCGCGGATGGGCATAGACGGGCTTACCTTTGGCGCACCTTCGGCGCACATAGGGCGTGACCGCTGCGCGTGAACGCTGCGCGTCAGCTTTTCTGACATAAGTGGATAGTGGAGGGGGCGGGGCGTGGGAGGGTCAGCTGAGAGGCGGAAGCGGGGTGGAGCTACGGGCTGGGACGAGGCACAATCACCAAATGGCGGCAGCAGAGCAAAAGTGAAACCAGGGTGAGTTTCTTTAAGTAAACAGGCTAAATTTGGGCAGAAGCACCGTCACAATGGGGCAAAAGCTCCTCTTGCCACTCACTGCGCAGCAGCTGATAAGCGCTACAGAAGTGGATGTGCACGAGTAAGCAGCAGATACAAATCAGGCACAAAATTAAATTAAACTACAGGCATGTAAAGCGCTACGCTGCAAATAAACAGAGAAGCAAGGCGCTACGATTCCAGCAGCAGACAGGCAAAGAAGCAAGGCGCTACGATACCAGCTGTAGAGGGAGCGCAGGGAGCGACCGATACTGCCAGAGTCAGGGCGGTCAAAGCGCTGGGTCAGGCGGCTCCTTACTGTTGTGTCCGTGGGAGGGAGGGTCAGCTGGGAGACGGGAGCGGGGTGGAGCTACGGGCTGGGACGAGACACAATCACCAAACTCCTGATCTGTGCAGATGAGCTGCGTCCAACGCCATCATTTTTGTGAACACCGAGAGGCGCTGGTAAGGCCAAAGGGGAGCACGGTAAACTGAAAATGATCGTGGCCTACTGTGAACCGTAGGTAACGCCAGTGGGCAGGCAAGACGGGGATGTGAAGGTAAGCGTCCTGCAAGTCCAATATTACCATCCAGTCTCTAGGGTCGAGGGCAGACAAGACCTGAGCCAAGGTTAACATCTTGAACTCCTCCTTTCGGAGGAAGCGGTTGACATCCCTGAGGTCTAAGATAGGACGCTGGCCTCTGTCCTTCTTGGGTACCAAGAAGTAGTGGGAGTAACAACCACAACCTACTTCTGGCACAGTGACGCATTTGATAGCTCCCTTGGCCAAGAGAGCCATAACTTCCTGGTGTAGAAGGACCAAATGATCCTACGACATGCAATGTAGAGTTGATGGCATGGAGGGAGGTGTAGTCTCAAAGGGGAGGGAGTAGCCCCTTCGGACTATCTGAAAAAAACCACCTATCTAACATGATGTTGTACCAGTGGGGAGGTGATGGCACTTCCTGCCGCCTACTGGCAACTGGTGGCCCTGAAAGGTCAGACTAGGAAAGCTTGGAGGCTGCTGCAGGGGTGGCTTAGGTGAACTGGCCTGTCTGCTGGCCCCCAGACCCACAACGTGGAGAGGTGTGGCTCACTGGTTAGAGGAGGCAGACCCGTAAGCAGAGAACGGCCCGGGACCAGGGTTCAATCCCCGACGCGGCAGGGTCGTGGACCAGGGTCAAATGCACTCGATAATTCTCGCCTCGGTGCCTACTCTAACCAGGGAACACACTCGGCAACTCTAGGCATTAAGCTTGCCTCATCTCTACAACGGCCCCCCACAGACGCCGGGGCTGCCTGGTTTCACCTTGGAGATACCCAGAAAGGGACCATCTCACAGGGAAAACCAGGATGGGTTCCCCAGCGGTCTTCAGCGCCAGGATACTCCTTGGAGTCACAGTGCGCTTTACAAGTACACCCACAGTTGTAATGTAATGTAATGGACACTTATATAGCGCTCCTACCACTCCAAGGAGTATCTTGGCGCTCAACCAACCCAGATGAAAATAGGTTGGAGGGAAAAAAAACCATTCGGTGAACACATACCTTACACTAGTGCCCTACACTCAGCATCTGTGAGGGAAAACACCCAAGTTTTTAAGGATTTCCTAAAATGATTTTCATGGGACAGTGACCGAAGATGCAACGGAAGCTTGTTCCAGGCCTTAGCTCCCAGGACAAACAGAGATTTCCCTCCTTTAGTTGACAACCTAAATCTGGGGACTATTAGCAGATTCTGGCCATCAGACCTCAAACAGTGGGTAGGGTGATACCGTTTAAAGCCACTGGACAGGTATTTGGGCCCTTGCTGTTGAAAGGCTCTAAATGTGATCAAGAGGATCTTAAATAAGATCCTTTTGCCAATTGGTAGCCAATGAAGCGCATTAAGTGCGGCCGAGGCAGATGACTTACGTGGCCACCGTAGCACCAACCGGGCAGTTGCGTGCTGGACCATCTGTAGCCTATGGAGTATGGACTTATTGACTCCAGCATATAGGCTGTTACAGTAGTCCAGCCTCGAAGTTATTAAAGCAACTGCGCCCGTTTTCCTGGCTGGCAGAGGAAGAAGATCAAAAAACTTCCTCAAAGATTTAATTATGTGGAAACACATACCAGCTACGGCCACCGCTTTTTGTTTAAAGGACAATTGGTCGTCAAATTTGATGCCCAAGTTTCGAGCAGACGAGATGGTACTGGGGGGGGGGCTTCAGCATCATCAGGCCACCAGTGTTTCAGGGAAAACAGATTTTGATTTCCAAACGGCAAGATTTCCGTCTTACCGGAGTTACATTTGAGATGATTGTTGGTCATCCACTCAAACGTAGCCGCCAGGCAGTTTTTCAAGTTTTCCTCGGCACCAGGCAGTTCCTTATCCAACACCAGAATGAGCTGCGTGTCATCAGCATACGATATTGTGCTAATCTGGAATGACGCAATTAGCTCAATCAGGGGTACCATGTACAGGTTGAAGAGTATAGGGCTTAAGCTAGAGCCCTGAGGGACCCCAGAGCTGATGACTTTAGCTTCCGATTGAAATGGGCCCAAGACTGTGACTTGGCGTCTGTTGTTAAGAAAATTTCTGAGCCAAGCCAGAGCCACCCCTCCTATTCCTGCAGTAACCATCCGGTCCACTAAGATGGTGTGTGAGACCGTGTCGAAGGCTGCCGACAGGTCGAGTAAAATCAGGACAGCCTTCTTTCCCTGGTCCATGGCGATTCGTAGGGTCTCTGCTGTAAACAGCAGGGCAGACTCGGTGGAATGTTTCGACCGAAACCCTGACTGGTTTGGGTGCAGTATGTTATTCTCCTCCAGAAAATTTGTGAGTTGGCTATTCACAAATTTTTCCGCCAGTTTGAATACCAGTGGGAGCAAGGAAATGGGACGCAGGTTGGAGAGGGTGGTCACATCCGATAGGGCCTTTTTCTGGAGAGGCTTGACTGCAGCAAGCTTCCATTCATTGGGGATTTCTGCCGTGGCTAATGATGAATTTATGATGCTGTTAATAGTAGGGTTAATCACCTCTACTAACGTCTGCAAGACTGAAGGTGGGCAGGGATCAAAAGGAGATCCAGATTTACTGACCAAAATGGCCTTGAAGGTATCATCAAGGGAGACAGGATCGAATGAGTCCAGACGAGGGGACCTAGTTAGTAACTTCTCCCCCTCTGTCTGTTCTGGATTCCCTGGAATGGAGGATACCGGAGGAAAGGTCTTCACGATGTCCAAGATCTTATGTATTTACATTTACATTTTACAACGCTGGGTCCCAGATCCCTGGCCATGCAGAGGCTGGGTAGGCAGCGCAGCCCAGTGGCTCTTGGTGGAACGTGGTGGAGCTCCCCTTCCATAGCCACGGAAAGGGCAAAAGGCAGACTGCATGGGGCTAGATGTTGCCGCGAGTACAGTGATCTGGCCGTAGACCTAGAGTCCTTGAAACGCATGAGCATGTTGTCTGCCTTGTCACCAAACAGGCGACGGCCATCAAAGGGTATGTCCAAAAGGGTAGATTGGACAATCCCAGAGAAGCACGACGTTCTCAGCCAGGTGTAGCGCCTCAGGGCTACCAACGTGGAAACCGTTCTACCCAGCGAGTCAGCGGTATCCAGCCCACATCGGATGGTGAACTTTTCTGCTTCTAGACCCTCAACAACAGCGCAGGTGAGAATGGCCCCAGCCTCCTCTGGGCACTGTGGCAGCACTTGTACAAACCGTATCCCACAGTGTGTGTAACAGCCCAAGAGACATGCAGTGCTCACCCACCACAGTCCTAAGCTGGGGGAAGAAAACATCTTCTTCCCAAGTTGGCCCAGCTTCTTGGATTCCCTATCTGGGGGAGCAGTAGGGAATGCACCCTTTGAGACCACCAAGCTCTCAGGGGCAGGGTTTTGGGAGAGGAAAAGGGGGTCGCCCGGGGCCAGGCGTTGCGTCGGGTACTTATCCTGTCCACAGGAGCCCCTGTGCTAGGTTTGGACGGAGTGCCCAGACGGATGCCAGTGAGGGCCGCATTAAAAGACGGCAGGGGCTCCAAAGAGGCTGCTGCAGCCTGAAGCACCTCAGTTAGGAGGTTAGTCTTGACAGCCACCGTAGGAAGCTCGAAGCCCAAGACCAGCGTAGGAGGCTCCTTCCCCCATAGCTACGGTAGTGGAGAACGCATACCAAGGTCTGGGGAGGTATCAAGACCACTGGCATCGCCCAATTCCTCTCGTCAGTCTGGCTCCTCAAGTTGGTCTGCTAGAGGGTCAATAGACCCCTCCCACTCCTCCTCACCCTCCTCTGGCTGCCATTCAGGGCGGTAGGGAACGTCAGGGATGAACAGTGGTATAAAAGTACCCCCCAGCGCAGGTACCGACGTCGGTCCAACACTGTGTCCATGTCAGGGGCGAGGCTGGGGTCGACGTCGGTTTGGGGCACAACCGGCATCGGGCGCGTCACCACTGGAATCGGTGCCGGGCAGGTACTGTGAGGTTGACCGGCACCGATCCTGATCCAGGCCTGGATCCTTGGGGACCCTGCGGCGCCGGAGCCACTGGCATCGAAGGCACACCAGTTGAGTCCATGGGGCCCGAAGGCACGCCTGTGGAGTCATGCTGCCTAAATATGCTGTGCAGCGCTTCGTAAAATTGACAAAGCTCGGCAGGGGATGCTCCGGCTCCGGGAAAGGGAGGGAAGCAGACAGCCGTCTCAACGGGCTCCGAGGAAGGAGCCGGAGAGCAATGATGCACCGTATCCCGTGTTGCGTCGGCCGACGGATGGGGAGAAGGTGAAGAGCGACAATGCTTCTTTACCTTCTTCTTGTGCTTCAACTTTCCCGAGGAGTGGGAAGACTTTGATGATGAGTGTTGATGGCTCCACGACCGGTCCCGTGACCTTCCCCTCGACTGGGACCTCGAGTGGCACGGAGCACACTCCGGGCATCCAAAAGCTTTCGGGACAGCTCCCTCAAATACTTTGGGTTCAGGGCTTAGGAGTCTGAGCACGACTCTGGGTCGTAGACGTGCCCCCGGCACCAAAGGCACACCAGGTGCGGATTGGTAACCAACATCTACTTGTGACAGGAGTCATAAGGCTTGAAACCGGGCCAACAGCTGGGCATTCCTCGTGCACCAAGAGTCGAATACTCTTAAGACGTTGACAAAAAGTCGAAAAAAGTTAGTCAAAAAGTGACTAAGGGGCAAACTCTCTACGGATCTGTGCTGGCTGGTGCGGAAAAAGAAAGAACTGACCTCAGAGCGCAAGAGCGGCATCTAAGTAGACACCGCGACGCCATCCCGGCGACTACGATGACAGGGTACTGCTAAGAAAACATTTCTCCGGGTCCAGTCTGACACCTGTGGGTAATTCTAAGATAAGGAATCTATAACTAATAATCTCTTTCAGATGCTCCGATACCCTACAACCAAACTTTAAAACACCCTCACTTATGGATCAAAAGCATCCTCCCTTTACATTAAGAACTTGCTCATTACCCTTTTTAGATGCACATGAATAATACTACCCAGCAATGTCACATGAACTCTGCTATTCTATCTAAATGCATATCTATTAGATGTCTATTACGTATTGCCTCATGATTTACTTCTAAGTGGTTAAGCAGTTAACAGGCATGCACTCCTCCTTGTTAATGTAGCATGACACTCCCATGCAGCACTGGAGGCTGCAGAATTGTGCCCTGTCTATATGAACATTAGCACGTTAGAATTATAAATGTAAAGCAATTCTCACTAAATCTACATTCTTGAAGAATAAAAACGATACAATATTAGAAAGAACCATAAGTCCATTTCAAGGCGGTTTGTAGTGCTTTGCAAAAAAATTCCTCAAGCATATAACTAATCGCATTATGCAGGGACCAATACAGCCTGATAGTACCGTCAGTCTAAAAATGGTTGTATAGAATTTCTTTGTTGCACATGCTCTTCAACTTGCCCTGGGGCTCAGTCTGCCTGGAGGCACCTGCACCAGGAATATGCAAATGGATAAACTGTAGATCTGTAAAACTGACACTCAGGCATGATGTTAATGCTTACCCTTGGGATTGGACACCCTGGCTTGCTTTGCTGTTTTGCATTCTCCTACGCACTGTGCCTCGGTGCTCTCCAGTGAAGCCTCGTGTACATATGAAGAAACTAGCTACCATGGAAATGCAATATCTCTGAAATGGCAGCTGGGAATTAAAGCAAACACTAGAAATGAAGTAGGCGGCACGTCATTTCCATTGTAAGAGGCTTCTCTGCTGTGTTACGTTGCTGCAGGGTGAGTAGCTACAGCGTCGAGTACAGTCAGCCCATGGGCCAAAACTCCTTCTAGCAAAGTGGAATTTGCATGGAGCGAGGTTTGAGTGAATGCGTTTATTCATAATGCACACTATGTGGATAATAGCTCCTGCCTCCACACATATCCACCCACTACTGACAGGGAACTTTGGAAATTACAATAAAGACTGAATCACAATATTTGCAACCATTTGTAAAACAATGACGTTACGTTCAGTGGCGTAGCAAGAGCCTGGGGGTCCTAACGCAAGCTGGAAGGTTGTGCGACATCCACTGGGTTGATATTTAAAAAAAAAAAATTGCTCTTGCATTTGTGAAAGTTAGACATTTTAGCGTTTAAAATGATAACATTTTTTACTTTTCTTTTTTTAATTGCAGTGGAGGAATTATACTTGCATAGCGCTATTGCCATTCGTATGATCTCATGACGCTGGAGAATTAGAACATAGGAAATAGGTAATGAGGGAGGGAGACAATAGTAATATGCTGCCTGAAAAGAAACCGAAGCAACATCCTGAAGGAAGCGAACACTCATTGGGAATGCAAGATTAAGTAAAGCATGTATAATGTAAGCAGGAACAACATGGTTACCTGAACACTGTTGCAGTTATGATTGAGAAATCAATGACTATTTTTGCCTGAAAAATTAAGAAAATGACTACAGGGCCCAGAAGGGACCCTTTTTTATGTCCACTGGTTATATCCTTACAAAACATAAACAGTATGGTTTAAAAAGACCACATCCATGAACAAAGAGCTACGGTACACATTTTATAAACTAAAATAAATAAAACAGCTGCCTTCAAGGAAATAGTCAAACAGCTACTCATTTAAAAATACTTGAGTAACTAGCCACTACTACTAGCTGCTACTTTATATTCTTGTACCTGTTTTGCTTGACAAGTTGTTGTAAATGTATAGTATTTTAGCGCTAATACCCTTACATTATGTACTTATTGTTGCAGCATTCCTAGTGTTATTATTGTAAAGTGCTCTGGCACCCACAAGTCTAGTGCCCTCCATATAAGACTGCAAATAAATAATTATAAATAAATCAATCCTGCAAGTAGAGTTCTTTGTTGTGGGCCTAATGTACAGCTGTGGCAATTATTTCTTTTAAGTCTGTAATTACACAAGCTGTGAAAAGAAAATCTGCATGTCCCAGAATAGAGTGTGCTACTGTCTGACTCCCAGTGCTGTTTGATGCTGTCTCACGTGAAGCGTGTCCTTGTGGCAGCTATACAGTGCTAATTATATTATCTTCACTGATAGGGGGTTGCGAAGTGAGGCATTAAGACCTACTGGCTAAGGCTGGGAGTGATGCAATTGCGATTACTCTTGCTGGTCATGGCTTGCAGTGCTGCTATTCAGTGGCACCTGCTGGCCATGGCTTGTAGTGCTGCTCTACAGTGGCATCTGCTGGATATTTTAACAGCGACACTTACTAGCAATCAATGTCAGCTCTACTTTTAGGGTGACTCACCTGTGGTAGGGCATTTGGAGCTCTACCAATGTTGGCTGGAGCACTCTGAGGCACCAACTGCCAAAGACTGGAAGTATGGCCTTTACACAGTGACCCCTGCTGGCTTGAGCAGGAAGTGCTGCCTTTCCCATAGCATCTGCTGACCGTGGCTAGTAGTGCTGCTTTGCAGTAGTACCTGTTGACCAGAGAGGGGTGTGTCTCTCTTATACTAATATCATTGGAGCAAGTCTGGAAGTGCACCCAACAGCTATGGGGTGCTTTTCTGCTATACCCACAGCTCGGGACTACGAATACTGGTATTTTGGTGACCCCAGTTGGCTGGGGCTGAAATTTTGGCTCTCACTGTGTCATCTACTGGCAGGCAGTGTTGCTTGTACAGTGGCACCTGTTGGCCAGTCATGGAACAACTACACTTGCTGGCCGGGGGTGGAACTGCTGTGTCTACTGCTGGCTGGTAAAGACTGATCTAAAGAACTAAGGGGCAGATTTATGTTAACTAGCGCATCCCCAGGGATGCGCCAGTTAACATGCGCCACAGTGCGCCACAGCTCCGCCAGCCATGGTGCGCCGCATTTATAATGAGGCGCACCATGGTGCAAAAACGGCACAGATGCGTGACGCATCTGTGCCGGAAATGTGGCGCATTGCTGGAGTTGCGTCGCAAGCGCGACGCAGCTCCAGCAAGGCTCGGGGGTGCCCCATTTCAACACTGCTGCGTCAAGACCTACGCCTGCTTCAAGCAGGCGCAGACTTTTGACGCAGCATTGGCTTAAAAGTAACTGAGTGAAATCTCATAGATTTCACTCAGCCACTTTTGCGAGGCGCACCTGCCCCGGAAACCCCCACCCTGCGCCGGAACGCCCACAAGCGGCGCAGGGATTTACAACGTGACGCATCTGCCTAGATGCATCACGTTGTAAATCGTTCGTAGGGATGCGCCACGTTTACGCCGCCTTGCGTGACGCAACAGCGGCATAAACGTGGCGCAAGGGCCTCATAAATCTGCCCCTAAATTTGCACTCCAGTTACATCACATTCAGTAAAAATGTGTGACTCACTTAACATGTACCGGCCTTTCTTTAAGAAATGCGCACATAAGATCGATATGGTAAAATTTAAAAAAATAAAATCTTTTTTTTTGCCCCAGATATGGCTGTGCTTTGCAAGCATTACACGTTTCATCTAGAGCTGAAACCTATCAATCAAAAAAAGATTTTTATCTCTACGTATTGATTGATGCTGTGTCTCAGAACAAGTCTATGCACTCAGATGTGCTCAATCAGTCAGGGTAAGTAATTTTTTATTTGCATGGTTAATTAAAACCATTGTGATACAAAAAATCAAGAGTTAAAAGCAAATCTGCGTACTTTGCTAACAAAACTGTATTTCATAATATAATTTTTTATCTTATTAAAATCATTTCCAAAATGTATACTTTTGCACGACCATAAGTGGAAGTACAGTTTTGTGTTACAATACTGTCTTACAGACGATTATGAAACTAGTCTTGGCATTTTCCTCTCCACCACCTTCATTAACTTCACAAGACTACAGTTCAGCTGTGGATCATGAGGTGCAAAGCGGGCAAGAACTGCTTGTCTTCGTGAGCGTATCCCACGCTGCTTGAAATGGCATTTTAACAAATGCTTTAGTTCTTCCAAAAGTTTGTCACAGGAGCATAACAAATGCAGCAGCTCCTCTGGCACTGAGCCACATAAACGACAGGAAGAGCCTGCCTTATCCTTTAGCCAGTGCGGAAAATGCTGAATACAGGGTAACAGGCTCAACCTGTTCTTTAAAAACTTCATTTTTGTAGTTTTAGCATAGCCCAAATCAAGGTAATTCTGTGGTGCTGGTATGGAATACAAGTTTAGGGTCATCCAGCCGTGTGACCTTTTCAAGAGGGATGCCTTGTCTTCAACCCACAAAAGATGTTTAATTGTTTTCCTTATCAGTTTGTTAAGCATTAAGTGATTTGTAGGAGTATCCTAAAGTTGATTCTAAGACACTGTTCGCCAAGCTGCTTTTGAGGTACTTGGCAGATGGTGAGGCTGAGTGTTGCTCTAACTCCTTCCATAGAAAATCGTTTAGAGTTCCTTGTTTGGATTTCCACTATTTGTCCCAGGTAGTTATATATGCTCCCTGTCTTGCCAAGGGCTGTTTCTGGACACCAAACTCTAGCCTAATTTCAGCTGGTGGAGTATGTACGGGCAAGATAAGAATAATCCTGTATGCAGCTGTAACTGTATTATCCAGAATTTTGCATCTCTGCCTCTCTGTACTTCACTACCGTAAGTAATTGTTGGCAGAAGTTTAGCTCCTATTACTTGTACCAGAGATAGGAGAGACGGACCAGTGAGTTTACTGTTAGTGTTTTTAAAGAGATTATAAAGGGGAGGCCTTTACATCTATTGCTGGTTTTCTGTGCAGTGAACAGGCCACCTTTATCGATTTTTACTCCTAGATATTTATTTATTGACGTATCCTCAATACGAGTATTGTTCCAAAACCAGGTAGATGATTTTTTCCTGTTTTTGGTGATCGTCATTGTCTGCGTTTTCTCAAGGTTTATGGTCAGTTCATTTGCTTCAGAATAGCCCTGTGTAGTGTTCACAAGACGTTGTAGCCCTACTTTTGTATGGCTGATTAGGACTATGTCGTCCACATAGAGTAGACACGGTAATAATAGCCCGCCTAACTTGGGAGCATGAGAGTTGCAACTATTTAGGATCCGGATGAGGTCCGCTAAAACAAGTTAAATAATGTGGGAGCCAAAACACAACCCTGTTTGAGGCCTTTGTTGGTAAGTATGCATCTCAACAGTACTGACACATCACCCAGCTTTATCTGGACCCATGTGTCCGTCTGCAGGCTGACAGCAAGTCTAACAGAGACCTTGATATCCCCCAGCTGTTCAATTTAGACCATAAGACATTCCGGTTTATATATTCAAAAGAGCCTTATAGTCTATAAAGCAGAAATGAATGGGCATTTTAGTTTATTCTGCCTTATCTATTAACATGCCCTTGGTTAGGATATTAGTCGTTGTTCCAACTGATTTAGCGAAGCAAGTCTGATTAACCGGAATTAAAGAATTCTCTCCGGCCCAGGCCTGCAGCTCCTCCAAGAGTGTACCTGCAAAGTACTTTGCCTCGTTGTCCATTAGTGCCTCTAATCAATAATCTTGTGGATGTGACATGTCCCCTGACTTTTGGAGAAATGATTGAACCCTTCCTGGAGCCGGGGAGTCTGTTAAAATGTCTTATTTCCAGAAACAGTGTTCCCAGCCCTGCTGTCCATTCATTCTCGTCTTGTTTGTAAAGGATGGGCGGAATTCCGTTCGGGCCTGGCACCCCCTCTCTCTTTCCTTTTTAGGTTTTGTCTAGCCAATGCGTACGAAGTACGAAGTACGAAGTACGCATGCGCTAGGGAAACCTTATGTTTTTCTCTGTGGGGTCGGGTATCCGCCCCCTCCTCCCATTGGCTAGCTCCATAAATGGAGGCTAGCCATTGGGAGAGGGCTCTGTCCGTCAATGCCGGACCAGATTCAGGGGCGTTCCCGAGAATTTTTCCATTTTGCCTACGTCAGCCGAAAGCCTCTTCTCGTCAACGCCTCCGAATATGGTCCAGCATCGACGGCAAATTCCTGTGAAGAACGACACATTAGAACTACAGGAGCAGACGCTGTGACGTCATTCTGTAGTCCTGAGTCATCTCACGAGAGCAGGCATTTCAATGGGTAAAGCGCCTCTATTTTGGAAATTCTAACATTGATTCCTGGTCGCTCTCCCCCTCGCCGCCGCTGGGCAGCAGGGAGGGCTGTGCCCCAGACACGGGCGGCCAGGGGAAGGCGCGGAAGCAACCTGTGACAAACTGTGCAATAGCTGATAGATGACTACAAACAAACTACTGCTGCAACAATCACAACCCAGTGCCGTAACGGGCTAGTGTTGTGCTGTATAGGGGGGTCTAGACATCTTTAAGATATTTATATGCAGGGCTGCACAGGCATCTGTACACATTGCAAACAGAACTGCACATAGCGCCTTGACAGCCTCTAAACACGTCTATGCGGACGACCTCCAGCTCATCTTCAGCCTCTCCTCCTCTCCCCTCTCTGTCTCTAATTTTCAGTCTACTATGATTTTCATCAGGGACTGGATGAACCACAACCATCTCAAGTTGAACCCGGACAAAACCGAGTTGGTTCTCTCAGGTGGTCCTTCCAGTCCCTGGAACTCTCTTTTCTGGCCCTCTTCTTTTGGTCCTTCCCCCACTCCTTCCTCCACAGTTAAAACCCTGGGCGTCAAAATGAACAACCAACTCACCTTACACTCACAAATCAGTTCTGTCGTTTCTTCCTGCTTCCTCACTCTCCTCACTCTCCGTACCATTCGCACTGTTTCCCGTTTTTTCTCCCCCCTGGCACTCAAGCTGATCATGTCCGCTCTGGTGATTTCGCGGCTGGATTACGCCAATGCCCTGTACAACGGCATCCCAGCGTACAGCCTGCGGAAGCTCCAGATGGTTCAGAACCAAGCGGCACAATTGGTGTATGGTCTCCCGCGCTTTCATCATTCAACACCCCTCCTTAAGGAGCTTCATTGGCTTCCTATCAAGGAACGTTCCCTTTTCAAAACCGGCTGCATGGTTTTTCAGGCTCGCCAGGGCTCTGCCCCCGCTTTCATTTCTTCCCTGATTAACGAATATGTTCCTGCCAGACAGCTTCGTTCATCGTCCAAATCCCTTCTGCAAATCCCACGCTTCAAACGTAAAAAGTGGGGAGGGGCCAACTTTTCAACTCTGGCTCCTACCTTTTGGAACTCCCTCCCCGACCACTTACGATCTGCTTCACATTATTCCACCTTCCGCAAAGACCTTAAAACCTTTTTGTTTAAACAGGCCTTTTCCTTGTAATTTGTCCCTGTTACTTCTCTGCGCCAGGCTTCCCCGGCCCGGATTTGCTGGACCTGTCTCAATAGCGCCAAGAAAGCGTAGGGTGAACGCCGCGCTTTACAAATGTTTTAAATTCAAATTCAAATTCAAATTCAAGGACGTTTGCGTTTCCGGTGTGTCAGATCGGCGCTGAGGCTGCAGGAGTGCACGGATGGCGGATTTCACACATGCCAGGCAGCCCAGGATGTTTCCCATCTCGGTCGCCTCCTCCGCCGCCGCATCCCCCTCGCTGCCGCCGGGCTGCAGGGAGGGCTGTGCCCCAGGCACGGTCGGCCAAGGGAAGGCGCGGAAGAAAGCCTTCTATCTGGTGAGGATGAAACCGCTGAAGGAGCCGAGCACCAACAACAACAACATGTCCTTTGTCATCCATTGTCACATCGGCAAGGAGATCAAGCACATTTGCAGCAACTGCAGCCGCGGAGAAGAGGCCCAGGACGGTGAGCGCTGCGGGCGGATTTATAATGCGCCGTGCGGGGTTGTATTATCTGGCTGGCGCGCGTGTGCGCGTGTGTTTGTGTGAATCCATGCGTGTGCGACAGGTCTGTGAATGTGTTTGATCTGTGGGTATGAAAGCCAGTGTTTACCTGTGTATTTTACGAGTATTTTTACTTTGTGTGCATGGAGTGTGTTTATGTGTACATGGACCTCACGTATGTGTGCGGCGTGCCCGTGTACATGTGTGTGGGTACATGTGTGTGCTTGTGAGTCAGTAAGTGCTTGTGCAGTAATTGTGTGCTCGTGCATGTGTGTTGTGTGCAGGGTCACTTATGTCTGGCGTCAGCGGGTGTCGTTATATATGTGCGTGTTTCTATATTTTTTAGGTCTGTGCGTTAATATGTGCAGGCCGCTTGTCAGTGTGTGTTGTGTGGAGGGACGTGTCTGAGTGCGTGTGTCTATACGGAGCCAGCTTGCCAACGTGTGTAATGTGGTTGAATAGGGGTCGTGCGTGTTTTTGCGTACAGTGTAAATACTGAGGGACCGCCTCATTTCTTGAAGGTCAGCAAGATGGCCCCCTTGGGAAATGTTATTGTTTACTGACGGAGCTTTCTGCTGTTGAGGGTGGATATTTGTTTGCCCTCTTCAGCTCTTTCGTTTTTGTGTTGACTTGGTGCTTTTAACAACCGTCCCCTTTTCCTTCATCCAAAAGGCCCGCGTCGATGGCAAGGCCAGAGGCCCTGGTTAAAACTCCAGCTTTCTCACCTGTACGGAGGCCCATGAGGAACCTCCACATTCTGGAAACGTGCAACTATCTGTGAATTTTTTGTCTACAGCGAGCTCGCCTCTGTCCGTCGACATACACTCGCGTCCTGTCCAGTTAATCCAAGGAGCGTAGCTGTAATAGTGAAGCAGGTGCAGTGCACCGGGGCCTGGAGAAGCGGGTGACCCAATCCACCCCAATCAGTATCTGTTTTTTAAACTACCAAACTGGTGGATTGAGGACCAATTTTCTCGCTTGCATTGGGGCCCACTGCTCTTTTGTCACAGCACAGTTAAGGGGGCTTAAAGGAAGCATGTTCATATTTATTCGAAAGCCACATAGTTAACCGGGGTCGTTTCTGTGGGATATTTTTTTACACTCTGGGCCAGTGACACCTGTAGGGACTTAAGCGCAAGCCATCTGTGAGTGGGAAGCCTAGTTGCTATGCCAACCAGAGGGCCTTCCGGGCACTCCCACCACAAAACGGAGGGGCCGCGAGCAGCATCTCGAAAAGCCCCAGGCGATTTTTGGTAGAGTGAACGGCGGATGTCGCAGCTCTGTGGTGAAACAAGATACCGTGTCAGGTAGGATAAATAGTTTATTATTGCTCTTACTACTGTGTGGTGCAATAACCCTGAGATACTAAGGAGGATGAGTGGCTGAATGCTGCAGGGACTGCTCGCTGCTATAATGATCCTCTTAGGGAGTATGCAGCCTCTCACTGATCCAAGGTCTAATTACTCTGACATGTTGCCCTGATTGCATTTGTTTTTTTCTTGCCTTCTGCTCCCTGATTGCACTCGTTTTTCTTGCCTCTGTCACCCTGTTTGTGCCGTTTTTCTTGCCTCTGCCACCCTGTTTGTGCCGTTTTTCTTGCCTCTGCACCCTGTTTGTGCCGTTTTCTTGCCTCTGCCACCCTGTTTGTGCCATTTTCTTGCCTCTGCCACCGTTTTTCTTACCTCTGCCACCCTGTTTGTGCCGTTTTTCTTGCCTCTGCCACCCTGTTTGTGCTCGTTTTTCTTGCATTCTCTCTGCTCCCCTAATTGTGCCATTTTCTTGCCTCTGCCCCCCTGATTGTGCACGTTTTCTTGCCTTCTGCCCCCTGATTGCACTTGTTTTTAGGTTTTGCCTAGCCAATGCGTACGAAGTACGCATGTGCTAGGAAAAACCTAATGATTTCTGTGTGTGGGGACTGGACCATCCCCACTCTCCCATTGGCTAGCTCCATAAATGGAGCCTAGCCATTGGGAGAAGGCTCTGTCCGTCAATCTCGGACCAGATTCGGGGGCGTTCCAGAGAATTTTTGGCTTTTGGCTACGTCAGCCGAAAGCCTGTTCATGGGAAAGCCCCCGAATCTGGTCAGGCATCGACGGCAAATTCCTGTGAACAACGGCACATTAGAACTACAGGAGCAGACGCTGTGACGTCACTCTGTAGTCCTGAGTCATCTCACGAGAGCAGGCATTTCAATGGGTAAAGCGCCTCTATTTTGGAAATTCTAACATTGATTCCTGGTCGCTCTACTAAGCGTGGGCATAGACTATAAAATATATATTATCTTTCCGCCACAGTGTCACTATTTTTGGGCATTATTTTGGACGTACGGTAATTAGAACTACACGAGAGGACGTAATGACGTCACTCTGTAGTTCGTAGTTTCTCGCGAGATCACGGGATACAGGCTTCGAACTATGGAGTTCGATCAGGATACCTTTTTAGTCCGCTACCACAAGGGACGGACCTGATTCTAGCCAGGCCTTTAAAGACAGAGACACTCTCTTGTGTTGGGCGGCTCGTTACAGGCACTTTCCTGTTGCGGACTCCTGCTTCAGTGGAAGCCAGCAGCAGCGCTTAGCTGTATGTCCATATGCTTTTAGCGACGACTGAACTCACCTGAGCTGATCTGAGGAGCAGGAGCTTGTGCTGTACTCCGTGCTTTGCTCCGCTGTGAACCGTTGTGAGCCTCAGAGGATCGCCCGCTCCGGCACCAGGAATTGTCGTTCGAGGTTGCCGGTCAACGAGTGTGCAGGAGTGCGTGCTTCTGGGCATCGCAGTGACAGCCGGTCCCTAAAGCTGCATCCGGATGGGAATGAGCGAGTTGCGAGCTGCGGGAGAGTTTCGGGAGAGGAGCAGGAGCAGCGTGTGGCGTGGCAGGCGTGCAAGTGCAGGTGAGCAAAGGGGTCAAAGTGGACCGGACCTGAGCAGGGTTTATGGTTACTGGTTAACGCTGTTTGAGCCTCCAAGACGCGGTGGACTGCTTGAGCCCCGGACGTGTCAGTGTGTTCGGTGAGCGAGTAAAGCAGCCGCCGCCACCACAGTTTGAGCCACCGCCCTTCTATGCTGGAGTTGCTGGAGCTGCCACCGCCACTTGAGCCACCACCGCTATTAGAGAAATGGAACAGAGATGAGCGCTAAAAAAACAAAAAAGCCAAAAGGAGAGTGAAGGGTTGAAGGAGAGCAGCAAGTCATGGTGAGCTGCATTAGAGCTGCATTAACATTAGAGCAGCATTTGTAGTAGTGCACGAGGACGTTAGGAGGGGTACGAGCGACCAAAGGAGAGGAAGGATTACTCCGGTGTAAGGGTAAGTGCAGGTGGTGTAAGATAGCTGGGGGGCTACGGGGTTAGACGGTTTGCGGGTTGCTGTTTGTGGATAAGTAGCAGGGGATAAGAGGGGAAAGTTGTGTTGTACAGCTGTTCCCCTTCCCTCCAACCACACCGCTTTGCCTAGCTCCCACCCCCATGCTCACCATCCCATTGTTTCCCCATGTTTTTGTGTCCTTCTGCCCTCTGTCTGCCTGGTGTTTTGTGCCGTTCCTCCACCTGAACTGAGCCCTTTAAAATAAGGACATGTTCCAAAAAGTACCGCAGCCCCCTGCCCTGAACCATAAAAAACTACCCCCTACCTCCGTGAAGTACTCTGACTCTGCTCCCTACCCTCCCTTGGCGCCTAAAACTATCCCCTGCCATGCACCCTACAAAGCCTCGACTTAGTAAACTGTCCCTTCTCTGTGTGCTTCGAGGCCGTAAAATGTAAGCCTAGGCACAAATGGATGGTTGGATTTGTGGGGTAAAGTTTTATATAATGTGATTTTATGTAGCGCGAACTTTACCCGAAGGTGTCAGAGCGCTTTACATAAGAACAAGTTGCCAAACCTAAGGACTTTGATTTGCATGCGTTAAGTAAAAGATACAAACAGGAAAAACAATTGAAATGTACTAGATGTAGTCACACAAAGAAGAGACTGTTGATTCTCGTTATATTTCTATATACATATGGAAGGGATATGAATAGATGTACTGCAAGAGTCACATAGGAATGTTAGAGTAGAAAGGTCTACTGTATATACTAGTGAATACAGTCATCTCTATATACAGAAAAAAATGAGTTATATTTAGAAGGGTCAGAGTGGGACGCAGTAGGTGGATGGATGCATGATGGTTAGATGTATGCATGATGCATGGATGTATGGGTGGATGCATGGATGGGTTGTTGGTTGGATGGGTTGGTGGTTGGATGGGTTGGTGGATTGCATAAATTGTTGAGGGATTGGCTCCATGCATGCACCCATCCATGCATCCACCAACTCATCCATGCAAGCATTACAACAAGAGCCCGCAGCTCTCCTTCGTCTCTCCTCGCCCCCCCCTTCCCTGAGCCCGCAGCTCTCCTTCGACCTCTCCTCGCCCTCCCTTCCCTGTGCCCTGCCCTGCTATTGTAAATGACAATGCCATTTATTTATGTTTAAAAAAAAAACATAAATAAAAATAATGTCAAGAGCAATGCTAATAGCTCTAACTTTAACAAAGGCAAAACCATTGCATTGTAAATGCTTGTTTAATTTGGCGCTTAATTATGTTTGTGTGCTTGTTAGACCATCATTTATTGTTAATGTATGACATTCAGGTTTGCCGGTGCTCCTGTGGAATGACTGTGCTTTATTTGTATTAATGTTTTTTATCGCATTGTCAGTGTTTGTCTCCAGATTAGAATCCATATTGTGATTGAAGTGATTCCTGAGGTGGCTTGCCCATACTTCTTCTGTCATATTAGAGAAAACTCCGTCATGTGAAGGTCTTATGAATTGGCTTATGGTTTTCCAAAATCTTTCACTATCGCTCCGTTTGGTGTCAGCATGTAGTTTTGCCCAAATATTGTCCTCCACAGATCTGTTGGCTTCCCATTTTATGTTTTTTCAGCATTGCCTTTATTTTCCGTAACAGATCAAGTTTCACTGTATCTATAGGATTATGCTGAAGCTGTCTCATCGTATCGTAAATTGATTTTCTTGTGCACCTGATCTTCTCTTTATATTCTCGTGAGATATGTTTCATGCTGCTGTGGCCCGATTGGACTTGTGGCTTGCTTCTTGTAGCATAAGCTGCCATTGATGTTCTAAATTGCTCCCATTTCTCGACTTCGCTAGATCGGTTCTAGCATCAAAGGTCTGCTTTGCCTTTTCCAGTATAGTAGCATCGGTCGCTGCTGAGTACTTAATCCTTTTATAATTGATAGTATAAAATGACTCTTTCGGAGGCAAGGATGACTCAAATTTAGGCTTGCTAACTTTGAGTTAATTTTCTTGGAGACAATGAGCACTGTCAGCTTTGAGCAGGTGCCAGTGAGCCTTCCTTCTAGGGCTTCCTGTAGACACTCATCTTTGTAGGTGGCATGGCATATGGAATCTACTGACATGGCTAAGAAACAAAACCAGTCTGTGATACATTGCACATTCTCTTCTGTTACATTGGCTTATTCTTCCTCCTCCGGGGTAGCCGCCCTTGGATGATGCAACAGATAGTTTTTGGTTTTTGGTTCCAGGGCAATACTCCGCCTGGCAGCCATAGTCTTGTAGTTGTCGCACCTGTGTTTTTAATGTAGGGAGGTAGCTTTGATGCTGTTCCGCAAACTAGTGGGCTTAAGGGTCTATGATCTATCATGACCACAAAGGGATGGCCATATATATATAGATGGAAATGCTGACACCTCCATTGTATCGTGATTGCCTCTTTTTCTATTTGCAAGTATCGCTTCTCTGTCTGGGCTAAGAACCGGTTTGCATAGGCTACAGATGCCCATTTCTCACACTCATGTTGTTGCTTTAAGATGGCTCCTAGCTCTCTCGGGCTGGCTTCCATGGTTATGATGGTCTCCTACTGTGGATGAAAATAGACTAGGGTGATATCAGCGTTAAGGGCTTCTTTGTTTGCTTAGAGTAACCGTTCCTGTTCTTCACCCCAAGTCCAGGTGGGTGAGGATTTGGTGAGATCACAGACTGGATGAGTCAGTGTGGTCAGGTCTTTAATAAATCGGCCACAATAGTTCCCCATCACTAGGAAACTTCTTACTTCTGAGATGTTAAATGGCAGGGATGCTTCCTTTATGTCACAAACCTTTTCTGTGCCTGAGGCTACCCAATTCGCCGAGAAGGGATGTCTGAAAAAGTTGATGTGATTTTTCAGGAGTTCATATTTTGCCTGGTGTAGCGTAAGTCCAGACTCATGTGTTGACTGTGGGGCACCTGTTAGATATACATGGTTTTCCTGCACAGACTTTATGTATACCAACATATAATCACTTACGTTGACAATGCCTGGTAGCCCTATCATCATCTCCTGTATAGTGTTTTGGAATACTTCTCCGTTACTTGATGTTCCACAGTTGAGTCTCCTATATTGTCGCAGTCTGACATGGGTGGAAAACGTCATGATATTTCTGGACTCTTCAGCAAAGGTAAGTTGATGGTAGCTGGATCTCAAGTCTACCTTTGAGAACCAGCTAGCTCTGCTCAGTTCCCCAACAAGTTCGTCGATGGTGGGTTATCAAATATCGTTCGCTGGTTATTGTGACATTTATATAGCCTCATGTCTGTTCATAGTCGGACTTCCACCAGCCGCTTTAGCTTCCGCATGACAACGAAGGTGACACCCAGAGAGAAGCCTCAATGGTTCCAGCTACTACGAGCTTCTCCAGTTCCTTTTGTAACTCAATGTGTCGATGCCGAAGTGCCGCTTGTTGAACAGACTGATCAGTATGCAGTTTGATGACTTTTCCTTTCATGCAGCCTAGGCCTTTGAACACTTCACTGAATTCAGTAAGGATATGCAAGAGTTCTTCATAGTGGACTCCAACTGCAAAATTGAAGATGCCTAGGGCCTCCGTCATGTGCAGCTTTGCAGCATGCACTGGTCTCCTTGTCCAATGTATGTTTAAGAATTCATCATTACTGACCCATGCGGACTGGTGCTTTAAACATGCCCAGCATGGACAGCGATTTGTCCTGTCCATGTGCAAATACTCGGACTGTGGCTCTTTGGAGGGTCTGTGTTGGTTTTATAGTCTCAAACAATTCAGCAGACATGATATCAATAGAAGTGCTTGTGTCTCATATAGATGTCAGTAGATGCGTTCCTACTTGAAACTGACACTTTGGTAATTCGCGCCTCTCCCGTGGACGTGCTGATGGTAAAGACTGAGTGGACTGTGTACTCTGTGACTTCAGTATCGTTCATGTCATCGGCCTCTTCTCTAGCTTATGGTTAAGTGTTAACCATTGTGTGTGTTTTTCGACTACTCCCAGACCAGCAAACGTTTACAAAATCATTTTACTTCCCACACCCTGCTTATTTCTTGCCTTTCGAGGGGGGTAGTCTGCTGGGCGATGGACAGTTCCTCCACAGTGTCCATATGCATGGGGTGTCTCAGGGGCTTTCTTGAGCCTCTCTGGCCTTCGTCGGGCATGACAGAGTTGACTGGTGCTGTTTTCACTATTCATTGTAGCACCGCATCCATGTAAGACGCGTGGGCCCTCAATAGTTCTTTGGAGTGCCCATTGTCAGGATGTCGTTCAGCGACTCCTCCAACTCCTGTAAGATGTGTTCTCTCAGTTTTGTGACCACACATACCAGGATAATCTGCCCTTGGATCTCCTCATTTTCATTTGAAAATAGGCACAAACTGGCAAGTTCCTTCAATATAGTGTAGAACCATCAATCAAATCCTCTTGGCTTTGTCTGGCATGTCGGAATATGAACCGTTCATTGTCCTGATTTGCCATTGATTCAAAGTAGGCATTGAGGCCAGATATGAGCATGACATATATCTTATCCGCTACACCCGCAATGGTGGGTAACATGTAAACTTCCCCCCGCCCTATTCGGCCCTACTCCGTAAATCCTGAGTGTGTACCAGTTGCGTCACAGGTAAACACTACAATGATCAGACTCCTACACAATTAGTTGTTCATGGCTTCAAGATTGTATTTATTTATAAGCGCAATTTCAAATGGAAAACAGATGATCTTGTAAAAAAATACCTTAGAAAACTGTTTAGACCTGATGCTCCATGATATTCTTGTGCGTTTTCTCTTGCATCACTTTAATCTGACCACATTTTAAACCACAGATAACTCCTCTTCCTTCTTTTCAGATGTTTTCTATCTGTATACATCTATCTGATCTGTTCTTTCACGCTTGAAGGACATTTGTATGTTATTCCATTTAAAACTCAGTGGTGTTTTTAGTACTTCTGAACTGATGCATTGTATTGCGGAACACTGCTTTCAGCCTAGCTGGAAATTACATTTTCTCTGTAACTTCTAAGGCTTTAAAAGGATTGATCTGCTGGCACTTCTGCCACAGTCTTTTGTCTGTAGTTAAAGAGACAGACTCTCCTATGAAAGTAAAACCCTTCCCAAAGCATTTTGGTATGTGCCTATTGAAAAAAAGTATGTCTCTGATTTAGAAGCTCATAAAATGTAGGACAATTCTCTGAACCTTTTCATCATCAGACACCTAGTTTATAAGAGTGCATATAGAGTAAAAAAAAATTCAAATAAAGCGGTCAAATACTCTTACAGGCTTTTTGCTCTTTCTAGCTCCACATGAACTATATATGTTTTCAGATTGCCTTTTCTACTCCTATTTTCAAACCTCTCTGGCAACCATTTTTTGATTTCAGTGATGGCTCACTGATTGCTTAACTCTTTTTCCGCAAAACGTATGTCTTCTTTTTGAATCTTCTTGTTTTAATATGTGTGCCTGGTCATGAAAAATGAATATATATTCCATGAATATTAATCAAGAGGAAAGTTTAACATTTATTTGGCAACTCTTTTTCTGGTTTAATGTGGAGCAATATCCCTTTCTTTAAAGTAGGTATTTTACTTTTCACCTTCTCTACTACTAAACTTCTCAAACTTTTGACCCAGAATTTCTATTGTTTCTCTCCAAGTAAGTGCTCACTGGAGCTACTGGATTGTTAGATTATGATGAAAGAGGCTACAGTCTTAATTGGAGCTATTCTTTTGGCACTTAAACCAGATCCACAGACCCTACAGACCAAGCACAAAACCTCGGCTTGAAATAATGCCCTGAACCCTTTTCTCCTTGTGGTTCTTGAGGGGGCCATCTTTCTTGATCATGAGAACAGCCTTTAGCGAAATAGAAAGAGGAAAAACACTCCTTGATCCTTTACCAGACCGACAATAATGATCAAGCCAGGCAGACTTCTGTCCCAACAGCGACGATAGGCTGATTTTTCTAAATAAAAGATAGTAAAATTACCACCAGTCTGTCTCTCTTTCTCAAGAATGTCACTCTGGTTTTATGACTTATAGTAAAAATCTACCCCTCAAGGCATCATTAGCCTTCCCCTTGGCGAGATGGCAGAAAGGAATCTTATCTAATATTCGCTCTCCTAGCCTCCAAACCTCATCCAAAGCCCATCCCATCAAAGGTCCTTTGTGAAACACACCCGTCCTAGATACCACTTTTGTCTCTTCTCCAGGGAATAACGTTGGTGACTGTATGCAGGACCTTACAGCTTTAAAGGGATCAATTTAGGGTTGTTCCCTTTCCACATCAAAATGCTAACTAGAAGCATCTATGTTCCAGGGATAGCATGCATTAGAAGGCTGATATGCTGCCCATGTCAAGAGGTTGACAAGGCAGAAGCGATGAAAGCTGTCAGTCTTTTGTCTGAGAAGGCCTTTGATAAATGTGACTCTGCTTTAGACAGATGGCTGTCAAATAGGAAAACCTGAAGTTCAGAAAGTCTATTGTTTTAGGGGAGCCTTATATATGTTGCTGAGGCACACCTTCTCCCACCTCTTGTAGGCTAGCGGAAAGAGGTTCTGTTAGACCTGGCATCATTGGTATGCGTTTCCCCTGTATTTTTGCCTTGGCCGCCGCTGATTTTGCTGTGTGTTGGACTTCGTTTTTTGATGGTCTAGATGCTTTGGGCACTTTGCCACTGCCGTTCAGTGCCAAAGTGCAAGTGCTCCCTCTGTAAATTGTTGTCATATATTGGTGTTTCCATAATTGGCTTACTTGGTTTACTGTGCAGTGCACTAAGTAAGCCCAGGGCCTGTATACCAAATGCTGCTGGTGGGCTTGCAGCACCTATTGTGCCACCCACACAAGCATCCTTCCTAAGTGGGTATCAAATCTGCCATTGTAGTGTCTGTAGGCAGTCTGGTACTGCCATGTTGACTTGGCAAGTGCACCCACTTGGCAGGCCCTAACTTTCCCATTTCTTACAATGTGAGTCACCCCTTAGGAAGGCCCAAAATACCCCTGTGGGCAGGGCACAGTGTATGTGAAAGGTAGGAATTGTTTTGATGTGTGTAACATGTCCTTATACTGAAATACTGCCAATTTTGTTTTTAACTATTGAAATGCTATCTGTCCCATAGGGTAGAATGGGGAGTCTACTTGTAACATTTTACAGGTATAACTGCCCATGGGAACAAGAAAGGAAATTAAAGCAAAGTCTTCTCAAATCTGGCTTATCCCCATAAACGTGGGGTTCTTATACACAATAATTCCTTAACATATCAAAGAAATAACAGCATCCTAGTTGCATGATCACAATTGACAATTTCTCTTGGCAAATCAGAATAAGACATGTCAATTCTAAGTACAGATGTTTAAACTAACATGAAACATTTCAACTATGGTTCTTCACACCAATTAATAATGTTAGGCCCAGCAACGGGAACACAGTGGAAAACCTTGAAAAATGTAACAGTTAGGAACACTAGGAAGTTTATTAAAAGCACATCTGAACAAATCCATTACATCAGCTTGTCTTCACTGCAGAGTTTGTGAGGAGAGAAGATGTGCAGGAGGACAGGATGGGAGGAGTGACTACATGATTGAATGACAGAACAACATTAGAAAAGCATCCATGTTATCCAAGATGGTGTTTTCATATAAATGTGCAATACCTAAATCATATTAACAAATGCACTTCTATACATTATATTGAATTGTTTCAATTGTAATCATGTTAGCCCATTATTTGGATAATGGATCCAACATGCAAATCATTACTCATCATTATTATTTTTCTCGAGATTATAAACCCATGTAAAAAGCACTCTCATCATTCTCCTCTCTGATTATTGTATACTTTCTGGAATTCCTTTCTGCTATCTTCAGCCATTTGTAGACACAATGCTTAATGTAATCCATTTCATACTCCTTAGATCTCTTCCTTTTCATCAAACCATTATTACCCTATTTTCACATTTCTGGATCACATACTCAAAAACGTTCAGCAAGATAAATAGCAAAATTACATAAACTAATATCATTATAACAGGCTTTAGCACTAGTTTTAGTGTACCCCCATCCAAACAATAATCAATTCACCAACCTTGCTAATCCCTTCCCTAACTCACTAAACCAGGAACCTACACCCTCCCATAAACCAGGTTCCTAGAAAGTTTAAAGAACATGTAAAATGTTAGTTACATTATATATATAGGAATTAATAACCCCACTATTATTTGGGATAAATGTACAACAGCTCTTGCCCTTTATTACCTTGCAAACTCTGCCTTCCTTCACCAGGACAATATCTAATGTTAAGTGATTCTGCATCACCATGGACTAATAGTAATAATTTCTGCATTGACCTGCTTCAAGGCTCAATCTGTATCTACTGCATGTTAAATCCAGTATTTGTATGTGTAAAGCCCACAGCTATCCGGAGGCATCCAGGCGCTGGGGGCCGTCGGGAAGATTAAGCGAGCTGTTGCCCAGAGTCACATGGTGCTAGATGACAAGATCTATTGTCATCAAATATATCTTTCAAGTTTGGACTCCCGTCGTACTCTATCACTCTACCGTATCAGTTGATGACCCCGCCACGCCATTTACAGCCCTGATGAGTCACAGGCTTCGTCCTGCTTGATGAAACACGTGCCGGCTGGCGTCTATATACTCTCTAAAGAGAATTACATAAAGTTTTCATCAAATCAACAGCTTCAGTTCCTTTTGTCCTGTAACACATGTATACAAAATTGTTTATCTGACGTTTGCACAGTTATTGTCTATACTCCAGGTCGTTTGACTGGGTGTCAGGGAGAACATGTTTCTGTACTGATTGAGGAATTGCCTGCAATCAGTCTACTGTTGATCAATGAGGTTGCCTGCCAAAGCTACTCCATCTATTGATCCATCATCAGGGTTCTGAGAGAAGAGGTCAGGGAGAGGGTCACTCTGTTCCTCCTGTCTCTCATCAGTTGCCATGAGCAAGCCCATGTCAGCCCTGTCAACAAAAGGTTTTTGGTGATTGACATGAAGTACCCTATGGGGACTTCTTGCAGTACCGAGGTCCACCAGGTAGGTGGCCACTCCATTTGTCTCGGAGAGCTGATGGGGCCACAGGCTCCAACAACAATCACTGTAACAGGAATTCTGTGCAAACACAGAACTGTGCACAGAGACTTAGGACCTCAGTGAATTAGGGTGTGCCAAAACTCACCTTAGTACCCAAAATCCCCTACCAGACTAGCAATCAGTGTCACATTAGCTCTTCGTCCTATAGCAAAGAAACCAATGATTAGACAACCTAGAACATGCGACTTAGGACCATCTCAGGAATGGTGGGAAGTGAGAACACTCTTTTGTTATACGTTCATACCAGTCCACAGCGGGAGTAAAATAGAGACACAGTAAGGTTAAAATGTTTATTTTAACGACGTGATCTCAAGCGCAATCAGCATACATATGGAAAATAATAATTTGGACAGCATAGTTACAATTCCATAAAATACAAAAGGAGGAATCATGTTAAAATGATAGTGCAAACAGGTGATAAAAGCACCTATTTAAAAGCACCCTCCCTGTCCAGGAACTATGTATTATAAAACTATAGAAGGTCTCTTGAGCTTTCTTAGGGGGACCCCATTTACCTGTCCGCTCTGTAAGTGTAAACTACATCAGGTCCAGGTAGTCTCTCTGCATGCCTGGAATCTTCCAAGTGCGTTCAATTCTGGCAAGTTTGCTATGATAAAGGCACCAGAATCCTACTCGGCTTGCAGCTGCCAAATTGTTGTGTCTAGAATGAGTTACACGGACAAGCCGATAAACAGGCTTGCACGTTATGATAACCTTGTCGGCTCAGCACTCACTGTACAGACTGGGGACACGATGTATGTCTAGAGATGTCGAAAAACATACCTTTTCTCATGTATAGACCTTCGTAAAAGCTAACTTAGCAACAACAGCCAAGAAAGGATTGTGTGCAAAAAGCAGCAAAAAGGAAAAAATGGCTTTAAACCTCTAATAAGCCATGCTAACTTAACATGCACGCAGAAAGAGGCCCATAAACCATACTACACCCCCCCCCCATGTTCGGGGAACACACAGCACTCAGGGCAAACATAATAGAACGCAGAGGTAAAGTTCGAGGGAGACAGAACCAAGTTCAGAAAATTTGCAAAGTTGAAATTTAGGGTTGAAAATTAAAAAAATTCAAACTGTGAATATAAACACATGTGGCAATTGTGTTTCAAAATAGCTCAGATATGTAATTTAGAAAGCAAGACAAAAATTAAAAAATATTCACCATCCCAGCACGTGTCTATGAAGCAAAAAAACCAATGTAATACTTCAGTCCAACAACATGTAAGCACCAAACGTTGCAACTGCTTCCAACAAGAAGTCGTCGTTTTCATCCATGAACATTTCAGCCATCCAATTAAGCAAAGGGAAATAACATACATGTTCCCCGATTGCCGGAGCCTCTAGCATCATCAGAGGACAACTCGGGCTTACTTCAAGGTAACTGCGATCCAGAAAGTCATTGACCGCAGTCCAAATGTTCCAATTGCCTAGAACCCCATGTGTGGTTTTTGCTGGCCTTCATGTACTCAGCCATGTGTGAACGCAGGGCAAGGACATACTCCATAATGTCCTGTTTAGGAGGTTTGAGATGTTATCCCAGCCCTCCTGCACCGGACACAATGGACACCTAACTGAATGTCCAAACAGAATTTCAAATGGGCTGTAGCCAACCCCCTTTTGAGGAACCTCTCTGTAGGCAAAGAGAAGTCAAGTTAATAAACATCCTATTTTTGCCCATGATCATACCTTTCAGGGTCTTGTTCAACCTTTCAACAAGACCATTGCACTGTGGATGGAAGGGTGTGGTAAACTTATAGTTTACTCCACACTCTTTCAACATTGCAGTGATATAACTTGACATGAATTTGTTCCTCTGTCTGTTAAGACCTCCTTAGGGAAGCCCACTGCGGAAAGAATTCCCAGAAGGGTCCTAGTCACCACACGTGCTGTGGTGGTCCTAGGGGGAATCTCTTCTGGCTACCTAGTGGCTTTGTCCACCACCATTAGGATATGATATAACTGTGCCAAGATGCAATTAGAGGGTTCAAGGGACCAACAATGTCAATACCTACACTCTCAATGGGGTCTTTGTTATGTCACCTGACTTACCACTGGCTTGGCAAGTGGCACAGGAGCAACACAACTCCTTTGTGTCTTCAGACATATGGGCCAGTGAAAGTGAGGGGCAAGCCTGTCCTAAATCTTGCTTTGCCTAAGTGTCCTGCAAGAAGAATATCATGTGCTAGGGAGAGTAGGAAACCTCTGAACTTTTGGGGTTTTACCAACCTCCTGGTGGCATCAGGCTTGGGGTCTCTAGCCTCAGAATACAGGAGTTCATCTTCCCAATAGATCCTATGGAACCCACTAATATTCCCTCCTTCCTCAGCAACAGCATGCTGTCTGAGGGTTTGGGAGAGAGGCAGGACTGCTGCTCCAAACTCAAATCTACCCTGGAAGGGCCCCCTGCCCCCAAGAACTCTGCCTGGTCAGGTCCAAGTTCCCATGTAACTGTTCCTTCACAGGGGCTAAGATCATCTCCCTAACAAGGCTGATCTTTGCTAAGAGTTTGTGAGGAGGGCAATTCCTTACCCTTCCTGCTCCTTCTTTTGAGAAGCACCAGGTCCATTTTTCCAGGATCTAGTGCTTTTCAGTGGTGAGCTGTTTGGCCTGAGCCCAGGTGACAGCAAACACACTGGCAGAGATGGCATCATCTCTGCGTGAGTCCTGAATTCCACTTCAGACCAGGCTGAAGTGTCTAGATCATTGCACAACAGACAATCTACAGGTAGATCTGACCACAACCCTCTTAGGTCCAGTTACCCCTCCCCAGCTGAGGTTCACAACTGCCAAGGAATGGTCAGTCCTGATATTGCATGTGTTGGTTACTTGGTATACTTGTCCAGGTATGACCTGCTCAAGATACACAGCTTTCTCTGTCACCATAGTGTTACTGGCCCCTGTGTCCCTATAAGCCATTGCTTCTTTTCCATTGAGCTGGATCTGACTAAGCCAAACCCATCTCAGTACCCAAGGTCAGGAGCGGCCGGTCCATTGGGGCTGAGGGGCCACGCCCCTTCACCTTTCGCCCCTCATGAACAGTGTCTGTCAGGCTGAACAAAGATCACTCTTCACTTTCAGTTCAGTCAGCCAGGAGTCAGACATACGCATTTAGCGCAGACTCCTGGCTACCTGAGCTGAACTTTGCTGGGCTGAGGAAGTCATAACTCCTGCGGGCATGACGTCTTCAGCTTAGCAATGGTCCCTGAGGCCCTCCCCTCAGCAATGAGGGCTAGTGTCACTGATGGCTCCACACCTGGGCGCTTCAGTTTTAAGTCTTGAAGCACCCAGGGTTGAGTGTCAATAAGTGACTCTTCATCACACATCACAGAGTGGGGTGGGATCAGCAGTCTCACTGACCACATCCCACTCTGTGATGACATTAGGACTTGGGACTGCTGCCTTCAGGCTTAGTTCAGGAGGAGTGTGAAGTAACTTGTTGCTGTAGGGATGTCCTGCTCATGCAGGGGCACCCTCACACTTAGAACTGAGCACCCTGGCTTCAGGATTGAGAAGGCCTGCTGTAGGGGTGGCTTATAAGTTTTAAGTGCAGTGACATTAGACATAGGGACACCTACAGCTTTCATAAGTGGTGCTAGCACCCGCTTACGCAGGCTGCAATGGCAGGCCTGTAGTGAATGGTCTCCCATAGGTGGCATAATACATGCTTCAGCGTATGGAGGACCCCTAGGGTACCTATGCCCTGGGTACTTTAGTACCATATACTAGGGACTTATAAGGGTACCCCAGTATCCAATCTGGGATGTACCTAAGTGCTTACCATAACAATTTAGGGGAGAAAGAAGAGAGACTGGCATCCTGATTAGCAGGATCCTAGTCAGACTAGTCAGAAACAGCATTACATCAAGCAAAAAGTGAGGGTAACGATAGAAGCAGATCATACTTTCCTACAGCTTGGTAAATAACTCAGTCACATCAATGCAGTCATGCTCTGGTTCATCATAATTTTCATTAATCTCCCAGTCTTCACAGCTCCTATCTGAAAATAGAAAGCAATATTGCTGGGTTCAAAGATACATCTCTTAATGGTTTTTAGCTGCAGTTATAACTTGCTCACAATGAGTCAGCCTACTCTTTGTCAAGTGCTAAGTTCTGGTTCAGATCAACAGAATCTCCACTGAGTGCGGGACATAGACAATTAAGGTATGGCCCATCTCTATTCCTTCAATTTGTTCAGTGTCAACACCAACAGCTGCAACTGAGTTCAAACAACCTGGTAGACTGTATCTGACACTGCTGATAAGTATGCAACTGCTCACATCAACACATCATTTGTTTTGCTAAGGACTGAACGAGCACATCTACCTCTCTCATGACAAAAGAGTAAAAGAAAGACTATAATCTGGCATTCCTACTGCTAACGCATGACAAGATTCTCTCTCAACCCTTTGAATGCTACAGAACATCATTCTTCGTCAAATGCTACTGGATCTTGTATGTCACTGTGCGTTAGCCTTACTAAAGACTTTGCAATCAAGAAAAAGTTTTTAATCCACTGATGACAGTAGCCAACAATTCCAAGAAACTTCCAAACCTCTCTCTGGTTGTTCGGTTGGTGGGCTCATTTTCAGAATTGCAGAAACGCATTCTTTTGAGACTTTCCTCACACCTTTCTCACTATGGTATCTAAGATAAATTACTGCCTTTTTACAGTCCACATTTTAGTTGGCCTTATGCCAGCTAAGGTAGGGCATTTATATCAAGTTTACAGTCCTCTTTTGTCTTAGCTGTGGCTAACGTATCATAAATATACTGCACTAAGACTGAATTTGAATAAGAATTCACAAAATTTCTGTGCACCCTTGTATAATACTATACCATATGATAACTCTTCAAAAAATGGAATGCAAAAAGTAATTGACTCTCCTCATGTAGAGGAGTTGAGAAAAATGCTTGGCAATGACTGTATACCATTCTGCATCTGAAGGAATTTGCAATACCATCACAAATAGATTCGGTACCATGGGACAACATGGGATGGCAATTTTATTAATCTTTCCTAGGTCCTGAACTTTAACCTATTTTCCATTTGGTTCATTTATACCTGTCGCATGAGCGTTACAAAGACTACCAAGTAGGATTACCTATTCAAGAATTTTTTCATTCAAAAGCTCCATTCCTTCTTCTGATTCTTTTGTAAATCTGTACTGTTTAGGTCCAGGGAATGTCTGGCCTTACTTTCATTTTAACAGATTTTGCTCTTTTAATCAATCCAATCTCTTTTCCAGAAAAATCCTATACCTCAGGCATGTTCATTGTGAATGTCTTCCTGCCGAATCATCATTCAGAGTCAATAGATCCTGTTGGTACCCTGCACTATATGGCATCTTATTTCTCATATTTTGGTGTATCACTGGTGCTTATTGCATCGACATTCAAAATGGTTTCTGATTATGTAGATCTTCTCCCTGAATTCAATATGTATTCTGCTGACATTCACATTTCCAGTACCTGATCCTTCGTCAGAAGTAGCAAGCAGCGTTTCTTTTCACCACTACAACATTCACGTTCAAGACATCGCTATTCATCACCCCTCTTCCACCACTGTGCATTTGCATCGCTCTATTTTCCATTTGTACACCTTGCATTTTATTCATCCCATTCATTCCAGGCTGAAGATAATTCATATTTGAACCTATTGGGTCTTGCAAACCTTTCTCAAACTGCTTTGTATGGGTAAACATCAGCCTCTCTTTAATCTGTTTCTGCTTCAGGTCAAAATAGTCACTTCTGTATATTGCCAGCTTCAAAATCTCTTTTATGCTCTTCGTCTGCCAGCACAATTCACTTTCTTGTATATGGTTGCTAAGCTCTGGTCTCAAACACATAATGAAAGTAGAAACAAAAACACTGACACCATCTTTCTAGAATCATCAACTCCACTGTGTTTCTTGAAAATTTGAATAAGTCTCTCATGGTCTTTTTGACGGAGCCCCGCCAGTGACCATGTAATCATAGAATGAACAGGACACTTTGAATCAAGTGCCTTCGCACTTTCGAATTCCTTCCTCGCTAGACATGATAGCGGCTATTTTGGATGTATTACTGCTTTCAAACTGATTGTTTTTATTAGATATAACCTTGGGGACCTTGAATGCCCATGGCACATAATTAAACAGTGGCCCACCGTCCTGCTGGGGGCTCTCCATAATTTTACTTAGGTCCCCCATTCCCCGTCCTGAGGAAGACCCATAGCTGAGGAGTAGACTCACCCCTATAGCGCCAGGATCGAAACGTCGACGACCACCACCCATCTTGGGCCTGCACCCCGTTTCTGTTCGCCCTCCACCCCCCAGCAACTTTGGAAACCTCACATATGATGAGCTCACTGTGTTATGTGATAAGAATGGAACAACAATTAGGTTCTAACTAACGTCAGGGGCAGGTCTTACCAACTACAAGTCTAATTAGACTTGTTTTATTGAATTATTGAAATTGATCTATATTGAATTTATTCCCCCTACACTCTTGTTTCTTCACACAAGCACTTTTCTTTGCACTTCTTCATTCACCACTTGACTGTAACCAGGTGAATTACTGAAAATTGCATTATTGAAATAATTTTGGAAATTAAAAACTGCCATTAAGCAATTCTCTGTGTTTTTTGGCATACAAACTTTACCATGGGTATTGCTTTATGTGTATGAATGCATTTGGCGTGTTTTCTTTTCTCTTGCAGGTAGTAACCACATATGATGACTAAATAATAAATGTTTTTCATTTTTTGATTACTAAACTATGGTCTAGGACTATGGTCTAGGACCACTTGTTTCCCGTACCAATTGTAACCTAGGTCCGCTAGACTATTTGGGTAACCACATTCTCACTAATACTCATAAAAAGCCTGCAGTGACTCTTTCAGTTCCTGGGAAGTTCTCAAACTTTTTAACCAGCTTATATCCTTTTCAGGCACTTTTTTTCAACTGTTCAATTACCTGTCTGTACTTATTAGCTACTTCCTCAGAAGTAGCAATGATAGGAGCAACTGTAGCTAGTTATTGAGTTAGCCATGCAACTACCACTGTATACTGTGCTCACAAATCACTAGGAATCAAAGTCTCAAATTATGAATTCATATCAGTCCACATCTGTGAAATGGTAGTCAGCCTGTGTATCTCTTTGTGCCACTTCTCTGGTCCTCCCACAATTTCAGAAAATTAGTGGTAAAAGCATAACGATAATTTTGTGTCTTTGGTACATACAATACATTTTCCCCACACACATCCCTTAAAGAAAATTCTAAAACCGTTCCTGTCTCAGCTTCCAAATAGCTCGTCCTGCTCTCAGCCTCTTCACTTCTTTTTGATTGTTGTCTCACGCTTCAACTTTTCTCTGCACTTCTTCAAATCACTCCATTTTGTTATTTTTTCCAATTAACTTGGGCGAACATGCATCAAAAAAGCCAATTGCGATTCTTTAATTGTGATTATTAAGGAATTGCAAATAAAGAATCGCAATTGGCTGTGCATGTAGGAATCGCAAATAAAATTGCGATTTCTACACATTTCTTAATTGTGAGTCGCAAATTGCGAGTCGCAATTGAGGAATTGGTTCCTGTTCATTCCTATGGGCCTGGGGGCTTATAGGAATGAAAGGAAATGGCATGTGCAATTTGGGAGTACCCAATAGGTACTCACAAATTGCGCATGCAATTTAAAGGGTGCATGGGTGCCTAAAGGACAACCTGTTGCACCCCTGAAATTAAAATGTATCCACATGTTGCGTCCAAGGGCATGTGTGTGTGTGTAACATAGGACTTTGAAAAATGCACTTTGGTGCATTTTTCAAAGATATCGCAAATTACCATCAACTTTAGATTGACAGTAATTTGCGATTCATATTTGGGAAATCACACATTTTTTGCTTTAAGGCATTGCATTAAAGGAATCCCAATTTGCTATTCCTTAAATGCAATCCCAATATAAGTAGTTGCAATTTTTGTGATTCCTTAAATTGCAATTTTTGCAATTGCGATAATGCATCCCAAATGCAAAAATACCGGTCGCAAAGAGGCAGCGTCTGCGACCGTTTTTTTGGTTGATGCATGTGGCCATAAATCTTTAATAAGAGCACTCAGGATAATTAAGGCCCATTTCCTTAATATCATCTTGAGGCAAATCCATTTTATAATTTTGTTTCACATTTTTTCATTTTACTGAAGTCCACCTCACACTCATCCGCTAACTCCTCTAATATGTCATGAGCTTTGTTTGCACATGTGGCTGCTTCTTTGATCACTATCTCATTTCATCAACATTGTAGCCATATTAATGTTTCCGTGTAACATTTCACCAAATTCGATTTTTAAGATACCAATATTAATTTCTAAAGGAGGGTCTTCACCCACCACTGTACTTACAGGTAGGAGGCTTGAAACTGGGCGCCAGGTTTCATATCCCTGCTTGTAAAAGGCATGTTATCATTGCCTTCTCTGGTAGTGCTGTCGATACAACTGCTGTAGGAGGTTGCACTGTAGTTTATATCTCCTCCTACACCCAAGTCAGTACTTGATCCAGAACCATTTGTCCGAGTTGCTCTAGCTGTGTATGGAGGAGGACTACAATCCAAAAGATTTTTTAAAGAAACTATCCTCCTTATTAGTCATTGATTTGCTTCTCTTGCTCAGTTGTTTTGTATTTATTATTTATTTCTTTAACTATGCAGGATCGGCTTGTACACCTTCCATCATATCCTCCGCCAACATTTAACTTGTAGATCCCACTTGCTTACTAACCATTGTCTAAAGAACCCTTCACTTGCTTGGACATCCTCTTCTGTTGCCATTTGATCTGATTTATTTAGTACCTCAAACTGTGTAGGTCCTGTCATTGGCATTATATCATTCCAATATGGTATATAGATATATAAAAAATCCAACTTTCTAATTTTAAAAGTACCCTGTAAAAAGCAATTATACCTTTTTATCAAATGTAGTAAATTCATGCCGCAAAATAATCCAAGCACATGTATAAAACCCAGGGTAGATCATCCTTTCGTAGGCAAGGTTTCCCTCAGTAGGTGAATTCTGACCCTCTGCAGGCCCAACAGAAACATTAGCCTTTTCCAATATGTTCCCCATTATTTTTGCTTAACCTATTTGCAACTAGGTCCCACCCAAGTGCTAAGCCTTTTTTGCCTATTTGGGGCAGTTTGTGCTTGGGCCTCCATAATGTTTTGTCCACATAAGCTATCCATGTGAAACTTGCATACTTTTTCCCCAATACCGTGGGAAGTCTAAAGGTAGCCAGGGTTTGTGGACTCCCCTGGAGGGGACTGGGAAATTAGCCAAAATATAGCTACATTTAGACTTTTTTGTGAAAAATGAGAAAACAGAACTGCAGAGGAAAGCGTTTTTTTCACCGCAAATGGCTTCAACGAAGGGTTTGCATTGCTAAAATCACCATCTTTCCAGCTTTTAGGAACAGGCAGACCTGAATTGGAAAACTAATGAACATATGTACAAGAAGTGACGCAGCGCAGCGTCAGCCTTTCTGGCTTAATGCCGCGCTCCGCCACTTCTGAAATGCAGGGCTACACCGTATTTACAACACTACGGTGCAGCCTGGCGTTCACCCAGAGCTGGCGCTAAATTTAGCTGCCTAGCGCCAACACAGGCACTCTTGCACCATTGTGCAAGGGTGCCTGCGTTGCAGGGTAAGATTGTAATGGTGCCCCTTCCTGCACCTAAGCAATCAGTAATGGTGTTTTGTATCTTCTATGTGGGCGGCAGAACGCATCACACATAGAAGTTGCAACTCGTAATGTTTTTAAAGATTGTTTATGTGCATGAATGGACACCTCCTGTACATAAACAATCAATGTGTTTTGCTGTTTCTATGTGTTTTGCACAAACGAGCACACATAGAAATAGCAAAACGAGGAGAAATAGCACAATTTTCCTTGTTTCGACATGGTTAGACCAGGTTTTCCCTAGTCGTCATTTCGGGCCAAACATATGTTTACCCCACCCGTGTAAATATGGAGCAGCGTCCAAATATCTGTAGTGCCGGAACACTCACTGCAACACCCATTTCCCACCCCTTTCATGCGAAGTATAGCATGAAAGGGGCCTTATTTACAAGGCAGCTTAATGCTGCCTTGTAAATAAGGCAACGCCTGTATCGCCCAAAAAAGTGACGTTATGGTCGTGATAGAGGCTTGTAAATACGCCCCTACATTTTTAAGACAGTTTTGACATTTTTCCTATATTTTGTGCTTTCAACCTCTGCCCAGTTTGTGGTGGAAATGGGCTTGAAACCTGTGATGGAACATAAAAAGCTATACATTTCTGAAAAGTAGACCAAATTCTGGATTTCAACAAGTGGTCATTTGTGTAGCTCCCTCGAAGTTCTCCTATGAAAAGTAGCAGTTGAAACAAAAACATATTGAAATTATGTTGAAAAACACAGCTTTTTGTATCTACGTTTTAATCTGTAACTTCTTTTTTCCTATTGCAGATTTTCAAAAGTAATATACTGTTACGTCGGCTGGACCCTTCTTGTTGTGAGGCTATATAAGGTTTGTAGGTTCTCCAAGAACCCGAGGTACCGAAAACCAACAACCGAGCAGCAGCCTACAATGGTTTTTCATTGGGTACTGACTATACAGCAATTCATATGGTAAAATATAAAGAATGGAAAAACTCTAGTTCTGAAATGTTCACTAAATACTGAGTATAGGAGCAATGATCATTTGTGCATCTCTGATTTTATGGGTACCCATACTGGCATTTATTTCATAGACCATTTTGTAATATGTTGTTAATAACAAATGTTCTACTGTTCTGTATTCTCACATCTCCCAATAACAATGGTGTCCCAATTGTGTGGCTGGGCCTTGCACCTGCGATACGAAACACCCCAAAACCTGGCCTAGGAGACATCATATTTCACCCAGCACCATTTTTGGAAACTAGACACCTGGGGGAGTCCAGAGTGGGGTTAGTTGTGTGGGTCTTACTAGGTTTTTTATCCAGAATCCTGTGCAAAGCTCAAACTTTGCCTGAAAAACACATTTTCCTTGCATTTCTGTAAAGAAAAGTCCTGAAATCTGTAGGCATATTTCCTACTACCCAGTGTTCCCCCAAGTCTCCCGAGAACAATGGTGCCTCACTTGTGTGGGTAGGCCAAGTGCCCACGATACGAAAGAGCGCCAAACGTAAGGTAGACATATCACATTATTCAACTGAAAAAAGATGTGTTTTTGCAATTTGGGTAGCTGTGGATTTTGGGCCCCAGCACAGCCTGTACCTAGGGAAACCTACCAAACCAGTGTTTTTTTTAAACTAGACACCTAGGGGAGTCCAGGGCAGGGTGACTTGCATGGCTCTAGCCAGATAATTTTTACCCAGAATCTCCTACAAAGCTTAAACTTTGTATAAAATAAAAATTAATTCTTATATTTCTGTGAGGAGAAGTCCTGGAATCTGCAAGCAGGCACGAATTTCCTACCACACAGCACTTCCCTTAGTCTCCCGAGAAAAATGGTGCCACACTTGTGTGGATAGGCCAAGTTCACGCAACATGAGAGGGAGCCAAAGGCAAGGTAGACATTTCACTTTTTTCCACTGATAAACAATGCGTTTCTTGCAATGAGGGTAGCTGTGGATTTTGGGCTCCAGGTTAGCCGGCACCTAGGCAAATCTACCAAACCACTAAGGAGCAGATTTACAAGAAACTGACACACCTGTAGAGATGCATCAGTTTCCCTGTGCCAGCCTGCCATACCCTTGCGCCACCATGGATGCACTGTATTTACAATACGGTTTACCATGGAGGAAGGATTGACAGATGTGTCAGAAATTCTGACGCTTCTGTTGGCGCAAAAGTAGCACATTGCTGGAGTTGTGTCATAAACACAATGCAACTCCAGCAATGCATGGGAAGGCCTATACTTACTGTAATGTGTAACTCGATACACCTGCTTCAAGCAGATGTAAGGTTTTGACGCAGTGGCGTCCTAAAAGTGGCACAGTGAAATCTTGGAGATTTCGCTGTGTCATTTCTACAAGGCTTTCCTACTTGGGAACGCCCACCCTGCATACTTTATACCTGAAGCGGGTATAATGTGATGCAGGGCTTTACAAGTTGACGCATCTCCCTAGATGCGCCACGTTGTAAACTGCCTGCGTTGTTTATGCCGCCGCTGCGTCTTGAAACGGTGGCGCAAAAGTGTCACAAGGTGCTTGTAAATCTGCCCCTAAATTTTTTGGATGACTTGCATGGCTCTCTCCAGGTTTTTTTCCCAGCATCCCCTGTAAAGCTCACACTTTGCGTAAAAGAACACATTTTACTGCATTTCTGTGAGGAATAGTTGTGGAATCTGCCGATGGACATACATTTCCTACTATCCAGCATTCCTCCAAGTCTCTTGAGAAAAACAATGCCTCACTTGTGTGGGTGGTCTAAGTGCCCACTGCAGAGAAGGGCCCAAACCGTATTGTAGCGACATCAAAATTATCTATCACAAAACAAACTGGTTTTGCAAGGGGGGCACCTGTTTTATTGACCCTGGGCTCAGCGGCCATATTGGGAAAGCCACCAAACCCAGACATTTCTAAAAACTAGACACCCGGGAGAGTCCAAAAAGGTGTGGCTTATGTGGATCCCCAACATTTTCTTACCCAGTCTCCTCATCCAACCCTCAAATTCAGATAAAAAAAAATAATTTCCTCACATTTCTGTGTGGGAAAGTTGTGAGTTCTACCTAGATGTGTACGATGGGCATGTCTGCCAAGGATGATGATAGTGGTTACCCTTATACAGAGTTATTATGTGGAAGATGGTAATCCTGCTGTGATCCTGAGAATCATCATGCATAATAAATGAGGCTAGTTTTTGGAGAAAACCACACAACATTTTTGCAGCACCTAAGTAGGTAAAAGGTCAGCACCAGACCTGTTATGTAGAACAATGGTAGGACAAATGTAGGTAAAAGGTTGTGCAACTACCTAGTCCTATATTGGGGTATAATGAGGTCCCTAACAGTTCAGATTGGCATGTCTCTACCTCCTAAAACAGGGGTAGATCAAATACAAGAGTAAGGGCCTGATTACGAGCGTGGCAGTCCACCGTCCGCCGCATTATGACTTTAAAAGTCGTTGCCGTGGAGGACCACTGGCTGCACCAGGGAACAGCTGTTCCCTGGTGGTGGCAGAGCTGCACCAAAATATATGATACACCGCAGGACTGGTGCAGTCCGGCCGAGCATATTATGAGCTCCGCCACCGCCAGCCATTTCATGGCGGAAGCCCCGCCATGTAAAGGTTGGCGGTGGAGGAACAAAATAGGGCCCCCATGACCCCGCGATGGGGATACATTCAGGGGGGCACAACATGTACCCCATGTCTGTATCCCCCAAAGTGCTGGAAAGTGTTTGTTGTTCCCATTGCGGTGGCTGTTTTCCATGCACTGTCATGGGAAAGGCAAAGGGCCTTACACAAGTTCAACTCATAATAAGGCCCGCAGGCCTTGTTGGCGGCGAGCTGGTGCAACTAGGCCAAAGTCGTAATTAGGCCCTAAGTTACTACAGCTACAGAGTATCATTAGTAAGTTCAGCACCGCCCACTGATACTGCACCACCGTCTCATAGAAATCATGGACACAGGAATTTAAGATAGTACCCCACAGGAAATAATGTAAAATAAAATGATATATTTTGATCTTTTTATATATACAATTAACATAATGCTAATAAATTATAAAAATAAAACAAATAATATTTAATTTGAAAACATTTAAACAACTTTTTTGAATTTATAAATTAATGCCACATTCATTTTGCTAAAATGAAATTAGGATCACTTCATTTACTGGGAAAAGTTAAAACGTTTATGCTTTTAATTTTGTATATTTATGTTAAAACAGAACACAATTTAAAAAAGATGCAGAAGCACTACTAGGTTGATGTTGCAACACATATTTAGTTAATTCAAATATATTAAATTAAATAAGAAATCATTTCTGAAGTCTAACTTAAAAAGATTACCTCTAAAAAATATTTTTGGTGTGGTAATAATTAATAAAAGTGATGTATTGAATTAATTAAAAATAATGTTTTATATTTTTAATTAATTTTTATATTTTTGTGCAACAACAGTTAATAAAATACTTTTTTCAAAAAGTGTGTTTTCTTTTTTGATTATTTTTAACATTAAATTAAAATTATTTATATATTTAAATTGTTTACATTATTTAATTGACATTATTTTTGCTGGTTTTAAGTCCCTGCCTCTTTTGATTTCTATAGGAGGGTGTTTCAGTATCAGTGATTAGCCCTGTGTTGTGCTGGATTTACTCCAGCACTGTTCTAGGGTGCATTTTTTTGCTTTTTGGGTCCAACTTGGCTGTAGTAACTCTAGATGTGCATTTAGTGAATAATAAAGGGCGTGCTCTTTTGTAGGTGGGTGTATGTCTCTCCCTAAACCTCTCCTTACCACTACCTTATCCCTTCCCCTTTATTGGTAAATATTCCGGGCCTCATTTATGAGGCCCCTTGTGCCATAGGAACTTCATTTTTTGTGACGTTCCGTGGTGCAGAAGCCTGTGATATATTTATCAGGCAGCACTAAGCCACTTTTTTTGGCTTAATGCTGCCCGATAAATATCAGTCCCTTTAACGCAGTGTTCTGCGTTAAAGGGACGTGCAATGGGTGTTGCTGGGGGCGTTCCCAGCAACATCCATGGCCTTTTGACACTTGCCCAGATTTACGAGAAATCGTAAATCTGAGGCACTGCCAAAAGCTTACGCCTCCCCAGGGGAGGCATAAGGGAGGCGCAACAGGGAGAAATATCTTTATTTCTCGCCGTTCTTCTTTTTTATGTGTGCTGCATTCTGCAACACACATAGAAAGAGGAAAGGCCTCTTGTGATTATTTTTGTTCAAAAAGGTTTCCCTTCCTGTACAAAAATAATCATCCCCACAATGCAGGTACCCTTGCACCATTGTGCAAAGGTGCCTGCATTGGCTCAGGCTGTCCATTGTGCGCTGGCGCAGGGGAAAAGGACAGGAACTATATCTGAACCCTTAAAATACCCAAACACCCCAAAACATATACCTCAGTACCCCAAAACATGTACCCCTATACCCATACTTACCTTACCCAAATATTTTAAAAAAACATGCTTTTACCATTCATGCATTTACAACGAATTTCGTTGTTAATGTATGCGTCATAAAAGCATATAAAATGTAATGCCATGCGTTATAATGGCATTGCTGAGTCATGGTACTTTCATAATGAAAGTATGCGAAGTGATGGTATGCGGAAAGAAAGTTGCGGAATAATGGGTGTTTACCCTCCCCCGGTAAGTACATTGGTGGCACGGCGGCCCACATCTCCAGCAACATACTCATATTTTTTCACCACCCATTTGAAAAATGCACAGGTCTCTCTCATTGATGGCCAGCACTGACATACACTTTTAGACACACCTCCCGCCACAAGTTCTAGAATTGCGAACTTTAGAGCTGGGGAGCTAAGTTCGAATCTCGGCATCAGCTCAACATCCTGTGATTCCAGGCAAATCGCTTTGTCTCCCCGTGCCTACCACAAATGAATGTGTTCTTCGGTAATGTAAATTGTACTCATGCCATGTTGTCGAGTTCGTGCTATATAATATTGCAAGGAAAAATAAAGTAGGGAAACTCGAGTTCACACACTACTGAACGCGCACTCTTAAGTGCATCAACAGTGCACTGTGAATCGGAGCGTTTCACAGGCCTGTCACAGATAAGAAATTCTGTCAAAACGAAATCCTACAAAACAATATACTACTGGCCGGCAGCAATTTACACCCGGACAACGTCGGGACGGGCTGCTAGTGTAATATAAAATTACTATATATAAAGATTTACATTATTTATATCTCATTCATATTAAATCTCTACACATTTAAGTATATTCAGTACATGACCACTACCTCCTCCGATGTCCTAAAACAAAAACCCCCTGGTCAAACAAACATTCTCACTCATACATCACTCACTCCAATACACTTGATAAAATGGAATTTTCGACATCATCAAAATTCCTCAAAGATTTAAAGTGAAAAGACTTAATCATGCCTAATCCCTCTGTAATAAATATTAGAGGTACATATCATTCATTGACTACATATATACACAAAGCTTATTGTTGCACTCATCTTTCCATCATTGTAGCATATCATCACTCTTATATTTCATTTATGTTTTTTAACGTCGGTTGGACATCCTATCCTGTGTCTTAACATCGAATTTTTGATAGATCTCAAATCTCTCAAAACTGTGCTGGACACTTTCATCAATTTTTAACAATTTACAAGAACTGGATCATCAGGAATGTGGATTACCTAGAAAATAAACAACTGCAACTTTTAGGCCATAGCAGATCTATAGAGCTGAATTGGAGAAAGACATCTACTTTACAGATTTGTTTTAAAAAAAATCAATAACACAACAGACATTTGTTTTGAAAAAAACAAAAAAAGGACAAATTGCTTTTTGTTTAGATTTGGTGTGCAGCTAATGTAAATAGTAATACACGTAAATGGACCAATGTGTGTGGTACAGCTAAACAATGTCAGGGAATTGCTGCTAAATGGTGATCAATAATAAAGAAAGAAAACTAATTTAAACGTAAAGTCAAATGTAGGCTTAGTAATGAACAATCAATGGCATCTAAGATCAGCAATGGACACCCTCAGACCATTTCCTGAAAAAACAAGATACCTGCCTCTGATGCTAAGCCTGCATTTCTTTTGATCGTCTCTTCCTTGGGAAAAAGAGAAGCATAGATAGGCAGATGGACACCCCGGTTAGAACAGATAACTTGCACCAATGTATTTGCCAAACAATAATTCATGTAAAATGTTTGATGGACTTAGCTTTGGTAATCCTGGTAGTTTATGCTTGGATGATTAATTGATCATTTATTCAGGATGCACAATTGGATTGTTACCTGATCAGCATTTTGATAATTTTCACACAAGTATGTGTATGTTAGTTTTTTCATTGCATTATTATTTGAAAAGTGCAAATGTGCAAAACATGGTCAGTGACTTATAACAACACAAATGGAAACATTAATGACAATATTGGGCATGGTGGGGCAAAAGTTCTAGTTAGCTTAGTAAACTATGACTGGCGAATTCGAGTTGTTTTTTAAATTTAAATGCTACATTTTTAACTAGCATTTTCACCTAACTATAAAATCACTTTAACCTTTTTTTTAAAAAAAAACATGAGTCAGGTAGCAGTTCTAGCCGCTTAAATTCAAGAGGGCACCCAAGATAATGCCACAAATCACAAGAGATAAGAATATGCCTCACAAAACATTGGGGCATTCTGAAAACTGAGGCAACTCCTAATAATGTAGATTCTGATCGCCCTAGTATCACTTTATAGAAAATTGAACTCCTTAAGTGATTATGTAGGAATGAACTAACTAATACTAGGCCTGTGGTGCCCAGTATACAAGCTCCAACCCCTAGTCTGAGGCATAAGAGAGAGGACTTTGTAGTACAGAGACATGGGAAATATCTAGTGAGTGCATTTTGAGAGTTGAAGGAGCAAAGGACACAAGGGTCGCCTGTGCCAACAAAGAGCTAGTAGGAGAGCCACTGCATGATCATCCTGAATCTTTCAAAGGACTTTGGGGATCAAAAGAAATGGAAGAAATTAATAAATAAAACCCAGAAGCCACTAAAGGTAAAATGCATTACCTCCACGAGCATCAAGGAAGTATTTAAGGTTCAAACATTGGGCAGAGGAGTGTTCTTTGCTGCAGTGAATAGATCCAGTCTACACTGTTTGAACTAGGCTGTGAGCTCCACAAATAAATTGTAATATAAAAACCGGCAACTGGGAAGACGTTCAAATAATCTGCAGGCTCATTTTCTCACTCTGACAGATGTTGCTGTCAGGAAATTAAGATTAAGCCCTGGCCACAGACAAATATCCTCAGCCAAGGTTTTCCAACTTTAGAATATATGCCTGTGCCGCCTAGTTGTCTGCCCATCACCGCAAAGAGGGGACAAAATGTAACAGAGACTACTATAAGGCAGCCAACTCCCTCAAGCTCAAATATTTGTTTCCCTTCTCTTGAACCCAAAGACTCTTGACAATCCTCCTCCAAACTCACCTCACAACCTTCGCTGCTGGCAATTGTAGTTAGGATCAAAGTAAGTGGTGGAACCAAATATACTGTGCTGCCCAGGCTTTGTGGGTGTAACATCTCTTGAAAGGCCTGGCAGATCTGTGTTGTTAGAGACAGAAGTTGTTGAACCAGTGGCTAGAGGAGAGAACTGGCCCAAGGAACCACTATTGAACAGGCTGCTGTCTCCCTCCTGAAGGCTCATGTAGTCTCAGCAGTTGCAATGGACTAGTCCAACAGGGATTATAGACTTGGAACCTGCCTTAGTTATTTTTGGAAGATGAAGTAAATGCTGACCCAAGTCTGTACTGCCCCAATTAACTGCAGATGCTGGAAAGACACAAGATGATTCAATGGTTTAGAAACCCACGGACCCTTGAAGTCTTGCAGACTTGAAGAATATCTTTGAATCCTTTGGAAAAAGGCTAGGCACAGATTAGTTAGTCTTCTAGATATATGAACACCTGTGTACCTTGTGGAGTAAAGCATATCCACCAAGGGAGCCAGGATCTTTGTAAAGATCCTTGGTGTAGAAACTAGACCTACTTGCATCACCTGGATCTAGAAATTCCTTCACAGGACACTAAAGCAAAGAAACATCTGTACATCTGGATGGATTGGAACTTGCATGTAAAAATCCATAAGATCCAGTGATACCAGAAAATCTCCTGAAGAGAATATTAGGGTGATGGTCTGAAGAGTTACCATTTTGAATGACAGAAAAGGCCGATAGGCCCTTTTGTCGGCCTGCAGAGCTTCTATTACTGCTCTATTATTATTATTAATTAATTCTTGTTAAGCACATGGCTACCCTTAGGCATCCCAGCGCTAATGCAACAACAAACAGTTTTAGGATCTTACTGTACTTTCTGGAAAAAGCCACGTTTTTAGTTTTTTCTTGAATGCCAGGTGGTGTGATATGGCCCTAAGCTGAAGAGGGAGAGAGTTCCATAGAATGGATGCATTGTAGGAAAACATGCGTGCGCCTGATCGTACTCTCCTGATTTTTTGTACCCTAGCTTGGAAAAGGTTGGCAGATCCTAAGTTACGCAGAGGTTGATAGAAAGTTAGGAGGGATCGATTGATTTTGGGGCCTGAGCCCCAGAGAATTTTATGCACAATACAGAGGGATTTGAACCCTATGTGTTCTGCGATGGGCAGCCAGTGTAGTGCTTTCAGTGCTGGTTTCTCCGACTGCCTTCTGGGGATGTCATGTGGTAGTCTAGCTGCGGGGTTGTGCACTACTTATAGCTTTCTTATTGTGGTATTTGGAGTGCCTAAGTATAATGAGTTACAGTAATCCAGCCGGGGGAGTATCAGTGATTGTACCATGGTTCTGCAGGCGTTTTCAGGGAGTAACAGTAGTATCTTCCTTAGTTGCCTTAGGATACCTAAGCAGGTGGCTGCTACTTGTACCTCTTAGTGGTCAACTTTGAGAGATCTGTCGAGCCAGATTCCTAGGCTTTTGATCCTGTCTTTAGGTGTTGGGGGTGGGTCAAGGCAGTTCGACCAGTTTATAATTGGATGTGCCTTTATATATTTTCCCAGGATCATTAATTCGGTCTTGTCCCATTAAGCCTGAGGTATGATTGGTCCATCCAGGAGGCCACCTTTCCCAGGCAAGCTTCAAGGTCAAAAGTGCTCCTCTCCGGATAATTGAGGGCTACCACCAATTGGGTGTCATCGACATATGTAATTATCTGTACCCCATAAGGGAGAACTAACAGGCGAATGGTCTGAGGTACACATTAAAAAGGGTAGGGCTCAATGATGAACCCTGCGGGACCCCACAAGTAAGTGGGAACTTTCTTGATGTGTGCCTGCCTTCGAAAACTTGGAAAGTTCTATCTGTCATGATGGATTTAAGCGACAAGAGAGCATTGCCTATCACTCCTACCTCTTTGAGTCTATCCAATAAGATGTCATGATTTACCGTATCAAATGCGGGACTTAAGTCAAGCAAAATAATTGCCACTATGCCTCCTAGATCTAGCACTTTCCTGGATTCTTCCATTACAGTTATGAGTGCTGTTTGCGTCCCATGGTTGCGTCGGAAGCCTGTCTGGGACGTACGTAAAATCTCATGGGATTCCAGATGGTTGGAGAGAACTGTATTTACATATTTTTCTACAATTTTACTGACCAGGGGGAATAGAGATACCGGGCGGTAATTGCTCCATACTTCAGGGTTCAGGTCAGGTTTTTTTATTAGTGCTTTCTCCATGGCGTGTTTCGAACTTAATGGAACTGTCGCGTTAGTTAAAAACAGATTGAGAATTTCAAGGAGCGCAGGGAATATAGTCTCCTTTACCTTAGTCAGCATGTGGGCTGGTGCGGGATCGCATGGGGATCCGGATTTGACTTTTGCGAAGATTTTGGCAAGGATATTCATCTCTAGGTTTGGGATGTCAGTCAGGTGGTTTGTTTTCTCCCAGATACTTTCCTCTTTGGTTTTGACTTTTTCTGTCTGTCGGGTTAGTGGGAAAGCATTATATATGTTAAGAATGTTATTATTAAAAATTTTTGCCAATTCCCTACATTGCTGTGGGGCTGAGTCTATGGGCCTTTCTGGCTGAGGGCAGGTAGATCGTTTTTTTGCTATTCTTGCAATTTCCCTTGGAGCGTTGGCTGCTGAGTTAATTTTTTCTTCGAAGTATAGTGCTCGAGCTTTCCTAATTTCAGGTTGATATATTTTTATTGCCTCTCTGTATTTTAGTTTTTTTTTGGGGCAATAGTCCCTCCTCCATGCCCTCTCTATCCTTTTAAAATTTTGCTTGACTTCTCGAATTTTCGGAGTGTACCATGGAAATCTTTTTTCGGCGGGTCTTTTAGAACTCCATTTGAAAGGGATGGTTGCATCCAAGGATGTAAAGATCCATTTGTTAAACTTATCATTGGCTGTGTTAGGGTCAGCGTTGCCTATGGGGTTAGTAGTTGTTAAGATGTCCACCCAGGTTTCGGGGACTATTTTTGCTCATGGTCAATCCCAGTCCTTTGTTGTCTGTTCATTGGTAGGAGTGCTAGGTAGCCTCCAAATGATTGGGATTAGGAAATGGTCTGACCAGGGAAGTGGGGAGGAGCTATTTATAGAGATATTATCTATATTAGAAAATACCGGGTCTAATAGGTGGTGTTTAATGTGGATTAGGCTGGTGACTTTCTGATTGAGATTGTAAGGCCTGCAGATTTTGAATGAAGTTACAAGCATCGCCTTTCTTGGGATCCTCCAGATGCAGGTTTAAGTCGCCTAAAATAGTGAACTTAGCAGCTACATTTCACCTCATTGCTGCTATATTGGTAAGGGATTCATTGAACATACCGCATGGGCCAGGGGGGGTCTATATATTAAGATTCCTGATAGTGAGCATGTGGGGAGAAGGTAAGTGCGAAACCCATGCTCTCAGTCCTGTATAATATCAGGTTCGATGCGTCCTTTTACGTGATCTTTAAAAATGATAGCAATCCACCCTCCTTTCCCTGATGTTCTGTCTTTCCTCAATACATAATACCCTGGGGGAAGAGCTTGTACCACGTCTGGGTCTGTATCTTTGTTCAACCATGTTTCAGTCAGGAACAGTGCCTCAGGTTCATGTTTTCTGAGTAGAATATCGGTGTGTTGCTTCAACAAGGTCTAGATGGATATACATCTGTTCACTGGCTCCCTCCCCGCTAGAGAGATATGAATCAGAAGAGCAGTTCAGTTCACAAAAGTGGAACGTCTGCAATTGCTCGCCAGTCTTCATAATGAGAAGTCAGATGAACAGCAGCAGCAGCAAGCTCTTTCCAAGCCTTATACATCTTTAGCTCCCCAGGCAAACACTTCCTGCAGCAGACAGTCTACATGGGAACCACATAATTTGGCTCACTTGGTAATTTGCAAGACTGGGCCATCTGAAAGTCAGGTATTGGCACTGGTCGCCCAAAATTAGATCTGTTATGCCCTGTTCTGCCCACATAGCAAAGCAGAGACTTGCACAGGCTTCGCAATACTCTTCAACTAGGGCATGTAAGAAGCTGCCTTGCCTTTGTGTTGGAGCTCCATCACCCTAGGACACAAAGCCCTGCAATGGCCGGAGGCCAAAGAAAGCAGGGATATCACTCGAGACCGCTACAGCAGGACCATGGCTGCTCAATCCACCGAACTAAAACAAGGGAATCCACCCCACTGGCTTGAGCACAGTCATGGGCAACTTCTGTCTCAGGAAAATATGAGCAGAACTATGTCACTGCAAAAGAGACAAGACTGTCATTCCCGCTGAGCATGGCGAACAGGATATAAATATAAACAAATATATACAATAAAGAGAACACTCAGCGCTAGGAATTGGCACTCCACTGCATGATCATGAGATAGAAAAACATGAAAGTCAGTATGTCAGTCCCTGCCTTTGAGGCAAGAAACGATAAACGAAGCCAAGGTGAGGGACTGGTGTAAAACTAGCACGTCTTAGTTTTTGCTTTAAACTAGAATAGGTAAATTCTGCCTATATATCGGGACAACCCTCAGTTAGTTAGGAATGGGATAATGAAGATGGACAAAAAGGTAATGCATATGTAATTTTAAATTTGCATACAGTACCAGACGTACGGGAAACGGAAATTGTTAAACCTGTTTTGCAAATACCAAAAAGTATAACATACAAAAATAAATGCCATTGTTTTGAATAATAGAAGTTTAGATTTTAGGTAAAATACACTGGCATATTATTGATTCATTCCCTTCAGTTGTGTATTTGGACAGGAGAGCTACAGTTATTCACTATTTTACTTTGCTGGTTAAAGATATGCAGCCACATGCATCATTGTTGGAATTTGCGATTCCTAAATTGCGAAAATTAAGGAACCGCAATTTAGGAATCGCAAATTCCTATGCATCAAGAAATCGCAAAAGTTTTTGCGATTTCTTAATTTTCCTTATTTGCGATTCCTTAATTGCGAATCGCAAATAAGGAATCGCATTACATTGATTCCTATGGGCCTAGAGGCCCATAGGAATCAATGGGAAGGCATTCTCATTTTGCGAATTCGCAATTAAGGAATCGTAAAATGAGAATGCAATTTCAAGGGTGCAGGGGGGGTCCCAAGGACCCCCCCCCTGCACCCCTGAAATGTCACGTAAGTTCATTTTACTCACACACATGTCCCAAGGGCATGTGTGTGTGTAAAATGTAAGTTTAAAAAATGCATTTATTTGCATTTTTGAAACTTTTTGCAAATTACCATGAAGGTGTACTTCATGGTAATTTTCCCCTTCAAAATTGCGAATTCGCAAAAAAAAAAGCATGCATAGCATTTAAGAAATCGCAAATTTTGCGATTTCTTAAATGCTATTGCAATTTGAGAAATCGCAAAAAATTGCGATTTCTTAAATTGCGATAAATGGAAAATGAATGATGCATCCCAAAAAGTGATTTTGGAATCGCAAACGGCCGAATTTTGCGATTCGCACCGTTTGCGATTCCAAAATCGCTTGGTGCATGTGCCCGCGTGGTGTCTTTTTTTCTTACAGGCTGTATTTCATTTACTTATGAATGGTGCACATGTTGTTGATTTAAAAACAGCTTCTGGAGGAGTCCGGATATACTCTATGAAGGCCTGGATCGAATAAGTCATACTGATAGTTTAATTGTGGCTTCAACTTAGAAATTTGCTCTTTGTAATTTTTATTTTTCTGCCCTCTAGGTTTGTTTCCTTCATTTAAATGTATTTATTCCAGACAGGGAAAGACAAGGTGTATTTTCTCTGCTTGAAAAGCTTTTAGTCTCGAAATTCCGCATAACAAGCTATTATTGGTACCTTGGACTACAAACCAAGCACTTGTGCAAACATTAATGTGCTCACCATCCATTGCATAGGTGAAACAGCCTTTCTGTTATCTTTATGTCTAATCATTAAGTTATACTTGCTCCTTTGTTTGAGATTTATTTTCATCAGTTGGTACACATTTAATGAAATTGTGCCCACCGGAGTTTTTTTTAACATATTTTCAGTTAATAAATATTTTGAAAGGGCAACTAAGATTTTGCTCCATCGCACATACCCCGTAGTAGATTAATAAAACTGGTGCTTTACCTCTCTTTGGTTCGGTTTCCATTGAACCAATGACTGAAATCAACAGACAGATATTTGAGAGGAGTCACCAGAGACATCACAACACAGAGAGATGTTGCTTGGAGTCCCAGCTACGTACTGCATGGAGGTTTGTCACCTTATTTTAAAAAAGCCATTGCTACAGCAATGATTAAAGTGCATCAATGTCCACACTTCTTTAAATGTCACATATGAAGGGAATATTGTAACCAGCACAGTATAAGGACTACAAGAGATCCACCACCAGTTAGAAAATCATTATGGATCTTCTTAGTCTATTCATATCCAATCTCTAATTCGTCTTATTTATTGCACATCTAAGACACCGTCTCAAACGCGTCAGCCCAGCAACAACTCAAATAACAAAGGAGGGCGACCAAACTGACGATGAGGCATAAAAATTACAGAAACGCACATCAATGTTTGAACGGGTATTCATTTTTCAGCATATATCTGCAAGTCAGGTACAATATTTTTAGTATTTTCAAACGCAGAAGGTAATGTTAAAAGCAGTGCCTTTCTAGGTCTCCGCTACACAATACATGCTCTGTCTCGAAGAGACATGTTGTTTATAATTTAGTGGGCTTCAGCCCTCCCATAGGCTGACCATTTGTTGGCACCGTTGCTGCTCTCATATCCTTCATTCCTGTTTGTCCAGAGCATGAAAGCATTATGCCTCTTCATGTTTTTGGCTCACCCCCAGAGTATGGACTAAGTACTTGTCTCCATCCATTGCTCCCATTTTAGGAGCTACTTTTTTCTTTGTCTTTGAGCACTCCTTACAAGTTCACTGCAGACTTCATGACTCAGTTCTCTAAGAAGGGCTTTCCCAGGCTTTTCAGCCTTCTTCCCCCTCGTTCCATGTCTCACAGGGCCCCTGGAAGGGCTCTCCCAGGCTTCCCAGTGCTCTTCTACCTCGTTGCTCAATGCCACCTGGCTCCACTCGCTCCTATTCCTTCCTAGCTTTTGGAAGCCACCACACTCTATTTCCACCTCTCTCCTCCTGCACTTCAGCGCTCCTCTGCCTGGCTGCTCGTCTCCTTGCTCTCCTCCCTCTGTTTTTCTGAGCTCTTCTCATACTCAGTTCCTCTGGCCCATGACTCACAATTGCTCTGGTGTGGGCAGCGCTGCAGCTCATCGAGGTGGACCTAGGGCGTGTGTGAGGACTGCTTTGCGAGTTTGTATGTTTGGATGCCTATTAGTGTGCCTACCTCTTTCTCAATGTGCGTTTAGAAGGGGAAGGGGAGGGTCGTCTTTCTCTGTGATTGCTTGTGGTGGGCACAATCACTGTTAGGGTGTGTTTATGACTATTGTCTCTGTGTGTCAGTGTGTGTGTGTCCGTGCTATGCTTAATCTGTTGGAGGGTGTTATCACTGCCTGCTTCTGTCTGAGTGTGCGAGTCTCGATGTGGCTCGGGCGGGGAGTTTGAAGAAAACACCTTTTGTCATGATTTTGGAGGGTGCAAAAACAACAGTTGATGGACAGAATGCAGAACAATGTCTAAATCCATAGTTTTTTTGCTCACCATGCCATTCCAGTTTGAACCCAGCCATATGCAAATCAGTCTTGACCCTGAGCCCCATGGGAACAGTCCAGCCCAAACTGCCAAGCCAGGTCCGCCCTGGACAGGAAACAAGCATTGTAGGACTGGTTTCGGGCTTTCAGCCCTCATCAGCAGGATAGCTTGATTCCAGTGGCATGGAGAGCACGGAACTCACGTCTGAGCATACCCGTCCCACTCGGGTTGATAAATTCAAGAAAGCCCGAAACCGGTCCTAGGATGCTTGTTTCCAGTCCAGGGAGGACCTGGCTTGGCAGTTCGGACTGGACTTTTCCCATGGGGCACAGGGTCAAGACTGATTTGCATATGGCTGGGTTCAAACTAGGATGGCATAGTGAGCAAAAAAACGATGGATTTAGGCCTGGATCTATGTACTGGGGTGAATGCTTGACATTGTTCTGCATTCTGTCCATCAACTGTTGTTTTTGCATTTGTCAACCCGAGTGGGACGGGTATGCTCAGACGTGAGTCCCATGCTCTCCATGCCACTGGAATCAAGCTATCCTGGTTGATGAGGGCTGAAAGCCCGAAACCGGTCTGAGGATGCTTGTTTTCAGTCCAGGGAGGACAAGACTTGGCAGTTCGGGCTGGACTGTTCTAATGGGGCACAAGGTCAAGACTGATTTGCATACGGCTGGGTTCAAACTAGAATGGCATGGTGAGCAAAAAAACAATGGATTTCAGTTCAGATCTCTGTACTGGGGTGAATGTATGACATTGTTCTGCATTCTGTCCATCAACTGTTGTTTTTGTGATTGTGGAGGGGGCCCTTGTCACTGTGAGTGTCTGCATGTGCATATCTTACATTGTGCTCAACAAATTAACTTGAGTGTCACTGTCTGTCCCTATTGTGTGCAGTTCACTGTGTGTGTTTGTATTTAAGCCTACAGGTGTGCGTCCCCATGTACCTGTCATTACACTTCTATCATGTGTGTTCCACTGAGGGTAACTATCACTGTGTGTGTCAGTGTGCGACATGTTACATGACTTTTACCATGCTGAACAGCAGCCGTGCTGCTAATCAACATGGCTAAAAGACATTGACAACACCAATAGCGCTCGGATTGCCGGGACCTTGTGGCTTTGCCAGTGCTTGCTCCCTTTTAGTAGATCTGGCGTAAGCCATGTCCTTTTGACTTTACCAGAAAAATATATGTATATCATGCTCAGTAATGAGAGCTTCTTTCAGCCCTTATGACCTTATGATCGATAGGACTGTTCTAGTGGCATTTACATTTTTGGTTTCTTCTGCCCGCTACAACATTAAACATGGTGCAGTGGATCAGCCCACATCTGCCATTGGCTAAATTCACTGTGAGTGATGTCATCTGCCCTTTCTTGGGAAGCACATCCACACACAAAGTAGGTTGCTTCAATGCCAGGGACTACTATCGCAATATGTTCTTTTTGAGAATATTCTTTTTTTCCTTTTAGCCAATTCTTTTTAGATTGACTATGGTCTGACAGCTTCCCTAACAATACATTTTTTGCCAAAACCATGATGAAAAAAAACCAAGAACAAAACTTAAGGGCTGACAGCCAACACTAGACCTATTGCATTTCCCAATGCTTGTTGGTGTTATTAGAAGGTTGCTTTTTTTACAGAAATGTTTTCAATGTTTTACTGGTCTTTCATATTTTATTTGCATAGACAATACACATTTCTTTCTTCAATAGTCATATAAATATTTTGAGATTATATAAATTATATTTACAAATGGGTAGTACACACAAGCATTGACTTGTTCTTTGAGAGTTATTCTCACCCTGGATATCAAAATCTTGAGAGAAAAAGCTAGTGTATCAGTTAGTCGAATTGGAAGTGATGTTGGAGAGAATAGGGAGAAGTGAAGAGGTGAGTTTGAGTGGTTGACTATATTGGCAGAGAAGTGTGAAACTGAAAACTAGACAGTACCGTAGGGCTTTTTAATGGATGTACTGTGTGTGCATGTGTGTGTCAGAATCCCTTCCAGAGTGCCACAGGCTATACAGGCTTTTGGGCCCAGCCGTGGTGAGGTTCCGTGGCAATTGTAAGTGGTGTTTTCGACTCGCACGAATATGGTCGAGTCTGGTATCTACGAACCGCAAATGACGAGTTTAGTAAGTGTGTGCAGTTTCGCTGTGCTAACTTAAACCGTTCTTTTGTTACGTGGGTTTTTCATCTGTACCCACGGGTTCCATCTTAGATACGGCATCCATTTTGTCTCTTGCCCTCAAGTAGCCAGAGAACGGACGTTGTCCGCTTCGCGACCCTGGGATTCCCAAGATATCTGCGGAAGACACATGTCCTTTGAAAGTGTCTTTATGACGAGGGGGATGATACTGTAAGGCAGATGGCCCCGCTCGAGGCTCATCTTGCCGTGCCAGTGTATTGTCTCAGCCGTGCATCTCATTAGGCACGTCCCTTTGATGCCTGTAGCTCGTGTTTCCCGATACCTCCCCTTTTACACCCTTTCCAATCTCCCCACTGTTTCCATCTTCCTCCACACCTGTTCTTGTTCCTTCTTCGATCTGTTTTACTGCTGATTGGAATGTACTAATGGTGGGAAGATGGGTTTTTACAGTTGGGAACCGCCAAATGTTTCCGCACTTATATTCCGGACCTTGAATGTATCAAAGTGACCAAAGCGACCCCTCTCGGGGATAATTGTGGGAACCAAGTCGTAAACCTTTGTGTACCATGTAAACTTATGGGAGAATCGTGTATAAAAGGAGCGATCCACAGAACCAATTTGAAGCAGTCTCCCCGAACTACACTTGTTGTACTTCCTGTGACTTCTGTGTTTCCCTGCAGTAAATAAACCTTGAATCTTTGACGCCGAAGGAAGTGTCCCATGTCTCTGTCATTCGTACGCCGGAGCAGGTTACCCACGAAGGTTTCAGGTGTTGTCCCCTGGCACCGCTGGGTCTTAAAGAACCCAGTCCTTCAGTTGGCGCCCAACGTGGGGCTGCATCAGTGGTACCGGTCCAAGCCCGACGATCGTGAGGAACTTCGTGTGAAATCTCCGAGGGAAGGTGCACTCCGCTTCATCGATCCTGTTGTCGAAACAAGTGGCCCGAAGACTTTTCCCGCGAAGATTCCCGCCTCCTGACGGCTGCGACGGACTGCTGCCCTGACTGTAGACCTGTTTTGGCGCCTGGCGTAGACCTTGGTATAGCGAGACGATTGACGGGCCTTCCTGGTGACGCCATCGATCTTTGAGTTAAGTATTTGTGGGTCGCTCCCAGAGTTCTTGGTTGTGGTTGCTTAGTTGTTGCATGGTTCCATTGCATTTGTAGTTCTTGGTGCTTTGTTGTGATATTTGACGTCTGCAGTCGCCAAAAACCGAGGGTTTTTGCTCTTTGCTGGGACTTGGTAAATCCCGTAACCCTTGACGTTTGTGAAACTCGGCTAGTGTGCAAGATGCCTGGTCGCAGTAATTTGTTTAGTTGTTTCAGACGTTGTGGTACGGATTCCCGACTGGAGGACTCGTGTCCGATACCTCCGGTTGGAACTCCAACTTATGAGCTGTACACCAAACACGGGCTAGGCCCGATTACTTTTAATGATTACTGGATCCGTTACACTAAGAAAGATGGTGCCCTTAGTTGGCCACCTCATGGTAGTTTTGAGACAACGATTTTAGATAATCTTGAGGCTAAATTGTTCGAGAGAAAGTCAAGGCCGGCCATGTTTGATGCCTTTCGGTTGTGGCGTGAAGAAGCCCGACAGAAAGAGATCAGACAGACTAAACGTAATCAGAGAGATGGTGTTGCTACCATTGTAAAGAAAGCAGAGCAGATTCAGCGTGATAAGGAGGTTAAGGAAAAGGAAGTGTTTGACAGGCTACAGCGTATGTCCATAGATAAGTGCTATCCTGCTTTACCTACGGAGTCGGATAAGAAGGAAGAGCCAGTTGAGGATCCCTTAATGTCTTATCTTATGAAGTCACCACCTCCGTATGTACAGGGTACCGCAGTTCCTGTGGCTCCCCCTGTACCTGTTCCTCCACCTGCACCCGTCCTTCCGACTGTTCCCGCTCCTTTGCCTATTGCTATTCCTACTGCTCCTCCGCTTCCACATACTCCTGCTCCCGCTACTGCTCCTGCTCTACTTACTCCTGTTGCTTCTTCTGTTTCTACCTCTTCTCTTGTTAGTCCCTTGTGCTATACTTCTCCGTCTACCCGTAGTCGTACTTCTCCTGTTGCGGCTAGTTTTTTCCATTCTCTCGGGCCCGTTTTTGGGTCCGCTGGTTCAGATGGTCCTCAGAGACGTAGTCAGCTTCCCGGTAACAGGGAGCGTGCTTCGCTATATAATATGGCGATGGGTTGGATGACGCACCCTCTTAGAAATCCTCCGCGTGTCGTACTTGATACGTTTTGCCAATTCAATGAACCGACACAAAGATACGTGTTTGAAGAAATGTGCAAGGTACTGCGTGATCAGATATCGGCCGATGCACCTGACGAGGTGTTGACCGCTTTGTCTGATCTACAGCTTCAGTTCTGGAATGGACTGATAGTGGATACTAACGTTCGACGTGCTGTTGAACGGTTGTTATCTTTTCGTCCCGCTCCTATACCTCAAGCTTTGTTTGTTGAGGATGTTGAGAGGCAGTTAGATGCGTCCGGTCAGTTTCCTATGCGGGAAGTTCCACCAGTGTGGATGCCAGGTAATCCTGCAGCTCAACCTCCGATCTTGCCGTTCTTTCAGAGAGTATGGATACATCTCCCATGGAAACGATCTGAAGTATTACAGGTGAAGCAATCTTTACCTGACCCTCGCAAAAATCCTGCAGGGTATTATAAAGAATTATCGCAGCTTGTAGACGCTACGGTAATGAATCTTGCCGATATCGATATGTTGTTCGGTAATATCGTACCGCAACCGGTATGGGCTAAGATTCGGCACGAAGATCACGCGAATGAATTAGGTGGCGATTGGGCTGCTCTTACTGCGGCCAATACGCGACAAGTTGGCGGGGCTAAGCCTGAACAGCTCATCACTGCTCTCCCTCAAAGAATAATTACGCTAATGAAAACTCTTATGCCAGCTACGAGGGTGAATTGGGACAAATTGTCAGCTTGCAAACAGAAAAAGGACGAGAGTGTCTCTGATTTCTTCACGAGATTTGAGGAGGCATTCATCGATCACAGTGGTCAGGATATGAGCACTGAGGGTGGTCAACGGTTGTTCGTGGACAAATTTGTCTCTAACTTATTGCCCGATTTGAGCAATAAATTGAAAAATTCTGAGAGTGCGTGGGCCGTTTCTACCTCGGCTCAAATATTGGCTACGGCACAGTATTATGAGAACAGAGAAAAAGAGGAGAACGACCGCGCCGATAAGAAGACGAAAGAACTCAAAACTAAAGTGTTGTTACAGCAGGCGTATCCTCCGCGCTCGAATCAGAATACTTCGCAGCAAAATAGACCGCAGTCGCAATCAAATAGGTCACAACCTCGAAATGACTCCTCTTCCCAAAGATCTTCGTTAGGGTACAATCAATGTGCCTATTGTAGACAAGAGGGTCATTTAAAATGTAACTGTCCCGTTTTAAACGATCGTAACAGTGGTAACTCCTGTAGAGGAGGTCGTGGTGGTTCGCAGCAGGCACCACGTGGTAGAGGTCGTGGGGTTCAAAATGATCGTTCAGATAACTCATCAAATTCCGATAATTGTTTTGATCAACGTGGATCATCGCAAGGACGATCTGCGCAGTACAATGTAGATGATTATTATGTCGATCAGGGAACTGACGACAGCAATTACTAGGACAGCCATAGACAAGGAGAGGGAGTGGTATCAGTTCTGGTTGATCAGAGAGGGCCTTACGTCGCAGTTGCTACATCGGGCGTCGTTGAGCCTTTTCTGTTGGACACTGGTGCAGCGAAAAGTTCCATAATGCATTCAAAACTCCCTGGCGCACCTTTGTCTGGCTTAACAAATGTTTCCGTTGGATTCTCTGGCGCCCCCGTTAGCAATCCAGTTTCACGCCCTTTGCCCCTTACAATTGGGCCTCGTGAGCTAGAAGCTCCGTTGATTTTGACTACGGGTTGTGGTGAAAATCTTTTGGGCCTGGATTTGCTAAAACGTTTGTATGCAACTCTGTATTGTTCTCCTGCGGGTGTAAAGCTTACTTTAGGAGAGAGGGTTGTCTCTCCTATGTACTTGTCTCTCGATAAGCTTCCACCGGAATTGAGTTCTCTTCCTGCATCTTTGTGGGCAACGGGTCCCAATGATGTGGGCCTGCTTGACATCTCCCCTTATGTTGTTCAGTTGAAATCTAATGTGCGGTTGCCACGTATTCCCCAGTATCGTATTTCTCTTGATGGTGAACGAGCATTGTTAGCGATCATTTATGATTTGATCGAGAAAGACGTAATTGAAGAAACACGGGGAAACGTGTGCAGCAGCCCTGTACTGCCCATTCTAAAACGTACTGATCCTTCGAAACCACCTGTTTATCGTTTTGTTATCGATTTACGGGAGGTAAATAAAATTGTGATTCCTCAGTTCCCTGTTGTGCCTGACATCACGGCGCTACTGACTCTGATTCCAGCTTCTGCATCGTGGTTTTCGGTGATCGATTTGAAGAATGCGTTCTTCAGCATTCCCATTGCAGAAGAGAGCAGAGACCTTTTCGGTTTCTCTCTTGGTGGACGCAGCTTCCGGTTTAAACGCGCTCCTCAGGGCTACTGTGAGAGTCCATCGATTTACAGTCAAGCCTTGAAGGGTCAACTGGATGCGTTTTCGTTGCCGGCTGGTGCGGCCTTAATCCAATATGTCGATGACTTATTGGTAGCCGCAGATACTCAGGACATTTGCAAAATTGCTACGGTGTCGTTGCTGCAACATCTCTGTGACTTACATCACAAGGTGTCACCTTCTAAACTCCAATATTGCTGTCAAGAAGTAACCTATCTAGGTCACTTATTGTCAAAGGAGGGAAGACGGTTGACCCCAGAGAGAATTGCAGCAATTGCGCGAATGGCTGTGCCAACAACCCAAAGAGATGTGCTTGCCTTTCTAGGTATCACGTCGTATTGCAGGCAATGGATTCCAAATTTTTCATTGCTAGCGAAACCATTGGTAGCTCTCACGTGCAAGGATGTTTCAACTCCCTTACCATGGACGGAAGAATGTCAGAAACGTTTTTCTGAATTACGTGACTCATTGTGCTCGGCTCCTGTGTTAGGTACTCCTGACTACAGCAAGCCATTTACACTATATGTTCACGAGAGGGAAGGTTGTGCTTTGAGTGTCTTAACGCAACCTTTTGGTGGTAAGCAACGTCCATGTGCATATTTTTCCTCGACCTTGGACCCGGTAGCTAGAGCATTGCCGAGTTGTTTGAGAGCAACAGCGGCAGCTGCGGTGTCCATCCGACAATCAGCAGGATTGGTCATGGATAATATGCTTACGGTGATGGTTCCGCATGCAGTCGATACTCTTTTGAATCGTACGAAAACTCAGCACTTGACGAGTGCGAGGTTGTCTGGGTACGAATTGACGCTGTTGGCAAGCCACATTCAGATAAAACGTTGTAATGTCCTGAACCCGGCGACTTTGTTACCCATTAGCACAGAGTCAGATGAAATAGCAGCCCATGACTGCTATTTGAGAACGGAAGAGGAAACAAAAGGTCGAGTGGACCTTAAAAACACTCCTTTGGAAGATCCAGATGGAACGTTGTATGTGGATGGTTCATGTTTTAAATTGCCGAATGGTGATGTGACTACTGCATATGCTGTTGTAACATTGAATACTGTTGTGGAAACTGCGAGATTGAATCAGAACTCTGCCCAGGCTGCAGAGCTGATCGCTCTAACTAGAGCGTGTGTGTTAGCGAAAGGGAAACGTGTGAATGTGTTTACCGACAGCCAATATGCTTTTGGCGTCGCCCATAGCTTTGGACGGTTGTGGAGAGAGAGAGGTTTTATGACATTGCATGGTATGAAGATTCAGCATGGACAACTTGTGAATGATCTTTTGGATGCACTTACGTTGCCTAAGCAAGTAGCGATTGTTAAATGTAGTGCGCATCGTAAGGTGACGGATGATGTTGGTCGTGGTAATGCCTTTGCGGATGAGATTGCTAAGGAGACTGCACGGGATCTTAGCACTAGAATGTATGTGATGAGTTCGGTTAGGTGGCCTACCGAATCGAGTATGTGTGAGGACACTATCGAGAGTGTGAAAGCAATTCAGAATGAGGCCACCGAGACTGAAAAGACGAAGTGGAAAGAAAGTACGGGAAAGTTGGATGTGAATGGTTGTTGGGTTGATTTGTCGGAACATAAGAGATGGATGTTACCGGATGCGTATGTGCTGGCTGTTGTGACAATGGCGCATGGGTTAGCACATATTAGCGTGAAAGGTATTTGTAAGTTGCTGTCCCCTGTGTGGAAGAATGATGGTATCGCGAAATGTGCTGAACGATTGGTTAAGAATTGTATGGTATGTATGTTGTACAATCCTGGTAAGGGAACCCCAACTCCTCCTGGTAGTTTTGCTCCCCCTTCATGTCCCTTTGAGGTGATCCAATTAGACTTCATCCATATGGAGCGATGCAATAACCTGAAATACGTTTTAGTTGTGGTTTGCGCGTTCTCCCGATGGATTGAAGCCTATCCCCTCAAAGACAACACTGCTTTGTCTACTGCGAAAATCCTACTGAAGGAATACTTTCCTCGGTATGGAATGCCTCGGATTGTATGGTCGGATAACGGAAGTGAGTTTGTGGGGAGTGTGATGAAGAGTGTGTGTAAGGGCCTTGGAATTAATCAAAAATTCCATAGCGCCAACCACCCCCAGTCAGCTGGTTTGGTTGAAGGGTACAATGGCACCCTTAAATTGAAACTAGTGAAGATTCAGGCTACGACTGGTCTTTCGTGGCCTGATGCTTTACCCTTAGCTTTGTTATCAACTAGGGCAACCGTACACTCCCGAGTAGGGCTTAGTCCCTATGAAATAGTGTTCGGTCGTCCTGCGAATGTGTGAGGGTTCCCTAGACCGGGTGTGTTCTCCAGTCTCGAATACCCAATGTTAATTGACTATCTTCATGATCTGACTGCTAAACTGAGGTTAATTCACCAACAGGTTTACGAAGCATTGCCGACGCAGACGGAGGGTCCAGGCCACCAGCTCCAGCCCGGAGACTGGGTGGTCACCAGGAATTTTTCACGCAAGAAGAACTTGGAACCCCGGTTTACTGGACCCTACCAGGTCCTCCTTGCCACGAGAACTGCCGTTCGTTTAGAGGGCCGGAAAAATTGGGTGCATGCCACCCATACAAAGAAAGTTCCTATTCCTTTGCCGGCAGACTCGTGGGTGAGGAGGGGCATTGCTTCATCTGAATCCGAAGGATTGCCGGCGTTTGTACCTTTCAGCGACGCACAACCTGTCGGAGAATCCTCAGTGCAGCAGAAAGACACTGTTGAACATTTGTTATCAAAAGACTCGAGACCAGAACATTCGGCTGATCAACAGGACTCTGTTCCCTCATCGGATTCTTTGTTTGGTGAACATACACGTCCTGGGAAAACTCGATACTTTTTGCGTTCCAGTACTAAGGACAAATAAAAAATCCCGTTCTGCCCCTTGACAATTACATTATCCCGTTTTCCACGATCAGTCCGAACACCCGTATCATTGTAATTATTTTTGTATATATATTGAGTTTCGTTCCATATGTGTTTTTGCTTCCACAGCTGAGAGACATTTTTTTGCATATACATTGTGAATAAAGGCCGTACGGCCGCGCGTGTACTTCCTTCTGGTTAGCAGGTCTTGACGCTAGGTTAAAGACCGTCGGTTCCTGGGAACTCCTAGGGATTGACCACTGCTACACAGAACGAAGTGCGTCAAGAAACGTTGCGGACGGTCATAGGGGATGGCGTTTTCGAAGCTGATGGACTTGGAAGAAGCTCAGGCGCAAAGGTTCAAGTTACAACAACTTAGTCGTACCAAATGTTTTATGTTTCAAATATTCGTACTGCTCCTGATTGTCTCTGCACTATTGGCGGGTGGGGTGTATTACACGATGTCTTACTTCTTACCTTCTGCTATACCTACTCCTACCTCTGATCCTACACTTACCTCCACTGCATCCTCTCATTCCTTTCATATCTTACCCGAACACGAGCAGGCTAGACGTGCAGAATTCCGTAATAATTCCTTTATTCAGCTCCTTCACCAGCACCAGTTAGTGGTTAATACTACTAATTGTTGGGTGTGTGGACTAATGCCGCATACCACGGATAAGGGAATTCCATATCTGGTCTTACCGTATAGTTCCCAGGGTTCAGCTCGAGCATTCCAAACAATGTTTCGAAGCGCACTAGATTCTCACCCCAGTCGAGAGTCACGTTCTCCCTACCTTGGCCCTGGCTCGTACTATAAGCCTTTGTCCATAGCGATAGAAGATTTAGAGATATCTATGAGCCGTCGCTCATCCCAGAGGAAGAGGTACAAACCTATAGGGTCTTGAGTAAGGTTGAGTACAGTGCGCTCACGAATGATAAACAGCTTAAAAGCTCGCCTCCGATATGGGTCGTACCCCACATTGGTAATTTTTGTCTAATGGGTCGTGGCCGAAGATCGAAAGCCCGACTTGGAGAGAGTGCTTGCACCGAGAATTACATTCTGCCTATGGTCTCGTCCCCTGTCTTTCTGGCTGCCAAGGGTACGTACTTTGTCTGCCATGATCGTGCGTATGCATGGTTGCCCTCCGACTTTGCGGGCGCATGCTTTATCGCAAATTTGTTGCCTCCGACGTTCACTGTAGATGCAGATTATCACAAGACAAGAGTTGTGAGAGGCGTAATTAGCGAAGAGGATACCGCCGGTCAAGAGGCAGGAGACTTTTTCAAGGGTTTCCTCCCGTTTTGGGGGCCTATGGTTAATAGTAGGAACCTGAGACAGTTGACTCGAGTGGTAGAATCGACAGCTAATATTACTGCCAGTGCCCTTGGTAATATCACCACAGAACTTCAGGCGGATAGACTTATGACGTTACAAAACCGTATGGTTTTAGACGTGATCTTAGCAGATCGAGGTGGGGTATGTAAGGTGATCCATTCGAGCTGCTGTATTTTCATTCCGGATAACGCTCCGACTGTCTATCAAGCCATCTCAAAGTTGCATAAAATCTCTGAATCCATACACGTGGATGTAGGGGATTGGACGCTACTTGGGTGGTTTTGGGGCCTGATGTCGACTTGGGGTTGGAAGATTCTGATGATCATCGGAGTTGTTGTGGCGTTCCTGTTCACGTGCTGCCTTTGTGTGCAGTGTGGTTCTGCCTTATGTGGCCTCTGTGCTACAACGTGTATGAGACAGCCACCTGTTACCAAGGGGACTCGGTTGGACAGAGCTATGTTACAGCAACATCTAGATGGTCTGATGAATATCGAATATGATTCCGACTAGTGCTTGCCTACATGAGGGCAAAAGGAGCGTCTGAGGTTCCGTGGCAATTGTAAGTGGTGTTTTCGACTCGCACGAATATGGTCGAGTCTGGTATCTACGAACCGCAAATGACGAGTTTAGTAAGTGTGTGCAGTTTCGCTGTGCTAACTTAAACCGTTCGTTTGTTACGTGGGTTTTTCATCTGTACCCACGGGTTCCATCTTAGATACGGCATCCATTTTGTCTCTTGCCCTCAAGTAGCCAGCGAACGGACGTTGTCCGCTTCGCGACCCTGGGATTCCCAAGATATCTGCGGAAGACACATGTCCTTTGAAAGTGTCTTTATGATGAGGGGGATGATACTGTAAGGCAGATGGCCCCGCTCGAGGCTCATCTTGCCGTGCCGGTGTATTGTCTCAGCCGTGCATCTCATTAGGCACGTCCCTTTGATGCCTGTAGCTCGTGTTTCCCGATACCTCCCCTTTTACACCCTTTCCAATCTCCCCACTGTTTCCATCTTCCTCCACACCTGTTCTTGTTCCTTCTTCGATCTGGTTTACTGCTGATTGGAATGTACTAATGGTGGGAAGACGGGTTTTTACAGTTGGGAACCGCCAAATGTTTCCGCACTTATATTCCGGACCTTGAATGTATCAAAGTGACCAAAGCGACCCCTCTCGGGGATAATTGTGGGAACCAAGTCCTAAAGCTTTGTGTACCATGTAAACTTATGGGAGAATCGTGTATAAAAGGAGCGATCCACAGAACCAATTTGAAGCAGTCTCCCCGAACTACACTCGTTGTACTTCCTGTGACTTCTGTGTTTCCCTGCAGTAAATAAACCTTGAATCTTTGACGCCGAAGGAAGTGTCCCGTGTCTCTGTCATTCGTACGCCGGAGCAGGTTACCCACGAAGGTTTCAGGTGTTGTCCCCTGGCACCGCTGGGTCTTAAAGAACCCAGTCCTTCAGTGGTGATTGGGGTCCTTTATTCCTGATGTCCTGGGGCCTGACCTACTATGGATTCCGAGGAATTAGCAAATCGCCGCTTCTGCACTTGACTATCAGGGGAAGCTGTGAATGAGCAGTCAAAGACTACCTCGGGTAGGAAGTGTGGATACAAGTAAGTGAATAAGACTCATAACTCAATCTGGAGTCAGTACGAACAATAAATCAACAGCTAAACTAGATATTCGGGGGGGTACGCGCCTGAGATATTCTAGAAACTAAAGGTGGAGTGTTTTGGTGAAATACTGGAAAAATGCATTAAGGGACAGACTCAGTGTGTCACTGCAATATATCTGTGCTAAGGGATCCTAGATCCTTAATCCAGAGCGCTCTCTTCCTGGGATCCTACTAGGGCTCCCTCCCTGGAGTGAACTACAGCCTCATCATTTTCACCAAGTATCTCAAAGGGGTCCCTAATGAAATTAACAGGGACCTCTTTGTCCCTACTCCTGAGAATCCTCCATCCTCTGCCTCTACATAACTCCTTATGATTTATGGACATGGTGCTGAGGTCAATTCCCAAACTTCTGTTCTCAATTGCCTATGCATATCACCTTTGTGCATAGAAGAAAAAATAGTGGACTTATTGCAATTCTGGTGCAGATTGGAAATGGCCAATGCCACCTCTGTATCTTGGGCTCCTAAATTTTAGGCACCCCACTGCATACCACCAATTGTCAGAACCCCTTTCAGAGAGCCACGGGGCAAGCAGGGGCTACTGGGCCCAACGTTAGTGACCTTTTACTCCTGATGTCCTGGGGATGACCTACTATGGATCCCGAGCAATTAAGCCAAGTACACCTTCTGCACTTGACTATCAATATTAGATGTGGATGAGCAGTCAAAGACTTCCTCGAGTGGGAAGTGTAGATACAGATAAGTGAATAAGATTCAAAACTCAATCTGCACACAGTACGAACAATAAATCAATGGCTTATAAGAACATTCAGAGAAAGGTCAAATAATCCTGGTACGAGAAAAGATGGGAAGACCTTAAGGAGGCGTGCTCCTGGAGCGATAGTAAAACTTTTTGGAACGTAGTAAAGTGGGGAAGAGGAGGTCAGCCGGAACACCCACACAACCACGTAGCACATGAAGATTGGGTCAAATTTTTCAAACCACAGTATGCCCGTTGCCACAGCGAGCCAAACCTGGACGATCCCATCCACGTGCTAAACCAGGAAGAGGCATTTAATAGTAGCGATGTCAATGCTGCACTGGGAACTGTAGTAGGAGGCAGGGCGCCTGGTCCTGATGGAGTTCCTGCAGACATGTTCCTATATGATAAAAAAAAGATGGAGCAGGTACATCCTGTTGCTGGCCTACTCTGTTGCGAAAGGTGCCCCTATATCAGATTCGTGGAAAGGGGCACAAATAATTCCCATTCATAGAAAGGGAGAAAAAACTCAGCCAGGTAACTATAGGCCCATTAGCCTGATAGACGCCATACCAAAGATAATGGGCAGGTTAATCCTTAACGAGATCCAGGAGTGGATTGTTGAGAATAGCATTTTAACCCCCCTGCAGGCAGGCTTTCGGGCATACACCAGCACCATCTACCAGGTGTTCAGCTTCACTCTGTTGTATTGGAAGACGGTGGACCTGGGCAAAAGGCAGCTTGTGTGCTGCCTTTGTCGATTTAAAGTCAGCATTTGATCTTGTCCCCTGTTCTAAACTATGGGCAATCTTCCAGGAAATGGGGATCCCGCCAAAACTACTCACACTAGTTGTGAGATTGCATGAAGATAATAATGCCAAAATTCGTTGGGGCTCTCAGGGCATGGTTACCAGCTGCTTCCCAGTTGAGAGAGGTGTACGACATGGCTGTGTGTTGGCACCCATCTTATTCTCCTTATTTATTAATGGTATAGTACATTTTATGGAAGTGGAGACTACTGATTTCCCGTCACTTGCTGGAAAAAAATACCGGTTTTAATGTTCACGGAGGACACATTAATCATCTCAAAGACCGCTGAGTGGTCTCCAGCGGGCCCTGAAAATCTTTGAAAAATTCTGTACCACTCGTGGTCTGGAAGTCAATGCGTCGAAAATGAAATTCATGTCTTTTAACCCTCACAGAGCTTTTAAAAGTGAAATATTAATGAACAATCGCCCATTGGTGTAAGTAAGAGCATTTACTTACCTGGGGGTCAATATTCAAAGTGACCTAAAATGGAAGCAGCAAATTGACCTGGCAACACTCAAGCATCGACAGCTCTTGGGAGTGCTAACCCAGGAATACAATACCTCACTGACTAAACCAATTAGCCCAGTACTCCAGGTATACAACATGAAGGTGGTCAATTCTGCACTCTATGAAGCTGAGCTTTGGGGAGTATGAAAACCCGTCTAACCTTACCAGTGCAGATAATAGGTTCTTGCGTACCATTACAAAACTCCCTCAAAGCACCCCATTGTGTCCCGTACTTTATGACCTAGGAAGAAAGCCTCTCGCTGCAGTCGCTAAACGACCCCCTTTACCATACTGACGTAGACTTTGGACCACACCAGAATTGAACCATTATGCTGCTGGCTTCATGGATATAATAAGGGCTGACACATTTCACAAAATAAGATGGCTAAGAGAATGTAGAGAGGCCCTAGTTAGCATAGGTATGAAGACGCTATGGGAAGAACCAGACACAACTTGCTTTCCCTCAAAAAAGATTTTGAAAGAATAATATTGGGAGATGATCACGCACAAAACACTAAGAAATAGTGAGTCATCTACACTCACAGGAATTTTTTGGGAAGCCAAGCTGATCCCGAGCTTAGAACCATACTGTGACATAATAACTAAACCACATAACAGAAAACTATATTTCCAGTTTAGGGTGAGCTCATTGGCCACTAGGGCTTTTACACCCAGATGGGCTAAATCATGCGATGACATGTGTCCTCTATGCCAGACCCAAGAGGAGACAGTGGCACATATGCTGTTTGCCTGCATAGTCTATGCCACTCCTCGTCAGGCATGGCTAGTGCCAATTTGTAAATCACTTGGCACCCGAAGGAGCGAAGAAGCAGGAAGAATTCTACACACAAATACCTCTATTCCAATCTTTACAGCTGTAGTAAAATTTCTAGGTTGGTCATGGGCCATAAGGACATACTCCCTATCCATCTGACATATGCTATTTTGCACCTGTACTAGTTTAGTAATGTTGGCCCTATCCACCAGGACCAAAGCTTAGCACCCCGTAGTAGAGAATTTTAATGTTGCTTGTTTTTAGTGGTTGTTCTTAGTGACAGTAACTAATGTTTTTTTTGGGATCATTTTATGGATTTTTTAAATGCCATGATGATTTAATTGTATTTTCTAAACAAGCCCTACAATCATGTTTTGCACTTTACACAATAATAATGAAATATATTTCTCGTAACATGTTTTCTATCTTGCTTTTCTGACTAATTGTCAAATAAAGCTTGTTTATGATGATGATAAATTAATGTCCAGCCGAATACTTACTTTTATAAGTCCAAAAAGTTTTATTTATTTAACTCTGCACATGAAAAGGAATAATAATACTTACCTACAAACTCCTCGCACACACCTACATACCCTCCACAACGCCAGAACCGCATACCTCAACCACGCCTCTCTTCCACACTCCCACCAGACATCTCTGCTCTGCCCATCTGGCCCAGGCCACCATCCCATGGATCTGCAGGACCACTGCTGGAGGAAGGTCATTCTCCTACCTCGCTGCAAAGACATGTAACTTCCTACCTCTCCATCTCAGGCAATCTCCATCTCTGCCTCAATTTTGGAAGGAACTCAAGACCTGGATCTTCAACTGAACAGTTGCCTCCCTCCAAGCACCTTGAGACCCTGACGGGTGATTAGTCGTGCTTTACAAGAGCATTGATTGATTAACTAATATGCAATAACACACTCCCCTTAAGGTTGCCTCTTTAGTACATGTCAGGCCAATTCCTGTCCGACCCTCTACCTTGCAACATGTTCGGGCTATTCCCCATTCACTTTTGGTAGCATTCAGGGTATGTTTACTAGTAGGCCGTACTCAAGAGTTTCTCTTTGACTCCTTATTTATTCATCAAAAGTGTCTGTGGTGCTGTAGCACTGTTAGCAGTGAGAACTAAGCATGGGCGGAAAATCCGTTACGCTCGCGGATTTTGCGGATTTTCGGTAAATTCGCAATCCGCGAGATTCGCGAATTTCCCGCAAAATCCGCAAATCCGCGAGCAGCGGATTTTATGGCTTGCTCGCACTGTTCGCGTGAGTTCGCGGCTTCCCAGTTCAACTTCGCGCCCCGCGAATAAGCGCTAAATTGCAGAAATACGATCTTAGCAAAACTGAAACTACTTACCAGGTTCAAAAGTTCAAGCTCATCATTAGTAGCCATTTCCTGTAGTGCTTCCTGAGGGGCCCCTCCAGAGTTCAGTTGCCTACTTGCAACTATTATGTGACCCTGCTCTGACCCTCAGAATAGTTACACAAAGGTCCTGAATTACAGCTAAGGCAGACAAGCAGGAGCCAGGCTGGAAGTTCAAATCCAGTGACACATTAATCAGCCCCTAATTCATTATTGTCAGTTGGGGCAGGGCAGGTGTTGTAACTAATTTTGCAACAATGAAAGCACTTAGCAAGTGCAAAAGATCACTAATCAGGAAGCACTAAGGAAGCAGGTGCCAGCTAAAAAAATATTCTGTGACACATTAATCAGCCCCAAATTAATTCAGGTCACTTGAGGCAGGGAAGGTGTGCTTTGCTTTGCCGAAAATAATGTACACTGGACAACCAGAGGGTGCGGTGATGAAACAGAGGGTGGCATGGGTGGGCCAGAGGGTGGCATGAGTAGTCAGAGAGTGGCAGTGGTGACAGAGAGTGGCAGTGATGAAGAAGAGTGTCCCAAACAGGCTGGACACGTAGAAACAACAAGTTCGCAAAACTTGCGACCCGATAGGTAAGTTCGCGTTTGCGAAATTGTACAAAACCCTCGCGAACTGGCAGAAACCCGCGCGAACACAAAAAAATCTGCAAATTCGCGAGAATTCGCGGATTTTGCGGATTGCGACTTCGCAAATCCGCAAAATTCGCGAACGCGAGATTCGCAAAATTCGCCCATGCTTAGTGAGAACCCAGAGCCCCATGCCCAGTTGCAGTCTTGTTTTGTTGAGTGGTGCAGCGAGTGCCCTCTCTTTGAGTGCACCTGAATCCACATCCTGTTTGGTGAAGACGGGGCTGCCCGCAGCTTATGTAACAGCATCCGGCAGGCGCATGCTCTCTCCTCCGTGCAATGATGACGGCTAGTCCAGCAATAGGAGCTTCTTCTGCTCAACCAAGTCGAAGTAAGTCACTCTTCCTCTAACAAGGGAGATGGATTCTCCAGCTCCCCAACAACAGGGCTTCAGCAAGGGTGTGATATCTTACGTGGTGTCCTTGTAATTATCAGAGAATCATTCAGGTACTTGTCAGTCATAGCAGCAATCCTCTTGTTCAAGCCACGACCCAAACGCTTGGCCACAATGGTACCAGCAACACCTCCAGGCAAACGGGGTTGTCGCATTTCTCACAATTGGGCACATACTCCTCAGGTTTGATCACCCTCACCACTGTGGCCCCTTCTGGCATAGCATGTCGCCAATCTTGTCAGACCGAAGCCTCACCCTCCTGCCTCTAATAAGTTCAACGGTGGGCCCCTCTGGCATATGGGATCAACGTGGTGCAGTAGTGAGGGCCTGGTTATTCTCGTACAGCGCTTTTCATGCAGCTTAGATCACTGCAGCCCTCTACTGGAGTATGGGGTTTGCTGGACCATTCCTGTATGCATGCAATTACTTTTATTGGTCCGCATTCATTCTCCCCACTCAGGAAGTCCTCTCGGTAGGGTTTCCCACAGGACCTCGCTCCCTGAAATCCTCTCCTCTTCCTCACAGGGCATTCTGATCTTGGCCAGTAGGCAGGCACTGTTGCTTCAGGCTCCATGGCAGATGATCTTGGTTTTCCCTGGGTGATGGCCCCTCACCCAGCAGGTAGACCTGCAGGCCTTGGCCTCCAGTCCTGGTCACAGGCAGAAGTCTCTCAAAGCTTGTTATGTTATGTATACTTCTATAGCATGGTAATCACAAGTGCATCTAGGTGTTTTGAGCAGGTGTGAAGGAGCAGGACCTCACAAAGTTATTCGAACAGCTAGGTCTTCACCTTCTTGCGAAATCAAAAATCAAGGAGGAGGTTCTAATGTATTGTGGGAGATCGTTGAAGGTTTTGGGTGTGATGTAGGAGAACGATGATTCCCCCATTCTGTTCCTGTGGGTGTGGGTAAGTGCAAGTGTGTCTGAGCATAGGTATCTGGTGGGTTGGTGAAAGTGTATTTGGTTGTCCCGGTATGCTGAACTGATGTTGTGCAGTGCTTTTTATAAGTAAGTAAAATGGTTTTGTTCACTACTAATGATCGCTACGTGGAATGCTGTCACAAGCACACTTGTGCCGCTTTACTCCTGGTGAAGGGGATAGCCTTCCATCAATATGAGGGTAGCACTTTTCGATGCTTCTAACCGGTTCAACAAGACCACAATCCATGAGACAGGGCTTTGTCATAGTGCACACGCATGATCCGTGTTCACCTATAACATCAAATTAGAATTAGGGATCTAGATAACAGTACATCTCAGCATTCAGGGCAGGGGCACGTGTTTTTAACCATGCAGAGGACTTTTCCATCCAAACAGTGTGTATGCACAACTGAATAAAAAATGCATGTTATGTCATGTGTGTTTGTGTAGTGCTCAACTCACCAAGGAGGGTATCCTGGCATTGAAGCAGAAGTTCTGGTCGAGTCAGGGTCAGGGCTAGGTGAAGAGCTAGGTTTTCAGTTTCTTGCCAAATTCAACAAGAGAGGAGTCAGCTCTGATACACAGGGGCAGGTCTTTCCAGGCATTAGGAGCCATGTAGGAAAATGCATGACCGTCGCATTTTGTTCTGCTCATGCGGGGTGATTGTGCGAATAGGAGTCTGACTGAATGGTGGTGGTGGTTGGTAGGTTTGCTTGACAATGCATGCACAGCGGAAAGTCTTACCAAACACAGCGCAGCCTAGTTCAAATTCCTTTTCTAAGATGGCATTATATTGAAGCAGAAATGACCGGTCATTGTTTAAGGGCAGTGAACTTCACAGTTTTGATTCCCTAGAAAGCATAGCGCTTGGATCTGTTTTATTATGAGTGGCTTCTAGCTTCATTCGGTTGTGGTCATTGTCTTTGCCCCCACATGACTCTCCATGACCTTATGAAAGCAACAGAAAAATAGTGTTCAGCATTACTACTCAGAGGGGGGCATATGTTGGTTACATTGCGCACAGTATTTGATTGAGCGGAAGTTGTGCACTTTCCCCTAGATCAGAGGTCTTCAAACTGTTGGTGCGCCACCTGGGAGGGGAAGAGGTGAATGTTCTTCCAGAGTGCGCAAATGGGTCTGCAGTAACATGTAAATGAAAATAACCTGGAATCACGAAAGGCACATTTCTAGGCTGACTTCATTTACATGCAGCAGTTAAAGACCATAAAAAAGTGTGAGGACGACACTACAGAGTGACATGGGGTGGGGGTCAGTGAGTGCGAAGTCAGGTCAAAGACATGGCTGAAAAGAAACAAAATCAGCATTTCATTGTTTTTTGTTCACCTTCATGTAACTATATATAAAAACATGCACACACTTCAGATGAAAAATAAATGCGAGCTAAACTGATCAAAGGGAAATCTACCTTATGAAACCTCAGTTGGGTAATGTAATCATTGCAGATGTCTTTATATGTGAATAGAGAGTCACATAATTAAATCCTGATTGGTGCAGTGACGCATGGGAAATAACTGTTACAAAGCATGCTTTACAACGCTGTAACGACCGGATTTTCGGACCAGATAGGATCAGCTCACCAAGACACCACCAACCCAGCCGAAACGTAACCACCTCCCTCCTCAGGACCCATCTATCCAGACACCTGGGTACCTACCTGAGGATGGGGAATTAGCAATATATAAGCTCATATCATCAAAAACACCACTAAATCTATGGAGATTACTAGGAATACTCACTGATTACTAAGGACGTCCATGCCCTACACCACACTCATACCTTATAGTCTTGCGGCAACTCAGACTCAGACTATGCTACCCTCCTACTCATAGTGAAGGGGGCAGTTCCAATAACTTACCATTACACACTGACACACTCAGTGCTCTCTCAAGCCACAATCCTGTGGGTATACGCACTGTGTCCTCCCAGTGCTCTCACTATTTCATACATACACAAGCCACAATCCTGTGGGTATACACACCAGTATCCCCCCTGGTGCTCTCACTATTAAACAAGCCACAATCCTGTGGGTATACACACCAGTTTCCTCCCTGGTGCTCTCATGAACGCCCCCTTACAACGACGATCACTTTCCGATGAATACCTTTAGCTCTTCATGTTGGGGAATCTCTCACTATTCACTAGAGGTACAATACTACAATATTATGGATCACACAAGAATTGCCGAATTACACGGTGTACAACTTATTCTCTATTTCAAGGGCTCCTTTCTCCCTCATTATTCAGTTACCATTTACCTGATCGGGGGTAGCATCCGTTCAAACAATAGCACCTGACTAGAAGAAAGGTTAACTTTACTGTATAAGAACAAGATATATACATACTGGTTCACTAAGAACTGGGGTATCTGTATTATTACAATAACAATAACAATATAATACTACACTATAACACATAGCCTGAAAAGTAAAAGGGGAATAGAAACATACACAGATCTGCGGGGTCTCTTTATTATAATGGGAAGCTTTATTACTATAACACATCCACATGTAATTGACAGGGACTGTAAATAGCTAAAGAGGGAATGGATTATACTGCACACCGCTGAAAGAAAAAGGATTAGCAATACAATAGGGACAAGGTTAATGTTTAAATGTAAAGCAAACTAATATAACAGGACAGATATCACCTGATTAGTATGAAGTCTTGCTCTAGCTGTCATCTGGGTTCCTCTCTCGTCTGTGCCTTAGCTCGTCTCAGATTCTCCCCTGCACTCTTGGACACACATCTGCGCTGATCACTCTGCACTGGATTCCTCTCCCCCACGAACTGTCTTCACTTTCCAGCTTCAGTCTAATAATATAGTTTCTGCCGCTCTGATAACCGTTCGCTCCACTAGCTTCTTCACTCTGTCTAATTATCCCAGCTCCAATGTCCAACTCACTCCAGCTTCTCCCACAGACTAATCCACGATACAACTTCAGTCTCTTCCAAAAGGCATCACTTCAGACTCCAGCTGATCACAACTCCTTCTGATAAGTAACTGCTTCTGACTGCTTTCTTCAGCTCCAAACATCATCTGCCTTCTCTCTGTTCCAAACACCGACTCACTTCTCTCTCCAGCTTCAACTGACTTCTCTCCCTCCAAGCATTAACTAACTGCTTCTCTCCCTGGCTCCAACTAACTGACTTCTCTCCCTCCAAGCATCGACTCACTGCTCTCTCCAACTCCAACTGACTTCTTCTCTCTCCGGCTCCAACTCAATGACTGACTTCTCTCTGTACCAAGCATCGACTGACTTCTTCTCTCCCCGGCTCTAACTAACTGATTGACACACTGCTCTCTGTTCCAAGCATCGACTAACTAATATGGAATGCTCTCCCCTCATGGAAAGTTCCAGCCAGTAGCCTCCTCCCACCGATTCCATGCACCAGTCTCCCTGCTCCAGACGCCCCCACAGTGATCAACTGCTTGTTTTGTCTAGAGACCTGAGCCCAGGGACATTTCCTGATTAGATTCAGCTCTGGCCGGTTCTCTCTAGTTTGCAAAGAGCGAACAACACCTCATAACTAAAACATCACCTTTACCCTGCAAGCATCTCAGTCTGCAGGGACAGAAAGCAAAACGGAGTCTCTCTAGTTCTGGGCCTTGTAGGCCCGAAAAAAGGATGAAATAACACTTAGCTCTATCAGAATACATACACAAACCATAATATAAAGTCAGGACTACAGGATCCACCCTCTACTATAGGTAGGATGATGAAAGGACACATAATTATGTCAAAGCCAATAGGCAATAGATGGATTAGAGTCAAGAATAAGGTATATAAAGCAGCTATCCTCTAGTTTATGCTTCTAGGTCTGGAAAAGGGCCTGAAAAGGACCAACAGAAGGCAAGAATAGGGATTCAGGATGGTAGCAAGTTTAAAGTCACCATCACTCAGAAATAGAGCCAAAAACACGGTCACTACAAACGCATGCTTTTACCCCGCATGCCATTACAATGAAATGGCTTGCTGAAGGGAGATAAGGTGTTGGATTTGACTCCAACACCTTCCATACTGTTGCACAGACTGGAGTTGGAACAGTAAATTATACTATTCCAAACTCTAACCCCCCCAACAGCAATTCGTTGTTAAAACGTGCGTAATGTCATACAACCATGAGGAATAGTGACTTGTTTATAGTGCTACAATTTCCCAGTTCGTGACAGAAATCACTGTACATGTCAATATTTTAATACTGTATTACACTGTATAAAACAGGCTGCTGCAAAATGTTTGTTAAGAAAAAAAAAGTGCTTTACAAATACGCAGTTTAGTGATAAACATTCAGGATATATCTCGTGTAAATATTTTATGTGTGTCAATTAAAAAGGCGCACTCCCTTTAACGGTCAGATGTATTACGTCTCAAAAGAATTTAATGTTTGTCCCCATGAAGCTGAGTGGCTCGTTAATTAAAAGTTACACTGGCTCCAAAGCAGTCTTTATGTTTGGTGATTAACCATTGCACACATTTACATTTCTTTCAGGTAGCAGGCACCTTTACTATCTGTTTCACAACTCAAGAGCTCCTATCACCCTCTGTGTGTGGGCTCTGGACCCCAGGCATGGCAGTCTGCCTCTGAAAAAGAGTATGGGGTGCATTTTTATTGCTAGTATTATGGCATAGGCCACAATTGTTGCGTGTTGAACAGGGGCCAAGCAACAGGGGAGGAGGGGGGCTAAATGTGATTTTTGTTGCTTTTTTACGCAAAATTACAGAAAGCCTGCTTCGTGAATCTGGCCTTGAAATAATGACCCTGTTGAGTGTGTAGAGTAAACAGCTTGCTTCACAGAGCTGTAGGTGTCATTGGTGCTGCAGTTGCAGGGAATACTTGCTGTGCCAGTGTTTCTTAGAGCCTTGGAGCAATGGCCCAAGGGAGAGGAAAAATGAAGTAGAGGAGACACCTTTATTTGGTCAGAGATGAGAGGGATGCTGAGAGATGGGAGGGAGAGGATTAGTGTGAGATGGAAGCCCATGTTGTTAACAAACTTCAGGGGTGGCAGCAAGGCAGTACCTATCATTAGTGAAACAGTTGCAGTGACACTTTTGACCAGGGCCCACTGCTTCACAATTCTGAATGGTTTACAATACAAAATAGGCCTGGGCCTCATTTTCCTTGCTAGCATTGAAGGCAGATGACACCATTGGTGCATAAAAGAGGAACAGCATTCAGTAACTCATTTTCTTTCAGAAAGAGACTGGACTTGTTTTGAGAGTGAAGTGAAGGTCAGACATTTTGGGGAAAGAGTAAACAAAGAGGAGATATCATGCTGCTCAGGACTATATCCATCATTAGTGCAGCAAGTGGAATGCATTATAGCCCACAGCACCCCAATTATGGGCAGTAGTGTTTTTGGTAAATTCTGTTACAGCTACAGAAAAGCATCCCTGAAATGTTCTCATGATCCCCGCTCCCTGTGATCACCCCTCCCCTCCCGCTCCCCAAATCCTTTCCATAAAGTTTTGAAGGGGGGCCCAACTTCGAAAAAGTTTGCTTAGGGGGCTCAGAGCAATAAAGTTTGAAGACTTAGATGGAGTGCTTGTTTACCTCGTTGTTAATCTTATGCTCTATGCAAAAGGACTGTGTTGCAGTGTGTTGGAATTTGCCCTTTCTGCAGGGTCATCCTCACGCGTTTTACCTTCACCCTCTTGGTATTCTTAACCTCTTTCTATTAGCCTTTAGGACTTTGCACACTTTACCACTGCTAACCAGTTCTAAAATGCTTGTACCCTCTCCTTTAAACGTGGTAGAATTGGCTCATGCCATATTGACACATTTAGTTTACTTGTAAGTCCCTTGTAAAGTGGCACTACATGTACCCAGGGCCTGTGAAATAAATGCTACAAGTGGGCCTACACCACTCATAGTGCAACCCACTTAAGTAGCTCTTTCAACATTTCAGGCCTTATATTGCAGCATGTGTGTGCAGTTTTCATACTGCCATTTCGACCTGGCAAAATAAACCTTTTTCCAGGACCAAACCTTCAGTTTTAATACATATAAGTCACTCCTAGGATTGGATTTAAAGAGCCCATAGGGCAGGGAGCAGCGTATGTCCTGATAATGAAAAACTGTTACGTTAATTTTTCACTATTACAAGGACTGCCTCTCTCATAGGATGACTTTGGAGTTACCTTATTACATTTAATAAGCTGTAACTTTCAATTGGGAGCAAGTAGGCAGGTCGGGATTGGTGTCTAAAGAATTGTCATTAAAAGCCCTCTTTAATGTGTAATTCTGAAAATGCCACTTTTAGAAAGTTGCTGTTTTCCTGCACTAAACTTTTGGTGCCTGCAGCCTAATCCTGCATCAATTGACTACGTGCAGCTGACAGCTGGTCTTTGTATATTGCTCCAGACAATTAGACAAAGGTAAAATAGGTGTTGGCAGGATGGACCACTCTGAGTTAATGAGGGGGAGGAACTGTCACCTACCACAATGCATATCACAAAGGCTCTGACTGAGCACTCTTACAAAGGGTTTGACTCTGGTCTTTTGTGACCCCAGACAAGCTAGGGCCAAGACAGGGAGGAAGGAGGGTGTCTGACACCTCAGGGGGATGTAAACATCTGCAACTCTTCAGTACATTTCTGGACTTGTGGACTCTGCCAGGAAGAAGGACTACTGTGCTGCTGAACAGTCTGCCACTCTGCTGGACTGCTGCCTTGAAGGACTGCTGCCCTCCTGTGCTTACCTGCTGACTGCTGCCCTCTTGCCTGGATGAGAAGGACTAGGCCTGCATCTGTTGAACCCAAAACCCTAGAGTGACTCCAGTGGCTAGTTGGCTGGCCTCCCTGACTAGTGACTAAGGGACAGAAGGCTCCAAAAACCATCAACCCAGTACCCAGACTCTGTCATCTGTGAGTCCTACACTGCCAAGTGGTGCCACCACAGGACCGGACTTTTGGAAGTAGGCCTGAAGGTGCTATGCCAGCTCATCTATGGTTTCAGCAGGACCAACACATCTCCTCTGCTGCATGGTGCACCCCGAGCAGAAGCAACCCATTGCTTCTCCTTCATGGATTCCCCTGACGCAAGGACTCTACATTGCTGCCTACAGCCTCCACTGCGGGATGCATCCTCAACACAGACATTCACAATGCAAGCCCCTCATTGGTGGAATCCTCAATGATGATGTAAGACCCTCACATCGCAGCTTCGCAACTTCGCTGCTACTAGGAATCGATGCGGCACTCTGCAATGCTCTGCAACCATAATTTAAAGTACTCTAGTTTATCAGGCCTAACTGGGTCCCTCTAGCTGGCCCACGCTCCACAGCAGTCAGGTTGAACTTGTGACTTTTTCCCAGTCTAGCGCAAACATATGTTTAAAGTTGGCCATTTGTGCGTTTTGGTGCTATTTTCATTTAAATCTTTAAAATTACACATCTTCAGTTCTACTAATTGGATTGTCGCCGTTTTTGGTCTTGTTTCATTTATCCAAATGTATTATATGTTTCTAAATTGGTATGGTATGGAAATTTAATTTGGTCTTGTGTTGTGTTTTCACTTTATCGCTTTTTGAAGTGCTTTACACATTGCCTCTAAGTTAAGCCTGATTGCTCTGTGCCAAGCCACCAGAGGGTTCAGCAGAGGTTAATTTTGGGTTTGCCTGTGCCTGTGCCTCACCATGACAAGGATTGCGGTTCCTGCTTCAATAGTGTTTCACCCCCGTCAATCAGTAACTCAATTTCTGGTGTGGAGGTTATGGTGGCAAGCTAGTGGTCAAAGTTATAGGTCTGGTCTGTTTATTCTGCAAAGGTATGATAACGCAGTAGGCCTGACAGATTTATTGTGAAAAGCATATTTTGAAGTCATTAGACATTTAAGGATGGATCATTATCACTCTGTATTAAAGCCTACAGTGACTTATTTTGTAACATAGACTCTCACAGATTACCATAGTAGGCAGGAGATTTAGTGTTTGAACCATTAACTTAAGGTACACATGACCTTTATTCACGTAGATGTGATCATGTATGTACATGTATGATTGTAGGCTTGACCATGTTTATATCACACAAATAGAATAGAGCGCAGATTATTTAGATGAGTGTATAATATATGCATATTGGTCCTGAAGAATGCTATAGAGCCTTACGGGCAGGTAGGCAAAAACCTGCAGAGCACTACTGCTAAACTGTGGGCTTAAGAGATGATTGTTTCTCGCAAGTCTCTATCTTTTGAGAGAAAGAGTTTAAGAGTAGTCAAAGGGATATATCAATGTGTTCTAGTTAAGCATACAAAAAGTATATCTAAATTATTGTTCATTCTAACAGTCTATTGATTATAAATTCACAGCAAGGTTCATTGCTGTAGAAAAATGATCTAATATATATAATCCTGAAGTCAGCATATTCTTTTAGCAAGATACTGGAACTAGGCAAAATCTCCTAAATAAATGTCTATTTAGCTATGAGCAAGAGTTGAAAGGAAAAAGCTTAGGCCTAAGTAAAGCGGCACATTTAAGTATGATAGCCTAGTACAAAAAAATAATACTTATTCTTATATATATATTTAAGCAAGCACATGTTCCCTATGTGTTATTTACTACTTATTCCTTTAGCGAAATAGTGTTCTAATCACTTCCTACAAGTGATAAAGAAAGCTCATTTTCCCTACGTGTTATTTTTTTATCAAAGCAAATCAGCTTTCAATACCATTCAACTTCACATTGCCTACACCTTCTCACAAAGGAGAGCATAAACTGACCAACATAATACCTAGGGGCCCTATTACACAAAGCTCCTAAGCATGTGCACCCGCTCTGTGCACTCCCAGGACGCTCTGGTATTACAAAATGGACCACAGATGCTTGTGCGGCCCTTTCTGTAATGCTGATAGCGCTGCCAGAAATGTAGCTGGAGCTGCAGATTTAGCAATGAACACCCAGAAAGAAACAATACTGAATGTGCATTTTGCAAGCTATGACGGCTGCGCATGGTCCCCCATTTTTCTCAACTGAAGCATAATGAGGCTGTCTTTGAAGCACTAGCACATACCTAGCTTAATTATCCAAAACCTGCAACCTGACCCTCCTGGCGTACTGGGTAAAGTGACTGCATTTCAGAATGTCTCAATATATTCAGAAATATCGAGATTCTGCAGCCTCTTTGCTAAGAGCTTCACACTTCCACGGTTAGCAACTGGGGGAGTTTTAGATTTTATGTATTCTGTAACAATCCTACGGAATACTGTCTACCCTTATAACGTTCTGTAAGACTTTAAAGACAATTCTGTTCACCTTAACTGTTATGTTAATGTTTTGTGATGTGACAGGTTAACTCTATGCAGGGTCAGTAGCGGTTCCTGGAGGGAGAGCTGGGGGCGGTGAGGCGGGCTGGGGGAGGGGCAGGGTGGAAGGGTAGTAAACTCCGCATAGGGCCAAATGGAGGTAAGTAAATAAATAAATAATTAAAACGAATTGCATTGCGCACGTTGCAACATCAAATGGCGATGCAGCGCGCGCAGTGTAATTGTGGAGTTTTGAGATGTGAAAAAGATTTAATCAGGCTCATAATGAAGCATTTTTGTAAACTGTATATCTGTATTGTGGAGTGAGTGCACAACCTATGTATAACACAGTTCGTTTCTTTTTGGGTGCTCCGTGGGTGGCGGCCAACGTCCCTGGGCGCCTGATTGACAAATTAGCACGTTGTGTCTCTAATGGAACACTAGAGACATCCCCTTGGGCACTCCTTTATCTCCTCCCTTGTAGTCAGAGGATTCCACACATTTTGTATTTCTTAGATATTTTATTAGATATTTTCAATGTCTTATATTGAATTCATTCATTCATTAGATTCTCATTGTTTCAACATCAGTGACATATATTCCTTAGTATTCCAATGCATTTCGGGCGGTATCACTACGCCCTTCATCAGGGAATCAATACTATAGAGAAAACACAAAAATGTGAAAAGAACGTCACTAACTAAATAAAGGTGGTGAATATTTTCAAAAAAAGCATAATAATTCAAAAAAGGCATAATTATTCAAAAAAGCATAACTGTGCATTCCTGCATAAGAGAATGAAACGTTTACAATTAGGAACAACATGGTAGGTATCTATAGCCCTTATTGGTGTTCATGCATACACTCACGTGTCACTGTTCTTCTCTTAGGAGGGATAGGTCTGAAAAAAATATAATGAAATAACGAGTGTAAGCTCAATGTTCTGACCGCGCTATTTAAAAAAATCACAACACGGTGATTACCGATGGTTCTTGGGGCACACTGACCTCGTTCTCACTATCTCGGCGTTTAGTTCAGCAAACTCTCCGACTCCATTGCCAAATGGTTGTCAAGGATACGAACAAGCTGAGATTCTATTAGATGCCGCTCCGCTCACGTGACACAGAGCGTCATCGTAAACACAAAGCTTTTTATAGGCACGGGTTCATCCTCTTAACCATGGTTAAACGTGAAAAAAGTAAAAAAAGTACTTCTGCGCTAGTTAGTGCTGTGTATAAGTCAATAAACATTAAACTTAACCATATTGGGAAAAATTCGAGAAAAAAAACATTAGTATCCCCACTGGGATTCGAACCTCATGTGCCAGGCGAACATAAAATCTAACCTCGATCGCGGTGTGCTACCGTGGACAATAGGTTACAGTGAAGGAAAAAATACAGAAAGGTGGTAGAAAAATAGATGTGCACTAAACAATCAGTCAGTAGGCATTAAACTATAACAGAATAAACATCATAGTATATATTATCACAGGTGTCCAGTCCAGGGTGAGGAAGAGCATGCATACTGAGATGCACGTTCAATTACAGGTAACATGACAGTTCGCTCCGTTCATTGAGCCCATTCGGGCTTTGAGTACACAGTTTATGTATCCAAAAGTTCTCTCGTTGTAGTAGATGTTTGGTGTTGTCTCTTCCTTCTATTTTCTCTGCTACTTCCAACACCATATATTGCAATTGAGAGATGTTGTGTTTTGCCTCCGTGAAGTGGGCGGCTACGGTGGATTTTACGCTTTTGAGCCTAATGTTCGATTTGTGTTCTGTCAGTCGTGTTCTTATGCTTCTTTCCGTTTTTCCCACATATAGTTTTCCGCACGGGCATTTCAGTGCGTAAATAACATTTTTGGTATTGCATGTAGCATTAACATTGACTTTGATATTGTATCCCTTCATCGGATGATTAATGGTATTGCCTTTTATGATATTGTTGCAGCTTCCACAACTTAGACAAGGTTTAGTTCCTTTGAATGATTTGGTTTGGGGTTTGCGCTGCTTCAGGATTTCCCCCACGTTTTGAGCTCTTGTATGTGCAAATATTGGAACTTGATCAAAATCATGTTGGAAGTCAGGTTCTGACTTCAGCATGTTCCAGTGTTTGGTGATAATTCTTTTAAAGTTGTGACTTTGGGTAGAGAATTTCGACACCGCTACTATGCGAGCTTCCTCATGTTTATTGGACGGTTTTAGAAGATCCTTTCTGTCCATCACATCCACTCTTTTTCTCGCTTTGTCTATCACCTCAGTTGGATAACCTCTATTAGCGAATCTTATGGCCATTTCATCCAAAGAAGTTTTCACCTTGGTGTTGTCCGATGTTATTCTCTTGACTCTTGTCATTTGTGAATAGGGCAAATGTTGTTTTAGACTTGGTTGGTGGAAGCTAGTATAATGTAGCATGTTATTCCTGTCCGTTTCCTTTCGGTAAATAGTTGTTTCAAAGCCTTTGTTGGTTAAGTTAATTCTCATATCCAGAAATGTTATTGAAGACTCTGACATTTCCCAAGTGAGTTGTATACGACTGTCTTCTTGATTAAATTCACATAGTGCTGTTTCTAGCAATATTTTGGAAGATTTCCATAAGATGAAAATATCATCTATATAGCGGACCATGAATTTAAGATTGTCCTTCCAAATTGGTTTAGAGAACATATTGAGTTCTTCGTAGCTTTGCATGAAAATGTTAGCGTACGCCGGGGCCGCCGCAATGGAAATTCGGCGGCCCCGGCGTACGCTAACATTTTCATGCAAAGCTACGAAGAACTCAATATGTTCTCTAAACCAATTTGGAAGGACAATCTTAAATTCATGGTCCGCTATATAGATGATATTTTCATCTTATGGAAATCTTCCAAAATATTGCTAGAAACAGCACTATGTGAATTTAATCAAGAAGACAGTCGTATACAACTCACTTGGGAAATGTCAGAGTCTTCAATAACATTTCTGGATATGAGAATTAACTTAACCAACAAAGGCTTTGAAACAACTATTTACCGAAAGGAAACGGACAGGAATAACATGCTACATTATACTAGCTTCCACCAACCAAGTCTAAAACAACATTTGCCCTATTCACAAATGACAAGAGTCAAGAGAATAACATCGGACAACACCAAGGTGAAAACTTCTTTGGATGAAATGGCCATAAGATTCGCTAATAGAGGTTATCCAACTGAGGTGATAGACAAAGCGAGAAAAAGAGTGGATGTGATGGACAGAAAGGATCTTCTAAAACCGTCCAATAAACATGAGGAAGCTCGCATAGTAGCGGTGTCGAAATTCTCTACCCAAAGTCACAACTTTAAAAGAATTATCACCAAACACTGGAACATGCTGAAGTCAGAACCTGACTTCCAACATGATTTTGATCAAGTTCCAATATTTGCACATACAAGAGCTCAAAACGTGGGGGAAATCCTGAAGCAGCGCAAACCCCAAACCAAATCATTCAAAGGAACTAAACCTTGTCTAAGTTGTGGAAGCTGCAACAATATCATAAAAGGCAATACCATTAATCATCCGATGAAGGGATACAATATCAAAGTCAATGTTAATGCTACATGCAATACCAAAAATGTTATTTACGCACTGAAATGCCCGTGCGGAAAACTATATGTGGGAAAAACGGAAAGAAGCATAAGAACACGACTGACAGAACACAAATCGAACATTAGGCTCAAAAGCGTAAAATCCACCGTAGCCGCCCACTTCACGGAGGCAAAACACAACATCTCTCAATTGCAATATATGGTGTTGGAAGTAGCAGAGAAAATAGAAGGAAGAGACAACACCAAACATCTACTACAACGAGAGAACTTTTGGATACATAAACTGTGTACTCAAAGCCCGAATGGGCTCAATGAACGGAGCGAACTGTCATGTTACCTGTAATTGAACGTGCATCTCAGTATGCATGCTCTTCCTCACCCTGGACTGGACACCTGTGATAATATATACTATGATGTTTATTCTGTTATAGTTTAATGCCTACTGACTGATTGTTTAGTGCACATCTATTTTTCTACCACCTTTCTGTATTTTTTCCTTCACTGTAACCTATTGTCCACGGTAGCACACCGCGATCGAGGTTAGATTTTATGTTCGCCTGGCACATGAGGTTCGAATCCCAGTGGGGATACTAATGTTTTTTTTCCCGAATTTTTTCCCAATATGGTTAAGTTTAATGTTTATTGACTTATACACAGCACTAACTAGCGCAGAAGTACTTTTTTTACTTTTTTCACGTTTAACCATGGTTAAGAGGATGAACCCGTGCCTATAAAAAGCTTTGTGTTTACGATGACGCTCCGTGTCACGTGAGCGGAGCGGCATCTAATAGAATCTCAGCTTGTTCGTATCCTTGACAACCATTTGGCAATGGAGTCGGAGAGTTTGCTGAACTAAACGCCGAGATAGTGAGAACGAGGTCAGTGTGCCCCAAGAACCATCGGTAATCACCGTGTTGTGATTTTTTTAAATAGCGCGGTCAGAACATTGAGCTTACACTCGTTATTTCATTATATTTTTTTCAGACCTATCCCTCCTAAGAGAAGAACAGTGACACGTGAGTGTATGCATGAACACCGATAAGGGCTATAGATACCTACCATGTTGTTCCTAATTGTAAACGTTTCATTCTCTTATGCAGGAATGCACAGTTATGCTTTTTTGAATAATTATGCCTTTTTTGAATTATTATGCTTTTTTTGAAAATATTCACCACCTTTATTTAGTTAGTGACGTTCTTTTCACATTTTTGTGTTTTCTCTATAGTATTGATTCCCTGATGAAGGGCGTAGTGATACCGCCCGAAATGCATTGGAATACTAAGGAATATATGTCACTGATGTTGAAACAATGAGAATCTAATGAATGAATGAATTCAATATAAGACATTGAAAATATCTAATAAAATATCTAAGTAAAGAAATACAAAATGTGTGGAATCCTCTGACTACAAGGGAGGAGATAAAGGAGTGCCCAAGGGGATGTCTCTAGTGTTCCATTAGAGACACAACGTGCATTTTTGTAAACTCCCAGGATTAAAACAAATCGATCTGTTGGGCACAGAAATTGCAAGTAACTGATTTTGGGAGCCTAATGGTGAGATCGACAAATTTCTTTCATCACACGTGCGTTAATTACATTCATTCACTACCAGTGAGGTAAGAGTATATTTCTTCAAATGATCAGAAAATGGGTGTTTTTAAGGTGAGTGTGCCTTGCATTTAGGCGCACTCACCCTGTCGGCATTAATTTCACCTCAAGGGCAAAATGTGATACTTTAAGAAAGTGCTATGAGAAGCACACCAATAAAAGCACGTGTTTAATTTATTTCTAATGCAACATCAAAGTTCTTTGTTGAAACTCAATAATTTGAACACAAAGCCAGAACATTTCGCGAAACAACACTTATTCAGGGCAGTATCGATTTTCGGGTGATTTTAAATATCTTTTCTTTGTATTTGTGAGAAATATATGAATTTCACGCACTCCAATATTTTGCATGTGCATATTCATATACTCAAGATAAGCACTTTATTGGTTTACTGTTCACATCATTTTTCTGTATAGTGCGCTCATAAAATACGAATTAAAATATGTTGTTTACAGATAGGGAAACATGCCCAGAAGACTGATTGGTCAACATTTAGGGTGGAATAGTAACGTAGAAGAACACATTGGACTAGTAGGTAAATAGGCCCAAAAGACAAGCAGGCCTGGACTCATCCAGAAATTATGATAAAGGGTTAAAAGTAGTCAATAAGAAACCTGGGTAAATGGGCGATGTAAAGGCTGAGCTTTAAACTGCCTTCATAATAAAAGTGACCTTTTTTCAAAGTTTACACCTCCATGTGATCTGCTCATATTGAACGGGATGAAGCCATTTCATAGACTTTACTTTGTAAACAATTTATTAATTTGCAAATGTATTTATCGACTACTAGGGTTAGTTCTGCCCTTTCAGTCATCTAACATTGCAGCAGTTTTTACCCAACATGCACTGTATCAACTCTATTTGGTTCATATTAAGCTTTCATGGCGTTTTTTTGTGGTGACATCACAGTTTTTTGTGCAAGGTACACAATGAAATGACATTTGAAATTAAGTTCGGCATATCTTACTCAGCCATTTCATCAATGCATATACACTTCATGCCTGTCAGATATAGGTTTCAGCATTAAAAGACAATTTTTGAATGCATTATTTATTTAATTTTGTTTGATAAACCACCTACATGACACTGGTTCTTTGCAGTGCTTTGTTACACATATTGGAGTAATGAGTACGAAAGTACATTTAAGGGACCTTCGCATTATCAGGTGCGAATTAACATGGCTTAAGATGCTACTTTAATATCCCTATAAATGCTTGTGTGTTATTTTCTCAGAACTTACTTTCATTATTAAAGAAAGTAACTAGTCACCTGTAATCAAGTACTCCAATGCACATCACAGTGTCCCTGGAGAACACAGCTTTCCCGTCACCTCTCCAAGTGCAAAATGGCCGGCATAGGGCTGTTTGCTGAGGGCTCTGATGGCTTTCATTTTCGGACAGCGAAAATAGGGGCATCAAGAAACAGTGTTAAAATTATCGCCGCTTTTGCCGCTAAAGCGGCGATAATGGTCTTTATAATATGCCCGTGTGAATTGCCATAGAAGCCGATGTTCTGGTGTGAACATGGGCTTCTATTGGAATTCTCTACGGCATATTATCAAGACCATTATCACCTCTTTAGCAGCAGTTTCCTGCCGCTAAAGCGGCGATAATCCTAACTCCGTTCTTGATAATATGCCCCATAGTCTTTAGAAAAACAGCAAAACAAAATTCAAGGTTAAAACCTTGCCTTTGAAATTACTTTACTAATGCGTGAACCAGCTATTACACAATGGTCAAATGCACACAACACTTTATTTATGTCTAGCAGCGGTTGTTAACCTTTTGAGTTCTGCTGACCTCCACTATATCACTACTGGGAGTTGCAGAACGCGGACTGAACAATTTCTACGATTTGAACCTCAAAGGAACACAAAAAAAATACAGGAACAAGGATGCATCTAAAACAATTATGAAATACCTTATTTTAATTGCAAGGAATTTTTATTAAATATATACAAACATCAACATTTTAGTTTCATAGGGAAGGCTGCAGGGGTTAAAAATGTGGTTTTATTTCCCAAAGTCAAAAAGATATGCTAGATGCTAGCATATCAGTTTGTGCTTTTTGCTTCTAATACGTGCTCTGTTTTTTTTTCTGTGTACAACAGGACTTCAGTTGAGGCCTCCAATCCTTCATACCAGATTCTGTTTTCTGTATTTGCACAGTTCCCAGGAATGCAGCTAAGCATAACAAATACATTTTTAGCCATGAATTTCAAATTTTAAGTGTTTAACATTATTACGTTTTCAGTTTTGCTCTTTTATGTATATATACTTTAGTAATCTGCTAATATTGTTTAATTTTCAGATCAGATATGGACACCCAGTGGTCTATAGACCCCAGGTAAGACTGGTGGCATAGAAAGTAAGTATGGAAAAGAAAGAATGTCTTACCATCCTGCCTTGTTTCTTAATAGGCAGCTCTGCAGAAGCGAAAAGTAGATGCCTGTGTCTAAATTATAACTAATTAGTGTTCCCAGCACATCAATGTAATGTCATGAAAAGAACCTATCCAACCTCACTGTTCAATTTTGCATAATTAATGCTCTTCTCCTTCATTACTTGCTATGGTTAATGTTGTTCATAAACTGTACAAATATTTAAACCGTTCAGCATAAGAATTACGACATTTAATTTCTGCTATTTCTGTACTGTGCAGCATTTCATGACTCACGTTTTAAAAGGAATAAAATACCCACTCATATATATAACAAATGTATTGAAGGTGTTCTACCAAATATATCTAGGTGTTCCATACCCTTTTTAAAGGCAATTGCCCTGGGGTCTCATGCTTTATATGGTTATAGAACACATGGGTAAATTATATTAAAATATATATAAATATTGATATGTTTACAGAAAAAACCCAAAGGTAATGTTGCAGTCAGGTGTAATGTTCAGTAACAACGTAACATTTTAAACTCTAAAAAACATAGACATTCAATAGTTATAGTTGTAGCTATCTCAGCTAACTATAACTTGTACCATAAGTCAACTATAACTCATGCCCCACCATGCACACTTTTCTCATCATGAATTTAATTGAAATTGTTGCTGTTATATTTTCAATGATATCATACAAGAAGTCATGAGTGATTTAATATGTGAGGGAATTAGCAGTGCATGACGAGACAAGCCTATGGGTTTTGTCAAGGGTTCATTGCTTCATCAGACAATAAACATTTAACCCCTTAAGTGCTGCCGTCGGCCAACGGTCGTCGCAAGCACTACCTTGCCAGTGCTGCGCACGACCGTTGGCCGACGGGCCAGCATTCGTTCTTCGAATGTTCAGCACTGGGCGCTGAACGTTCGATGCTCCTATGAGGTTAAATAAAGCATTTGTCGCCTTAACAATATTAAACAGGTGGAAAGCTCTTTCGTTTGCACTCCTCAAGCCACATAATGCAGCCAAACAGAAGGTGGTAGGGGAAATCCGGGCAGGAAAGTGATGATAGTAATGATACTGGTATCCTGATGGGTGGCAATGCTCAAGGTTCAAAGAAACAAAGGGAGAGGCAGGGAGATTAAGGAACACTCTCTTGGTCCCCGGTTTTGGATATATAACAACAAAAGAGAGGTTACATGTGTCTCAAAAGCCACAGAGACGGAGTCATGCAAAGAACAAGTTTACCAACCCAATTTGGGTGGATAGGAAAGCCCTCACACACCGACCTAGTCAGTGTCATGCTTCATCATAGGGCCCCACCTCGGAGGCCGAGTGCCTCCTCAGTGTGCTACGACGCCAGAAGACTGCGGAGCAGGATGTGTGATAGGGCGTGCAGTGAGGAATATAAATAAAAGTGTCTAAAGGGTATCTCTAAAAATATATTAGTAGATCACTACAACACGATTAAAATTGGTCTTATGTGTCTGAATTTACAGCCAAAGGTAATGAATTGGTTTAATTCAGAGTATTAATCAGTCAACATGTTTCAGCCTGTTAAGTGGTTTTAATTTACCTAGGCATTCATCAGGACTAGTGTAACCCCGGCGGTATGGACCATCTAATCGTCCACCCTAACCTGAGGACGTGAAAGTGAAAAAAGAAAAATTAGTGAACAAGTGCAAAAGATAAACGAAGGGGAGGGCAAATTGCCCAGTCCCACCAATCCTGAATTAGGATGTTATCTGCACCTGTAGGGAGAAAAAGCAAAGACAAACACAAACAAACACATAAGATAGACAAGTAGTCAATGGTAAGTATGAGTCCGATAGTTTGTCCAGAGTGCTCCAAACTGTGGCAAGCTAGTGTCAGCTGATAAACACTAACATTATCACCATCCATATAACCCTTTGAGGATTATACCACTAACACTAGGAAGTGTAGTGCATAAGAGTGCTAAAATGTGATAAGTAGCAAAAAAAGGGGGGGTTTAAAAAACTTCACTGTGAAAAGTACTCCATAGGAGGGATCAATGGACCAAAGGTCAGTGACCTCCCCACATACAGTTCGTAATCTTAGATTAACATCTCACTTTAAAATATGGCGCTAGCTGCACCATGGGTCTCGGGAGGGGGGTAGGAGCGTACCTGGCACATCCTGCGGGAAAAGAGAAGCAGATGTTGGAAGTAATTGCTATCATTTCTACTTAGCTCAGTGGTTTCAGTAGCGTGTAGTGGAATCAATGGCGCAAACTCACGCCCTCAACGCTCGCCACCCGTATCAGCACCTCGCTTCTTCTCTTAACCGGACCCCGACGATGAAGAGCCCGGTCCGTCGGTGTGTTTTAAAGGGAGTAAACGCTAATCGGTGCACTTCCGGGTGGGGGTGATTAGTTCCAAAGAGAGGCTTGGAACGCATGGGTCACGCCATTGGTAGGCGTGGATCCTGTTGATATCGAGGCTTGAATTGAAGATCCTATCAGAGCTTTGAGTTGAAAGTCGCTAGGGCGACCGATGTGTACAATCGGCTCAACACTGCTGAATCTTATATACAAAAGGCTCGCGAAAAAAAGCGGCCGGGTGGTAAAATTCAGTCACCGTTATTTTCAGGAGTGGGGAGAGGGATAAAACGCAAGTTGTCAGCAATCGGCCTCACCTACACTTATACCGATGTTAGTTAAGAAACTACATTGGACTAACTTTTTTATTCGTATTTAGATCCTAATACATTTGGTACCACAAGTGAGTAAGGGTAGAGATGAATTAGGCACAGAATAAGTTGCTAGATTTAGCAACGAGAGGTAGGGAATAGAGAAGATACTGCATGCTGGTTTTTAGAGGATGGCAGTGCTTTACTAACATCAGGTCATAAGCTTATCAATAACGCAATTGGAAAGTGGCACTATTCATGCAGACCGTTTTAGAGGTTGACAATACTCTGCTGATACAGAGTACTGTATTTCTCATCAATTCACTTTGAGAGGTAATGAATAGAGTTATTAAATACTGTGTCAATCACCACTTCATTCAGAGAGATGACGAATAGCGTTATTTGACGGATTGAATGAGGGGTAGTTGAGTTTACTTTCATCTCAATACTGTGTTCCACGGGATATCATCGTTCAATCCTACCACATTCGTACCCAAACGATAAATCCACCGTTATTCCTTTTCAAACAACCTGTTTGTAATGTTATTTGTACCAGTGATTGTCTCTATAACTGTCCATCTCATATCATTGGTCGTATGATTGTTGGATAGAAAATGTCTGCTTAGTTTCGTGGTTGTTTTCTTACACCTGATATTACTCCGGTGCTCACAGATACGCTGTTTGACTTTGCGAGTAGTCATGCCTATATACTGAAGGGCACATGGGCATGTAATCAAGTACACAACATTCGTTGAGCTGCTTTTCGTGTGCGAAACCTGAGTCCAAATCTTCCCTTGTTCCAGATTGAGAGTTTTAGATATCTCAGTCAAGTGACATACACTACAGTCTGTGCAAGGGTAGTGTCCAGTGACTTGAGGTAGGCCCCATGCCTCTGTGACTGAAGGGGTTCTTGGAGAGATTCTTTCCTTGGGGCGGGTATGGACCAAGGCGTCCTTGAGACTCCGACCTTTTTTGAATGAAAAGAGAGGTTTTTCCCAGTCTTTTTTGGCAGATTTGATGATCTTCCAGTGCTAGTTGATTGTCTTTTTCATGATGTTGGATAAACTGTTGAAGGTGGTCACACATGTGAGTGGAATTTCCTCCTGAGTATCTAGTTTGTCATCCAACAATGCACTTCTTGGCTGATTTCGTGCTCTTTTGAACCCTTTATTGAGAATTGAGGTAGGATAACCTCTATCTCTGAGTTTTACCGTTAGTTCAGAGGCTTGCTCCTTGAAGTTTTCAAGGGTACTACAGTTTAGTCTCAGTCTTAAGTATTGCCCGTATGGGAGATTCTCCTTAAGAGGGTGGGGGTGGAAGCTGGTGAACTCAAGTAAATTGTTTTTAGCAGTTGGTTTACAATGGGTTCTTGTAACCAAGCTTGTACCAGAAACAGAAATCACGACATCCAGAAAAAACAATTTCGGTTTTACTAGAGGAATGAGTAAATCTGAGGTTGTGGTCAAAGGTGTTGATCCAGACTAACAAGGATTGGAGGTCTCTGTTATTACCTGTCCACAGTAACAAAATGTCATCAATATAGCGCATCCATAACAATGTGGAAGCAGCAAAGTTTGTGGATGCAGGTAAGATATGTTTGGACTCAAAATCTGCCACATAGAGTCCAGCCACACTAGGGGCAAATGTGCTGCCCATCGAAGTGCCCGAGCATTGGAGGAACAGTTGGTTCTTGAAGGAAAAATAGTTCTCCTTGAGTGCTATGGTTGCGCACTGGATTATAAATGATTTTGGAGTTTGGTAATTCCAGTCAATGGAGTTGAGTGACTCCTCCAGGACCCTGATGGTGTCGTCCTGGAGGATGCTGGTATAGAGACTCTCTACATCCAATGTTACCAGTGTGATGGAATTCTCCACAAAGGTGACATCAATTAGGAGTTGTAATAGGCTCTTGGTGTCTTTCAGATAGGTAGGCGTAGATTGCACAATAGGTTTAAGAAATTGGTCACAAAACCTAGACAAGGGTTCCAAAAGAGAACCAATTCCTGATACTATGGGACGTCCAGGAGGTGGGAGCCTATTTTTATGCATCTTTGGCAGTGTGTAAAAATAAGGGATTACATCACTGCTGCTATCCAGAAAGTCTGCCTCATTCTTAGAAATATGACCGTTTTCCTCTGCCTGTCTTACTAGAGTGGTGATCTTCCTAGTAAGGTTAGTGGTCGGGTCTATGGTTAGAGGAGTGTAATTCCTGCTGTCTCGAAGTAGGTCCTCACAAACCTTTTCATAGTCTACGGTATTTTGTAACACAATGCCGCCGCCCTTGTCAGCCGGTTTTATGGTAATGGCTGTGTCATTCTGTAATTGTTGTAAGGCTTGGTGTAATCTGTAAATTCAGACACATAGGACCAATTTTAATTGTGTTGCAGGGATCTGCTAATAAAATATTTTTTGAGATACCCTTTAGACACTTTTATTTATATTCCTCACTGCACGCCCTATCACACAACCTGCTCCGCAGTCTTCTGGCGTCGTAGCACTCCGAGGTGGGGCCCTATGATGAAGCATGACACTGACTAGATCGGTGTGTGAGGGCTTTCCTATCCACCCAAATTGGGTTGGTAAACTTGTTCTTTACATGACTCCGTCTCTGTGGCTTTTGAGACACATGTAACCTCTCTTTTGTTGTTATATATCCAAAACCGGGGACCAAGAGAGTGTTCCTTAATCTCCCTGCCTCTCCCTTTGTTTCTTTGTATTCAGCAGCGCACAGCTGTGAGAGCTGGTTTTTAAACCCTTGGCGTGGTGAAATCTCCCATCACCATTGCCTGTTTTTTATCAACGTACTCCAATCTCTCACTTTGGCTACCACCATGGTGAACTTGGGCCTGACGTATTCTGAATCTGAAATAGAAGCGCTCATGTCTGATTCCTCCTTATTCGCAGATCCACATATATCCCAAGCTATAGCAAATACCACTGAATGGGAAACCCTTTCAGAGAAAAAACTGGAACATATACGCATCATCCTACATGGTACTATCCTTAAACAGTACCTTATCTCAAATACAGCACCAAAGGGCTTGCTTGTCACTAACGCCCCCCGGATCTTTCTGAACGATGCCACATTCAGAAAGGACTGGGCCATGATCGCATGGCACTGCACGCGTGACTGGCTCGTCCTTATCATAAAAAGCGCTGAGACTCTCTGAAGCTTTAATGGTTGAAATCGGAGAAACAGAATCACAATTCAAAGCCACGATAACAGGATATAGGAAGAGGTTGGATGAGTTAAATAAAGAACTCAATGAATACAAAGACAACCTCATGCAATCAAAAGCCACCAAACTGCAGAAATATCAAAAGAAATTTGATTTTGAGAAGGTTTATCCATACTCCGCAGCATCTTATGCTGCCCCCACGAAAAATACGAGTAAAACCGACTATTCGGATGAAGACTCTTCAAACAGCAGTGGATCAAGCACTGATTCCTCTAACTCGAGAAAAAGGAGAGGCAATTGTGGCAACAGGACCAACAGAGGAAGGTCAGGCTACCACAACCAACATCAACAGTGGCAGGCACCACCTCAAATGGGAATGAATCCCCACTCCTACCCATTTCAACAACCACTATACCCATTCATGGTTTGGAATCCTGGCTTTATGCCTCCAATGAACTTGCAAAACCAATACCGACCGCGTTTTTTAGAGAGCGGCCGGAGGGGGAGAGGGAGAAGGAGAAGGAGGGGCAACTACCAGGTCTCCTGGGAAGAGGAAGATCCTGTAGCAAACCACACCCGCAGCAACAACCCACAACCAGGAACGAGCGGAATGTAAGCCTAGTGACCAACCTGTCCAATAGGGTACTGACACCTATTGAGACACAGGTTCTGGAAAAAGGCTTAGGATTTGTTCCGACAGCCAGACCTGACAAATTCAAACTGCATAGTGAACTTGCAGGCTTCTTCCATAAATTAAAGCTAAAGGCCTTTTTTGAGGGTAAAACAGATCCTAATGAGTCATCCCGTAAAGGTGATACCGGTCTAAGATTGAACTCCACTTTCATGCCTCCCCCACACACAGTGCCAGCAGCTAACATCGCCTTTGAAGAGGCGGTATGTAAAGATCTGGAATCCTGCCAAAATCCGAAAACATTTTGTAGCTTTAACAGTGCATAACACCAAGCCTTACAACAATTACAGAATGACACAGCCATTACCATAAAACCGGCTGACAAGGGCGGCGGCATTGTGTTACAAAATACCGTAGACTATGAAAAGGTTTGTGAGGACCTACTTCGAGACAGCAGGAATTACACTCCTCTAACCATAGACCCGACCACCAACCTTACTAGGAAGATCACCACTCTAGTAAGACAGGCAGAGGAAAATGGTCATATTTCTAAGAATGAGGCAGACTTTCTGGATAGCAGCAGTGATGTAATCCCTTATTTTTACACACTGCCAAAGATGCATAAAAACAGGCTCCCACCTCCTGGACGTCCCATAGTATCAGGAATTGGTTCTCTTTTGGAACCCTTGTCTAGGTTTTGTGACCAATTTCTTAAACCTATTGTGCAATCTACGCCTACCTATCTGAAAGACACCAAGAGCCGATTACAACTCCTAATTGATGTCACCTTTGTAGAGAATTCCATCACACTGGTAACATTGAATATAGAGAGTCTCTATACCAGCATCCCCCAGGACGACACCATCAGGGTCCTGGAGGAGTCCCTCAACTCCATTGACTGGAATTACCAAACTCCAAAATCATTTATAATCCAGTGCGCAACCATAGCGCTCAAGGAGAACTATTTTTCCTTCAAGAACCAACTGTTCCTCCAATGCTCGGGCACTTCGATGGGCAGCACATTTGCCCATAGTGTGGCTGGACTCTATGTGGCAGATTTTGAGTCCAAATATATCTTACCTGCATCCACAAACTTTGCTGCTTCCATATTGTTATGGAAGCGCTATATTGATGACATTTTGTTACTGTGGACAGGTAGTGACAGAGACCTCCAATCCTTCTTAGTCTGGATCAACACCCTTGACCACAACCTCAGATTTACTCATTCCTCTAGTAAAACCGAAATTGTTTTTCTGGATGTCGTGATTTCTGTTTCTGGTACAAGCTTGGTTACAAGAACGCATTGTAAACCAACTGCTAAAAACAATTTACTTGAGTTCACCAGCTTCCACCCCCGCCCTCTTAAGGAGAATCTCCCATACGGGCAATACTTAAGACTGAGAGGAAACTGTAGTGAAACCACTGAGCTAAGTAGAAATGATAGCAATTACTTCCAACATCTGCTTCTCTTTTCCCGCAGGATGTGCCAGGTACGCTCCTACCCCCCTCCCGAGACCCATGGTGCAGCTAGCGCCATATTTTAAAGTGAGATGTTAATCTAAGATTACGAACTGTATGTGGGGAGGTCACTGACCTTTGGTCCATTGATGCCTCCTATGGAGTACTTTTCACAGTGAAGTTTTTTAAACCCCCCTTTTTTTGCTACTTATCACATTTTAGCACTCTTATGCACTTCACTTCCTAGTGTTAGTGGTATAATCTTCAAAGGGTTATATGGATGGTGATAATGTTAGTGTTTATCAGCTGACACTAGCTTGCCACAGTTTGGAGCACTCTGGACAAACTATCGGACTCATACTTACCATTGACTACTTGTCTATCTTCTGTGTTTGTTTGTCTTTGTCTTTGCTTTTTCTCCCTACAGGTGCAGATAACATCCTAATTCAGGATTGGTGGGACTGGGCAATTTGCCCTCCCCTTCGTTTATCTTTTGCACTTTTTCACTAATTTTTCTTTTTTCACTTTCACGTCCTCAGGTTAGGGTGGACGATTAGAGAGTCCATACCGCCGGGGTTACACTAGTCCTGAAGAATGCCTTGGTAAATTAAAACCACTTAACAGGCTGAAACATGTTGACTGATTAATACTCTGAATTAAACCAATTCATTACTTTTGGCTGTAAATTCAGACACATAAGACCAATTTTAATTGTGTTGCAGGGATCTACTAATAAAATATTTTTTGAGATACCCTTTAGACACTTTTATTTATATTCCTCACTGCACGCCCTATCACACAACCTGCTCCGCAGTCTTCTGGCGTCGTAGCACACCGAGGAGGCACTCGGCCTCCGAGGTGGGGCCCTATGATGAAGCATGACACTGACTAGGTCGGTGTGTGAGGGCTTTCCTATCCACCCAAATTGGGTTGGTAAACTTGTTCTTTACATGACTCCATCTCTGTGGCTTTTGAGACACATGTAACCTCTCTTTTGTTGTAATATAATGCTCAAGGTTCACCATACAATGACCACCTCACGTCATAAATTGTAGGCAGAGCCCAGCAAAAGCTTATTGAGTTGGTAATCTGAGCAAAAAGCATATAAATCCAAGTAGCAAATAAAGTCCAAATGTCAGTCCTTTCTTCTTGTTTTATTTCAAGCTTGTCAGGTATATTTCAATTATATCCTTCTTCTCAGAACATGTTATCAGGCCACACAACTTGCCAACACATGTTATGTGCATAAGGCTATTCACCACGGACTACATCAGGGATAAAAACAAGAAAGAATAGCCTAATTATATTACACAAGTCTATTGCAACATATGGGATTAACACATACTTTCCTCCTTCACAGTCCAATAAGTGCACTACCAAAACCAATCAAATGTGCAATAAATGAAAGAACACTTTATTAACAGGCAATATGGAGCAACTCACTGGTTCCCTATATTTCCTTGAGTAGAGCTTCAAGAAATATTACCATACTCCAAGGGGGTTAAAAGGAAAATTATATAAAAATATAAATATATATTTATACGTTCACCGAAAAAAAACAAAGGTAATGTAGCCAGGTGCAATGTTCAGTAACAATGTAACATTTTAAACTCTAAAAACCATAGACATTCACTAATTATAGTTGTAGTTACCTCAAGTAACTTTAACTTGTGCCATAAGTCAACTATAACTGGCGCCCCACCATGTACAGTTTTCTAATCATGAATGTAATTGCAATTGTTGCTGTGATATTATCAATGATATCTTAGAAGATGTCATGAGTGATTAAATATGTGGGGGAATTAGCAGTGCATGGCGAGACAAGCCTATGGGTTTTGTCAAGTGTACGTTGCTTCATCAGACAATAAACATTTAAATAAAGCATTTTTCATCGTAACAATATTAAACAGGTGGAAAGGTTTTTCTTTTGCACTCCTCAAGCCACATATTGTAGCCATAAGGATGTTTACAAAGGGCCCCTGCATTCCCAAGCAGAAGAGCAAAAGCTCCATCTTTGGAAATGCTTCAAAAATAATTTACTTTTCCTGGTGTCATGTTATATAGACTCCAGGATACATGGGGTTGTTTTAAAAAAAATATTTCTGGAGAGCTGCTGTACTCCCTACCCTTGGCGTGAGTAGATGAAAATGTATTTAAATAACCCATGAAGGGCATTATGGGGCACTCCTTGCGGAGCATTGAATAATAAATGTGCTCATTTATTATTCTGAATCCTTTTTCTGAATATATATTTTTTATTGTATTTGTGGGTGTCCTCGTCCCGCCCTGGACACCCACAGATTTTCCTTGGTGGGTGCCATAGGGGGAACCCCTCGCCCCCGGTGCTCCCTGCTGGCTACTCTTGCAAGAGCCAGCCTTTTTATGTTGTGTGGTGGGTGCCCTGGTTCTCACCTGGGTCACCCACATGTCTTTTATTCTTTGGGGAGCATGAGGTTACCCCAGGGCCCCAGTTCAGCTCCCCTGGCAAGAACTGGACACAATTTGTTTTGCAGTGGGTGCCCCCTTGCCCTCCCAGGGCATCTACAAGTCTTTAATTCATGATGGGACTGCAGGGGAAGCCCCAGGACTCATAACAGCCCTTGCTGGCTCGCCAGCCAGCACCCATGCCCCCACCCTGCACAGCAAGAGCAAACCTTTTTTCTTGCTCCCACCATGCACAGTGTCGCCTTCAATGATGTAATTTCAGATGTTTCAATGATCTCATAGAACAGGTCATAAGTGATGTAATATGTGAGGTAATTAGCAATGCATGGTGAGGGAGTTATAGTTACTTGAGATACCTATAATGGATGAATTTCAATGCTTTTGTTCTTTTACAATAGTATGTTTCATACATATACATCCTACTGGCGGTCACCAGAAGGTAGTTATAGGTAGGACAATGTTGCCAGAGGAAAAGCGTTTTTTGACTTGCCTATAACTTTGGCGTCGTTTGACGAATCTTCACAAAATTTTTCCAAACAAGTATGCTGGTAATTCTAGTTGTAGTGTAACAAGAAGCGAGGTACCCTACTATTTCGAATAGGGACAGGGTCAGTGTAAATTGCAAATCCAAAAAGAGTCCCAACTCGAAGTCCACAGATATTACCCAGACTATGGACCAACATTACACAATCAAATAATCCAATTGACACTTCCAAACTATCATAAGGTAAAGTACGTCAGCAAAAACCACAAGATAATAAAAACAAAAAGTACACTTGTGTGTAAAAAATGTGTTACATGTATTTATTACAATAAACAGATTAAAAACAATTCATACATAAAAGCATATCATCATAACATTTTTTAGAAAACAAAGTCGACGCGCAAGTCTTTGTCTGCCAAGTGGTGCCAACCCAGTCCTGGCCTTTGGAAGTGAGTGTAAAGTGCTCGAGCTGACAGAATCCACTCAGTGACACCGCTGCGCTGACTGGAACTGTTACATCGCACTTGGAACTGCCACATCGCCTCTGGAACAGCCGCTTCAGAACCAACGCATCGCAGCCACTGCATGGGGAAGATCGATGCATCGCCTCTACAGCATGGAGAAACCCGGTGTATCACCTTGAGAACCGCCACACATTGGAAACGGCACAACACTCACAGAATCGACACATCACTGCCTCTGCATGGAGAAATCCAGTCCATCACCTCAGCGGCATGGGGTTCACTGACCCATCGGTCCGCTGTTAGCTTCACCCCGTTGTTCGCGAGCAGGATCAATGTAGTTTGCTCAGCAGACGCTGTGTGGGTCCCGTATCCGGTCCATGCTACATCGCGGTCAGTCTGACCCCTTGACTTTGTACCAGTCCAACGCAACAAATTAACTCTTTAATCGCTTACTGCTTCTAGGCACTATTTTTGCATTTAATCTTTAAATATTCACATCTTGAATACTACTGATTGGATTGTTGTGTGCTTGTTTTGTTTATAATATTATTATCGATTTTTCTGAACAGGTTTTGAGTCTTTTGTGGTGTTTTCACTGTTTTACTGCTTGATGTGTTGCACAAATACTTTACACATTGCCTCCAGAGTTAAGCCTGACTGCTCTGCGTCAAGCTACCAAAGTGTGAGCCTGGGTTAATTTATGGTGTGTTTGTGATATACGCTGGTTAAGATTGTGGTTTCTGCTTGGACAGGGTGCACACCGATGCCAATCAGAAAACCAACTTCTAACATTTACTTTAAAAATCCTTCGAAATTCACTGAAAAAAAGGCTACAGAGACATTACACTTATGTATGGTAATAATATCTTACTTTGCATAAAAAATACCTTAAAGCAAGAATAAAGGGACATTATAAATAGCTGAAAATGTCAGTTACAACATATCCTTTTAAACAAAAAACAAAACACTGAAATTCACTGGTTATAGTTATCTCAAGTAACTATAACTTGCGCCCTTTCCATGCACTGCTTATTACATATATATTACATAACTCATGACATGCTCTATGACATTATTTATAACATCACTGCAACATTTGAAATCACATCATTGATGACAACACTGTGCATGGTCGGGCGTGAATTATAGTTACTTTAAGGCACGAGTTATAGTTACTTGCGATAACTGTTGAATTTCAGGAGTTTCGTTTGTTTAAAATGGTATATTTTAAATAACATTTGCAACGGACATTTTCGCGAGAAAGAGAGAGAGGAGAGAGATCAAGATAGAGAGTATCTGGTGTGTGTGAGGGGATTTTGGCTGCACCATTGCCTTTCTTCATGGTGTGTGTGAGTGAACTTTTGTTTCAACATTGCCTTTCTTCAATGATCCTCTGTCAGCCATCATCTTGATACTTTGTCACTCATTTATTGGCACAGCCCAGTGGATTATTCATCTGGCACTTAATGCTATTTCATGCTTGGATGTATCCTTCCAAATTTACTTGAGTGTTTGAAATGACCTTCATAAGGGCCTAATTTACAAATATACAGCCTGATTCATCATTCTCCCGTTTTGCGAGCCCCTAATAGCGATTCACAGCGAATCGCTATTAAGGACTCGCAAAACGGAATTCATGTAGAAATTGCATAAAGAAATGCGATTCCTACATATTCCTTATTTGCGATTAGCAAATTGCTAATCGCAAATAAGGAATAACTCGCCATTCATTCCTATGGGCCAAAAGGCCCATAGGAATGAATGGGGAGTATTCCTTATTTGCGATTAGCAATTTGCTAATCGCAAATAAGATAGCGATTTGAAGGGTGCCAGGGGTGTCCAAAGGACACCCTGTAGCACCCCTCAAATGAAATTTTACACAGGTGTTGCACACACACATGTCCAAAGGACATGTGTGTGTGTAACATGCAACTCAGAAAAATGCATTTAAATGCATTTTTCTGAGTTTTCGCAATTTACCACGAGGTCTGATCTCGCGGTAAATTGCGGCCAGAAATTGCGAATTCGCAAAATAAAATTGGATGATGAATTGCATTTAAGGAATCTCAAATAGAGATTCCTTAAATGTAATTCCTCGCAAAATTGCGAGATCGCAATTAGCGATTTTTACATTTGGGATGCTGAATCCCAAATGCAAAAATCGCACTCGCAAAGGGCCCGATTCTCAGAATCTGGCCCTTTGCGAGCGCAATTTTGTATGATGAATCAGGCGGATAGTCCCCTTTGTCCACTCTTGACCTTTCCTGTGTCTCTCAATCTCAACGCTGCATGGCAAGCACATAAAAACAGAACTACTGGCTTTGTCGCTTGTGTTTAGATGCCCCCTTTTTTAGGTTTCACTGGGGAACGGAGCGTAAGCTCCGCCTCCAGAGAAATCTGTAGTTTCTAGTATGGGTGCCTTGAATACGCCCCTCTGTTTCATTGGCTAGCTCCATAAATGGAGGCTAGCCATTGGAACAGAGAGGCGTCCGTCATGGCCGGACCAGATTCGGGGGCGTTCCCGAGAATTTTTGGCTTTTGGCTACGTCAGCCAAAAGCCGGGAACGCCCCCGAATCTGGTCCGGCCGGGCCGTGCTTACTGCTGTCCTGCCTTCCTCCGTGTCCCTCCTCCCGCCGTCCCCCCTCCCGCTCTCCCCCCTCCCACTCTCCGTGTGTTCCTCCGTGTCCCCCCTCCCGCCGTCCCCCCCTCCCCGTAAAGCGGTGCTTAGTTTGTGTGAAACGTTAGCATATCTGGACAGTGGATCCGCGGGGGTCTCACGGTACTACGTTTTCATTTTTTAACTCTACGTTTTCATTTTTTAACTCGGGTCGGAGGGAACTCCTCCCGCCGTCCCCCCTCCCGCTCTCCCCCCTCCCGCTCTCCGTGTGTTCCTCCGTGTCCCCCCTCCCGCCGTCCCCCCTCACCCCCTCCGTGTAAAGCGGTGCTTAGTTTGTGTGAAACGTGATGGACACCGCAAGCGCCCCCGCCGCCTCCTGGGAGCAGTCCGGATTGTTGTCGGCTTCTCTTGACGGGTGATCGGGTGATTGGGCTTGTCACAGATTTCACATCTGAAGCTCAAAAGCTCCAGGTAGGATGGCGCTGGCTCAAGCAAGGGAACCCGACCTTGTGTTGCGTTTCCTGCAGGAGGTGGAGGAGCGAGCCGAGGAGGTACTGGCGGACAAACAGCAGGTGAAGAAGGGAGGGCGTGTGCATTTGGAGGAGAATGCAACTGTTTCGGCGTGCGGTGCTCGTCTGCCCCGCCTCCTTCCCACGCGTCGAGATGCCTCTCCCTCTTATTAGTCCGTGATCTTTCAATCAACTGCTCTGCTACTTCGTCCTCTCCTTTCACCACCCGACCACTCTCCGCTCACACCCCCCCGCTCTGCCTCCCGCCTGTCACTCACTAGCCCCTGCTCTCTTAACCAGTCTGTCCCCAGTCAGTCTACTCTCTAGTGAGTGGTCCCTTTTCGCTCCCCCTTTCATCCGCCTATCTACTCTCCCCGCTCTCCTCTTCACCCCGTCCTGTCCTGCTCACTAGCTCCCGTGAACCGTCCGCCATTCTCCCCGCGCTGGTATTTTGTATCCATTCGCCATTCGACGCCCCCGACCCCCTGCTTTCACTAGCATCCCTCTGTCCTGCCTCTCCCTCATTGGTATCCGCTCTGCATTTCACCCGTTTGTCCCCGCTCCCACGCTGCCTCCTGCCCTTCTTTCAGCAGGCCGTCCCCGCTCCACTCATTGGTCCTCTGCTCACCTTTTCACCCGCCTCTCCCCCTAGTCCGGGCTCCGCTTTTCATCATTGGGCCTCTCTCCCATCTCTACTTGTAGTTCTCCATTCGCCAGTCTGCTCTCGCCGTCCTACCCCCAAATTCGACCCTCCTGTCCGTTTTGTCCGTCTGTCCTCGCTCCCTCGCGCTCACCAGTGCCTGCACTACTTCACATCAGTCCTTAATCTCCGACCATCGTTTGTCCCTCCTCTCTTCATCTTCAGCTGGTCCCCTCTCCCTCGTTGGTCCCCTCTCTCTCTTTTTTCGCCCATCTGTCTCCTGCTCCTCTCGCTGGGTCGCGCTTTGCTTTCGGCAGTCTGTCCTCTCTCCGCGCACTCGTCCCTTCTCTCTCATACTCATTCGCCTCCCTCCCCCTCACTATGATCTGCTTATCTTTTCAGCCGCCTGCGCCCTCTCCAATACCAGTCCCTACCCTCCTTCCTCTATATCAGCGCCCCCTCTTACTAGTCTCTGCTCGCCTTTCTATACCCCATTCTTGCCAGTCCCGGCGGCTCCCCCTTTTTCCCGTCACAGCACCTTCTTCCCTCGTTGGGCCGTGCTCTCTCTTTGAACTGCCCGTCCCTTTCACCCAACAACTTGCTTCTTTAATTGCCTCTCCCCGTTGACCGTTCGCTCTCGCAGTATAGATTAATTTCTATTTCTGACCCGGGCTCACCCATCAGCCGTCCCCTACCCATCCAGCAAGGGTGCAAGGACATGAAATGTCCCGCCTCCCCCAGCTGGAGTGAAGCGGGGCCCTCTCAAGGTCCCCCCCCCGGGCCCCGGTGCCACTGCTGCACAAGTAAAGGGGCGCCCTCGCCCCTTCTCATGAATGTGATATAATGCCCCCCTCACCCCTATTCACCTTGCACCTAACCCGCTTTGCTGCACTTTCCTGATTGGGTGTCTCTCTTCCCAGCAGGTGTCTTGGGTGCCTGGGCATTGCCCTTAGCCCTCCGCCCCCTCTATCATGGTCTCTTTTCACCCTCACTGAATGACCCTCCCGCATCCGCAATGTACTTTACAGAGAATTCTGGGCACCTGTCACTAGACACTCAATAGAAGTGCAGTGCACCTGTCGCACTCCGGTACATCACGGCGCTTTACTGTGATTGTTGCAAAGTTTGAAAAATTTAAGTCATTCTGTCTTCAGTGCCAAAACGTCTCATACATCAGCTTGGGTGCGCCTTGAAACATTGCAGGCGCTTATGTTCAAGAGCAAAGTCACAAGGTACTTTCAAAGGCACATTTGGGGTAAAAAATGAGGTTTGCTGTACACAGCTGGTGGGTACCTTTCATTCCAGTACGGTCTAATATACCCTTTGGGCCAACAGCTGAAGGTACAGAAAAACACGCGCACGTATTTGGATACAAACCTAGCGTCGTGAAGGCGTCTTTTGAAACTGAGATTGTAGCGGCATCAACTTTCCAGACAGCTTGTGTCGGGCCAATAAAGCAACTACTTGGCCCAATGCATTGACCCAGTCACTATAGAGATTCGCATGTTTATTCGTTGATGTATGTAGTTTATGTAAAGCGCCCACATGCGTTGTGACTGCACCTTTTGGGCGCTTTGGGATACTAAATAAATGTAGGTAAGGAAGCAGTCGCTGGGTGCAGGGGGTGATACGTTTTATGTGGAAATGTGCAAAAGCTGGCCGACCACTCCTTTCATACCAACAGAACAAACTCGGCGGCTTGGTGGGTTAATGCACCTGCTGGAGCGCGCTCGAGGCGAGCGCAAGACAAGCACACACACAGTGCGGCCGTTGACGCGTTTTGGGTGGAAAGGAGAGAGGGGAAGCTTTTCGCGGGTTTGACAAGTACATAGATGGTCTCCAAAAAAATACATTTCAGGACCTGTTTGTATTTCAACAACACAAAACGCAGATATTTTGAGACTAGTGGAGCGTTGCAAGGTCCCTTAAATCGTGGAAAAAAATCTAAATTTGAACAGTGCATTTCCAGACCAACTTGCGCACGACCAGCTAAAAGAGAGCTTTAATGCGTTGCCACGTCGAACCGTATGGTCGTGGAATCCGTATGGTCGTGGAATCCGTATGGTCGTGGAATTAAATTGATTCATAAACCACTAGCCTTGGTCCGCCTCTAGGCGCTTTCGGCAGACGAGGGGCAGTCGTGGGTAGTGAAAGAGGCACGTCTTGAATACCCGAATTGGTGCCTTCTGGTGTAGTGGTACTCGGCGTTGTCTTCCAAGCCCCCTAGAATCAGACCACCACAGGAAATGCAGACATTCCAATGCTTGATATCTCGGGTGCCCTTTGCGGTTGGAAACAGGAGGATGTGGCATAACGGCCAGAGCTGCCACTTTGGACCTGGGAAACCAAGTTCGAGTCTCGGCGTCGGCTCCACATCCTGTGATCCTGGGCAAATCACTTAATCGCCCCATACCTATATATGTGTATCTTTTTTGTAACGTAACTAGTGCTCATATAAAGAGCTACAATACCTTCTAGTCGAGTTTGCGCTACATAAAAACTGCAAAAAGAACTTCTAGTCGACCAGTTACATATGGATTCCATAGGACCCAGTTGCTTCCTGGCTTTAGGGTGCTTGGGGGCAAGCCCTCGACTACTATGGAGAAGTCCCAGTTGTACCCTGGAGTTTGTTTGTGGCACATGGTGGTGTCTGTCGGGGTTTTAATTCGAGCAGCACAGGCATATATGGTCAAATGTACATATAGATGCTGCAGCTGAAACCAGTGGTAAATTGTCCTTCCCATTTTTCCCCCAGGGATGCCCCGTATTAGACAAACGGAACAAAAGCGACGCTACAGGTGACCTGTGATCTTTGGAGAACCCCGTATTGACCGACTAGAGAAATGAGGCAGTGCGGTGGGTTGGCGTGCCGGCTGCCGAGTGGCAGGTCACAGATATTAGCCATGGTGAGCTCAGCTCAGCCTTTCATCCTCACCAGGGATAGGCTCAGTGCTTTGGGCAGTAGTCATAACCGTTGTTCATAGTGCCACGGAGCCATAAGCATGTTCTGGCATGTGAAATAAAGAAGCAAGCTGTATATGTTGTTAAACGTTAACCACGGACAGGTGTCTGGTGAAAAGTGCAACTGTGTGGGAAAAAAATCCTCCACCAGTGAACAAAACGAAGAGCGCGTGCCCACCTAATGTAAAAGGGTAGACTCCACCCAGTAGCCGATCCAGTGTGTCATTGACCCCAATGCAAGGAAAATAATGCCCCCCGGCTGCTGTTTGAATTATAAAATACAGTAAAAAACAGGGTTAAGTGCCCGCTCTGGGCAGGGCCCCGGTGCCACTGCACCTGCTGCACCAAAGGAAGCTACGCCCCTGCTCCAAGATCTTTTACTCCCACTATTTTTTTGGGGGTACCAGTTTCACTAATTGTTGCGGGCGCATGTGTGCTGCGCAGAGTAATAAGCAACCATTAAATAAAGTCCCTTCAGACGGCGTGCGGTGCTCGTGTGCCCCGCCCCCTTCCCACGCGTCGAGATGCCTCCAGGTGAAGCAGGATAAATGACTCTTTCAGAGACCTGTTTTGTACGCTCTGCTCAGAAGTTGTAATACTCCTTACCTTCAGAGGTTCATTTTTGTAGGGGTGGGAAGATCTCCGGGGGTGCATGGGGCTTCTAACAAACAAAATAATTCAGCTCTTGGGGGGGGGGGTAGTTGCTGTATAAAAAACGGTTTGATTTGAATGAATCATTATGCACGCTCAGGGTGTAGTGTAAGATGCACACTATGGGCCCGATTCACAGAATGAACTTAAGACTCAATCCTAAACTTACTACTATTTTGGTATTCACAGAATGCACTTACTACTTTTGGCATTCACAGAATGAACTTACTACTTTTGGTATTCACAGAAGTTAGGATTTTGTCTTAAGTTTGTCTTAAGACAAACTTAAGACAGACTTAAGACAGACTTAAGACAAAATCCTAACTTCTGTGAATACCAAAAGTAGTAAGTTCATTCTGTGAATGCCAAAAGTAGTAAGTGCATTCTGTGAATACCAAAATAGTAGTAAGTTTAGGATTGAGTCTTAAGTTCATTCTGTGAATCGGGCCCTATTTTTTTGGGGGTACCAGTTTCACTAATTGTTACTGGATGCCTTGCCTGTTCCGATACCCGACCAACCGTCATCTGCTACCTTGCAACAATCCGTTGTCTAGGTGGATGACTACAGCTCCCAGGATGCATCAGGCCGCCAAATGACACCCGGGCATGGGTTCTTGGTGTTCTGAGTGGCATTTCTTCCTTGAAACGAACAGACCCTTGCTCCCAAGGAAGTAGTTTGTGCTTTCCATGGGCAGGCACAGAATTGCCATCTTTACAAATATCTTGGGTTTTCTCTACACTGTTTTACCTCCCTTCAGGCGTTTCCAAAACGCTGCAAATGTCAGCTGTTACTTGTACCCAAATAGGTGATCATTAATTTACAGATCTAAGAAGGTGAAAGGGCGAGTCTCCCTTGTAGTGTAGGCAGAATTGACAAACGTTAAATATTTTTTGGGAGTGGCGGAGCAGTGTATTAAATGCACCATTAAGTTGGGCAAGTTGTCTTTCTGTATGTATGCGTGTGTACATGTCTATATGCTGCTTCTTTTGGTAGGGCCGGCTTATTTACCGGTCATTACAAATGTTTCTGTGATTTCTGGAGATGCTGCCCACAGTGCAGGAATCCCTGCAACTCACAGCCCTCCTTCCACCTCACAGCCCTCCTTCCACCTCACAGCCCTCTATCCACCTCACATCCCTCTATCCACCTCACAGCCCTCTATCAACCTCACAGCCCTCTATCCACCTCACAGCCCTCTATCCACCTCACAGCCCTCTATCCACCTCACAGCCCTCCTTCCACCTCACAGCCCTCCTTCCACCTCACAGCCCTCCTTCCACCTCACAGCCCTCCCTGCAGGAGCTCACTGCACCTCACAATCCTTCCTGCAGGAACTCACTGCACCCCACAGCCCTCCCTGCAGGAGTTCACTGCACCTCACAGCCCTCCCTGCAGGAGCTCACTGCACCCCCCAGGTGGTTAAGCTGATCTCGCGAGGATAGCTCTGGTTGGTTCCGGAAGTGGGGGTCTACGACTTTGAGACCACCTTCTCCGTGTTTAATCCACCTGGCTTTGCTGTGGCAGAGACTTGTTTGATATTGGACAAGGTGAGAGCAACTAGACGTGACAGCTTCTTGCATTTCCACCAGAATTTCCAGCCTGTCCTCTCCCTGCCTGTTGTCGTGTCCCGGCGGCAGCAGGCAGGAGCGTGCACTGCGTCCCCGAAGTAACAGCCCTAAAGCAAGCAAGAAGTACGCCCCCCTCCCACCAATCCCTGTTAGGTAGTGGAAACTGTCCAAAATGGGGTGCAGACAGCCCCTCTCACCTTTCGGCTTGGTACCACTGCACCAGCCACACTACTTCCCTACTGACCGTTCTCCACTTCAGCCCCGTCTAAATTACAATTCCTGCTTGTGACCCTTTCGCCTGCTTGTGCTTGTTTTCCTGACCCTGTTGCCTGCTTGTGCCTCCGTGTGCCCCTGTTGCCTGCTTGTGCCTCCGTGTGCCCCTGTCGCCTGCTTGTGCCTCAGTTTTCGTGCCCCTGTTGCCTGCTTGTTCGCCCCTGTTGCCTGCTTGTGCCTCCGTGTGCCCCTGTTGCCTGCTTGTGCCTCCGTGTGCCCCTGTTGCCTGCTTGTGCCTCCGTGTGCCCTTGTTGCCTGCTTGTGTCCCTGTTGCCTGCTTGTGCCTCCGTGTGCCCCTGTTGCCTGCTTGTGCCTCAGTGTGCCCCTGTTGCCTGCTTGTGCCTCAGTGTGCCCCTGTTGCCTGCTTGTGCGTCCGTGTGCCCCTGTTGCCTGCTTGTGCCTCAGTGTGCCCCTGTTGCCTGCTTGTGCCATGTGGGTGTGTGTGGAGGGCTCTGTGTCCTGTGTGTGTGGGGAGCTTTGTGTGGCTGTGTGTGTGGGGAGCTTTGTGCGGCTGTGTGTGTGGGGGGCTTTGTGTGGCTGTGTGTGTGGGGGGCTCTGTGTGGGTGTGTGTGGGGGGGGCTCTGTGTGTGTCATTTGCGAGAGATAAAGCTAGTGGCATTGTAAATGACAATGCCATTTATTTATGTTAAAAAAAACATAAATAAAAATAATGTCAAGAGCAATGCCAATAGCTCTAACTTTAACAAAGGCGAAACCATTGCATTGTAAATGCTTGTTTCTACTCTGTAGATCGCTATACATACTTGTGTTGTCATCTACACCTAGCAACTGTATCTCAAAAACGTAACATATTTTTCTTCACTGGCAGCTGCAAAGCAAAGAGTGAAGCAGAAGACAGGATCCGAGACAGCTTATTAGATGCGGGTGCCTTTTAAGGGACAGAAAAATGTAAATAATCACTTTGCTGTGAGGCGACTGGAACCATAGTGTGCGGGTAAAGATGAAAACAAAGCGCACAGAAACTCCAAAGTGTTCATTATCTTAACAAATACCAGGCTATGGTTTAAATGCGACTGGAAACCTGAAGCCTGCTTTACGTGTGGAGCAGATTACGATCCTGGCTTTTTGTATTTAATGTTTTTTTGCGTAGCAGCAAAATGTTCTGCTTTCATTTATTTTCTCATTTGTGCCCTTCTTTACAGTAAGTGCAACGACCTGTTTTATGTTGTGTTTTGCTTATAAAGGTAGGGTAGGGAAATGTGTTAGACTAGTTTACAGCCACTGAACTTGCTAACAAGCACAAAACAACTGTAAAGAACAATTATGTAATTCCTGACTTGTGAGGTCATGAAAACAGATGGCTCAGAAATCTAAGAAAAAAACTTTTTCATAGTGTTCTGATTGTGCCCGAACCTGTCAAAGACGGTGCATTGTTGGATTATCAGAAAAAACAGTTTATCTACCAATCTAATAAAAATCTATTAAAAACTGTTAGGGCCCGATCCACAGAATGAATTTAAGACTCAATCCTAAACTTACTACTGTTTTGGTATTCACAGATTGCATTTACTACTTTTGGTATTCACAGAATGAACTTAGGGGCACATGCATTAACCTATTTAGGAAGTGCAAACGGTGCGAATCGGTAAATTCGGCCGTTTGCACTTCCTAAATACGTTTTTGGGATTCATGAAACAATTTTTCAAAATTCGCTTTTTTTTGCATTTCCTAAAAATGCAAATGCATTTAAGGAATCGCATTTGTGCGATTCCTTAAATGCAATGCATCAATTTTTAAAAAAATGCGAATTTTGAAATAGGAAGTGCTAATTAACACGAGGTTGACCCTCGTGTTAATTTGCGAAATTCTTTAAAAAAGCACAAAAATGCATTTTGGTAAGTGTCATGTTACAGACACACATGTCCTTAGGACATGTGTATGTGAAACATGCACTTTAAAATACATTTCAGGGGTGCAGGTGGGGGGTCCTTTGGACCCCCCTCTGCACCCTTGCAATGCATCAACAAATTGCAATTTCCTAACAAAAGAAATGCAAAACGGCATTGATTCCTATGGGCCTGTAGGAATAAATGTAATGCCATTCCTTAATTGTGATTCGCAATTTAGTAAGTTTAGCAAGTTAGGAACTTTACTACTACTAAATTAAGAAAAATCGTAATTTTAGGACTTTTGGTATTCACAGAAGGCATTTAGGAGTCCAAAAGTTAGGAGTCCTAACTTTACTACTACTAAATTGAGAAAAAATCCTAATTTTAAGACTTTCGGTATTCACAGAAGGCATTTAGGAGTCCTAAAGTTAGTAGTCCTAACTTTACTACTACTAAATTGAGAAAAATCGTAATTTTAGGATTTTTGGTATTCACAGAAGGCATTTAGGAGTCCTAAAGTTAGGAGTCCTAACTTTACTACTACTAAATTGAGAAAAATCCTAATTTTAAGACTTTCGGTATTCACAGAAGGCATTTAGGAGTCCTAAAGTTAGGAGTCCTAACTTCTGTGAATACCGAAATGAGTAAGTTCATTCTGTGAATACCAAAAGTAGTAAGTGCATTCTATGAATGCCAAAAGTAGTAAGTTCATTCTGTGAATACCAAAAGTAGTAATTGCAATCTGTGAATACCAAAACAGTAGTAAGTTTAGGATTGAGTCTTAAATTCATTCTGTGAATCGGGCCCTTAGTCCTTTATGAAATAATTTTAAAAGGTATTTTTTACATAGAGCATCAAACCGTACGTTTACAGCTTCTAAGCACCGTAAATACTGCGAGTCAGATTTACAAGAAATTGACGCATCTGTAGAGATGCGTCAGTTTCTCCGCACCAGCCTATGATACCCTTGCGCCACCATGGATGCGCACCGTGGCGCAAGGATTGACAGATGTGTCCGAAATTTTAACGCATCTGTTGGCCCAAAAGTCACTCATTGCTGGAGTTGTTTCGGAAGCAAGATGCAACCCCAGGAATGCATTTTGAGGTCTATAATTATTGTACTGCGTCACTCCTAGCCCTAGAAGTGGCACAGTGAAATCTTGTAGATTTCACTGCATCACTTTTACGAGCATTTCCTACGTGGGAAAGCCGACCCTGCATACATTATACCTGACCCAGGTATAATTTGACGCCGGGCTTTACAATGTTACGCAACTCCCTAGAGGCGTCACGTTGTAAATTGGCCGCATTTTCTATGCTGGCGGTGTGTCACAAAAGTGATGCAACAGTGGTGCAAAAGTGTCGCAAGGGACTTGTAAATCTGCCCCTGCATAGTACTGTAAACAATTTGATGGCATCAAAGAATAAAGAAGGGAATTTAGTTTTACATCTGTGGTACCTCTCAAGGTATAATTCTGGGTTGATCACTCTTCTTTGCCGTGCTGTTCTGCAGTCCCATTAATTTGTTAATTAAATATCGGCTTCCCTCGCCTGGAAGAGAGCTACTAGGTCAGCTGTTTATTTTTAATTTAAAAGTTTTATATATAGCACGAACATGACCCCTACGGGTATCAGAGTGCTTTACAATTTAGCAATCACGAAAGGTGCAGGAATTAGTAACAATGAAGCAACAGATCAACATACAATCATAACAGTCAAATAGTAATCAAGGGTGAGGAGAACATGTCCTAGAGTGCCTTGGAAGCTGGAGTTCTGGGGCAGAAATTTCTTCATCAGTAGCACTTTAACTTTCTTTTTGCAAGAAACAGTTGAGAAATTCAAACTGATTTCAGAGGGCAGGGAATTCCAGATTCTCGGGGTGATACCCGAGAAAGCTCGATTGTACATTTTCTTTTTATGGAATTTCTGTGACTTTAACAGTAAGGAGCGGGCACTTCTAGATGATCTAGAGCCACCAGAGACTTCAGGTTTTTGTGGGAGGTATATTGGGGTGTTGAAATGTAAGGCTTTGTGGGTCATGAATGCAACTTTTAGTTGTACCCTTGCTTCATACGGGAGCCACTTTAGGGATATCAGGTCAGGCATGATATGATTGTTTCTTTAACAGCCTGTGATAAGCCTTGCAGCATAGTTGAAGGAGGCCCTTAGTGGAGCCATTTTACATCTAGAAAGGCTGCAGAGGGTTGCGCTTCCATAATCCAGCGTAGAAATGACTAGGGCTTACGCCGCAGCCTTGAAGGCATTGGCGGGGAGGAAAGGTTTTATTTTCCTTAAGATGCTTAATTGGAAGTTCCCTACTTTGGATAGAGCACAAATGTCCTTCTGCCTGTTCAAACTCTTGTCTAGCATGATTCCCAATAAGCTTGTGGAATCAATGATGGGTGGCTTGCAATTAAGAGCTGTTAGTTGATTCATCCATTCTTCGATGGCTGGTGACTGTTTGAGGGGGTGATTAGGAGGAATTATGTATTAAGTGCATTTAATTTAAGTGATTAAGGGTCAGTCAACTTTGGGTTTTCTGTAAAGCTGAGTTGAAGGACCTGATGTCCTCAGGGGAGGAGACTTGCAGGTACAGATGGGTGTTAACGGCATAAATGTGATAGTGGATTTTGGATAGTTTCAAAATGTCTGTTAAAGGCTCCATGAACAAGTTGAAGAGAGCAGGTGAAAGCGTGGACCCCTATGGTACCTCCAAGGTGACCAGTGAGGGATTAGACAGAGACTGGTTCACCTTGAATCTTTACGTTCTATTGTGGAGAAATGAGGAGAACCAATTTAGGGCAGGCACAGAAATCCCTATCCTGTGTTACAATTGTTCGATTAAGCTGTCGTGTTTAACTGTATCAAAAGCTAACGATAGGTCAAGGAGGATCAAAAGGCAGGATTTATTCTGATAAAGCATTCTTAATGCATCATCTACATTGTGAGTAAGAGTGGATTCAGTGCTATGACCCTGATGGAAGCCGGAGTGGAATTGGTCTAGCAGTAGGAATTGTTGTATGTGGTTACATAGCTGGATGTGGACAGATTTCTTGAGGAGCTTTGCCAGAGTCGGGATGTTGGTAATTGGACAGAAATTGTGTAGGTCAGGGTGATCTGCAGCTGTTATTTTTAGAATAGGGGTGACCTGCCCAGACTTTAGGCAATCTGGAATAGAGCCTTGAAGTAGTGAAGCATGACTATAATGGTGGTCCTTCCAGTCAAAAGGGATGATAGAGTCAAAATGAATGGAGTTGACCTTACCGATGACTAGATCTAAGGTATTTCTTTATTTATTGAACAGTTTTCCATTGCGCGAACAAGACCCTTGGGTATCAGAGCGCTTAACATTATCAGCCTGATTCATGAAGCGAAATTGCGCCCGCAATAGCTGCGAAAAAGCTATTGCGGGCGCAATATAAAAAAACGGAATTCACCATCAAAATTGCGAAATCGCAAACACAGATTTGCGAAATCGCTAAAACATTCGCAGAATCACGGCAGGATACCAATAGCGAATCGGAAATAGCGAGAATGCACGGAATCTGCGAAAATAATAGCGAATTCACACATTACTCGCAATTGGTATTCATGAAAAATCGCTATTAGCGAAAAAGCCAAAAATCGCATTTTGCGAGGCGCAATTTAAGGAGAACCCAAAGCAGGTGGTAACCATCAAACCCATGTGAATTTTTTTTTTGAAAAACTGTTGGCCAATCAGTAACTGGTGCAGGCCTGACCAAACACACTTAAGGGGAAGCAGCAACAGCAGAAGGAGTCTCACAATGCCAGGAATGTACATGGTGGTCAGGCGGCGAAGGCTACAGCGAGCAGCAAGGAGGAGACGCAGAATCCAGGAGAGGATATTCCGCCAGCGGGTCACCCTGCTGGGCCAGACCAGAGAGCAAATATACGCAAAGTACCGGCTGAATGGGGCTATGATAATCAAGCTCATACAGGACCTTGACCCCCTGATGCAGCACCCAACAAGGCGGACCAATGCCGTCCCAACACATGTCCAGGTATTGCGTAGCCTGCACCTGCTGGCCTCTGGGAGCTTCCAGGGGATAGTTGCGGCAGCTGGGGGGATATCCCAGCCCACCATGTCCCGCTGCCTACGTAGTTTCCTTGACGCAATGCTGACCCAGCTACACCAGCACATCAAATTTCCCACCAGCCAACAGGAATTGGATGAGACCAAGCTACAATTCTACAATGTTGTCCGTTTCCCACACGTGATAGGATGCATTGACTGGACCCACGTCCACATTTGCCTACCTGCTGGAACGGAGTACATGTACCGCAATCGCAAGTCCTACCACTCCCTCAACATCCAGATGGTCTGCAATGCAAAGACATACATCACCGACATAGTGGCACAGTACCCGGGGAGTACACATGACTCTTTCATATTCCGCCACAGCGGCCTCCACACACGACTGGTCAGGGGAGACTTTGGGGAAGGACACCTACTTGGCAAGTACACTTTGGCCACAATGTCACATTGCGAATGACTAGCTGCGCTGCACAGGCACTCACCCTCTGCTCCTCTCATCCAGGTGACAGTGGCTACGTCCTGCGTGAATACCTCCTCACCCCATACTTCAACCCTGCCACACCACAGCAACGGCGTTACAACGTATCGCACATACGCACAAGGAATTGCATAGAGAGAACATTTGGGCTACTGAAGAGCAGATTCCGCATACTTCACAAGACAGGTGGGGCCATGTACTACAGTCCTGAAGTGTGCTGCCGCATTGTGGCAGTGTGTGCTATCCTACACAACATTGCTACCAAGCGCAGGATACCTGTCGACATCTCTGGCAGTGAATCGGAAGGGGACGACCGGCCACCTGCACATGCGCGCCATGCACGCGGCGAGTACCCAGCTGAAGGCCACAGACGCCGCAACCACATCACAATGAACAGTTTCTAGTGCACCCTCTACCCTCACCCCACAAATCACAAATGCATGCAAAATGTAATAATGACACAACACCAAAGTGTGCTGCAAAATAAATTATTATTGTTTCATTCACAATAATGCTATCCCTATTAATGTTGTCTTTGGTAACAGTATTACTGCATACTGCTGTGTGAAAGTATAGGGCAGGCTTATACTCAGCCTGTGCCAGAAATAGTCATATCAAGTCAATTGCGCCTCCTGCGCGTACCACCCAAACGCCTCTGAGGCTCATCCACTTCCAAGGCACGTGTACCTGCCGTGGGCCTGGTGCTGCGCCTGAGTGGCCCTACTTGTGAGGCAGAGTGGCTGCTCATGCTCGATGTCCCCTCACTGACATCATCACCCCCAACAGTGGCAGGTAGGGCAGGAGGGTGTAGTGCTGTCACGGCAGTGGTCAGGTGGTCGAGGACCCTGGACACATCCTCGCAGCACTGGATGAGCTGCTGCTGCTGTGCAAGGGACCGCCGCGATAACTGTGCTGTTGCATTGCCCACAACATAATTGGACCTGGTGTAGGCCGTCAGCCGGGTCAATAGCTGACGGTGGCGCCGGCGTGCTGCGTTGCGCTGGGATGTGATAGCTGCAGTGTTGGCCTCCATGGCTGCAGTCATGCGGGCCATTCCCTTCCCCACACCTGCCATGGCCGCCGTCATGCGGTCCATGCGGTCCCCCACTCCGGCCACATTGCGCCCAATGTTGTACAGCTGTAGCTGTATAGCACCTTGCCGGCGTGCCTGAAGCTGATGAATACGCAGCATGCGTCTTTCAACGCTCATTCGCGCCAGCCGCTGTCCATTCCCCCTCCTGCTGATTGCTGCATTGGACTGCTGACGAGACCTGCCACACCTGCTCTGCTGGCCTGACACAGTGGCTGGCCGCTGTGATGCAGCTGTCGCGGGCCCTGATGTAGTAGCACCAGCTGCTGGTGGTGTCACAGCAGGGGTTGCTGGTGCGGCAGGGGCTGGAGGCACACTGGTGGTGGGCCTGGCTGCGGCTGTAGTTGTTGCGGCTGAGGCTGGGGGCACGCTAGTTGTGGGCCTGGCTGCGGCAGTGGTTGCTGCGCCAGATGCAGGGGGCACACTGCTGGTGGACCTGGCTGCTGGTATTGTTGGTGCGGCAGGGGCTGGTGCCTGTGTTTGTGGCGGCACATCCTCCTCCTCCTGGGCCTCCTCATCTATTAGCAGCCTCTCGCTATCGCTTCTGTCTGCGCCACCTGTGAGGGTAAGTGGACGTTCATTAGTTGCATGTATCTGTCACACGTGCAGTTGCTACTTGCATGCTGGGTGACATTTCCTGACTGGCTATGGCTTTGCGTACTTTGGAACCTGTCTGGCTGCATTGTGGTACTACTACATCGTGGCCACACTACATGTCCCACAATGCTTCAGGGCATTACCTGATGTGCAACAATGGCATGACTATGGGACATTATGGGAGCCTATATGGACATGGACATTCATAGGGGACAGGGTCGCAGTCGCATGCCACTTACCTTGGTTGTCTTGGGTGGGGAGGGATGAGTCCAGACGCGTTACTCCAATGCACGCCGCCCTCTCAAGCGTGTCTTCCACTTGGTCCTCCAAGGCTGTGTTTGGAGGGACTGTAGGTCCGCCCCCTCCAGTGCCCGATGCCTCTCCAAGGCGCTCTGCCACCTTCCTTTGGCACGACCTCGGAGGTCGTACCATCTTTTTTTAGGTCGTCCAGTGACCTATCAGCCACACCCATGGAGTTCACCGTGGCCGCTATTCCCTGCCAGATCCTCCTTTTTTCCTGCTCCGGCACCCTCCGAGAGTCCTTGCCAAACAGTTTGGAGTGGTTGGCCACCACCCCTTCTATCAAATGCTCCAGCTCCTGTTCGGAAAATGTTATCTTCCTCTTCCGCCCTGTGGTGTTGCTGTTCCCAGGAACATCTTCCTCAGACATGGCAGCTCTGTTGTAGCAGAGTAGGAATCCAACAAAATTAGCAGGAGCTCTCCCAGTTACTGACTCGAGGTCTGCCTCACTGTGGTGAATGGGGGTGGGAACTGGCTGCTTCCTGGTTGTGATGTCATCACTGTGCTCGAAATGCGACTTCCCGTTTGCCCGATCTCGTGATTTTGCGATCTCGCAATTAGCGAAATCGCTATTTGCGATATCGCAATCCCGACACGGATGTAGCCGGAAATAGCGATTTTTCGGCGATTATAGATAATCGCTAACGGGATTTGCGGCCGCGTGCGAATCGCATTTTTTAATCGCAAAACATCATGAATTCCGATCTGCGATTTCTCAATAGCGAATCGCAATTTTTCGCTATTTGAGAATCGCAGATGCCGGTTTTCATGAATCAGGCTGTATATGAGGTAGAATAGGAAACAATTCTTGAAAGGTATAATGAGAGCACAGTAATAAGGTGTAGTTAGGTAAAATTTCCGCAAAGGGTTAACGAGGAAGAAATAAAATAAAAAATAAAATACAGTATAAGGTTAAAACTGAATATTTAATGTCTTGAGGTAGGTTTAAGAAATAACTATATATGCTTTACGAGGGCTTCCTGTATCTGATTGATTTTAAGTGTCTTTTCCTGTGCCTTCTATATTCTCCAGTCGCGGGGTTAGTAACGAACTGACTGTTGATATCCTCATAAAGCTAGTGATTTTCTCTTTACTTCCCGTGTTGTTATATTTTGGTCACCTCTATGTCAAGGTGTTAGTGACGAACTGTCTTGCCGATGGAAGGAACTTACTCATTAGAAAGATCTCAGTTTCCCTCTTAAATGTTGCTGTGTTTGTAATTTTTCTAATGTTCGAGGGAAGTGAGTTCCAGATTCTAGGGGCCGCTCCTGAAAATGCTCGATCATAGGTTTTTTTCTTCTTGAAGTTGGTTGGCCTCAGTACCAGTTCTTTTGCACTCCTGGTTGGTCTATTTCCTCCAGATATTTCAATATTTTGGGCAAGGTATCCCGGTGAATTGTAATGGAGCTCTTTGTGGGTAATTCATGCCATTTTTAGTTGAATTCTGGCTTTGTCAAGTAGCCAGTTTAATGCTTTCAGGTGTGGGGAGATATGGTCGAATTTCCTCGTTCCGGTGATAAGTCTTGCTGCTGCATAGGGGCAAGCTTTTAATGGTTCCGTAGAAATTTTTGGTAGACCTGCTAAAGTTGTACATCCATATTGGATCCTTGAAATAACCAGTGATTGCACTGCTAGTTTGAGATTCGCCTCAAATAAAAATGTTTTCATTTTTCTTAAGTAGTTCAAATGAAAACGGGCGCTTTTTGCCATTGATTTGATGTTGGCTTTCATGTCTAGGTTCTCATCCAGTGTGATTCCTAGTGATTTCTCTGAGTCAACTAGGGTAGGGGTGCAGTTTAACGCCATGATCATGTTGGACCATTCCTTAACTTCTGAGTGATTCTTTTGTGGTGAGATTATTAAGAATTCTGTTTTATGTGCGTTTAGCTTCAGATGATTGATAGTTAACCATTTTAGTGTCATTTTTAGGGCCTCATTCATTAAGTTGATGTCTTCCAGAGACCTGATCTTGATGTATATCTGCGTGTCATCCGCGTACATGTGGTAAGATATTTTTGAGTTTCGTAGAATTTCTGTAAGGGGTTCGATATACAGGTTAAACAGTGATGGAGTTAATGTAGATCCTTGTGGGACTCCAATTGAGTTAGGGCATGAAAGTGAGAGTGATTGGTTGACCAGGAATCTTTGCATTTAATTCTGGAGGAAGGATTCAAACCATTTCAGCACTTTACCTGATATTCCCATCCTGTCATGGATCCTGTGCAGCAATTTTTCATGATTTACAGTGTCAAATGCGGATGACAGGTCGAGGAGGATAAGCAGACAAGTTCAATTTTGATCTAGGGCCTGAAGTGCGTCTTCGACTATGTGCAAGATCGCCGTTTCCTTGCTGTGTCCTGTTCTGAATCCCGATTGGCAGTCATCCAATAGTGAGAAATTGTCAATGCGTTGGCTCAGTTAATTTTGCACACATTTCTCTATTAGTTTGGCAAGAAGAGGGATGTTGGTCACTGAGCGGTAGTTATTTGGATCTGCCGGGTCCGCTGTAGGTTTTTTGATGATCTGGACTACTTGACCTGTTTTTAGGCGTTCTGGAAGGTTCACCTGGGTTAGAGAGGCGTTTATAATTTCTTTCCATATTGAAATCACTATATGGCAGATTTCTTTCAGGCATTTTGATGGTAGTGGGTTGTTATAGTGATTGTTAGGTTTGATGTCTGATAGCGTTTTGGCCATGGTATTCTGGTCCAGTAGTTTGAAGGTGTCCCATTGAGCCATGTTTTTTGTCATATTATCAACACTTTTCGACATGGTATTGTTCAATGATGGTGTATGGTAGTCAAGGTTGTCTGCTGCACTCCTGAGTTCTCTTTCCATCGTGGTGGCTTTGTCGGTGAAAACGGTTTGAGAATTCTTCGCAACTTAGTTGTGTTTTTGTGACTTCTTGGGCAGATTTGGCCAGCTTATTTGATTGTTGTTTTATGATCTCAAATAGTTTCCGTGGTCTATTTTTTGCGTTATCCAGTTCAAATCTAATGAATTCCTTTTTTGGAGTTGAGGATCTTTTTGTTGTATTCGTTTCTAATTTTTCTGAGGGATTTCAGTTCGGGAGATGATGGGTGTTTCATTCTCCATTCTCCATTTTCTTTCCGCAAGTCTCAGTTTCCACCGGTCTTCATTCAGTGTCCCATTGAACCATGGGTTTTTAACCTTCCCTGTAACTCTTTTTAGTTTTAGTGGCATGGTGGCGTTGACTATTTTCGTTACTGATGTAGTGTAGTGGTTCGTTAGATCATTCACATTCTGCAAGTTGTAAGGTAGATTTAGGTCTTTCTCTCAGCTTTTACTTAGTAGTTCCATATTCGAGTCTCTAGTATCTCGCATCCATCTTTTGATTTTAATAGGTAGCGTGGTCTTCATCTTCTCACCCATGTGGGTATCAGGAAGGTTATGGTATGGTGATCTGACCAGTCGCACTACTCAATTGAGAGGACTGAGGTATTATCGTTTTTTGAAATAATCCAGTCCAACGTGGCTCCTTTCGAGTGTGTTGGTTGTGTGCATCCATGGGAGAGGTTTAGTTCTGTTAAAAAGTCTTTGAGAGCGTTAACCTGTTTGTCGTTGTTGTCGTTCCAGTGTCGATTAAAATCCTCTAAAAATATGTTATTTGCGTCGGTGTTAGAGTTCGCCATGATGATCTCCAGTCGCTGGTCTATGAACGTCATAATATTACCTGGTGGGTGATAAAGGGCATGCAGGTTGCATCTTTAACTGTTAGCCGATCTTATATTGAGACCTAGGTATTCGCATGATTCTAGTGGGTCGGATTGTATTTGACCAACTTCTAAATCCGATCGGTGAATGCTGGCTATACCACCCCCTGTCTTTTTTAGCCTATCAAGTCTCACAATATTATAATGAGGGGGTACCAGTAGATCCATGACTGGGGACGAGGGTTCTCATAGCCATGTTTCAGTAAGGATTGTTATGTCAATTTGCTGGTTAATGATGAGATCGGCTATGTCTGATGCATGTTTAGCTGCAGTTGAGCAGTAGGCATTTCAGTGGTTTCCCTGTTCTACTTGGGTTAAGATTTTCAGAGTCAGTGATTAGCTGGACTTATTGTAGGTTGTTAAGGTTGGGTTTCCTCTCATTTAGTCTGGATATTCTGTTAGCATCTATCAGGACTGTTTTAATTTCCTCCCCTCTACTGCGGTCAGTAGTCTCATATTCCCGGAGTAAGGGTAGGGTTTCTTATTCCGTTAAGTATTTCTGTTCCTATCGGGTCGATTTTGTCTATTTGATAATGGCATCGCCGTCTCATTGCTCTTTCTTTGAGATTTATATATTAGTTCTCGGATGTGCTCGACTTTGGTGTGAGTGTTTTCTGTAATACCAAGAAGTTTTTCTATCGCTTGAAGGGTGCTTAGTATGTTATGCGACATGAAGCCCATTTGTGTTTGGAGCTCTTTGATTTCTCTCAGGGTCTTGGGTGACGTATTAATATTGCTCATTCACTTGTTTTGAGATTCTCTTTTTTTGTTCCCGTGTTTTAATTCTGAACTCTTCATTGGGGTCTTTATCTTTTTGCCATTAGATCGGTTGTCTATTCCACCTTTATTTGTCGTGTTAGATGCGCTATCTATGCTTTGTGTTCTTAGTATCATGTTTGTAGGATATATAGTTCGAGTGGTTCTAGATGACCTTTGTGTTGAAGTACTTTGGGGTATGGAAGGGGTAATCTTTTCCATTCTGTTCATTGGAGATGCTTTCTCATTGGGGGGAGGCATCGATTCTTCCTTCTGAAGAGGGCCTGTAATGTTATTCACATAACATATGGACATTTTTGTTCTCTCTGTATCATTCCCAAACGTCTGGCCTCCTGTTTCGATTGTGTCTCCTAGTTGCGTTGACTGTTGTGGTTCCTGAGGGTCTCTGGTTAGTGTGCTGTCCGAGGTCGATTCTTCCCTCTGATGAAGCTCTAGGTTGTTATTCGCATGTCGTGAGGACCATTCTGTTCTCTCTGTATCATTCCCAGACGACGTGTCTCCTGTTCCGATTGTGTGTCCTGGTGGCGTAGATTGTTCAGGTTCTTGAAGGTCTCTAGTTAGTATGCTGAATGTGGTGGTAGTGTCAGATGAGTCTAGAGTGTCATCTTGTGGACTCCAGTGTAGTTGCAAACTTGAGTTCTCTACACATCTTTTTAGGGTTGAGAACATGTTGTCGAATGTTTCCAATTCGTGGTTAGAAGCTTGTATCATTATTATTCCGTTCTTGAAGATAGTTATGCAAAGGTCCGCTCTGTAACTTGGTGACGCTGTGGTCATAAATTTTGTGCCATGTGGGATATTGGTTATGGTTTTATGCTGAGCATATTTGTAATGGCATTGCACCATTTAGCCGTTCTTCTGGTGAAGAATATCATGTCCATTTGTGGATTGGTGAGGAGTATTATTTGAAGTGCCCTCTCCTTAGTTGTTACTGTGAAGGGGGTTTAAGTACTCTCCCTATCTTGAATAGATTTGTTTTACTTTAGTATGCTTTTTGGCTTACTCTGAGTTGCCAGCTCAATGCTCCGGGTTCTTTCTTAGGTTAAAAAGTTATTTCAATATGGCCGCCAGTTTATCAGGCTATCTGTGAGCTGAGTGCCTTTCTATCTTTCTACTGTTTTGATTGTCCTCTTTCACTTGCATTTACTTGTTTCTGCCACAGTGCTGAGTGCTTTCCTCCCTTTCTATTGTTTTGATTGTCCTCTTTCACTTGCCTTTATTTCTTTCTGCCATTTTGGGTATTATTTCGTACTATGCTTCCTACAATGGAGCATCCTTGAACTTAATATGGCTGAAGGTCCAGTGCAGTAGAGGTTCTACATTGTGTGCAGTCTATCATAGTAACTATGAGGAGGGGACTGCTATGCACATTCATATCACTAAACGTTATCCGCGCTCGCCATTTTAAGGTAAGGCAGGCCGCTCCCAGCTCTTCTCCTCTCTGTCCCAAAAATCTACTGAGTTTCAGCCCTATCTGCACAACTCCTTACAATCTGGCATCAAGTCTCAAATACCAGCAATGGGGCCGTAGTGACCCACGCGGGTTGTCCTGCGTATATCAGTGATCTTCGCCTGGAGTCAGCTTGAAGTCCCAGAGACCTCACCGCCGCCGTCCAATCCTAACAGCGATGCCTACCGCTCAGTGGTTACCCGAGCTTGCGCGTCGGTCTGGCGATATGCCGCCTACCCTCCAGTACTCGGGCTTTTCATTTCAGCTTTTTAACACCGGTGTCCAGAGTTGGCCTGCAACTGTGCATCACACTTCTGAACTTTCGATAAGCGCACCCGCTTTGAGAACTACATCTACCGTGATGCTCCTGGGGTACACACGCTGGAATGGTGGAGTAGCGTGCGACCTATGAACTTTGTACTTAATTCGGCTCCCTTGAGCCTTGAGCTGACGAGCTCAGGTAACGCCCTACGCGCCCGGAGAGGTACCATACCTGATAACACTTTGGCAGCCTGCACAGCAACCCCTGAAACTCATCCTACACTCTGCTGATGACGGACAATTATCCAGAAACACCGGTGTCCAGAGTTGGCCTGCAACTGTGCATCACACTTCTGAACTTTCGATAAGCGCACCCGCTTTGAGAACTACATCTACCGTGATGCTCCTGGGGTACACACGCTGGAATGGTGGAGTAGCGTGCGACCTATGAACTTTGTACTTAATTCGGCTCCCTTGAGCCTTGAGCTGACGAGCTCAGGTAACGCCCTACGCGCCCGGAGAGGTACCATACCTGATAACACTTTGGCAGCCTGCACAGCAACCCCTGAAACTCATCCTACACTCTGCTGATGACGGACAATTATCCAGAAACACCGGTGTCCAGAGTTGGCCTGCAACTGTGCATCACACTTCTGAACTTTCGATAAGCGCACCCGCTTTGAGAACTACATCTAACGTGATGCTCCTGGGGTACACACGCTGGAATGGTGGAGTAGCGTGCGACCTATGAACTTTGTACTTAATTCGGCTCCCTTGAGCCTTGAGCTGACGAGCTCAGGTAACGCCCTACGCGCCCGGAGAGGTACCATACCTGATAACACTTTGGCAGCCTGCACAGCAACCCCTGAAACTCATCCTACACTCTGCTGATGACGGACAATTATCCAGAAACACCGGTGTCCAGAGTTGGCCTGCAACTGTGCATCACACTTCTGAACTTTCGATAAGCGCACCCGCTTTGAGAACTACATCTACCGTGATGCTCCTGGGGTACACACGCTGGAATGGTGGAGTAGCGTGCGACCTATGAACTTTGTACTTAATTCGGCTCCCTTGAGCCTTGAGCTGACGAGCTCAGGTAACGCCCTACGCGCCCGGAGAGGTACCATACCTGATAACACTTTGGCAGCCTGCACAGCAACCCCTGAAACTCATCCTACACTCTGCTGATGACGGACAATTATCCAGAAACACCGGTGTCCAGAGTTGGCCTGCAACTGTGCATCACACTTCTGAACTTTCGATAAGCGCACCCGCTTTGAGAACTACATCTACCGTGATGCTCCTGGGGTACACACGCTGGAATGGTGGAGTAGCGTGCGACCTATGAACTTTGGACCCACGCGGGTTGTCCTGCGTATATCAGTGATCTTCGCCTGGAGTCAGCTTGAAGTCCCAGAGACCTCACCGCCGCCGTCCAATCCTAACAGCGATGCCTACCGCTCAGTGGTTACCCGAGCTTGCGCGTCGGTCTGGCGATATGCTGCCTACCCTCCAGTACTCGGGCTTTTCATTTCAGCTTTTTAAATTTTGCCCGCACTAATTATATGTGGAGGCGTGATCACAGGGACGGCTCCGTACCAATAGGGGTACAATTACCTCCATGCCGCGCCGCAGGCGGAAGATCTGGTCCCTCATCTTCCGTGCTGTGCAAACTCCAGGCACTAGGTCCGTTTTGCTCAGTCAGCACACTCCACTGGGGTGGTCCAGGCAGTGTCATCTCGATACACATCCAGACCTTTCCTGGCAGCTCCCCTGCACTCCAAGGGCAATGCAGCTACTCTCCCACGATGTCTGCTGCGGTGTTCAATGCCGCGCCGTCTCTGAGAGCACAGATCCGCTTTCTGGCAGCTCCCATGCAGTCTCAGGGCAGCACAGCAATGCCATCCATTGCCCCATGTCCTCTGAAATTCTGACTGGTCGGGCCTTCCACAGGTTCGGTGATCGCTGGCTTGATGTGCGCACTGGTCAGGAACTGGCGAGGCAAGGTCCTGTCCGGTAAGCTCACTTTCCACTTCTTTTTTCTCTACTTTTTGTTTCCAACCAATTCAGGTGGACAGTGGTCCGTGTGTGGATGATTTGAGTAGGGCTGTCCCATATTTGGATTAGGTTTAGGTCTTCCAAGAAGAATTTAAGGTAATTGACTGCTGAGTTATTCATGTAATTCCAGTGGAGGTTAAAATGTCCCAGGAAGATCTGGGTGACATAAAGCTCTGCGTTAGTTCGGATAATTTTCATGATTTATTCTGTGAAGCGAAGATTGTCTCGTGGAGGGTGGTAGAGCATGTGAAATTTGCATACTTGCCGGTTGTTACATGCAACCTCGATTCAAAGGTATTTGCATGCCGACAGAGCAGCAGATTGTAATTGTTTGACAGATAGATTGTTACAATGTAGACAGGCGATGACTCTACCTTGTCCACTAGATCTGACCTAATAAATTTGTAGCTAAGAGGCACTGGTATGTCAAGGATAGGTGCAGATGAGTTGTTTAACCTTGTTTCATTCAGTATTAAGAGGTCTGGATTGTGTGCAAGGATGAGGGCAGCAATGTCAACTGTGTGTCTTACTGCTGATCTGCAGTGCAGAAGCATGCATTTAAGCTTTGGCTTGGTGTTAATTGTGGTAGAATGTGTGGTGGTTACTTGAGTGAGGTTGTTCGTATTTAAGAATCTGGTGTTTGCCCTAGGTTCTCTGAATGGGTCCATATGGATTGCTCGATTTGGCACATATTATCTGTGATAGCGGAGTATGTTGGATAATTTGAGGGTAGCAGGGAATGAATATCCTTGTCAGACAGTGGATCATTTAATCTGATAAGCTGAGAAGGGTCGTTAGGGTGGGGTGAAGTTTTCCATCTATGGTGCGGAGAAGCAGAGATTGGTGAGGTTCCAGTGGATGGGGGACGTGCTGAAAGCCTGGTGCAGTAGTTAGATGGATGTGAGTGGTTGTGGCTTTTCTTCATAGGCCAACTTAACCTCCGATTATCGGACAACTCTGAGGTGAGGTGTAAAAAGCTTCGAACGGATATCCACCTTGAGTTTTTGGAGGAAAAGTGTGATCTCATCAAGTCTGGATTCGAGTGAGCTGTGGGGTGGATTTCCAAGACTTGGGGCCAGTGGTTAGGAAGGAGGGTGAGTTTGGAGAGGAAGGCTAAGAAAAATACTGGCCTGGAAGAACCTGTAGAAGCGAGGTAGAATTGTGGTGTAAGTCAGGAGGTGAGAAGTGCAACACTTGGCTAAAAGGAAGCACTGGGGTCCTAGGAATCATGTGGCTAGCCCAGTTAGGGAGTTTAGATTCTGTGCGTGACATCGATTTGCTTTTAGGGAGAGTCTTAGGCACACTAGTAGTATCCACCATTGTTTGCATGGTGGTCAGGGGTATAGACGGGGTGATGTTGTGACTTATGGAGATTTGTAACTCTGAGCTAGCTGCTCTGGAGGAGGGGTGGGCGTATAGACTAGTTTGGTGAATACAAGAGAGGAACTCATTTCCACCTGGTGTAGTTGAAGAGTTGCTATTATGTATGATGATCCCTATGGAGGACAAAGGAAGGGAAAGGGTAGGGTCAAATAAGATGTCAAGGCTGTGAAAGTACACAATTTGAAGGTTTTGGGGTTTGCCTGAGGAGCTAGAGTGTCTTTGGGAGGGGGGAGGATTCAGTGCTAGTCGCTGTGTTCTTGATGATGCAAAAATATTGACAAAAATGTCCAGGTTGTGGTCTGATTATTGGATAAGGATAGTCTTGTTGTAAAGGGAGATGGTAGCTTCCGCTCTGTATACAGGTGAGGGGGCAACCGTAAGTCTAAGTCCATAAGGCGTTTTCCTAGATTTGGTGACTAAAGGGCAATCCTCCATTGAGCACACCTTTCGTAAGGAAGATAAGATCACTTATTGTACCACCTTTTTCCATGCAGAAGTAGGGATTTGAAACAAGCGTTTCTCTGTTCGATTGTAGGAATTTATGTTTGAAGTTTTGAATGCATTTTTTGTTTAGGTTAGGGGGTGTTTGATTATATACGAATTATGGCAGGATGATTCCAAATTCGTAAGGATAGATCTTGAGGATTTTGGATTCACATTAGATCTCATGACATCTGCTGCCCGAAAAACAGAAAGTGTAAATAGATGGGGTCAAGGATCCAGTTGATAATGAGAGCAGTAGCCTTTGTATTCCGTATACCTGCTAAAGGAGCATCTCTGAGGGGTGTGGCCATGCTGGCATTGTAGGAGTTCATAGGAGCATGCTATGTTCTGGGCAGGAAGGCAGCAGTAAGGTTCAAGGAGGGGAAACTTGGTAGGGCTTCTGAAGAACTGTACTAGTTATTCAGTGATTAAGGTTCCAATGTTATAGTGGCTGTTAAATACTTGTAAGGGAGGTGGAAAAAGTGGAATAGTGGAGGTTAAATACTTACAAATTTGTTTCTGAGATGGGGGATGTGAGGGTGCAGCTCAGGAAGAGTAGAGTCAGTGCGGTGAGGAGCACCCGACTGGGCCCAAATGTCCACCTCTAAAAGCACTCATATTCATCTTCGCCAACTTTCCAATTACACAATGATCAATTGTGAACCATTAGAATAAGAGGATAAACAGCTTCAGCCAGCATTAGGCATTTCTAATAATCATAGAGAGCATGGCATTTTGTTGACACAAGTAGTACATTTGGAAGTCATTATAACTCTGGAACACGCTCCCCACTTCCATGCGCAGTATAAAGACCTATCTGCTTTTCCATAAAGCTGTCAAAACATTCCTCTTCCCTCCATTGTAAGTTGCCTTCTGGCCACTAGCTCTGCAGTTTTCTGCTTTCAGCGCCGGGATGCCACTTTGCTGAGGCAGCCATGCGCTCTATAAGCTGTTATAACATAACATAACATAAAGAAAATGTATTCCAGTGCATTGGTTAGAGTGAAGCTGCCCTATCCAAGATGGCAGCTACTCTGGGAGGATAAACCTTCCTCCTTCTATTTCAATGGCACATTTTTAGATTCGGGGCAAAGAGGAGCAGCATGTATCTCTTCTTTTTCTACTGAGTGCCTGAAGTGGAAGCACAAAATAGGTGCTGAATGCTGAGAATAACAAAATGGGTGCCGATTCCTGGGGACTGAAAAATTGAAGTCTGGTGGGTGCCCCCAGCAGACTGTGTATATTCAGGAGTGGCAGGATGATTCTTTCCTTGGCAACCCAGCACAATTGCAATGATCACATCGGCAGAAGCTGGAGCCGTGTTTAGGGCTCCAAAGCATGTGACATCGCACCTAGGAAACAGTGAACAGCTGGACCTCCAGCCCCCTTCTTTCTACGCTGACTAATCAACATCAGAGACCAGTCCCAGGTCCAGGTTCAGCAGCCATCTTTGAGAAACGTGGGAGGCAAGAGGCTAGTGCGCCAACCCTCCATCCTTGCACAGACTCTCTGGTGACCGGTTCCAGAGCCCCGAACCGCGTGACCAAGAATTTGGAAGGGAGGTACCCACCTCCTGATGGGTCACCATACTGCTCTTCGAAACTATGATGGAGGTGGGGCCCGCAGCTCGGGAGAGTGAAATGGCGGCGGCACTCGGCAGCAGGAAGCAGGGAGCCTCCACCCTGCTGGCACGAGGTAAGTGTTGGAGTGTTTGGTGTTAGGCCCTGACCTAGGATATCCAGATGGACCTTAATGCAGGAGGACTCTTAGGTCTCAGCGTTGAATCACCAGTCACATCAGATATGAAAGGTGCCGCAGTTCAGATGCTGGAGCTAGCAGCCCCAGTAGCCAGAGACCCTGAGGCACAAGTCGCCGATGGAATCTAAGGGTAACATGTGTGACCAAGCATCCAGCTTAATCCACTCCTCTGTGTCTGCTACTCAGCTGAAGGATGGACTAGCTGTCGTCCCTGCTCCTTCGAGTAGGGCAGAATGGCGATTGGGAGGAAGATTGGCTGTACAATTGGAAATGATTTCTAAGCCATTTCAGCCCATAAGGCCAGTTTCTCTCTCACTCTATTGTGCTACTGGGGAGGATGCTCAAATAGCTCACTCTGCAAGGGTTACACTAAACTGTGCTGCCTGGATTGAGCCCCCTTTGTAGTCCTGGCCTGGATGTGCTGTGCGGTCTCGAGGAGGAGAAGGACAATGGTAGCTGAGGTGTAGGTGAGTTTGTTTAGAGCTGGTGCAATGCTGATCATGGAGAAAGCTGTGGAAAGACACCAATGGAGAGGCTTTTTAACTGAATTTCAGATTTGTGTAGTGAGTTCAGAAGGACTCGGGTCAAAGAGATCTGTGTATTTGTAGATTGGTCCATAGGGTGACCTGTAAACACAGGGACACATCTCTGGGTCTCATAAATAGACCACAAGGTTAAGAGTGATACCAGAACCTGTATTGCTAGGTCCCCTTGGGATCTTTGGCTCTCAGGCTGGGCCCTTCCATTACAGGTCCACCTGCTCCTGTAATCAGCATGTTAGCTTGATAGGATTTTTTAGGGCAGGAATGCTAGGTTCCATTTGGATCTTTACTGTGCAGAGTGGTCCTTCCCACTATAGTGTCTTACCACCTGCATCATTTATCAGGGTTCAGATACTCAGAACCCTTGGTCTTAACTCTATCGATCCATCTCATCGACAACATTTTTTATAGCATTGATAGCCTGGTCTGGCTTTTGCTTACCTTGTATGCTCAGGAGCCCCACACCACACTACCATCCATTTGCAATGACCCTCAAGGCACAGATAGGTAGGTTTTGTAGGGACATTACTTGTTCAGATCTGATCACTCCTCTATTGAACCATTTTGGCAACATCCATTTCTTAAGCCCAAACAGGCATTTTCCACAAGGCTCGTTTTTGACTGGATGAACGTCTTGCCACTACGTCATCCCTACCACAGTGATTGCTGGAACCTGTATTAATAGGTGCCATGCAGCTGTTTGCTGCCCAGAGTTGGCAATTGGTCCTTCTCTATTTCCATACAACAGATTAACAGAAGCACAGCTAATACAGTGAGCATCCAACAATTTAAAAATAGATCTTTTTATTAGCATTTTTTGTTACGTATAAACAATGACACAACTTGAACAGCAGTACATTACTAACAGACCAGCCAATCAAAAATATAATAGTGACCATGTAGATATCACAGCAGTATTACACCTTCACAGCACATTGAATATAGTACAAATTAATAGTGTGCTCCATTATCTGCATACATTATATGTCTCTGCAAAGAAAAAACATAAGAAGGAAAATAAAATATACCTCATATTTACTGTGGCAGGAAATTCCTGCTATTATGTCCTGCTGATTAAACAATAGCCCGGGCATCCAACATTTCAATGTATTGGCAACTTGTCTTCTATTTCCATGAACCACATGAAAGCGAAAGTAGAACTAGTACTCTCTCTTCTTGCTAATATGCATGCTGCTGACCCACCAGGCTGACTATAAAAGTGAGGGGTGGGCCACTGGCAGGGAGAGTCAAAGTCCCCAGTAAGGCCTGCCAGCCAGTTTTTAGGAAAGGCACTTCAGTTTATTTACAAATTAGGTTCTGACAGACCAGACCCTGCAAACTGTACTATCACTTAATGCACCCATGGGTAACAGTACGGTTTGCACTTTCAAAGGAGCACTGATGCAGCTCTAGTGCCACAGCCTAATATCCTGTTTGGAATCTTTTAAGTATTTTATCTCAATTAAATAGTGGAAATAAGGCCTTAAGCTGTTAAGGAAGTAGAGATGGTGGTGCAGCTATAGAAACAGGGCCTCATTTATGAAAAGTGACGCACTGCTGCGTGAAAACAGCGATGCGTCACTTTTCATTGTGCCCTACTTGCGACATGCGGGATGCGTCATATGTACCATATGACGCATCATGTCCCAAGGAGTTACAGATATGTCAGTATTTCTGATGTATCTGTAGGAGCAAAAATGACGCATTGTTGGAGTGTGTCACAAAAAAGTGATGCAACTCTAGTAATGGCAAGTCCCATGTGAAATGTACCTGCATCAGTCTTATGCCTGCATTGACACATTTGTGTCCTAGAAGTGGTGCATTGAAATCTTATAGTTTTCACTGCGTCACTTCTACAAGGCTTTCTTGCGCTGTTCGCCCCCCCTGCCAATATATTATACCTGGTGCATGCATAATGTGGTGCAGGAGTTTACAAAATGACACATCTATGCTTTGTTGATTTTAGAGCTGCTTTCGATCAAGTTATTAGAGGCATTTTGTGGAACAAGCTAACGCAGTGGGGCCTGCCAGATAGAATATTTAAACCGATTATGGCATCATACTTGTATACATGGATGCAGGTAAAAATAGCTGATGGGACGGGGCTCTCAAGGAAAATCTACATGAAGGAGGGACTCATGCAAGGGTGCGTCGTACCGCCTCATTTGTTTAATCTATTTATGGCGGATTTGTCACCAAGGCTTGACAAAGTCTATTTGCATTCTCCTAATTTGGGAACTCTACGGATTACTCATTTAGCATATGCTGATAAACATAGTCCTGGCAAGCCATACAAGGATCGGCCTTCAAAGAGCAATAGATGAGCTAGGGAACTTCGCCAGGAAGAATTTGTTGGAAATAAAGATCGCAAAAACAAAGGCTATGATTATAAGTCGAGCCATCCAAAAATTAAAGTCATTTAAATTTGGTAATTCAAACCTTGAAGTAGTGAATAGCTACAAATATCTAGGGATATATCTGGATAATCGATTAACTTTCCGAATACAAAATAAGGCTATACAAAACATGGGAAATTGACTTTTTCATTCTGCTCTATCTCAAAATGTCTAAATGGTCCCTCCCTAACCCCATTACTATCGATTATGAAGGCAAAACTTCTACCTAACCTTGTATACAGAAGCAAAGTCCAGTGTGGGAAAGATGCTGGGGTTTTGGATAGGCTCCACACGTGAGCATACAAAAGGTTTTTTCACTTCTGCATAATGCCTCCCCAGCGCAGGTTTGTTTAGAATTCGGATTACAACAGCAACAGCTTCATAGAAGATATGTCAAAGAAAGAGCCTGGTATAAAATTTGGCGAGACTGAGAAAAGAAAATCAATAATGCGCTTTGCAACGCGTTACAAGGTGATCTGCAGTACACCTACTCTGTATATCTTCAATCCTCACTACAACTCACTAACATGGTAGATCTTTGGCAGAAGAACCTTTCTTACTCCACTTTCCAGCAAATATTGAAGTAGGGAGCAAAGCAACATTCATTATTTGAGGACAAGGCCACCTTGAACAGACGGGCACACGCATGGATGGTCCTGCAGTCCTATGTAAAACTGCAACCTGCGGCATATTTGGATCAGCCGTTTTCTTACTACCTAAAGTCTACAATTACAGCAATACGTTTTGGTAAATTGCCATCAAATGAAAACCAGCCAAGTTGGAAATATCAGGGCCCAAAATCATGTTGTCTCTGTGGAGCTCCAAAGCAGGATTTTATTCACCTAGTCTGTATCTGCCTAGCATTAGGTGAGGATCAATGGAAATTGTTGAGGGGGTCATTCAATACAAGAGGTGTCCGCTCCTGCAGAACTGCAATAATAAAATGCCCTGACCCGGAAGATCCACAACTCAACTGTCGCTTGATCAAATTCCTAATTAAGCACAAGGAAAGATCAAATTAAGACTACTGGCCAGGCAAAATGGTTTTATGATGTACCATTAGAGACTAGGCTAAGGAGACCACTCAACGCCAGAGGTATCTACTCTTGCGGAACTGTTATATCAAAATGCCCTGGCAGGGAAGATCCTAGCCTAGCCGCGGCCTTACTAACCTCATAATCCAGCAAGAGGAACTCCCAAAATAAGGCTAGAGGTCTGATAAAATTGTTGTATGAAGTAAAACTTGAGACTATGTTTTAAAAATGAGGCAATTTTATCAAATGCTTTGTTAAATTACACGGGGAAAAAGTGCAAATTTTATGATTAGAAATAGGTTCCCCTTTTAGAGAACAAAAAATGAAACAGTTTTTTATGGATACTTTTTTATGTTGCTATGTTTAAATTGTTGTGGTCTTAATTAACTGAACAATAAAATGAGTTAATATTATTATAAGTGATGCATCTACCTAGATGCGTCACTTTGTAAATATGACACAACATGGCTCATGTTTTCCTCCATTCATGATTTGTCATTCCGACCTAAGGCATATGAAAACGTTTACAGAAAACTTAAAATGCCATGTTGTTTGCAGATAGGCCATGAATCCATCAAGCATGAAGACTGTGAATTCTTACATGAGATAGCCACGGCCAGTCAAATGAAAGAGAAACAGCAGATTGTGATGCACTATGGCAGCCACAGAGCATACTTAGTAGGTGGTAGATGGATATGATGAAGGGTCTACAATGTTGCCTAGCATTTGCCTGCTTAGACATCTAACCAGCCTTACAAGATATAAAATATATCATTTCAAGCCTCCACTGTCACCACTGCGCCACACACATCAAGGCTCACAACAAGGTTGGTGGAGTGTTGCTTACATTTGTATGAGGACCACCATTTAGAGGACCTTTAGATTCTTGAGAAGCAATTTCAGTTGACCTTGTAAGAACAAGCATCAGAAGCTGTGATTGGCAATTGTAGATGTTGTATGTGGCACAACTTACCAATTAGTTCTCCTGACCTAGGACGGCACCAGAGCCATTGATGATTGGATGATGGCAACAAGATACGTGTGCTTTGAATCACTAAGGATGAGAAAGTCAGAAGACAAAAGTAAATAGACAATGTCTGTAGTTAAAGAACACAAATTAATTCAGCAACCATGAGTGTATTTGGACAACATACTCTGAATAGTATTTTCACCATCACCAAGTAACCTCATTATTCAAGTGATCAAAGCTGTAACATTCGAACAAAGCATACATTTGTTTATGAACTAAAATATTATTTGCTTTGTTTTCACAGGTTGGTTATGAGTAATATCCCTGTGCTCCTTTATGTAGTTGTTTACAGGAAGGGGATGTCTCCCACATACAGTGGACATTGTCAGTCATATTCAGTTGATTGAGAGCGTGGTTCATTAAACTAAAAAACATACTTAGTAAGACACTGAATTGCAATAAATTATTTGAGAGTTCAATAAAATCTCCTCACTCAAGAATACAATGTATCCACAGGGCATTTATCATAGAAGGGTTTAAAATGTAAAAATGCATAATTGTACTCAGCTAAAAAATGAAATGAATAAATAAATTATGCAGACTTTCGAGGCCCTCAGATTCCTTCTTATGATCTGACAAAACTTCCCAACAGCGCTTATCACATCAAGAGACTGCATAGAGAATAAAAACGCATTGTTTTTTGAGGCAGGTTATATTATACTTAATTAAAATCTTTTCTTTAAAATCCTACATCTCTCTACTGAATAAAATGAACAGTTGAATAAAGAATGTACGTTAGAACATTTCATATCTAATGCACTTCCACAATAACTTCCCAATTTCCTTAACCAGTTTAATAACTTTGGCCATGTAAACATGGGATTAACATCAATTCTAATATGTTTTATTTCTATGGAGCGTGGCTTGCACCGGGAGCAGAAAATTATATTGGAATGCCTATCCGTTATCACCGGAGTCTATGATGTGGGAAGCTGAACTCTTTAATCGTAGATTTTGCAAATCCTCATTCGGTGACAGCGATCCGATTGATCATACTAATTTTTTTTTCTGGTGAAGTGCACTAATGATTCCCACAAAGTGACAAGGACTGTAGCAATAGATGGCTAAAGGATATGATATATGAAAACAACAATGGTCCCATGCAACACAACATAAATCAATTAAATGAATACAGACACAATGGATTCGTATTGAAGTGGCTTGTCCAGCCGGACAGTGGTCAACATATATTTTTCATAACAAAGTATTTAAAGGGATATCCTTCAACAGTATCACAGTGTGGGGCACAAGCCTGTACCTCAATTACAATTTGACACTTTAGTACACTCAAAGTGAACAGAAAGGGCTTCTAGGCAAAAAGCTAAATTGTTCTTTTAAATCACAATGTGAACAGATATTGTCAGATGCGCCATTACATAAACATTGCACAAAGCATAAAGATTGTATATGGCACATAAATACGAGCTGGGATGGGCTGGCACCAGCCCATCCCAGCTCGCATTGTCGACAAGGATACGATACCGGCTAAACCGGTACCCCCTGGAAATAAATAATCTCGGATCACGGATTCCCGCCTAACAGGTCCCCGATTGGGTGACCCCCACCTTTACCAAACCGCCCGGAACCTAGCCATGCTCACTACATGGTTTGAGAGGCTTATTATTATTAGGCATTTACCAAGTGTCCTGATGATGATCCCTGTGATCTAAATGTGGGATCGAAACTCCGTCGACCATATTCATGTGCCATATACAGTCTTATGCTTTGTGCAATGTTGTGTTGCATGGGACCATTGTTGTTTTCATATGACTGCTCCCTGAGGTCCTTTACTGATTAACTTGAGGCCCCTTGTTGTTTTGAAACAAAGGATATGATATATCATCTTTCATATGCCACCTCACTACCCTCCAACTGCACTCATCAATATGTACAGTTGAGGATGAACACTGCTTCCTACTGTCCTACTGTGTAAAGTGACATTCTTGAGGGGCGAAGGCTCCATCATTAAGTTAACAGTAATTAACAACGCCTGTGTATGGATCTGTTTGCATAGGGATTGCAATTTCAAGTGTTGCAAAGTTTGCAGCACCGATTAATATAAATGATCTTTTGTAATCAGAAGAAGAATGGACACTTGATACTACTTAACCATTGGTTAAGATGGGACACTCTCATAAACGCGGTGTAAATAGTGCGGTGTATATCTTTCTTCCGCCCCTCACACGCGTTATGGCATTTATCATCGAGTGTTCCAACAACGTGCTATATGCCAAGCCTCAACCCGAGGCAACCTCTGGCGCAAGTAGCAGTGTCCAGAGATAAGAGAAGGGGGGGAGGGCACCCAGAAAAAAGGATAAAAAACATATACTACACCAGTTGAGGATTTTAATAAAGAGGTGAAGTATTGTTATTAAAAAATGATTGCGGTATAACTGGAGGTCGAGTTAATGGATCTCTTTATACCTTTTAAACTACAACGTCAACATGTTTCTGCTCCATGTCGCCCAGCCGGGTCTACGGAGCATTCGTCAGGACAATACGTAACACAAAAACAGATAACGAAAAAATGACTTGCACCATTCGTGTAGTAATGATATATTTGGTGAATTTTCAATAGTTGCCTTTTCGGAAATTATCTGAAACAAGGGGCAAAAAAGGAATTAATTCTTTGTTAGGAATTAAATCTTGTGGGTGCGTGTATAGCATTAATGCAATCTCTCTGCGTTGTGGAGGATTGCTCTATGCGAGTATAAGTGAAAAAGATGAGGAACTGGGATTGTGCTCTGTGGAATAAACGTGGTACTTATGGCTTCATTCGGAGGGTTAGTTCTATTGTCTGTTGTTGCAAATGGTCTGACGTCTATTGATAGACTGAAGTGGATGTTAATCTCTATGAGGAGTTTGAGGCTATAACAGTCATTAGTACGTGCAGGACAGTGTGACTAATGCAGCATTTACTTATCTAGTGACTCTAGAGAAGTGATAATCTTAAGCGGACCGTGAAATAAATATGGCGGTAATCTTACCTATTTTGCTAGCTGTATTAAGCTTCAATCAGGCGGCAACGGGACTCTCTGGTCCCAGACTGAAATGGAAAGGAGTAAAACGGCATTCAGGCAGAGCTCTTACCCAGTGAAGTAGAACGCTTACCCGAAGCCGGCCGCCATTCTTACCAGCGCATGGGGAGTTCCCGGGACTTGTGCTGTCTCTGCCCCCGGATGCTAGGTGCTGGTTTCCTATTGCTATTTAGTTTGGAAAAGTAATGAAGCTAGATGACAGACTATGCTTCTCATAAAGATATCGGCAGGCTCAGGTTTAGATTTCTAAATTTAACTTAGGGTCGAATTTTCAACCACAGGTTATTATGATGTTCAACACGTTTGAATTTATAGGAATGTAATGAAGGTCAGGTTTTAGCGGAAATTACAATTTGTTGTTGCTTGATCTAAAGAGTCCCCCTCCAGAAACGAAGCAAATAGACTTGTCATTTGTCATGGGGTACTTCTGTTTGTGAGGAGTCCTTTTGATAAAGGCAGAGATAATGGATCCTAAGGCATAGGTATTCCATGGATATTTTATGTTTTTTCATGAGAACTGGTGCCATGGGATATTGTCATTGAGCCCAAATAGATGAGTTTTCAATCGGTCCACCCACCGTTGCTCTTTTTCGAATAAGATTCGTGTGGCATTCCAGGGTCTGTCTGTTAGTTTCTCAAGGACTGTCCATCTCATTTCTTCACAATCATGTCCTAGATCAACAAAGTGGGAACATAGCTTCGTGTTGTTTTTTTCAGTCTGATGTTACTTTTGTGTTCCCCTATACGGGTCTTGACTTTTCTACAGGTCATTCCTATATATTTCTTCTCACATGGACACTTGATCATATAAATCACATGGGTCGAATTACAATTCGTGTGTTGTTTCTGTGTCGAAATGAGGGAGTCCGTGAGTTGTAGTGATTGTGTGGTAGTTGTTAGTTTGCATACTTGACAAGAGCCACAAGGATAGTGGCCGGTGATAGGTGTCATTTCCATGCTTCTCAAATTAGTGGGCTTGGTCTTTGGTACAGTGGGGCGGGTATGTACAAGTAAGTCTTTTAAGTTTTTGGTTCGCTTATTGGCAAAGCGGGGTTTTGGCCAATTGTGTTTTCCGGTACTCAGAATGGACCAGTTCTTGTTGATGAGTTTTTGTACATCGTATGTTGCGGGACAAAAGGTTGTCACGCAAGTGACGAGTTCTTGATTAGGTTCTTTGTTATTGATTTGTAAGAGGCAATCCCTGGGCTGGTTTTTAGCTCTTTTGCAGCATTTTGTGATAGTTGCAGATGTGTAGTCTCTTGATTTCAATTTTATGCACAGTTCCTTTGATTGTATTTCATAGACAGTTTTTTTGCTACAATTTCGCTTGAGCCTTAAAAACTGGCTATATGGTAAATTGTCCCGGAGGGCTTTTGGGTGATAGCTTTTGTAGGATAAAAGACTGTTCTTAGCTGTGGGTTTTGTGTATGTTTTTGTTTCCAGCTTTCCGTTTTCTACAAAGATCGTGAGGTCTAGGAAATCCAACTGGGTTTTGCTCATGGTGTAGGTGAAGTTCAACCACTTGTCCCTCTCATTTAGCCAATTCATGAAAAGTTTTAGGTCTTGGTTCGTGTGCCAAATCAATAGAATGTCATCTATATAACGCTTCCAGTATAAAATACTGGAAACGTACGGGTTAGTCTCATTGAGGACAAAGTTGCTTTCAAATTGGCTCACATAAAGACCCGCCACCGATGGGGCAAAGGAACTGCCCATAGATGTTCCATGGGATTGGAGGTATAGGTCGCCGTTGTATTAAAAAAAAATTTCAGTAAGTGCTAAGCGACAGCACTCCAAGACAAAGTGTCTGGGTGTTTTGTAAGTCCATTCTTCCATGAACAGTTGGTCTTCCAACATTTGGAGAGTTTCTTTCTGTGGGAGGCTGGTGTACAGTTGTTCTACATCCAGTCCTACTAATACCATTGTGTCAGGATCGAATGTTTTATCTGATAATTGGATGAGTAGATCACGGGTGTCTTTGAGATAGGTGGGTGTTTTTTGCACCATCGGTTTCAGGTACTCGTCAGCAAATTTGGATAATGGTTCTAATAGTGAGCCAATCCCCGAAACTATGGGGCGTCCAGGAGGGGGGACTCTGGGGCATATTACCAACAACTAGCGATAATTTTTGTCTCTAACTTGTTTAGAGACAAAAATTATCGCCGCACATCGGCGATTTTTATCGCAGATAAACCTTGCTATTAGCAAGGTTTATCGCAAATGCGATAAAAAACGGCCGCAATGCATGAATATCGCTGAAAAGTCAGCGATATTCATGCATTATCGAGCAAATGCTCTTAGCCATGTTATCCACCTCCCATTGGATAACATGGCTAAGAACTGCTCAGGGCAGGTGTTAGCTTTTGGAGATATTCGCGCTTAACGCGAATATCTCCAAAAGTTGGTAATAGGAGATAGCGATGTTAGGGACTGTTTCCAGTCGCTAACATCTTGGCACACCCACTTTGCATGTCATTAGTGATAAATATCACTGACATGCAAAGCGGGGCCCAAGTTGGTCGCTATCTCCTATTAGCTGTCACTAACTGGTGTTAGCGACAGCTTGGTAATAGGGAGATAATTTTATCTCCGCTTTCTTGGCTTTCAAAGCCAAAAAAGCGGAGATAAACCCCCTTGATAATATGCCCCTCTGTTTTTATGAGTCTTAGGAAGAGAGTAAAAGAGCGGTGTTTTTGGTTCTTTGGTTATTAAGTATTCAGCTTCTTTTTTGGAGATCCAAGAGTTGATTTCAGCCTCATAGACCATTATTGCAATGGTATAATGGTATAATATAAATGATCGCCTACCCCTCTGGGGTACTTGCAATCAAGGTTACTAAGCAATGCTGTCCTCTCTATTGCCTCACAATGGCTTAGCCACAGCATATCCATCTGGGTGCCCTGCATGGTATGCACTTACTCTGTACATGCGTGCTCTTGTGTCATAGCTATGTGAAATATCACTTGACGTATTTATGGTTTGTAAAGATAAACAATTATGTCAGGACACATAAATTTAACTGATATAACTAATTGGCAAATTAGCATTATGACATTAAAAACAAATTTGGGGCCTCATTTATGAGACTCCTTGCACCTTCGGAACATAACTTTTTGTGACGTTAGGTGGCGCAGACGTCTGAGTGATATTTATCAGGCAGCACTGAGCCACTTTTTTTGGCTTAATGCTGCCTGATAAATATCAGTCCCTTTGACGCAGTGTTCTGCATTAAAGGGGCATGCAATGGGTGTTGCTGGTGGCGTTCCAAGCAACATCCATGGTGTTTTGTTCCAGATTTACGAGAAAAGGGGAGGTGTGAGGGAGGCACAACAAGGAGAATTACCTTTATTTCTCCTTTTTTTCCTTTTTCTACACAGAAAGAGGAAAGGCCTCTTGTGATTATTTTTGTACAGAAAGGTTTCCCTTCCTGTACAAAAATATTCATCCCCGCAACGCAGGCACCCTGGCACCATGGTGCAAAGGTGCCTGCATTCGCGCACGGCCGCCCATAGTGCGCTGGCGCAGGGGAAAACAACAGGAATGCACTGCATCTTATAGATATGGCGCATTCCTGCCCTTTTCTTTCGCCATAGGTAGGCGCAGCAGGAAAGGCCTGCTGTGCTGCCCTACGGCAAAACCTCATAAATGAGGCTTGCATCCTCTAAATTCCCGACTATTGTCTTTGTAACAGATGTACTGAGAACTTTTGTTGTAGTAAACCTTGTGATTTGCAAAATCACAGCTCTATCTACTGCAGCATGAGTCGAAAATGTTCAGACTTCTAAGTCCAGACTGCTCTTAAAAATCGGTCCTTTTGTTTCGATACAATTTAAATTTGATCTCCCAAAATTTAGTGGCTTATTTATGAGCCCCTGCGTCACTAATGCGCCGCTGTTGCGTCACTTTTTGTGACACAGTGGAGGTGTAAATAATGCCCCATGTTGTGCCATATTTACAAAGTGACGCATCTAGGCAGATGCGTCACTTCATAAACCCCTGCAGAGTGCAGGGTGGGCGTTCCCCTGCAAGAAAGGGTCATAGGAGTGGTGCAGTGAAATCTACAAAACCTTACGCCTGCCTCTTGGCATGTGTAAGGGTGAGGCATGCCCTTTCACATGGGGCTTGCCCCATTTGAAAGGACACATTGCTGGAGTTGCATCTGTTTTCAGACATACCACATCAATGTGCCACTTTTGAACCAACAGATACGTCAGTAATACTAACGTATCTATAACTCCTTGTGTCATGATGCGTCATACAGTAAATATGACGCATTCTAGGTGTCGCAAGAAGGGCGCACTGAGAAGTGTTAGATCATTGCTTTCACACAGTGATGCGCCACTTCTCATAAATGAGGCCCTTTATTTTTAACTCTCCGTGCGTTTACCAAAAGCTATAAATGTTGTTTTGGAAGTACCTCCCTGAAGAGTCCTGCGTTTCAGTGAGCATGAAATAAGCTGCTGTTGGGCGTCTTTCCTGCATCAGAGAGACCGTATACCGAGGAATGCTCTGCTGATGACAATGGACTGTGCAGTTATGAGCTGCTCTGAGTCATATTGTGTCACGTGCAATACCTTAATACAAGCACCCCAGAGAATTGTGACCTCTGATGCGGCATGCAGCAGCCTGGCAGAATCCTACAGCTTTGTGCAAAGCACATACAGAAGGTTAGCATTGTGTGATGGAGCAGCGGAGTGGCCAGGAGAAAGAATAGCAGCAGTGTGCATCATTGATGGGAAAGCCACTGGCAGCAGATAAAAGAATGGAGGATTGTAAATAAACCTCTGGGTTACCCGGAACGCTACTGGAAAGGGTCTGAGATCATAAACTAGTTTTGAAAATTAAGGCAGCAAAAAGGCACTTGAGAAAAGAGGGATTTCCTGACTTCCTTTCAAGTGCAGACCACTGCTCGTGGGAGCATCAGTGAAAATATTCTCTTTTTTGCTTGAAAGATGACTGTGGCGATATGACTGTGGCCCATAAAATTTTACATGGCAAAGGCCCCCCTATCCTTGCTAATATGGCCCGTCCCTACAAACCCCCACGTCTGCTGCGCTCGGACCAAAAACACCTTTTGCAGTCAGCGAGAGTAAGAAAAGCTCGTTCTGTGGGCAGGCGTTTCTCGGTGCAGGTGGCGTCTCTTTGGAACTCTCTGCCCCTCAGGATTCGCTCAGAGCCCAAGATCCTACCATTTAGGAAACTTCTTAAGACCCACTTGTTTCCACAGTAGTGATTAGCTGAGTCTCCCCTTCTGGCCTGTTGCGCCGGGACGCCCCTGGGTAATCTGAGCGCATTATAAATTTCATATTATTATTATTATTATATCAGTTGTAGAATATCAAGTCCATGTTAACGAATAGCAGTGTGGTATTCATAAATTCTGAACGTGCTGCCTGTATTGAAAAAGTTGTGGAATGTAGAGGGACAATGAGGTCACCTACAAACAGGGCAGGGTGAAGAAAGTGTCCACTCCTTGAGAAGTCACACAGAGGCACCAATAGCACAGCGGCATTACCTTCAGTAATGCATGTAGCGAGAGCTTGGTCAGAGAAAACTAAAAAACTTTAATCAAGCCAATTTTTAGAGTCAGTCACCATTGTTAGTAGCCTTGTTATCAACATGATTTTGTACCACAGTGGGCCATGATTGACACTCACCACTGTCAATCAGTGACTTGTGATCAGTGTCATTTAAGATGTCATCAGTGATGTCACAAATGATGGTATAGAGCATGTCATAAGTGATGTAATATGTGAAGTCATAAGCAGCGCATGCAGGGCACAAATTATAATTAGCTATACTAACTATAAACAGAGAATTTCGGTGTTTCTTCCTTTAGTTCAAAATGTTAATGTTGTCACTGACAAATTCATCTAACCATAACGTTACGAACCCATGGCTGTTTATATTAATTAAAAGCAGGGGGACCACATGGCCCTCCTCCCCGAGCTTTGGAGTCCCCTGTCCCCAGGACCATTTATTTTAATTATAGGGGTGGTGGGGCCACATAGCCACCATCCCTGAGCCTTATTAGGTGCTAGGGGACCCATCACCCTCGGCTGTTTATTTTCATAAAGGCAGAGGTGGGGCCATGTGGCCTCCCTCCTTGAGCCTTATAAGACCCTGTGGACCATATCCCTCAGGGGCATTTATTTTATTTAAAGATAGGGCATGGCTTCCTCCCCGACTTTTGTTAGGCCCTGGGGACCCTATCCACCAGGGTCATTAAAAAAAATTAAGGGTAGGGGGAGACATGCTCCGCATCCTCAAGCTGTTATCAGCCCCAGGGACCCCGTACCCTCGGGCCCACATTTGTAAAAGGTGAGTGTCTTGGTGCCTGCCCAGGGCACTCACCATACTATTGTTGGAGGCTGTGGGTGAGTCCCAAGACCCACTCACCCCCACTCAACTCACCGCATGCAGCGGGAGCCAGCATAGCTACTGAGCCCGCCCGAGAAAAGGGGTCACCGGGGCCATTAGAGGTTTGGGGAGAAAAGGGGCGCGCTCCCTCTACAAACAAATTGCCTCCCACGGCCTTTGGTGGCTCTGGGAGGGGGGGCTGTGTGGCCCCTCTCCCTATACAAACACATTTTGCTCCTGGGGTTGGCTCCACGAGGTATAATATTCATAAAGGCAGTCCAGTCATCATATTTTAATTTGTTTGATCCCATGGGAGTCACGCATGATCACACCATCTTTTGCTGATTTCTTTTTTGCCCTCGGGCGCTATGGGGTCAGGGTAATCCTACCCTGACCCCTTTTATTATTATTTTCTTTAATTTCAGGACAAGGGATTAGACAAGGGACTACATCTTAGAGTCCTGTAATGGCTGCCAGCAACATTTTTCTCATGTTGCTGGTAGCCAATCAGAGCGCTCGCTCCCACAGTAGTCTAACTCCCGCAGGACTGAGGTGGCCCAAGGGAAATAAAGCTCCCTGGGACAATCAGAATGCTCTATTGTTAAATTGTGGCTCTCATGAGAGTCTATCAAGACTCTTCCATATCTAATATTCCAGATATACAATTGTTTTGTCCCTTATTTTCGTAAAAACTGTTGAATGGATTTACACCATATCAAAAACAACAGAATCTGCAAACCAAGATCTAGCTCTCTACTGAATTAGGTGTAATTATGTACAGCAGGTTTTGCTCAAGCCCTGCCTAAAGAAGTGTGTGGAAAATGCAATGGGATTTTGTGTTTTGGGACGTCCTTTTTTCCCAGTCCCTGCTTGATGGCTCATCCTAAAACTTTCCAAGAAGAAGCTGAGGTGGATGAAATTTGTTTTTGGAAAGTTTTCTGAAGAATCATCAAACAAGGCCAAAGTTATTAGCAAACTAAAAAACATATTCTTTCTATGGAAACTATTTATGTGGATATATATATATATATCGGCAGCGTGAACAAGGGCACTTGTGCTCGAAACGCGTCGCTGGTTTTGGTTCTGTGTAGCTAAATAAATAACAACATTTGCTGACTTTTGTGGTCCGTATCCTTTTTGTTGTTGGCGTGGAGGCTGGGACCACGAGCGCAAAGCAGACAGAGGAGGAACTTTGTGCGCTTATATATATATATATATATATATATATATATATATATATATATATATATATATATATATATATATATATAAGCACAAAGTTCCTCCAATGAACAATGGCCCAAAAACATTTGAGGACGCACTCCCAGTCGGTGAAATCTTACGATTTATTAAAAGGACACCAGCAGCTTCAGTCCAATTTTTGGATCCATTTCTTTTTTCTCTTCCTTATTTGGATCCATTTATTGGTTCTTTGTTCTTTTCCTGGCGCGTTTCAAGGCTTTAGCCTCTTAATCATAGGAAACTTGGGAACTGCACGGAAAGACTCTTGATGCTTTGATTATTTGCATGCTTTGGAACCCTCAGTGGGCCGTGTCATTGGTCTTGCATGTCGGGACTTGTAGTTCATTCAAGCCAATTATTTTATCTTATAGTAAGTTCCGTCTTACTCCTATATATATATATATATATATATATATATATATATATATATATATATATATATACATATATATATATATATATTCAACGCTAGCTGTCCTGTCGCAGAGGGAGCGCTTGGCAGGTTGGTGCTGGAGTCGGAACCAGGACCGGGTTCCGTGTTTGAATTCCTCACAAAGAACGTAATCCAGCACTCCGTTAGTTATCAACGTTTGATTTATTCAGTGCAAAAAGTACAAGCCTACGCGTTTCGAACCCACTGGTTTATGCCGCCGTGAGAAGGAACCAGTGGGTTCGAAACGCGTAGGCTTGTACTTTTTGCACTGAATAAATCAAACGTTGATAACTAACGGAGTGCTGGATTACGTTCTTTGTGAGGAATATATATATATATATATATATGTATGTATGTATATATATAAATATATATATGTATATATATATATATATGTATATTCACTCGAAAAACTATACGTTTTAGGGGTGTTAGAGTAAGCTGGACATTTCACTCATACAAAACCACTGAAATTGCTCCTATATAGTTAGTTGTACTAACTATATTTCGCGCACCCGCAATCCACTGCTGATGATGTCACACATTAGATCATTCATGACATGGTCAGTGACATCACTGATGACATCTCAAATGACATCACTGATGACATCACTGATGACATCATCCAGTGAATGTGGTTTGCTTCGTTAGTTAAATATGCATTATATACATAGCAATTTGCATTCAAGAATGAGTGGATATATAAGTAAATATTTGGATGGAGGATTTAGTAGCAGTGTAATTGACTGTTTACTTGACCAATTTATAGTGTCTTACTAAATATAGTGGATAGTGACTAAACTGCGTGAATATCTGTATCACTTTGTCAGTTGTTGTGTAAACTGGTTCTACAGTTGGTTACTAGCTATGTGAAAGTCTATATTAGTTATTGATTAGTTAACTGAGTATTTGTATGGGAGAGTGAAAGTGTGTGTGGTTCGGTGGGGGGTGTGTGACTGTCCAAAGATGTGTGAATAGTCGATTCACTAGATATATGAAGTTAAAAGTACATGTTCTAACAGTTTGGGTGAGTGAATCTATTTATGGGTGTGGTGATGAGCAAATATATATTTCTCAATGGTACATGTCCAACAAACTAAAAAAATAAAAGGCAGTGTATGTGTCAGTTGTTGTATATAAATAAGTATACATAAGACTCAATGATTGTGTGAGTGACTGTATAGATAACTGTATAGTTGTAATAATGATTTTATAATTCACTAAGTATGACTTACTATCTAAATGAATAGATGCAGTGGTGTTTGTATAAGTGTGTAGCTAAGTAAATATGTAAGTATGATCCATTGTTTGCATAAGTGAGTAGGATGACTTCATATGTGAATAGGATGTGTGCTGTTGTTTAATGTCGAAATAGGTGTACAAGTATTTTTGATAGTGTTCTATTGTTCATTGACAGCATGTATGAGTGAATCTACAGGTAAGTGATTAGATGTGTGTATACATCTATGAACCACTGAGTGGGTTTTTAGATACTTGTATTGCTGTGACAATGGATTCAAATATAATACTCTGTATTTTACAAAGAGTGATGAAAGATTTTACTAGTGTATGAAAAGGTGTATGTGATTGTCACGTGGATGATGTCATCAGTGATGTCATTTGAGATGTCATCAGTGCTGTCATGAGTGATGTCACTGACCATGTCATGAGTGATGTAATATGTGACGTCATCAGCAGTGCATTGCGGGCACCCGAGTTATAGTTAGCTGAACTAACTATAACGGGGGAATTGCAAACGTTTTGTATGAGTAAAATGACCAGCTAACTATAACTGGTGTGAAACCTATGTTTTTTTTGTGAATTTCAAAGGTTTTTAAAATGCTAATTCCTAACTATGACATGGCTGAAACCTATGTTTTTTTCAGTGAATTTCAAAAGTTTTTAAATAGTAATTCCTAACTATAACGTGGCTGAAACCTATGGTTTCTTCCGTGAATTTCAATGGTTTTGTAAATGATAATTTTTAAATGTTATAATTGTTATATTTTTTATACTGATTTACTACATTATTATAAATTATTTATTTTTAGATATTTATTTTTTAAATAACTTTACATATAGAACTAGGACTCCTGAGGCGAAAAGCCGGGAGTCAGGGCACCCTTCCTTGCTAAATTGTTCATTCTGTGCTATTAGCGCTGCATTGTTTTAATTCACGTACTTTTGTGCTTTCTGTTATTTTTAATCCGCCTCCTTGCTGCGCTTCTCCCAACTTTGTGGTCTCCCCCCAGGGAATCTTTCCACCACCAGAGAGACGATCTTGGGCTCCTGCTACCTACGGGCCTCAATTCCCCCGGCGCAGACTTTGGGCGCCATCTTAGGGGAGGACGAGGTTAGCGTTCTAGTGTTGCAGCCGATTTGGGCACAGGCACTATAGAATGAACTTCAATTCCTGTCTGCGCACCGGGCGGGTGCAGCGGGTGTCGGCCCGGGCCTAGGGCCAGAAATTCTGCCCGTTTCACCTAAGTACCGCATTACCTTTTCGCGCGAAATGCTTTTCCAACTTCAACCTAAGAATAACCCCCCAGAACATCTGAGATTCAGACCAGATGCCCCACCTCTGAGAGGCAATCAATGTTCTGATCCCACTCAGGAGAAGAAAGTCGCCGAACAGGCCACGACTGACCTTAGCATGGCACTTCTAAATTGCAGGTCCCTACCAAAACACTCCTTAGAAATTAACTTTTTGATCCAGGATGCTAAACTGGACATATTGTTTTTAACAGAGACATGACTGTCCCTGAACTCGGAGTCGGACATTGTTGATACGCTTCCTTCGGGATTTCTTATGCAGTGTCAACATAGGTCCCATGGAAAAGGGGGTGGGCTAGCAATTGTGTATAGGGACAAGTTTGTTTGCAGGATATTAGAGGGTGGCATCACTGATTGTGAAAGCGTTCACTTCACCTTGCAAATCACCCCGAATAAATCTCTATCAGGTTTCCTGGTATATCGCCCCCCCGGGCAGCCCAGTCAGTTTGCGGGGTCTTTATTAGAAACTACGATCGCTCTAGCCTCAGCTGCACCTAACTTTATTCTATTGGGGGACTTACATTTTCACTTTAATGACCCGTGCGATAAGATGGCAACTGATACTAAGCTTGAGCTACAATCTTTTGAGCTGTACCTTAAAAACAAAGATGCCACTCCTACTAAAGGGCATCTTCTTGACTGTTTATTTACGAATATTTTACACTTAGAATCAAGTCCCCCTTCCCTTACCCTGGTCCAACCACTTTTTGGTCCCATTTGCTAGGCACACTAGCACCGACTACCCAAAGGTACAGGCTCCACGTATTCTAGAGAGAGCATGGTCCAAGCTCCCTCTTGATAGCTGGACCCATAGATTGGTGCAGACAGCTCCCCTCCCTGATCTGGACCCTTTAGAGGCGGATAAAAACTTCTCAAACTGACTGAATAGCTCCCTTGTTTCGGTTTTACCCAAGAAAAAAATCGTAAAGAAGAGCAGGATTTTTAAATCACCATGGTATACGCCAGAACTTAGAGAGCTTAGGAAAATGTGAAAAAATCAGAACGTACGTGGAGAAAAGACTGGGCCTCTCATAATAAAGCCGAGTATAGAGCGTCTATTAGGACTTACAAATCATCCCGGAAACTGGCCTAGGCCGCTTTTCTTGAGGAGAATATTAGAACGTCCTCTAACTCCTCCAGAGAGACATTTAAGATAGTGAAAGATCTCCTTAAGGTACCTAATCCTCCAATGGTGCAGGAGGCGTCGGAAGTCAGATGTAACAAATTAGCGGTCTTTTTTTAAAGGAAAATTCAAAATATATTAAAAACCTTACCACAAAGTGATCAAGTATCTGACCATGTTCAACCTAATGCCCATATTTCTGGCCCCTTCCTAGACACTTTTACTCCGGTATCAAGGGAGGAATTCCAAAAAGCTCTGACCTCTATGAAGACCGGATCCCCCAGTGACCCTGCACCCCTGTATATCTTGAAACGTGTATCCGCCACTATATGCCCCTTGGCCACGGACCTTGTGAATGCCTCTTTCGCTCAGGGAATTGTTCCTCCCAGCTGGAAGCAGGCCATTGTAAAAGCGTTATTAAAAAAAACAGAGCTTGACCCGCTGGAGCAGGCCAATTTTCGTCCAATCTCGCTGCTACCGGGTATCGGCAAGATTGCGGAGAAAATTGCAAACCAGCAGCTTTCCTCTTTCTTGGAAAGTAACAGGCTATTACGCAACTCCCAAACGGGCTTCCGCCCAGGTCAGGGTACAGAGTCCGCCCTGATAGCAGTGACTGAAGAGGCAAGGTGTATCTTGGATTCGGGAGGATCAGCGGTTGTGATCCTCCTGGATTTAAGTGCAGCCTTTGACACGGTGGACCATAAGATCTTTATCCAGCTCCTGACTAACCTGGGAGTATCGGGCATGGCCTTGCTGTGGCTCTCATCTTTTTTAAGGGACAGAACCTTTCAGGTTGGGGAGGGCAATGCATGCTTCAAACTAACCCCCCTCCAGTGTGGGGTCCCTCAGGGCTCTTCGTTGAGCCCTACCTTGTTCAATGTGTATATGGCCCCACTAGAGGATGTGGTTAGTCCCTTTGGGATTAAGGTAATCACCTACGCAGATGGCACCCAACTAGTCGTCTCGCTCTCCCAAGAGAAGCACTGCACTGAAAACCTTCATTCTTGCCTCTCTGAAATCCACTCATGGATGAATAGATCCCTACTCAAACTGAATGGAGCCAAGACAGAGCTCATGCTCCTAGGCCATCATAAAACATCCTTACCTATTTCCGCACGTAATCGTACCGTACGCGGACCCGTGCACGCACGGTACGCGCACCCTGCAATTTAAACAAAAAAAAGTTTTGGGGGGACTTTGGGGGTCCTTGTGGGACCCCCCTTATTACCTCCACTAAGTCCCACACAGTGGGATTGCTATGAGGTCTTCGGAGGCTATGCCCCCCTTTCTCCACCACTCTGCAAATGAGCCTCCTGCCACTGTACTGGTTGGGGGATAAAGTCCACATTACTCCTGAGGGACTTTGGGGGCCAAGAAGCCCTCCTGGTACCTCCTTTAAGTCCTACACAGCGGAATTCCTGAGTGCTGGTCGGAGGTCCAGCCCACTTTCTGCACCACTCTGAATTTCTAAGGTTTTTTAAATGCTAATTCCTAACTATAACGTCCCTGAAACCTATGTTTATGTAGGTTGGTGAACAAGGAGCAAGGAGTTCCGAAATGCATTCGACCGAGGTCAAATAATACTATTGATCACACCACACATGGTGTCGCTATTTCCTTTGGCATAAGGAAAACTTGTCTGATGAATACGGACCGTCTCCCTGGGGTCCAATGAGGCGACGCAACCAGTGAAAAAAAGGCAGTGGTTCTGCAAGGGAGATTTGTGAAAGGAAAAAAAAAAACATATATATATATATATATATATAGCTATGTTTTTTTGAATGAATATATATATATATATATATATATATATATATATATATATATATATATATATATATATATATATATATATATATATATATATATATATATATATATATATATATATATCCAAAGGCACAAAGCAGGGTCCTGCTGGGATTCTTCCTCCCGGGTCAGGTGGCGCACAGAAATCGGCGGACCGCAAGGGCCGATTAAGTTTGAAAATCCAAAACATTGCTTCACTGCAATAAATGCGCACTCAGGAATCCGATGTCAGCATAGAAGTTTATTTTACAGTTATCACGCTACGCGTTTCGACACTCTCTGTGTCTATATATATATTCACTCAGAAAAAACATAGCTTTCAGATATGTTATAGTTAGGAATTAGCATTTAAAAAACCTTAGAAATTCACTAGAAAACCATAGGTTTTAGGGGTGTTAAAGTTAGCTGGACATTTCACTTTTTTAAATGCAAATTCCTAACTATGACATGTCTTAAACCTATAGTGTTTTCAGTGAATTTCAAAGGTTGTTTAAATGCTAATTCCTAACTATAACATGTCTGAAACCTATGGCTTTTTCAGTGAATTTCAAAGGTTTTGTAAATGACAATTTTTAAATGTATTTATTGTTATTTTTATTTATTTATACTGATTTTCTACATTTTTTAAACAGTTTCTTTTTAGATATTTTTTTTAAATACATTATAATTACAATATACGTTACATTACACAATATACTTTCTCAGAATGAATTACTTTAGTTTAAATACTTTGCAAATAGGCAATAGACTTTTAAGTACAGTAGTTACAGTTGTTGCAATGGGCAACTCAATTTCAAACACAATGCAACATTGAGGTCAATGTGAATTTCTAGTTAAATGCAATTAATTCCTTTTTGGATTACATTTCTAACCACAGGACTGGATCCTAAATTCAGTCCTGAGACATCACCTGTAAACAGTTGAGTAAAAGCGTTTTGGTTACAGTAGTGATTTTTAAGGAATTCTATTGTATTTTAAAAGATGACACTCAGAAACTTTTTTCACATGCAATCACCAATGTTATCCTATGGGAGGAAATTCACTTATCAGGTAAGTAGTGTTAACGTTACTTTTTCTTACTCAGTGGTGGATCCTGGTTCCAGCACAGGTGCATCTCCTGTAAACAGTCGAAAAAATGCGTTAAAGTCATACAGGCAATTTTTAAGGAATATTTTTAGTTTGTGAAAATTGACACTTAGAAACTTTTCTGGTGAAACAGGTGAGTGAATTGGAATTCGTAGTTCAGCTGATTTTACAGGAATATTTGTACGTTTCAAAAATCAACACTTAGAAACATTTCTACTGAAAAAGACACAATGGATTCCTATGGAAGGAAATACAAGTTACTGTAAGTACGCTTAGAATTACTTTTCAGGGTCAGTGCTGGGTTAAAAGATGCTGCACTGGGTTCTCTCTTGATAACAGGTGAGTAAATCGGAATTCGTAGTTTGGCTGATTTTTGAGTAATACTTGTACAATGGTGAAGGAAGGGGGCAGGGCCTGAGGTGACATGTGTGCAAACACGCCCTGTGGCTTGTTTTAAGTTGCGGGATTAAGTGCCCTTGAATCCTGAGGTCCCCTGGGGGCCAACTAGCCCACCAGGTACCTCTAGTATGCGCCAGGGGGCTGCATTGCAGAGAGGTGTTCAGAGGCCAAGCCCCTTTTTACAACACTCTGCAACGCAGCTCCGTGTCGCTAACTAGAGGTACCCGGTGGGCTAATTGGCCCCCAGGGACCCTCAGTATTGAGAAGGAACTTAAACCGCGCCACAGGGCGTGTTTGCACACATGTGAACTCAGGCCCGGCCCCCTCCCTTCACCACTGTGCAAATGCGCCCCATGGCGCGTTTTAAGTTAGGGGATTAACTCCCCTTGAATACTGAGGGCCCCTGGGGTGCAAGTAGCCCATCAGCTACCTCCAGTAAGCGCCACAGAGCTGTGGTGCAGAGAGGTGTGAAAAGGGGCATGGCCTCAGAACACCTCTCTGCAACGCAGCCCCCTGTCACATACTCGAGGTACCTGTGGACAAGTTGGCCCCCAGGGACCCCCAGTATTCAAGGGGAATTGTTTCCCCCTCTGAAAACGCGCGCCAGGGGGTGCGTTTGCAGAGTGGTGCAATAAGGGGGCGTGGTCTCCTGCCGCAATCCCTTTAAACAAATTTTTTGGGAAGAAGAAGAGGGGCTGTTTAGCCCCCTCCTTCTTTTTCCAATTTTTTGGGCCCTTGGGCCCCATCCTCCAGGGCCTGCCCTCAATTTTTTTTAAACTATTTAAAAATAAGGAAGGGTGCCACGTGGCCCCCCTCCTAAGGCAATAATCTGCCCTGGGGAGCCCATCCCCCAGCATTGTTTTTATTTGGAGGGGGGCTGCCTTGCCCCCGTCCTGTGGCCACTTTTGGCCTCAGGGACCCCATCCCCCAGGGCCGGCCCTTTTTTATTTAAAAAAAAATAAAATACATTTGGGGCCTCTAATAGCCCCAGAGACCCCATCCCCGGGGCTGACCCACTCCGTTGGAGACTGTGGGGGGGTCCCCAATCCCTCCACGGTCTCAGCCGGCTCACCGCATCCTGCGGGAGTAGGCATTGCTTTTCCGTATGGGGAGTAGCTAACATGCTGCTCCCCATATGGAAAAGCAATATGCCTTCCTATTTGGAAGAGAGAGCAGGTTTCCTGCTCTCTCTTCCAAATAGGAAAGCAGTTTGCAATGGCAGGGTGGTAGCCACGAGGCTCCTGCCCACCATTGCAAACAGCAGTGTCCTGGGAGTGGGCACCCCGGGACACTGCAGCCCCCTTTCCCACATTTCTCAGAAGCCCCGGGGGTGGCGGTCCCCAGGCTAGGGGGGCCTTAAAGCTCCCCTTTTCAAATGTTTTTAAGCCCCGGGGGTGGCAGTCCCCGCGGCTGGGGGGGGCTTGGGAGCCCCACATCCATTTCTTTGAAGCCCTGGGGGTGGCGGTTCTGGGGCTGCGGGGGACCACATGAGCCCCCCGCATACATTAAAATTGAGCCCAAGGGGGTGGCGGTCCCCGGAGTAGTGTGGGGGGGATTGGGACCCCCCACACTTTTTTTTAATAATGCCCCCAGGATTTGGCCCCCCGGGGGCAAATTAAAATATTTTGTGCGGGAGACCGCCTTTCGTTTTTTTATCGCTAGGATGCGCGGGTCCTACGCGCATCCCTTGATTTAAAAAAAGTAATTACATTTTTTGGGCCCTGGGGGTCCTTGTGGACCGCCCGAGCAGGGCTAGGGGTTCAGGGTGTGTCTACCCTGCTCCCTTTTCATGTTTGTGACATTTTTTCTTTGGTTTCTTGTGCCTCGGTTCTACCGAGGCACAAGATGGCTGCCAACACTTCCTGGTTTGGAGTGTTGACAGCCAATTAAAATACAGCTCGTGCACGGCAGGGTACACGTAGGCTTTGCTTAGGATACGCGGACCCTCCTAGCCCATAGATATATATGTACTTTTAATTGTCATTTTCTCAGGAACTAAAGTACAGATTTACACCAAATAAGCAAAAGGAACGAGTCTGAACCAAGGACTCCCTCTTTGCCAAATTTGATGTAATTCCGTTCAGCAGTTCGGGCTGTAGCTGCGGCTAAAGGTCCTATAGGAAATTGCATGGGGACAATGCGTTTTGGACCCCCCATTTTTCTCAGCCCCTGCTTGATGCATCATCGTGAAACTTTCAGGATAGGACTGGACCAGAGCTCGCCAAAAGTTTGGAAAATTTCACGAAGATTCGTCAATTGGCACCAAAGTTATTCCAAATAGAATGTTGCGGATTTCGTATGGATAATAGGTCCTAACTATAACTACCTACTGGCGCCTGCCAGTAGGTTATATATATATATATATATATATATATATATATATATATATACATATGATGGTCCGTTTTTTGATGAGCTGCATCCTCCACATGGTGTGTAAATAAAGAATAAGTTTGAAAAACTTACTGCTGCTGTGCTGTGACTTCTGCCGATATATATATATCAAACACGTGACTCCTCTGATCTCTCGGTGTCTCGGCAATCACGCAGCACACCAGCAAACAGGAAGGAGACGGACCACAGCACATCAGCAGAGTTGTTTTTAATGAACAACAGAAATGTATATATAGGACCTAGTATATATAGGACCTAGTTTCCATAGGAAATCCACAACATTCTATTTGGAATAACTTTGGCGCCAGTAGACGAATCTTTGTGAATTTCTCCAAGAAAATGGCCTGCTCAGTTCCGCTCCTTCGCTGAAAGTCTGGGGGTGATCCCTCAAGTGGGGGCCGAGAAAATAGGGGGGTCCCAAAACGTGTTTCCCCATGCAATTTTCCATAGGGACCTTTAGCCAGGGCTACAGCCCGAACAGCTGAACGGAATTACACGAAATTTGGCAGAGAGGTAGAGTTCTGTTCGCAGATTGTGCTTTTTGTTAAATGGTGTAAATCCCTTCAGTAGTTTCTGAGAAAATTGCAAGTAAAATCATAGCGATATCTAGAGTCGAAGTACAGTACGCGTACTGAAATACGTTCAATTACGAGTGCGAGCTGCATGCTGTGAACCGTCTGTCAACACTCGAAACCAGGAAGTGTTGGTGGCCATCTTCTGCCTCACTAGAACCGAGTCACAAGAAAACAGTAAAACAAAGTTTAGAAATAAGGGAAGGGGGTAGGGTAGAGATATTCTGACCCTGTAGGCTTGCTTAAGGGGGCGTATATGGATGTTTAGGCTCTATTTTTTATTGTTTTCTTTTTAAAGAAAAATCGCTGCGTATGTAAATACCTACAATTACAAGCAGAAGCTGCATGCTGATTGGCTGTCAATACTCCAAACCAGGAAGTATTGGCAGCCATGTTGATTGTCGGAAGAGCAGAGTCACAAGAAAACAGTAAAAGAAAGTTGAGAAATAAGGAAAGGGGGCAGGGTAGAAGCATTCTGAGCCTATAGTCTTGGTCAGGGGGTAATACATGGATCCTTAGGGTCAATATTTATTTAAAAAAAAAAGAAATGGCGGGGTACTCGTGCAGTACTTGTACGCGGTGGAAAAGGTGAAAAAAAAGAGGAAGTCGGTTTTATTCATTAGGTCCCGGGGGGGTAAATTACAGGGGGAATTTTTCTGCATAAAGGGGGCTTGTAAGGTGCTCCGAGCACTGGGGAACGGCACTTCTCTGGTTTAATTTTGAAGTATCCGTGGGGGGGGGGTTACGGTCCTACTTCCTGCAGTCTCGAGAAGCGGCACCTCTCGGGTCTTTTAAAAAAAAATATGTTTTGAGCTGTCCCTTCCTCTCTCACCGTACACGTCGCGGGGAATGCCACCTTTCTGGGACAGTGATTTGTAAAATGACCTTCCAGCTCCGGGTACCTGCATTCTCTGGAGTTTTTTATAAATTTTGGGAGGGTGGGCTTGATAATACGTCCTTGTTAAGTCCTGTGGAAGCCTAAGTTCTGGTGCTATCATGGGGTTCTTTGGGAAATAACAAGGCTGTATTATGAAGCTCATTATCGCCCTTTAATCAGCAGTTTCTTGCCACTAAAACGGCGATAATTTTAACACCGGTCCTTGATAATATGCACCTAAGTTTACTGATCAAAAAAAGAGCAATAGTCCATATTATCAACAAAAGGCGATTGGAAACTGCAGATAAAGCAGCGATAATGGGCTTGATAATATATCCTTGTGAATTGCAATAGAAGCCCAGGTTAATACTAGAACCTGGGCTGCTACGAGAATTTACAGGGGCCTATTATCAAGCGCATTATCGTCGCTTTATCGGCAGTTTCTTGCCGATAAAAGCGGCAATAATGTATCGCCCTTTACTGATAATATGGCACTGAGGGGCATATTATGAAGGACTGGTGTTAAAATTATCGACATTTTATGGGCAGGAAACTGACGATAAAACAGCGAAAATGGTCTTGATAATACGCCCATGTTAATTCTCATAGAAGACCATGTGTTGGTGTTAACATGGGCTTCTATGGGAATTAACAAGGGCGTATTATCAAGCCCAGACGTGGCCCTTGGAGGGAGTTGCGGTGAGACAGGCCAAGCGGGGGAGGGGCAGGGTGGGGGGTGATAAAGAACAGAATCTGAATGATTGTAGGTAAGTAAACAATTAAATTAATAAAACAAATTTCAGGCCACATTATCAACAACATAAGGCGATATATTCTCGCCGCTTTTATCGGCAGGAAACTGCCGATAAAGCGTCGATAATGGTCTTGATAGTATGCCCTTGAGAATTTCCATAGCAGCCCAGGTTAACACCAGAACCTGGACTGCTATGGGAATTTACAAGGGCCTATTATCAAGCCCAATATTGCCGCTTTATCAACAGTTTTCTGTCTTATGTTGTTCATAATATGCTGCTTCGTTCCATGCCCTGTATGGCATTTTGCGATGCAGGGCATGTTACGAAATTGGGGGCATATTATTAAGGACCGGTGTTAAAATTATCGAAGTTTTATCGTACTCATAGGGTATGCTGAGAATGATTAGCAGTAGAAACTATGGCGCGATCCCTCTTTCACTGTCAAATCAGAGCAGAGGGCGCGCTAAGAGAATAGTTAGAAGTGGTCACTTATTGGAGATGCGAATCAGCTGTGTGACTTATTGTGCGATGTTAGCCAATGCTTACATGATTACGGTAACTGAGCGTGTGGTTTGATTAAAAAAAAGTTGTGTTATCTCCACTGCATGGGAAGCTGGATGTTTCTATTTGGCTGTCGATTTTGACCTTGAAAGCAGAGTCAACCAAATGAGTCGTATAAGAGCGCTATTGTGTCAAAAAGAGGACGCTCTTACATCTGCTAGAGAAACATTTGTCCTTCATGTAGCAAACACCCGTACAGAAGTGTATGCTTTGTTAAATACAGACGTGCCGTGGAATTTTAGGGAGTAAATTTAGACTATCTTTAATTCGTCCTCGAGTAGGGGGTTAGCTTACTTTTTTTAAATCCTAAGAATTGGTCTTGTGACTTCTGTAGAAAGTATATTTGGTGTCTTGTCGGTATTTTTTCATTGTATTGTTTGCAGCATCTTTGGTGAATTGTGCTTAATGGTCACATTAGTTGCCAGTGTGCTTGTATTAATTTTTTTACTTAAAAATGGATGGACATCTTGCAGCAGACGACAATATTTCTCGGTTGTTGCTGGTCCGCAACTGAATGCATAGTTACTATGGCGCACTGCCTCTTGCAACGTTGAGTGCAGCTCATGGATAATCGTTTTGATTCTCCTTTTTCACATGCGTTCAACCTGTGTTCCATTGCCTGAGCTGTGATTTCGACTGGGCTCTGGATTTGTGTCTTTGCAGTATGGTGTCTCCCAACGCGGATTATGACCAGCTGATGAGCCCCTTAGTGGTTCATGACTTGCTGTGTTCTGGCGGCGGGATTATGGCCTTAGCAGCGACACATGGAATAATGGGACGTTCGAATGTTTTTGCAGTGGCGCATGACTTCTTGGCACGCAGTTACATTGAAGATGACCCGTGTTTTCTTCCGATGGTGATAGAGGCTCCGGTCCTTGAGGAACATGTATGTTCATTCTCACTATTGAATTGGATGGCTGAAATGTTTTCAGATGAGAACAATGACTTCCTGTTGGAGGCTGTTGCTACATACTGTGCTTACACGCTGTTGGATTAAGACTCTGATTTTTCTGCGTATTCTTTATTTTTAGCTACTGCTTTCTATCGAAGAGCGAATAACTTTATTTTGGAAATGTGAACTTGACTCTGGTTTTTAGTCTTGGAGTGTGCGTTTCTAAGTGGCACAAGTTTATATCACGTGCTATGATGAAGAAAAGGTGCCGTGGGGCTGAGGCTTTCACTCACACCCTGTTAAGTTAGCATGGGTTTATTAGAAGCTTACACGCTATTTTTGCTTTCCTGCTCTGCTTTGCACGTGACACATATTTGTGATATTGTTTAGAGAAGGCTGAGTATTTTGTTTTATATGAGAATAATTTGGTATGCTAGATTTGTAAAGTGCCTCACTAGTTTTGTGTGTATAGTGAGAGCATGGAACATCAAAGTTATCTTGAATACTGTGTCTGTTCAGAATGCTCCTCGGAAGTTTGAGCCATAATACATACGTAGTTGTGTCCACCTTTGATACTTGCGCTTTTAATAATGCATTGTGGAGGCAAAGTTACACACAGTTGGAGAACATTCATAACTTGATAGTTTGTGGAGCACTGAATGTGATCTATTACTGCTGAGTACCAGAGGTATAGGTCTGACCATGTAATCCAATGAGACTTTCTGTAGTTATAAACTAATCTGCTAGGTAGGGAGGGTGAAATATAGGTATATTTTAAATGTATTTACCTTTAGTATTATAGGATGCTTTTTCCGTTTGTATCTTATAGAATAGTAACAATGGTGACAACCTTGTTTGTGATAATATGTTTGGTTGTATTATCTAAGGTACTGTGCATGAGATTTTGGCATTAGAAATAAACATTTCAAAGTTGCACGTTCTTTATTTACATATTGTATTGGACTGGTGTAAGAGTATAATGAAAGAGTGCTATTGTTATCCATGTTACTTCATGCAATCTAAGTGGCATGTTCTGGGTTGACTAGTCATTGGTGTTTTTGTTGTAGGGCAGTGGTTTCCAAATTTTTGACTCCTGAGGACCCCCCCATAGAGTCACCACTGGAAGCTGGGGATCCCCAAGCAATTTGTAGGATTTAAATTTCAAACATTAAAACTGTAATTTGGAAAACATTAACACATATGTGCACACAAAACAAATACTCAAATTACTAATGATTTTAGTGGCATATTTACAAGCCCCTATCACCATAGGAACATCACTTTCTGAGAGTTTTCTGTGGCAATAGAGGATTTGCCTTATTTACAAGGCAACGTTAAGCCACTTACGTGGCTTAACGGTCCCTTGTAAATAAGACTCCCTTTGATAGAATGCTTAGCGTGAAAGCGGTGGGCAGTGCGTGTTGTGGTGGGTGTTTCCTTTGCGACACCCATTGGTTTTGACGCTGCCGCCTATTTACAAGAGCCAGATAGCTTGTTTCCTTCCCAGTATAAGAATTGGCTTGGTAGTTTGGTTTGCCCTGTTCCCATCATGCACTGGGACAGGAACAGACTAATTTGCATGTAGCCAGGTTCTGAGCTGGGATGGCGCAGTGAGCTAAAAAACGGTGATGGATCAAGCCCTGATCTTTGGACTGGGTAAGAGTGGTCTGCTTAATTCAGACACTCCGTTCATCACTACCCCCTTTTCTGAATTATTTACAAGAGCAGCATAAATGGGAAGCAGCGCCAAAATTAAGGCCAGGGAAAACCTGGTCTTAACTTGGCGAAACAATGAGAAATGCTTCATTTCGCCTCGTTTTTGTAAAACGCCTTAGATTGTTTATGTTCAGGAAGGGGACCCTTCCTGCACATAAATAATCTTTAAAAAAAAAAGACATTTTGTAACTTCCATGTGTGATGCATTAAGCAGTACACATAGAAGTGACAAAATGACATTTCAATATATATTTATTTATTTAACTTGTTAAGCGCTACAGCTACCCAACAGGGTTTCCCGGACCTTCCTGCACAGAAACAATCTTCCTCGAATATAGCACCAGTGCAGGGGAAACGCAGGTCTGCACCATATTATTATAAATATGGTGCAGCCTTGCGTTTCTAATGTAGTAGAGTGTGTTGTTAAGCCAAGGAGGCTGGTATGGAGAAGCATAAACTTAAGGAGTGCTGGTCTGGAGAAGCACAAACTCAGGATTTAGAACATAACACAGTGGTTAGCATTGACTTTAACAGTGAAAATGTATTTCCACCCAAAGAAACCTTTTTAGAAGCATCAGGATACTAAAAGACTGGAAAAAAGCATGTCACTAACTTGTACCTTGCAGTTTGCAAGTAGTTGTTTGATGACAGTTTTTTGGTCACTGTGCTAGATTACGATTGTCACTTATGATCTGCAGTGTAACAAAAGAATCTGTGTGACAAAAGCAGTAATCCAGTGACCGATGCATATCAAATTCTGTTTTTTAAAATGTATGGTACACTTCTTTGCAGTAGGCATATTAACCCTCGGTGTTACATTAGTTCAGTCACAGCTGTCCCTGGACAAAACTCTTATGTCTCTCCAGCCATGAACTCAATCACTGTCGTTATCTTGACATTTTTATTGTTCTTTGAAAACTGGTAATTAAACAAGATACTTTGTAGTGCTTTTAAAACTGCTGCCTGCGGACCCCCTGGGAATGTGTGAGGGACTCATGGGGGTTTGCGGGCCACAGTTTGGGAAACACTGCTCTAAGGCGAAGAACGAATGAGTCACTGATTGCTAGTCTGGTAGGTTGTTTGTGTAGCAAGGTGGGTTTTGTAACACCGTAACACACTGAGGTCCTAAGTTTTTATGCACTGTTTTGTGTATGAGCAGAATTCCTGGAACAGTAGTTACAACAAAAAGGCTAGATAAAGGGCTTGCACTTTGAATATGAATATAAAATAGAAGAATAGTTGATAATCACAGTTAAGGAATGCAGCAATTAGATGTGTGCATGTGTGGATGATGTGCACATTGTGGGGAAGATGAACATCTTGAAAAATTAGAGAGGTTGTAGAGTTGCAAACTTTCCATTTCTTTGTAAAGGAAGTGGGTGTTTAGTTTTCCAGTGTATATATATATATATATATTCACTGAAAAAACCATAGGTTTCAGGCACGTTATAGTCAGGAATTAGCATTTAAAAAACTTTAGAAATTCACTGAAAAAAAACATAGGTTTCAGCCACATTATAGTTAGGAATAAGCATTTAAAAAACCTTAGAAATTCACTGAAAAAAACATAGGTTTCACACACGTTATAGTTAGGAATTAGCATTTAAAAAACCTTAGAAATTCACTGAAAAAACCATAGGTTTCACCCATGTTTCCGGGTGCGCATACGCCGTGCGTATCACGCAGGACGCGGCTACGCGATACGTCACGATCATGTTTTCATTTTCATTCGCGATATTGGCGCTAACGGGACGCTCCCCGGTACGCGCCCCGGGGCGCTTCATAAAACTACGCTTTCCGGGGCGCTCACCGGGGTGCGCATCGGGAGCGCTCCAAGGCAAAAAAAAAAAAAATAATTGGCAAAATTGTAGGGACTGGTAGCCCGATGTGCCTTTGATATGTCTCAAGATATTTGCTCAAGTGGTTTTTACGAAAAATAACTTTGAAAAAATATATATTGGGCTACATTGGGCTATATATATGTTAGAGCCCAAATGTAACCCAAATGTAGCCCAATGTAGCCCAAAGATGGACACCAGAGACAAAAAAAAAACAAATGTAGCCCAAATATCAGCCAGATGTAGCCCAACTGTAGCCCAATGACAGAATGAACCAGAGTGTTCTAAAGAACAACTAGAGCGCTAACAGTCTTACTTATAATGTGAGACTTATAGTTAGGAATTAACATTTAAAAAACTTTTGAAATTCACTGAAGAAACCATAGGTTTCACACCAGTTATAGTTAGGAATTAGCATTTAAAAACCTATGAAATTCACTGAAAAAACCATAGGTTTCACACCAGTTATAGTTAGGAATTAGCATTTAAAAAACCTATTTAATTCACTGAAAAAACCATAGATTTCACACCAGTAATAGTTAGCTGGAAATTTTACTTACATAAAACCATTGAAATTCCCACGTTATAGTTAGTTGGACTCACTATAACTTGCGCGCCTGCAATGCACTGCGGATGACGTCACATATTACATCACTCATGACATGGTCAGTGACATCACTCATATTTCCTAACTATAACTGGTGTGAAACCTATGTTTTTTTCAGTGAATATATATATGTCACTATGAATCACGAACGGCAGCGCTGGAAGGGATTTGGGTGGGGGATGACTCCCCTTCCAATCCTTCGGACGACAGAGGCATTTCATGGAACAGGACGTTATGCGAGCACTTGCCTTTGATCTGGAATCCTGCTTGTTCGCCACTTGGACTAAGGAATATTAACCACTTTGCATGCACCAGAGTGCTGAATAGTGCATCACACTATCAGCAAACACAACGAACTTTCCATCACTTACTCGTATGCAATGGTGCATTCTGGGACTTTGATGACTACACCCAGCAGGTGACCACGGAAACGCCGATAAAATGCAGGCACTTACACTATGTATGTCACTTCCTGCCCGTGACCAAGGCTTCCGGCCGAAACTAGTTGGGACACAGGAATTTGTGCCTTTTGTTTCATTAAATGCTGTCTGCAATCCGAAGAGGGCCTCTGTTTTGGTGTTTCTCCGCGTGGAATTTAGCCGGGGCTCTCCGTGCCCGGCTGCCAGAGGCCGCCCTGAAGGGTCAGGGGCTCCCCAAACGGAGGTGCTTTTGGAAATATTTATGGAAGGAGCATGACCCACACGCTGCCATTCAACCCACTGAGGTGTCACTATGAATCACGAACGGCAGCGCTGGAAGGGATTTGGGTGGGGGATGACTCCCCTTCCAATCCTTCGGACGACAGAGGCATTTCATGGAACAGGACGTTATGCGAGCACTTGCCTTTGATCTGGAATCCTGCTTGTTCGCCACTTGGACTAAGGAATATTAACCACTTTGCATGCACCAGAGTGCTGAATAGTGCATCACACTATCAGCAAACACAACGAACTTTCCATCACTTACTCGTATGCAATGGTGCATTCTGGGACTTTGATGACTACACCCAGCAGGTGACCACGGAAACGCCGATAAAATGCAGGCACTTACACTATGTATGTCACTTCCTGCCCGTGACCAAGGCTTCCGGCCGAAACTAGTTGGGACACAGGAATTTGTGCCTTTTGTTTCATTAAATGCTGTCTGCAATCCGAAGAGGGCCTCTGTTTTGGTGTTTCTCTGCGTGGAATTTAGCCGGGGCTCTCCGTGCCCGGCTGCCAGAGGCCGCCCTGAAGGGTCGGGGGCTCCCCAAACGGAGGTGCTTTTGGAAATATTTATGGAAGGAGCATGACCCACACGCTGCCATTCAACCCACTGAGGTGTCACTATGAATCACGAACGGCAGCGCTGGAAGGGATTTGGGTGGGGGATGACTCCCCTTCCAATCCTTCGGACGACAGAGGCATTTCATGGAACAGGACGTTATGCGAGCACTTGCCTTTGATCTGGAATCCTGCTTGTTCGCCACTTGGACTAAGGAATATTAACCACTTTGCATGCACCAGAGTGCTGAATAGTGCATCACACTATCAGCAAACACAACGAACTTTCCATCACTTACTCGTATGCAATGGTGCATTCTGGGACTTTGATGACTACACCCAGCAGGTGACCACGGAAACGCCGATAAAATGCAGGCACTTACACTATGTATGTCACTTCCTGCCCGTGACCAAGGCTTCCGGCCGAAACTAGTTGGGACACAGGAATTTGTGCCTTTTGTTTCATTAAATGCTGTCTGCAATCCGAAGAGGGCCTCTGTTTTGGTGTTTCTCTGCGTGGAATTTAGCCGGGGCTCTCCGTGCCCGGCTGCCAGAGGCCGCCCTGAAGGGTCGGGGGCTCCCCAAACGGAGGTGCTTTTGGAAATATATATATATATATATATATATATATATATATATATATAAATATTTATGTATACATGGTACCTACTGGCAGTCACCAGTAGGTAGTTATAGTTAGGACCATTTTTCCTTGTAAAAAGCTTTTTGTTGACTTGCCTATAACTTTGCAGTCGTTTGATGAATCTGAATCTGCACAAAACTTTTCAAACAAAGTGTGCCGGTAATTCTAGTTATACATGTAAAGTTTCGGGTTTATCCGTGAAGCCGGGATCAAGAAAATGACACTGAATTTGGTAGAAAGCTAGCTTTCGTTCCCCAGATTGTGTTTTTTGTTTTTTGGTGTAAATCTGTTCAGTAGTTGTTGAGAAATTTAAGGAAATCAAAATTGGGATAAATATGACCACAAACAATTCTGTGATGAATCGCGAATGCGCGCCAGCAGGAAATATGTGATTGGCTGGTTGCAACCTAAGCAGAGAATTGCATTTTAGTTTATCAGAACAGTCCCCAGGGCTCAAATAAAATGGCAGAGACTTCCATAAGGTATCAAGTTGGGTGTACCCTGACCCCATGGGTTGGATAGAGGGGTGTTTCTGGAGCACAGTATGGGCAAAAAACATCATCAAAGAAAAGGTGATGAATTTGTTGTGGTGCTCAACTTGGCTCCCCATGTAACATCTAAGCCTGGGCAGTGAACTCCGCACCGTTCGTGAGTTTGCAGAGTTTTCTGCACTCTGTGCTCCGCAGAGCATGCAGAGTACTGAAAAATTCGGAGCAGACTTTATGCCACGCTCGCGCTCCCAAATATCAAGTTGGTGAGCGCAAGCAAGGAAAATCCACCTCCCAGTGAGAGGTTTCCTCACTCATGCTCACCAAAGTAAAGATGGCGAGTGCAAGCAAAACAAACGTGGGCGGTCACGGGTGGTCGCGACCGCTCACGTTGAGAAACCTTCTGCTCACATTGACAAAGTTGCAGCTGGAGTAGAAAATATTCTTGAGCAGCAGAAAAGAAGCTATGCGCTATGCATGGTTCCCTTTGTGTAGAGTTACCAGCGCAGGACAAACACCCGGCATTGAAAATCAACGAGAACAGGTGTGACCAAGCACTTTGTTGAGTTCCTCATATCAGAACTTTGTGAATTCCGCCCATGCTTAGTAACGTCATGATGAATTCACAAATATTACCAAGAAAAATTACAGACTTATCCAGAAATTCATGTATTCACTCATTTATCCACTCAGATACTGACACCCACTCACTGACCCACTCAGAGACCCATGCAACCTCTCACAGATCAACTCAGAAACTCATGCACCCACTCACACACATACTCAGGGACACACATGCCCACTCACAGACTTATGCATTCACTCACAGACCCACTCAGACATTCATACACCCACTCACATACCCCACTTAGACACTCATGCACCCAATCACAGACCCACTCAGAGACTCATTCACCCACTCACACACCCACACAGGTATGCACACGTCCACTCATACCTCACTTATGACACTAATGCACCCAGTCACAAACCCAATCAGAGACACATACACCCACTCACATACCCACTCAGAGACTCAATCTCCGACTCACAGACCCATTCAGACACTCATGAACCCACTCAAAGACCAACCATAGATACTCATGCATCCACTCACACAACCACTCAGGGACTAATGAACCCACTCATAAACCCACATAGAGACTAATGCACCCACTCACAGATCCACTCAGACACTCATGCACCCAGTCACAGACCGACCCTGAGACTCATACACCCACTCACAGAGCCACTCAGATACTCATGCACCCAGTCACAGACTTACTCAGACACTCATGCACCTACTCACACAGTCACTCAGAGACTCATGCCCACTCATAGAACCAGTTAGTGACTCATGCACCCAGTCACAGACTTACTCAGACAACATGCACCAACTCACACACTCACTTAGATCTCACTCATGCACTCAGTTACAGACCTACACAGAGTCTTATGCACCCACTCACAGATCTACTTAAAGACTCATGCACCCATTCCAGACCCACTCAGAGACTCTTGCACCTACTCACAGACTTACTCAGTGACTCATGAACTTACTCACACACCTACTCATAGACACACACCCACTCACAACCCACTCAGAGACTCATGCAGTTAGTCACAGATTGACTCAGACACTTATGCACCCACTAGCACACTCACTCAGAGACTCACACACCCACTTACATACCCTCTCAAACACTACAAATAGAGACACACTCAGAGACTCATACATGTTTTATAGAGTTATTGAGATAGTGAAGTACCCAGTCTGTTGCATAGAATCGTACTATACTTATGATTTCTTAATGCGCTGGTTTGTATTCCATTTTAAAAGAGCACTACAAGTGACAGAATTGAAAGGGAAAAGCATGTGCTGGAGCAGTACATAATGCATGAACCTGTGAAACCTGGCACTTAGGTACTAGAGACTCTTTAGAATGGGTGTTGGTAAGCTATAGGGTAGGTTTGGGTGTGCTTAGATAGAAAAATATTCCCTTTTATATAAAACTGAGTCATGTGTAGTTTGAGACTTCTAGGTATAGTTAGATAAGCTGTGGTACACATATACTAAAGGTTTGTACACATGTAGGAAACATTATTACTCATCTAGTGGGAGTCAGAGGTATGCAGATATTGAGTGACATGCCCATACAGAACGTATATATGCAGCAGTAGTTACATATAACTGATTCCCATGGTAGGCTGCCGGTTGACTAAAGGACACAGTGGCTTTTACTTGCATGTAGTTTTAAGTTTACTAAGTCTTCTGTGTAGTTATATATGTATATATGTCCAGTTATAAATGCAGTATCTGACCCATGCTTTAACTCACTCATTAAGATAAAAATAAACCTACTCAGTCAGAGAGAGCCAGAGGCAGTTACACATTCAGTATCAAAGGGACATACCGCTCTATTAACCAACACAGGAATTGAGGTATATGTTCAGCCACTTACATATACATTTATAGAGCCATAGACTTATTAAAATAGACAGTCATATACGGGCACATTTACTTAAAAGTCTCATGACACTGCTACACTTACTCTGATATGCAGCCAAGTATTGACACAACCTAGTCATCTATTTAGAGAAATAGTCCTTTAAACATGGGTCAAACATACTAGTGCAAAATCAGTATCTGCACTCTAACTGCAAGCTTGACTTGGCATGTAAAAGCCCTTCATAAAGTCTTCAACCCATGTTTTAGTATATATAACTCACCTATGATATAAGCTGTAGGTATGCCATAAAGCATGTTGCTTTGTGCTTAAAAGACAAGAGGTGCCCTTTTGAGTTTTAATTTGTTAGTCATGTACCTGAAGACCCCTATGCCAAGTATTACATAAAGTATACTACCCATAATGCAACTGGCATACATATTCACAAAAGCATAGAGACTCTCATTCACCCAGTCACACAGCAACAGAGGGACTTATACAGACACTCACATATTCATAAACTACTTGTGTATGCAGCAGTGTCAAACACACTTACATAGACACTAACATAACCATCTATTCCCTAACAGAGGCACTGAGTTATTCATTCTGGATCTTACCTACACATTTACAGAGCCATAGACTTAGTAAAATAGACTGTCATATACCAGCACACTTACTTAAACATTGCATGGCACTGCTACAGGTAGACATGCACACTCACTCAGATGTGTAGCCAAGAAACAACCTAGTCATCCATTCAGACAAATAGTCCTTTACACATGGGTCAGGACTACTATGGCAAAACCTGTATCTGCACCCCAACTGCCAGCTTGATGTGCCATGTAGAAACCCTTCATCAAGTCTTAAACCCATTTTTTAGGATAGAGAACTCTCCTCTGAGATAAGCTGTAGGTATGCCATAAAGCATGGTGCTTTGTGCTTAAAAGATGAGAGTTGTCCTTATGTGTTTCAATAAGTTACTTATGCACCTGCAGACCCTTATGCAAGGTACTGAATAGAGTATACCACCCATAATGCAATTGATATAAATGTTCACAAAAGCATAGATACTTTTACTCACCCAGTCAGACACTTACATACTCATAAACTACTTGTGTATGCAGCAGTATCAAAAGCAGTTACAACAACAACAACTTACATACCCCTATATTCCCTAATAGAGCAAGATATTCGTTCAGCCATTTATATGCACATTTACAGTGCCTTTGACTTAGTAAAACAGACATTCATATACTGGCACACATAATTAAACACCTCATGGCACTGCTGCAAGTCGATGCCTGCACTCACTCAGATATGTAGCAAGTACTGACATAAACTAGTCATTTATTCAGGCAAATAGTCCTTTAAGCAGGAGTCAGACCCACTAAAGCAGAGCCTGTCGGTGCACTTTCACTGCAGGCCCGACTTGGCATGTAAAAGCCCTTCATCAAGTCTTAAACCTTTGTTTTAGTATTCACAATTCACCTTTGAGATAAGCTGTAGGTTTGCCATAAAGCATGGTGCTTGTGCTTAAAAGATGAGAGATGCCCTTTTGAGTTTCAATAAGTTACTTGTGTACTTGCAGACCCCTATGTCAAGTACTATATTGAGTATACCACCAATAATGCAACTTACATACAAGTTCACAGAAGCATAGAGACTCTCACTCATCTAGTCAGACAGTGACAGAGGGACTTATACATTCACTCACACAGTTAGAAACTACTTGTATATGCAGCAGAATCAAAGGTAGTTGCAGACACACTTACATACCCCTCTATTGAGTAACACAGACACTAAGGTATATGTTCAGCCATTCATGTACACATTTTCAGAACCATGGGTATGCTAAAACAGAGAGTTATCTACTGGAACACTCACTTAAACATCTGATGTCACTTCAACAGCTCGACTAGTACACTCATTCACATATCTCTAACCAACTGCTGACACACCCTAGTAACCTATCCAAACATGTCATAATTTAAACATGGGTACATACAAAGCAACACAGTAATGGATATGGTCATGTACCCAGAAAGAGAGTAATGCATACAGTAACACAAAATAGACACAGAGACATATAAACATGAACTTTACTAGAATATTGATAGCTATATTATAATAAGACAACTGTTTCTTTTGGTTATTAAAAACTGAAAATATGTAATGTGATAGTATGCAATTAAAAGGTAACTGTAGATCTCTTTTCAGGCATCAATTTCTAGTTACATACAGACAGTGAAAATGCTATCAAAAAGTCAGAGAAAAAAGAAACAGAAGCAAAGATACTATCTCCTCACAACCGAGAAACAAAAAGGGCAACATGCGGAGAAAGTGGTGAAATAGATAAGAGCTGGTAAGAGAACAATGACATTTTTTGAAATAGTATGTGGACAACTAGAAAGTTAGCGAAAAGTTTGAGATCAAATACGAAAGGAGAAAAGTACTGGATACAAAGTGTAAAGAATCATACGGAACAGCAGGGAGGTTAACCAGAAGACAGAGTTAGTTTATGGGAATAAGAGTTAGAATGTTTCGGAATACAGTAATTCAGAATCTGATCAAAACTTTGAAGAAGTGCAAAAGAAGAAGAGATCAGCCAGACAAAAGGAGTGTCTTGTGGCTGTAGTTGATAAGCCCTTTGCTCTCAAGAGCAACCTATTTATTTTGATTCCAAACAGAATGAGGACACTGGATAAAAAAGTGTTTTCTATGGGAAAAGATGCCAAAAGAAAAAACTTGTCAATAGAAGTAACTTTTGCTAAGTTTTCAATGGTGAATGGAGATATACTTCTAGTTCTGAACCTTTCTTTAACGAAGAAAGCTACTTCCAAGAGAACACATTAATGCATGCAGTTGAGGAATCTGGAGGAATAATGAGATGAGATGAAGGATGATAGTTGTATTCCAAAGGAGGTGTTGCTACCCATAAATATAGAGGAAGTGATAGCTGAAGAGGTACAGTGAAGGTGTAGACTAGCTCCTGTATATAAACGGAACTGTAGCAGCATTTGTAGTGTTTGGCAGGAAGAGCTTTAGTACGTTGGTTTCTGTGTAAAAGTCGGAAACAGAATTAGATTTATACAAAGTAAGGACATATACTCATTTACCAGGGCATTCGCTAGCATGTCTATTGAAAAAAGTGTGCAGAAGCAGCTTTCATCAGTTCAGAATGTTAGCTGTACACCGCTCAAAAATGAGAACTTTAGTTAGGAGGCTCAAAACTCCTGCGCTATGTTTAAAAGAAATGAATAGAGCTCTTATGCATGGCACTGTAACAGAGGTAGAAAGAGTTTGTGATGATGTCCAGTTTCATTTCTTCGGTCCCGAACACGAGTGTAGGGAAAATGAGGGCATGGTATCTGCATGTGTAGAGGAAAGGAAAACAGGTATCACTGTTGATAACTTACGAGAAGCCATCACAAAGTTCAACACAGTTTGTTCGGAGAAACCAAACTATGTTTGTATATGTTGTTGACGCACTCACCTCAAAGGTCAAACTTGTTATGTTTCTGTGTCCTCAAAAACTGAAAAAGACAACAGAGATAAGTGGCAAGAATTTGCAGCTCATTCATTTGTAGAGGAATGATTTGATTGATCCACACGACAAATTATTTTGTAAATACTGTTATAAGTTGGAAGATAATAAAATCCCAGCTAGAGCGGTCCACAACAAGTTAGAATTAGATCCAATCCCACAAGAACTTCAATATTTGTTTATGAATCAATTCTAATTGAATGTATACATACATTCCAAGCTATAGTTTGTATGAAGTCAAACAATGGGAAATTACCTCCATCAAAGTTGCAGAAAGGCCTTAAAGATAATGTTGTGTACTTGCCATTGGATTTCAAGCAGAAGATTGGAATGGTAGAGGTGCTGAGAGATTTTGAAGAAGCACCTGTTATTCTAGTCATTGGTGTCCGTACCAATAGCAACAAAATATGGACCAAGTTAGTAGATTTCACTCAACTCTAAAAAGCAACATTATATATTGTACAAAATAATAAAAAGGTAGAGATTGAAAAAGTAAATTGATCCAGATCAGAAGAATTATATAAACACTATTGGATTCATTGTCATTATTCTAAAGAGGTTATTGGTGATGTTGTTGATCTCTTTCAATGAAAGAAGCAAAAGAAGCTCCCTTGAGTGTATGGGAGAAAAGTTTAGAAGCTTGCTGTTTTCAACATCTGTTTCCTACTGGAGTAGGTGGTAGATATGATGACCAGCAGCCAAGTACAGATCAACTAGACTATATTCGGAAGATCCTAGATTTCGCAAGTGTATTCCCTATATATTTCATTTACTACTTGAAAGGGACTTTTTTAGGACTATCTTATGCAGTAAATGACATTATTAAAACTGGAGTGAATCTGCAAAATCTCACAGCAAAAGAGTTTGTTGAATAAGTGCAAGGAAAAGACAAAAATCTGAAATAAAACTTAATTAATGTCATTGCGTTCTAACGTGTAACAAATGAGTATTGCTATCATGGTCACGGTGAGCTGAAATGCATGATGAGAAACAAGGGGCACCCCCCTTGGTTTCTAACAATCAGTTGTGCCGAGTATGCGTGTGATGACCTGCTTGAATTCTTGCAAGAAGCATACTAAAATATAAAGGACATCAAAGTGAAGACAGCTGGAGAACCTTGCTCATTGGATCATGCAAATGTTTGCAGAAATTTCAACCAGAGTTTTCAAGCCATGATGTCTTTCATCTGCAACAAAACTAGTCCCCCTATTATTAAAGTTACTGATCTCATTTGGTGCAAAAAGTTCCAAGAAAGAGGTGCTCCTCATATTCACATGTTGTTATGGATAAAAGATGCATCAAAGTTTGGAACAAACAGTGATGAGTCTGTTTTGAGTTTCATACACCAGTATGTGACATGCTCCATCCCAAAGCATGGTGGTGAAAAGACCTTGAGACAACAAGTTCTATGATTTCAAACTCATTGATGTGGGAAGTATTGTCATCAAAAATACAGATGCAAAGGAACATTTTACAAAATGAAGCTGTTTTGGATTCCCACAACCTATTATGTCTGAAGGAAGTGTCAACAGCTTTTTGTCTGCAGTCAGACATACACTAACACAGAAATCACCAAGAAATGTATACAATCTCAGAAGAGGGGAGATTTTGAATTACATTAATGACTACAACCTTGTTATTCTAAAGATGTGGAATGCAAATATGGATGTACAATTTGTTGCAGACAACTCCATCGCTTTTGCTCGCTACGTGACTTCATATATAATAAAATCAGAGAAAGCAGAAATGAAAGAGATGTGGTGGGAGATTTCTGCAGAAATGAGCCTTTACAAGAAATTGTACAGTTCCAGCTTGAAAATGCTTTCAAAGAGAAATAGGACCCTTTTAGTGCTCGGACCCGTTGAGCTCAGCTAGTTTGTTCTCAAAGTCAAGAGAAATTGTGTGGGTAAGCCTAGAAATTACAGGCAGTCGAAATAGAGTATTAAGGTCTTATCCAGAAATACAGTACCCTGCAGATTTTGACCCAGAAAGTAGAGACATTCTGAAATCTAATATTCTGGATAACACACTCCAAGAAGGAGTCCACATCTTGAAAACATGTGTCTCTATGAAGTACGTCAACACTATACATAGAGAAGTAACATAACTGTAAACCGAAGAAGGGAGATATGCAGTACTTGGATGTGACAGTTATTTGGTGAGACACAACAAAGGAAATACAATTAACCACAGAAAGCGTTGTTGCCAGAGAAGAGAGTTTTTCTACTTGGCACTTTTGAAGTTGCTCAAGCTATGCTGTGCTGAATCAATTTTACTTGGACACTACGACTGTAATGAAGACTCTTTCAACCCTGTGAAAGACAGAGTTGAGTGTTCACTCTTTCCAGCCTTTGTGCAAATGTTGAAAGATGTGACAGAACAGAAAGATACCATTGTTGAGATAGTCAAGGAGAGTTCACAAAACATTCAAAGTTCCGCACCACTGAGTCAAGATCCTCTTGGAGAACCAATAATTCAAAAGGAATCAGCTATAGCTATGAATGAGGTGGAGAATGCAATGCAGCATCAAGAGAGGAAACTGTGGATTTCAAAAGTTAGTAAAACAACTGAACAATGAACAGAAATACATATTCCATGACGTTAAAGATGAAATAGAGGATGGATTCCTCCATGAGAAGAAACATTGTATAAACTAATATTACTATACATCAGTGATGAAGCTGGCACTGGAAACATATTTGTATTTAAAGTTCTCACAGGTTATCTACAGACGACTACAGATTCATTCAAATTTGTCATGCATAGAAACAGTACCAAAAGGATATGATGCACATAACATTAAAGGAATTACTCTACATCGACTAATAGCACTACCTGTTGAACATGACAATAAACTACAATACCAGAAATTATCTGGTGAATCTTGTCATGAGGTATCAAGAGTATTTAACAGCTAAAATATCTAATCATTGATGAAGTGAGCATGGTATCAAATGTAATACTTGCCTTCATACACTTAAGAGTGCAGTAGAGTTTAAGAACAAACTACGATGTACTCTTTGGAGGAAAGCACTTACGTTTGTTTGGTAACCTAGTGCAACTTATCCCAGTAAAAAGAAAACCTGTTTTCAAAACATCTTTGTATAATGAAACAAGAAATTATTTGGGGAGTTTTGGCGCTATAAATATTTGGTTACACTTTGAGTACAAGAAACTAGTGACAATATATGTCAAGCATCTAATGTGGATTATGGAAATATTATTAAAGGCTATGAATGGGAGTTCTAACAAATGATGGAGAACGTGCGTTAGAAAGTCAATTTATCAATATTACATTCAAGATTACAGCAGCAGATCTAATGTTCAATTTCCTTGAAGATCAGAAATCTATAGTTTGTTTAATGCCTACACGTCAAGAGTGCTACATCTTTAACAAACAATTACTAAAACTGGAGAAAGATATTTTGGAAATTATTGCTAAAATGAAACACCAGAGGCTCACTATACTATTCCCAGATAAACTGCAAGCAAAATTGAATACTTTGAATAAATCTGTGTTCAAACACTATCGATTACTTTTGCCCTGTAATTTAAATGTTGAGGAAGGGTTAATAAATTATGCAATGGGTAAAGTTATTCATTTAACTAATTTCCAAAATAGAGATGAGGAAGAATACATGGCCATAAAATGTTATCAAATTGATGGTGTCAAACAGATTGCCGATGCATTGTAAATTATTCTTAGTAAAAGACTTATATGTGTGGCACCGGCAGTTCCCACTCACTCTAATGTATGCAGTAACGATCCATACATCACAATGCTTAAATGTAACATCAGCTTTTATTAATATTGGAAGTACTATATTTAAAGAAGGAATGTCATATGTAGCATTGTCGTGAGTTAGACCATTGTCCAGTATGTTTTTGTTTGATTTTGATGATAAGAAAGTTAGTAGTAAAACAAGCTGTTTAAGAGAGTACAATTGGTTAAGAAGTGTATACGCTTCTCATTTAGGCCAATATTCTATTTATTAGAAATGGATAATCTATCCAAAGTGGAAGATTACAAAAGAGTGTACAGAGCCCAAGAAAAGAAAGGACACAAGGACATTGTAGAAGGTGTTAAGAAGAGAAAACTGAAAAATGATGGAGAAATTGTAGGCTATCAGTTGGAAAACAGTTCAGGTCTCAACTGCTAGGCAAATAACATTCTCAATGTACTGTTTCATTCATCACATAGAGTAAACCAAATTCAATAAAAAACAGATAAGAGATTGTGTTCTGCACTGTATCATTTGCTACAAAGTTTACTGATTGACAAAAATGTAACACATGTTGCTACAGGCATTAAAGACCTTATAGATATATGTATCAGATTACTAATAAGATGCACCAATTTGTTTTGGGTATCCTTGGAGTTTTAGAACAAGAAGAATTATATATTGATGATTTATTTGAACTGAGTTACAAATATAATCATAACTGTGATGTTTGTTCTTTCACATCTACCACTCTAAATTCTGAGCGATTTCTGTACTCAACACTACCAGATTCCACATCTATTCCTTTTGACAGATTTGTTAAAAATGTACACCAAAATATGACCTGCCCAAATTGTAGATCAGATTTTATGTTTACGCTGAATCTATGAAGAACTGGAAAATACCATATATTAATGTTACAATGATGCAGAGCAGATGGATAGAAACTGGAAACTAAAATTGCAAAGGTCAAGGCGGTACAAGCATCAATTTCTAGGAGGATTTATACTACTTTGGCTATTATTTTAATGAAGGACTCAATATAGCATGTAGACATTACACTGTGCATTTAAAAAGTGAAACTGGATGGACAAGATTGCAATGACAGCAACATTAAATAAAAAATATAACTTGCTTTCAAGCTCCTAAACTGTTATTTTTTGCTTCTTCAACCAAAGTTCTAGGGAGGTTTTCTGGAAAAAGTGTTGTACAGTGCTTTTTCTATGCAGATCATTCGTGTTTTAGACATCATACAGCCTATTGGGGTGATGTCTTTAAAACGTTTTCGAAATTCGAGAATTCGTTTATCTTCCAGAGAAGAGTTAATTGAACATATAAGTACAACACTCTCTAATTAAAGTTAGAAACTGGATGGGCACAATCCAATAACAGCATACTTAAGTTGAAACCGAAAACCGCCTATGAAACAAAAAAATATGTCTCCTTCTGTTTCTTCAACTAAACTTCTATGTAGTATTTGTGGGAAAAAACTACAATATGGAAGTTTGTATATATGGATCAAGAGCAGTTTGCACATCATTTAGCCTTTCAAGAGGATCTCTAAAATTAAAGAGCATTGTAAATGCATATGTAGTATTGTACCAGATAATTGTAAAAATATTTCTTACATAGGTTTGTTTACATTAGTGTTGTACCTTCAGTAAAATACAACTGATTAATGAATGGTAGTAAGTGCAATGCATAGGGTCACTTATTGATAGTGATATACTGGGCAGCTTTGTTTTTTCTTTTTGCAATCTATTCATTGTTTTGTCCCTACTTTTCAAGGGTAAAGCTTCATACAGACCATTGTTTATGATGAAGTATGAAAGCTGAGAACAGTAAAAAAGGAAAAAGGAAAACTTTTACTATATTGTGATATAGTGTTACAGTATAAGCAATGGGCATCGTTTGTTTCTGTAATTTTGAAAATGAAAAGCTAAACTATATTAATGTTTATCAGTTACACACCCACTTATTCCCCCATATGAACAGTCACACGTGCAGTCATTCAATCTTGCAGACACCGACACACCCAGTCACTTACCCATACAGCCACTCACACTGTGGCTTGCTAAATCATGCAGCCATTAATATACCCACCATTTCACTCTTACAGTGGGTTTCATTCCTACATGTTAACTAAAAAAGCAACTTATACAGACAGTACCTCAGTCATATAGCCACTCACATATGCAGGCACTCAATCAAAGAGCTACTCATACCCAGTCACTCACCCCTTCAGTCACAAACATATCTAGTCACATACCTATATAGACACTCACCCACCTAATCACTCCCTCATGCAAGCACTCAGATACCTGTTCACTCTCCTTTATAGCCAATTACATACCCATTCTCCCACCCATACAGCCACACATACATACTCACTCACTCATCACTCATACATTCTCACACATACCCTCTAATTTGCTCTAAACATCACTTACACACTCACTCACTCACTCATACTGCCACTTACATGCCCACTGTCTAACTCATACAGCAGCTCATGCAGCCACTCCTTCACTCATATCGCCACCCATTCACTCACTCCTACAGTCATTTTGACACTACTACAAGCACACACCCACTCAGGCACTCCCTCACACACTCATTGACACACCCAGTCACTTAGTTGTACAGACACACACACCCAGTCAGTCATTCATACATGCACTAATACACAGTCACTTACCTATACAGCCACTAACACAGACACTCACTCAATTATCCAGGCACTTACACAGCCTTTCACTCACCCATACATGCACTTACAGAGGCAGTCAATCAATTAGGTAGCCACTAACACATCCAATAACTCATCTATGCAGCCACTAACACATTGAGTTGCTCACCTAAACAACCACTCCTCTTTATATACAGACACACGCAGATTTATAGTTTATCTTTTTTTTCAATCATGAAAGGCGTTTCTGACAAGACCACTTTTACTTCTTTTTTCTGATACTGTTTTTTTTTTGTTTTCTAACCTGTTGTAATTCTTCTTAAATAAAATGCCAATGAGGAAGAAAAACATTCTATACATAAACACAAAATCTGTGGAAAAACTGTTGTAAATAATTTTAAAAAACAGCTGTTTTTCGCTATTTACAAAATAACATCAACTGACTATTAGTCCGCTACAAGGGGGGTGTTGAAGTCAGTCAAGACCAAAGGTACCAATCCTCTGTAATTTGGGAAATATATGTGGCAGCCACCTCTACACTTCCTCAAGTACTTTTTCTCCAAGAGCAGGTTGTGTAGCCCTATAGGTTGATGGGCCCTCTCCAGCTGTCTCCATTCTTAGCTCTCTTCAGTTGGTTCTGGTGCTATGTTTTTAAATGGTACAACATACTTGTTGTGCCGCAAGAATGTTTTTTGGCAGTACCCCTTGACGGGTTGTGTCGCACAAGGTGCACTTTTTCAAATTTGGCAACAGTGCTTGAATCACTGGATGGGAAAGTGAAAAGATCTCAGGCAATTCTTTGCCTTTTTGGCACTGGTTCCTCATCTAAAGAGTTGTTTGGATGTGTCTGTTACTCCTGTTCTTCAGCTCCCTGATGCAGGTCCTGCTCCCTGCTTCCTCCTGTTTCCATTTTCATATCAAAATAAATTACAAACAAGCATTTACAATGCAATAGGTTTCGCAGCATTAAAGTTTGAGTTATTGGCATTGTGTATGTCAATGCTTTGCATACATTTTTTTAGCAAACTTTGAATTGGTGAGCAGTGAGAGTGTGTGCAAGAGTATGCTGTTGATGCAACTCACGCACCGGGCTGATGCAGTTATTATTCACACAGCTCCGATGATGCACCTGAGCACGGGGCTGACGCAGTTATTATTCACACAGCTCTGATGATGCACCTCAGGCACGGGCTCACAGCTGTTATTATTCACACAGCTCTGATGATGCACCTCAGGCACGGGCTCACACCTGTTATTATTCACACAGCGCTGATGATGCACCTCAGGCACGGGCTCACAGCTGTTATTATTCACACAGCTCTGATGATGCACCTCACGCACAGGGGTGACACAGTTATTCACACAGCTCTGATTATGCACCTCAGGCACAGGGCTGATGCTGTTATTATTCACACAGCTCTGATGATGCACCTCAGGCACGGGGCTGACGCAGTTAATATTCACACAGCTCTGATGATGCACCTCAGGCACAGGCTGACAGCTATTATTCACACAGCTCTGATGATGCACCTCAGGCACGGGCTCACAGCTGTTATTATTCACACAGCTCTGATGATGCACCTCAGGCACGGGGCTGACGCAGTTATTATTCACACAGCTCTGATGATGCACCTCACGCACGGGGCTGACGCAGTCATTATTCACACAGCTCTGATGATGCACCTCACGCATGAGGCTCACAGCTGTTATTATTCACACAGCTCTGATGATGCACCTCACGCACGGGGCTCACAGCTGTTATTATCCATACAGCTCTGATGATGCACCTCAGGTACCGGGCTGACGCAGTTATTATTCACACAGCTCTGATGATGCACCTCAGGCACAGGCTCACAGCTGTTAGGCCGATGAGTGTATGCAAGGTGAGCGAGTAGTATCGCGGGCCTCGCACTATAGGAGGCACGGTAAGAGGGTAAAGAGGCTGGAAAAGACAGTGGCATGGTATGAAAGTGGGAGGGCTCGGTAGGTGCAAAGAGAGGCTGTGGCTTGAGGGAGATGCGTTGTTTAAGTATGCGCACTGTGCAGAAGGATGCTGGCATAATGTGTGAGAGATGGCCTGCCAGTGCCAGTTATATTCGGGGGTGGTGAATGGCTTGCGATGCATTTGCAGAAGGTGGAGCTCGCAGTGTGGGTGGAATAGCAGAGGAGGCGGGCTATGCTGTGGCTTGGGGGCAGGCATTTTTAGAAATATGTGAAGCGCTGTGGTTAGAGATGGGGCGGTTTGGTTTGTTGATGTGTGAGCGCTAAGGAGATGGGTGACTCGGTGTAGTGCTTTACTTTAACAAAAGTAACATTTGGGGCGAGATGCGGAGGTATACCGGCATTAACCACTCAGCAACACTTGCTAAAAAGTCCACTTTTAAGACCCAAACATGGCGCATGCAGGCAGGAATGCTATTTTTTACGGGAAGGAGGAAACAAGGAGGCGACTATTATATAATACGTAATTACTTTTTCAATAGCGCCGCAAATTCTTCATCCACTACCTTTCCGACCGCAGTCTTTAATGACGTCCCCCCAGCAAACCTTGAAAAAGTTGTTTACCTCCCCTGTCCCATCCCGCTGCAGCTGCCCCGGCCAACATACGCCATCTCTCAGCCTGCACGCCGCACTCTCCCCATTCACCAACACCCTGTGCGAACAATGCAAAGAGACAGAGACCCCAGACCCTCACCCCCCCTCACGGCGGGGTATTTGTGCCTTACCGTGCCGCCCTTACTAAAGGCTCAAGGAGCGACGATGTCCCAGAGTTCTATTAAAATGCCAGGGAGACGATGCAACGGAAATGCAAAAAGGCTGCGAAACCGAAACCACGGTTGTAGCGCAGGAGATGCTGTCGCCTTGCGCGTGCACGTTGGCTGTCCCTGCGCAAGCTGCGATGAGAAGACACGCCGAGCCGAGGTAGGGGATGTGTGTGTGTAAGCGGGGGGGTCTGTATGTATGTATGTATGTGTGTGTGTGTGTGTATGCGGTGGGGGAGTTCTCTATGTGTGCCTGTGTATGCACGGCGGCGGCGGCAGGGGGAGGGGGGTTCTCTATGTGAGTGTGTGTGTGTGCATGCGTGTGTGTATGCGTGGCGGTGGGGGGGGAATTGGGGGGTTCTCTTATTTGTATTTAAAGGCTGTCTGGAGTAAAGGGATTGTGGGAGCCTCGTTATGTCTGTTTTCAGTCAAAGCAAGCCACCCGCACTCCTGGACTCAGGCCTAAAATTAAGTAGGTCCCTACTGGTCTAAAAAACACACTCGACCAATGTTCCTTGATGTAAAATAAAAAAATAAAAGAAAGGAGAAATATCACCCGGTCTCTACATCACGCAGTTCCATCCTCTCGGTGTCCGACCCAGGGTTACAGGTGTCTGGGGCATGTTATGAGGCCGGGGGCGGAGTGCAGTTTGAGAATGGTCCAAGGTGCTCCCGCTATGGCTCGGCGCGGCCCTCCCTGTCCATCCGGCTTCTGCTATGACTGCGCACCTGGGGGGTTCTCTATGTGTGTGTATGCGCGGCGGCGGGTTGGGAGGGTTGTCTATGTGTGTGTATGCGCGGTGGCAGAGGGAGGGTTGGGGGGTTCACCATGTGTGTGTATGCACGGCGGGGGGGGTTGGGGCGTTCTCTATGTGTGTGTATGCGGGCGACGGCGGGGCTGGGGTCTGTATGTGTGTGTGTGTGTTTCTGCTTCCAAGGAGCCATGGTAGACAGGAAGCTCGCCTGACCTGATCCTGATCCGTTTACGCACGCGTGCACATCGCTTGTCCGCTGTCTCCCTTGACTCCTTGAAAGCAGTAATGATTGCAATAGTGTTTCGCAGCGACAATCGCTTCGTGATCGGTTCGCAGTGCAAAACCTAAAAAAGTACCAAAAACAGAGTTCTTCACTTAAAGTATATGATGCATCCTATAATGATCCAAATACCAACTGATAGCTTCAAGGAGGGAGAAATGGGTCAGAACGTCCTTTGAAAGTTCATGAAAAGTGTTTTCTCCAATCCCATCACTTTGTTATCCGGTCACATGATATTCATGAAATCCAACGTCATTGCGAAAACCCGCGATATGAAACACAATAAAAAAGTGCTTTACATTATTAAGAATTACAGAAATACAACTTTCGACACTCTATTAGTAAACAACTATTCTCAAACATTAATTACAAAATGTATATGTATGTGTTTTACACTTTTTTATAAACACGCTATCTTCGAGACTTTACACGAAACCAGTACATTTGTGCCACAATATTTTGCAATGAATTTTCGAGGAATAAATATTTTAGAACAAATGTACACAGTAATTAAACCACTGAAACAAATGGGAAGGAGAGACATAGAAATATTTAAATTTGTACACAATGAGAAAGCATTTACTCACTTGCCAGTAGAAAGTAGTGCAGTTGGGTAGGTGTTTTTGGCAAAACTAGGGACTCTTATAGACTAAAATGAAGTTCTATTCTGGCCCTGATGCTCATTTCAGATAAATTAAATCTCAACAGGAAGCACTTACAAATCTAAACATAGCAGGTGCCCCAAGTGAACCTTCACTTAAGTAAAGTACAAACAATCCTATCTTCTTGGGCGTGGCAAATTCAAACCAAATACATTTCCCTTTAATATTCTACATTGAAAAATGATCTGAAATCCATAATAGAAGTGAATGCATCAGAAATCATCTGGAGCGCATTCGGTACTGCAGTGACTGTGACATGTGGTTTCTTTCTTGACATCTATTAGTGAAAGCAAAGTGGATGGTTCTCCCTTTTAACTATCCTAAGCATGAAAATGCTCAAATCCATAGCACCATTCACACATCCACTCACAGACCGATACAATCACTCACACAGCTACCGACAAACCCATAGCAGCACTCACACAGACACTTACAGAAACACACAGGCACTGACAGAACCACACAGCCATTCAAACATCCACTCACAGACCCAGTCATGCACTCTTTTAACCCACTCACACAGCCACTGAGACACTCCCACTCACAGACACTCATACACCCACTCGCAGACCCACACAGGTGCTCAAACACACACTATCAAAGGTTACAGACTACAGTTATTGAAATCTTTTTTTATCAGTCACTGAAAAGAACCAAATGTAACAGCGACATTATAGTTAGGAAGTAAATCTTTTTAAAAACATAGAAATTCCCTGGGAAAAAAACAAAGGTTACATGCACATTATACCTAAGCTCACATTTCACTTGTACAAAACCATAGAACTTCAGCAACTATAATTATCTGAGCTAACTATAGTTGCATGAGCACTGCTTATGAACTCACATATTACATTACATCACTGATGACATGGTAAGTGACATCACTGATGATATCACTGATGACATCTCAAATAACATTACTGATGACACCATCCACAGAACCACTCACACACCCACTCACATCACATACAACCTCTTATATACCCACACTCACACCCACAGAACCATATGCAACTTCTTCACATATTCATATAACTTATCAAACACCTACTCCCTCATCCACACAATCACTCACATAGCCACTTACACACCCATACAGTCACTGAGACAACCACTCACTCACTCACTCACTCATACAGCTATTCACACAACCACTTACTCATCCATACAACAACTTACACAGCCATACAATCATCCATACAGCTACTCACACACAGATGTATTCACCTATACAGCCACTCACACATCTACTCACTCACCCATACAGTCTCTCAACACAACAACTCACTCACCCATACAAGCACTCACACACTCACCCACACATCCACACAACCACTTCCATACCAATTCACACATCTCTACAAGCAGTCCCACATCCATTCACGCAACCATACAGCCATTTACATAGATGCTCACTATGTAATACAGCCACTGACACACCAACTCACTTGAGAAAACAACCACTGAACAGCCACTCACTCACCCATACAGCCACTCACACATCCACTCACCCACTAATACAGGCACTCACACAACCACCTAATTGTTCACCCATAAAGCCAATAAAACACCCAATTACTCACCAATACAGCCACTCACTCACCCATCTGCAGCTCATGCACCCACTTATTCACCCATACAGGCACTCAGACACCCACTCACACACCAATACACAGTCACACAGCCACTCACATAATATATGTTAGAAGTAGAATTGCCCATTAGTGGTGCACCTAATATGCTAATTTAACTTTTGTAGTGCCTTAGTATAGGTGTTTATCAATCATTAACTCTCAGGAAAAACTTTGAGATTTCAACAGGGATGTCACTGACAATGTCATGACTGATGTCCCATGTGAGGTCATAAGCAGTGTATTGTGGGGGGGGGGGGTGAGTTATAATTAGCGCAGGTAACTATACTTGTTGAATTTCTATAATTTTGTACAAGTGAAACGTGAGCCTAACTATAAAGTAGCAGTAACCTTTGTTTTATCTGAAGATATATATATATATATGATCGAGAAAAAGTTCTCCGCCAAAGAGAAGCCTTTTTTATTCTTCTGCTCGATACCAGATCCCCCAATGGTTTAAATGCTTTTGATGAATTACATCATTATCTGTGAAATTTGTAGTTTTTCGTCAGGGTCTTTATTGAAATGAATTATGCTCCTTGTATTTTGATGTTTTTCTTTAAATTTCTGATGGTTTGTGCGATTCATACTTCTTGATATAGATGTAAATAATGAAATAGTTGCTGATGAATTACAGATGAGTAGCAGTCTTTAAAATATAGATAGTTCTATATGTATATACGACGTATTTTCTGTATACATATATCTTGCCTTTTGAGATAATTATGGTAGTTTTCTTAAGAGAGTCTTCTGTTGCTATGTTTATTCCATGTATTGAACATTCTATTCTTTGGTCTAATTATCTGCATTTATACATACAAGCAATTTTGTGATGTTCGCTTGGGCTTTTAATCTCAATTTAACGCACTGCCTACTCCTGACGCGTCATGTGACCAAGCTCCGTCCGCGCGTCAGGGAGGGCACTTGCTCTTGCACTTTTTGCACATTAAAATGCACTGCTGACACTGGACCATTGTGCTGGCTGGATGATTTAACATTGTATCTTGCTCTTTGAGGTCTATGAGGTCTGCGCCTTCAAGAGCGGTTGGGATCCTTTTTGTCTATATATATATATTTTTTTTTTGATGCATACCCCTTTAATGTTGACAGGAAGTACTATTAGTCATGTGACTGAAATATTGTTCAAATAGTACCTTCTTCCTCCTTCACATGACATGTGATCAAGCCTCGGCTGAGGCGAAACGCGTCATGGCGACTGGTGGGCTGTTTATTCTTCACGAATAAATGCACTAACAACGGAGAACGGAGTCTGTGGCTTTACTCGATTATTTCAGTGTGGCGTGGCGTGGCATAACTGTGGTTTTTGCTGTGTTCGTACTGAACTTTGCAGAATATATATATAGATATATATATATATATATATTCAATGAAAAAACCATAGGTTATAGACCATATATAGTTAGGAATTCGCATTTACAAAACCTTATTTTACTCGCACAAAACCATTGAAATTCCATATATAGTTAGTTGCACTAACTATATATCGCGCACCCGCAATCCACTGCTGATGATGTCACATATTACATCATTCATGACATGGTCAGTGACATCACTGATGACATCACTGATGACATCTCAAATGACATGACTGATGACATCACTGATGACATCTCATTTGACATTACTGATCATATCACTGATGATATCATTCATGTGATAATACGATGAACCTCTTCAGACTCTAATATAACCTTAGATACAATCAGTGTAAACAGACACTCACAGACTGTCACTCATCCATGGAGTTACTCACACACCTAGTCAGTCATGCAAAGAATCAATCACACCTCCATTTCCTCAACTATACAGTTAGACAAACTTTACTTATTCAAACATATACTAACACATATTTACTCTCTTATACAATCCCTGATACAAGTTCACAATGATCCATACAGCCACTCACACATTCACTGGCTCTTATGCACAGTTATTTATATATGTCAACTCTCACATGTACTGTGCTTTACATATGTACTTACTTTGACATGTAGCACTGAGATATCCATTCACTCACCAATACACTCATGCACACAGTCAACCGCCCATACAGCTGTTTCCACATGCACTTTTGAAACCATACATCTAGTGAATCAACTGCTCACACATCTATGCACAGAGTCATACACCTCCCAGCCACCCACAAACACACACAGTCTCCCATACAAATACTTGGGCAACCAATCAATAACCCATATAGTTACTCATATAGCTACTTATCAACACATGCAACAGTTTACAGAACAACAGACATAATGATGCACAAATTAAGACAGTTTAGTCACTAACCCATGCACTCAGTGAGACACATTTAATCACTCACTCATACAGTCAGTCATGCACCTACTAAATCCTTCATCCAGACACTTATACATCCACTCATTCTTCAATATGTAAGAGATATTTTAACTTTACAGAAACATACAGTCACTGGATGTTGTCATCAGTGATGTCATCAGTCATGTCATTTGAGATGTCATCAGTGATGTCATCAGTGATGTCACTGACCATGTCATGAATGATGTAATATGTGACATCATCAGCAGTGGATTGCGGGTGCGCGATATATAGTTAGTGCAACTAACTATATATGGAATTTCAATGGTTTTGTGCGAGTAAAATAAGGTTTTGTAAATGCGAATTCCTAACTATATATGGTCTATAACCTATGGTTTTTTCATTGAATTTCAATGGTTTTTTAAATGCAAATTTCTAACTATATATGGTCTATAACCTATGGTTTTTTCAGTGAATTTCATTGTTTTTTTAAAAGCTAACATCTGTAGCTGTAAAATGTATTATTCTTTAAATCCCAAAATATATATAGATATTTATTGATAATTTTTTTTAAATATTTTTTTCTTCGCTTCTAGTTCGCGAACCGGGAAGCTTTCCGTTAGCTCATCTTGATGCCGCGATCTAGTCCGCGAACCGGTCAACGTTACGTTAGCGGAACTGTGACGCGTCGCGGAAGCGCGACGTATCACGTTATCGCGTAATGCGTCTAATGACGCGCCGCGTTAGCGCTCCGAGAAGTGCTCGGAACCGCGAACCGGAAGCGATGTGGTACGCGGCGCACGCCGCGTAACGTAAGCGGAACAGGTCATGTGACTTGTTTATCAAACTTCTCATTGGTTCATTTCACTTTTGGTTTCCAAATGATGTATGACTAGGTCATGTGACCTAAAAATAACACTTTTCATTGGCTCAGAACTTTTGTTTTCCCCAAATCATGTAAACCCCTCCTTATTTCCTCACTCTGACTTTCATCTTGGTGAGAGAAAGACCATTTATCTGAAGATCCACAATGGCTTCCATTCTTGCTGCAGCTGGTGCACCCCCACCACCACCTCCACCTCCTCATAAGAAGAGAGGACCACCTAGTCAAATTATGACTAACAGAGAGGAGGAAGATGAGGAAGAAGAAGAAGAGGAGAGAGAGGAACAACAATTTGTTGATGAGTTGCCCCGGGTTTCTAAACGAAAATCCAGTTTCATCTGGCAGTTTTTCACCATCCCTCCTGGAACAAAGAAAGTGAATGCAAAATATGCCACCTGCCTCATCTGTGACTACAGATTGTCGAGAGGCACAGAAAAGAAGTACAGTATGGGGAACTATACAATGCATCGTCACATGAGCAGGTGGCATCCCTTGAACTACAGCCGGGCTGAGTTAAGGGATCTTGTAGACAATCCGACGGCAACTCCTGTGGCAAGATCTACATCTACATTGTCTTTGACGGGAAGAGAGGCACAAGAGACTGTGCCAAACATCCAACCTAACTTCCAGCACATAAAGTTATCTTGTGTTTACTGTGGTGATATGCTGTCATATGGCAACATGAGTGTCAACCTCATGAACATTGCATATGAAAATCATAAATGCCCTAATGCACCCAAAAAGTAATTTTCTTTTTTTTGCTCCAGTTGAGCCGTTTTGAAAGCCTGTTTTTTGTTGTCTCCCCTCCATAAAAAAAACAAAAAAAACATAAAACAGTTCTAAAAATACAAAAAAATCAAAAAATGTTCAAAAAATAAAAAAAAAATATAAAACAACAAAAACAAAAAAAAACAGTTCTTTTCAGAACTACCTCCCCTTTCAAACAAAATTGCTAGAATGTTTATCACTCTGGCAAGCTCTATTTCTTTTGGTTCGCTTCAAGTTCGCTGACTGGTTCGCGAACTTTAAGCGAACTAAAAAAATATTTTTTTAAAAAAAAGAAGAGTTAGTATAAGGGAAGTAATCAGAGAATAATGTAAAAAGAAAGACAGCTAGAGAGAGTAAATGAGAGATAGTGTCAATGACATCATCAGCAGTGCATTGCGGGTAAAAAGAGTGGAAAACATTTACCTTATAATTCTTGTTACCTTTTTTAAATATTTTTTCATACTTTCAATCTGTAAAACAAAGAACAAACATTTCAAAAAATATTAAAACATGTATTTAAAAATTAGAAAAGACAAGGGAAAAGGTTCAAAAACAAACAGTTTTTCAACAACTTTGACATTTACAGAAGTCTCTGCTTCTCTACGTCCCCTACACAATCCTAAAGATATATATTCGAAAGAAACTGTATCTTGATGTTGCTGAACTGAGGCCTATTTTGGAACATGATGTTTTTCTTGCACTGCTAATGTCTCACAATAGTGATGCAATAGCAGCGCAAAAAAGATGTAAAGCCATAATAAAATTGTGTCTAACATTGTAAATGATTGTTTTAGGATGCAAATAAGATGTGTGCTTTCAAGAGCTTTCTTTGAGGTGAGGCCTCTTTTTTTTATAAAAAAAAAACACTACCCAGAAGTACAGCACTCTAAGCATTAAAATTGATATTTACAGAACTCAGCTTACCCATATGTACCACACATTTCTAAATGTATATCATAAGGACAAAAAGCATAACATTAATTATACATGTTAAATGGTTTATTTTTGCTGTTCTCAGAATGTATCAAATTTCACTTAAATCAGTGACTTGAAGGTATTCATCATGTAACAGCGGGGAAAAAAAAACACAATCAAAATGACTGTGTTTAAAAAACCCATACAACCTAAGAAATCTGATTTCAAAACTTCTTAAAATTAACTTACTTTCAATGACGTCAAACGATCTCCTATAAACAGCATCCACTCTGTTGTGCTTTAAATATTTTCAGCCCGCCACTTTCTGAAAGAAAACCTCCATCGATACGTGAAATATGTTACATAGAAAAAAAACTTCTCTCATTATATCACATGTTTCCACTAGGCCAAATCATGTTGCCGTGATTCGCAAGTCTTGTAATTCTTCCAATCAAATCCCGACATTTTCTATTTTCGCAACTTTCAAAAATAAAATATTTGAGATTATTTTCACAATCCTGGACTACTAATATCTTAGTCTTCTTTGTCACTCATGTTCTCCTTTTCCTATGACACTGATACTGCTTACTATGAAGCAGACTTACTTGCATCAGGTTTATATAGTTGGATTTTTAATCGAGACAGCATTGCAGACTTACATTCCCTCTACTTAAAATTTTGGTTTTAAAAACACCAGGTAAGAATTTTTAAGGTCAAACGGCAATTTTTTTTTGAAAGTTACAACAGAATCATTACAGAATGACCAGCCGTTTCCAGACTTTAAGTAAGCTGTATAATGTCCTGATGTTGTTGATGGACCATCGTGATAGATAATTGCTACAGTAACAAAAGTCCTCCCTGATATTGACAGCTGAGAAGCCACAACATTTTTTATTAAAGTGGACAATTTTGATCCATCAGGCCTACATCGTTGAATCATTAAAATGACATACTGGCCATATCTACGTATAAATAATGTTGACATCATATCACATTTACATTGGCTACACTCCATGTTGTGATCCGCTGCATTTACTAGCTTATTAAAGGACACTGATTTACTGTCTGGCAAAGTTAAATATATAAATCTTTCTGAGTCTACACTAGTAGTACTTGATACCATACAGTTCTCGCAGTCATGCTGCCATTGATAAGAAAGCCCAAACAGTTGATCTACATCTACACCCTCAACTTGCAATATATCAAGCATATACATTAAAAACTCCTGACAATCTTGCTGATTATTTTCAGAGAAGTCTGTTTGACCTGAACATTCATCTAAAAGATAACGAACTTCAGACACACTTTCTACTTTTGTTCGATCACTGCTACATTTCTCGAAAACAGAATTCAACAAACAGCATAAAATTTGTTCTGAATTCAACACAATCTGTTCTTTTAAACTCTCTAGTGAAAAGAGAACATTAACCACTACATTTGCATAGCAGTTGACACCAGAACTGTTTTCAAATTGAAAACCAACAACATCTTCAACAGAATCCACTTTCTTTCTGCTAACAATTTTCGGTTCATTGACTTTTGGTCTTTTTGCAACAACCTCCCTACTATTAATGCTATTTCTACGTTTCCGGCATACCACACGTTTCTCAAACAAAGGATATTGAGGCAAATGTGGCGCATACTCTCTTCTTAACCTATTGTATTCCTTAACACAATCTAGATCTGCACAAATGTTTGTGACATCACAGTCAATCAAGTACAATCCCGATAAAGTTCTAACTCGTGACAATGCCACATATGCCATACCCTCCTTGAACACAGAACTGCCAATATTCACCAATGCACAGTCTACACTTAAACCTTGCGATTTATGGATTGTCACCGCATATGCCAAGCAAACAGGAAACTGTTTACGGCGAACATATAAATCTTTAACAAGCAAAAACCTAGCAGAACAACGACCAATTTGCTGTACTTCCTCAATGCCATCAAATTTAATTCTTAAAAATTCTATTCCATCTCTATTTCTGTATTTCTCAAAATCAACAACATTACCCATTGATCCATTTACCAGACCTCCATCTTGTATCTTAATGCGAACGAAACACAAAATGGTGGACTCCCGTGACGCTTAAGGTTCGCTAACCGGGCAGCTTCCCGGAAAGCGGTCCTAAAAAAAGGCGGGAAAGTAATTTACAGAAAAACGACTAGAGACACTCTCACCAAATATAGATTAGCTCATACTACATAACAATCCCTTCCATTCTCACAAATTTCATTGAAATTCCATTTAGCCATTTAGCCTGTAGACCTCTCCAAGTACCGTGAGGTAAATTACTTCACAAAACACATCTGAATTGTTGGAATTGACAACCAATGAAAATGTTACTTTCATTTTCTACTTTTATTACCTGACATTTGATTGGTTATATACCTGTATATATATAAAGGGAGAGAAGGAAACACAGCCATTTTGACTACTACTTCTTGTTGTACCTCCTATTTCAAAAGCTTCAAAAAACTTCAACTTGTTTGTGAAGGTAAGTTATAATTTAATATATTGTGCACTATGACTTAATATAGTAGACTTTTTCTGCTAGATATACACTATCCCTCTGTAGTAGTAATGTATTTAGATAGACTTCTCTGTTATAGTTATCAATGGAGTAAGGCTTGTCTTGGTTAAATCACATACACTTTTTTATAGTCCTATTTCCACTCTCATACTATACACTGCCAAAAGATAAATTCACTGATAAAAACTGCCTATCTAAAATTAATCCCAACAGTGCCCTATCTCTACTAATATATATTTTCTTATTCAAAATTTCAGGCAAAATGGAAGGCGAACAACAAGTTTCATTTTCGATTGAACTGAAGGAGAGCAGCCAAGACAAACTTGATGACTTTATGGATGACAGTAGAGACCACGAACTTCTACAATGTGTTGAAGCAGTAGACAACTTGCTTCAAAATGAAAAACAATTACACCCTATAATAAATTATGACATTTCTGACAATGAAATGTTAGAAAATTTAATAAAGTATGAAACACAATCATAATAAAAAAAAAAAATAAACAAAGAAAACAAAAAAAAACAAGAAAAACAACAAACAATTAACATACAGTATTAGAAAAGTCTTTCATTCTTTTATCCATAAAGTTCGCTGCCCAGAAAGCTATCCGGTTCGCGAACTTGGCGCTTACCACGCAAAAAAAAGTTTTTTTTTTTGGACCCTCCTAGGCCCTTTTAAAACCTCCACATAAAACCTAGGGGGTCAACGAGGATCTACTATGCCCCCTTATGGTAATTTCCCCCTTTGTTTTGGCCTCCTCTTGTCTCTCGATCCTACCGAGAGACAAGATGGCGGCCGCTCCGGACTGTTTAGAATGTTGACAGACACCGGAGGGCCAATCAGCTTCTCATCGCAAAGTTCCGTTACGCGAAAGGTTCGCTAACCGGATAGCTGCCCGGAGCGCTGTTACAGATATATATCTTGATTTAAACGTTAATTTCTCAAAATCCACTGAAGCACATATATTGAGACCTAGCAAAGGCACATCAGGCTAACAGTCCCTACAATTTTGCCAAGTTTCGTGAAAATCCATTCAGCCGTTCGGGCTAAAAGTGAGTCCAACCGCCCTATGGAAAATAACATGGGAAAAACGCGTTTTGGGACCCCCCTTTTTTCTCGGCCCCCCCTTGACGAACCCCCCCCAAATTTCCAGGAGCTGCTCAGAAACAAAATGTGCCATTTTCCTGAAAATTTCAGCCAATTCCGTCCACAAACGCCAAAGTTATTAGGCATAGAATTTTCAAAAGTCCCATAGAGAAAAAATCCTAACTATATATACCTACTGGCTATCGCCAGTAGGTAATATATATATATATATATATATATATATATATATATATATATATATATATATATATATATATATATATATATATTCAATGAAAAAACCATAGGTTATAGTCCATATATAGTTAGGAATTTGCATTTACAAAACCTTATTTTACTCGCATAAAACCATTGAAATTCCATATATAGTTAGATGCGCTAACTATATATCGCGCACCCGCAATCCACTGCTGATGATGTCACATATTACATCATTCATGACATGGTCAGTGACATCACTGATGACATCACTGATGACATCTCAAATTACATCACTGATGACATCACTGATGACATATCAAATGACATCACTGATGACATCACTGATGACATCTCAAATGACATCACTGGTGACATCACTCATGATATCATTCATGTGATAATACAATGAACCTCTTCAGACTCTAATATAACCTTAGATACAATCAGTGTAAACAGACACTCACAGACTGTCACTCATCCATGGAGTTACTCACACAACTAGTCAGTCATGCAAACAATCAATCACACCTCCATTTCCTCAACTATACAGTTATACAAACTTTACTTATTCAAATATATACTAACACATATTTTCTCTCTTATACAATCCCTGATACAAGTTCACAATGATCCATACAGCCACTCACACAATCACTGGCTCTTATGCACAGTTATTTATATATGTCAACTCTCACATGCACTGTCTTTTACATATGTACTTACTTTGACATGTAGCACTGAGATATCCATTCACTCACCAATACACTCATGCACACAGTCAACTACCCATACAGCTGTTTCCACATGCAGTTTTGAACCCATACATCTAGTGAATCAGCTGCTCACACATCTATGCACAGAGTCACACACCTCCCAGCCACTCACACACATACTCAGTCTCCCATACAAATACTTGGGCAACCAATCAATAACCCATATAGGGCCAGATGTAGGTAGGCATTTACCGGTCGGTAACGGCCGAATTCGGCCGTTACCGACCGGTAAATGCAATTTGAGATGTAGGGCCCTGTATTTTACAGAATCGGTAAATTTACCGATCGGTAAATTTACCGATTCTGTAAAATACCGAATCGGTATTTTTTCCGATTCGGTAAAATTGATATGTAGGTGGGACTCTTCTGAGTCCCACAAGCATTACAGAATCGGTATTTTACCATCAAATACTATTTGATGGTAAAATTCCGATTCTGGTGTGCATGCACATGTGTGCATGCACACCTGTGCCATATGACAGGCAGACCTGCCCCTAGGGCTTGTATGCCTGCCACATGGCACCCAATCCTGTTTAGGGGGTGCCAGGGGGTGTCAAAGTGACACCCCCTGCACCCTTGTGAAATTTGGTATTTACCGATTCGGTAAATACCGAATCGGTAAAGCCTATTGATTTCTATGGGCTTTGAAGCCCATAGGAATCAATAGGCTTTACCGATTCGGTATTTACCGAATCGGTAAATACCGAATTTTACCGATTCGGTAAAAGGGAACATCTGGATTTCCTACATATCAACCCCTCACATTTACCGAATCTTAATTACCGAATCGGTAAAATTCGGTAATTTTCGGTAATTAAGATTCGGTAAATGTTACTTACCTACATCTGGCCCATAGTTACTCATATAGCTACTGATCAACACATGCAGCAGCTTACACAACAACAGACATACTGATGCACAAATTAAGACAGTTTAGTCACTAACCCATGCACTCAGTGAGACACATTTAATCACTCTTTCATACAGTCAGTCATGCACCTACTAAATTCTTCATCCAGACACTTATACATCCACTCATTCTTCAATATGTAAAACATATTTAAACTTTACAGAAACATACAGTCACTGGATGTTGTCATCAGTGATGTCATCAGTGATGTCACTGACCATGTCATGAATGATGTAATATGTGACATCATCAGCAGTGGATTGCGGGTGCGCGATATATAGTTAGCGCATCTAACTATATATGGAATTTCAATGGTTTTATGCGAGTAAAATGAGGTTTTGTAAATGCAAATTCCTAACTATATATGGACTATAACCTATGGTTTTTTCATTGAATTTCAATGGTTTTTTGAAAGCTAATATTTGTATCTGTAAAATGTATTCTTCTTTAAATCATAAAATATATTGTACATGTTTTTTATACATTTTAAAAAAAAAAAAAAAATTTGTTCCGCTCCTAGTCCGCGAACCGGTCAGCTTCCCGTTAGCTCAATTCAAAGCCGCGACTTGGTGCGCGAGCCGGTAATTGTTCCTTAAGCGTAACTGTTACGTTATCATGACGTTTTGCGTTGTCGCGTAATACGTTATCCGACGCGCCAAGTTAGCGGACCCGGAAGCGGAATGGATAGCGGCGTAAAGCGCGAAACGTAAAGACAGCAGGTCATGTGACTCGGTAATAACACTTTTCATTAGTTCATTTCACTTTTGGTTTCCTAATGATGTAATACTAGGTCATGTGATCTAAAATTAACACTTTTCATTGGTTTAGAACTTTGGCTTTTCCCAAATGATGAAAACCCCTCCTTCTTTCCTCACTGTGACTTTCATCTTGGTGAGAGAAAGACCCTTTTACATTCCAGAGAAATGGCTTCAGTTGTTGCTTCTGGTAGTGTTCCCCCACCACCACCTCCACCTCCTCATGGAAAAAAAGGACCACCTACTCAACCAATCTTTCAAGAAGAGGAAGATCAGGAAGAGGAGGAAGAGCCTGAATATTTGCCAGAGGAGCCCAGGAGGTACAACAGGAAGGAAAATTTCATCTGGCAATTTTTTAAAATTCCACCAGGGCAAAAGAAAGTGAACGCCAGATATGTCTTCTGCCGTATCTGTGATGATCGCCTTTCAAGGGGGACGGACAAAAAATATAGTTTTGGGAATTTTACAATGCACAGGCACATGAGTAGGTGGCACCCAAATAATTATAGTGCTGCTCAGCTTCGGGACGAACAACAAAATTCCCCAGCAATAGCCAGAAGATCAGTCGTGCCAGAAGTTTCGGGACCAGAAGCAAGGGAGTTGATCCCGAATATTCAAATGGACATGGGGGAAGTGAAACAACTGTGCGTGTGGTGCAATCAAATATTATGCTACCGAGAAAGTAGCATAACTCTTAGATTGAGAGCAATCAAAAATCATGTATGTCCAAAACGCCCCCAAAAATAAATTCTTCTTTTTTTTGTTGCTCCTGTTGAGCCCTCTTCGATGAATCATTTTTGTTTCCCCCCTCCCCCCAAAAAATAAAAAAAAACAAAATGTTCTGAAAAAATCAAAAAAATATAATAAATGTTCAGAAAAATAATAAAAAAAAATTAAAATAACAAAAAGCCAAAAAAAAGTTCTTTTCAGAACTACCTTCCCATTATAAAAAAAAATTGGTAGAAGTCTTTGAACTCTGCCAAGCTCTATTTCTTTTAGTTCGCTCCTAGTTCGCACTCCGGTACGCGAACTATGAGCGAACCAAAAAAAATTTTTTTAAAAAAAGAACAGTAAGTATAAGGAAAGGAAACAGACAGTTATGTTACAAAAAAGACAGCTATAGGGAGTAAAGAAAACATACTGTTACCCGCAATTCACTTCTGATCATGTCATATATTACATAATTTTTGACATAGTCAGTGACATCATCAGCAGTGGATTGCGAGTAACAGTATCTTTTGTTTACTTACTATGGCTGTCTTTCTTGTAACATAAATGTCTGTTTCCTATCCTTATACTTACTGTTCTTGTTTTAAAAAATTTTGGAGATCATTCAGAAACAGTAACATTAATAGAGACAGAATTAGTGAATAATAATGAAGAAGTATGAGAAGAGAGGGAGTGAAAAAATACTGGAAGGAGTAGAATAATTAAGTAATAGAGAAAGGAATGAGAGAAGTAGCAAACACAGGAAAGTAAAGATTAAAGAAATGAAGCAGGAGAACTGATAGATGTTAAATGTGATAGACTAAATGATTGATTGAGGGTCACGATAAGGTGTGTCCTCTCTAAAAGTTTGTTTAAAGTGAACCGTACTCAGGGTTGCATATCAAAATTAATGCTTGTTGAAGAATACAGAGGAGATAATAGATGTCAAGACCTACCATTGTAGTAAAACATGCCCACTTCTTACATCATTCATAACATAGTCAGTGACATCATCAGCAGTGGAATGCGGGTTAAAAAAGTACAAAACATTTACCTTATAATTCTTGTTAACTTTAAAAGAAAATTTTTCATACTTTCAATCTGTAAAAGAGAGAACAAACATTTCCAAAAATATTAGAACATGTATTTAAAAATTAGAAAAAAGAAGGGAAAAGGATCAAGAAGAAACAGTTTTTAAACAACTTTGACACTGACAGAAGCCTCTGCTTCTCTACGCCCCGTGCACAATCCTAAAGATATATATTTTAAAGTAACAGTATCTTCATGCTGAAGAAATGAGGCCTATTTTGGAACATGGTGCTTCTTTTGCATTGCTGATGTCTCACAATAGTGATGCAATAGCAGCACAAAAGAGATGTAAAGCTATCATAAAATTGTGTCTAACATTTTAAATGATTGTTTCAGGATGCAAATAAGATGTGTCCTTTCAAGAGGTTTCTTTAAGGTGAGGCCTATTCAGTTTTCAAAAAAAAACAGTACACAGAAGTACAGCACTGTAAGCATTAAAATTGACACTTACAGAAGACTCAGTTTCTCCATATCTACCTCACATTTCTAAATGTATTTCATAAGTACAAAAAGCAGAACATTAATTATACATGTTAAATGGTTTATTTTTGCTGTTCTCAGAATGTATCAAATTTCACTTAAATCAGTGACTTGAAGGTATTCATCATGTAACAGCGGGGAAAAAAAACCACAATCAAAATGATTGTGTTTAAAAAACCCATACAACCTAAGAAATCTGAATTCAAAACTCCTTAAAATTAACTTACTTTCAATGACGTCGAAGGATCTCCTATGAACAGCTTCCACTCTGTTGTGCTATAAATATTTTCAGCCCGCCACTTTCTGAAAGAAAACCTCGATCGATTCGAAAAATATGTTACATACAAGAAAAGACTTCTCTCATTCTATCACATGTTTCCACTAGGCCAAATCATGTTGCCGCGATTCGCAAGTCTTGTAATTCTTCCAATCAAATCCCGACATTTTCTATTTTCGCAACTTTCAAAAAGAATACATTTAAGATTATTTTCACAATCCTGGACTACTAATATCTTACCCTTCTTTGTCACTCATGTTCTTCTTTTCCTATGACACTGATACTGCTTACTATGAAGCAGACTTACTTGCATCAGGTTTATATAGTTGGATTTTTAAATTGACATTATAATTAAAAGTTTTGCACCAATAATCTAGACAGCATTGCAGACTTACATTCCCTCTACTTCATGAACCTTTTGCAATTCTTCACAGGAAATCCCGAGATTCTTTCATTAAAATTTTGGTTTTAAAAACAGCAGGTAAGAATTTTTAAGGTCAAACGGCAATTTTTTTTTGAAAGTTACAACGGAATCATAGCAGAATGACCAGCCATTTCGAGCCTTTAAATAAGCTGTATAATGTCCTGATGTTGTTGAAGGACCATCGTGATAGATAATTGCTACAGTTACAAAAGTCCTTCCTGATATTGAAAGCTGAGAAGCCACAAATTTTTTTATTAAAGTTGACAATTTTGATCCATCAGGCCTACATCGTTGGATCATTAAAAGGACATACTGTCCATATCTACGTATAAATAATGTTGACATCATTTCAGATTTACATTGGCTACACTCCATGTTGTGATCCGCTGCATTTACTAGCTTATTAAAGGAGACTGATTTACTGTCTGGCAAAGTTAAATATATAAATCTTTCTGAGTCTACACTAGTAGTACTTGATACCCTACAGTTCTCGCAGTCATGCTGCCATTGAAGCCCAAACAGGTGATCTACATCTACACCCTCATCTTGCAATACATCAAGCATATACATTAAAAACTCCTGACAATCTTGCTGATTATTTTCAGAGAAGTCTGTTTGACCTGAACATTCATCTAACAGATAACGAACTTCAGACACACTTTCTACTTTTGTACGATCAGTGCTACATTTCTAGAAAACAGAATTCAACAAACAGCATAAAATTTGTTCTGAATTCAACAGAATCTGTTCTTTTAAACTCTCTAGTGAAAAGAGAACATTAACCACTACATTTGCATAGCAGTTGACTCCAGAACTGTTTTAAAATTGAAAACCGACAACATCTTCAACAGAATCCACTTTCTTTCTGCTAACAATTTTCGGTTCATCGACTTTTGGTCTTTTTGCTACAACCTCCCTACTATTACTGATATTTCTACGTTTCCGGCCTACCACACGTTTCTCAAACAAAGGATATTGAGGCAAATGTGGCGCATACTCTCTTCTTAACCTATTGTATTCCTTAACACAATCTAGATCCGCACAAATGTTTGTGACATCACAGTCAATCAAGTACAATCCCGATAAAGTTCTAACTCGTGACAATGCCACATATGCCATACCCTCCTTGAACAGAGAACTGCCAATATTCACCAATGCACTGTCTACACTTAAACCTTGCGATTTATGGATTGTTACCGCATATGCCAAGCAAACAGGAAACTGTTTACAGCGAACATATAAGTCTTTAACAAGCAAAAACCTAGCAGAACAACGACCAATTACCTGTACTTCCTCAATGCCATCAAATTTAGTTTTTAAAAATTCAATTCCATCTCTACTTTTGTATTTCTCAAAATCAACAACATTACCCATTGATCCATTTACCAGACCTCTTTCAACATGTAAATTCCTTCTCAAAATGATTCGGCAATTTAAACACACATTCAGAGTCTTTTCAAAACCCGCTGTTTTAGATATAGTCTTCTCTAATGAATCCATTTTTGATTTCAAATTCTCTGACAAAATAATTGTTGCTCCCATATGCTCTATTTTGTCAATAGCTTCAAGTTTCACAATCTCTTGCTTTTCTAAATTCAACATTTTGTTGTTGAAGATGGCACATTCTGCAAGAGTTGGCATCAAACATATTCCGGATTTCTTCTCAGTAATTTTCTGAAAAATATTCTCAGCCACAATCTCTTGTTCGGGATATAAATTTGAAAGTAATCGTGCTTTTAAAGCTTCTTTCCCATGCTCGGTCACTTTTCCAATTCTAATATCTTGTAGAATATTCTTGTAATCTTCATCTTTTGCCTGACGCATATTTTCATGCAGTTCAGCATAATTGAAGTTTAACCATATATTGACGTTGCCAATGCTCCCTAGGCACTTCCTGGTATCTTCATGCGTGAGTATTTTGAACACAGGTTGTCCTTTTACTGGTGTCAGCTGCAGAAGATCTCCGAAAACAATGATGTGTTTGCCACCAAATAACACATCATATTCAGTTTTAAGTACTTCTTGCATTCTCAAATGCACAAAGGCAAGCATGACATTGGAAACCATGCTTACTTCGTCAATGATAAGTAGTTTCATTTTCCTCAAGACTCTTGAAACTTCACAGCAAGCATCCCCAGATAACTTGTGGTATTGTAATTTGTTGTCATGCTCAACCGGCAGCATCAGTAGACGATGCAAAGTAATACCTTTAATGTTATGTGCTGCAAGTCCAGTAGGAGCGGTGACAACACAAGACAGCGATGACTCAGTCCTTTCCTGCAGATAGCATGAAATTGCTTTAATGAGGAAACTTTTTCCTGTTCCCGCTTCTCCACTCACATACAGTCGGACAGGCTTCAACGATGTACATGAGCACTCTTTCTTCTCATGACTTAATCCATGCTCAATTTGCTTGGTTATTTCATCATATATTTTCCTCTGCTCAACGTTGAGTTGTTTTTCCAAGTCTTCTAAGTTAACTGAATCCTCCTGAGCATGTGCCATGGCTCTTTCCACTTCATTCATAGCAGTGGCAGCTTCATTTTCGATAATAGGTCCTCCAAGTGGATCTTGACTCAATGAAACAGAACTCTGACTGTCCTGAGAACTGTCTCTGGCAATCTCGGCTGCAATTGTTGCTTCCTGCTCAATTTCCAAAGTTAGCATTTCTTGATATTTGGGAAAAGCAGGACATTCTATGGTCTCCTTAGCAGCAGTGAAAGAGTCTTCGTAACAGAGGAAATCTCCAAGCAGTTCCTCTTCTGCACGCCAAGGCTTGAAAAGTTGCAAAAGTGCTAAATAGAAAAACTCCTTTTTTTCTGGATATTCGCCACTCAATTTTCGATGGTTTACTAATTGGCATTTTCTTTGCTTGACCAGGCATCCCTCACTTCCAATTACAGCATACACTCCTTTCTCAATATCTTCTTTGATGTTCCTCTTGAATATATAATTTTGTAGAACCTCATATAGACAAACATTCTCAAGGTGACTGCTTCGATTTGGATAATATGTATCCAACATGTTGGTCTTCAAAATGTCGGTACTGTTTGGTTCCTTTTCTGCCAAATATTCAATTTCCCGGACAGGTTTTAGAACCCGATTTCGCGTTGCAGCAAGACCAAGACTCGCCCAAACAATACTCCTGGATTTGGCATAGAGACTTGCTGAAGACAATCGATCTGAACATTCGTAAGCTCCGATTTCTCGATGCGACAACATCTTCAGACTGAAACTGTACAACTTCTTGCTGAGGCTCTTTTCATGGGAAATGTCCTCCCACATATCCTTCAGTTCTGTCTTTTCTTTTTTGGTGATGTAAGATGTCACATACCGAGCCACAGCCATACAGTTGTCACCCACAAACTGTATATCCATGTTAGCATTCCACATGGACAAAATCACTGGGTTGTAGTCATTGATGTACTTGGACTCTTCGTTCCTTTTCAAATTGTATGTATTTTTGGGTGATTTCCTCGTCACATTATGTCGTAGTGAAGACATCAAACTGTTCACTTTTCCTTTAGAAATCACCGGTCGTGGAAAGTTGAAACGACATTTGGTGTAGAACTTGTCCTTGTTTCTGAATTTACGACGACAGTACTTTCCACAACGATGGCTTTGGAAACGTAGAACTTGTTCTCTTAGGCTTTTCTTCTCCGTTGCATTTGGAACAGCACACGTAGAATACTGTTCTATGAAATTCATCACTAAGTGATCCGGATCTGTTCCAAATTTAGGTGCATCCTTGATCCACAATAACATATGTATATGAGGAGCACCTCTTGCTTGGTACTCCTTTCTCCAGAAGAAATCCAACACCTCTCCAAGAGGTGGATTCTTCTTATTTGTGATGAAAGACATCATAGCTTCAAATTTATGATTGAAGTACCTGCATACATTCACAGGATCCAAAGAACACAGTTCTCCAGGTGTCTTGAATTCAATGTTTTCAATATTTCCATTTGCTTCTCGTAGAACTTCAAGTAAGTCTTCCCAGCCATACTCGGCACAGCTCAGAGTGAGGAACCATGTCGGAGTTCCTAAGTTCCTCAGCATACATTTTAAATCACCATGACGACGGTACCAGTACTCATTAGTACCACGCTGACACGCCATGAGATTAATTAAGTGAGAATCCAAAATACTATCTTGGACATTGACTTTATGCATAAAGTCCCTTGCCGAGATATTTCGCATCTGTATACCACTTTTTAAGATGTGGTTCACTGCATATGACAGTCCAGACAGATCGCTTTCAAACAGGAGATGAAACAAATAGGGAATGCATTGACGAAACCTAGGATCTTCTGCATACAATCGTAAAGTCCGGTATTCAGACGCAGGAATTTGATGAGATCGCTCATCATATCTTCCTCCTCGACCTGTGGGAAATAGCTGTGGGAAACACCGAGCTTCCAAACTTTCCTCCCAAACACTAATGGGACTCCCTTTGGCTTGTTTCATTTGAAACAACTCAATAGCATTCCCCATGACTTCCTTGGAATGCAAAGGATGAACACTATAATGTTCATATATTTCTTCACTTTTAGAGGCCTCTACTTTCTCAATTTGGCCAGCACACAAATCGCTATCCTCTTCATCACTTACTTCCTCTTCTGCAACATACACATTCTTATAATACTTATTATTTTTCTTCAAATACACTGTTGCCTTTTTGACTTTCCTAACATCCACTAAATCTTGCCATATTTTCTTATTCTTTGTCGGAACCCCATTAACCAAGATAACCAGAGGTTCCTCTTCCACTTCTTCTACTCCAATTGTGTTAATGTTTTTATTCAAATCTAGAGGCAAATAAACAACTCTTCCCTTTAATCCTCTCTGTAAATCTGCTGGAGGCAACTTCCCTGTCTTTGGCTCCATTCTTACAATAGCCTGAAAGGGATGGATACTTTGAATCAAAATAGATTCATAAGTATTTAAATCCTTTAATTCAGAAGGAATCTCAACCAATTCCAGATTATTATGAACTGCCCTAGCAGGCATCTGGTTTTGGTTTAATTTATTACAACAATAAGTACACACACGTTGATCCGATCCCAAATCAAAATAATTTTCTACCATCAAGTATGTGGCAAAATCCTTCCATTCACTATTATTTTCCCTTTCACTTTTTGCATATAAATCCACTACCTTAGTCTGATTCTTATAATAAGTGCGTCGACAACATACACAAGTGAAATTAGGCCTCTCACTTGATTTCATCTGAAACGTGGCAATTTCTTTCTGAAAATTATCTGTACTGTAAACCTGTACATTATCTTCAACATTACTCTCTACTTCAGGGTCAATTTGAACATTCTCATCTTTACTACTAAAGTAACAAAACTCAATTTCTTCACAAATATTCTTCACATCTATTTCAGAACCATGCAAAAGAGCAGCACATAATTGTTTAAGCATAATTGCTGGACTCTTTGCATAATACAACATTCTCACTAATTTTCTCACTTTATTATGATGCACTGCTAGCATCCTGAAATGATGAAAAACACTCTGGCATACTCTCCTGGAAAGACAAGCCAGTGAATGACCACGCAAACCTGTCATTTGTCTCACTCTGCAAGGATCTAAATCTTGCAACAACTTCATTTTCTGCTTCAAACTTTTCTTATTAAATGTCCGTATAAAATCACAAAGCAAATTGATGGAAACCTGTCGCACACTGCAAATAGAACTACACTTCCAAATGTACACAGGACCCTTAGGACGTCTTCCTAAAACCTCATCACTTAGCGCCTCTTCTGTCTCTGTTGTCACAAGTTTTTCTTTTTCAACTGGACAACCATCCTTCACTTCATAAGCTCGACCACTGGTGTCAACTGCATGCACCAAATCATTATCCTGAAAATAACTCTCCTCATTAAAAAATGCCTCAGAACTTGAACTATGCATCCATTCTCCGGAAAAAACTTCACAAAAGTTGCTACGATTTACTACTCTCTTCCATCTACTGTTTGTTTTGAAATCAGAAATTACCTTGCTTAGTTTCCTAATTCTATTGATTACCAAAATAAACAACTTTCGCTTAATTTCAAAAGCATGATCAATAATTTTCTCTGCATTTTTCTTCTTCTTATAAAATGCCACTTTCTGTTTGCATTTCTTAATATTTTTTATTAAATTAACTATTATCCTATTACGGAACATTCGTTTTCGAATGTCCCTAAACTGTTCTTTCCTTCTACTATCATGCACAGAGTTATCTCTTCCTCTACCAGTAACATTTTTCATGGGTCTTTCCTTTCCATTTAAATTACTCTTCTTTTTCTGAACTGAAACATTTTGGCGATAAATACTTTTTTTACTACAAATATTTTTTAAGAAAGATTTTGTGCTCTTACCCGGAGCTTTCTTGGTGTTTTGATAAGTATTTAGGGAAGAGGACTGCTGCAATAAAACATCACCGTGCTGTCTTTGACGTTTTCTAGCCTTTCTAATTCTATTTTTTGTAGGCATTTTCCAAACTATGAAAGAATCTGCAGTTGAATCTGTTGAAAAATATAATAAAAAATGTTAATAACCACTATTACCAAACAGTAAATGAATAACAGTCATCAAAAACTTAATGCCCTACTTATTATTTAACATAGCAAATCTTTTGCACCAGCACTGCATCACAAAAATGACACACAGTGCTACAAAACAGGCATACAACAGTCATAAATCTCTCCCTAATATTTTAAATGATTAATTCAGAATAACGATAAGGTGTGGCCTATCTACAGGTTTATTTAGGCCCAGATCTTTTGACTGGGGTGAAAGTGTATCATTGATCCTCATTCAGTCCATCGCCTGTTTTGTTTATTTGAGGTAAGGCCAACACATGTTTGCAGATAAGATTTTCACTTAAGAAAACAAAGGAAATAATACATGTGAAGGCCTACCAATGAAGTAAGTCATTATTTGAAATCAATTACATTTCTGGATATGTACTGCTAAAGCTTCTTAGGTTGTTTTTGGTCATATTTATAAGACATATTTATAAGTGTGTATGATGTTATTTTTCTTTTTTAAATGGAAAGCGTTCTTCATGGTGCAAGTTTCTTGTAAATACGCTCCCACCTGCGAAACGGAACTTTGCAATGCGAAGCTGATTGGGTCCCCGGTGTCTGTCAACATTCTGAACAGTCCGGAGCGGCCGCCATCTTATCTCTCGGTAGGATCGAGAGAGAAGAAGAGGTGAAAAACGAAGGGGGAATTTAATGAAAGGGGGCAAGGTATACCCCTGTTGACCCCCTAGGAATGTTGTTGGGATTTTTAAAGGGTCCCCTGGGGAAAATAAAAAAATATATTTTTCACGGTAGAAGCGCTTCCCAAACACCGAACTGGGCCGCAAACTGCACGGGAATACGCCATTTTGTGCTTCGTTTTAATTAAATTACTAGGTATACGGGGGTGCGGGAGACCATTTTGTGCTTTGTTTTAATTAAATTACTATGTATAAGGGGGTGCGGGAGACGTATCCTAATCCCTTATATTTTCTGAGGGTGGCTGAGGAGTCTCATATATGTTGATACATGTGTTCCAGCGGCTGTGCGTGAGCTTTTTTTTTTTTTTTTTGCTGCGTGACGTCTGTTAACGTTCGATTCGAAGGAAATCAGGAAGTGTTGACCACCAATTTCTCAGTGCGATAAAATATTTTGGGGCATATTATCAAGCCTGTGCGCTAAAATTATCGCCGCTTTATCGGCCGAAAACGGCCGATAAAGCGGCGATAATGGGCTTGATAATATGCTCTGTGGAATTCCAATCGAAGCCCATTTTAGATGTCTTCACATCTAGCATGTGCTTCGATTGGAAATCCATAGAGCATATTATCAAGCCCATTATCGCCGCTTTATCGGCCGTTTTCGGTCGATAAAGCGGCGATAATTTTAGCGCACAGGCTTGATAATATGCCCCGTAGTTTATGGCCCTAGCTGTAGAGAATCAAGACATGCCAACCCTCCCGATTCAGACGTCAGACTACAGATTTCAGTGCTTCTCTCCCGCATCCCGATTCCTGCAAACAAAAACCCGGGGGCATATTACCAACAACTAGCGATAACTTGTTTAGAGACAAAATTTATCGCCGCACATCTGCGATTTTTATCGTAGATAAACATTGCTATTAGCAAGGTTTATCGCAAATGCGATAAAAAATGGCCACAATGCATGAATATCGCTGAAAAGTCAGCGATATTCATGCATTATCCAGCAAATGCTCTTAACCATGTTATCCACCTCCCATTGGATAACATGGCTAAGAACTGCTCAGCACCATTTTTTGGACATTATTAACATGGCTATGTAACTCCCATAATCAAAATCTAAATTTGCCAAGCACACTTGTGTTACTGCATGCCAGAATGCTACACCGAATATGCAATTACAATTTCGCAAAGTAACAAAATCTATTTCTATATCACTACAGACAAAGCCACAGTTTAAAAACACAGCTTTCTTCATCATTTTCTCCTTAGCAAGGTTTATCGCAAATGCGATAAAAAACGGCCGCAAGGCATGAATATCACGCTGAAAAGTCAGCGATATTCATGCATTATCCAGCAAATGCTCTTAGCCATGTTATCCACCTCCCATTGGATAACATAGCTAAGAACTGCTCGCAAATGCGAAAAAAAACGGCCGCAATGCATGAATATCGCTGAAAAGTCAACGATATTCATGCATTATGCAGCAAATGCTCTTAGCCATGTTATCCACCTCCCATTAAATAACATGACTAAGAACTGCTCAGGGCCCCATGAGGAACGCTTTCCATTTAAAAAGGAAAAAATAACATCATAGAAAAGAATCGTTTTTAAACACAGCATATAAATCAATTGTATACCTGCATTCAAGAGGAAATGACTGAAAATGTCCTTGAGACACATGAAAGCGTTTTCTGGAATGCCCTAGCACCATTTTTTCGACATTATTAACATGGCTATGTAACTCCCATAATCAAAATCTAAATTTGCCAAGCGCAGGTGGGAGCATATTTACAAGACACTTGCCCCATGAGGAATGCTTTCCATTTAAAAAGGAAAAAATAACATCAAAGACACTCAAATGCCTTATAAATATGACCCAAAACAACCTATGAAGCTCTAGCAGTACATATCCAGAAATGTAATTGATTTCAAAAATGGTTTTTAAAACCAACATATCTGTTTCAGCTTACATAAGAGACCATGGAATGGGCTTCATATACAACAATAACTTGAGTTACTGCATGCCAGAATGCTACACCGAATATGCAATTACAATTTCTCAAAGTAACAAAATCTATTTCTATATCACTACAGACAAAGCCACAGTTTTAAAACACAGCTTTCTTCATCATTTTCTCCTTAAATCATACTATTCTCTATCTAAAATAAATAAATCTTTTCTCACCTTAGCAAATACTTTTTGAGTTTTGAAAACAGTCTCAGAAATACACCAAATTGTCTTCAGCAGAAGAAAAAGGATGCACTCCAGAGGCTGCAGCTATTGAAAGCACAGAAATACAGATATTCATTTCACATATCTCTCATATTAGCCAATCATAACTCTTCCCTCACTTTTTTCAAATCAAAACCCTTCCCCCCTCTGCCCTCTCTGCCTTTTTTCCATAGCAACGACCTCCTGGAAGACCTCTCATGTGTGCAAATTCACACAACAATGTTTCAATTGAACTCTGAACTCTCAGTGCACCTGCGTATCCAGTGCAATCTTTCATTAAAAGTTTCTTCCTTGACCATTCAAATTACATCTTTCAAAGAACACATCCATGCACCCTAACTTTCTGTTTTCAGAAATGGAAATGCACCAATCACTGCTAATTAATCATTAGCATTGGAAATCCACAGTTTTTTTTCTTTACAAACTCCTACTGTTTCAACTGCCCTTTCATTACCACACTTCATCTGACTGCAGCCCAACCTTCTCCCACCATGTTTAAGGTCTGGATTGTTGGACATAGTTACATCCACTGGGCTCAAAGGTATGCTGACAACAGAAATTTACACAACCTCAATTTACAAGATGTGGAAATTAAATGGTTGGGCCAAAGAGGATTAAAATGTCACCAATTGATACCATTGGTGAAAACCTTTATGCATTTGCCAAAACCTGACCTGTTAATAGTGCATTGTGGAGGTAATGATTTGGGCACTTTAACAGGAGTAGGTCTGGAAATGCTTTTAAAGGACACCTTTGAGCAATTAATGGCACTTTTTCCTCAAACTGCCTTGGTATATTCCAATATATGCCAAAGACAGAAATGGAGGTGGTCCAACCAATTTGGTCCACAAATTGAGAAAGCGGGGAAGCATGTAAACAAATCTGTTTCAGCTTTCATGAGAGACCATGGAATGGGCTCCCTGTACAATAATAACTTGCGTTACTACATGCAAGATATCTACAGAGGAGATGGAGTTCACTTCTCAGATGAGGGCAACAGAATTTTCATTCTGAATTTAAGACTGTGCATTGGTACCTACTTATAAGTACCTAAATGTACCATAAACCCAAAAGCTCTTCTCAGAGCTACCCTTCATCTGATCACTCACAATTAATACTTTTCTCTAACTTATTTCTGTAATTTTCAACAAACTACGCTCAAAGAGCGCTACCCGGTACGTGAACTGGAAGCTAACCGCCCAAAATTATTTAAAAAATGTTTTTTCTCCGCACATATGGTCCTCCTCAGCCACCCTCAGAAAACCTGGGGAGTCAAAATACTTATACTGTGTCCCCTTCTACCCTTTCTGAACATTATTTACCCTCCATTTTATATCTTAATTCGACCGAAACACAAAATGGTGGACTCCCGTTACGCTTCTAGTTCGCGGACTAAACCGCTTCCCGGGAAGCGGTCCAAAAAAAAAGGTGGGAAAGTAATTCACAGAAAAAGGACTGGAGACACTCTCACCAAATATAGATTAGCTTATACTACATAACAATCCCTTTCATTTTCACAAATTTGATTGAAATTCCATTTAGCCATTAAGCCTGTAGACCTCTCTAAATACCTTGAGGTAAATTACTTCACAAAACACATCTGAAGTGTTGGAATTGACAACCAATGAAAATGTTACTTTCATTTTCTACTTTTATTACCTGATATTTGATTGGTTATATACCTGAATATATATAAAGGGAGAGAAGAAAACACAGCCATTTTGACTACTACTTCTTGTTGTACATCACATTTCAATACTTACCTAACACTTCAACTTGTTTCTGAAGGTAAGTTGTTATTTTTAAAACTGAAGTATATTGTGCACTATAACTTGATATGGTAGACTTTTTCTGATAGATATACACTATCCCTCTGTAGTAGTTATGGATTTAGATAGACTTCTCTGTTATAGTTATGAATGGAGTTAGGCTTCTCTTCGTTAAATTACATACACTTTTTTATAGTCATATTTCCACTCTGATACTATACACTGCCAAAAGAAAAATTCACTGATAAAAACTGCCTATCTAAAATTAATCCCAACAGTGCCCTATCTCTACTAATATATATTTTTTTATTCAAAATTTCAGGCAAAATGGAAGGCGAACAACAAGTTACATTTTCAATTGAACTGAAGGAGAGCAGCCAAGACAAAATTGATGACTTTATGGATGAAAGTAGAGACCACGAACTTCTACAATGTGTTGAAGCAGTGGACAACCTGCTTCAAAATGAAAAAAAGTTACACCCTATATTCAATTTTGACATTTCTGACAATGAAATGTTAGAAAGTTTAATAAAGTATGAAACACAATCATAATAAAAAAAAAATTAAAAATAAAGAAAACAAAAAAAACCCAACAAAAACAACAAATAATTAACATACAGTATTAGAAAAGTCTATCATTCTTTTATCCTTATAGTACGCTGCCCAGAACGCTTCCCGGTTCGCGTATTAGGCGCTCACCACGCAAAAATATATATATATTTTTTTTTTTTTTGCCCTGCAGGGACCTTTTACAACCTCCACATAAAACCTAGGGGGTCAGGGAGGATCTACTATGCCCCCTTATCGAAATTTCCCCCTTTGTTTTGGCCTCCTCTTGTCTCTCGATCCTACCGAGAGACAAGATGGCGGCCGCACCGGACTGTTTAGAATGTTGACAGACACCGAAAAGCCAATCAGCTTTCCGTGCGCAAAGTTCCGAAACGCGAAAAGTACGCGAACGGGATCGCTGCCCGGAGCGCTGTTACAGATATATATCTTGATTTAAACGTTAATTTCTCAAAATCCACTGAAGCACATATATTGAGACCTAGCAAAGGCACATCGGGCTAACAGTCCCTACAATTTTGCCAAGTTTTGTGGAAATCCATTCAGCCGTTCGGGCTAAAAGTGAGTCCAACCGCCCTATGGAAATTAACATGAGAAAAACGCGTTTTGGGACCCCCCTTTTTTCTCGGCCCCCCTTGACGAACCCCCCCCAAATTTCTAGGAGCTGCTCAGAAACAAAATGTGCCATTTTCCTGAAAATTTCAGCCGATTCCGTCCACAAACGCCAAAGTTATTAGACATAGAATTTTCAGAAATCCCATAGGGAAAAAATCCTAACTATATATACCTACTGGCGACTGCCAGTAGGTAATATATATATATATATATATATATATATATATATATATATATATATATATATATATATATATATATATATATATATATATATATATATATATATATATATATATATATATATATATATATATATATATATATATATATATATATATATATATATATATATATATATATATATATATATATATATATATATATATATATATATATATATATATATATAATTTTTTTCATGAGATTTTGATGAGAATCCTGGAACACATGAGGGCTATCGTGAACAATGACAAGACCTATCCGATAGCCCGTCATTTTGCTGAATACCACGGTAGCAACAGGGATCTACTCAATTATTACTGCATAGCTCAGATTTCACATTCAGAACCTGGTGGGAATAGGGAGAAAGCCCTCCGCATCATGGAATCCAGATATATTATGGACCTCAAAACCATGACACCGTGGGGTCTTAATAATGATGCAGAAATGTGGGTACACCTTTGAAATATCCTGATCTAGAGCACTGACAATAATATTCTGTCAGGAAGCTACAATAACATCCTGGAAGTAAATAGAACCAACAATTGAAGCTTTGTAAATATGTATGTTTGCTCCCCATGAATGCCTTGTAAATATATGAATATGTAAAAAGTGGTACCATACATTCTTTGGATACGAGCCCATACAGGGCTTCAAAGTAAGGACTGTAATTGAACTATTCTATTGCTGTGTAGATAATACTTGTAAATATTTGTATAGGACTTATAGGGCTCTATAATGTAATATACTATATATGTAAAAAATATCTGCACAGACGTCTGTGATAAAAATTAGGGGATACACCCCCACACAACGAATGGGTAGGAACCCAAACGGACTGAACTTATTTGTAAATACATGGTACCTAATATGAAATACCAAAAGTGTGCACTCTATGGTAATAATATTTGTTGTTGTCAAACACTTTTAATTCTGCACTTAGCACTTTATCTTTCGTAATTTTTTAACACTGTGAAAACCCTTGTATTAACAAACTACAAGATGGCCGCCACGAAAAATGTAATTGACCGTCATCTATTTTGATGATATGAAGGAGGGCGGATAGTTTAAAATGGCGATGAAGTTTGCACAATACTGACACTGATGAAGCCTGTGAGCGAAACGCGTCTGTCGGGGGTGAAGGGGTTTTTGAAATAAATTAACTTTGGATCACAACATCGGAGTGCTTGCCGTTTTTCTAGACGCAATAGTTTGGAAGTGCGTATATAAAAGCTTCAAGGTTTGCCCAGCTGGCAGGGAAGCACTCTGGAAACAGCTATGCCATGCAGACTTCACAGCCCATGAAATGCAGCCTGACGCGTTTCAAATCATCTTCCTCAGAGGCTGTTCTCATGTTTTCATTGGCTCAGGTGCCACACCTTTATTTCAAATTTGCTGTCATCTGATTGGTTGTTGCTCCCCAGAGCAATACAGCAGTCTCCCACGGATTTGTGGTACTTGTAGTGTGGCACTAATTTACCCTGGATGGGTGCCAAGGTTCACACGATCACTGATTCATACCCTGTGTGGGTTCCATGCACTAGAAGTCTCTTATTTCGGCGCTGCTTCCTTCGTTGTAGACGGGACAAACTATCCAGCCCACTGACCCGCTTCTCTTCTCGCGGTGGTGCTTCCCTCACGGCAGGGCCCGCCGTGTATAAATGAAAGCTCCAAGGTTTGCCCAGCTGGCAGGGAAGCACTCTGGAAACAGCTATGCCATGCAGACTTCACAGCCCATGAAATGCAGCCTGACGCGTTTCAAATCATCTTCCTCAGAGGCTGTTCTCATGTTTTCATTGGCTCAGGTGCCACACCTTTATTTCAAATTTGCTGTCATCTGATTGGTTGTTGCTCCCCAGAGCAATACAGCAGTCTCCCGCGGATTTGTGATACTTGTAGTGTGGCACTAATTTACCCTGGATGGGTGCCAAGGTTCACACGATCACTGATTCATACCCTGTATGGTTTCCATGCACTAGAAGTCTCTTATTTCGGCGCTGCTTCCTTCGTTGTAGACGGGACAAACTATCCAGCCCACTGACCCGCTTCTCTTCTCGCGGTGGTGCTTCCCTCACGGCAGGGCCTGCCGTGTATAAATGAAAGCTCCAAGGTTTGCCCAGCTGGCAGGGAAGCACTCTGGAAACAGCTATGCCATGCAGACTTCACAGCCCATGAAATGCAGCCTGACGCGTTTCAAATCATCTTCCTCAGAGGCTGTGCTCATGTTTTCATTGGCTCAGGTGCCACACCTTTATTTCAAATTTGCTGTCATCTGATTGGTTGTTGCTCCCCAGAGCAATACAGCAGTCTCCCACGGATTTGTGGTACTTGTAGTGTGGCACTAATTTACCCTGGATGGGTGCCAAGGTTCACACGATCACTGATTCATACAAATTAGTGCCACACTACAAGTACCACAAATCCGTGGGAGACTGCTGTATTGCTCTGGGGAGCAACAACCAATCAGATGACAGCAAATTTGAAATAAAGGTGTGGCACCTGAGCCAATGAAAACATGAGAACAGCCTCTGAGGAAGATGATTTGAAACGCGTCAGGCTGCATTTCATGGGCTGTGAAGTCTGCATGGCATAGCTGTTTCCAGAGTGCTTCCCTGCCAGCTGGGCAAACCTTGGAGCTTATATATATATATATATATATATATATATATATATATATATATATATATATATATATATATATATATATATATATATATACATATATACATATATATATATATATAAACACACTCCTGGTCAAAAATCATCCATGAAAAAGCGGAGTCGGAGCCCAATTGTAGTACGGTGCTGTCAGTTTATTCAGCAGCGAAAAAACACCCAACGCGTTTCGAGATCAGCCGATCTCTTGCTCACGGGTGGAGCTCACCAGTACCAGCATTCATTTAAAGTGACATACTTTTTTAGAAGTGCAACACGTGATCATCGACATAAAGAAAATAAACAAGTTAGGGCTATGTCTGCCGGGTGGAAACAGTGTTTCATGTAAACAATTGAGCCCGCCGTTTGAGTGGCTTAAGCACGCCACTCTTCTGTGTGTTTATATTTCAAATAATCGCTTTTGCCCGCCTGACTCGTGGCTGCACTGGATTGAGGATTCGCATTGGAGACAAAAGGAGAAGCGAGCTTTGAGTTTTACGAAAGCCCGCAAACAACTGACATTATCCGATAATCTGGGATCAGATCGGAGTTGATTGAATTTTGAACTAACAGCGAGTTTCCCGCCCAGGACTGGGTAACAGTGACAGCCAGTATCAGTACAACACGGAAAATTACGTTGCAAACAACAATATACCGGCTGGTTTGTTGTGTCAGACAGTATGGCAGAATCAAGAAATAACAGGAGGTTGGAAGCAGCAGCAAAACTCTTCACATCAACTGAGTCCAGTGTGGGAGAAGAGACAAGACCACCTGGTAAGCAAATTGATGAACTAAAATTATTATGGGATGCACTTTGGAAAAACCTTAAACGTGAGCAATCGCGCTGGTGGGAGGCGGCTGCCCTAACCAAGTATCTTGAATGTAATAGGATACCGCGTGGTTTAAGGATCTTCATTATACCTACGTTTCAAAATCCTGACCCCGAACTGATCAGTGAGTGGATGGACAACAACGACGCCTGTTCTGTCAACATGTTAAAAATGCTTATAAAGAATGCTGAAAAGGAGTGTGCTAAACTCAATACAGAAAATGAGGCATTAATCACGAAACTAAAAGCCAAGTATACGGAAAGTGAATTTACCACAGAAATGGACAAGATGAATAAACCCCTCGATAAAATAGAGGAAGAAATCAAAGAAAAAAAGCAGCGGAAATTTTACCGCGATGAAGTCGACGACAGCAAAGGCCAAATCCTAACCTTTGCCAAGCGGTATGATGTAATCAGGGATGCCGCCAAGAAATCAACAACAAAAAAACATATGACACCCGGAAAAAAGACAAAGGAGCCTAACCAAAGCGCAACAATTTCGGGGGAATCAGTGACCTTGGATGACGACAAGGAATCAATTGAAAGTGATATTTCCGAGCCATTGGAAATGATTCCAGTAAAAGATCTAATTTTAAAGGAGGTAGCCCGGATGGCCAAGGGACGCCAGACAGGCACCCCATCAAAAGGGCGTGGAAGAGGCGGCAGAGGAGGACGCGGAAGAGGCAACAAACCTTTCGAGGCGGCTTCAAGCCCAGTAGGAGTGGTAACCAGAGGCAAGGCGGCGAAAAAGTAAACCCCATGACAGTTGTAAATCTTTCTAATTGTACTTTAACACCTGTACAAATTGAATTACTTTCTAGAGGGCTTTCATTCTGTCCAACATCCAACTTCAACTTCACTAATGCTCGCTTTGATCTTTTTTGTTTCACACGCAAACTTAAGTTAAAAAAGTGGTTTGCGAATAAACCCCAACTCAGAAAAGAAGTAATGGCTGAGAAACCCAGTGCACTAAGCGTAAATGACGCGGAACTTTTGCAATCTGTCCAATTGTTAGCAGGTTGTGACAATGTTAGTGATAACGCTTTGTTTAACTTAGTGGACACTGAGGACTCAGTCTACATGAGCAGCAATAGTGGCTTTAAACCGAAATCGGTTTTTGTACCACAAATTGCTAATAGCTACATTGATAGCTTTGAACAGGGAATGATACAGGAAATGAGACGTACGGACAGAATGAAGCCCAAATTGAATTGGAATCTTAACAAAAAACAGTTTCTTGCCTTAAAGGAGATGGAGAGTTGGGTTGACGTTGTTATCAAGAACAGTGACAAAGGCGGGAATGTAGTGGCCTGGCCTATTGATATGTACTTGAAAGAAGGTTTAATGCAACTGTCTGATGAACATAATTATACGAAAGCAACTAGAGAGGATTACAACGTATCTAAATGTGCTTATGGTGATAAATTGAGTGATTGGAAAGCAAGGGGGCTGCTTGAGGATGATGAGTTTAACTACCTCCATGTGAAATATCCGAAAATACCTGCACTGTATTTGCTCCCTAAGTTGCACAAAAATCTTCAGACACCCCCGGTAGACCTATTGTTTAATCAGTAGGTAGCCTGTATGAAAATACCAGCAGATATATAGACCACTTCCTGCAGCCCTTTGTAACTAGTCTGCCCTCGTATGTCAGGGACTCATCAGATTTTTTACGTATTATCAAAGACATTGTGTGGAGTCCGGAGTACTGGCTGGTGAGCTTTGATGTTGCCAGCTTGTACACCAGCATCCCACAGGAACTTGGTGTGGAAGCATGTAAATTTTATCTAAAAAACAGATCGATTTCTTTTCTGTCACACACTAACATGCTTCTTGACATGATATGGGATTGCATGACGAACAACTACTTCATTTTCAACAAATTACTGTTTAAACAAACCCGGGGGGTGGCGATGGGTACTTGCTTTGCCCCCAGCCTAGCCTGTCTGTATCTGGGCTGGTGGGAGGAGCTAGTGGTGAATAAGATCTCCCACTACAGTACCCACGTCATCCTCTGGAAAAGGTATATTGATGATATTTTCTGTATTTGGAATGGCACCCTCGACCAGATACATGAATTTGAATCTTTCCTGAATGAAAATTCTCTTAACCTAAAATTCACTAGTGTAATTAGCAAAGAACAATTGGAATTCTTGGACATAAAGCTTGAAATTGAGGATGGAAACCTAAAAAGTGCTCTATTCCGCAAGTCCACAGCTGGAAATAGCATGCTTCATGCAGGTAGCAGTCATCCCAATAGCCTCATACGTAGCATTCCAATAGGCAAACTAATCAGGGCCAAAAGAAACTGTAGCTCGGCAGAGAGCTTTTCAAAAGAAAGCCAAATAATGGTACAGCGATTTTCTGAGAGGGAGTACAGTCAAAAAGTAATACAGCAGGCCCTCACTAAGGTCAATGCTATGGACCGGATTGATCTGTTTGTCCCTAAACAACACGAAATTGATGAAAAGGTACGTTTTATCACTACCTACAGTAGTCAATCCTGGAAACTACGTAAATGTTTATCTAAATATTGGGATACACTAAAGCTCGATAAAGATGTGAAAGAGGCAATCCATGATATTCCCTCGCTGACATTTAGAAAGGCGAAATCACTCAAGGACGCATTGAGCAATACACTGATAAAAGAAAGTAAGAAAACTAATTCCATTCAAGGTTTTTGCCCGTGTCGCAGGTGTAAAGCCTGTAAATACAGCAACAATTGTAAATCAATCCAATTGTCCAAAGAAAGATGTGCCCACAAAATGACCAAACATCTCAGCTGTACAACTGAGTATGTTATTTATGCCCTTGAATGCCCCTGTAATACATTTTATATAGGGTGTACAACAAAACAGGCGAAACTCAGAATTTTAGAACATCAGAGAGCAATCAGGAATGAGAACCAGCAATATCCTGTAGCCAGGCATTTTGCTGACATACACAATAAGAATCCGAATCTGATGAAATTGTGTGTACTGGACAGTGTTGAAAGCAATGAGAGGGGAGGTAACAGGTGGCTAGAGCTAAGGAAACTTGAATCTAAGTACATTATAATGTACAATACTTTGCAACCTACAGGACACAATTTGGGGGAAGAGCTAGCCATTCACCTCCAAACCTGATATGTAGTTCATTTGATGTGAAATATGCTGCTGCTTCTTAGGTAACTGAATTCAATTTTATTTGGTTTTAATCATACACTGATCTATAATGTAAATATTGTCACGTATAGCTATGTCTTTTCTTTCTTTTACAGGAATATGAATTAACTCATCGCCCACATGGGCTATATTGGAGGTCATCTCAAATGGTTAACTGAATTATACGACATTCGCCCACTTGGGCTGCACAGCTAATGGACCACTTATCACGTGTACATGTGTGAATTTAACACAGTATTGCAACTTGATGCCGGGATATGACTGGCGCGATTTAACAACAGACAGCAAATAATATTGCTTTCCTACAAAACGGAACATTGCTTTAAAACTCAATGAGAGTCTAAATCAGACAACTTAATGAATAGTGGCTTCCGTTTGTTTCCAATTTATTTTCTGTATTGGAACTTGATACAATTGTTTACATGAAACACTGTTTCCACCCGGCAGACATAGCCCTAACTTGTTTATTTTCTTTATGTCGATGATCACGTGTTGCACTTCTAAAAAAGTATGTCACTTTAAATGAATGCTGGTACTGGTGAGCTCCACCCGTGAGCAAGAGATCGGCTGATCTCGAAACGCGTTGGGTGTTTTTTCTCTGCTGAATAAACTGACAGCACCGTACTACAATTGGGCTCCGACTCTGGTTTTTCATGGATGAATTTTGACCAGCAGTGTGTTTATATAGTAGGGGTTGGCGTACCCCATCGTGAGCCCGCCGTTTGAGTGGCTTAAGCACGCCATTCTTCTGTGTGTGTATACATATATATATATATATATAATATATATATATATATATATATATATCTATATATATATATATATAGATATATATATATATATATATCACGGATTGCTGCGTCTCACACCCAGTACGCAGAACATCGTACAGCAGCTGGCAAAGATAGCACGGACACGGACCAGTTAAGTGCTCAATTTTATTCATGCAAATTCAGCCGCACGACGTTTCGGCTCCGAGGAGCCTTGCTCACATGACAACGTTCTGGGTGAAAAATGCTCAATTTAAAGTGCCAGTAATTGGATGCAATAGCATCACATGATTGTGCCTGAGAGTTAACATGGAAAAAATACTTTGACATGTTGATCAACCAGAAATGTTACACGGGTCAATGTTTAAACATTTGCATAAATTGACACAAAGAAATACAATCATAGTAAAATACTATAAAATCCGTGTGAGTTATTAGTAGAAAATTGGGGAACACAAGAGTCAAGCGGTTTTCTAGAAAAAAATGATGGTTAAATACCTGTTCCAACTGAACCAAATGATGTTGTAGGGTAGAGCAGTAAACGTTTCAATAATGTAACATACCGTACTAGATATCAACTCAGTCTAACTAAAGTGCAAATGCATTAAAGTATTTGCAAAATACTCAATTGTGCAAATAACATATCTAGATGTTGATAACATCCAATGTGCAAATTGTATCAAATCTGTGCAAAGACTGCCGAATTAACCATTCGCTAATATGTGCAAATAATAATTCTAGTAGGTACAAACGTTAAAAACTGCAAAGAAAATTTCATCAGAAACTTGATAAAAATATTTAATATTCATATTTTAAATATTTACAAAGAATCTTACTCTGTGTTTCTCACAACAACCCAAGTTGTCTCTATTTCTGTCTTCTATTTATTCTCCATGTAGTGAAATAATGAAATAATGAAAAATGTGAATATTATAAATTATGGAAATCATCATAAAAGTAAGACTGTTAGGGAATAAGGACCCGTAAAGTCTGAATGATGTATTGCACAATTCTCTCATTAAATATTGCTCTAGTCAACAGCAGCAGCATAGCCACACAACAGATCCTGATCAAAAATAAATAAATGTAGCAACATTTTCCATCAATATCATTGTATTGGGGCATCAACTGGCAATCATAGGAGGGAAGTTTGCCCAGCCGGGTCAAACCTCCAATCAAAGTACCCAGTCGCCAACCAACTATAGGAAGTAAAAAAGACACACATGGCAGTAACCAGATAAGACAGTCATAAATAAAGTGGAATTGATTATGGGAGGCAAGTGTACATGTCCTCAGTTGCATTCAATCCCCCCGGTATCTTGGTGTCAAGTTGGAGAATGTACCGGGTTTCCAATTTCCTGAGTTTGGCCTCCCTGTCTCCACCCCGCCTGCTGGCCTTGACTGCATCAATGACAAAGTATTTTAAGCTAGTATTTACAGTTTGATGGCAGTCACGAAAATGCCTATATATATATATAAAGCCATAGTCCTGATATTGAAGCGCTATTCCTCCTCCCTGGGAGACGACGCAAAATCAGGAGGGAGGAGATGATGCAAAATCAGGAAACGGACCAACCACACGGCAAGTGCTTTATTCCATGACAGCAAGCATGACGCGTTTCGACCGGGGAACCCGGTCTTGATCACACGACATGTCGGTCCCACCCTTCTGACTAAATACTGTTATTTTAATTGCAAGCTCCTCCCATCATAATGATGGTCATGGAAAACAGACTTGGACAGGTTTAATATGGTACTAATTTTTAGATCATTGTAGTTGAATTAAAAAAATAAATAAATACAAGGGTATAAATACATATGAGAAATACTGGGCAAGTTCCCCTTAATTAATGTATTCATAATACATAATTTATCAAATCCAGCTACAAAAAGTTGTCATGATCTGAAAACTGTTTTACCAATAAATAATCTCCAAGAAGACGTTCTAAACAGTATAGTCATATTACCCAACAATATGTGTTAGTGAAAAATAATAATACATTATAAACAAAATGCAGCTCTATCATTAAATACATGATTAGCTAGCAATATTTTCAAACAAGCATTAGAAATGCAATAGGACTTGGCTTTATCTGAGTTTGAGCTAATGGCATTGTAAATGGCAATGTCTTTTAGCCATGTGTTATGGAGTGTGTGCATGTGGTGTGTAGTGGAATTATGTGAAATGGATTGGAATTGTAGTAATGCACTCAGTCTGCGCTCGCCGTCACTCTGCAATCACTGTCACTCTGCACTCCCACTGCACTCACTGTCACTCTGCACTCACTCTGCACTCACTGTCTGTGCACTCACTATGCACTCACTGTCACTCTGCACTCACTCTGCAAACACTGTATCTGTACTCACTCTGCACTCACTGTCACTCTGCACTTACTCTGCACTCACTGTCACTCTGCATTCACTCTGCACTCACTGTCACTCTGCACTCAGTCTGCACTCACTGTCACTCTGCACTCACTGTCACTCTGCACTCACTCTGCACTCACTGTCTCTGCACGCACTCTGCACTCAGTCTCTGCACTCACTCTGCACTCAATGTCACTCTGCACTCACTGTGCACTCACTGTTACTCTGCACTCACTGTCACTCTGCACTCACTCTGCACTCACTGTCTCTGCACTCACTCTGCACTCACTGTCACTCTCGCACTCACTATGCACTCACTGACACTCTCACGCTCACTCTGCACTGACTATCACTCTGCACTCAGTCTGCACTCACTGTCACTCTGCACTCACTCTGCACTCAGTATCTGCACTCACTCTGCACTAAATGTCACTCTGCACTCACTCTGCACTCACTGTTACTCTCGCACTCACTCTGCACTCACTGTCACTCTCGTACTCACTCTGCACTCACTGTCACTCTGCACTCAGTCTGCACTCACTGTCACTCTGCACTCAGTCTGCACTCACTGTCTCTGCACTCACTCTGCACTCAATGTCACTCTGCACTCACTGTCACTCTGCACTCAGTCTGCACTGACTGTCACTCTGCACTCACTCTGCACTCACTGTCTCTCCATGCACTCTGCACTCACTGTCTCTGCACGCATGCTGCACTCACTCTGCACTCACTGTCAGTCTGCACTCACTGTCACTGCACTCACATTGCACTCATTTTCTGCACTCACTCTGCACTCACTCTGCACTCACTGTCACTCTGCACTCACTGTCTCTGCACTCACTAGTGTGCTTGCATGCAGTGTGCATGTGTGCCTTTGTGGGTGTGTATTATCTGCAGCAGGGCTGCTCTGTCTGGTCAAGTTTCATTGGCACAGAATCTGCAGGCTGGCAGTGCTGCTCTGTTTCTTCATCCTTCTGGTGCAGCCAGCAGGGCTGCTCTGTCTCATCATCCTTCTAGTACAGCGTAACATCTGCAGGCTCGTAGGGCTGCTCTGTCTCGTCTTCAGTCTTGTGCAGCCACTGACTTAAGTTGTTGTTGTTGTTACTTGTCACACAGCGCTGAGCTTACTCTGACGCACTGCATGATATAATCTATTATTTGTCTGAAGTATATGTGTGTGCGGGGTGTATTGTGTCATATTGTATTGTAATTCCATTTATGTGGCACTTACTACCCCTGACGAGGCGTCGAAGTGATATGCTTGTATCTGCAGCAGGGCTGCTCTGTCTGGTCAAGTTCTCATTGGCACAGAATCTGCAGGCTGGCAGTGCTGCTCTGTCTCTTCATCCTTCTAGTACAGCGTAAAATCTGCAGGCTCGTAGGGCTGCTCTGTCTCGTCTTCATTCTGGTGCAGCCACTGACTTAAGTGTTCTGTTGTTGTTGTTGTTACTTGTCACACAGCGCTGAGCTTACTCTGACGCACTGCATGATATAATCTATTTCAAACACAGCAAACCTACTGGACCCACGCTGCCTTCACTGTAGCTAGTTATTTGTGTGTAGTATATGTGTGTGCGTGGTTTATTGTGTTATATTGTATTATAATTCCATTTATGTAGCACGTACTACCCCTGACGAGGCGTCGAAGTAGTATGCTTGTATACAGTGTGTATGTATGCCTTTGTGGGTGCGTAGTTTGCACCGGTGTGCTTGCATGGAGTGTGTATGTGTGCCTTTGTGAGTGCGTAGTTTGCACTAGTGTGCTTGCATGCAGTGTGCATGTGTGCCTTTGTGGGTGTGTATTATCTGCAGCAGGGCTGCTCTGTCTGGTCAAGTTCTCATTGGCACAGATTCTGCAGGCTGGCAGTGCTGCTCTGTCTCTCCATCCTTCTGGTGCAGCCAGTTATCTCCAGCAGGGCTGCTCTGTCTGGTCAGTTTATCATTGGTACAGCATGGAACGCACGCACTGATAAATATTAAAATCTGCAGGATGGCAGGGCTGCTCTGTCTCATCATCCTTCTAGTACAGCATAAAATATGCAGGCTCATAGGGCTGCTCTGTCTCGTCTTCATTCTGGTGCAGCCACTGACTTAAGTGTTCTGTTGTTGTTGTTGTTAATTGTCACACAGCACTGAACTTACTCTGACGCATTGCATGATATAATCTATTATTTGTGTGTAGTATATGTGTGTGCGTGGTGTATTGTGTTATATTGTATTGTAATTCCATTTATGTAGCACTTACTACCCCTGACGAGGCGTCAAAGTGGTATGCTTGTATCTGCAGCAGGGCTGCTCTGTCTGGTCAAGTTCTCATTGGCACAGAATCTGCAGGCTGGCAGTGCTGCTCTGTCTCTTCATCCTTCTAGTACAGCGTAAAATCTGCAGGCTCGTAGGGCTGCTCTGTCTCGTCTTCATTCTGGTGCAGCCACTGACTTAAGTGTTCGGTTGTTGTCGTTACTTGTCACACAGCGCTGAGCTTACTCTGACGCACTGCATGATATAATCTATTTCAAACATAGCAAACCTACTGGACCCACGCTGCCTTCACTGTAGCTAGTTATTTGTGTGTAGTATATGTGTGTGCGTGGTGTATTGTGTTATATTGTATTGTAATTCCATTTATGTAGCACTTACTACCCCTGACGAGGTGTCGAAGTGGTATGCTTGTATACAGTGTGTATGTATGCCTTTGTGGGTGCGTAGTTTGCACCGGTGTTCTTGCATGGAGTGTGTATGTGTGCCTTTGTGAGTGCGTAGTTTGCACTATTGTGCTTGCATGCAGTGTGCATGTGTGCATGTGTGCCTTTGTGGGTGTGTATTATCTGTAGCAGGGCTGCTCTGTCTGGTCAAGTTCTCATTAACACAGAATCTGCAGGCTGGCAGTGCTGCTCTGTCTCTTCATCCTTCTGGTGCAGCCAGCAGGGCTGCTCTGTCTCATCATCCTTCTAGTACAGCATAAAATCTGCAGGCTCGTAGGGCTGCTCTGTCTCGTCTTCATTCTGGTGCAGCCACTGACTTACAGAACTAGTTCTTAAAATAAGAAAAGTATGTAGGCAATTTTTAAGCATTGTCTCCACGCGCAGACGCACTGCCACATGATTAGAAGCAGATGAACGCGCGTTCACCACTTCTGAAGAGTGGTGAACGCGCAGAACATCTGGATTCCATTATCACGGCACCCTGACAGTTCCTAATTGACAATTTATTGCACTTCCCTGCGCGCAACCACAAGGAAAATGCAGGAAGTCCTCAAACAGAAATGTCTCTGGCCTATTGCGTTAAGCCTAACATAAACACACCAGTGCAAGGCCCAATTATGATGCTCATGGCAAAATACCAGATGGAAAATGCCCTTGCTTTCTGGAATGTATCCTACAAAATTCTGAGGCCCACAATACGGCGAGAAACTCCGCCTACTTCTGACGAAGTGTGGAAGGCCTCGCCCTAAAAATGTAAATAAAAATACATTGAGGCCATGGCCGAAGGACGCTTAGTTTCCAATGTACTCTCAAGTAAAGTGCTAAGTGCAAAGTGCAGAATGAAAATTCAAAAATTCATCATATCCGAAGTTATATTCAATTCAAGTTGATGCAAATAACAAACAGACGTAAATTTCTGGTTGCAAATCTTATGCAGACAGCAGACAATGAAAACTCCCACCCCACAGACACCAGATATAAACTAGTAAAACCAGGAACCTAGTAAAACCAGTAAAAATCCAGTATAAATGGGGTTAAAAAGCCCAAAGAAAAATTATCTACAAAGATTAAACACCATCAATTACAAACGTGAAATACAGATTCAGCAGCAACAGTATATTTATGAGATCAAATTTTAAATCTAGTAGCAATTGTAGAGATTCATAATTCCTAGAAAATTGTATAGATCATCCCCTGTATTTAATCCGTTAGGCATTTTACTGTCAAATTGTACAATATATTGGCTTTCCAGCTGACGCAATTTCTTTTCTCTATTGTCCCCTCTAATGGATTTTGGCACGGCATCGATCACAAAGTAACTGAGATCATTAAGGTTATTCCAGTGTACTAATTACATATATATATATATATATGTAAAGAACTCCGTCGCAAGCTTCCAAGTCCCGGAAAAGATGAAAACGGACCTAATCTTCTCAGTGCAAAGTGTTTATTTAATCCATAGATGCACCACACACCACCATTTTGGTCATTTTGGAACTCTGCATATATTTATATATATCAGTGATGTCATGAGTGATGTAATATGTGACGTCATCAGCAGTGCATTGCGGTGGCGCGAGTTATAGTTAGCTGAACTAACTATACCGACGGAATTTCTATCGTTTTGTACCAGTGAAATGTCCAGCTAACTATAATGTCCCTGAAACCTATGGTTTTTTCAGTGAATTTCTAAAGTTTTTCAAATGTTAATTTCTAACTATAACATGCCTGAAACCTATGTTTTTTTCCAATGAATTTCAAAGGTTTTTTAAATGCTAATTTCTAACTATAACCTGCCTGAAACCTATGGTTTTTTAAGTGAATTTCAAAGGTTTTTTAAAATGCTAGTTTCTAAATATGCCTACAGAGGTTGGACATGTGAAGAAAGAAGAAAAAACACACAGAAAGAATCAAAAGAAATGCAGAAAGAGGCAACAGAAGTCCACAAAGACGAAGAAAAGTGCAGGAAGCAAGACATGTGCAGAAAGAACCAACAGAGGAACAGAAAGAGGCCTTGTTGCAAAATCATCCTGTGCCCACAACTTTTTCAGACGGGTACTGGTGGTAACTGAGTCTAACTAACCAGTCCTAGAGCCAGTACCCTTACGTAGGGGGCAGGGCCTGAGGTGACATGTGTGCAAACACACCCTGTGGCACGTTTTAAGTTGGGGAATTAATTTCTCTTCAATCCTGAGGGTCCCTGGTGGCCAACTAGCCCACCAGGTACCTCCAGTATGCGCCAGGGAGCTGTGTTGCAGAGAGGTGTTTAGAGGCCACGCCCCTTTTTACACCTCTGTGCAACGCAGCTCTGTGGCACTTACTGGAGGTACCTGGTGGGCTAGTTCACCCCAGGGGCCCTCAGGATTGAAGAGGAATTAATTCTCCAATTTCAAACGAACCACAGGACGTGTTTGCACACATGTCACCTCAGGCCCCCCTTCCCTTCACCACTATGCAAACGCGCCCCGTGGTATGTTTTAGGTTGGGGGATCAAGTCCCCTTGAATTCTGAGGGTCCCTGGGGTCCAACTAGCCCACCAGGTACCTCCAGTAAGCGCCACAGAGCTGCATTGCAGAGAGATGTAAAAAGGGTCACATGGCCTCTGAACCCCTCTGCAATGCAGCTCCCTGGCGCATACTGGAGGTTCCTGGTGGGCATAGTTGGCCCCAGGGACCCCCAGTATTCAAGGGGAATTACTTCCCCATCTTACAACGCCCCAGGGGCCGTGTTTGTAAAGTGCTGCAGGGAGGGGGTGGGGCCTCTGGCACGATGCCGGTATTTTATTCTTTCTTCATTTTCTAAAGAAGGGGGCTGTGTGGACCCCCTTCCTTTTCTATTTAATGGGCCCTGGGGACCCCATCCCCAGGGCCTAACCCACATTTAAAAAATATATATATACCTGTTACGGGAAGGGGGCTGCGTGGCCCCCTTCTAATGTCCTCGATTTGCCCCGAGTACCCCACCCCCCGGGTCCGGCCTTTACTAATTTATTTATTTTTTAAATTATTTTTTTCTTTTCTTTGAGAGGGGTGCTCCCCATTTTTAATAATTAGAGCCCCGGGGAGGTGGCGGCCCTGGGGCAGTGTGGGGGGTATTGGGGCACCCCCACATATTTTTTTTCTGCCTCCGGGACCTGGCCAACCGGGGGTTTTATTTAAGCAAAGCACGGGAGCCTGCGCTTCGTTTTTTTTGTTTTTTGCGGCCGGATCAGCGGATCGAGCGCACTTCCCATGTTTTTTTTAATGCTTTTTTTGGCCCTGGGGGTCCCTGTGCGTTTGTTTTTCTCTTTTCTTGTGCCTCGGTTCCAGCGAGGCACAAGATGGCTGCAGACACTTCCTGATTGGAAATTATTGACAACCAATTAGCATGCAGCTCGTGATTGGCAGGGTGCGCAGATCCAGCGCGCCTCAATATATCGATATTTATTTTATTTTGATTTTCTCAGCAACTACTGAATGGATTTACACCATTTAACAAAAAGAGTTCTTTCTGAACCAAGGGCTACCTTTTTGCCAAATTTAGCGTAATTCCGTTCAGCAGTTCGAGCTGTAGCTGTGTCTAAAATTTCCTACGGAAATTAACATGGAGAAAGCACATTTTGGGACACCCCTTTTTTCTCGGCCCCCGCTAGACGAATTACCCCAAAAAATTGTAATAGAGTGAAGTGGTGTATAGTGGAGTGACATAAAATGCAGTGGTGTAGACTGACATGGCATAGACAGGGGAGGAATTCCTCAGATTTTTCACCATTATTAACTTTTCACGCATTTGACGAATCTCCACAAAAGTTGTACACCTATCCTTCCTTGTAGTGAATAGTGTAAGTAGTGTTAAACTTATAATTTGTAAAATACTTCATTATATATTGCGTGAAGAATTCCTGTCTGGTAACCATAACTATAACTAAAGAGAGGCTACTGCCACATATATTTAAATGCCTTTTGCAGCTCCACAAGAGTGCATGATAATGAAAGTAAAACACTCAGATGAAGGTCAACTGCAGGTCAACAGCAGCCAATAGAGCTATGTCTAAGTGTATGCTGTGCTCCTTAGAGACCTAAGTAGCCAGGAGAGGGATGGGTCTGTATATTGCCCTCCATGAAAGGGAGTGTGGCAGATTAGGAGTCAAAATACATCTAAACGAGAGCAAGTTGGGAAATTGAGTACAGAGTAACTCCTGGTCTAGCTGCAAAGTGGAACCTACAGTGGAACACAAGTAACAGTAAGCAAATGGGAGAAAACCTAATAAAGTAAATAAGCACAGACTAAAATAATACTGTATTATGCTACACTCCAGTCTATAAATAATTGGGGCTTGAGGCGCACTTGATCTGCCAGGAACACACAGGCAAAAAAAACAGAAAGGCGTGTTTCTCCTTCTCTTATCTGTGGATTTGGCAAGTTTGGGAAGTGTGAGAGAAGATCACAGCATGGCATTTTTATTACAAATGGGGAGGAGCCCGGGTGGACGGGTGCGGCTGCTGTAAATACATGTGTGTATTTTTCATCTGTGCTGGAGCACTTGTATGTGTGTGTTTGGGTAATTTATGTCACCTTCTGCTCCTTCTGTATTGTGGCACTCTAATGAACATCCCAGGTACAATTATACACATCTCTGACATGTTGATGATCTGTCTAGGTGGAATTGTGTCATCCCACTAAAACAATTTTGGACATCTTGGTGGTCATCTCTGGCACAAAGTTGTAATATCATTGGGCATATATATATCATAATGGGAACCATCATGGCAATATGGTTGTTTTTCCTCTAAAATGTGAGACCATGCTTGACTAATACTACACATGTTTGGCATTATGGTCCTAGCATGAGGTGGCCATCACTGGGATAATGCTGGCCATCCCAGGCATAATTGGCACCATACTTACCCTAGTGGTGGCTATCCATGAAATAGTGCCTTCCATTACTTGTGCAGTAGTGCCATGGCACCACTTGTGCCCCAGGATCTATGACTTCTGATTGGCATCCTTAGCAGAGGTTGGGCATCCCAACATTTTAGGGCTAATCCAGGTATATCATCGGCACACTGGGTCCGTGAGGATGATAAATGATGGTAGAATCTGTTAATGGAGTGAAATTTATGTAAATGAAAAGCTGACATTAGAAAGCCAAACTCATCTATTCAAAATAAAAACTCTGGCATTTGGTATGTACAGAGTGTAATTTCCTAAAATAATGTATTTGGTTAAATTGAGTGTTGGGCCCGGCCTCGTGGCGTGGCCCTCGCTGACCCCCCATAACCCAGAACGACGGACAGAACTAGTTCCCGTCCACCCAGAACTATACACGAGACTCCTACATCGGACCTGAAACGACCTCCAGACCGCGTGCCTGCACCCATGCAAGTGACCGGCAGATTCCATGTTTGGCTACCCCGGCCAGCCGGCCGCGTTCTTCCCTTTTGGCAGCCTCTGGCTGCTCACGGCTGCAGCTAGGTGTGCGCGTCTGGCACGCCCGACTCGCCCAGGGGGGTGAATGACTCACCAAGTACCCGAAACCAAGGCTTCCATCACACCCCCAGCCCCCTCCAGAGGAGCTGGATGTCCTCACACCCCCGAACCATCCCTGGGGGCTGGTTTCGATCGCACCTTTTGGCTTCCTAGTGAGCTGGCTCAAGGCCTTGATGGGCGTCTGGGATTCCCTGGACGCATGGTCCAAAAGCATCAAAGACACCGCCGCCCAGACAATCAGGCGCCTGGCCCTCGGACCTCCGGCCTCCTGCCTCTGAGGGTCAGGACATAAAAGAGCTCCTGAACTATAAGACAGCCTGATTTCCATCTAGTCGACAGTTGTATCTTGGACAAGAAAGCCCTGCTGATCTGATCGCGGCTGACCTTGAGGAGAACAGACTCTGACCCACCGAGCCCTGCTGACGTCGTCACGGCTCATCCTCGAATCTACGGAACGGAACCATCGGAGCCCTGCTGACGCTGTCGCGGCTCACTCTCGAAGAGCAAGACCTGAACCATTGGAGCCCTGCTGACATTGTCGCGGCCCACTCTTGAGAATGAGAGACACTTGCTACCATCCAGAGCCCTGCGGACGCTGTCGTGGCTCCACCTGCCTACGAGTACGACGAAGAACTCCTGACCAAGCCCTGCTGACCTCGTCGCGGCTTGAAGAACTCTCCGGTCCGGCTGGACCATCGACGCTACCCTCACGACCATCTGAAACCGAAGTGAGTAGGACAGCAAGTCCCATCGCCAGTCCCCGTACCCCCCAGTTCGAGGATTGAGAACTGTGTGCAGGGTGCGTGGCGTGCCAGCTGGCCCTCTAAGACTGTCCCGCTTCCCCGTTCCCTTGCTACAAGACTTTCGCGATCCCTCGATCGCCCAGTATTGATCCTCATTTTTATCTTGATAAAAGTTCATACTTGATAAAGATTCACGGTGTGGTGTCCGTTCGTAAGTGTGGTGTGTCAACAGTGTGTACGATCAGTCCTCCCCGGCGGGGACTCCCCCTCGATAAGACTCGGCAGTATTTGTGGGAGAGGAGGTCCCGGGTGGTTAGGAGAGTCATCTTGACCCCTGGGGTCACCGCCTTCCAACATTGGTGGCAGCGGTGGGATTCGAACCCACGCCTCCAGAGTTTATTAATCGAAATTAAAAAACTGGTTTTAGAAATCGGGGCCATATAAAGCGCATTTTCATTGTTGATACCGGCGCACCTTCAAAAAGGTTCACGGGGTGCAAATAGTAAAATTGCGCTCTATTACCATGAATGTCCCCAGGGCAGCCGTGAACTCATGCTGCCCTAGGGGCAACGCATTCAAGTGAAAACCAGAACAGCTGCTTTAAAGCAGTTCAGTGTTTTCACTCTGCAGGCGGCACCAGCCTGCACTTTTGAAAGGGATTAGCGATCCTCTTTCGGGCAGGTGCAGTCAGTAACTGCACCCGCCTGCAAAGGGAGGTCTGGGGGTGGTCCATGGGACCCCCTTTCCCCCCACCAGAGAGCTGCCTTCAGGAGGCACACTCACAGTGTGGCACTGTGAGTGCGCCTCCTGACGGCTTCTTTGCCTTTGTGCCCAAGTCTATAATATGGTGTGGGAGCAGAGGCAAAGGAATGCCCTCATTTGCATGGGGCATACTCCCATGCAAATGAGGGAACGTCCCCTGCAGATAGCACTGGTGCTTTATGTGCACCAGATCTATCTGTATTGCAGATGGGGCCGCACAGGTATCTGTGGCCCATCTGTAATGCCAAAGTACCCGGGCATGCAAATTAGGCGCAAACCCCCGTTCGCACTCAGGGCACTCACTGTAAAGCGACCCAAAATGTCGATATTTTCAGCGAGTTTCAAACTTAGAATTCAGGGAAATTCAATTTATTAACCAAAACAGAAAAGCTTGCATTTGAGGGCAACACAGAGGTATCATTTTCATAAATATAAGAAAATATTAAGCTGATGTTTGGGGTGAAAATGATTTTCTTTCTAAAAAAACATCTAAAGCTGTCATTTGAGTAATATTGGAACACAAATTGTTAATGTGATTTATTTAGTGCCAGAGGGCACTTACTAATTTGGCTGCTAATATATAAAGAATTAGGTGAATTTCATCATCTAAATTAATACAGCTTATATGGCTTTGTTATAATTACTTTGTTCTGAAGTATGGACCTGTAATATTGAACTAAAATATATATCCGTTGTTTCGACCTGGAAGGTCAATGTAACAAGAGTAGAATCTTAGCTCTCTGTTTTCTAGAACATGTAATTGTGGGATCTGTGTAAATTTAGTTCCCCAATGTTCCCCTTACAAGTTGATTATACATCATAATGCATAATGGAGAATCTACTTAGAAAAACTAAATGTGAAAGTGGAAGCAAATGAAAAGTAGAATTGAATACATATTTAATATACGTTTTAAAAACATGATACAGGCCATTTCAAATTGCAAACCCAGATTAATTATTTTAAACTACCTGTGAAATCTATTACTTTTTGGTAATTTTGCTATCTTCTTCAGGGAGATAAATCTTCAAAAACACCTGGAGATGGTCAGAGTGACAAAATATCACCAGGAATGTATTGGAATATTTAACAAATCCTCCCTCAAAGCTAGAGGTGAAACACACATCAGTCACTTGTTACTGCCATTGGCTAACCTTGCTTTAGAATGAATTAGAATAATAGTCTATACACTTAGAGAACATTTAGCTGTGATTTTTAAAATCCCAGCCTGGTTCGCACTTGAGAACATAGAAGTTGCAAACATAGCCATTTGTATTTTTGGCCTCCTTCGACGCCTTTTTTGTGTCAGGGAACCTTGTGCCTATGCCTTTGGGTTTTAAGATGTGCGAGACGTGTGCTCGATAGATGTCTGCTACGGATCCCCATCCCATCTCAATGTGGTGCCTAGGAGAGTACCATGACTCCGAGGAGTGCAACACCTGTAACCGCTGAAGCCTAAGGCTTTGCGGGAAAGGCAAAGGAAGCTGTTGATGGCACGGCTGTCCCAGTTGGAGTCCAAGCGATGCTGGTCTCCTTCCTGCTCTGAGGCTCCTGCCCGGGGCCGTTCCAGTGAGCGTTGCACACCTAAGTCGTGAAAATCCTGTCATAAGGTTTGAAATCGCGGCAGCCTTTGGCCTCACTGTTTCATAAATTAGCCTGTTCCTTAACTCTGAGGCGCCGCTAAGGGTACATGATGATACGACGCCGCCCAGCGTCAATCGGCGCCACAAACCTCTTCTGGGAGGTTTGTGGGCTGCATTGGGTAAGGGTGGTAGTCTTCAACCCTCTCCTAATTCTGATGTGCTTTCTCTGCCACAAATGGCGATGGAGGCTAGTGCAGCAATTGCAGAAGTAATAGAGCTGCTGAGGGCTTGAAATAGCAGCTTCCTTCAGAGTTATCTTATCTTCAAAAAACTACTCAAGAATTGGCTCTTCCCCACAGAAGCTCCATACGCAAACAGAAATATACAGCACATCCCTCTGTACATAAGCATTTATTTGTACTATAGATATGTACCAATATATGTGTATTGCTTTGTATAAAAATGTAGAATAATTATGTTTTAAAAACATTTATGAAATACATTTTTAGGTACAACCACACTTGAAAACCAGAGCTCATCTAATGCATCTTTAATCTATATATACTTAACTCCTTATTGCATCTATAAACCTTCCATGTATTTGGATCTATATATTTATTTTTTTTCTCCTAAAAAAGCATACTCAATGCACTACCCTACCTCTATCAATATCTTTAATCTACATATACTTACTTCCTTTATGCATCTATATACTTTCCATATACTTATGGATCTATATATGTGTTACTTTCTTCTTCTAATTCAGCATATCCAATGCACTACCCTATTTCTCACTGTATGCCTCTCTCAATATATCTTCTACCTCAACTCTCTGACTCATCTGAAACCTCTTTCTACAACTCTCCCTATTTCTCACCCTATACCTCGATCAATATATCCTCTACATCCACTCTCTCATTTATCCTAACCCAATACCACTACTATGATCCTCAAAATAACCCTTTCTAGACTCTCCCCTCTACTCTTCCTTGCATCATCTGCCACCGCCTTTAGCATACTGATCCCCCAAAAACAAGCCTTTTCTAAAATCTTCCCACTGACTCTTCCACTCCACATCCTTTTTTACTTTTCCTACTGCTATGACCTGCCAAAAAAAGAAAGAATCTAAATTCTTCACTGTTCTGTCACTCCAATATCCCTTCCAATCAAAATAACAGACTAACATGTCAACTTCTCAAATTTCATAATTTACTGTGCTAATTCACAACTAATCCTTTATGAGTTCCAGAGTAGCGTGCTACTCGCCAAAAAAGCGCTTCCACACCCTATCAGGGGTAACAAGCGCTATACAAATGCAAACCTTTTTCCCTCTTCTATTTCTCCCCTACCATTCTCAATCCAAATAACTGACTAACATATCCACCGCTCAAATTACTTTCATATTTCACTATACTAATTCATCACGAATCCTTTATGGGTTCCAGAGTAGTGTGCTACTCGACAAAAAAAAGCGCTTCAACACCCCATCAGGGGTAACAAGCGCTATATAAATGCAAACCTTTTTCCCTTCTATCCCTTTGCTATCCTTCTGACTCCAAATAACTGACAAACCTATCCATCACTCAAATTACTTTCATATTTCACTATATTAATCCAACACTAATCCTTTATCGGTTCCATAGTAGCGTGCTACTCGGCGAAAAAGCACTGCAACGCCTCGTCAGGGGTAGTAAGCACAATATAAATGCAATTACAAAACAATTACAATACAATAGCAATAGAAAACTTCTTATAAAAGAAAACATTTTCTACCTGTCTAGGTATTCTGGCAATTGCAGGTAGTTTATATATTGCAGATTGATTTTAGAAAGCACACACATTTTAAGTGATATCGGGTTTTATAAGGCGTCGGGTGAAAGGGCATTAATTGAAGGAAGACATTTCCTCAAAGGAATTCAGCTGTTTCCGAAACTACCACTGCCATTTGCCCTTCCCAAGAAGCTCAGCCTATGCAGACACTAGGTGAACTGCATGGATTGAGAAGTTTGATGACTTCATAGATGCCCTAAAAGAAGGAGATGATCAGAAAACCATTAAACATTTTAAGAACCTTGCTGGTGATGGAGTGAAAGAAGTGATAAAAAAAAATCACAAGCTTATGCAATAGAGTACCCTCAGATCCAAGAAGGATTGGGAGCGAAGTTCAATCCAATGCCATATGTTGACTATGAAAGGTACATTTTGAATCAAGAGAGACAGTAAGCTGGTGAAACGGTGGATGAAACACTGCAAGTTTAGTGAATTTATTGATGAAGAAGCAATACGGCTTTGAGTCATCAATGGCTGTCTTTCAGACTCTTTTAAAAGACGCATGTTGATAGAGACGCTGAGCTTGGAGAAAGCACTAATGGCTGCATAGACAGGAGAAAGAGAAGATAGATAGGCCACTGATATGGAAACTGGAACAGCGAAAAATGAATCAGTGTTGGTCATGTAAAGCAAGCACAAGGTAGATGCATGCACATTGATGTCCATAAGGAAGAAAAGCTTGTGTTTTCGATGAGAGTTTTCATTTCCCCATGCAGGCAAATATTCAGCCATGGGACAGACGTGCTAAAGTTGCAGCAAAGAAAACAACTTCATAATGGTCTGCAAAGTGAAAGAGAAACTAACTATGTCTCAGAGAGAGGAGAAAATGGACACCGGAAGGTTCCTGAAGCATTCTCACCATGCGCACAAAGCTAAAAAGCAACATCATTTGTGTGAAGTAAAAGCCAGACAAAGACGATTGTCGTAAAGTTTATCATACAAAGACTCATCAAAGTCATTATTGAATGCTAGTGAAGAAGATGGGTGTGTGATGATGGCATCAACAAAGAATGGCAGGCACATGTAGGTTTGGCTGCCTGCAAACAAAAACAAAAGACACTGGCAAACCATCATACAAAACAAATGAATTCTTTCAGACATTGCACTAAGATTACAATAATGGACACCGGCTGCTCCATAACCTTTATCATAGACTGTGGTGCATAGATGAACATCATGCCAGTCAAAATGCTAAATAACTTATCTCCTGTGCTATGCCTCAATCCCTAGAACATGAAAGTATACATGTGGGGTGCTTTTAAACCATTGCAGAGTCAAGGATCATTCATAACAACAATGAAACACACATCAGTATCAAGGAATGCTCCAATTCATGTTCTTCAAGGAGCCACGTCTAATGTATGGCTACTCAGTTGTGCCTCTGCTGCTGACATGGAACTGATATCTCTCAATTAAACCTTTACATTCAATTTGAAGTTGTGAGTCAGTTTCCAATGTTTTTTCATGGCCTAGGCAGGCTCAGACAATGAAGGTGTGACTTCACATCAACGAGGACGTTTGCCCTGTTTCTCAGTTTCACTTGCAAGAAGCTGTTGAGAAAGAACTAGAAACACTATTGGTGTATGACATCATTGAGCACTCCACTGGTGCTACGCCATTGGTTTCACCTATAGTGGTGGTGCCAAATAAGGACAGTCAAGATGCAGTACTCATCTGTGTTGATTAGCACCAGGCCAACAAAGAAATTGAGAGAGAACGACATCCTGGTCCGCACATAGCGGACATGATCATGTGACTGAACAGTGCCCAAGTCTTCTCTTGTCTTGCCCTGAACAAGGCATACCATCAACTTGAGTTGGAAGAAAACTACAGGAACATCACTACTTATTCAACTCATGTTGGTTTGTTCAAATACAAAAGGTCGGGTTTTGCAGTGTCATCATCTGCAGAAATATTTCAGGATGTTATATGTCGAATAGTTTGACCTGTCACGCATTCTTTTAATTACTATGATGACTTACTGGTATTTGGGGTAATGAAAAAGGAGAATGACAAGGCTGCTGATGCAGCTCTCACAATAAATGCAGCAAAGTGTGATGACTACTGACCCAGATAAAGTGCAAGCACTGTCAGCTACCTGTCCCTCACAAGTTGTCACCATGCTGCAACCGTTCTTAGGCATGGACAGTGATTGCTCAAGGTACATTTGTGACTTTGCTACTGCGAGTGCCCCATTGAGAGACTTAACAAAATGAGATGTCCTTTTCCGTGGTCTGCTGAATGTGATCAAAGCTTCAAAGGAATAAAACATGCGAGTGAAAATGCAACTGAGATGGCCCATCTTTACCCCAAGTTTCACACTGAGATCGCAGTCGATGCGGGCCCGGTGGAGCAAGGGGCAATCCTTGTTCAACATAATGATCATCCAAATGCGCAGAGAAACATGGTGGCCAGTCAAAGCCTGTCTGATACAGAACACACCAATTCTCATATGGAGTAGGAGCTTCTGGCTGTAGTGTGGGAATGCGAACATTTCCATGTGTTTATGTACAGAAAACATTTCATTATCATTATAGATCACCAAGCACATTTCCATTTCGGAAACTCAAAAGCCAAGATGCCCCCTCGCATTGAGAGGTGGGGGCTGTGATTGCAAGAGTATGGCTGTGCAATTGTACTCAAGCCAGGAAAAGAGCCGAACCCTGCTGATTGCACAGTTCGACATCCAAGATAGCTGAGGAGTACAATAACTTAATTGTGAAGTCCTGCACGTCAGCTGACCTATCCATTGAAAAGATCACTGCTCCTACTAATGCTGATAAGAACATGCTTAGCCTCAAATACATCATTTGAAATCAAATGTTGAAGAAGACGTATGCTCAATGTTTTGCTGGCGAAATTGAATTGGTGAGAGTCCTGCCACCTTTCTATTTGGGATAGCCATAAGGACTAAACTGCCACAGACCGATCCTTGAATGTGGATAAGATTCATGTCACTGACACTTATCAGAAGTGCCAGATGAAAACATATGCCGATCTTCATCGATGTGCATAGGAAACAGCCTTTGATGAAGTTGACTGGGCCCTGGCCAAGTCAGAAAACAGCAGTGGCAGCTCGCACAGGAGTGCTGCGGGGTGGTAGGGTGGGGCAAGCAAAGGAGGGGCAGGTGGGGGGTAGTGGACTCTGACATACAGCAGAACGGAGTAAAGTACGTAAATAAATACATAAAACAATTTACCTTATGCGGGCGACATCGCCGAGTTGGCTATGCAGCGCGCGCAAGGTACATTGTTTTATTTATGTATTTACTTTCCTTACTCCTTTCCGCCATATGTCGGCCCCACCCCGCAGCACTCCCTGTGCGAGCCACACCTGGAAAACTGACACTTCACCTACTGTAATTCATTTGAGGGTTGTGACGTGCAAAGGACACATTGTGATAGCACATCACATTTTTATTATACAAGGGGGAAGATGTCTCGTGACAAAATGTGTGCTAGCATCCTTGTGGTTCTGGGCGGACTCAACAAAGAATTACGTAACTTGCCGGGAGGTGTTAAGGTGTGGCTATTAACTGTAATGATACAGTGAGTGTTCCATGTCTGATTGAATGCTGTGGAATAAAGACATACAATCCAGAGCTCCATGTGTGGCATATTCATGTGCATGCCCTCGGGGCCAGGGAGGATGCTACAACTTGTAGTGTTTCTACCTATCCAATTAGAACATACTGCTGCCCAGGGACAGTTGGTGTTCAAGGGCTGAGGGACTGTACCCCTCCCTCTTGGTGCCTCTCTATTGCAGCAGTTATTCAAAGACATTTTATAAATAAACTATTTTGTTGATCCTTACTCCCAAGGAAAGGCATGGAGTCTCATAAGCCCCGCTGCGCCTGTGTGAGCATCTGACTGATGCTGTACAGCAGCTTTGACAGGGCTTGCCTGCGCACAGCCCTTATGTTTTCTCATTACGCCTTAAGCATTTCACTAGTCAGCCCTGACTTTGAAAGACTGCAGAATGCACTGGGTGAGTAAATTGTTGAATGCAGGTGGGTGAGTAGTGAATGTAAGCAAGTGGGTAGTGAGACTCAAATGGACGGTGCAAGTCCATGTTTGTATTTGTGCCCCATCACTATTTTTGATCACCAGCCACCACTGTTGCTGTCAGAAGATTGAGTGTTCTAATAGCATTATGGCACTTCTGCCTCTGTCTATATTGGTTGTTAAAAGCCTTCTCCCAACTCAAAACTCAGGCAGAGGGCCTTTAGTGACTGGTACGTCACTTGGCAGCAGGAAATAATGCAGCACGTGCATTGATATGATTAATGAGATAGGATCTGAGGTAAGTGAGGTTCGTGGAATTGTGTACAGAGAATGTACTCTGAGTAATGATGTAGTAGACGGTCACCATAGTATTTTGTCGATTATGATATTACTCTAGGTTTTAAAAATCCCCTTGAGTCCCTCTGCTTTAGAACAGGCCATCCCTATGTTAAGTAAGCATTAATCCTCTTTGCCCAGGACATTAAAAGCAGTTAATGCCCTCTCCTAAGGGTGTTACTGGAACTAATTACGAACACATCAATTAAAGGCTTGAGATAAATGTGAAGGTGCCAGAAAAGTAAAAGGGCACCTAATAGGTGTTACAAGATAATACACAACCTTACGGTGGAAACTGTATAGCAGCACTACGGCGTGATACAAATACATTAGCACCGACACTAGGATTTAAAATGACAAGCAGAAATAACATAAAATATGGCACGCGTTTTTTAAGGAAAGACACATGGTACATTTTCATGCAACAGTGTCTGCCTTAAAATTTTAAAGAACAATATCGTTTGTATTTTTATAACCTACATTTTTTTTTATTAAACTCCAGCTTAAAAAAGAAGCTAGTTGTTGTTCTTGACTCATAGCCAATGGTATAGGGCTACCTATAGCAACAATTCACGATGTATCAATGGTAGAGGCCTGATCTGAAAATAACTGGCCTTCCTTGATTCCGCTTTTCCAGTAACACGTTATCTTTCTTCCTTGAAGATTTGAGAGAAACCATATTATTTGGAGGATCAAAAGAGGAACCTGTTCCTAATTAATAGTAGCTTGCCTTCCTAAGGGAAGATAAAACTGATTAGCGCTCTCAGCTTGCACCGATCTCGCTCGTGATCAGAAGAACGGCTTATCAAAGCCGACCCGTGGCTCTAGTGCCCGTGATTTACCATTAAGCACTTATTGGCGCATTTGATGAAGGGTCGGCGAGGTTCCAGGGGCATGCAATAATTATGAGAATAAAAAACAGCGAGATGTGATATCTTTTAGCAGCTTCGTTAGTTAAAAACCCTAAAGACTTAACCGGCGTTGCGGTTTGCTCTTCCAAGATGCTTGATTGAGATGAGATTACTAGAAGCTGATATGTTGCCTTTTCATCAGAAATAAAGTGCCACAAGTGCGCCACTGCCCGCTCCGAGACGCTCGAGGATCGTCACGCACTTGCGCGCTGCATTGAAGGGAGAAAGCGTGGAAGGTGACTTTTTTTGCGGCCTCACTGAACAAGAAGAAGGACTATACACAAGCCCTCTGGACTGTAATGCTGTCTTGTCGGATCAGCAGCTGCAATATCCCCAGGACCCACACACAATGCTCCATCTTATTTTGTTTTTGGTGAAATGTTCAGGGAACAATCTCCTCTGTCATCATACATAATTAATTACATATCGTCTATTTGCTTTAGTGGATAAAGATGAGAAGGTACGTGGTTCACTGGTTTATTGCCAGATTTAGTTCCATTCTTGTATAATGATCTGTTTAGGTTTATGCTGCAAATGAAAATTGAGAGTTTTGTGTTTTTGCTTCCACTTAATCCAGTGATTTTACAATCCATGGTTGCCTTTGTACTGTCCAAAGTACTTCACCCAATTACAAGTATAGTTTAGGCTTTTTCAAGGCAAGGCGATATATTTGAGTTATAAAGACCGGTAAATAAGAGATCGGTGGGGTAAGACTTGTTGTGGGATAATTCTGTCCTCATAAATTTAACATGTGCTTTCTAATTTGTACGTGAACAATAAATGCCTTAAATACATATACTCTTCCATAGGCAGTCCGCACACTAGTTTAAGTCTTTGTATACTTGGCATAAATGTACCTTCTGGTGTTCTCAAGCAACAGCTGTTAAATTAACTGAGGGATATCCATAGTGTCCCCACACCCTACAGGGAGAATGATCACCCCACTTGCAGTATGATGTACCCAATGTTTCCGTAGAGGGTGAAAGGACAATATAGTTCAGCAACGGTCTTAAATTGAAGATTGGCAAGCATCATTTCCCAAATGCTATTTCTCAAAATAGTGCTACAGAACAACTTAACTGCATTTCTGCTGAGAGTCTTCCCAAAATGGTCACCAGCTGCATGTGGAGGTCTGCAACCTTTGATTTGGGAGATAGGAATTGTTCATTACCTCCTCGTCCGTCTTCCTCGCCACAGTAATTACTAATGAGCATTCTGCTCCCACAGAAACTCCAATCAAAAGTTATCATACTAGTCTCCCTATCCCTCCAATATGGCCCCCAGTGGCAATCACCAATCACAGATAAGGACACAAGATCCACACCACAACCTGTTTTTTTGTTTCTGCACTACTCCGAGTGCTGTTCATGTTCCTGTTTGTTCAGGTAAGTTCGGGGCGGCGGTCCTGCTTTAGCGGACTCTTGGGCCCCTTTCTAAAGGGGGGGAGTTGGTTTTCCACGCTTGTATTTGCCTGTTTCACTCCCCCTTGGTTGGCGCTTTGGGCATTTTCCCCTGTCCTGCTCTTACATACACTGGGAATTGCTGTGCCTTTTGTTTGTACTACCGGGTCCTGCTTTAGCGGACTCAGCGTATCTTCGTTGTTTTCATGCCTCGGGGGGGCGGGGCTGGTGAGTCGCATGCGGGTTCCCTTCCTCCCACATGCATGTTTCTTTTAACTGTACTACCGAGTCTTGCTTTAGCGGACTCAGCGTATCTCCATTGTTTTCATGCCTCGGGGGTGGGGGGAGGGCTGGTGAGTCGCATGCGGGTTCCCTTCCTCCCACATGCATGTTTCTTTTAATTGTATTACTGAGTCCTGCTTTAGCGGATTCAGCGTATCTTTGTTATTTTCATGCCTCAAGAGGAGGGCTGGTGGTTCGCTCACTGGTTCCCTCCCTCCCACATGCATGTTTCTTTTAACTGTGCTTTAGTGGACTTGGCGTGCCTTGCTTCTTTTCTTACCTCCGGGTGGTGCTGGTGAGTTGCAAGGGGGCTCCCTCCTTCCTCGTGGTTGTCCGCTTCCACGTATCCAGCAGCTGAGCTCGATGATCACGTTTGTCGGCCGGGGAGGGGGCGTGGCTTCATGCCGTCTTGCTGTGGTTCAGCGCGATGTATGCAGCACATCTTATGGCAGCTAGTGGATTCTATGGCTATTGTGCGCTTTTCAGGCGTTCTTGATTGCTGTATTGGTCTTGCATGTAATTGTTGTGTCTGCAATGATGGTGACCGGTGCTGTGTTGGTTTCTCATGCCACTGAGGGGTCGTCTGGATCTCTGGGCATGGCGCCTTCCCTTGCCTTGATCTGGCATATGTTTACTTCTGCGGTGGCTTTGATTTTTCATGTGGGGACTCTGTTCCTCCCTCTAGGACCAGATGTGTCCCCTGGCCCCTCCCTTGACTGATAGGGACGTGTATGTGGTGCTGGGGTCGTTTTGTGCAGGGGTCAGGTCTTATGGACGTTCTTCTGCACATTCGCTCCACCCTGTTGTTTCCGGAGTCTGCGGTTGCTGTGGTTTCACAGTCTCAGTAGTGGGAGCCAGTGTCTTTCCGCTCCATTCCACTCCTCTGTTTTGTATTGTTTGTCTTCCCAGGTTTTTCACCACTCTTTTTCCTTGCAGGTCTTTACTGTTAAGTATTCGGCCTTGTGAGGGTGGTTCTTTGCTGGCTGACGTGTCTTCTCAGGACACTGATAGTTCTGGGGGTGCTTTCCCGTCAGAACCGGTTGTTAATGCGGTTGATGCAGCAGTGTATCGCACTTTTGCCACAGCCAATTTTTCTGTTTATACTACTGCCTATTCCCCCTGTGCCTTCCGGTCGTTGGCTGAGTTGTTGGACCGGGTGTGGAAGTTTTTCCCTCTCTTGCCCTGATTGAACAATGGGTGCGCCTCCTTTCTATCATTTCCTTTGATTCCTGGATGGCGACTGCTTCTGTGGCAGGGTCTTCTGTGGCAGCTCGTCACCTGTTGTGGTTCCGTTTTTGGAAGGCCGTTGCTGCGCAGCAGGATTTGCTGCTGTGGTTACCTCTTTCTGGCGTTCAGATTTTCGTCCTGCTCGTCGTGGGGGGGCTCCTCCGCCCTTTAGTGGACAAGGGCTTAGCCGTGATGCTCCTTCCTCAGGCAAGTCCTGGTTCCCTGCTACTTCTTTCTCCTCTTGTACACCCTCCCATTCCTGTTGGGGTTGCTCCGGTGTGGGTCCTGTGGGGGATCGGTTGTCTCTCTTTGTGGTCAGCTGGTTGCGGACTGTGTTGGTTCACTGGGTTCTCCTGGTGATGTTTGTTTTTTTACCTTGGATTCGTCAGGTCTTCCCCAGTCTGTTTCCGGTCACTCCTTGCCCCAGGATCGCTCTATGGTTGGAGGCTCTGCTGAGTGCATCTGTTGACTTGTTGGGTGTGGCACTGTCATTTCAGTGCCTGTGGGTCTGCAGGGGATGGGAGTGTACTCTATTCTCTTCCAGGTGGGGATACTCACCAGGGACCTCTGGCCATCTGTGGATCTGACATGGTTGATTTGGTGCGTTGCTCCTGTCAAGTTCCTCTTGGTGTCTTTGCAGTTATTCCTGCCTCTGGTCATTCTTGGGTTTCTGGATCCTTCGACCTGCGGGATGCTTCTCTCCATTTCCATGTCTTTATGGACTCTCATAAGTTTCTCCACCTCTGTGTGATGGGCTGTCTTTTCAGTTTTGTATATTACCCTTTGGTCTGTGTTTATCCCCTTGTGTCTTTCCTACGGTTCTGGCCCCTCTGATTGGGCATTTACATGGGAGGGGGATTGGGATCTTTCCTTACCTGGTTAATGGGTTGTTTTCTGCTTCTTCTTTCTCAGAGTCAATGATCCATGTCTGTGAGGTATGCCTGGTCCTGGAGGGCCACGGTTTTCTGTTGATTCCTGGTTCCTTCTCTGGTTCGGACTTGCATTGAGGCTCACTTCTGACATGGAGGTGTTCATGCCTCATGCACGGGCATTGCCTCTGATGTCGGTGTTTCAGTCCCTGGTGTTGGGGACTTGCCCTCCTGTGTGTCTTTGATTGGGCGTCCGGGTATGCTCTCCTCCTCCATGTTGGTGGTTCCTTGGGATCCTCTCCATTTGTCTCCAGTGGTATGCGATTTATTTTTTCTCATTGGCGCCCCTGTGGTCAGGATTTCGATCAGGGGGTTCCTGTGTCTGCCCAGGTGAAGGTAGTTCTGGATTGGTAGCTGGGCGACGGTCATCGGCCAGATGTCGTCCATTTCTGTTTTTTCTCTCTCGAGTGGTCGCTACGAGTGACTGTCTGTTAGGCTTGGAGGGCTGCTCTGGTCGACTCTTCGATGTAGGACTGGTGGTCGGTGACTCTGCTGTCTTGTTCGAACATTTCGGGGTACTGAAGACTGTTCAGTTATGTCTCTTGGCGTTTGCTGCCTTACTGGTGGTCTCCATATTAGGGTCCGGTCAAACTCTCACTTTGTCATGTCCTGCTTCTTTCCTCAGGGGGATTGCAGTGTTCATTCCCTCAGTTGCCTCTGTCGCCTCATTTGTTCCTGGGCGGAGTCCTGGTTGGCCTCCCTGTCTGCGATTTATCTCCCTGGCCGCGGGAGTGTGATGGCGGGCTGTCTGTAGGGGATCTTTCCCTCCATGGGGTTTTTTTTTTCACTGTACCAGATGGTGTTCCAGTCGTTGCTGAGGTAGTTTGGGTGTCGGGTGGTGGCCTTGTTTACATCTTCGGTGCATGCCATTATCTGTTGCTTCTGCACCTGTATGCCTTGTCCATGGGCTTGGTGGTTGGAAGCAATTTCCTTCCGGTGGCCCAGGGGCCTGTTGTGTGCCTTTCCTCTGGTTCCCCTGTTACCGGAGGTTGTGCTGAGGTTCGGGTGTGCGGGTGCATTGGTGCTTCTGGTGGTTCCAGGTTGGCACCTCTGCCCGTGGTTTCCTCTGTTGTTGGAGTCGGCTTTGCGTCTGGGTTGGATGTTGCTGTGCCTTCCATTTCCATTTGATGGGCCCTCTGGTTCCTCTTCCGGTGTCCCGGTCCATGTATCTTCTGGATTGGCTCTTATACATTGTTCCCTGTGCCTGAATGGTTGGTCATTTGGGATTGCGGGTCTTCTCCCGTTGTACGGGCGCCCCTCTGCTTCTGTTGTCTTACGCTACGCATTGGGTCTCCTTTGCAATTGGGTGTTTGCACTATGGTTGGTCTGTTGTTGGTTTGACTACTGCTCGTGTCCTGGTTTTTTTTGGTTGGGCTTGGCCCTTTCTACCCTCCATGCTTGGTGGGCTGCAATTAGTGCTTTTCATGGTCTCCCTTTAGTATCTGTGGGGCCCTTGGTGACTCCTCTTTTCGTGTGGCACCCTTGTCCTCTGTTATCTCCTCACCGGTGGCCCTTCCATTGGTGTCGAGGGCATTGCAGAGGGTTCCCTTTGGTCATTTGGAGTGGGGGGACTTGATGTTTTTGACGTTATGAAGGTTTGTGTGCTCTTTCTTTCGTCTATCGGAGTAGGTGGTGCTTCCTGTTGTCTCCTTTGCGACTTTTTGGTTGTGTAGCATGCCTTGGTTACTATTTTGTCTCACACAGCTTCTTTTTGTGGGATGACCTATTGTTTGTCACTTTTGCTCTGGCCCGACAGGGCCTGATGCCATCTCTTTCGCTGTCAATCGGTGGATTTGAACAGCTCTCCCTTTGGTGTCTGCTGTCCAGTCTGTGGTTCCCTCTCGTCCGACTCTGGCGAGTTGTACTTGTTTTGTTGCTGTTTCTTGGGCCGCCTTTCGGGTTGTTTCCATGGCAGTATTTGCAGGGCGGCCTCTTGGTCTTCCCCTCATGCCTTCATGTGTCATTCCCGGCTTTAGGTTGGGGGTGGTGCTTCTCTTTCCTTTGCCTCTTTGGTTCTGGACTCTGTGGTTTCTTGAGATGTGTGTCTCTATCCGCTGTTGTCACTGTAGTTTTTGTTGTACTGCCTTCCGTGTGTGGGCTGTGGTTCCTATCCATGAAGCTGATATTGCTTTGGTATCTGCTCATTAGTAATTACTGTGGCGAGGAAGACAGACGAGGAGGTAATACCACGGTTACTTACCGGTAATCTTCATTACTCCGAGTCCTAGTCTTCCTCACCACAGTATAGTTTCCCTTCCCTCCCGGCCCTCTGTTGTGGCTTAATGTTTACCGCTTTGGTTTGCGGAAGCTTCAGGTGTCATAAGAAGAACCATGTTAGTGTCAGAGTTATTACTGCTGTACTTACTCTCACCCAAAACGCTTTCAGATTAAATGACACCTACATTAGATGCAATGCGGCGCCTACGCAGCCTCAATGAGTCTATGACACATATCATATGTTACAGTAGCCCAGAAATTGAACGTTTTCAACTGTGGTTAACTCTGTATCTGTTTTTAGCTTCATACTCGCAGCTAAATTGCAGCTTTACACCCGAAGTGTTTGCACCTTCAGAATTCAGTCCGAAGATGGTGCAGTGAGTTACAATTGCAGTAAAACTACATACAGCAGGTAACTTTGGACTGGCAACAGCTGTTAATCAGAAAGAACAAAACTGAAGCATGGACCGCCATGCATAATACAAGCTATTATTTCTTTGTATTAACAAGACTTGCACCAAGGTATTTCTAGAGTGGATATTTTTTAACTATTCACCTTTTAGTGCTAAGACTTTCGTGGCTGATAATGCTATTTTGCTTACTCAAGATATTCTATGGTAATGAATATTTTCCCTGTGTTTATGAAATATGTTTGCGTAATTTTAACCTTCAATTTGATTAAAGTTAACTTGATTTTGTCACCATGCTTCTAAGTGAGAAAGACACAATTGTTTGTTTTTTATGGCTCAGGTGTGACGAGTAGGGGAGGGTGAGAATTTCTTGTAAGCAATGATGTAATGTACTGTATAATTATTCTTACAGAAGCTCTACCTTGGATCATTGAATAATAGGACATGCTCTTCCAGACTTTACCCACACCTAAGGTTGGTGGCGGCAAGAAAACCCAGGAGATATCATAGACTACCTCAACCATATCGTATGCTGGTAACATGTTCCTAAGACCCTGTCATTCACTAAACCTCAGTCTCATGGACGGACGCTCACTGGACCTCAAAATGAAGAGAGTTTAGTGGCTTTTTTGGTAAAGCACTCAAAGTCTTTGGCAGATGGAGTGTTTTATTACTGGATGTGCTCAGCTTGGTAACTCCCGCTCCTGCTGCCTCCTCATCAAGTAGAGATCGCCACGGCCATGTTGTTGTCTAGAATGGGTTAGAGGAACAACATGTGTACTGGTCTGACCAGACAACACCTATGAATATTGTTCCAGAGAATGCAGAGTCCAGCAGCTAGAATGTGCTGGTCGTTGAAAGAATTAGATCATATGACCTTGACCTTGAAAAACTTTCACAAGTCTAATTCTACAGAGTAAACTGGAGACAAGAGGAGACTAAGGGGCATATTTACGAGCTACTTGCACCATCGAAGTACCACTTTTTGTGACGCTCCGGTGGAGCAAATCACAAAATCATATCTATGAGGGCACAGAAAGCCACTTTGAGTGGCTTTGAATGGCCTCATAAATATGGATTAAAGCAAGGCAGCGCAAATACTCTGCTCTTAGGAGGCGTTCCATGGGCATTGCAGTGGGTTTTCCCATGCAACACCCATGGATTTTGACATTTCCCTAGATTTATGAGAGCATGTACACCTGGGGAGGCACCAAATCCTTACATCTCCTCAGGTGAGGCGTAACAAGGAGAAGTAACTTTATTTCTCCTCGTTTTTTCCTCTATGTGTGCTGCATTCTCCAGCACACATAGAAAGAGAAAAATTAACCCTTAGGATTGTTTCTATGCAGGAAGGTGCCATAGCCTGAACAAAAACAATCCTGCCAACAATACAGGCATCCTTGCAACATGGTGCATGGGTGCCTGCATTGGGAAAGGACAGGAATGCACTGTATTGCATAAATATGGTGCATTCCTGGCCTTTCACTTTGACATAGGCGAGTGCAGCAAGCTATTTCTCCTCGTTACGCCTCACCTCAGGAGGCGTGAGGTTCTGGCACTTCCCCAGGTTTACACGCTCTTGTAAATCTGAGGCTGTATCAAAATCCATGGTTGTTGCATGGGAAAACCCACTGCAATGCCCATGGAACACCTTCCAAGCCTAGAGTAAAGCAACGCAGCGATTTGTGTTGCCTTGCCTTACTCCATATCTATGAGGTCATACAAAGCCATGCATAGTGGCTTTACGAGGCCCCATAGATATGATTTTGTGATTTGTACCACCAGGGCATTACAAAAAGTAACACTCCAGCGGTGCAAGGAGCTCGTAAATATACCCCTAGGAGGGAGACATCAGCGTTATCAGGATGACCATACTCATAGAAGCCACGTTAGTTTTGCTACCGCGATGATGCTCAGTTGCTGGGATCAAATGTATGTGTTGGCATTGCTGTCTGAGGGCCTTTTCCTTGGTTTGTTCCAAAGTGAAAGGCACATGTGAGTAATGCATTGTTTTAAAGTTCTTCTGAAGCGAAATGGAATTATTTCAAAGGTGATTTTATGGGCATAGCAAGTTATTGTTTGACATTTCCAATTTAATAATTTGCAGGTTGTTTCTAGAGCAAGCATAGATTTTCAGAAATAAGATTAGATTCAACAGTGAAGAGCTATGAATAATAGATGAAGCAATGTTTGGGAATTAATCTCAACTGTCGTATTTTCTACAAGGTTAAATACTATGACTAAGAAAATGCAATTTGTTTTTAAATAGCAATTCTTTAACAATATATCCTGTCAATGTACATGACAACCTACTTCCCCCTCTTCTGTGTGGGCCTTTTTTGTGTCCTTAATTTCACAACCTGTATCTTGTCCTCAGAAGTCCCCACCACCAGTGACTGATTCATGACCTTCATCTCCTGCCACAATATGATCCTAGCCTTTTGCATTGCTCCTTATTCAATGCTGTACTTATTAATTTGATTTTCATATCATAGTAACAACTTTTTTCTATGAATATAAGATGTCCTCCAGGATGCTAGATAGTTCTGTATAGTGTTTGTTAGGCTTGGAATGTCATAGATAAACAACAATAAGGGAGTTGAACTATATGGGTTAATCCCAGCCTCAGTAGAGGGAAGGAAAAACAAGTGTGTTAACCACAAACCAAAACAGAGGACGTCCCTTGTACTTGAGAAGACCCCTCACTCACCAACCTAGTTGGTGACATGTTTCATCATCTGGGTCCCACCCAGATAGCCGAATGCCATCCAGGTGTGCTGCGACACCTGATTACAGTGGAGATGGTTTTTCTTTTTATATGTGCAAAGAGGGAAACGTGTGTATTAAAAAGTATCCAATACTACCCACTCACGGAGTTTATTCTGGAGTGTCTCGGGTACTATTAAAATGTGGGGCACCTGTTGCCCTGTTAGGTGGGCTGTCGGTGTAAATACTAAAGGAATGTGAGTTAAAAAGAGGTCCACATGTTTCAACATATGTGTCAATTTACAGGTTTTTGTCAGGACCAATGGAGTACCAGCTGGATGGTATGCACACGCTAAGGCGCACCCTATCCACGTAGGTAACAGATGTAGAGTCTCAAAATGAGTCACTCCAATAAAAACGTTGGTTTCTTCCTGTATTCCCTGGAAAAACCTGTGGAAAGAAAAATGAGGGAAGAGGGTTGTGGGTAACAAACATACACGTATACTAGACATACAGGTAGAACACACACAGGTAATAAAATACTCCGTGATGAGTGCACCTCGTATTATAAGATGCTGACTCAGTAAAGCTAATTAAAGCCGTACTAATGTGATGGTGACTCAGGGATATAGGACCACGTGATTGAAGTTAATCCACCCACTGTATCGATGATACTGTGACCGTCTCCGCCCAGTGCTAAGCAGACCCTGTAAGAGGGTCCTTGCCATGCGGTAGCGAGTATTGTGGGTGTTGTGCCTCGAGATCGAGGTAAAAGCATGGTCGCCGTGATCGTGATGGTGAGCCTTGTGTGATTAAAATACAAATGGCACTATTCTGGACGTATCGCACCATCCAGTGAGAGAACTAGAGCGCTGGTACCAGGTACAGTGAGCATGCAAGATAAGCGTAAAAAATGAGACCAATCTTACTGGGAGCGCTAATAGTTACGGATCCATGAGCAACCCCGGACTGGCCAAATCCTCGCTACGATCTGTAGGGAGGAAGAACACGATGAGAGTCGATTCGTGACGAATCTTGGGTCGAGGGGCTTAGGGGGCCCCAATGCAACAATCTTACTTGTGGAGGGAGATACGGGCGCTTTTCGTGCCTATGACGTCCTGGCGGGTGCTCCGTAGTTTTACTGAGCAGGATCGCCGGCTCGGTAATAAGGAGTATCCCGTTTCCGGGTGGGGCGTGGCTTCCAATCACGTGTCACTGCTAGTGTTCCAATGGAAAGACGAGGGTGAAGGGGCTCGTCTAGAATGCTCCGACACGTCAGCATTAAGATTCGGTAAAGTTACAGATTCTGTAAAATACTGAATCAGTATTTTTTACCGATTCGGTAAATCTCTGATGTAGGTGGGACTCTTCTGAGTCCCAAAGGCCCTACAAAATCGGTATTTTGCCACACAATCCTATTGTGTGGTAAAATACCGATTTCAGGTGTGCATGCACATGTGTGCATGCACACCTAGCCATGTGACAGACAGACATGCCCTTAGGGCATGTCTGTGTGCCACATGGCGCACATGCCTATTTATGGGCTGCCAGAGGGTGTCAAAGTGACACCCCCTGCACCCTTACAAAATTCGGTATTTACCGATTCTGTAAATACAGAATGGGGATTTCCCATTGATTCCTATGGGCTTTGAAGCCCATAGGAATCAATGGTAAATACCGATTCTGTATTTACAGAATCGGTAAATACCGAATGTGACAGATTCGGTATTTGCACATCTGGAAATACCTACATGTCCACCACATTGATTTACCGATTTTCAATTACCGAATCGGTAAAATTCGGTAATTGAAAATCGGTAAATCAATTTTACCTACATCGGGCCCAAGGACATCATTTGTGTAAAATGCTAATCCCATAATTAATGGACTGGATCTCATTTTTCAGTAAGGGGCTTGATATGTAATGCAAAGAGGGACAGGGAAAGGAAACACCCTGTTTTGTGCCCCAGAACACCTCGAAAGCAGACCTGCGTTGAATTCTTGGAATTTCACTCTGCGGAATTCCATGGATTTACCAAAAAAATTAGGCGAGATTCTGTGGAATTCTGCCAACGGGCGAAAAATTCTCGTCCTGCCATTCGCACTGCTTTTTTCATCCAATAGCACATTCTGCATTGATACCAGGATGAACGACACCACATAGTGCGCAAGGGCACATCCATTTTGTTTTATCTACTTCTGCCTAGCTTCTCCTGCCTGCTCTTTTCCAACTTTTCAATCCTACCTAATCCACTCCCACCTTATCACCCACTTTGAAATCTAACCTTATTTTTAATACTACCTGTCTTTCCCTGTGTGTATTCATGTTTGTGTTTGACTTTTTGTACTTTGTGTTTGTTTTCCTATCCTGACCTATTCTTTGTACTGCTCCTGTTTCCCTTTTCCTTCTTAAGTTTCCAATCCCTGTCTGACTCCCTCCCGTCCCATGTCAAGTTATGTTATGTTATCAGAAATGGATATAGCGCAGTCAATCACCCCAAAGGGGTATCACGGCGCTGAAGCACAGTTCCAGAAGAGAAAGGAAAACAGGAGATAATATAAAAATGAGCCAGAAGTTAAGTAGCTATTAGTAAAGGTTTTAAGTAGCTTTATAAAACAGAAAAAGTCAGAGCAGACCCAAATATGGCGCGGAAGCCTGTTCCAATGAAAAGGGCCCAAGAATGAAAAGGACCGACCAACATGTCTGACCATACGGATATAGTGTGGGCGGAGCAAGAATTGATCCTTGGATCTCAAATTTCTGGTGGGCTGATAGATTGAAAGCTTGTTTTGCAGGTAGGCTGGCACTTTACCTGAAAGAGATCTATGTACCAGGCACAGAAGTTTGAAGATTACAGGGTCCCTGATAGAAAGCTAGTGCAGTGGTCTAAGAGTAGGTTCAGAAGAGGTGCGAGGTGGAAGCTTGAGGACAAGATGGGCTGCGGTGTTCTGGACCACTTGTAGTTGAGACAGGATCAATTCATTAGCCGCTACCATTAAGGCATTTCCATAATCCAGGCAGCTAACTATGAGCGCCTGTGTATGGGTCTTTCTTGTGTGGAGAGGCAGCCATTGAAATGCTCTTCTCAACATGCACATTATCCCAAAACAGTTGCCACAAGTAGATTTCTACTGTTCTCTCATTAAGATGCCTAGGTTTTTTACCACCTTTTTGGGTTGAGGAGGGGTGGCCACCAATCATTCATCCAATAGTCATGGGCCTTGCCAAACAGCACAATTTCAGAATTCTCACCATTGAGCTGTAGGCAATTGTGGGACATCCAGGAAGCAATTTTCCTCCGGCATTCATTGAACTTCAATTTAGTAGAGTCTGGGTATGGGCCCATAGAGATGATTAGTTGTGTGTCATCTGCATATGAGATGACACCGAAACCACAGGATCTTACTACTTGAGCCAAGGGAGCCACATAGATGTTGAAAAGCACAAGACTCAGTAAAGAGCCCTAAGTAACTCCTCTGCCCAATGACATAGCCCAATATTTAAAGGAACCTAGGGGCATATTATCAAGGGGGTTTATCTCCGCTTTTTTGGCTTTAAAAGCCAAGAAAGCGGGGATAAAATTATCTCCCTATTACCTAGCTGTCGCTAACACCAGTTAGCGACAGCTAGTAGGAGATAGCGACCATCTGGGGCCCCACTTTGCATGTCAGTGATATTTATCACTAATGACATGCAAAGTGGACGTGCCAAGATGTTAGCCACTGGAAACAGTCGCTAACATCGCTATCTCCTATTACCAACTTTTGGAGATATTCGCACTAAGCGCGAATACCTCCAAAAGCTAACACCTGCCCTGAGCAGTTCTTAGCCATGTTATCCAATGGGAGGTGGATAACATGGCTAAGAGCATTAGCTCTGTAATGCATGAATATCACTGACTTTTCAGCGATATTCATGCATTGCGGCCAATTTTTATCGCATTTGCGATAAACCTTGGTAATACCAAGGTTTATCTGTGATAAAAATCGCCGCAGCTCAGCGGTAAATTTTTGTTTCTAACCAAGCAATAGCGATAATTATCGCTATTGCTTGGTAATATGCCCCCTAGATTGATGGTCTGGGTATGATTGCTGAGGAAGCTTTGAAGCCAGCCATGTGCTTTTCCTCCAACACCAATCTCAGAAAGACTTTGAATCATGATGGAGTGTGAAATGGTGTTGAATGCAGCAGAAAGATCAAGCAGCACCAACATGGCTGAACAGCCCTCGTCAAGGGAAAGTCTTAAGATGTCAAAAACCCCCATCAGTGCTGTTTCAGCGCTATGTGAAACTCTAAATCCAGATTGCAAATGGACCAGCAGCGTAGTGGCTTCTGAATATTGGGGAGTTCTTAGGCTAGCTAGGCTTTCCAGGATCTTACAAAGGTATGGCAGAAGTGAAATGGGCCTGTAATTTGAAGGATTTAAAGGATGCACCGTAGGTTTCTTCAGGATGAGCCTGACCGTTGCTATCTTCCATGCCTGGCTAACAAGCTCAAAAAAGCAGGCCAAGCCAGAAATTTGAGAAGCTCTAATTCCCTACTGCTCATCCTACCAAAAACCAGAAGGAAGAGAACTGCGGACTGCTCTTTCTCAGGAAATGCCCCCAAAATATGGAACGCCATCCCCCCGCACATCAGAACTCTACCGTCCTATGCAGAATTCAAGAGCCAACTTAAATCCTTGTGCCTGATCCGCTCCCTTGGTTATGGATAACTTGGAGCTGCAAACGTCTCAGAATCCATGCGGTATTGTTGAATCCAGTACTGAGAAGCCCTGCTGTCCGAACTTTTCTTCTTTCCAAATTGTCTATCGCCGATTACTTTTATTGGGTTTGTTTCATGTTGTTCTCTCTTTCATGCCCACTACTGTGAAGCGCTCTGATACCTTCGGGTCTTGTTAGCGCTATAGAAAACTTCTAAATAAATAAATAAAAATAAATGCCTGAGGTAGAGTGGCAGTATCAAGGGAAAGGTCAAACAATGCCGTAACAGCAGGGAGCAAAGGATTGGCAAGCGCCACCATTATGTGTGAAAGAGATGGGTGAGAGGGGAATCCTGACTTGAAATTGCTCATCCTGTCTTAAACTAATTCCTGAGTAATAGAATCAAAATGTTCCAAAATAGTGGAGAGGCTGTAACTGGAAAGAGTGATGGGCAAAGATTCAGTAGGAAAGGGACATTTGGTGAGGTTCCTATAGATATTCTTGATTTTATCCTCGAAATGATTGGCTAAGGCATCGCACAGTTCCTGTGAGGCTGTAGTAGGGAAAATCCAGGCCGTTGGCTGCATTAACTCATTAAGAATTTTAAAAAGTTCTTTGGCGGAGTTGCGGTGTTATCAATTCTGTTGAGGAGATGGGACTTACGAGGGGCTCTGATTTTTTTGTAGTAGCTACTTAGGGTGGATTTGTAGGTCCTTTTGTCAGAGAGAGCTTTGGATATATGCGATCTCCTCTCAAGTTTCCTGCTAGTTAATTTATCTTGCGAAAGTTCATCCGGGAACCATAATGCATGCTGTCTAGTGGAATTGCTGCAATTAGATCCTAAAGGTGCAATTGTATACAAGGTCTGAATAGAAAACTCTTGAAAGAATGTGAGCGCACAATTAATATATGAGAATTCTGAAATGTACTGAGCGGGAGCATTAGAGGAGAAAGAGGATTCAGAGAATCTCTTCCAGGGCCTGTTCTGTCTTAATGGTTCCTCATTCCTACTAGGTTGCATTGCATTGCTAGAGATCTGAAAACTAAGCATGCAGTGATCTGACCAAAATAGGGGACAAGGGGAGTTTACTTGAAGATTCCCAGCATTTGTAAAGATAAGATCTAGTGTATGGCCAGCAGTATGAGTGGGGCCGGTGACCTTCAGCGACAACCCTAATGTCTCTTAGTCAGAGACAAGGAGTTGGGTTTCCGCTTCTGGCACTTCGGTCTGGACTGTTCCCATGAGGCACAGGGTCAAGACTGATTTACATATGGCCATGTCTGAACTGGGGTGGCTTGGTGAGCAAAATAACGATGGATTAAACCCAGATCTGTGACTGGGGGTGAATGTTTTGCCATTGTGCAACATTCCGTCCATCATCTTTTGTATTTTGCTGTTCACCTTATGTGGGAAGCGTATGCCCAGACGTGGGTCCCGTGCTCACTAAGCCACTGGAGTCAAGCTATCTTGCTGCATACCAGTCCCTACCATTTTGCCAAATCTGGTATAATTCCGTTTCAGCCGTTCGAGATGTAGCCTTGTCAGAATGTCCCTATGGAAATTAACATGGGGAAAACACGTTTTGGGACCCCCTTTTTTCTCGGGCCCCGCTTGACGAATCCCCCAGAAACTTTCAGGGAAGGAGCGGAGCGCAGCGAGGCAAATTTAAGGAAAATTACAGGCCGATCCCTCAATCGGCGCCAAAGTTATTCCCAATAGAATGTTCGGAATTTCCTATGAAACTAGGTCCTAACTATATATACCTACTGGCGACCGCCAGAAGGTAATATATATATATATTCACTGAAAACCATAGGTTTCATGGGCGTTATTTTTAGTTGGACATTTCACTCGTACAAAACCAGTGAAATTTCCCCGTTATAGTCAGTTCAGCTAACTATAACTCGCGCGTTCGCATTGCACTGCTGATGATGTCACATAGTACATCACTCATGACATGGTCAGTGACATCACTCATGACATCACTGCTGACATCTCAAATGACATCACTGATGTCCAACTAACTATAAAGCCCCTGAAACCTATATTTTTTTCAATGAATTTCTAAGGTTTTTTAAATGCTAATTTCTGACTATAACATCCCTGAAACCTTTGTTTTTTTCAGTGAATTTCAAAGGTTTTTTAGATGCTAATTTCTAACTATAACGTGCCTGAAACCTATGTTTTTTTAAGTGAATTTCTAAGGTTTTTTAAATGCTAGTTTCTAAACATGCCTACAGAGGTAGGTCTTGTGAAGAAAGAAGAAAAAATGCACAGAAAGAAGCATAAGAAATGCAAAAAGAAGCAACGGAAGTCAACAAAGATGCAGAAAAGTTCAGGAAGAAGCAAGACATATGCAGAAAGAACCTACAGAGAAGAAAGAGGCCTTGTTGCTAAATCATCCTGTGCCCACAACTTTTTCAGACGGGTACTGGTGGTAACTGACTCTGACTAACCAAGCCTAGAGCCAGTGCTATGCTAAAAGACACTTAGAATACAGTGAAAACTTCTACATACACTAGGGAACACTATGCGTGATTAGCATGACGTCATCTGTAAGGTCCTAGTGCATAATAGGGCAAGGGGATTAAAACTACCTCTAAGTCACAGGTCCAGAAATATGTTACTTTAACTAGTAGTCGCGTTTGCAAAGTGGTGGAGCAACATTCCGTCCATCATCTTTTGTATTTTGCTGTTCACCCTATGTGGGAAGCGTATGCCCAGACGTGGGTCCCGTGCTCACTAAGCCACTGGAGTCAAGCTATCCTGGCTGAAGACGGCTGATAGCCAGAAACCGGTCCTAGGATGATTGATTGCAGTCCAGGAAAGACATGGCTTGGCACTTCGGTTTGGACTGTTCCCATGAGGCACAGGGTTAAGACTGATTTGCATATAGCCATGTCTGAACTGGGGTGGCTTGGTGAGCAAAATTACGATGGATTAAACCTAGATCTGTGACTGGGGTGAATGTTTTGCCATTGTGCAACATTCCATCCATCATCTTGTGTATTTTGCTGTTCACCCTATGTGGGAAGGGTATGCCCAGACGTGGGTCCCTTGCTCACTAAGCCACTGGAGTCAAGCTATCCTGGCTGAAGACGGCTGATAGCCAGAAACCGGTCCTAGGATGATTGATTCCAGTCCAGGAAAGACATGGCTTGGCACTTCGGTTTGGACTGTTCCCATGAGGCACAGGGTTAAGACTGATTTGCATATGGCCATGTCTGAACTGGGGTGGCTTGGATAGCAAAATAACGATGGATTAAACCCAGATCTGTGACTGGGGTGAATTTTTTGCCATTGTGCAACATTCCATCCATCATCTTGTGTATTTTGCTGTTCACCCTATGTGGGAAGGGTATGCCCAGACGTGGGTCCCGTGCTCACTAAGCCACTGGAGTCAAGCTATCCTGGCTGAAGACGGCTGATAGCCAGAAACCGGTCCTAGGATGCTTGATTCCAGTCCAGGAAAGACATGGCTTGGCACTTCGGTCTGGACTGTTCCCATGAGGCACAGGGTCAAGACTGATTTGCATATGGCCATGTCTGAACTAGGGTGGCTTGGTGAGCAAAATAACGATGGATTAAACCCAGATCTGTGACTGGGGGTGAATGTTTTGCCATTGTGCAACATTCCAATGACCTGTATTTTAAATAAGAGACCTTAACTGTGCTATGAAAAGCGATAGCAACTCCGCCCCCTTTCATTCCCCTCTGTCTAGTCTGAGTAAGCTATACTCTGTGGGGATGGCTATGGGAATGGCTATGGAAATGCTTGGAGTGGTTGAAGAACTAAGCCGAATTGCAGAAAAGATGCATAAATCGGCTTTGTGATTGGTGATAAGGTCCCATATTTCAATTGTATGTTTGGAAAGGGAACAGACATTGCAGTAAATACTTTTTTTTATCACAGAATGAGTTTTGACAGTGTGTTGTTCTTCACTTAGGGCTGCAGATTGAGTGCTTGTGGAATGGTTCTGGGCCATGGTGCCCCCTTTAGCACCCCAAGATGACATTGGAAGACATGGGGTAAAGGAAAAACTACAAGAATTGCATTTATTGGGCATTTCATGTTCCAGTGATAGGGGCTTGTGACACGACAAGTCTTCCAGCTTCGGTGACATAATTGCTGTGTTAATCCTCATAAGCGATTCATTTTAATAGTGCAGTCTTGTAGTGTGTCCTACTTCTAACACTGAAGAGGCAAGGTTTCTGGAAGTAGGCGACAGATTGGCGTGGACGGGCGAAGACGGGCTTGGCTTTGGCTTACCAGCAGTGCATCCACGCCAGTCCCGCAACTTTATATGCAGCCCTAGTCTCGAGTTGCGGAGGCTAGACAGCTAATCGCACCAAGATGGGGTCAGCAGAATGGCTCAGAAGTCAATAGGGAAATGAAAAATGCAGGCAACAGAGTGAAACATAAAATGCAGGTGACAGAGTCAAGAGGTAGGCTTCCCTTCGCTCGATCTGCCGAAACTGCAGCGGACCAGGGAAGCCAGAAGCTGAACACCAGCGTATAACACTAGAGGTAAGGCTGCAAATATGAAACACAATTTAAGATTAAAACTTATTTTTAAGACTGTTAAAATGTCGAGATGCTAAAACGCAGCATTGCTTAGCATCAGGGAACTCCTGGAAAGCGCTGCACGTCCACAGCATCTCAGGTGCCACCCGCACCACCTTTAGGTGACATAGGAATGAAATGGAGCAGCCTCACCCATTTTTCAGTGGGCAGAGGTGGTTGCATAAATATTTTGGCTGCAGCGCCACCTCCCCTGCATGTTGGCAACAGGCAGAAGGCCCAGTAATGGTTGGAACCCGTGGGAATGTCGTATGCTCTGGAGGCGGGTGCATCGGTGTATGCGACACAGCACAGGGTCCAGTGCACCCACAAGCAGCTGATGCACTGCTGGGCTGACATCTTAGACTAGGAGCAGGAACTGCTTAACCTGCTAGGTATAGTGGTTGTGGGGCATGACTTTGTAAGTAATATTTTTGTTTTCTAAAAATGCAAATTTCTTTCCAAGCAGCACATGATCACACTCACAGGTAAGTTAAGTTTATGTGATGATTGAAAATTAATTGCTGATTTATTTTGTATTAATGACTGAAAGAAGTGGTCACTAATATACTGCTCAATAAGTGTTGTTTAAAGGTTTTTAATACAATTATGTATTTGGAATCGGTATAATTGCACAAAACGATAAGGTTTTATATTACCTTTCACGAAGAGGTGTGGACAGTATTTTTACATGGTCTATGGTCATATGACCGGCGAGGAGAATGTCTGGGGGCATGCACGTATAATGCTATTATAAAAACAAAAAAGTTTCAAGCGTTCTGCATGTGATCAAGGGCTCCTGAGCCCGAAACGCGTCATTGCTGTTTACCTGCATTAATAAAGAAATCGTTTTGCCACATCCTGTGGTCCGTCTCCTGCTTCCCCGGTCTGAGGAAATGAAAATTTACATGGCCAATATGTCCCCTTCGTGTACCCCAACGTTTAGTGTACGTGCATGTCACCCATGCATTTTTCCTTTGTGGCCTGAATAATGAGGCCTCTGCATTTACGTCCCACATTAGGATGTCAGTCACCAAGTCTTCCATGAAAGAAACATTAATTCTGCACTGAGGCCCATGTGGCCCATGTGTTTGCATTGTGCACTTTTAAAATCGAGATGAACCCATTTTGTGGCTCAGCCTGAGCCAGTCTCTGAATTAAGGTTTCAGGCCTCCAGAAACTCTGAGAGCTGCAGCTACGTATCCCTGACCTCGCATACTTTTGGCTAAGCCGAGAGGGGCCCAGCCCGGGGTGCCAAGACAGTATTTTGCACACAGTTATCTGCTTGCTCTACAGAGTCACATTCTTGCCTAGTGAAGAAGGTAAACAGAACCCGTCTGCAGAGATAGGGCCTAGCCTTTCTGTCTCCGTTAAAGTGTTTTACAGAGCTCACGTCCATAGAAAGCCCACGGCCCCCAAGCAATGACGAAGAAATATATGCCCACACCGGCTCTTGGTGATGAGCGACCTTTGCTTCAGATAATACATCTCTGGACTTAAGATATCAGATAATACCAGACGTGCAGGTCGCCCTGACACTGAAGGCCTCCCTACTAGACCGAAAGTCAGCTTCCCCCCTGTTACACGTCAATTGCACGTCATGATCAAGTTGCGCACACAAGTAGGGTGAAGTTTCCAGCTGGCCATGCAACCCCCTCCTTGTTTCCACCCACCTATGACTCACCTATGACTCCTCATGTGTACGCCCTTATGCACGCCCACATGCTCTTATCTCTTTCTTTCTCTTGCTCTGCCTGGAGCGCTCCTCCTCTATGCAATTGAATGTATAAATATTGTACTCTGTGAATAAAGTTTAGAAGACCTTTCCTGAACCTTAGTGGTGATGGAACCGATTCTCCCCTAACTCGAGTTATTGAAATAAAGCCCTTTTGAATCAGACACAACGGACTCTGCCTCTCATTTAATGCTTGACCCTTTGTTTAAGTATAGAAATTATGACAGGGTAATACTTTATTTACCACATAAATCTGGTGCCCGAATAGGGACAAATCCCCTTCCCCACGCGCCGGAGATGTAGGTCCAGCCCTTGCCCCTTCTACAGCCGTGACGGACTTCAAAGTGTACACGCCAGCGGGACTTCCTGCTTACTCCCTCAGGCCCACGGAGGAGACGGACTGCGACCAGACATCCACACGAGGCGGTGAGGATCGCGGATCATCCCAACCAGAGTCCAACCCGTGAGAGAGCAAGGTCCGAGGTTTCCAAAAGTCCACCTGTTCCGCGGCGCATGCGCAGTATCAAGTTTCCGAGGCCTTCAAGTTCTGCTTCCCGGTGAGTACCACTATTGGGAATGCATAAAGATTAAAGACGGGTTCATTTATTTGAACTCGGTAAAGACGTGTCCGTTCACACGAACACGGTAAAGACGGGTTCACTGTAAACATGGACACGGTAAAGACGTGTCTCTTTACGAGACCGGTATGGTTGTGCTGTATTCCAGTGCATAAAGTTAACTGTTTTCAAGTACATGGAGTTATACTGTATTTGTTTTAGTGTTTTAGTGTTGTAGTGTTTTAGTGTGAATGATTGTTTCAGTCAGTCTATTTTGGTGTGTATTGTGTTTTCGTTAAGTTGGTTTCAACATGCCACTGTTTTCAAAGTTACATCAGATAGGGACCAGGAAAGGCATATTAGAAGAGTCAGTTAACATCCCGCCTAGAGACACACCTGGTCATTATATGTATAATAAGCACGGGCTAGATGTATTTAGAACTATGGGTAGATTACACAAAGGATTTAGAGGAGAAGTACAGATGGCCTATCTCGGGAACGTGGGATTCTGAATGCATTATGAGAGTAGAGGAAGCGCTATGGAAAAAGAAAGCAAGACCCTCTCAGAAAGATGCCATTGAGTTATGGCGCAAAGAGTCACATAGGAGATCAGAGAAAGAATTCCACCAAGCAGAGAGAAGTAAACAAGCAGCGGAAAAAGCCAAAGAAAAAGAACTGTGGGAGGAGGGGTAACGGGTCATGGCAGAACAGGCTGATAGAGAAAGAAATGCCGTCGTTACTGGTATTTATCCCGTCCTCTCAGAAGAACTAGCTAAAGTGACCCCCTCAGAAACACCCCGTAGGTCGCGAACGCTACCACCTGTACCCTATAGAGTCCGTAGAATAAAGCCGACAGCATCCGAGGCTTTTATTTCCTCCTATCTAGAAGAGTCCGCACCGGACTACGTAAACGCAGATTTCCCTCCGCTCCCACCGGCGGATCAGCTCAAACAGCTCCAGCAGATCGTGAAAGACGACGTAGGGCCCGACTGTAGATGTAGCAATCCCTCACTGTATATACGATCCAGAACCAGGAAAGGGTTCAATGCTCGTGATTTCACTAAGACTAAGACAAGCCGTCGCCTATTTGGACACACTACCAGATATGAAAGACCACCTAGATAAAATATACCGTTTCATTAGGACCGGGGAGGGACCCGAGAGTATAGAACAGGCCATGCAAAGCAGAAAGGTGGGGGTTAAGAACCACATTCTCCGTTTTATTATTAACTGCCTGATCAGAGAACAAGACGAAGGAGACGGAGATGTAAAGCTTGGTCTGATAGAATGGAGAGATAACATAGATGCCGGTCGGCATGATAAACAGGGACAAACAGATAGCATGACGAAGAAAATACGAAAGGAAATATTAGCAATACACAGAGTAGGATCTGACGAGAAGAGTGGGTCATCAACGGAAGAGTTAGAGTTAGAAAACGAGGCAAAGGACAAGATAAATTATGTAGGCAAGACACGACAGTTTGACAGGCCCAAGTGCCTCGACTACCGTAAACAGGGGTCGGCTATAAAAGAAAGATATTCCCTTGAAAATCTATTTCAAGCTACTGAAAAAGCACTGAAACGATGGATAGAGAGCGAGCGATCCCACACCCCACACGAAATGGAGTTGGCCCGGTCAGCCACCCAGTGGGTGTCCAATTCTAATATATATAGCAATGATATAGTGGCTCAAACTTTCTTGAGCCTTCCGCCGAACGAACAGCGTTTGGCCGGTATTTACATGGTCCAACATTTAATAACGTTGTATCAGCATCAATATTCTGATCCTGGTCACTTGTATAAATTACTGGACGACATACTTCTGGACAGATGGACAGGCCTGGGTACTGATTTAATTAACGTCATCCTGGATCAACGACATAAGTACTTAAATTCTCTGACCACATGCATGCTTCCCGCCCCACACCACGACAGAAAGCACCTATACATAGACAGACAGAACCCCCTACGAGAGGTACATCCCGTCAAAAATGCAAACAATGAGCTTCAACGGGTGCATGTTTACACCCCCTTAACGAAATTAGAAATACTGGAAATGAAAAAGATGCTGCCCTGCCATGATAAAGACCCGGGGGGGTTTCACCGTGAATTAAAAGACATTCTCCGCATCGGAGATTATACGTACGCTGACATTCTGAAACTATTGAAAGTACTGTTGCCTGCAGGTATTTATGAAAAGCTTAAGGAAAAAGACTGGGAGGTGGGAGAGAAAAAGTTAAGTTGGACAGAATTGGAAACAGAGGATAAAGACAGAGGCCCGGGTGTTGGTCTTGGGGACAAAGCTAGAGAACTACCTGAACTCCTAATACAGGTTTTGCAGAGACTATTGATTACTAAAAAGGAAGACTGGGATGCTATTTCAGCCTGCAAACAGAAACCAGATGAGGACACAAGCGACTTCTATTCTAGATTCGAGAAATGCTTTGCTATTAATAGTGGCCTTAAGCCCGGTAGCGAATCATATCCTCATCTTTTCGTGAGCAAATTAGTAGAGAATTCCCTACCCCAGATCAAGAATAGAGTACTGAAGGTTGAGAGTACTTGGCAAGCAAACAGCCCTTCACAAATGTTGCAAATGCTACAATATCACCAGAACAGGATTAGAGAAGAGCAGGATCAGGAAAAGAGATGCATGAAAGAGACAAAAATGAAGGTGCTGGTTGCCCAAACGGTACCGGCAAACACGAACAAAAATGGCACGATACCTGTCAAGGGGAACTGTAATTATTGCAAACAACCAGGTCACTTTGTAAAAGATTGTGCTGTCCTGAAACACAATATAGCTACAGGCAAGACAAAAGAACGACCACACGTTCCTAGGCAAAATAGCACCCACAGAGCACACAACAGACAATAGCGACTTTTCCACCCCCACCACCGCCTGTTCATGCCACACAGCAAATGTACCAGTACACACAGTCAGACTATCCAGAATACCAATCGTTCTCATGAAACAGCCTTGAGAGGGAAGTTGGCTTGCCCCTTATTGAGGTTCCTGTAGATCAAGAGGGTCCCTATGTACATAGTCGTGTATTGGGACAGGACAGAAAATTTCTGATTGACACAGGGGCGAGCAGAACTACCATCAGCCATGACGAGGTTCCAGGGGCACCCCTCTCAGGCTCACAGAATGTTTCCCTGGGATTTTCAGGAAAGCCTATTGTTAATGAAGTATCGAAACCAGTCTCCCTGGGGGTTGGTCCACTGTCACGTACCACAGACTTGCTACTTACTAAATCATGTCCAGAAAACTTACTTGGTATAAAGACATTAAAAGAACTAGGAGCAGTTATCTGTTGTTCTCCGGAGGGAGTGCGACTGTTCTTACGTGATTTTAAGGGACATTATGTGTTGACAGATTTTGACCACAGACTCCAGAATGTACCACAGCACCTATGGGCACAAGGTCCGACTGACGTAGGTTACATGAACATAACACCACACCAGGTCACTCTCAAAGCAGGAGTAGTACTACCACGTATATGACAATACAAGTTACCACCTGATGCCGAAGTGGCCTTATTCAAAATTATTGACAAACTCATTGCACAAGGGGTGGTAGTGGAGACTGACTCGAATGTATGTAACTCACCTGTTATTCCTATCCTTAAACGATCAGACCCTAATGCACCACCAGTTTACAGACTAGTTGTTGACCTTCGAGAATTGAATAAATGCGTAGTCCCACAATACTCAGTGGTCCCAGACATTTCTTCATTACTGACTACTATTGATTCTGAGGCAACGTTCTTTACTGTCATTGACTTGAAGAATGCCTTTTTCAGCGTTCCAATTCATCCAGATAGCCAATATCTCTTCGGATTCAGTTTAAAAGGACGCAGTTTTAAATTTACGAGAGCACCCCAAGGTTTTACAGAGAGTCCTAGCATTTACAGCCAGGCGTTAAAAAGACAGCTGGACAGTATTACTATGCCTACCAACACTGCACTGCTCCAGTGCGTAGACGACATCCTAATTACAGCACGATCAGAACCAGACTGCGAGGATGCATCACGGACAGTTTTACACTTTCTGGCAGACAAAGGGCACAAAGTGTCCCCTTCGAAGTTACAATTCTGTGCACAGCAAGTGGTGTACCTTGGACACTTGCTGTCCAAGAGGGGTAGACAGCTCACACAAGAACGTATCCAGTTAATTGCTAACCTTTCACAGCCAAAGACACAAAAGGAAGTACGGGCCTTCATTGGCCTCACTTCATACTGCAGACAATGGATTCCCCAGTATGCCTATCTAGCCAAACCACTCATACAGTTGACAACACAGGAGGCAGCGTCTTCGACTGTCCTCCCTTGGACACAAGAACACACCTTGGCATTTGAAGAATTAAAAAGGTCCTTATGTCAAGCACCAGTTTTAGCGACTCCTTGTTACAGCAAACCCTTTACACTTTTTGTAACTGAACGGGATGGAACAGCATTATCTGTCCTCACACAAGATCAAGCAGGAAAACACAAGCCTTGTGCTTATTTTTCTAGTACACTGGACCCAGTGGCCCAGGCTCTGCCTGCGTGCCTGAAATCAGTTGCAGCAACAGCCCTAGCCATAAGACAAAGTGACTTGATAGTGCTGGGACACCCCCTGACAGTACAGGTACCGCATGCAGTGGAAGTTCTCTTGAACAGGACACAGACACAACACTTGACTGTAGCGAGACTGACAGGATATGAACTGACGTTATTTCAACCACACATAGAGATCAGACGATGTAACATTCTGAATCCTGCTACACTTTTGCCCTCAAGTACAGTAGACACCACACCAACTGACTGTGTGGAAGTAATGAATATAGTGACGAAACCAAGACAAGACTTGACAGACATTGCACTGCCAGACCCTGACCTAACACTCTATGTAGACGGATCATGCATGAGAACAAGTTCGGGAGAGTTAGTGGCAGCATATGCCATGACCACTGCTACTGAAGTCATAGAGACACAAAGAATAGACATACTGTCAGCACAAGCAGCAGAGCTCATCGCTCTGACACAAGCCTGCATTAGAGCTAAGCACTTGAAAGTGAACATTTATACAGATTCACAGTATGCTTTTGGCGTTGTTCATGATTTCGGAGTATTATGGAGGGAGAGAGGTTTCTTGACCTCTCATGGGGCTAAAATTCAGCACGGCCCGCTTATTCAGGCCCTGTTGGAAGCAATACATTTACCTGCAGCCATAGCTATCCTGAAATGCAAAGCACACACCAAAGTTACAGACACCATTTCCCAGGGTAATGACCTGGCAGTCCGAACTGCTAAACTTACAGCCCAGACACCAACAGACACGACAAAGACCGAGGTACCATTACTGACAAAAAGTATGACAGTCAGGGATCCTTCTCAAGATGTACTCGACATACAGATACATGCCACTTCAGATGAAATAAAGAAATGGACTGAACAAGGAGGGGTCCAGACTGACCAGGGTTGGATGACTAAGGGCAAAGCAACATGGTTCCTTCCAGATTCCATGGTACAAGTGATCGTAAACACAGCACATAGTCCAGCACACTTGGGAGAGAAGGCAATGATAGACAGCTTACAGAATATCTGGTTTAACAAGCACCTGCGTGCAGCAGCGAAACAAAAAATAAGAACATGTATGATTTGTTGCCAGTTCAATCCAGGTAAAGGCATTCCGGTGGAACAAGGCGGATTTCATCCTCCTGACCACCCTTTTGAGGTCCTCCAGATGGATTATATCCAAATGGACAGATGTAGAGGTTACAAGTATGTCCTGGTAGTTGTGTGTGCACTATCTAGATGGACAGAAGCGTATCCAGTCCCAGATTATACTGCTGTGACAACCGCCAGGCAATTGTTGCGAGAATTCTTCCCTAGATACGGATTGCCCCGTGTCGTGTACTCAGACAATGGTCAGCCTTTTTCTTCTGAATTAATGAAACAAGTGTCCCTTCTGTTAGGATATACCTGGAAGTTCCATTGTGTACGACACCCTGAAGCAGCAGGCCTTGTCGAAAGGCATAATCAGACAATAAAGACGAAACTAGCAAAGATCTGTGCAGAAAAAGGCGTGGATTGGATGGTAGCATTGCCGGTTGCCCTCTTTTACATGCGTATGGTAGCCCATTCCAGAACAGGCCTATCACCATATGAAGTGGTTTCGGTAGACCGCCAAATATGTGGGGTACGCCTATGCCTAAGAAAATAACTGATGTTGACAGTAACATGCTGACAGATTACCTGGCTTCCTTGATGTCTGCACTACTCTCTTGTCGTTCACAGGTTGCCGCCGCCTTCCCTGACAACACCCAGGTCAAGGAGCACGCCATAGTCCCTGGCGATTTCGTCCTCGTCTGGAATTTTGATCGATCAAGCCCCCTTGAGCCGCGTTGGAAGACGCCGAAATTAGTGCTACTAACCACGAGGACAGCGATCAAGGTCGAAGGGAGAAAAGGATGGCTCCATGCCCATCATTGCAAAAAGTACTTTGGAGATTCTGGAACTTTGGTAAAGACAAAAGACATTACAGACTTTGAGCCCCCTTTGCTAGAAAAGACTCCACAGCAAGAGTACAGGTCCAAATTACGATCTAGAAAGCCAGACAGCGTTTAATCATTTAAGTCCACTAGGTGGTGAATCGGTTAGACAGGATTCTGACATGTATAAGATCGTAGACCAGAATAGTAAAAAGAGCAAAATGAAAGAGAAATACTGCAAGATATTACGAAGTAGATGTATAGTATCACTGATTTTTCTGTCTCTTCTGTGCATCACTATAATCTGTATCAGTTTAATACTACATGTTTTCTTTCCTCCTATTGCCTCACATATACACTCTTTCATTAATGACACCGTAGAGCATACATTTAGTGATCTGCCACCCCATGAACTGTCATATCGACTAGCCCTGCGCAACAATACTTTTATTCGGATGTTGCACCGTTCTCATCAGACCAGCAATGCGACAGATTGCTGGGTATGTGGCCAACTTCCACCTTATCAGAAGACGAAGGGAGTTCTGCCCTTCTTCCCTTTTCCGTTCTCCCACAATGGTTCATGCGGAGCATGGTTTGCCTTAATGTCATCACTAGACAGAAAGTACACAGTTTACCAGGGTGACTGGATATGGGGAAACTTGAATAAAGTAATGAATGAGGCATGTTTTCCAGACGAAGACGGTCTCCCCCAAAGGAAGGGGACCGATCTAGAAAATGAAGAGTACGAGCAAGGAAATGCTTCCCTCAACTTTATAATGCTAAATGTTCAGCCCATACAAAATGCAGGTCCACCGACTATTTCAGTCCTACCAGTAAAAGGTGATTTGTGCGTTAGAAAGAAAGGATCAGTACATATTGGACACAGCGAATGTAATGCTGTAGTCGAGTTTAATGATCAAGGAAAGTCTTCTTTCAAAGCATCTCGCCATACCTATTTCATTTGCGGTCAGACAGCCTATGTACATCTGCCCTTAGACTGGAGTGGGACATGCTATATAGCGTTCCTGCTGCCACCCGTCTTTTTGGCCCCATCCCATTATCATCGAGATTCACAACTAGAGCATGTTAGACACAGGAGGGAGACCGATTCCCCAGTGAATGATCAGACTGAGACAGCCTGGGAGCAATATACAGATTTCAACAGAGGATTCTTTTTCTTCATAGGTCCCGTCCAAAACAGTAAACTCATACGCAGGTTAACAAGAACCCTGGAAGCAGTTGTGAATGAGACTGCATCTGCCCTGGCGAACTTGACCCAGGAACAGTCTGCCATGCGACTTGTTGTTCTTCAGAACCGCCTTGTTCTTGACGTCATCCTGGCAGATAGGGGCGGGGCCTGTAGAGTGATCGGCTCCAGTTGTAGCGTTTTCATTCCAAATAACGTGCCATCTGTGTACGCAGCAATAACAAGGCTCCACAAGATTGCTCATGATATACATCAAGACCCAGGCACATGGACTTGGTCCAGTTGGCTCTGGGGTGTAATATCGGCATGGGGATGGAAAGTGTTGTCAGGTTTTAAAGTCTTTATTTCGATTATTAGCAATCATAAAAGACATATTAAAATACAAAAGAATATAACTGGTTCATTTAAAATATCCAAAGGAAATCAATGAACATAATTATTATTTAGACACTCACAAAAATACATAAGTGCACAAACAAAAGAGCATTTCTTAACAAGTGAATAAAACAGGATTAAATTTCAATTAGTGAATAAAAAAAAACCTGAATATTTTATGTAGAATTTAAAAAAATAGGAAAAGACAAAAAATATTTAAAAAGTTTGGATTACAGTTCTAGATCGCGAACAATGAATGCAGTTAATAGGACATAGTCGTAGGGTGGTTTAACAGGTGTATACTTAAACTAAACAGATTATGGCAAATAGCAGAACGACTTTTGCACTTGGCGCTAAGACGAGCGCTTTTTTAACCTAAGGAGCCAAGCCCAGCCCAAGTACTTTGCCAAGGCTACCACAAAGACCTCTGAGGTGTTAGTCCTGAGCACCTGTATGGCTTCCATTGCTGTTTTATATGGTAAATTTTGGAACAGAGGTTTTAGCCATTTTTTCCGAGGTGCTCCATACCTAGGACAGGCAAAAAGGAAGTGACCTTCTGACTCAATATGACCTAAGCAGCACATACAATAAGGTGATATCCCTGTGGACCATTTGTTCAGAAAGATGTTTAATGGCAAAGCGCCCACTCTAAACTGATGGTACAATTTCTTATCTAGCGGTCGGGAAATAACATCCCAGTATGGCTCTCTCAATAGGTCAATTTTGAATGTTAGAAACCTGCCTGTGAGGTCATTTTTATTGGACAGCATCACTCTTTTTAGGCGGGTAGTGGCCCAATATAGAGATTTAAATTCATCTTTAGGTGGGAAGGGATTAGATTGTGGGGATGACCAAAGATGTTCCAAGCCCATGTCTATCAGAATTGTTTTTACAGCAATGAGCCATGGTATTTTCCCTGAACCCCTGATGGACCTAACTTCTGACAATTCCTTTGCAAAAAGGAATAAGTCTGGGGATGTCCATATTCGTCTCCACAATGCCACTAACCTAAATCTTGCCATTTCATTTATGGGGGGGTGCCAAGATCTAGGCAGAGAGGGAGCGAGGGTGTAGATTGTGGAAGGCCCACTAGGTTTCGGAGGAATTTACATTGAGTTTTATACAGATTAGACAAGTCCATATGACCCCATAGATCTGCGCCATATAAGATGGCTGTAGAGATTTTAACATCATAGATCTTAAGGGCCGGCAGGACCCGTCTAGTGATTGATTCCTTCTGCTCTTTAACGAGACAGCCAGTAAGCCTGGCAAGTTTGAGTAGTTGCATATTGATCTGATCCTTCCATCTCAGACGGCTATCAAGGGTGACCCCTAGATAGGTCATGGTATCAACCTGTTCAAGGTTTACTCCATTCATCTTCACTGAACTTCGGACTGGGTGTTTTTTTGTGAAGACCATAAATTTTGTTTTCCCCACGTTGACTACCAGGTTGTTGATGGCACAAAACTCCTCAAAGCGGTCCAAAGCCCGCTGTAGTCCGCTGCGTGTTTTAGAGAGGATTAGAGTGTCATCTGCAAAGATGAGTAGCGGGAACCTCATCCCTGCCAACATTGGGCATCAGTGGGAGTATCCAAGAAAAATTTAACAACTTGGTTGATAAGAAGGAGGAACAGGGTAGGGGCCAGGACACACCCCTGGCGGACGCCTCGGGTTACGGGGAAAGTTTCTGTGACTTGTCCCTGACCCCCCCACCTCACCCTCGCAAAGTTGTCCTCGTGGAGTCTTATAATAAGGTCCAATAATTCGGGTGGGCATCCCAAAGTTACCAGCACACCCCACAACCTGTCCCTGGGCACCAGATCGAAGGCGGACTTCAGATCAATGAATGCAGCATAGATGTTACCACCACCTAACCAAACCTCCTTCCAATAGATCAGGCAGAATCTAAAAACCTGATCTATGGTGCTCATTCCCGATCTGAAGCCCACCTGCATGGGGGACAGGATGTTCTCCATTTCTATCCAACCCTGGACCCTTCCCAAAACCATACGCGCCACTATCTTTTGAATCGAGTCGATTAAACTGATAGGGCGGTAGTTTGCTGGAATAGATTTATCACCCTTTTTATAGACTGGAACTATTTCTGCCCCTTTCCAGGATTTCGGGACTGTAGCTCCAAGTGCCAAAGTATTAGCTATTCTAGTGATATACGGGAGCCACAAAGTGGGATTAGATTTAAAAAGATCCGCCGGGATTAGGTCCATACCGGGGGCTTTGCCTCGGAGAGTAAGTGCCAATGCCAGCTCAACCTCAGCAACCGTAAAGGTGAGTTTCCCGCTTTCTGGGGTCTGCGTGAGTGGATTGCCTGAGGGATTTGAAGTATCATCGTCCCCAGCTCTAAATTGGGCGAGTAAAATGATACCCAATCCTCGAGTGGCACATTATTTCCGGGTGTAGAAGAGTCGATGTTTTTGCCCCATTTAACCAACTCCCAAAACCTTTTCTGGTGATTAGAGGATGATACCTCTAAAAGATCTGACCAGAACTCATCCTCCCACTCCCTTTTGGCTTTGCTAAGGGTTTTTTTGTAATGGAGTCTAGCAGCTCTCACTTTAACCATGTCCCGAGATTTAATGGCAGAGATGAGAGCTGTATGTGCCTCTCTACAGTCCTTGTTATACCATTTTTGGGGCAAGGGATTAGTTTTAGTAACAACTTTCCTACATGGTTTGGATAGCATTGATTTTAAGCTGTCAAAGCACTTAATATGAACACCCATCACACTATTTGCAGCTCCAATCTCCACCCCCGACATATCTATTTGCAACATTTCATTAAGTGCATTTCCTACTACAACATTGATATTATTTAATAAGCATTCATCTTCTATAACCTGTGACCACTTCAATCTCCTCCTATCATTGGTAAGTAGGACATCCCCTGTATAGGTTGCAGATGGTTCCTCCCTTCTATTTAAATCCGGTGTCTTCATCGATAGGGACAGTGGGTTATGATCGCTTTCCGGGCGCTCTAAAACTACCATATCAATTAAGAGAGCCCAATGCTCCATGTCCAGTAAAATATAATCAATGCGGCTTTGCCTATGGCCATTATCAAAAGTGCTTTTTCCCTTCGCATCAGAGGCAGAGCGGCCGTTACATGCCCTGAACCCATTTTGTAAGCAAAAGGCCGTCCAGGACACTGCAGCCTCTGTAGCTTTAGCCATCTTCTCCACTTGTAAGTCTGGAATACCCCAAGCAGAATCATCTGCCATAGTCCATGTGTCTCCCATATCTAGCACAGGTTCTATAGTACAATTTAGGTCCCCAGCAATGATGGTAGTGATACCTCCGACCATTTTCGTTATCATGTGATCAACAAGGTTCAACAGGGGTGGGCATCGACCGCCAGGAAGGCCTCTAGCATAGATGTTAATAATATTCATAGCTTGCTTGTTCCCTTTGTTTAAAACAATGGATAACAGATCCTGATTCTCCACTGGGAACTCTGTTGGGTAAAAGCCCAGGGATTGTTTCACCCAGATTAACAAGCCACCTGCGGCCCGCCCTTTACCTCCTTTAGTTGCGGGTTTGAAAAAGTTAGTATAGCCCAGCTTATGGACAGGTTCCGTTGCCCATGTTTCCTGCAACAGGATAATATCGTAGTTGTCCATAAAACTTGACCAATCCACAGACACAAGGCGTGCCTTAATACCCGCTATATTCCAGGACAAAATTTTTAGATGGTCATTCAAATTGCCTGGCAACAAAGAGTGTAAGGGCTGTACAGATCCATGAGCAGCCCCTATATCATCATTATCCACTAGATGCTTAACACAGTCTACCGGGGCAGTGATTTTCTCCTCGATCTGGGACCCCTGGGTAACTACGTGTGGTCTAGGGCTGTTTGGCAGATATGTTCGGCCTCCCTCCCCGTCAACTAGATTGGTCAGTTGAATTGGGCATACCACGTTATAATCACTGGGGACTTGGGCTATCACACTACCAGTCGGAGACTCGCTAAAGGGATTGTTAAGTCAATCTATAGCTTCCAAGCCAGAAAGGGGGCCAAAATGATTAAAGAGAAAGGGGCGCTGGCAGTCAATCGGGGTCAGTACCATGGGATGTCTTGCAGCAGGACCTTTACGGAACAGAGGATAGGATTGGAAGGGTATATGCCTGCGCGGGTAGAAGTAGGATAAATCTAGTGTTTGTACATCCCCCTGCCTTGCAAATCTGGGTACTCGTTTAATAGCATCTACTACCCATGAGTCTTTGAACGATATAAGGATACAGTCTCCTTCTAGATCTTTAGCCTCAGGCCCCACCCAATCTACTCTCCTCACATACAATATCTCCGTAGGAGTGGAGGGGGGTAGCGGGCGATTTTTGTTCAGCCAAAAGGTGACTTTATTACGAAGGTCACCATATGATTCCCTAGATCCTGGTTTTAATGGTGCTACGCCTGTCAAAACGATGGTGTGTAAGGCCGCTTCGGGTGGAAGATCAACACTGGGGATGTTTGGCCTTTTACGCCCCCCCTCCCTGCGACTGGTAGAAGCAGTATTTTGAGTTCTTGAAGAAATTGGTGAAGGACGATTTATATTAGATTGTATTTGAGGACCCATGTGTTGGCGCCCAACCATATTTTGTTTAGCCTCTGTTTTCGTTTGGGGCTTTAGTATCTGAGTATGAAAACTAACACCTGGTTTAGAAGAGATGGTAGAAGAGGTATTGGTTTTTTGACCCCCTTTAGCTATGGTGTTATTTATTCCTGTCGTTTTATTGAGGGAATTTTTGCCGTTTTCCATATTCTTACTAGTAACCTTATTAGGTGCCTTACTTGGTGCTGGTGCATTAACAGTGCCCTTATTATTTAAGCCACACAATGCTTGCAACATTGCGTGGTTTGATTGGATCAGACCCTCCATTCTATCGATCTTTGAGGTCATGAGCCTAGTCCGCTCCAGGACTGGTAAAAGTAGTGTTTTAAACATGGCCTCCATTTTTGCCAGCAGAGCCTCATCACTATTGAGGCACACGGGACATGTAGTGGAGGAACCCAAAGCCAAAAGTGAGGGGCATAGCATATTATTATTGTTAGGCACCGAGGGTTTTAGCAGGTTTAGTTGGGGCTCGGGCCCCTGGCGCCATTCCCCTTGGACTGTATTTGCTTTATTGGGTGTCATATTTCTTTCCCCTGACATTCTAGAATCCCGTTTTCTCTTTTTGGTATTGGGGGCAGAGTTGGATATAGGTGAATTAGCCTTTACAACAGGATTAGAGATATTGGATTGATTAAGAAGAGGAGTTCCGGATAATTGGCTAAAATCCTGCTCCTCATTAATCACAGAGTCATTATCCTCCATCCCAATCTCCTGCGTATCTTTAGAGTCGTTAATACTAAGCCTTTTTTCCATTATTTTGTCTCTTGTGGACAGGCTACCCCCAATATTTTCTATATGGACTATTGCGTCCGTAGAGGTGGTATGGACACAATTGAAGGCAGCATGGGGTACAGATGGTGCAGGGGAGACAGATGTAGCTAAAGCCCCCAGCGAGGATCGTTTTCCACTAATCAGGTCTATTGAGAGCCTTTTCTCAACCATGGCAATTTCCTTTTCTAAGATGCCAGTGGCCCGGGTGATAAAAGCGTCCAAGGGGCCAGAGACGACGTCATTAGATGTGTTGATTTGTACAGTACGTTCCTTCCCTGATCTTAATGGCATTTTGGGTGGTCTTCAGAACGTCCAGGGGGAGTGGGCCTGTGCCGGACTCTGCCGTACTCGAACGGCCTCAAACGGCCCGCTCTTTGCCCGGTCTTCGCCCCGGCCGTTGCCCCGCGCGCGTCCCGCGTGCGCGTTGTCCACACAAGCTATGAAGGAAAAACAAGAGGAAGGGGCGGGAAGAGGACCAACTGCGGCCGATCCACGCCGCTAGGAATGCTGGTCCTCGCAGTCCCGCCTCTACCCCTGTTGACCAGATGACAGCTTGCAAGGGGCGCGTTGGTGCTCAAAGCACGTGAAGGGAGGCAGAAAGGATGTTCCCCAGAGAGAGTCTTAAGCCTACGAGCGGCTCCCGCGAAGCGGGGGCCGCGAGGCGTGGCGAAGTGGCCAGACAGCAACAACACAGGAACAGCGCTTCTTTGCAGGAAGGGTCCCAAGGCTCACTCACTCCACACAGATTTTAAAGAGGAGGAGGAGGGGGCGGGAAGAGGACCAGCTGCGGCCGATCCACGCCGCTAGGAATGCTGGTCCTCGCAGTCCCGCCTCTACCCCTGTTGACCAGATGACAGCTTGCATGGGGCGCGTTGGTGCTCAAAGCACGTGAAGGGAGGCAGAAAGGATGTTCCCCAGAGAGAGTCTAAGCCTACGAGCGGCTCCCGCGAAGCGGGGGCCGCGAGGCGTGGCGAAGTGGCCAGACAGCAACAACACAGGAACAGCGCTTCTTTGCAGGAAGGGTCCCAAGGCTCACTCACTCCACACAGATTTTAAAGAGGAGGAGGAGGGGGCGGGAAGAGGACCAGCTGCGGCCGATCCACGCCGCTAGGAATGCTGGTCCTCGCAGTCCCGCCTCTACCCCTGTTGACCAGATGACAGCTTGCAAGGGGCGCGTTGGTGCTCAAAGCACGTGAAGGGAGGCAGAAAGGATGTTCCCCAGAGAGAGTCTAAGCCTACGAGCGGCTCCCGCGAAGCGGGGGCCGCGAGGCGTGGCGAAGTGGCCAGACAGCAACAACACAGGAACAGCGCTTCTTTGCAGGAAGGGTGTTGTCGTTCCTAGGAATGATACTGCTTATGATATTCAGCTGCTGTCTCTGTCTGCAGTGTGGCCCGGCCATTTGCGGCCTGTGTGCAACTGCCTGTATTCCCCATCCACGTATACAAAAGATCAAAGATGAACAAATGATGCTGTATGATCAGATATACGGTCTCATGAAAATAGATGTGTCCTGAAGGGTACAGTAGGGGACAAGGAGGGAATGAGGAAATGAAAATTTACATGGCCAATATGTCCCCTTCGTGTACCCCAACGTTTAGTGTACGTGCATGTCACCCATGCATTTTCCCTTTGTGGCCTGAATAATGAGGCCTCTGCATTTACGTCCCACATTAGGATGTCAGTCACCAAGTCTTCCATGAAAGAAACATTAATTCTGCACTGAGGCCCATGTGGCCCATGTGTTTGCATTGTGCACTTTTAAAATCGAGATGAACCCATTTTGTGGCTCAGCCTGAGCCAGTCTCTGAATTAAGGTTTCAGGCCTCCAGAAACTCTGAGAGCTGCAGCTACGTATCCCTGACCTCGCATACTTTTGGCTAAGCCGAGAGGGGCCCAGCCCGGGGTGCCAAGACAGTATTTTGCACACAGTTATCTGCTTGCTCTACAGAGTCACATTCTTGCATAGTGAAGAAGGTAAACAGAACCCGTCTGCAGAGATAGGGCCTAGCCTTTCTGTCTCCGTTAAAGTGTTTTACAGAGCTCACGTCCATAGAAAGCCCACGGCCCCCAAGCAATGAACGAAGAAATATATGCCCACACCGGCTCTTGGTGATGAGCGACCTTTGCTTCAGATAATACATCTCTAGACTTAAGATATCAGATAATACCAGACGTGCAGGTCGCCCTGACACTGAAGGCCTCCCTACTAGACCGAAAGTCAGCTTCCCCCCTGTTACACGCCAATTGCACGTCATGATCAAGTTGCGCACACAAGTAGGGTAAAGTTTCCAGCTGGCCATGCAACCCCCTCCTTGTTTCCACCCACCTATGACTCACCTATGACTCCTCATGTGTACGCCCTCATGCACGCCCACATGCTCTTATCTCTTTCTTTCTCTTGCTCTGCCTGGAGCGCTCCTCCTCTATGCAATTGAATGTATAAATATTGTACTCTGTGAATAAAGTTTAGAAGACCTTTCCTGAACCTTAGTGGTGATGGAACCGATTCTCCCCTAACTCGAGTTATTGAAATAAAGCCCTTTTGAATCAGACACAACGGACTCTGCCTCTCATTTAATGCTTGACCCTTTGTTTAAGTATAGAAATTATGACAGGGTAATACTTTATTTACCACATAAATCTGGTGCCCGAATAGGGACAAATCCCCTTCCCCACGCGCCGGAGATGTAGGTCCAGCCCTTGCCCCTTCTACAGCCGTGACGGACTTCAAAGTGTACACGCCAGCGGGACTTCCTGCTTACTCCCTCAGGCCCACGGAGGAGACGGACTGCGACCAGACATCCACACGAGGCGGTGAGGATCGCGGATCATCCCAACCAGAGTCCAACCCGTGAGAGAGCAAGGTCCGAGGTTTCCAAAAGTCCACCTGTTCCGCGGCGCATGCGCAGTATCAAGTTTCCGAGGCCTTCAAGTTCTGCTTCCCGGTGAGTACCACTATTGGGAATGCATAAAGATTAAAGACGGGTTCATTTATTTGAACTCGGTAAAGACGTGTCCGTTCACACGAACACGGTAAAGACGGGTTCACTGTAAACATGGACACGGTAAAGACGTGTCTCTTTACGAGACCGGTATGGTTGTGCTGTATTCCAGTGCATAAAGTTAACTGTTTTCAAGTACATGGAGTTATACTGTATTTGTTTTAGTGTTTTAGTGTTGTAGTGTTTTAGTGTGAATGATTGTTTCAGTCAGTCTATTTTGGTGTGTATTGTGTTTTCGTTAAGTTGGTTTCAACATGCCACTGTTTTCAAAGTTACATCAGATAGGGACCAGGAAAGGCATATTAGAAGAGTCAGTTAACATTCCGCCTAGAGACACACCTGGTCATTATATGTATAATAAGCACGGGCTAGATGTATTTAGAACTATGGGTAGATTACACAAAGGATTTAGAGGAGAAGTACAGATGGCCTATCTCGGGAACGTGGGATTCTGAATGCATTATGAGAGTAGAGGAAGCGCTATGGAAAAAGAAAGCAAGACCCTCTCAGAAAGATGCCATTGAGTTATGGCGCAAAGAGTCACATAGGAGATCAGAGAAAGAATTCCACCAAGCAGAGAGAAGTAAACAAGCAGCGGAAAAAGCCAAAGAAAAAGAACTGCGGGAGGAGGGGTAACGGGTCATGGCAGAACAGGCTGATAGATAAAGAAATGCCGTCGTTACTGGTATTTATCCCGTCCTCTCAGAAGAACTAGCTAAAGTGACCCCCTCAGAAACACCCCGTAGGTCGCGAACGCCACCACCTGTACCCTATAGAGTCCGTAGAATAAAGCCGACAGCATCCAAGGCTTTTATTTCCTCCTATCTAGAAGAGTCCGCACCGGACTACGTAAACGCAGATTTCCCTCCGCCCCCACTGGCGGATCAGCTCGAACAGCTCCAGCAGATCGTGAAAGACGACGTAGGGCCCGACTGTAGATGTAGCAATCCCTCACTGTATATACGATCCAGAACCAGGAAAGGGTTCAATGCTCGTGATTTCACTAAGACTAAGACAAGCCGTCGCCTATTTGGACACACTACCAGATATGAAAGACCACCTAGATAAAATATACCGTTTCATTAGGACGGGGGAGGGACCCGAGAGTATAGAACAGGCCATGCAAAGCAGAAAGGTGGGGGTTAAGAACCACATTCTCCGTTTTATTATTAACTGCCTGATCAGAGAACAAGACGAAGGAGACGGAGATGTAAAGCTTGGTCTGATAGAATGGAGAGATAACATAGATGCCGGTCGGCATGATAAACAGGGACAAACAGATAGCATGACGAAGAAAATACGAAAGGAAATATTAGCAATACACAGAGTAGGATCTGACGAGAAGAGTGGGTCATCAACGGAAGAGTTAGAGTTAGAAAACGAGGCAAAGGACAAGATAAATTATGTAGGCAAGACACGACAGTTTGACAGGCCCAAGTGCCTCGACTACCGTAAACAGGGGTCGGCTATAAAAGAAAGATATTCCCTTGAAAATCTATTTCAAGCTACTGAAAAAGCACTGAAACGATGGATAGAGAGCGAGCGATCCCACACCCCACACGAAATGGAGTTGGCCCGGTCAGCCACCCAGTGGGTGTCCAATTCTAATATATATAGCAATGATATAGTGGCTCAAACTTTCTTGAGCCTTCCGCCGAACGAACAGCGTTTGGCCGGTATTTACATGGTCCAACATTTAATAACGTTGTATCAGCATCAATATTCTGATCCTGGTCACTTGTATAAATTACTGGACGACATACTTCTGGACAGATGGACAGGCCTGGGTACTGATTTAATTAACGTAATCCTGGATCAACGACATAAGTACTTAAATTCTCTGACCACATGCATGCTTCCCGCCCCACACCACGACAGAAAGCACCTATACATAGACAGACAGAACCCCCTACGAGAGGTACATCCCGTCAAAAATGCAAACAATGAGCTTCAACGGGTGCATGTTTACACCCCCTTAACGAAATTAGAAATACTGGAAATGAAAAAGATGCTGCCCTGCCATGATAAAGACCCGGGGGGGTTTCACCGTGAATTAAAAGACATTCTCCGCATCGGAGATTATACGTACGCTGACATTCTGAAACTATTGAAAGTACTGTTGCCTGCAGGTATTTATGAAAAGCTTAAGGAAAAAGACTGGGAGGTGGGAGAGAAAAAGTTAAGTTGAACAGAATTGGAAACAGAGGATAAAGACAGAGGCCCGGGTGTTGGTCTTGGGGACAAAGCTAGAGAACTACCTGAACTCCTAATACAGGTTTTGCCGAGACTATTGATTACTAAAAAGGAAGACTGGGATGCTATTTCAGCCTGCAAACAGAAACCAGACGAGGACACAAGCGACTTCTATTCTAGATTAGAGAAATGCTTTGCTATTAATAGTGGCCTTAAGCCCGGTAGCGAATCATATCCTCATCTTTTCGTGAGCAAATTAGTAGAGAATTCCCTACCCCAGATCAAGAATAGAGTACTGAAGGTTGAGAGTACTTGGCAAGCAAACAGCCCTTCACAAATGTTGCAAATGCTACAATATCACCAGAACAGGATTAGAGAAGAGCAGGATCAGGAAAAGAGATGCATGAAAGAGACAAAAATGAAGGTGCTGGTTGCCCAAACGGTACCGGCAAACACGAACAAAAATGGCACGATACCTGTCAAGGGGAACTGTAATTATTGCAAACAACCAGGTCACTTTGTAAAAGATTGTGCTGTCCTGAAACACAATATAGCTACAGGCAAGACAAAAGAACGACCACACGTTCCTAGGCAAAATAGCACCCCACAGAGCACACAACAGACAATAGCGACTTTTCCACCCCCACCACCGCCTGTTCATGCCACACAGCAAATGTATCAGTACACACAGTCAGACTATCCAGAATACCAATCGTTCTCATGAAACAGCCTTGAGAGGGAAGTTGGCTTGCCCCTTATTGAGGTTCCTGTAGATCAAGAGGGTCCCTATGTACATAGTCGTGTATTGGGACAGGACAGAAAATTTCTGATTGACACAGGGGCGAGCAGAACTACCATCAGCCATGACGAGGTTCCAGGGGCACCCCTCTCAGGCTCACAGAATGTTTCCCTGGGATTTTCAGGAAAGCCTATTGTTAATGAAGTATCGAAACCAGTCTCCCTGGGGGTTGGTCCACTGTCACGTACCACAGACTTGCTATTTACTAAATCATGTCCAGAAAACTTACTTGGTATAAAGACATTAAAAGAACTAGGAGCAGTTATCTGTTGTTCTCCGGAGGGAGTGCGACTGTTCTTACGTGATTTTAAGGGACATTATGTGTTGACAGATTTTGACCACAGACTCCAGAATGTACCACAGCACCTATGGGCACAAGGTCCGACTGACGTAGGTTACATGAACATAACACCACACCAGGTCACTCTCAAAGCAGGAGTAGTACTACCACGTATATGACAATACAAGTTACCACCTGATGCCGAAGTGGCCTTATTCAAAATTATTGACAAACTCATTGCACAAGGGGTGGTAGTGGAGACTGACTCGAATGTATGTAACTCACCTGTTATTCCTATCCTTAAACGATCAGACCCTAATGCACCACCAGTTTACAGACTAGTTGTTGACCTTCGAGAATTGAATAAATGCGTAGTCCCACAATACTCAGTGGTCCCAGACATTTCTTCATTACTGACTACTATTGATTCTGAGGCAACGTTCTTTACTGTCATTGACTTGAAGAATGCCTTTTTCAGCGTTCCAATTCATCCAGATAGCCAATATCTCTTCGGATTCAGTTTAAAAGGACGCTGTTTTAAATTTACGATAGCACCCCAAGGTTTTACAGAGAGTCCTAGCATTTACAGCCAGGCGTTAAAAAGACAGCTGGACAGTATTACTATGCCTACCAACACTGCACTGCTCCAGTGCGTAGACGACATCCTAATTACAGCACGAACAGAACCAGACTCCGAGGATGCATCACTGACGGTTTTACACTTTCTGGCAGACAAGGGGCACAAAGTGTCCCCTTCGAAGTTACAATTCTGTGCACAGCAAGTGGTGTACCTTGGACACTTGCTGTCCAAGAGGGGTATACAGCTCACACAAGAACGTATCCAGTTAATTGCTAATCTTTCACAGCCAAAGACACAAAAGGAAGTACGGGCCTTCATTGGCCTCACTTCATACTGCAGACAATGGATTCCCCAGTATGCCTATCTAGCCAAACCACTCATACAGTTGACAACACAGGAGGCAGCGTCTTCGACTGTCCTCCCTTGGACACAAGAACACACCTTGGCATTTGAAGAATTAAAAAGGTCCTTATGTCAAGCACCAGTTTTAGCGACTCCTTGTTACAGCAAACCCTTTACACTTTTTGTAACTGAACGGGATGGAACAGCATTATCTGTCCTCACACAAGATCAAGCAGGAAAACACAAGCCTTGTGCTTATTTTTCTAGTACACTGGACCCAGTGGCCCAGGCTCTGCCTGCGTGCCTGAAATCAGTTGCAGCAACAGCCCAAGCCATAAGACAAAGTGACTTGATAGTGCTGAGACACCCCCTGACAGTACAGGTACCGCATGCAGTGGAAGTTCTCTTGAACAGGACACAGACACAACACTTGACTGTAGCGAGACTGACAGGATATGAACTGACGTTATTTCAACCACACATAGAGATCAGACGATGTAACATTCTGAATCCTGCTACACTTTTGCCCTCAAGTACAGTAGACACCGCACCAACTGACTGTGTGGAAGTAATGAATATAGTGACGAAACCAAGACAAGACTTGACAGACATTGCACTGCCAGACCCTGACCTAACACTCTATGTAGACGGATCATGCATGAGAACAAGTTCGGGAGAGTTAGTGGCAGCATATGCCGTGACCACTGCTACTGAAGTCATAGAGACACAAAGAATAGACATACTGTCAGCACAAGCAGCAGAGCTCATCGCTCTGACACAAGCTTGCATTAGAGCTAAGCACTTGAAAGTGAACATTTATACATATTCACAGTATGCTTTTGGTGTTGTTCATGATTTCGGAGTATTATGGAGGGAGAGAGGTTTCTTGACCTCTCATGGGGCTAAAATTCAGCACGGCCCGCTTATTCAGGCCCTGTTGGAAGCAATACATTTACCTGCAGCCATAGCTATCCTGAAATGCAAAGCACACACCAAAGTTACAGACACCATTTCCCAGGGTAATGACCTGGCAGACCGAACTGCTAAACTTACAGCCCAGACACCAACAGACACGACAAAGACCGAGGTACCATTACTGACAAAAAGTATGACAGTCAGGGATCCTTCTCAAGATGTACTCGACATACAGATACATGCCACTTCAGATGAAATAAAGAAATGGACTGAACAAGGAGGGGTCCAGACTGACCAGGGTTGGATGACTAAGGGCAAAGCAACATGGTTCCTTCCAGATTCCATGGTACAAGTGATCGTAAACACAGCACATAGTCCAGCACACTTGGGAGAGAAGGCAATGATAGACAGCTTACAGAATATCTGGTTTAACAAAGCAGCTGCGTGCAGCAGCAAAACAAAAAATAAGAACATGTATGATTTGTTGCCAGTTCAATCCAGGTAAAGGCATTCCGGTGGAACAAGGCGGATTTCATCCTCCTGACCACCCTTTTGAGGTCCTCCAGATGGATTATATCCAAATGGACAGATGTAGAGGTTACAAGTATGTCCTGGTAGTTGTGTGTGCACTATCTAGATGGACAGAAGCGTATCCAGTCCCAGATTATACTGCTGTGACAACCGCCAGGCAATTGTTGCGAGAATTCTTCCCTAGATACGGATTGCTCCGTGTCGTGTACTCAGACAATGGTCAGCCTTTTTCTTCTGAATTAATGAAACAAGTGTCCCTTCTGTTAGGATATACCTGGAAGTTCCATTGTGTACGACACCCTGAAGCAGCAGGCCTTGTCGAAAGGCATAATCGGACAATAAAGACGAAACTAGCAAAGATCTGTGCAGAAAAAGGCGTGGATTGGATGGTAGCATTGCCGGTTGCCCTCTTTTACATGCGTATGGTAGCCCATTCCAGAACAGGCCTATCACCATATGAAGTGGTTTCGGTAGACCGCCAAATATGTGGGGTACGCCTATGCCTAAGAAAATAACTGATGTTGACAGTAACATGCTGACAGATTACCTGGCTTCCTTGATGTCTGCACTACTCTCTTGTCGTTCACAGGTTGCCGCCGCCTTCCCTGACAACACCCAGGTCAAGGAGCACGCCATAGTCCCTGGCGATTTCGTCCTCGTCCGGAATTTTGATCGATTAAGCCCCCTTGAGCCGCGTTGGAAGACGCCGAAATTAGTGCTACTAACCACGAGGACAGCGATCAAGGTCGAAGGGAGAAAAGGATGGCTCCATGCCCATCATTGCAAAAAGTACTTTGGAGATTCCGGAACTTTGGTAAAGACAAAAGACATTACAGACTTTGAGCCCCCTTTGCTAGAAAAGACTCCACAGCAAGAGTACAGGTCCAAATTACGATCTAGAAAGCCAGACAGCATTTAATCATTTAAGTCCACTAGGTGGTGAATCGGTTAGACAGGATTCTGACATGTATAAGATCGTAGACCAGAATAGTAAAAAGAGCAAAATGAAAGAGAAATACTGCAAGATATTACGAAGTAGATGTATAGTATCACTGATTTTTCTGTCTCTTCTGTGCATCACTATAATCTGTATCAGTTTAATACTACATGTTTTCTTTCCTCCTATTGCCTCACATATACACTCTTTCATTAATGACACCGTAGAGCATACATTTAGTGATCTGCCACCCCATGAACTGTCATATCGACTAGCCCTGCGCAACAATACTTTTTTTCGGATGTTGCACCATTCTCATCAGACCAGCAATGCGACAGATTGCTGGGTATGTGGCCAACTTCCACCTTATCAGAAGACGAAGGGAGTTCTGCCCTTCTTCCCTTCTTCCCTTTTCCGTTCTCCCACAATGGTTCGTGCGGAGCATGGTTTGCCTTAATGTCATCACTAGACAGAAAGTACACAGTTTACCAGGGTGACTGGATATGGGGAAACTTGAATAAAGTAATGAATGAGGCATGTTTTCCAGACGAAGACGGTCTCCCCCAAAGGAAGGGGACCGATCTAGAAAATGAAGAGTACGAGCAAGGAAATGCTTCCCTCAACTTTATAATGCTAAATGTTCAGCCCATACAAAATGCAGGTCCACCGACTATTTCAGTCCTACCAGTAAAAGGTGATTTGTGCGTTAGAAAGAAAGGATCAGTACATATTGGACACAGCGAATGTAATGCTGTAGTCGAGTTTAATGATCAAGGAAAGTCTTCTTTCAAAGCATCTCGCCATACCTATTTCATTTGCGGTCAGACAGCCTATGTACATCTGCCCTTAGACTGGAGTGGGACATGCTATATAGCGTTCCTGCTGCCACCCGTCTTTTTGGCCCCATCCCATTATCATTGAGATTCACAACTAGAGCATGTTAGACACAGGAGGGAGACCGATTCCCCAGTGATTGATCAGACTGAGACAGCCTGGGAGCAATATACAGATTTTAACAGAGGATTCTTTTTCTTCATAGGTCCCGTCCAAAACAGTAAACTCATACGCAGGTTAACAAGAACCCTGGAAGCAGTTGTGAATGAGACTGCATCTGCCCTAGCGAACTTGACCCAGGAACAGTCTGCCATGGAGTGATCGGCTCCAGTTGTTGCGTTTTCATTCCAAATAACGTGCCATCTGTGTACGCAGCAATAACAAGGCTCCACAAGATTGCTCATGATATACATCAAGACCCAGGCACATGGACTTGGTCCAGTTGGCTCTGGGGTGTAATATCGGCATGGGGATGGAAAGTGTTGTCGTTCCTAGGAATGATACTGCTTATGATATTCAGCTGCTGTCTCTGTCTGCAGTGTGGCCCGGCCATTTGCGGCCTGTGTGCAACTGCCTGTATTCCCCATCCACGTATACAAAAGATCAAAGATGAACAAATGATGCTGTATGATCAGATATACGGTCTCATGAAAATAGATGTGTCCTGAAGGGTACAGTAGGGGACAAGGAGGGAATGAGGAAATGAAAATTTACATCGCCAATATGTCCCCTTCGTGTACCCCAACGTTTAGTGTACGTGCATGTCACCCATGCATTTTCCCTTTGTGGCCTGAATAATGAGGCCTCTGCATTTACGTCCCACATTAGGATGTCAGTCACCAAGTCTTCCATGAAAGAAACATTAATTCTGCACTGAGGCCCATGTGGCCCATGTGTTTGCATTGTGCACTTTTAAAATCGAGATGAACCCATTTTGTGGCTCAGCCTGAGCCAGTCTCTGAATTAAGGTTTCAGGCCTCCAGAAACTCTGGGGGCTGCAGCTACGTATCCCTGACCTCGCATACTTTTGGCTAAGCAGATAGGGGCCCAGCCCGGGGTGCCAAGACAGTATTTTGCACACAGTTATCTGCTTGCTCTACAGAGTCACATTCTTGCCTAGTGAAGAAGGTAAACAGAACCCGTCTGCAGAGATAGGGCCTAGCCTTTCTGTCTCCGTTAAAGTGTTTTACAGAGCTCACGTCCATAGAAAGCCCACGGCCCCCACGCAATGAACAAAGAAATATATGCCCACACCGGCTCTTGGTGATGAGCGACCTTTGCTTCAGATAATACATCTCTGGACTTAAGATATCAGATAATACCAGACGTGCAGGTCGCCCTGACACTGAAGGCCTCCCTACTAGACCGAAAGTCAGCTTCCCCCCTGTTACACGTCAATTGCACGTCATGATCAAGTTGCGCACACAAGTAGGGTAAAGTTTCCAGCTGGCCATGCAACCCCCTCCTTGTATCCACCCACCTATGACTCACCTATGACTCCTCATGTGTACGCCCTCATGCACGCCCACATGCTCTTATCTCTTTCTTTCTCTTGCTCTGCCTGGAGCGCTCCTCCTCTATGCAATTGAATGTATAAATATTGTACTCTGTGAATAAAGTTTAGAAGACCTTTCCTGAACCTTAGTGGTGATGGAACCGATTCTCCCCTAACTCGAGTTATTGAAATAAAGCCCTTTTGAATCGGACACCACGGACTCTGCCTCTCATTTAATGCATGACCCTTTGTTTAAGCATAGAAATTATGACAGAGTAATACTTTATTTACCACAGGTCCGTGGGGATTGGAAGTGGCTTTTGGAGTGTTCCTGCATATATATATATATATATATATATATATATATATATATATATATATATATATATATATATATATATATATATATATATATATATATATATATATATATATATATATGACGATGAGGACCACTCGGTACTAAGTGATCACAGGACACAGCAGGGATGATTGAGGGAGCCCTTTATTCACTGGAAGTTGCGCAGCATGATGCATTTCGGCGTTACCGCCTTCCTCAGACGCCGCTCACAACAGGTAAGGTGCCTTCTATCCCCTTGAAAGTTCTACGGTGCTCCCTAAGTAGGAAGCACAGCTGACCCTGCTCGATTGGATACAGCTGTAGTCAGGTCCGAGACCACAGCTCCCAGAATGCAGTATCCTGACGGTTGTAAAAGCAGGGTTCAACAGTGTGCGCTGTAAATACTGTGTCAAGGGGAGCCGGATGGCGGCAGGCATCTTTCCAAAATTACAATGTCCGGGTTCCCTCAAGTCCCCACACGCCCCATCCACGATTGCAGGACACGTCGGGCCACGGAGAGGTCTGTGTTCAGTCTTCTCCCCCGTGTAGTTCACGGTCCGCACCCAGCAGAAACACCCTGTGTGTCCCGGTCTCATGGAGGCCCTAGGTATTCAATACCTTGATGAAGCAGAGTTTGTTGCCAGAAAGCTCCCAGGGCACTTTTGAAGGGCGGGTCCTAGTACCGCGTTCTTCTGGCTTCACGCGGAATTTATGACGATGAGGACCACTCGGTACTAAGTGATCACAGGACACAGTAGGGATGATTGAGGGAGCCCTTTATTCACTGGAAGTTGCGCAGCATGATGCATTTCGGCGTTACCGCCTTCCTCAGACGCCGCTCACAACAGGTAAGGTGCATTCTATCCCCTTGAAAGTTCTACGGTGCTCCCTAAGTAGGAAGCACAGCTGACCCTGCTCGATTGGATACAGCTGTAGTCAGGTCCGAGACCACAGCTCCCAGAATGCAGTATCCTGACGGTTGTAAAAGCAGGGTTCAACAGTGTGCGCTGTAAATACCGTGTCAAGGGGAGCCGGATGGCGGCAGGCATCTTTCCAAAATTACAATGTCCGGGTTCCCTCAAGTCCCCACACGCCCCATCCACGATTGCAGGACACGTCGGGCCACGGAGAGGTCTGTGTTCAGTCTTCTCCCCCGTGTAGTTCACGGTCCGCACCCAGCAGAAACACCCTGTGTGTCCCGGTCTCATGGAGGCCCTAGGTATTCAATACCTTGATGAAGCAGAGTTTGTTGCCAGAAAGCTCCCAGGGCACTTTTGAAGGGCGGGTCCTAGTACCGCGTTCTTCTGGCTTCACGCGGAATTTATGATGATGAGGACCACTCGGTACTAAGTGATCACAGGACACAGCAGGGATGATTGAGGGAGCCCTTTATTCACTGGAAGTTGCGCAGCATGATGCACCTCAGACGCCGCTCACAACAGGTAAGGTGCCTTCTATCCCCTTTAAAGTTATATATATATATATATATATATATATATATATATATATATATATATATATATATATATATTACCTACTGGCGATAGCCAGTAGGTATATATAGTTAGGATTTTTTCCCTATGGGATTTCTGAAAATTCTATGTCTAATAACTTTGGCGTTTGTGGACAGAATTGGCTGAAATTTTCAGGAAAATGGCACATTTTGTTTCTGAGCAGCTCCTGTAAATTTGGGGGGGGTTCGTAAAGGGGGGGCTGAGAAAAAAGGGGGGTCCCAAAACGCGTTTTTCCCATGTTAATTTCCATAGGGCGGTTGGACTCACTTTTAGCCCGAACGGCTGAATGGATTTCCACGAAACTTGGCAAAATTGTAGGGACTGTTAGCCCGATGTGCCTTTGCTAGGTCTCAATATATGTGCTTCAGTGAATTTTGAGAAATTAACGTTTAAATCAAGATATATATCTGTAACAGCGCTCCGGGCAGCGATCCGGTTCGCGTACTTTTCGCTTATCGGAACTTTGCGAAGCGAAGCTGATTGGCTCTCCGGTGTCTGTCAACATTTTAAACAGTCCGGTGCGGCCGCCATCTTGTCTCTCGGTAGGATCGAGAGACAAGAGGAGGCCAAAACAAAGGAGGAAATGAAGGAAAGGGGGCAAGGTAGACCCCTTCTGACCCCCTAGGATTGATGAGGGGGATATTATAAAGCCACGCGGGGCCCAAAAAAAAAAAAAAAAAAATCCGATTTTTTCGCTGTAGAGACGCGTCTTGGTACGCGAACCGGGCAGCTAACCGGGCAGCTAACCGGGAAGCTAACCGGCAGTGTAACGGGAGTCTGAGGAGAAGCTGATTGGCTGTTATCATTGTAAACAGTCTGGAGCGGCCGCCATCTTGTCTCTCTGTGGGATCGAGAGACAAGAGGTGGAAAAAAAAAAGGTGTAAATGAATGAAAGGGGTAAGGCAGACCCCTCCTGAACCCCTAGGATTGATGAGGGGGCTATTAAAGTTCCCTGGGGGGTGAAAAAAAAATTGCGATTTTTCGCGGTAAAGGTGCTTCCTGGTACGTTAACCGGGCAGCTAACCGGCAGCGTAACGGGAGTCCGACATATTGTGTTTTTTGAACGTTTGTGATATGTGCACGTGTGGATTTTGTCTAATTAAGGTTAAAAAAATATATATATATCTTTAAGCGTGTTCTGGCGCGCTTACGTTTTGGGTTTGGTTTGCGCTGCAGAGACGATACGTCACGGTTATGCGATGCATCATTAGGCGTCTCACGGGCTACGTGATACGTCACTTAATAAAGAATATATTTTACAGCTATAGATATTAGCTTTTAAAAAACCAATGAAATTCACAGAAAAAACCATAGGTTATAGACCATATATAGTTAGGAATTTGCATTTACAAAACCTTGAAAATTCACTGAAAAAACCATAGGTTATAGACCATATATAGTTAGGGATTAGCATTTAAAAAACCTTATTTTATTTGCACAAAACCATTGAAATTCCATATATAGTTAGTTGCACTAACTATATATCGCGGACCCGCAATCCACTGCTAATGATGTCACATATTACATCATTCATGACATGGTCAGTGACATCACTGATGACATCACTGATGACATCTCAAATGACATCACTGATGACATCACTGATGACATCTCAAATGACATCACTGATGACATCACTGACATCTCATTTGACATTACTGATTACATCACTGATGATATCATTTATGTGATAATACATCTTCAGACTCTAATATAACCTTAGATACAATCAGTGTAAACAGGCACACACAGACTGTCACACATCCATGGAGTTACCCACACACCTAGTCAGTCATGCAAAGAATCAATCACACCTCCATTTCCTCAACTATACAGTTATACACACCTTACTTATTCAAACATATACTAACACATATTTACTCTCTTATACAATCCTTGATACAAGTTCACAATGATTCATACAGCCACTCTCACATTCACTGGCTCTTATGTTCAGTTATTTATATATGTCAACTCTCACATGGAGTGTGTTTTACATATGTACTTACTTTGACATGTAGAACTGAGATATCCATTCACTCACCAATATACTCATGCACACAGTCAACTGTCCATACAGCTGTTTCTACATGCACTTTTGAACCCATACACCTAGGGAATCAACTGCTCACACATCTATGCACAGAGTTATAATCTCACACATCTATGCACAGAGTTATACACCTCCCAGCCACCCACACACATACTCAGTCTCCCATACAAATACTTGGGCAACCATTCAATAACCCATATAGTTACTGATATAGCTACTGATTTAAACATGCAGCAGTTTACAGAAGAACATAAATACTGATTGCCAAATTAAGACACTTTAATCACTAACCCATGCACTCAGTGAGACACATTTAATCATTCTCTCATACAGTCAGTCATGCACCTACTAAATCCTTCATCCAGACACTTATACATCCACTCATTCTTCAATATGTAAGACATATTTTAACTTTACAGAAACATACAGCCACTGGGTGTTGTCATCAGTGATGTCATCAGTGATGTCATTTGAGATGTCATCAGTGATGTCATCAGTGATGTCACTGACCATGTCATGAATGATGTAATATGTGACATCATTAGCAGTGGATTGCGGGTCCGCGATATATAGTTAGTGCAACTAACTATATATGGAATTTCAATGGTTTTGTGCAAATAAAATAAGGTTTTTTAAATGCTAATCCCTAACTATATATGGTCTATAACCTATGGTTTTTTCAGTGAATATATATATATATATATATATATATATATATATATATATATATATATATATATATATATATATATATATATATATATATATATATATATATATATATATATATATATATATATATATATATATATATATATATATATACATATACATATATGTGTGTGTATGTATATATATATTCACTGAAAAAACCATAGGTTTCAGGCCTTATATAGTTAGGTGTTAGCATTTAAAAAACCTTGCAAATTCACCTAAAAAACCATAGGTTTCAGGCCTTATATAGTATTATAGCTAGGAATTAGCATTTAAAAAAACTTGCAAATTTACTTAAACAACCATAGGTTTCAGGCCTTATATAGTTAGGAATTAGCATTTAAAAAACCATTGAAATTGCTCCTATATAGTTAGTTGTACTAACTATATTTCGCGCACCCGCAATCCACTGCTGATGATGTCACATATTACATCATTCATGACATGGTCAGTGACATCACTGATGACATCTCAAATGACAGGGATTTTCACCAAATAAAGAAAAGGCACTACTGCATACCTGTCCCTACCATTTTGCCAAGTTTGTTGTAATTCCGTTCAGCCGTTCGGGCTGTAGCCGTGTCTAAAGGTCTCATAGAAAATGCCATTTGAAAAATTTCAAATTCAATTTTCTCAAGAACTACTGGAGGGATTTACACCAAACATACAAAAGGCACTGCTGCATACCAGTCCCTACCATTTTGCCAAATCTGGTATAATTCCGTTTCAGCCGTTCGAGATGTAGCCTTGTCAGAATGTCCCTATGGAAATTAACATGGGGAAAACACGTTTTGGGACCCCCTTTTTTCTCGGCCCCCGCTTGACGAATCCCCCAGAAACTTTCAGGGAAGGAGCGGAGCGCAGCGAGGCAAATTTAAGGAAAATTACAGGCAGATCCCTCAATCGGCGCCAAAGTTATTCCCAATAGAATGTTCGGAATTTCCTATGGTAACTAGGTCCTAACTATATATACCTACTGGCGACCGCCAGTAGGTAATATATATATATATTCACTGAAAACCATAGGTTTCAGGGGCGTTATTTTTAGTTGGACATTTCACTCGTACAAAACCAGTGAAATTTCCCCGTTATAGTCAGTTCAGCTAACTATAACTCGCGCGTTCGCATTGCACTGCTGATGACGTCACATAGTACATCACTCATGACATGGTCAGTGAAATCACTCATGACATCACTGATGACATCTCAAATGACATCACTGATGTCCAACTAACTATAAAGCCCCTGAAACCTATATTTTTTTTAATGAATTTCTAAGGTTTTTTAAATGCTAATTTCTAACTATAACATCCCTGAAACTTTTGTTTTTTTCAGTGAATTTCAAAGGTTTTTTAGATGCTAATTTCTAACTATAACGCGCCTGAAACCTATGTTTTTTTAAGTGAATTTCTAAGGTTTTTTAAATGCTAGTTTCTAAACATGCCTACAGAGGTAGGTCTTGTGAAGAAAGAAGAAAAAATGTACAGAAAGAAGCATAAGAAATGCAGAAAGAAGCAACGGAAGTCAACAAAGATGCAGAAAAGTTCAGGAAGAAGCAAGACATGTGTAGAAAGAACCAACAGAGGAGAAGAAAGAGGCCTTGTTGCTAAATCATCCTGTGCCCACAACTTGTTCAGACGGGTACTGGTGGTAACTGACTCTGACTAACCAAGCCTAGAGCCAGTGCTATGCTAAAAGACACTTAGAATACAGTGAAAACTTCTCTATACACTAGGGAACACTGTGCGTGATTAGCATGACCTCATCTGTAAGGTCCTAGTACATAATAGGGCAAAGGGATTAAAACTACCTCTAAGTCACAGGTCCAGAAATATGTTACTTTAACTAGTAGTCGCGTGTGCAAAGTGGTGGAGAAAAGATGCTGGGGGTCCAACCAACGCTCAGGAATTCCGCTGCGTAGGACTTCCAGCGGCTCGTACCAGGCCATGCCCACTTTTGCCCACCCCTCTACAAATGCACTCCCTGGCACGCTCTTGGATGGGGCTTGAAGTGCCCTTCACTCCTGGGGGTCCTTTAGGGGCCAACTAGGCTATCTTTTACCTCCAGTGAGCCCCACGCAGTGGGATTTGTGAGAGGTAGACAAAGGCCACGCCCTCTTTCTCCGCCACTCTGCAAACACGCCTGTTGTGCATTTTAAGGTGGGGGATTAAGTCCCCCTGAATCCTGAGTGTCTTTGGGGTCCAACTAGCCCACAAGGTACCTCCAGTAAGCGCCACAGAGCTGCATTGCAGACTGCTGTAAAGAGGGGCGTGGCCCGCTCGGTGGCTAAATAATAACGAAGCGCAAATTGGCCGGTTGTTTAAAAAAAATGCGTTTTGGGCCCTATGGGTCCTTGTGGAACCCCCTGAGCAGTCCTAGGGCGTGATGGTGTTTCCTTTTTTTTCCCTGTTTTCTTGTGCCTCGGTCACCTTATGTCTCTCATTTGTTTTAGAAAATCCTTAGTATCTTTTATGTGTGAAGCTAGTGTCTTAAAAAATGGGGTCAAGTACATATCTACATATGCCGAAATAAGTTTAGTTATACTGCCTATTCCTGAAATTATTGGTCTTCCTGGAGGAATCCTCCCTCCCTTATGTATTTTGGATAAAACATAGATTAATGACACTCTAGCATTCTCCACCCACATGTAATAATACTCATCTGTGCCCAATATTTTTTTATTCACGAACATTTGGAGTTTCTTTTAAATAAGATCTTTAGCTCTCACTAGATGTGTCACGGTTACCTTTTCATAACCTTTTGGGTCTCTCAACTGACACAATGCTGTGATACTCAGATACATTGCCCCCCTTGTCTGCTTGTCTAATAATAATGGATTTGTCATCAATTAAGTTTTGCAATACTTTGAATTCTTCTTTATTCAATTGTAAATATGTTTCATTGGTACATGTTTGTCAAAGTCACGCATCACAAGGTTTGTGAAAACATCCAATACATTATCTACTTTCATCGGGTGGACAAATCTAGATTTCGTTTTCAAATTGCTAGTCATACAATGATCCATCTCTATATCCTATTCAGTTGCTATATCTTCAATGTCACAATTAGTTTCATTGTCCAAATTTACCAAGACCCCAATATCAATTAGTTCCTTGACAGAGATGTGGCTCAGATCTCTCCTGATCTGTAGAGTATCTTTATTCCCTGTTCTATTGAGAAAATACTTCTTCAATTTTAATTTCCGAACAAACCGGTTTAGCATTCAAATCCTCCCATCTACTCGTGGGTGCAAAACTAAGTCCTTTATTCAGGATACTCGTCTCAGAGTCTGTCAGAACTCTACATGAGAGGTTACACTACCAAATTCTCTATTTCTTCTTTTCTGTTCCTCTTTGTAACTGTAGTCTAGTTCTTACTCCATCTCTGTTTCTGCCTCCTACTGAAGTTTTTGGTGCCCCCTCTCCTTAGTGAAAAGTTCAAAACTTGCCTTGGAGATATCTAGACCACAGTTATATATTATGGATATTAACCATAAAACTATATCACAAGAGGATACCTCATGTACTTAGGTTACAGTCTTTATATTGAGAGTAATACGGATTTATGCGAGCAAATCAAAATGGGTAACAACATATTTGAATAACATAGATGTGAATGGAATTGTAAGTAAATAATTAAGAATGAATCATTTAAAGAGTAGAACATGGATATCATGAAGTTCAGGGAGAACATGAACAGAAGTGACTAACAGTTGTAACATGAAATGAATAACTGCGAGTCTGGATATCTATGCAAAGCTTTTTTATCAGGATACAAATTAATACCATAGGATGATTGAGCAAGATATCTTTCAATCAATCAATCAATCAATCAATCAATCAAAGACATTTATAGAGCGCACTACTTACCCGTAGGGTCTCAAGGCGCTAAGTGGGGGGGGTGCCGTTACTGCTCGAATAGCCAGGTCTTGAGCTTCTTCCTGAAGGAGAGGTGGTATTGGGTCAGGCGCAGGTCGGACGGGAGGGAGTTCCAGGTCTTGGCGGCCCGGTAGGAGAAGGACCTTCCTCCTGTTGTCGCTCTACGGATGCGTGGGACGGCGGCGAGGGCGTGGCTGGCTGATCAGAGGTGGCGTTTGGGAGCGTAGAAGTTGATTCGGTTGTTGAGGTAGCTCGGGCCTTGATCGTGAAGGGCTTTGTGTGCGTGGGTGAGGAGACGGAAGGTGATTCTTTTGTTGATGGGGAGCCAATGCAGGTCTCTCAGGTGTCCGGAGATGTGGCTGTTACGTGGGATGTCGAGGATGAGTCTGGCTGAGGCGTTCTGGATCCGCTGAAGTCTCTTCTGGAGCTTGGCGGTGGTTCCGGCGTAGAGGGCGTTGCCGTAGTCCCGTCGGCTGGTGACGAGGGCCTGGGTGACGGCCTTCCTGGTCTCCGTGGGGATCCACCAGAAGGTCTTCCGTAGCATGTGCAGGATGTTGAAGCACGCCGAGGAGACGGCGTTGACTTGCTTGGTCATGGAGAGTGAGGAGTCCAGGATGAAGCCCAGGTTGCGTGCGTGGTTAGTCGGTTTGGGTGCGGTGCCCAGGGCGGGGGGCCACCAGGAGTCGTCCCAGGCGGTGGGCGTGGAGCCCAGGATGAGGACCTCCGTCTTGTCTGAGTTCAGTTTCAGGCGGCTGGTCGTCATCCACTCGGCTACCTCCTTCATCCCTTCGTGCAGGTTGGCTCTGGCGCCGGCGGGGTCGTTGGTCAGGGAGAGGATCAGCTGGGTGTCGTCGGCGTAGGAGATTATGTTGAGGTTGTGTTGGCGTGCGATGGCCGCGAGGGGGCTCATGTAGACGTTGAAGAGGGTAGGGCTCAACGAGGATCCTTGAGGGACGCCGCAGATGACTTCGGTGGCTTCTGACTTGTACGGTGGTAGGCAGACTCTCTGTGTTCTTCCTTCGAGGAAGGAGACGATCCATTCCAGCGCCTTCTCCTGGATTCCGACATTGCTGAGGCGTTGCACTAGGGTGCGGTGGCAGACAGTGTCGAAGGCCGCGGAGAGGTCCAGGAGGATGAGGACCGCTGTTTCTCCGTTGTCCATCAGGGCTCGAATGTCGTCGGTGGCAGCGATGAGGGCGGTCTCGGTGCTGTGGTTGGCTCGGAAGCCGGACTGCGATGGGTCGAGGGATCCGTTCGTCTCGAGGAAGGCGGCCAGCTGTTTGTTGACGATCTTCTCGATGACTTTGGCTGGAAACGGGAGGAGCGAGATTGGGCGGTAATTCTTGAGTTCGATGGGGTCTGCTGTAGGTTTCTTGAGAAGAGCGCTGAGTTCGGCGTGCTTCCAGCTCTCGGGGAAGGTGGCGGTGTCGAAGGAGGTCTTTATATAAGAAGCAGAGGTAACAATTGAGTTTGCTTGGTTATAGAACCAATACACTTGTGGGAAGGATTAAAGTCTTATAAAGAATTGAAACTTTACAATCAGTAAGTGATAGCACTAGAAGGAGAGTGGTGTATCTATCATGGGGAAAGTAGTAGGTTTGAATCTTGACTTGGTAAGATACACAGCAGACTTTTGTTTTTCTTTAAATTCTATTTTTAACATTTTATGTATTCCTAATTAATTAATTAAGAATTAGGCACATAAACTGAAACTAAATACAAAATAAAAAATAAACTTATTTTTAGTGGTTGTTTAACATCGAATTAGATAGGTATCAGATCCTTAGTAAATTGTATTTTAAGTACAACTACAGTTTAAAATGTTTTGGGGGGGTGCCACCCCAGGTGTAAGGAATTATGAAATTAACGAGTATAAAAGGAGCTGGGAAAGCAGGCTCATTCCACACCTGCTCTACAGACGTGATCGGTTGGAAGCTGACGAGCCATTTTGAAATTGAGGAATAGCATGGGGGAGTTATGGGTCAAGGATGCTAACTAAAACAGGGAGCTTTTCAGTTAAAAGGTAGCAGTGGGCAAACATATCCTTAACTGGCTGCATAGTTATTGAAGAGACTACTTTTAAATTTAGATTGAAAAAGAGAAGTAACATGAGTTAAGCATCCAAGTAATGAACCAGCAGGCTTCTGAAACAACCGAAACTATGTTAGCACTGCAAAATGAGTCAGGTGTTTCCCAAAAGAAATAGCGTGGGTTTGAATCCCGACCTGCAAATTTATTCAACCATTATTTAGCTTTTAATTTTTTTGCTTTTAATTTTGTGGTACTGATGGTTATTTAGAAAATAAATTTAAATTGGCAAATCGCTCAAAAGCTTAAACGCTTTAAGAATATCTGTATGCAAAATACAACAAAATGCAGCTAGGGTAGTCAAATTATACATTTTGCTATATGATATCAGGTTTAAGCACAGAAATAAGGTGACATAATATATTTATTTGCCACTCTGGGGCATATTCTCAAGGATCTATCACGAGTTAACAGCACTGTATCGCAGCCAAAGTCACGATACATTTATTGCCCCATTCACAAGCTGATGCTAACAGCAAATAGCACCAGTTTACCTGCGATAGTAGCAGCAAAAAACATTGCCACAGATGACCCCCGCAACTATCGCTAATGAGATGCAGAGTAGGCATTCCCGAGCAAAAAGCTGCGACAACCCCACTCCGCAACATTCTCAACGACCAGCCAGATCGGCAATAAGATCACAAAACATGTGATAAGGCACAATAGCAGCAGGAAACTAACACCTGCTCTGACCTGGTGTAAAGTTGGACCACAGCCTGCACCACAAATGGGAGCCCAGCCCAGAGCCACACCTGAAGAACAACAGATGCATGGAGTTACTGATCATGCAGCCCGGACACCCAAGAGGGCCACAACACCCACCACCACCATCCCCAGAACCCCCCTCCCGCCCCCGGACAAAGACATGCCACATCAACTAGAAGGAATCATGTACCAAATAATCCGCCTGATGTCGCTAAATCACATCTGGTTACATGCATGTGTCGACACAAAAATGAGCATCACACATTCACCTTCGAAGCAACAAATGAAAATGTATTAAAACAAACACAGAACAGAAATGAAGACACATGGCGGCACACCTCAGGACAATCCATAGGTCACAGCCAGGAAGACAAAAATCATTATGAGAAGGTGTATCCTGCGCACATCATGGGACAGAGAGAGAGCAAAGGAGAGAGAAAGGAAGAGAGAGATAGACGGACAGACAGGGGAGAGAGGGATAGACGGACAGAGAGGGGGAGAGAGAGATAGATGTACAGAGAGGGGGAAAGAGAAATAGACGGACAGACAGTGGGGGAGAGAGATAGATGAACAGAAGAGAGGGACAGGGAGAGAGAGTGCTGACATTGCGCACCCAGGCCCCACTGCTCACCTGCTGCCACCGTTGTGTCTCCAACCACGTGCCGTTATGTAGTGCAGTTTACCTGGCCTCACATCTGAGACAGACCCATCATCTGAAACAGAGTCCAGATACATGAATGGCAAAGTACATACAATTGCACACAACATCCCCTCTTGTGCACCCAGGCAGCTGCACCCCAGGCCCCCCGCTGCCCAGCGGTGCATGTCTGCCCCTGCGCACCCAGGCCCCACTGCTCACCTTCCGCCACCGGTATGTAGAAAAGAGGGCCTACCACGTGCCGCTGTCACAAGCCCGGGACCAACGGACATGGCACCTTCCACATCATGCAACCCCACTCCCCAGTTCACCAGGTCTCACATTTGGTGCTGGGGCTTGATTTTGCCATTCCAGAGGACATACCAGTGCTCCCAGCATCATCGCAGGCTGTACACCAGCTCAGCCCCTACGGTGCCACTAACTCTGTGGTCCGCGAGGCGACGCCACGTGGCAGCAGGTCCCCGCTGTCCGCAGGCCAACACACCAGTTCAGCAGGGCACACAAAACCTGAGCAGTCAAGACCACTGGGACGGGGCATCATTGCAGGTTGCACACCCCGTTCAGCACTTACGGTGTTCCTACCTCAGTGCACCGAAGGTCACTGTCCCGTGGCTGTGTGCCTATGCGGGTTGCAGTGTATCCAGTGCCACCAAGTCTGTGCCCCAATAGTCATGGACCCTCTATGATTGGGTATCATGGTGCGGATGCCATCATGACACCTCTGGGCCTGCGGAATGTGATGTTGCAGGCCCCTGGGACCCCATGCCTTCATGCACACGTCACTGATACACTCTGAGAGAGGTTAGAAATGGCGTTGTGCACATGCGCCTAGCACTTTTTATTGGCAGGGTCACATGTGCTGTGACGCTTGTGCTGGATTAGTGTGGTGTGGGTGTAAAACAGCCATGAGGGAGTGGCTGTGGCATGCTGACAACTAGACCTGTGCGCAGCAGATCACTACAAGGAAGTCCTGGCACATGTAGCGTTGTTGTCCCCCCCTGGAGCGTAAGCGTAGGAGGGCAGGCCTGGCAGATGCCAGTCTAGTGTAAGGGTTTGAACAATGACCCCAGGGCTCTGGGCGTTGTTTCATATGGGGCTGGACAAGGAAGTAACACATGTGTGTTTCGCTGTTGTTGCGTCGGCGCCACCAGGACAACATTTGGCAATGTGTCACTCTGTGACTCAAGCCCAACAACATGAGCCACATGGGCGTAGGAGGAATTTACTGAGCCTACATTCACCAATACTAACACACATGATAGACCATATGTGGGGTTTGGAATGTTTAATGCACATTCAGTGTAGTGTTGCATCTGGAGCAATACAGGGCCATGCAAACCCTAATTTACAATGTTGGCCTAATGATGGCCAGCCAGAGTCCTTCAGGGAATGACAAGTCCAAAGGAAGAGGGAGAGTTCAGTCCTCAGTCTGTTTGTTGCGTCATTGGCTTTCAAACAGAAAATGGCAGTCCATAGCGAGGTCCAAGGTGAGTGTTGCAGAGTGTATAGGGGGACAGTGGAAGTGGATGTTGCAGAGGGCAGAACCAAGCCGAAATCGGCCAGATAGCAGAGATGAATGCTACTGCATCCTTCTTACCATAATGGTGCTTTTATGCTCCTCTTCTGCTGTTCCATGTGTCTCACGTATGGGTGATGCTGGCCTCTCTCCAGCACTGTGTGGCAGTGACACCTCAGGGGCCGGAGGTGGAATGTCTGCCACACTGTGTGGCACTGACACTTCAGGGGGCGGAGATGTTGATGTAGGGGTAGCAGCAGCATGCATCAGCGCCCGGCCTTGTGGCAGCAATGCCATGAGGATGGTTTTGAGTTCATTGAGGAACCCAGCTACCACTCGCTGGTGTGCAGCCGTGTCAGCCGCTCTTTCCGCATTGGTCCACCTCATGGTCTCCATGAGCCTCTGCATGTCTCACATCTCCTGGGCGAGCTCGCTGGAGCCACTATGACTAGTAAGTCATTCTTGTTTCTGAGTCAGGACTCTGGCAATGTTAGCCATGGTTCACTGGAGAGCATGGAGTGGACTGTGGGTGTCCCTTATGGACTGTGAGTGGTCCCTGATGGAACTTAGACACCCACGTATGGCATCTAGTTTGTCTGCCATGCGGTCGAAGCCCACCCCCACCTGTACAGCCAACTGCTCCTGGCATCCCAACACATGGCTTTGGAAGTCCATGTGTTCTTTGTGGGGGTCCTGGGAGGCAGCCGTGGTGGTGGGTGCTACCTGCTGTGTGGTCATTGAAGGGGGTGAGGTGTCCTCATTGCAGCTGGGCTGCCCTGTTCCTGGAGGTGGGCTGCAGAGGCTGTCATTGAACTCTTGGAGGGCTTCTGAGTCGAAGCTGTGGTGGTCCTCTTCATCATCATTGAAGAACGGTTTAGGCAGTTCTGCAGGAGGTGTTGATTGTCCCTGTGCAATTTGAAGGGAAGATGCAGTTTACCAATGTGTTCCCATGTGTGTTGTCGCATTGTACATGTTTACATACAGACTGCATGACTGTGTACATCATGGGTATTTGGGAGGAGCTGCCTATTTGATGGGGGGCAGTGGACATTTCGACTACAGACGTGTGTGTGTTTGTAGTTGTACAATGTCATCTCACAGTTCCCTGCAATGCCACTTGTGATTGGCCAATGTCTACACCTAGTCGGCACCAGTTGTGTCCTGTGTTCTGTTGTGGACGTGTTGGGGTTTGTGCCACATTATTGTCAGTGTTTATGTTCTCTGCATGTTATGTGTGTGTGCTTCGTTTCGGGGGTATGGCCCCTGCTGCTCTGTGTTGCTGCCCCTTATCCCTTTTCTGCGATGTGCCTTTGCCTTCTGTGCTTATACAATGCTGAAATGTTGCATACTTGGGTACATTGGTCTCCTGGTGGGAGTTGGGGTCTGAGGTATGGTTTGTCCGCAAATGTGCTCAGCTCAATTGTGTATGTGTGCAGTTGTGGCCATCTCCCCTTTTCCCCCCAGTCCCTGGTCGTTACTCACCCTGTTGCTGTTGTGTCAGGTCATGTTGATCAGTGTCCGGCACCCCGACTCCAGTCACTGTTTCCCTAATAATGACTGTGGATACCATTTCCTCCATGTCGTCCAGCTCCTCCTGTGGCACAGGACTCCCACCTCCAGTCTGCATTGCTGCCTTCCGGTTGTTGGCGATTTTCAGCTTGGTTTTGCGCTTGACGTCATTCCACACCACTTGACCTCTTTCATTGTCCTCTGCAGCACGCCCACTGCATTCACTTTGTCCACGATGGACTGCCATAGTCCTTTTTTTGTTTCCAATGACACAGTGGAGGTGACGAACAGTTATTGATGAGGTTTGAGCACCTCATGCGGACTGAATCGCTTCTTCTTACTCTCCTTCTCCTTGGCCTTCCCTGACCCCAAGCTCCCAGGCAGGTCCTCTGGGGAGCTTGTGGGGTTCTGGTTCCCCTCCGTACTTGCTCTGGCAACATCCGTTGTGCTTCGCTGTTGTTAGACATTTGTTTTTTTCTACTTTTATGGTGATTGTTCCCGCCTGATGCGTGTGAATTGCCGGTCTGTAGCTGGTTTTTGCTGATTTTAGTATTGCAATTAGCCTCATTACAGCTTTTTTAGTGTTCACGTTTTGCATTTTTGCGGCGTGGCATTGATTTTAACGCGGTCAGTTGACGTGTATCTGGAGACTATTGCATGGTACCGCCATGTTGAGAAGCTTGGTTAACACAATGTAATGTTCCTGTGATACACTCTGATGTTGGAAGTTGCGTTAAGTTACTTTTGCAATGGTTATCACACGATCTTGAGAATATGCCCCTCTGTTCCTATTCTAGATTTGTATCAAGGGGAACGTAAGCACTAAAAAACAATATTCAAGGTGAAGAGACAAAACATTGGGACGAAATTAGGATACGACTAAACGCCCAACACCACGAGGCAAGGTGAGAATGCTGAAAAGAAGATACTTTTCAAGACTAAATAAAGTAGAATTTCAGTCCTCTATCAATATTTAAAAATACTCCCCTCTCTTTTATCATGCACATTAACAATTTCAATGACTGAGGATAAGGTTCTGATGCAAATTAATGACAGTGAAGCTCTTTAAATTAGGAGTGCAAGGTAATTGTTAAATTTGTGATCAGCACGAACAAGTCTTTATTTAGAGGAGCTCTTGGCACAGTGTTTTTTTTTTACATTTTAAATTGTCGTAATTGTACTGTTATCAAGGCTTGTCATTATGAGGGAATATCTGATGAACTTGTAACTGTTAAGCACATGTCCTCTTTGTAGACAGGAAGTGAATATGAAAGTAACTTCACAGTTTTGTATGTACTGTGTTGTTAAATAGGATTATGATTGTTTGTAATATATGATGAGTGTAATTGATATTAATGTTATGTTTGTAACAGCCCTGAAGAAGCACAGCGAGGCCGAAACACGTGTTGGCTGTTTTCTGTAGCTGTTTATTATATTAAAGAGTACTTGGCTATATTGATGAAAAGAGAAAACTGAATAAAGAATAAAAAGAAACTAAAGAAACCAAACAAGAAGTCTGTTAATCACTGTTACAACTTACAATGCCCCAGGGGGTGCATTTGCACAGTGGTGCAGGGAGGGGGCGGGGTCTGATATAACAAGTGTGTAAACACGCCCCCTGGCACGTTGTAAATTGGGAGATTAAGTCCCCTTCAATCCTGAGGGTCCCTGGGGGCTAACTAGCCCGCCAGGTACCTCCAGTAAGCGCCACAGAGCTGCGTTGCAGAGAGGTGGTCCATATTACTCAAAACCAGGAGTGGGCAGTAAACTCCACTCCGCTGGCTAAGTATGCCGAGTTTTACCCACTCCGCACTTTGCTTGGAGTGCGGAGTTCTGCAAATACTCTGCACTCTGCAACAAGGTGGGGTTTACTACCGACTTCTAATTTTGGAATGCTTGCTGCCCCTCTGTTTTTTCCCACCATACTTCCTGGCCTTCAAACGAGCTTACTATTTTGCATCTTGCACCAACCTACGGTTTAAGCCCCTAAATAATGCATTGTTTTTTTGTTCACATTTTAAAGTAACATTTTGCATGTTGCAAGTACAGGCCTCTTTGTCTGCCTTGGTGCGAGGTGCTACGGCGCAGTGCGAATTTCGCAGGAGGTCACCCCTGTGCAGGAAATGGTTCCCATTATAAAAGCACTTCATGGCTTTCTTAGGAATGGGCTTGTGCTTCTCCATTTACCATTTAGAGAAATGCTACCGAAGTGTGCTTGTGTAAGCCATGTGATGTGAAGTGAATGTCACTGATGGAAAGCATTTTTATATTCCTCCCTACACGCCATACATTATATTTTTAAAAGAAACTCCTACTTACTTCACCAAAGGCTGGTGGAAATTTCCCATCATGCTAAGCCACATCATACTAGTTGCACTTGCAAGTGGTCCCTAAATCAGTCTGAGGCCGAGTTGAGTTCTGTAAGTTACTGCTGCCACCTGCTACTGTGAGTATGAACCTGTCCGGGCGGAGTTTATTTATAGTCCAAAGTCAGCCTTAGCCCAATAGCAGGGGATACATAATTCCAAGGGGTTAATATTAAACAGTACAGTATTGGGACGGTCATGACGGTCATTCTTAGGGAAGTATCTGGTGGTGGGGCTGAAGAGAGCGTGGATTCACACCAGGAAGTAATAAATAACGATCTGCCTGACTGCCATGAGACCTGAGCTGCTCCAACTGTAGTGGGGCTATGGAGGGCTTAGATTACTACTTCCCGAAGACCCGCTGGGAAGAGAGAGACAGAGACTGAAGCAGCAGTTTGGAGCCCAGGAGCCTCACAACCATGGAGGAATACCCAAATAAGCAGCGCTCTGAAGGTAAGAGCAATGCAAAACCTCATTAGCTATCACAATTTTATCTGTGTCACCACTCCCACCCCAATTCTTTTGATTGATTCCTAAAGAGGTATACTAAGTTTTGGAACTGCATAACTACACTATTCATTAATTCTGTAGGTATATGCACCCCTTCTTGCTTTAAATGGTGAGAAACAGCCTGATATTAATAAACGCGCTTTCTGTGCACTCCACTGTATTCACAAGCATATCAACAGTTCGTAGTACGGAACCGTCTCGGCATCGGGCCTACTCCGCCCACTTGCGGAACTCTGTGGAATTTAGCAGAGAGTTCAGGTAACTCCGCGGAATTCCGCAGAGTTAAACTCTGCAGAATTCCACAGAGTGAAACTCCGTGAGCTCCACCCAGGCCTACTCAAAGCTTTCCTACATGTGCCAAGACTTCTATCCTGGGGCAGGTATGTCCTCAAAGAAAAGATAAAGGGATGGAGGTGGAGATCTCCCCCAATAGATCTGTGAATTACATATTGTGGTAAGCAAGTAGTACTACTAGAGTATTACTATGTGTATTGCAAAATGCAGTTTGTGACTCAGACCCATTGAGTCATGATCGTCAGAGTGGGTATAGCAGTTTCAATTGACAACTACTTTCTGCACATACAATCAAAAGTTTTGAGAAAATAACATCTTATCCATTTGCGGCATAAGATGACATAGATGTGCCCACTACATCTAAAAAGAAGCATTGGCTGCTACAGATGAGCATGCATTAATGTGTGTGTCTTATGGTGGTCATACACCTGGAGGATACAAAATGGCCTGCATAGCCGTTTCCAAACATTCACATACTCCCTGACTTTCTTATTGGTTCTGACCTGGAGTGTGAGTAGCTCTTCGGCTACTGACCATTTTTCTACTTCCCTCTTCCATTTGTCAAAAAAGAGATCAGCAACCTTTTGCAAATATACACCTATTCTTCAGTGGGCCTGCAGCATGCATGGCACAGTGACTTTATATTTCACCTTACCTTTCTGTGTGATTTACCTGATTTTCAACTTGGTCAACACCCATCTCATTCACCATTTCCCATATTGTTCCTCAATATACCTTAATTACTGGACATTGCCACACCACCTATATCTCAGGCAAACATGAGGATAATCAGAAAAGATCACTGGTAATTTACTTTATCAAAATTATGCCATACCTTATCTTCAGCATATAGCAAGTAGTGGAGAGTCTATGAAATATTATTGCTCCTGACATGTAACTGTTGTAATGCTATCAGCGTTTTAGTGGTACATCTTACGCGTGACTGACACTTCTCCAGCCAGTATAGCTGTTTAGAGGGATATATTTCATGACCCTGTCTATTACCCAGGGCAGCTGGCCCTTAATGAGATATACTAGCATAGGTCTGATGGTGTGAATCTCAATGAATCAACTTTCTGGTCTGATGTGACTGATTCTAAATCAGCCAACACGCTTTCAGAGGTAAACCTGTCGTATCTGACATGTATTCCTTTTGATTGTGTTTTTTCGTAGTTGTGTGACATCTATTAGGCCCAGTTGGTATTTCATCCTGACATGCCGACACATGACTAAGTCTATCAAACAGACTTTCCAGAGTTACAGGTGTGGCATCTGAATGTCACTGAGCCAATCAGATGCTAATCTTGTTACCCACTCTTTGCATGTCTGTTGAAAATGATCCTGCTGTGTGAAGGATTATTCCACTGTAATGGCAGTCTTTCAGAGTCAGATCTGAAGTATGACAGACTCTTTTCCAGCCAGGCTAACTTTTCAAGCCTGATATTTGCATGTCATTTGATGTACCCCAATCGCATGCGCATTGTAAGAGGTGATTCAGATTCAGATGTGTGTGTACAGTGCTTCCAACTTGTCCAAGGTCGTTTGTGACCCCTTCAACCAAAACGTACCTCTTAGCCACTAGCATAGAGCCTTTAGGCCTTTTATTTTCTGCCTTTAATATAATAAACATAGGCGTTAAAATCTCAGCATGATTCCAACTGGGTGTGTCAGACATTAGCTGTGTGATTTGGCAGCTATGTGATTAGCTATTGCTTAGCTTTATCAGACTTTCTGATGCAGGTTAAGCGAAGCAGTCAATAAACAGATGCTTGCTTTGAATCAAAAAGGTATGCGAAACTGATTTGACCTTTATTGTCACAGGTTTGTATTCCACATGCATATTCAGTTCAGATCCCACAGTCTCCGTTAAGAAGTTGAATTATTCACAAAAACAGCCCATTCTCATTTAGTAGGTGAGTGGATCATTTAAATTCTCCAGGTTGGTAGGTCTTTTCCTTGAAGCCCTGATACACCTCCATTATCTGGAAAAGGGAAAGAAGGTAGCAGTTTGAACACCACTGAAATACTTCAAACAGGTTTTCCTTTACCTCACTTCTCCATCCTGCCAAATCTATCTTTCTGTCTTCCCCTCTTAATTCATCGGACCTGGGCTGTAAAAAAGCTAGACTGCTCCGAACCTGTTCTGTTGCTTTCTGTACTGATTGACCTTCTAGAGGTGTGTGCTGTATTGATTGCTACCCGATTTTTCCTGATTGGGTTTCTGGTTCTGATTGATGGAGAGACAAAAAGAACAACCATCCCTACTTGCCAAAAAGTCTATTCCCGACAGGCGTGGGTTTTTACATTAGAATACCAAGCCTCCTTTTCCCTACCTACTCTGGTTTTGCAGGCCTGGAGCTTTTTCAAGTCTTGGTGACTAAGCTTGTCGAAACAGTCTTTTATTTGTTTTGAGTCGAGAAAGAAAAGAGAAAAAGAGCATCGCTAGCTGGACTGGGGTGCAGCACCAATCAGGAAAGGAGAAATGCGGTTGGTCCGTGAGGTGGTCTTTGTCCCTTTTTAGAACTCAAGAGAAATATGTCATGGTACAGCTTTCAGGCTTCCGCTTGGCCTTCCCTTACCACAACTACATCAAAGGTAGCATCATAACATACACACCTATCCACTGCCATTTCTTGTTCTTCAGCTTTAAATTGTATGTTGACGTAGGTTTTTTCTGGGTGGCCGTCAAGCTCTAGGCCAAAAACTGCAGCTACCACACTGTCAAATCAGGTAATTTCTTTGTGACAGGAAATGTTGATGTCTCCACATTGTAATATGAGCCTGGCGTGTTGCCCCTTTAATTTGTACTTGGAATTGTTTTGCCTTAAGTGTTCCTTTATGTCACAGGATTCCTTTCCTAGCTTCTGTGTGTTACAGTTGCTGGGAAGAAGTCCTGTGTAGGTTGTACCCTACCTTGCTCCTGTGCTTTCTTCAAATAAACCTACTTTTCTACTAAATATTGAGTGGACTCAATACTACAATTTTGGCGACGAGGTCCAGGAAGCACTAGGAACCCATGAACCCTGATGATTTTGATTTAATAATTTTTAACTATTTTTCATATTTACAAGGAAAAATGTATTTAAATAATTTTTATTCTATCTTCAATTTCTACCACCTCTGACAATTCTCCTGCATTTTGGAAACCTTCTCCATCAAGAATTCTGCCTCTACTGCTGGTATTTGACTGTTTCCTTACTGCCTCTTCTAACTGCTTCTACTCTACAACATCATGTGAGTAACCTTCTTCGTTACTTTGACCCCGTTTCCTGAATGCGCTATTACCCTTGAGATTATTTCAAGCGCTGCGCAGGGTCAATTACTCTGAAGAGTTTGTTTTTAAGAAGGGTGCATTTTTCAAAAGGCAGTTTAAAGAAAGCCTACTTGGATCGAGCGTTTTCAGCCTCGAGCGTCTTCCTTCTCGAGCGCCTGCATTCTCGAGCGCTTCCCTTCTCTGACTCTCTGGCTGCAGCAATCTTCCTTCTGTGCTCGTCACTCCCCCACGTCAGACGCACGTTACGCATTGACGTAGGACGCCGGCGGCCATTTTGGTTATTTGTTTATCTTCATTACCAGCGTCTCCACAGCAACGTTATCATCGCTTCACCTTTCCTTCGCTTAAACATCATTCCACAGCGTTTCTTCATTTAAAGGCAGAACAAGGCGGTTTCCATCAGCGTTTTTCAGCACCATTTACTGTAGCATTTCAACCAATTATTTTCCTGTTCAAAAAGTAAGGTTATTTTTTTTAACTTCATTTCTGACTTTGTGACTTCCTCATGGCAACTCAAAACTTTACAATACAATCTCCTCAAGCATTTTGGCCATCTGGTTCAGAACCCTGCATGAAGTGGCTTCAATGGAAGGCATATTTTCTAAACTTTATTGATACCATCGATGAAGAAGCAAAGATGAAACCTGAAAGGAAAAAAAAACTATTTTTACATTCTCTTGGTGCTGGGGGTTTAAAAGTATATGAGGAAATGTCAAAGTGTACAGGTGGTGGAGATTCTAATGTTTTTGATGATATTCTAATCGATTTTGATAATCATTTTTCTCCAAAAGTTTGCATTGGTATTACCAGATATAAATTTTTCCGCAGGAAACAACAACCTGGAGAAACTATAGATGTTTATATTTCTGAATTGAAAAAGATTGCTGATGACTGTAAGTTTGATCACCTTCAAGAACAATTCATAAGGGATCAAGTCGTAATGCATGCATCAGATCCATCAATCCAAGATAGACTTTGGATTAATGGCGATTCTGACCTTAAAGATATTTTAGCTATTGTTAGAAAGGCTGAACTTTCGGGTCGCAGCGCCAAAGCTATTAAGATTAATGAGAAAGTTTCTCCAGACCCTAACGTTGTTTCGGAACATACTGTTTCTAGAGTTCAAAGTAAATCTAATTATAAACAGAAGTTCCAAAATAAACCTAAGTCTGGTGAGGTTAAAAAGACGGATAAAAATCCGGATAACCTCAAGTGTTTCAGGTGTGGCAGTAGTTCACATTTGGCTAACTTTAAAATGTGTCCTGCCATTAAGGAAAAATGTTCCAATTGTGGGTTAATTGGTCATTATTCCAGAGCTTGCCACAGGTCTAAAAGTAAGAAAGTAAAGGTGATTTATGATTCTTCTGATTCTAGTGATGAAGAAAATTTAGTTAGAAAGGTTTTACATTGTTCTGTAGAAGACGAATGTATTAAAAAAGTTTCACATTGCTCTATGGAAGATGAGTGTGTCCAGAAACCACTTGAGAAAGTTTTTATCTTCAACATCAATGACTCCATCAAAGGAAATGTTCTTAAAAAACCTATGTGTGACATGAGGATTGGTGGGGTTCCCATCAACATTTATGCAGATTCTGGTTCCCCTTACACTATTGTTAATGAAAAAGTGTGGAATTCTGATTTTGCACAATACTTAGGTAATGATTTTTATGCTTCTGATATTTCTCCTGAGGGGTATTTGGGAGAAAAGATTGAAATTATCGGTTTCAAACCTTTAAAATTCAGGTTTAAAGATAGAAATTCCCTAGGAAAACTCTATGTTTCTAAACGTGGTCCTTCTGTCCTTGGATGGAGAGATCAATGGAATTTAGACATTATTCCTAATCCCAATAGTCCCGAACCTGTTTTAATAATTGATGACGGCGAAAAAATTGGCGATTCCATGTTTAAAAAGTTTCCCAAAGTTTTTAGTGGTAAAATTGGTAATCTACAAGGATTTTCCCATCGTATTGTTTTGAGAAGTGATGCTAAACCTAAAATTTTTAAAGCTAGAAACATACCTATTTTAGTTCGCAATGATGTTGAAAAAGAATTAGACAAGTTGGTTAAGGAGGATATTATTGAGGCTATAGAATCCTCTGAATGGATTTCTCCAGTTGTTATCGCCAGACGTGCGAATGGCAAAATTAGGCTATGTGTTGACCTTCGCCATTTAAATGAGAACATCGTTATTGACAAATTTCCGTTACCCAAGATTTCTGAAATGTTGTCTTCCGTTAAAGGTGCTACCATATTTTCTACATTGGATCTTTCTGCCGCATACCATCAGATTTCCTTGGATTATGACAGCAGGCACCTCACTGCATTCATCACCCCTATGGGTTGTTTTCAATTTAAGAGGATGCCATTCGGCTTAGCCTCTGCTGCTGCTATTTTCCAACGTATTATGCACCAATTATTTGGCAAACATCCCAAAATTAAATTTTTCCAGGACGATATTTTAGTTTATGGAAAAGATGAATCAGAGCACAATTCCATTCTTGAAGAGGTTCTTAATATTCTGGATAGTAAAGGGTTAACCATTGAGTTTTCCAAATGTCATTTTGCAGTCAAATCCGTAACTTACTTAGGTCATGTTCTATGTTCTGATGGTGTTTCAACTAAACCCAAACTCGTTGACGCCATTAAGGAAGCACCCTCTCCGACCAGCAAGGATGATGTCCGATCATTCCTCGGTATGGTAGAATTCTACTCTAAATTTGTTAAAGGGTTTTCTAGTAAAGTTTTTAATATTAGACAACTTTTGAAAAGTAAGGTCAAATTTGAGTGGTCCGCCCTTTGTGAGAATGAATTTAATAGTATTAAATCAGATATCATCAATGCCCCAGTGTTGTCCCCTTTTGACTTAGACCTTGATTCTGTCATTACGGTCGATGCCAGTAATAAAGGTTTGGGGAGCGTTCTTTCACAAATTGACAATTCTGGGAAAGAACACATTGTCGCCTTTGCGTCCAGGGCTCTTTCAGTTCCTGAAAGCAAATTCTCTGTCATTGAAAAGGAAACTCTTGCAGTTGTCTGGTCCTTAGAACATTTTCGGAGTTTTGTATGGGGCAAAAGCTGTGTAGTCAGAACTGATCATAAACCCCTTACCAAACTCCTCTCCACTGAAGGCCTTTACAATGCCACTGCTAGAATTGCTAGGATGACCATGCGCTTACAAGATTTTGTAATCAAAATTGTTTATTTTCCAGGCAAAAACAATGTTATTGCTGATTTTCTTTCGCGCATGCCCTCAGACTTGCAAGAGTGTGCGGTTAATGAATGGGATTCCTTTCAAGTTGCCCTTATTCATGATGATAATCCTTTTTGCATCGAAAAAAAAGTTTGGACTGAAGAGTATGTTAAGGACAATGTTCTGGTTTCTGTTGTTTCTTTTATTCGCAATGGGTGGATAGAAAAAAGTAAATTATCCTCTGACCTTAAACCATTCTGGGAGGTCAGGAATGAACTTACTGTTTTGGAAAACACAATTTTTCGGGGTGATAAAGCTGTTCCCCCTGTAACGTTGAGAGACTCCATTTTAGGGTTATGCCACAAGGATCATTGTGGTATTGTTAAAACCAAGCAAAATATCAAACAATGGTACTGGTGGCCAGGTATTGATGTCATGTCTGAAAGAATGGTACGGGAATGTGTTGTTTGTTCCAACTCTGATAAAGTTCTCAATACTTTGAAACCAGACATGTGTGTACCTATAGTTCCTGATGGTCCTTGGCATACTGTTGCTATGGATATTATGGGACCTATCGGTGTTTGTCAGAAATTTGTGATTTCTATCATTGATATTTTTTCAAGGTGGCCCTGTTTTACCATTGTGAACAGAGTCGACTCAGCCACAGTCTTAGAGTTTATTGATAGAGTTTTTATGGAGGAAGGTCTTCCTACGCAAATTATCAGTGACAATGGTGTCCAGTTCTTATCTAAACTGACTAAATCTTATTTTGACAGGACAGGTATAATCCATAAAACCACTTCATTATATAATCCGAGTGGTAATGGATTATGCGAGAGATTCAATAAAGTCTTGAAAAATGCTATTCAACTTGCCATTATGAAAGGAGATGATTGGGAAGTTGGTGTTTACAAAGCTGTTTGGTCCTATAGAACCAATATTCATGATGCATTAAAGATGTCACCTTTTGAAATTATGAGAGGCCGTGTTGCTAGGACTAAGTATAATCCTAATTGGTTGCATAAAAAAGATTGTTTAGATATCTGTATGAATGAAGTTAAAGACAATATTATTGGAAAACATCTCCAATACAAGAAGGAATTTGACAATAAATTTGCTTCTGGTTCCACAAAAGTTGAAGCTGGAATGCTGGTTAAAGTTAAAAAACCATGGAAGGTTCGCAAGGGTGATTCTCAGTTTTCTAAACCTTTAATGATTAAGAAAGTTCTACGCAATGCTGTCCTTTTAAGTGATGGTAAAGTATGGAATTTAAAGAGAATTGCTATTTACAAAGGGAATAAAAATTCTTGCACTGTGAATTCTACAAATTTACCTAACTTCTCGCTAAGTCCTCCTATTGTTCAAAAAGAGGATCATGGTGGTTTTCTCTTTTCTGAAAATATTTCCGCTTCTTCTGAAAATGTTTCAGCTCCATCTGAAATTACATCTGTTCCTATTGGCATCTCTATTGGTGACAGTATTAATAGTGAAGTTGTTCCAGATGTTCCTAGTAAGGATTTTTTGGTTTCTTCTGGCAGTGTCAATGATTTTCACCATGCTAATGATTGCGGTTCTTCTAATCGTAGCAACAACAACACCACTGTTAAAGATTCCAATTGTTTTGAGAATCCTGTTATTGGTAAGAAACGTGTTTGTTCCAAACCCATATGGTTACGAGATTTTGTTTGTTGAATTATTTTGTTTTTTTTATAAGGAAGAAGATGTGTCGTGTTGCCCCTTTAATTTGTACTTGGAATTGTTTTGCCTTAAGTGTTCCTTTATGTCACAGGATTCCTTTCCTAGCTTCTGTGTGTTACAGTTGCTGGGAAGAAGTCCTGTGTAGGTTGTACCCTACCTTGCTCCTGTGCTTTCTTCAAATAAACCTACTTTTCTACTAAATATTGAGTGGACTCAATACTACAGAGCCCTTTCCTAGTGTGGGCACTAGGCCTACCCACACAGGTGAGATAACATTTTGATCCGGAGACACATGGAAACACTGGGTAGCAGGAACTCTGTGGCTCCATTTTGTTTATTGTTGTCTTGCGCAGCCCGCCCCGCCTCCCAGCTGAGCCGCCCTCCCACAGACTACAAACAGCGCTTCCCTACCTGGAAGCGCTGTGACTCGCTCTACGCTTGGGCCGGAGTGGTCGCTCCCAGTGCCCCTAGCGCCTCACTGGTATCGTTAGCAGCGCTTTTGTCGAATTTTCATCGTGATTATAGCCTTCAGCTGTGCCTGGCTGCCGCTTTGCTTTGTATGCGCTTTGACCTGTGATTGTACTTTTTCTGCTGTATTAGCGTGTTCTCCCCAAGCGCTCTGTTGTGCTCCCCCCTCCTCCATTTTGTTTATTGTTGTCTTGCGCAGCCCGCCCCGCCTCCCAGCTGAGCCACCCTCGCCCCTCCCCCTTCCCACCATCCATATATGACAGTAGTTCCCGCGCGCAGCGTTCACGCGCAGCGACCGCGCCCAATCCGCGCCGAAGGTGCGCCAAAGGTAAGCCCGTCTACGCCCGTCCGCGCCTGGACCGCGCCCAGCGCCAGACCCCCTGGCCCCCGTCCCTCCCAGCCCTCCCGCATTACCTACGATGCCGCAACCCTCCTAGCCCTTAACCCCGGTCGCGCCCCCAACTGCGTCCAAGCTGCTCCTGGACACACCCATGGACCTTTCTCCTGCCACTCCTGCAAATTCAGCGGCACCGACAACATCTCAGCTACGACCACACCACAGATTCCCGACCCCAACCACCTACAATGCATCCTTCTCAACACCCGCTCGGTCCACAGACACGCCATTGACCTATGGAATCTACTAGACACCATCTCTCCAGACGTCGCCTTCCTAACAGAAACATGGATGAACGCTTCCTCCGCCCCAGACATCACCATTGCCATCCCTGAAGACTATAAGATCACTCGCAAAGACCGTACCAGCCACACAGGAGGAGGAATCGCTATCGTCCATAAGAAATCAATCCGCATCTCAACCAGCTCTGACGCCAACCTCGCCAACTCCGAACACCTCCACTTCCAAATCCACATCGACCCCAAGCCCACACTCAGAGGCACCCTCCTCTACAGACCACCAGGACCCCGCGCAAAATTCAGTGAAGACATCACGGACTTCATCACTCCACACGCGCTCCCCTCCAAAGACTACATCCTTCTGGGAGACCTCAACTTTCACCTTGAAAAGATCAACGACCGCAACACCACCACCCTCTTGGACAACCTCGCCAACCTCGGACTTAAACAACTGGTCACTTCCCCCACCCACATCGCAGGTCACACACTCGACCCCATCTTCACCTCCAGCAATCATGTCTCCTTCAGCCACACTACGGATCTCCTCTGGACTGACCACAGCTGCGTTCACTTCACCTACAACAAGCCAAAACCCACCAACCACCTCCAACCAACTCTGCAAAGAAACTGGAACAAAATCACCACCGACCAGATCTCCTCATCGCTCCTTCTCAACACCCCAGCCCACTCTTCTAACCCAAACCAAGCCGCCGCCAACCTCACCCTATGGTTATCCAACACCGCCGACACCTTAGCACCACTGAAAAAACGTCAAAGCAAACCTGGCAACAAGAAGGCCTCATGGTTCAACGATGATCTTAAGAAGTCCAAGAAACTCTGCCGCTCCCTTGAAAAGGCCTGGAAAAAAGACCCAACCACTAGCACCAAGTACGCCTTCAAAAACGCCACCCGCATACACCACCAACTAATCCGAAAGGCCAAGAAAACAGCATTCAAGGATCGACTTGACAACAACGCCCACAACAGCAAGGAACTCTTCAACATCGTCAAGGAATTTTATAATCCCTCGGCCAACTCCAACAACATCACCCCCTCTCAAGCCCTCTGCGACTCCCTAGCCTCATTCTTCCACAACAAGATTGCAGACATCCACAACAGCTTCAACAACCAACCCGGAGACCAACCCACCCAACCATATGCTGAACATTCTCCCCCCGTGAACACCCTTAACGACTGGAACCCAATCTTCACTGAGGACACCATCCGCCTGATGAACTCCATCCACTCAGGATCCCCCACAGACCCATGTCCTCACCACATCTTCAACAAAGCAGACTCCGTCATAGCACCGCACCTCCGAGACGTCATCAACTGCTCCTTCAATTCCGCCACCTTCCCGGAAGACTGGAAACACGCTGAACTCACCGCCCTTCTGAAAAAACCCACAGCGGACCCAACCGAACTCAAAAATTACTGCCCCATTTCGCTCCTTCCATTCCCGGCCAAAGTAATCGAGAAAGCTGTCAACAACCAGCTCGCCGCTTTCCTCGAAGCCAACAAATCCCTCGACTCCTCACAATCTGGCTTCCGAGCAAAACACAGCACTGAGACCGCCCTCATCGCAGCAACAGACGACATTCGAACTCTACTGGACAATGGAGACACAGTCGCCCTCATCCTCCTCGACCTCTCTGCAGCATTCGACACAGTTTGCCACAGCACCCTTTTACAACGCCTCAGTAACATCGGAATACAAGGAAAAGCACTTGAATGGATCACCTCGTTCCTCACCGGAAGAACCCAGAGAGTCCGCCTTCCACCATTCAAGTCCGAGGCCACTGAAGTCATCTGTGGCGTACCACAAGGATCCTCACTCAGCCCCACCCTCTTCAACGTATACATGAGCCCCCTCGCGGCCATCGCCCGCCAACACAACCTCAACATCATCTCTTACGCGGATGACACTCAACTGATCCTTTCTCTCACCAATGACCCCAGCACCGCCAAAACTAACCTACACGAAGGAATGAAAGAAGTTGCCGAATGGATGAAACACAGCCGTCTGAAACTGAACTCAGATAAAACAGAAGTCCTCATCTTAGGCATTACTAAACAATGAACAGATTACACACACAAAGCACAGACAGGAAAAAATATAACATTCAACTAAAAACAGTCATGTTTTTTCAAACGCTAAAAACCCAACATATTGAAAAAAGATGAAATACCAACTATGACTGTATACATAATTGGTGTAACTAAACACATCAAACTACTGGCAACCAGGTATTTGGCAATACAGAGCGCAGTCAGTTCTCTTTTACTCTAATGGTTGCTCCCACTGCTTGAGTTGTGTGTGGTACAATTTAAAACATGTGGGCACCCATTTCAAACTCCTCTTCAGACACAGACTCTACATCTCCGACAAGGAAAGTTTTTTGGGGGTGTTGGAGGAATGTATTTAGGAAAGTGGCGATTTTTTAATCTAACCACATCTTCCACCACTCCAAATCTGGGAACAATTACCTCCTCAATTGCAACAAGTCAGCCTATTACAGGCTGCTGAAACTCTACAAAAGTCATCTTTGAATCTGGAGAACCATCTTTAAAAGAAACATAAGCATTGAAGGATGCCAAATGAAACAAATGAACAGCCAACTACTTGTACCAGATATATGAATTTGGAGCAGCATTGTAAGGCTCCTATCTTTTATCTACTCTATCTACACCTCCCATGTGCTTGCTGTAGTCTAAAATGCACACAGGTTTGCACCGTTCTACTACATGACACCAAACAGTCACAGGTGAAGTGCTTTCATTGTCACTAGTTGTGAGCATGTGGACATTTCATCCGTCTGAAAATTTCGAAGTAAGAAGTTGTTTAATATGCAAGTCACTGCTCTGTCCTCTGTTACCTATTTTACACACAAACTCTTCACGGTAACCTTTGCAGTTACAGAAGATTGTGCCACATGCCACAGTGTCCACTTTGAAAATTTCTTTAAATAATTGCACACCTGTGTAAAAATGATCCTAGTATAAATCGTGACCTTTATTAAAAAGTCCTCCGCAAGTTCCCACACAATTTTTTCACTGGCTCCAAAAGTAGAAGGGCAACTAGGGAGGTCAATTGAAGCATACCAGTCTACACCCTAAAATTATACGCATATCCAGGGGCACTATCACACAGCATATACAGCTTGATTCCAGATTGTGTTCTCCTGCTAGGAATGTATTGTCTGAAAAACAAACAGGTCTGGACCAGGACCAAAGAATCATCTACAGGTATATCTTTCCTTGGAACATAGAACTCTGAGAAACAATCTATTAAATGGTCATGGACTGGCCGAATCTTGAAGAGACGGTCACAATCAGGGTAATCTTGTGGCAATGCTGTAGCAATATCCACAAAATGCTACAGCATTGCCACAAGATTACCCTGATTGTGACCGTCTCTGCAGTTACTTACCTTTAACTGCAGTTATCCAGTATTGGTATCTTTCATGAATTCACATGCCTGAATCATTACCCATCGTCGGGATGGGAGTCCCCGGTACATAAATAAAGTAATGTCCCATTAGACATACAGAGTATTAGGCCAAAGGCCTCACATTAGTAACATATCCAGGTAATTTTGTAATAAGGACCAAATTCTAGAGAGCAACCAATCAGCTGCCACCACCCTCTGGAACCTTCCTGGAAGGAGCTCTAGACCCTCAGATTTTCATAAGCATAGTGCTATATAGAGGAACAACTGAGAGTACTAGGTGAGCCCTTCCAAGGGAGGCGGGTCGGTTGCATGTTCATTTATGAAAGATACCTATACTGGATAACTGCAGTTACAGGTAAGTAACACATTTCTTATCCAGTATTAGGGTATCTTTCACAGATTCACATGCCTGAATCAGAGTAGAAAGCAATGATAAGCACATTTCTTTTGCATATAGAACCTGAAGAATTAGTGAACAAAAACATATATATATATATTCACTGGAAAAACCATAGGTTATAGGCCATATATAGTTAGGAATTTGCATTTACAAAACCTTGAAAATTCACTGAAAAAACCATTGGTTATAGACCATATATAGTTAGGGATTAGCCTTTTCAAAACCTTATTTTACTCACACAAAACCATTGAAATTTCATATATAGTTAGTTCCACTAACTATATATCGCGCACCCGCAATCCACTGCTGATGATGTCACATATTACATCATTCATGACATGGTTAGTGACATCACTGATGACATCACTGATGACATCTCAAATGACATCACTGATGACATCACTGATGACAACATCCAGTGACTGTATGTTTCTGTAAAGTTAAAATATGTCTTACATATTGAAGAATGAGTGGATGTATAAGTGTCTGGATGAAGGATTTAGTAGGTGCATGACTGACTGTATGAGTGAGTGATTAAATGTGTCTCACTGAGTGCATGGGTTAGTGACTAAACTGTTTTAATTTGTGCATCATTATATCTGTTGTTCTACAAACTGCTACATATGTTGATCAGTAGCTATATGAGTAACTGTATGGGTTATTCATTGGTTGTCCAAGTATTTGTATGGGAAACTGAGTGTGTGTGTATGGGTGGCTGGGAGGTGTGTGACTCTGTACATAGATGTGTGAGTAGTTGATTCACTATATGTATGGGTTCAAAAGTGCATGTGGAAACAACTGTATGGGCGGTTGACTGTGCATGAGTGTATTAGTGAGTGAATGGATATCTCAGTGCTACATGTCAAAGTAAGTACATATGTAAAACACAGTACATGTGAGAGTTGACATATATAAATAACTGTGCATAAGAGCCAGTGAATGTGTGAGTGGCTGTATGGATCGTTGTTACCATGTATCAGGGATTGTATAAGAGAGTAAAGTAAATGTGTTAGTATATGTTTGAATAAGTAAGGTGTGTATAACTGTATAGTTGAGAAAATGGAGGTGTGATTGATTTTTTGCATAACTGACTAGGTGTGTGAGTAACTCCATGGATGAGTGACAGTCTGTGACTGTCTATTTACACTGATTGTATCTAAGGTTATATTAGAGTCTGAAGAGGTTCATGGTATTATCACATGAATGATATCATCAGTGATGTGATCAGTCATGTCAAATGAGATGTTATCAGTGATTTTATCAGTGATGTCATTTGAGATGTCATCAGTGATGTCATTTGAGATGTCATCAGTGATGTCATCAGTGATGTCACTAACCATGTCATGAATGATGTAATATGTGACATCATCAGCAGTGGATTGCGGGTGCGCGATATATAGTTAGTGGAACTAACTATATATGAAATTTCAATGGTTTTGTGTGAGTAAAATAAGGTTTTGAAAAGGCTAATCCCTAACTATATATGGTCTATAACCAATGGTTTTTTCAGTGAATTTTCAAGGTTTTGTAAATGCAAATTCCTAACTATATATGGCCTATAACCTATGTTTTTTTCAGTGAATTTCATTGGTTTTTTAATAGCAAATATCAAAAGCTGTAAAATGTCAAGTATGTGATAGGTAAAAACTTTTTCGTGTTTATGCACGCTGATGTGCTTTGAACGCTGCCCCCCTCCCCTCTTTTCTCTTAGTAGTACTCTCTCTTTGCAGATAGTGAAGAGTAGTTAACGCAGGCCTTTACCCCCGTTGTAATCCGTCGTGCCTGCTTGTCTCTCCATTTGATTGATTGTTATCCAAGCATTTACTGTTTTACAATTGATTCTCTTTGGTTCATTCTCTATTTACAAACAAGCACAAAGTCGCAATACTCTGTTTAGTCTTTGCAGATAGTGAAAAATCGTGTAAAAAAATAAAAGTAATCGAGCAAAATCAGTAGGCCACTAATTGGATCTCTTTTTGACCTCGCTAAAATAGAAATATTAGGAACAACCCTTCATGAGAAATACGAAAATAGTGAGATGAACTGAGCTCCACACCATGAGGGCTGCAAGACAGCTCGGCTCCGTCACCCACCCCGCCCAAAATAACGACAAACCCTATGCAAATATTAAAAATATAGACAACACACCAGCAAAGAAACAGGGTAAAACATTTTATTAAATAACTATTTACATAACTATTTTATACTTTTTATTGCCCGATCCGGCTAGCTCAATCGATCGAGCATGAAACTCATGCACTCTGATAGCAAGCGTTGCTACTGATGCTATGCAGACCAAAACTGGTTTTCAGTTTGTACATTTTTCTAGATTTTTCCATCCAAGGTTGGTTGACTTTGTAGAACGATGGCTTCAGATTTTCAACATACGGTGTGGTGGCGCGGACTGGGAGGGGGCGCTTCGCTCCTGCCCCCTCCCCAAGTAAGATTTTCATACGTGAAAGTACGTTAATGGTTTTGGTCCCTGAGTTGCTTCAATGTCACTGCCATTCTCAAATCACATAAGTTCTGGATGTTGGGTGCCATAGTTCAGAGTTCTGAGCAGCGCTTGTTACACTGTCTGAAGCTTATTTCCACCTACTGCAGCTTCACTATTCTCAAAGTAAGTGAGTGTCGTTTGTGGACCTGACTGCATTTGAAAACAATGTGATATGTTACCTTCCTAAACCGCTTGACGGAGGCCCCCGAGGGGCGGTGTGATGGCCATGGACTCGGAGAAGACGCTTGGCTCCGACCCCCTCCCCAGGTCTTATAGCACCGGTGTAGCCTGAGATCGCCCCCGACATAGGCGGCCGGCTCCCGGGGTCCGGCGGAACTTTTTGCCTTTTGATGACTCTTCTATTCTGGACCTTGTCCCACAATCCGTTTGACCTGAAGACACGCTGTAGTGGGGCGCCCCTTTACCGTTTTAGTTGCCATTCCGCCCGCTTTTGCTACACTGTGCCTCTTCCGCCATTCAGCTGTTTACCGCCCGCTCTTGCGACTACAGCGTCTCGCTCACCATGCAGTTGAGTTGCTCCCGCTCTTGCGATGCAACGATAAGCGACTGCCACAGGACTCTCAAAATGGCGGCCGGCTCTTCAGATTTGGGCGTGGTCCACTAAAATGGCCCTGGGACACCTTGGAACTCGGACGCTTCCCCGATAGGGCTTGGGTCCCATTCTCGAAAGCGTCCCCTCAGCCGTGAAGATTCTACAAAAGTCCTGGGGGCCCCCGACTCCCGCAGGCTTCTGGTGGGGAGCGGCTGCCATGTTTGCTCGTGGAATGGCCACGACGGACCTACGAGATGGTAGTGCTCTCATGCTGACGCCAGCTTTAGTCTGAAACATCCAGAAACACTGTAGACTACCAATTCGATCAGTTCCGGTAGCGCCCCAACATGACCCGGTAGAGAAGAACTTGCCCTCCCCTCTTTGACTGATGGTTCTTGTTGCCTGTCCCCTCTGTTGTCATTTTACAGAACTTTTTGGACTGCTGAAAGGGGTTGTGTTCCGAACGCTGGTTGGTGGAGACATTTTGACTATATTCTTGACCTACGTTGTCGCGTAATGCGTTATATGACACGCCGCGTTAGCGCACCCGGAAGTGATCCGGGGTGCGGCGCGCAGCGCGTAACGTAAGCATAACACGTCATGTGACTTGTTAATAAAACTTTTTATTGGTTCATTTTACTTTTGTTATTTTAATAATGAAAAGCTTGGTCATATGACCTAAAAAATACGCTTTTTATTGATTTCGAACTTTTTTTAAAAAACATATGTGTTATAATATTCCAGGCTAATGTACTTTCCCGGAAAATTTACAACTGTCCTGCAAGTAAAATATATTCCTTTTTCGAGAAAAAGGGCGTTTCTTCGTTCCATGACGGAGCCGTTGAGTAAAAGAGACTCGGCCTGCTGTCTTAGTCGCCGATACGCCTGATTATCAGATTCTTATCGATCACTTTATGTTGCAGGAGTGGAAAACACAACTGCCCTTGACCATTTATCTTTACTGCGTTCCTACATATTATACCTTTTATCCGTCATGTAATTGGACTGCTTTATTTCACTTGCCTTTTACTGATTCGAAAACAGTGACTAAAAGTAAAAACTTTACCAATGTAAATACTACTACCATGTTTTGTTTTAAAAACCTTTATTGTGAAAATGTCAGTATACAAATACGGGCCTATAACCACGTGGGCCGGCCACGGAGAAAACTTAAATCGTATATGATGAGGAGACATTTACATTATAGAGGAACGTAACGAACGAGCCATTAGGTTGCAAGAACTAAGGTGTCTAACAGTTGCGGAATCGGTGGACGTACATTTTGTAATTAAAATACGACAGGGCCACTTACAAAAAAGTTATCTAGATATACATTTGCGTGCAAGTACCATGGGTGACGTTAATTCGAACTTTCAATAGTACAGTAATCAATAACACATCAGAACTTAATATCAATAGGGATGTCGAAATATTCAATCAATTCTCGTCCCCGCCCGCCATGAGCATCAAAACTGCATTCATATCTCGTGATATCAAGGTTGTTCAACCAGTACACAACAATGAGTTACGAGTCCCATTTATACCGGCGCCATTTTGGACGAGGCCGGGCAGGTCCAAGATATAGTCAAAATGTCTCCAACCATCGGCCAGACCAGAACCCCTTTCGGCCCTTTATGCTACAAGATGGTGCCTTCCATTCAGAAAATATTGTTGGCAGCATTTTGAAAGGAAACATAAACAGCCGTTCTCCTAGTGAGTCTCACATTGTTACATTTAGGAAGAATGTTGAAGAGTAGTATGTGGAAAATCTGAAGCCATTTTTCTACAAACTCTCAATCAGCCTTGGATGGAAAAAAAAATCCTGAAGAATGTACAAACTGAAAACCAATTTTTGTCTGTATAGCATCAACAGCAACGCTTGAGTCAGCTTTGTGTCAAGCCGCCATTTTCATTCAATCAATAATGTCCCCCTGCACACATTCAGGGACCTGGTCATGTCTTCAGATGAAACGGATTGTGGGACAAGAAGCAAAAAGGAAAAGGAAAAAAGTTCCGTCGGACCTCGGGAGCCGGCCGCCTATGTCATGTGCGACCTTTGGCCACACCAGGGCAATAGTGAAGCTGCAGCAGGTGCAAATAAGCTTCAGACAGTCTTACAAGCACTGCTCAGAACTCTCAACTATGGCACTCAACATCCAGGACTTGCCATTCGGATCTTGGCGCCTTGTGCTGGTTCCAACCTATTCACACATCGGTCCACTACTGACATCACCTCATAAGCCAACGGGGCACCCCACGCCGACTTTCGGCGCAGCATTGTAGGATGGCCACACCAGTGCGGCAACTTGCTGGACACCACCTCGGTGCCATCCGGATCTCGGCGCGTTCGAGTCACTGTACCGCAAGAGTGACCGGAACTCAGCTGGACACGCCGTCTTTCGGCGCAGCATTGTAGGATGGCCACACCAGTGCGGCAACTTGCTGGACACCACCTCGGTGCCATCCGGATCTCGGCGCGTTTGAGTCCCCACCGGAAGCCTGCAGGAGTCGAGAGCCCCCAAGACTTTTGTAGAATCTTCACGGCTGAGGGGACGCTTTCGAGAATGGAGCCCAAGCCCTAGCAGGCAAGCGTCCGAGTTCCAAGGTGTCCCAGGGCCATTTTAGTGGACCAGGCCCAAAACCGAAGAGCCGTCCGCCATTTTAAGAGTCATGTGGCAGCCGCCTATCGCTGCACTGCAAGAGTGGGAGCAACTCAACAACATGGTGGACGAGACGCTGTAGCCGCAAGAGCGGGCGCAACTCAGCTGGATGGCCGCCACCTGGGGAGGCCCGTTCACGCCGCCTCCCCCACGCCCCCCCCGGGCCGCCCCACGCTAATTTTCGGAGCAGCATTGTAGGATACCAAAACCAGTGCGGCAGTTTACTGGACATCACCTGGGTGCCATCAACATCTCAGCGCGTTCTGCTGCCTTGGGACTATTCGCACAACAGACCGCTACTGACGAGGCCTCCCTCCGCACCACCCGGGACGCCCCACGCAGTTTTTCTTTGCTGCATTGTAGGATCCCAAAAACCAGTGCGGCACCCAGGTGACATCACCTGGGTGCCGTCCAGAACTCAGCACGTTGTGCTGCCTTGGGACTATTCGCACAAAAGACAGCTTCTGACCATTGTTGCTTTTTTTTGTCAAAAATGTTTAAATGTTTTTACAGTTTTTGTTCCGTTCGTTATATTTAAAAGTTAATAAAGTTTTATAATCCTACTTTGTTGGAGTGTTATATATTTTTAAAAAATCGGGTGAATGGGGCCTTGAATCGGGTTATTGTCATGTGTGGGCTTTGCAAGTGTACTGCTACAGGATCGGACATTTCAAACTCAAATGCATGTTCTTTTTCTTACCTTTCCGAAGCATGGAGCGCAATAGCAGGCAGAGAAAGGGTGATGCAAGTGTTGAACACTGCCTGGCCTGGAAGTTGCTGGCAGTGCCCCCCCCCCCCGCCCGCTCCTGAAAGAGGACACACACACACCGCCGCCCCGAGTACTTCACAGATCTTTAAAAGACCATGCGCTTGTTCATGAGGCTTAAATGGTTTATCACCCCTTCTAGAACCCCTGCATCGACCCTCTGACGTTTCCTGGAAAAATTACCACGTAACACAATACCAAGCCCTGTCAGCTGAAACCCCTGAGGAATCGTGGGGCATATTATCAAGGGGGTTTATCTCCGCTTTTTTGGCTTTAAAAGCCAAGAAAGCGGAGATAAAATTATCTCCCTATTACCAAGCTGTCGCTAACACCAGTTAGTGACAGCTAAAAGGAGATAGCGACCATCTTGGGCCCCGCTTTGCATGTCAGTGATATTTATCACTAATGACATGCAAAGTGGGTGTGCCAAGATGTTAGCGTCTGGAAACAGTCCCTAACATCGCTATCTCCTATTACCAACTTTTGGAGATATTCGCGCTAAGCGCGAATATCTCCAAAAGCTAACACCTGACCTGAGCAGTTCTTAGCCATGTTATCCAATGGGAGGTGGATAACATGGCTAAGAGCATTTGCTCGATAATGCATGAATATCGCTGACTTTTCAGCGATATTCATGCATTGCGGCCGTTTTTTATCGCATTTGCGATAAACCTTGCTAATAGCAAGGTTTATCTGCGATAAAAATCGCCGATGTGCGGCGATAATTTTTGTCTCTAAACAAGTTAGAGACAAAAATTATCGCTAGTTGTTGGTAATATGCCCCCGGGTTTTTGCTTGCAGAAATCGGGAGGCGGGAGACTAGCACTGAAATCAGTAGTCTCACGCCTGAATCGGGAGGGTTGGCATGTCTGGATTCTCTACAGCTGGGGCCATAAACTACATCCGCAGGGCTAGGTGATAGCCTGGGACCGGCCTGGCATCTAAAATGGCTGCCGTGCACGACAAAATTGTGGCATTGGAAAAAAGGCAAGATGGCGCAGACAAAGTTTATAAATAAGGATTCATTTATAACAAAATATTTTATCGCACTGACAAATTGGTGGTCAACACTTCCTGATTTCCATCGAATCGAACGTTAACAGACGTCACTCAGCAAAAAAAAAAAAAAAGCTCACGCACAGCCGCTGGAAGACATGTATCAACATATATGAGCCTCCTCAGCCACCCTCAGAAAACATAAGGGATTAGGATACATCTCCTGCACCCCCTTATACCTAGTAATTTAATTAAAACGAAGCACAAAATGGTCTCCCGCACCCCCTTATACCTAGTAATTTAATTAAAACGAAGCACAAAATGGCGAATTCCCGTTTCGCTACCAGTTTGCGGCCCAGTTCGCGGCCCGGGAAGCGCTTCTACCGTGAAAAATATATATTTTTTTATTTTCCCCACGGGACCCTTTAATAACCCCAACAACATTCCTAGGGGGTCAAGAGGGGTATACCTTGCCCCCTTTCATTAAATTCCCCCTTCGTTTTTCACCTCTTCTTCTCTCTCGATCCTACCGAGAGATAAGATGGCGGCCGCTCCGGACTGTTTAGAATGTTGACAGACACCGGGGAGCCAATCAGCTTCGCATCGCAAAGTTCAGTTTCGCGAAAAGTAAGCGGACCGGAGCGCAGCCCGGAGCGCTGTTACAGATATATATCTTGTTTTGAACGTTAATTTCTCAAAATCCACTGGAGCACATATATTGAGACCTAGCAAAGGCACATCGGGCTAACAGTCCCTACAATTTTGCCAAGTTTCGTGCAAATCCATTCAGCCGTTCGAGCTAAAAGTGAGGCCAAAGGCCCTATGGAAATTAACATGGGAAAAACGCGTTTTGGGACCCCCCTTTTTTCTCGGCCCCCCTTGACGAAACCCCCCCAAATTTTCAGGGGCTGCTCAGAAACAAAATGTGCCATTTTCCTGAAAATTTCAGCCGATTCCGTCCACAAACGCCAAAGTTATTTGACATAGAATTTTCAAAAGTTCCATAGACAAAAAATCCTAACTATATATACCTACTGGCGACACGCCAGTAGGTAATATATATATATATATATATATATATATATATATATATATATATATATATATATATATATATATATATATATAGATATATTCACTGAAAAAATCATAGGTTTCAGGCCTTATATAGTTAGGAATTAGCATTTAAAAAACCATTGAAATTGCTGCTATATAGTTAGTTGTACTAACTATATTTCGCGCACCCGCAATCCACTGCTGATGATGTCACATATTAGATCATTCATGACATGGTCAGTGACATCACTGATGACATCTCAAATGACATCACTGATGACATCACTGATGACATCATCCAGTGAATGTGGTTTGCTTCGGTACTTAAATGTGCATTATATATATAGCAATTTGCATTGAAGAATGAGTGGATATATATAAATAAATATTTCGATGGAGGATTTAGTAGCAGTGTAATTGACTGTTTTCTTAACCAATTTATTAAATTTCACTAAATATAGTGGATAGTGACTAAACTGTGTGAATATCTGTATCACTTTGTCAGTTGTTGTGTAAACTGGTTCTACAGTTGGTTACTAGCTATGTGAAAGTCTATATTAGTTATTGATTAATTAACTGAGTATTTGTATGGGATAGTGAAAGTGTGTGTGGTTCGGTGGGGGGGGTGTAACTGTCCAAAGATGTGTGAATAGTTGATTCAGTAGATATATGAAGTTAAAAGTACATGTTCTAACAGTTGTTTGGGTGAGTGAATGTCTTTATGGGTGAGGTGATGAGCAAATATATTTCTCAATGGTACATGTCCAACAAACTAGAAAAATAAAAGGCAGTGCATTTGTCAGTTGTTGTATAAAAATAAGTATACATAAGACTCACTCACTTTTGTGGACGGAATTGGCTGAAATCTTCAGGAAAACGGCACATTTTGTTTCTGAGCAGCCCCTGAAAATTTGGGGGGGGTTCGTCAAGGGGGGGGAGAAAAAAGGGGGGTCCCAAAACGCGTTTTTCCCATTCATTTTACCATAGGGCAGTTGGAATCACTTTTAGCTCGAACGGCTGAATGGATTTACATGAAACTTGGTGAAATTGTAGATTTGGTTTGCCCGACATGCCTTTGCTATGTCTCAATATATGTGCTCCAGTGGATTTTGAGAAATTAACGTTTTAAAAAACAGATATATCTGTGAAAGCGTCCCGGTTAGCGCCCCGGTTCGCGTACCTGACGCGTAACGGAACTTCGCGAGGAGAAGCGGATTGGCTCCCCGGTGACTGTCAACATTCTAAACAGTTCGGAGCGGCCGCCATCTTGTGTCTCGGTAGGATCGAGATACAAGAGGTGGAAAAAACAAAGTGGGAAATGAGCATAAGGGGGCAGAGTACATCCTCCCTGACCCCCTAGGTTTGATGAGGGGGCTTTAAAAGGGCCCCGCGGGTCAAAAAAAAAAAAATTGTTATCGTTTTTTTGCGGGGGGAGCGCTCGGTACGCGCACCGGGAAGCGTAATATTGGGAAAATGGGATGAAAGAATGTTCCAATATTGTATGTTTATTGATTGTTCTTTTTTTAATTTTTATTTTTTTTATTTAAGTACCAAGATGTAGGTACCAATGCAGAGTCTAAAAGTAAAAATACACCGTTTTCTTTGTAAATATCTTGCATGTTGTTTCAGAAGTTATTGTAGTATATGGAATTCATAGCGTAGTCTGTCAGGAAAGCAGAAACACCATGGAGGCAGGAGATGATAAAGAGATGTTAAATACACTTTGGAGATAATATAGTGGAAGAAAGGAAGTAAATATGAGCAAGCTTACTATGTAACACAAAAAAGTTGCACAGTATATTTAAAGTCTGATTTTACATTATAATCAATTTGCTACTAGTTTACAAAATACATATAAAAATGAATAATGTCTCAAACAATTTTTGAATTATTAAATAAAAATTTATTTATCTGATTCGTTTTCAAAATTAAAAAGAACTTCTAATAATTCATTGTCAGATTTATTTTCATTTTCAATTAGGAAATCTACTGATTCCACACATTGCAGAAGTTCAAAGTCCCGTGATTCATCCTAGAATTCAGAGTCAATTTCTGTATCTGTGTTGCTTCTTGCAACAATTTCCAAGTTCGTTTTGTTCTCTCCTTCCATTTTTGTGCTGTAAAACAAATTTCTAAAAAATATATCAGTACAGATAGGGCACTGTTGGGTTTAAGTACAGACAGGTAGTTTGTTTTTTTAAACAGTGATTTTATCTTTGGGCAGTGTATGGTATCAGACTGGAAGTAGAAATATAAAAATATGTATGTGATAAAGCCTAAGTTAATTCTTAATTATACAAGACAAGCCTAACTCCATCCATAACTAAAACAGAGAAGTCTATCTTATTCTATAACTATTACAGAGGGATAGTATATAACTATCAGAAAATGTTTTCCTAATTAACTTAAAGTGCAGAACATACTTCAGTTTTTAAAATATCATCTTACCAATCAAAAAGAAGTTTAAGTTCTCAGTTGAAATGCACTTGATATGTACTTCAGGAAGTAGTAGTCAAAATGGCTGTGTTTCTCTCTCTTTCTTTATATATATTTAGGTACATAACCAATCAAATGTCATAAAATATTAGAAGATATTGAAAGTAGCATTTTGATTGGTTGTCAATTCTAACACTTCATAAGTGTTTTTGTTAGGTAATTTACCTCAGGATATTTAGTCAGGCTTACAGCATAATTTTCTCAATGGAATTCCATCAAATTTGGGTAAATGGTAGGGACTGCTATGTAGTAGGCCCTATTCTATATTTGATGAAAGTGTCTGTAGTAGTTTTTCTGTAAATTACTTTCCCACCTTTTTTTATCGAGCGCTTACCGGTGCGCTCCCCGGTACGCGAACCGGCAGCGTTACGGGAGTCCTCTATTTTGTGTATTGGTAGAATTGAGATATAAGATGGAGGACAAACAATGTACGGAATGGGTAGAAGGGGGCACGGTAGACACTTTGTGACCCTCTAGGTTTTCTGAGGGGGCATTAGGACGCTGATATATGCAAAAATAAAAAAATTTAATTTTTGAAAATTTCGCGGGGGGAGCGCCCGGTACGCGCACCGGTAAGCTAACCGGGGAGCGTACTTTGGTGAAGAAAAAAAACATTAGAAAAAGATAAACATTTTGAATGATCAGAGGTAGGGTAGCTCTGAAAAGAGCTATTGTGTTCTGTGGCTAATTTAGGTACCTACAAGTAGGTTCCAATGCACACTTTTAAATAAAGGACGAATATTCTATTCCCTTCATCGGAGAAGTGCACACCATCTCTTCTGTAGATGTGTTGAATGTTGGAACGCAAGTTATTGTTGTATATTAAACCCATTCCATAGTCTCTCGTGTAAGCAGAAACAGATGTATTCACATGTTTCTGTGCTTTCTCAAATTGTGGAAAAAATTGATTTGACCAATTACATTTTTGTCTTTCACATATATTGGAATATACCAAGGAAGTTTGGGGAAAAAGTATCATTTAAAAGAAGAGTACATTTTACAGCTTTTGATATTTGCTATTAAAAAACCATTGAAATTCACTGAAAAAACCATAGGTTATAGACCATATATAGTTAGGAATTAGCATTTACAAAACCTTGAAAATTCACTGAAAAAAACCATAGGTTATAGACCATATATAGTTAGGGATTAGCATTTACAAAACCTTATTTAACTCGCACAAAACCATTGAAATTCGCATATATAGTTAGTTGCACTAACTATATATTGCGCACCCGCAATCCACTGCTGACGATGTCACATATTACATCATTCATGACATGGTCAGTGACATCACTGATGACATCACTGATGACATCTCAAATGACATCACTAATGACATCACTGATGACATCTCAAATGACATCACTGATGACCACCTATGGTTTTTTCTGTGAATATATATATATATATATATATATATATATATATATATATATATATAAATATATATATATATATTACCTACTGGCGGTCACCAGTAGGTATATATAGTTAGGATTTTTTCTCTATGGAACTTTTGAAAATTCTATGTCTAATAACATTGGCGTTTGTGGACGGAATCGGCTGAAATTTTCAGGAAAATGGCACATTTTGTTTCTGAGCAGCCCCTGAAAATATGGGGGGTTTCGTCAAGGGGGGGCCGAGAAAAAAGAGGGGTCCCAAAACGTGTTTTTCCCATTCATTTTTCCATAGGGCGTTTGGCCTCACTTTTAGCTCGAACGGCTGAATGGATTTGCACGAAACTTGGCAAAATTGTAGGGACTGTTAGCCCGATGTGCCTTTGCTGGGTCTCAATATATGTGCTCCAGTGGATTTTGAGAAATTAACGTTTAAAAAAACAGATATATCTGTGACAGCGTCCCGGATAGCGCTCCAGATCGCGTACTTTTCGCGTAACGGAGCTTTGCGAAGCGAAGCTGATTGGCTCTCTGGTGTCTGTCAACATTCTAAACAGTCCGGTGCAGCCGCCATCTTGTCTCTCGGTAGGATCGAGAGACAAGAGGAGGAGAAAAACGAAGGGGGAATTTAATGAAAGGGGGCAAGGTAGACCCCTCTTGACCCCCTAGGAATGATGTTGGGGTTATTAAAGGGTCCCGTGGGGCAAATAAAAAAAAATTGATTTTTCGCGGTAGAAGCGCTTCCCGGTTCGCGAACCGGGTCGCAAACTGGTAGCGAAACGGGAATTCGCCATTTTGTGTTTCGATTTAATTAAATTACAAGATGGAGGAAAAATAATGTGAGAAATGGGTATAAGGGGGTACGGGAGACGTATCCTGACCCCCTATAGTTTTCTGAGGGTGGTTAAGGAGGCTCATATATGTTGATACTTGTCTTCCAGCGGCTGCGCGTGAGCATTTTTTTTTTTTGCTGCGTGACGTCTTTTAACGTTCGATTCGAAGGAAATCAGGAAGTGTTGACCGCCATTTTGACACTGCGAGTAAATATATTGTTAAAAATAATTGTTATAAATTAATCCGTATTGATAAACATTGTCTGCGCCATCTAGCTTTTTTAACAATGCCACACTTTTGTCGTGTACGTCACTACTCTGAAGTGCTGCTGCCACCGCGCTAGCGCTAGCAATTGTTAGAGTGCTTTTTAAAAAAATACCCTGATGTCTTTGTCTGTCTGTATAGTGACACGTATTTTAACCTTCTAAAATAGCGTATTTTGCACATGATATCTTTTCACTTTGAGGTTGCCAGCGAATTAGGCTGCTCCTCCGTTTTTTAAAACTGTATTTTGTATCTGGTCATCCCCTTGCCTCATTGGACACATCTACGAGGACGACAGCGAGTCAGGCTGCTCCTCTGTTGCACTAGCTCCTTGGTCGCCCAATCCCGAGCTTCGTTCCACCACGGCTGTGTGCCGATTGAGTGGAGAGCTCATAGGGAGGTAGGCAGACCAATCAGGGACATACCAGCAAGCCGGAGGGCGGAGACAGGAGCCCGCGCCTCCCGCTATTTCAAGCCGGCACTGGTGAGCGCGCAGCCTACTACTCTGAAGTGCTGCTGCCACCGCGCTAGCGCTAGCAATTGTTAGAGTGCTTTTTTAAAAATACCCTGATGTCTTTGTCTGTCTGTATAGTGACACGTATTTTAACCTTCTAAAATAGCGTATTTTGCACATGATATCTTTTCACTTTGAGGTTGCCAGCGAGTTAGGCTGCTCCTCCGTTTTTTAAAACTGTATTTTGTATCTGGTCATCCCCTTGCCTCATTGGACACATCTACGAGGACGACAGCGAGTCAGGCTGCTCCTCTGTTGCACTAGCTCCTTGGTCGCCCAATCCCGAGCTTCGTTCCACCACGGCTGTGTGCCGATTGAGTGGAGAGCTCATAGGGAGGTAGGCGGACCAATCAGGGACATACCAGCAAGCCGGAGGGCGGAGACAGGAGCCCGCGCCTCCCGCTACCCCTTTATTTATTACTATGTGCTGGCGAGGGTGCAGCGGTCGGGCGCAGCGGGCGCGCCGATGGCGCGCCGAAGGTGCGCCTAAGGTAAGCCCGTCTGCGCCCGTTCGCGCCTGGACCGAGCCCAGGGCCGGTCAGACTGCTCCTTTAGTCCCAACCAGCCTGAGCCCACTTACTTACAGTCGGGATGTTTTGCTCTCTCTTAACCAAGGCTCACATGTAGGTCAGCAAAGGACTCCTCCATACCCCGATAGAGGGTGGGAATGCAACGAGTGCAACTTCCAGCTCCCTCCCCTTCCATCACACTCGATGCCCAAAATCCAACGCGACTCTCTTATTAAGGCAGCTCTCATCAATGCCCGGTCCATGGTAAAACACGCCGAAAACATCTACGAGCTCATCAGTGATAATAATTCAGATCTTTTATTTATCACTGAAACGTGGCTTAACGACTCTTGTGCCCCGGTGGTGGAATTGGCTGTCCCACGTGGCTACCGCTTGGCCAGGGCCGACCGGTGCTTGGGAAGAGGGGGAGGCACGGCTGTTGTATTCAGAGAAGCATGGGGATTTTCCTGTGATATATCTTTGAGCATTTCAGAGGGAGAAGCATTTGACTTCTCCTTTATTCTCTCCCCTCATTGTACCATAGGAGGCACACTGATCTATAGACCGCCAGGGCCGATTGGTTCCTTTTTAAGCTCTTTAGGAGAGGCACTAGCGGAACGCGTTTTACGCTTTCCGAAATTTCTCCTTCTTGGTGATTTTAATATTCACTGGGATGCACCTGGCTCTTCAGATGTGTTGGCTCTCCAAGACCTCCTAAGCATAACACACTTAACACAGTGGGTTGCTAAACCTACACACTCCCGTGGACACATGTTGGACCTGATATGTTCCAATTTTACACTCTCCCTTAAAGATCCCTTGCCGGTTATCTGGTCCGACCATGCGGTCATTCACTTTTCTTGGGTAGTGACATCACCATCTCGCCACTCTTCCCCTCCGGTTGGCTCCCAAATACGGAAAATTAATATTACTGGATTGGTTGAAACCCTTAAGCACTCCCAGATGGCTCTCGCTAGTGATTTAGAGAGCCAAGTTGACCACTTCAATGCCTGGATCTGCCGAGGTGTAGAGGCCACTTCTAAACCGGACCCGCAAAACCACCGACGCGGTCTTCCATCTCAACCCTGGTATACGCCAGCACTCGGAGAACTAAAAAGAGCATGTAAAAAATCCGAGCGGCATTGGAGAGCTGCTTACTCTCCTCAAGCCAAAGCCGACCTCCGTCTAGTTGAAAGAGAATACTATGCTGTAATTAAGACTGCAAAAGGCGCTTACTTTGCAACTAGAATATTAAAGGCAGAGAATAATGATAAGGAGATCTTCTCTATAGTCCAAAGCTTTCTGTCTCCTCTAGCAGAAAAAAAAAAAGATTCCGATTTCCGCAGACTGGTGTGAGGAGATCTCAACCTTTTTCATTAATAAAATTAAGTTAATTGAAGATGGATTTGCCTTAAGTGCAGCGGCCACGTTTCCGCTAGCAGAGGCGCCAGGTACTCTCTCGAGCAATTGTCTGGCCGAATTTATTATGGCTGACCAAACAGACATTCTTGCTCTGCTGAAAGCCCTCAAATCAGGTTCCCCCGTGGACCCTTGCCCGGCAAGAGTTTTAGCTGGAGTAGCGGATTGTGTAGTGGCAGAGGTTACAGCCTTGGTAAACTGGTCAATGCAATCTGCAACGGTACCCAGACAGTGGAAGCAAGCAAAACTTCTGCCCCTCTTAAAAAAGCCTTCAGCAGACCCTCTTGTCGCAGCAAACTACCGCCCCATTTCTTTGCTTCCAGCATTGGCGAAAGTCTGTGAAAAGGTGATCTTTCGTCAGCTTAACGCCTTTGTTGAAGAATCTGGGGCGCTTCACCCTGCCCAGTCGGGCTTTAGGTCTTCCTTTAGCACAGAGACAGCCTTGGTTGAGGTGGTGGAAGCCATCAGGGAGTGTACGGACGGGGGCGGCAGAGCGGTACTAATTTTATTGGACCTCTCTGCCGCCTTTGATACGGTCCCCCACCAACTCCTTTTGGCTCGCCTCACAGATATCGGCCTCACGGGGGCCGTTTGGTCCTGGCTGGAGTCCTTTTTGGACTCACGGTATCAGCAAGTTTGGATGCCCCCTCATTCTTCCTCGGCCAGGTTAGTTCAGACGGGGGTCCCACAGGGCTCAACACTGAGCCCACTTCTTTTTAACATCTATATGATCTACCTGGCTGAGAAGCTGGGTGCAAAAATTATGGCCTACGCCGATGACACCCAGCTTCTGTTCACTTGGGGTAAAACACAATCTGAAACGGCCACAGCACAAAGGTGTCTGGCGGCCGTATTCACTTGGTTGGCACAGGCTAGGCTTAAATGCAACGAGGGAAAATCGGAAATTATACTATATGGTCACTTTCCAGACCAATTTATTGAATTGGTTTGGCCTCCCGATTTCCCCCGTCCTCTCTCCGAGGGGGGCCCTGCCAAGAATCTGGGCATTTGGTTTAATGATGATCTGCGATTTGCAGAGCAGATTAAAAGACTGACGGGCGCCTGCTTTGGGACCCTTAAATCCCTAGGCAGATTTTTCCCTCTCCTGCCCCAGCCGGCCAAAGAAACAGTTGCCAGAGCCCTGATACTGTCCCGACTGGACTATGCCAATGCTCTCTACCTGGGCTCCCCCTCTTTTCTGTTAAATAAGCTGCAGCTTATCCAGAATGCGGCGGCAAGACTTCTGCTGGGCATCCCTAGACACATCAGTATAAGATCACAACTGGCCACACTCCATTGGCTGCCAGTGGCCCAAAGAGTACAATTTAAGGCTCTGGTTCTCACTCACCGAGCCCTACATGATACTGGCCCGGCGTATCTGAAGAAAAGAGTGACACTTCACGTGCCCAGCCGACATCTCAGGTCGGCTTCTCAACGCAGGCTGGTAATTCCACGCTTCAAGCGCTCTAGACTGGGTGGCTCATCTTTTTCGGTTAAAACAGCTACCCTCTGGAACGCCCTGCCGTTCACTCTCAGGGACACTAAAGATCTGAACTGCTTCAAAAAGCTACTCAAAACTCACCTTTTTAATCAAGCCTACTAATACAATGCTGTGCTCTCTCTAGGACTTCTCTGTGGTTATGATCCGCGCCAGGATACTCAAGAGTAGTTGTGCGCGTAACAAATACCCATATAACATAACATAACGTCAGCCATTTTAGATGCCTTGACCAGACCCACTCTCTGCACGCCGCCGATCCTCAGCATGGCTCCATATGCACTTTTGAACCCATACATCTAGTGAATCAACTGCTCACACATCTATGCACAGAGTCACACACCTCCCAGCCACCCCCACACACACACACTCACTCTCCCATACAAATATTTGGGCAACTAATCAATAACCCATATAGTTACTCATATAGCTACTGATCAACACATGCAGCAGTTTAAAGAACTACAGAAATAATGATGTAAAATTAAGACAGTTTAGTCACTAACCCATGCACTCAGTGAGACACATTTAATCATTCCCTCATACAATCAGTTATGCACCTACTAAATCCTTCATCCAAACACTTATACATCCACTCATTCTTCAATATGTAAGACATATTTTAACTTTACAGAAACATACAGTCACTGGATGTTGTCATCAGAGATGTCATTTGAGATGTCATCAGTGATGTCATTTGAGATGTCATCAGTGATGTCATCAGTGATGTCACTGACCATGTCATGAATGATGTAATATGTGACATCATCAGCAGTGGATTGCGGGTGCGCGATATATAGTTATTGCAACTAACTATATATGCAAATTTCTATGGTTTTGTGCGAGTATATATATAAGAAACGAAAGGGTCATGATGACACTTTGAAAAATACGAACAAACAATAATTAATACAACCATTATTGCACATATAGTGCAAAAAATGCTGGCATGTTATTATTTAGACAACCCTTGAATTAGAGGTAACGCTTTTATAATGATGTTTATAAAATAACAAATTGGGCTTTTGGAATGAGACCAGGACCTTGATAGAACTGTCACAGTTTTTAAACATGAGTATAATCATGTCAAGTGTCCCTTGAAAAATGTAATGTTCATAAATTGAAATTGTCAATATGGATACTTACTTCTCAATTTGAAAGTGATTATCTTTTTAGCTGTGATCTTTTATATTAATAATGGGTTTACATACGTTTTGTAAATAATATACTGCTTATTTTTATGGTTGTAGAAAAACATGTTTTTAATCGCACAAGCACTTTATTGACACCATTCTCCATGGATAACAAGTTGAATGTTTTCCTCTGGCTATGTTTTTACATTGTAACACATTGAAAGATGGCCGCCATTAAGAACTCGGAGCTTTAGTCCTCTTTCTATTTTGAAAGAGAGGTGGAGATAAAATGGTGTTTTTTCTGATGCATGGGTTGACAGTGAAGAAGCCTTACTGGTGAAACTCGTCTGTTGTCTTGGGGGCAGGGGGTCTGCCATTAAATCACTTTTAAACCACAGCTTATGAGTGCCGTCTACTTTCGTTTAAATGAACGAGTGTGTTGGAGAAATATATATATATATATGTGTATATATATATATATATATATATATATATATATATATATATATATATATATATATATATATATATATATATATATATATATATATATATATATATATATATACATATATCACAACAGTAAACTGCAAAGCAATAAATTGCAAGACTGGCAAAAGGTATAATAGTGATAGGAAAATGTGCGATGAAAAATAAGAGAAAGGTTGGTAGGAAGAAGGAAGGCTCACCTGTATCGAAATAGATGACACAACACCGCCTGTCCCACCTCAGCATCCTTCATGAGTTCTGTATCCAAACAGTAATGTTTGGTAAATGTATGCGGCGTCTTCCATGTTGCCGCTCAGCAAATCTCTGTGAGGGGCACACCTACAAATTGTGCCGTAGAAGTAGAGACTGCCCTAGTGGAATGGGCACGTATCCGTGATTGTAAAGGCTGACCAGCCTGCTGGTGACAGAAGACAATGGCACCAGAGATCCATCTGGAAATGCTTTGCTTTGTGAGTGGGAAACCCTTCCTGGGTTAGCTGTAACCCAAAAAAAGTTGGTTGGATTAGCCGAAAGTTTTTGTTCTGTCAAGGTAGAATTTAAGGCAGCGTTTTAAATCCAGAGAATGGAGAGCTCTTTCCAGCTCCGTTTGAGGATTTGGAAAGAAATTTTTTAAGACAATAGGCTCATTTAAGTGAAAGTCTGATGGTACTATTGGAATACATTTTGATTTGGTCCAAAGAATTACCCTGTCATTTTTAAATTGAAGAAAGGGATTTGAATCGTGAAAGCATGAAGGTCACTAACTCGCCTTGCAGATGCAGGGGCTAAAAGGAGCGCAGTTTTCCAAGATAGGAACTTGAGGTCAGCTCTGTGTATCGGCTCAAAAGGGTGCTTCATCAGCTGAGCAAGTACTGTATTCAGTTGCCATGTTGGAGGTGGCAACTTTACAGGAGGTAAAGTCTGAAACAGGCCTTTGAGAAACTGTTTTATAAATCTGTTCGACCAAAGAGAAGGTCCATTATAAGATCTCCTGAAACGTGATATTGCTGCCAGGTGTACTTTGTTGGAAGCGTGGGCGAGGCCCGAAGTAGCCAAATGAAGGAGGTATGGGAATATCTCTTCTGGAGAGGATGTGAAAGGATGCACTCCAGCCGACCTGCACCAGATACAGAATCTCTTCCATTTAAAGGAATAAGCCTTGTTTGTCCTATCTGCTCGGGCACAGGATAGGACAGCTCTGCATTCCAGAGGAATGTTCAAATCCTGAAACTCGTGGAACTCAGGAGCCAGGCCGACAATTTGAGAGAAGCTGGGTCCGGGTGCTGGACTTGTCCTTGGTTCATTGTGAGGAGAGATGAAAACTGTGGCAATTGAATTGGTGTTTGCCGGTAGAGGACATTAAGCTCTGTGGGCCAGTCTTGGCGAGGCCATGCTGGGGCTTTTAGAATCAGTGTGCAAGGTTCTGCCTTCATCTTCCAGAGGATCCTGGGGATCAGTGGAATCGGCGGAAAGGCGTAGGCGAATACATCGAACCATGCTATTGAAAATGCATTCCCCAGAGATCCCTGTAGGGGATGCCAACTTGTGAAGTATTGGCATTTGGCGTTTTGTCGTGTGGCGAAAATATCCAACAGGAGTTCGCCCCACAGAGAGAAGATGCTGTTGAGAGTGTGTTGGTCTAACTCCCACTCGTGGCAGGTGGTCTGCATTCTGCTCAGTGAGTCTGCCAACGCATTGTCCTTTCCTGGAACGTATTCCACTCATAAGGAAACGTTGTTCCGAAGAGACCAGTTCCAGATTTTTTGTGATTCTTGAGAGAGTGAGAGTGAACGTGTCCCCCACTGTTTGTCGTAGTGTTGTCCGTCCTGACAAGCGCTTGCAAACCTTTTATTCTGGGAAGGAAAACCAGAAGGGATAGGTGGACAGCTCTGAGTTCTAGGGGGTGTATGTGTAGTCTTCGCTCGGGAGGTGACCACTTCCCGCTGATCTGAAGCTCCTGGAGAATGTATCCCGAACCTTCCAGTGACGCATCGGTAGTTATAGCCTGAGGAGATGCTTGAGTCAAGAAGGGTAGGCCTCGAGACAGATTGTGTGGCTGAATACACCATTCGAGAGCGGCGACCATCCGAGGAGTCACCTGTATGGTGTTGTCGAAGGATCCGCTGATTTGAATCCATTGTGTAGAGAGAGCCTCTTGAAGAGGACACATGCAGAGACAACAGTATGGAACCAGGAGGATGCAGGGAGACATCATTCCGAGGAGAAATTTGAAGAGGCGCACTGAAAGAGACTTTCTTATGCGCACGCTTTCTGCCAGTCGTAGGAGTTTTTGTTGCTGCTCCTGCGATGGATAAGCTTTCTTTAGGACCATATCCAGGACCGCTCCCAGAAATGTTATCCTCTGAGAAGGCTGTAAAACTGACTTGTCCGGGTTGAGGGTAAGACCTAGGGCCAGATGTAGGTAAATCCGATTTACCGACTTTTAAATACCGAGTCATACCGATTCGGTATTTAAAAGTCTGTAAATTGGAAGGAGGCAGATGTAGGTAAAAAATTACCGAATCTGTAAGAGTCGGTATTTACCGATTCAGTAAATACCGATTCTGTATTTCTCATTGATTCCTATGGGCCTTGAAGCCCATAGGAATCAATGTGAAATACAGATTCGGTATTTACAGAATCGGTAAATACCGAATCCTGCAAGGGTGCAGGGGGTGTCACTTTGACACCCTCTAGCACCCCAATTCTGGACTTGTGTGCAATGTGGCACACAGACATGCCCTAAGGGCATGTCTGTGTGTCACATTGCACAGGTGTGCATGCACAGATGTGCATGCACACCTGAATTAGGTATTTTACCACCCAATAGGATTGGGTGGTAAAATACCGATTTTTAAGGGCCTGTGGCACTCTTAGGAGTGCCACCTACATGTGGTGTTTCCAAATCGGTAAATATACCGATTCGGTATTTTACCGATTCTGTAAATTTACCGATTCAGTAACTTTACAGAATCAGTAAAATATAGGCCCCCTACATCTGGAAACCCTAATACTGGTCGGTAACGGCCGAATTTGGCCGTTACCGACCGGTATTAGGGCTCCTACATCTGGCCCCTAATGTTTTGAAAAGCTGTAGACAGGCTTTTGAAGATCTTCTCACGCTGTCGAGAGAGGGTGCCTTGACGAGCCAGTCGTGGAGATATTGGAAAGATTTGGTGATGCTGTTGCCTTAGAAATGCAGCCACTGGTGCAAGGCATTTTTTATTGTTTTTTCAGATATTTGGTTAGACTTCTCAAGTCTAGAATCGGCCTCCATTTCTTTTCCTTCTTTTGCACCAAGAAGAACCGGGAGTAAAAACCTTGTCCTTTTTGACGGACAGGTACCCGTTCTATAGCACCCTTCTGGAGCATTGCTGATATTTGCATGAATAAGAGGTGCAGATGTTTGTGATTCATATGTTGAGGGGGTGTTGGCGGTGTGGTTTGGACAAATTCCAGGGAATGTCCGAACTGCACCAGTTGAAGAACCCAACAATCGTTGTGATTTGACTCCAATTGTGAAGATAGTGGCAAATTTTTCCTCCCACTCTGGAAGGTGGAAAAGAAACAGAGACTGGCGGTAGAGAGAAGTCATTGACGTCACGCCAAATCCTTCTGCCGTCCTGCATTTCCTCAGAAAGAAGACTTGTTGTATGAAGTCTGCGCTTGCTGTCTTTGCTGAAATTGCGGCTTGTACTGTTTAGAGGAGGAATATGAAGACCTATATTGTTGGTAGCCTTCTCTATTAGAGTATTGTCCTCTGCCCCTTGAGCCATGAAAATTGGTGTTTTTTTATATTGAAGAGTACCCAGGGCTCTGGCCATATCTGTGTCTTTCTTAATGCCTTGGAGGGCCTCCTTAATGTGGGTACCGAAAAGGAGTTGTCCATCATAAGACATATCAAGAATCTTGGTTTGTATTTCAGGCCGGAATGTTGTTGCCTTAAGCCACCCTTGGCGCTGCAGAACTGCCACACCAGCCAGTTGGCAGAAACCGGTTGAAACGATGTCCATAGCGCAATCTATTATTTCTGAAGCCAACCTTTCGCCCTCCAGAAGCACTTTTCTTGCTTTGTCTTTAGATTCTTGTGGCAAGGAGTCCAAATATGGTGCTTTATCTGACAATATTTGTCTGTTGTAGCGTCCCAAGAGAGCCAGTGAGTTAGACGCTCGTACTGTTAGTGCTGACATAGAGGAAAACCGCTTCTCTATATTGTCCTGGTGCCTGCCCTCCTTATCCGGGGAAGCTGAAAGTGTGATAGAAGGGTTTTTAGATCTGCGCTGTGCTCCCTGAGTGATCACAAAATCAGGCTTTGGATGCCCAATGAGAAAGGCCGGAGCGTTGTCTGGAGCCCCATATTTCTTGTCCATCCATGGCAGAACTGGAGGGACTGTAGAGGGATTTTGCATGATCTTGATGCCCTGATCCTAAAAATAGTCGATGATGGGCATCGACCGAACAGACTTTTTATAAGGTTCCTTGAAATCATAAAGGAAACAGTCTTGCTGGTGAGAGGACCAAGGTAGTTTGAATACTTGGGCAGCTCTCTCCAGGATATTACGAAAACCTCCTATATCCTCAGGAGGTGAGTCCCCCTGAGGAGGCAAAGGCAATGCGGGAGGAGGGATAACATAGTCGTCCCATTCATCATGGTGTGACTGTGTATTCTGAAGCTCACCCTCTCCCTGTCCATCATCATCATCATTGTTCGTAGATGGAAGGGGTGGCACTGGCACCTCAATGGGAATAGGTGGTGGAGGTGGTACGTGCACTCTCTGTGGTGGTGATGACACTAGAGCAGGACTTGGCACAGAGGTAGGGAACCTCTTTCTGTAGTCAGAGATCATAAATTGTAGATCCTTGACCAAGGCTGAAGGTAGACACACCATCTGTTGTTCTTGCTGATGAGTGTCCTCATGATAATACTCCTGCTCTTCCATATCTGATCGTTATAATCAGAATCCTCCTGATACTTAACATTCAGTTCAGAGGGACTTCTTGCAGCCCTAAACATGCTTTCTTCATCCTCCTCCTCCTCCTCATCCAAAAGGTGCGAGGGTGGTAAAGGTTGAACCCTACTGGGTGATGTATGAGAAGGCAACTTCCTTCGTTTCATAGGTTTATGATGGAAATATGAAATGTTTAGTCCTGCCGTAGGCGTCGTCGATGAGGCCTTCGTCGGTATAGACGTCGACGACAAGGAATCTTTGATGATTGTAATAGATGCTGCCATCCACGAGGGACTTCTCCTCATCGAGGCGGTCATCGACGGGATGGTCGTCGACGGTGCACTCTTCGCTGATGACAATGTACTCATCGTCGACTTAGTCGTCGACGCTATTTTTGTCGTCGACTTCTTGATCTTGATCGTCGATGACAAAGGGGTACATGCCGTCGACGGAGATATCGTCGTCGTCGACGAAAGAAACTCCAACGCGACTGACAGTGTTGAACTCGTCATCGATGACGAAGTTACTCCAACCTGTGGAGATTTTGGCGTTGTTAGTGCTATTGTTGATGAGGAGGTCGTCAACGGTAGGCTTTTTGAAAGTGTGCTTCACCCTCGGTGGTGGAGTCAGAGGGTCTGGAGCTGGTTTCTTTGGCTCTGGAAGAGAAGAAGAGTCTTTTGCAGGCACATCCTTAAGTTTTGGAACCTCTGAAGACGTCTTCTTTTGAGGTTGTTGCATAGAAGGTCCTGGAGAAGCTTCTCTGGGCCTTTTCTGAGGAGTTTTTGAGGAAGATTTTGAAGATGTTACACTTCCCTCAGAGGACAGGGGGTCCTTTTCGTTCTTAAGCCTCTGGAGCCAAGTCAAAAACCTTCCCTCATGGTCTTTCGTAGAAAAAGTCCAAAATACCTTGCAGTCTTTAGGAGAATGGCCTGGATAAAGACAGTATAGGCAGTCCAACGTGCAGCCTCTTCTTTTTGCAAGTCTCACAGGGCCAAAAAAGGCCTATTTTAGGGGTATCGGACATGAAGACAGTGTTGACTTCACTCAGATATTGAAAATGTTGAAGAAAATACCTCAAATTCAAAAATACTGAAAGAACCTGAGCAGAGCTCAGTGGAGACTCCCTTAGCATGACGTGCGGTAGAAAATCTGACAGACTAGAGCTCCTTCCAGGAAGGTTGCAGAGGGTGGTGGCAGCTGATTGGTTGCTCTCTAAAGTTTGGTCCTTATTACAAAAGGCCCTGGATATGTTACTAATATGAGGCCTTTGGCCTATTACTCTGTATGTCTAATGGGACATTACTTTATTTATGTACCAGGGACCCCCATCCCGTCGACGGGGAATGATTCAGGTATGTGAATCTATGAAAGATACCCTAATACTGGATAATAGTTGATTCATCAACTATCAATACAAACTGCACAATAAACTTTATACTCCAAAAATGTAACTCTCACTTGCCACAGATAGCTAGACTGGAGATCAACTGCAGATCAACTGCACCTAAACTGCACAGACAGAGAGCCAAAGATATCCCACTACAAAGGAAAAAAAACAAAAAAATACACACAAGACAACAGAATACAGATCTTGCTTGAATTCAAACATGAATATGAAACACAATAAAGCATAAGCCAAATATGCTACGATTATTATGACCATTAAAACAACATTCAACCAAAAAATAATTTAATTGTAGTAAAAATTATGGAAAGGTTTATTTACCAAACACATGCAACTACACAAACTGTAGATCTACCAATGCTGAAGTCGCAAGCAGGAGCTGCCACCAAGGAAATTACAAGTTTTGCACTACAATAAAAAGGAGGAATAAACATTGAGTCCACAAATGCAAATGATGACAAGAAATAAAACAGTTAACATTATATTCCTTTGGGGCAGATCAGCATCCCAAACGCCTTATTTTCCCCCAAGGGGGACACAAAGCAAAGACAAATAAAGGGCACCCAATAGGGGAGTGACCCTTACCACAGCTGCTAACCAAACACCAGTTTGCACATATCACCAGCTAAATGATAGTCACACATACTGGAGACCAACCGCCAGCTACATACACTTCCAGCCAGATGCCAGTGTACACACACCACCAGACAAATGCCAGTCCACACACACTACAAGACAAACCCCAGCTGCACACACTGACAGCCACACACCAGTCCACACAAACCAGCAGCCAAATGCCAGTTCTTACATACACACCATCAAACACCAGCCAGAGCCTAGTCCACATACACTGCCAGCCAAACACCAGTTCACACACACCGCCAGACAAGTCCCAATTAACATACAACACTATCCAAACGGCAGTTGACACACACTGAAATATATTCCCTGGCCTCTACTGGTTTTCCGTCCACCAGTAGGCAGATTTGCAAAAAGAAAAAAGTCTGACCTGCTTCTGCGGAAGCCAGAACAAAAAGGCGATGCCCATTTCAAAATGGGTGTGATCCTCGCCCAAGGGACCGCTTGTCCAATATATGTAAATAAAAATTACCTGGTGTCTAGAAGTTTTCCTTACCCCACTGTGAGAGATCAGCCTGAAGAATGGATGACCATCCCCAAAGTGGCTGGAAATGGGCAAAAGATTTGTCCCAAACATGAGGACCAACCCTTGTCCAAGGGACTGCTCACCATACCAAAAAGACATCCCTGTGGTCTAGTGAGTGTATTCCTGCTGTGTGATCACAGACCCCCCCTGTCTCTTTTACATTCCTTTCTTCTTTTCACTGGGTGTAACCAATTGACTCTTTGAAACTATTGGGTCACTGACAGGGAAGGTATGAAAAGACTATTAAAGCCCTGGAACCATGCTTAGGAGAACTGGATTCAGTGACAACTATCACTGCCCTACATATCATGGCTAAAATCCTTTCTTTCCAAGCGCAGACAAGCCATGTCTCTTGGAACTTTCCTATCTGTTGAGCGCACTATCACAACAGGAGTGCCTCAGGGTTCTACGCTAAGCCCACTGTTATTTAATATTTACATGACTACACTCATCTTGCTGATTACATCATTTACGATCGAAGTTACTTCCTACGCAGACGATACCCAAACTATCCTATCCCTAGATAAAAACTCCAAGGACGCCGAACTCAACTTCAAAAGATGTCTAACCAAGGTCCTCCAGTGGATGAAGGATACCACCTTAGGTGCAACACTGATAAAACTGAGATCCTACCAATAGGGAAAGAGGTCTCATTCTTGCCGTGCGAATGGTGGCCAGAGGGTACATCACCCCCGCCTGATACGGTAAAGGTTGCTATAAATCTAGGAGTGCAGTTTGACTCCGCCCTCACCTTCCAACCACACGCAGTGACGGTAGCAGGGACCTGCTTCAGCTTTGAAGAAATGTTTCGATCTACTTCCACTCGCTGCAAGGAAATCAGTAGTATTCGCCCTGATGTTTTCATGACTAGACTACTGCAACAGCTTCCTGGCAGGAGACAGCAAACAAACATTAAAAAGACTCCAAGTAGTCCAACATGCAGCGGCGCAGTTGGTTTTAAAACTACCACGAAGGTCCTCCACATCCGCAGCCCTCAAAACCCTTCATTGGCTCCCACTACATAAGAGAATACTTTTTTCGATCCTCCTAATCACCTTTAGAGCATCACTCAAAATAGGGTCAAAATACCTCTCATCAAGATTCACCCCCTATATAACCAGAACTCTCAGTTCCTCATCAGCCAACCTGCTCAAACTTCCCAGTTTTAGATACAAAACATAGGGAGGTTAAACAATGGATGTATTAGGTACCAGAGCCTGGAACCTACTGCCTTTGCAACTGGGAATGTTAAAATCTGAAACACAACACAGGAAGGCACTATAGACTTGGATCATCGGATCTTCAGATGAACTCTGCCTCTCCCTCATTTAAGTACTTCAGAGCTTCCTCTTACCTCCGTAGCAGCGCCAGGATGCTCCTTTCGAAGTAGCAGTCAGTGCCCTATAAATACTGCTTTTCATTTAATTTAATCTATGATGTCAGAGAAAAGAATACATTCTGTATGCCTCTTAATGCTGAATAGTGGTTGTGAGGAAGAGCATGCCCAATTTCCCAAGAATAAGTCATTACCCTCAGGGCACCCCGACCCGACATCCAAATCCAACCCTAACTTACCTCTTTCATCCCAGCACGACAAGCAGATTCAACAGCTCCTTCCCTGGAAAACAAAATAGGAAGGGGTTAAGTCTCTCACAGTGGAGTCGCTGACAACAGAAGAAGGCGGGCGTACAAACATCAGGGGCCAATCAAACAGTCAGGCCGTGCGTAAAGAAGACGCAACGGGATTGGAGGAGGCAGACAGGAGGCTGAACGGAAGACGCCGAAGAGACCAGCGTGGCCGCCAGACTGTGTTGAAAGAAGGAGACATCTTCCCGTGTGAATGACCTGGAGGACACCGAGAAAGCCAGTAACAGCACGAGGAAGGGCGAGCAAGAAGGGACATCCTCTGTCGCCACTAAGTCGAGATCAGCGGAAGAAGAAGACGAGATTTGGGAGGACTGGAGTGAAGAGTGGTGGTTGCCTAGGGAGGTGTAGACATCCCACTGCAACTCAGGAGAGTTGCGACTACTGCAGTACGTGTCCGGGAAGGAGGAGGGGAGGTGGGAAGAACAGTCTGGTTTAATGTAAGAGTCAGGGGTTTGCACCGTTACTAATGCTGGGGCAGCAGTGCACCGTGAAGGCTGCAATTTCTTTCATTTTATCGTTTTCTCTCTCTTTCTGTCAATTATTGTTTATTTTGGACCATAAAGGTTGATTCAAGCCTATGGCCAAATTCACATGAATATGATACATAGAAGTAAGCAATCTTGACATTATACTGACCCTCGGTCTCACACTACGAGACAGACCGTATATTGCTTCTTACTTTGTTTGTACTTGTATAATACGCCACTGTACATATGTTTGGTATTGATCTGGTCTTCTTTTTCTTTTATGTATATGTAACATTTATTGACTGTATAGCGCTCTGATATCCGCCAGGATCTTGTTCGCGCTCTATAAAACTTTCAAAATAAATAAATAAATAAATAAATAAATAGCATAATTTCATTTACCTTCAGTGTGCACATTCCCTTTCCTAACGTCTAAGTGCCATCACAAGAACCCCAGACAAACAAAAACCGCCTCGCCTGAACTGGAATCCTGCCTAGCACTCCAGAGTGTGGTGACGGTCTCTATCCTCAACTCCTCAACAGGAAACCATTACTTCAGTATACTTACCGGTCTCTTTCTCCCTGTCTTTCATGCCATCCCGGGACAAACCACCAAGGTAAAAATCAAAAGAGAAGAACAAGAACACTGTTAAGAGAAGATAAGGATTGACAGCATATCCCTACAACTTCACACACCAATTATATTCCGTTCTGTTATTTTAGGTTTTTGATGTTTGGACTTCATCCAAATAAACGACAAAATTGAGAGACACATGCAGCCTCCCAGATTCATATTTCGCCCATTCCTCTCACAGTGGTAAACTACTAATTAAAAAAAAACATATTTCCTTAGTGTCTAGTCAGAACTACTGGATTTTCAATTCTTTTTTGTATACATTTTTTGTATAAATTATGCTGTACCATTTACCACTTTACTCTGGTATTTTTTACATTATCCCATGGAAGGTAGGTTCTCAACCCCTAAAAAATATGGTGGGCTCAAGGCTCCTTCACTTTGCTCACTCACACGGTCCACTTTGAAGCTGGAATTTATACACCATCACTTTAAAAGTTCAATAACTATCACTCCATGCAGGTGTCTGCTGCTAAAATGGAAGACCATAGGCAATGTCAGTGAGGGGTTGAAGTGGGCAGTCCTAACAGAAACTGTGGATGACACTCGCCAAAGAAACATTTGGGGCCTCAGCACTATATCTGAAGCGCTGGTAAGAAACAAGGAATGTCGGAGCTGGATGATTCACATTTTTCCCTTGACATTTTGTTCCTACATTAAAACATTACATCATGCCACATTACATGTGGGTAGAAATACAATGCTCTTATAGCCTTGATTGCAGATTGATGTAGCCTCCCTGATTGCAGATTGACGTAGCCTCCCTGTGGTTGGCTAGGTTATTTCTGTCAATTAAGGAGCCATTTCAAAATATTACCTTTCCTTAAACACTCCATGAGCAGCCTTTTACATATGGAAAAGTGGACTACTTGTGCTTTTGAAATGTCAAATCAACCCCTGTTGATTGAAACATTAACTGCAATGAGAATGAATCTAGCTTTCGTAAATACAACGTTTACTCTTCTGCCTTATAACAGCGCAGCTAAAGTCTAGTTTCGTAGAAATGTGTCGCGCACTAGCCTTGCAATCCGGATCCTTCGACAGCGATGTGTACTTCCACACTTCTCTAAACCCACTCGCAACCACACACTGACAGTATGTTGGTCGGGAGTAGAAATGGAGAAGGTGAATGGGACAAGAGAGAGAGAAACAGAGACACTGGATATCGTCACAGTGCCTGGTTGCCCTTCCGGCTTGGCCTGCACAGAGTAGGCTTCTAGTATTCATATTATGCTGAAGGCAGCACCTATCTTCTGATATTTTATATTATAAACCTATTGACATTTTTCGATTTTTACCTATCAGTGGTTGAATTAAACTCTGGCCCAGATGTATCAAGGTTTTGTATCACCCTTGTGCCACACAGGGTGTCGCAAAACCTAGAATGAGATTTACCATGCCTTGCAGAGGCACCATGCGTGGCTTAGTAAATCTGGTGTAACACGAAGCAGCACAAGTCGCTGCCTTCTGTCACAGTATGCTGGGACGGCATTACATGGGTTAGTGTGGGTGTGGGTGTATTCTGACTCATTCCCAAATTTACCATCACTGGTAGACCTGGGAATGCATCAGAAGTGTACACCTTTCCCATGGAGGTGCAACAAGGAGAAATATCTTTATTTCTCCTCGTTGTTTCATCTTTTTAAGTGTGTTGCATTCTGCAGCTCACTTGGAAAGAGGACAATGCATCTAAGATTTGTTTTTGTGCAGGAAGGTGCCCCTTCCTGCATAAAAATATCCTGCCTGTTACACTGGCACTCCTGCACCGAGGTGCAAAGGTGCCTACATTGGCGCTAAGCTGCACTGACTGCTTCAGCACAAGGAGAGGACAGGAATGCTTCACATCTTGATTGACATGGAGCATTCCTGCCCTCTCTGTCACACAATGCAGGGCACCATCGGGCATATTATCAAGATAGACGGTAAAATTATCGCCTAGCAGAAAACTGCCACTAAAACGGCAACAATGGGCTTGATAATATGCTCTATGGAATTCCAATTGAAGCCCATGTTAGATGTCATTCACATCTAACATGGGCTTCAATTGGAATTCCAAAGAGCAATTTATCAAGCCTATTATCGCCGTTTTAGCAGCGGTTTTCTGCCGCTAAAGCGGCGATAATTTTATCGCCTGTCTTGATAATATGCCCCCAAGTTGCCTTGCTGAGTTGCATTGCGTTACATGATGATAAATCTGGGCCTCTGTGTCTAGTTAGAGCTGAAACACAATTAGAATCTAATTAACAAATATAAATGATACCCTGTGCTATTTTGTGTTGTTTACTAAAAAACACTAACATTAAAGATGTGGAATCACATACTGTGATCGAATTACTTTCAAAATGACTAGTTCATATAGTTTACTAAAGTAAATGTACATCAATATCTTATAGTTCGCCTAACAGTTAGCAATCACTTTTCTATTTACCCCAAAACCTTGAAACCATTAAAGTCCCTATGAAAGTTTATTAAAGTCTGTGCTTGACGAGGATCCTTTCCGCTCCTGTGACAGAAAGCAACAAGTGCAAAATTAAAAGAGATGGTAATACTTGATGACTCTTGTAAATAGTGTTCAAATACTTTTCTGAATCCAGTTCAGTCCTTTGTTGTCATCAAATAATAACATTCTATAGGATTTCAACATTTCTGACAGCAAAGTCCCAGAGGCAGCAACTATATAGCTGTATTGCTCATCAAAAACGCTATAGATCACACTGGACTTACACTCTAAGCATTCATGATGCCACCAGTTGCAAGTCTTGGAGAGTCCTCTGACTTCCTGGGAAATGTAGTCCTTCTTGTCCTAATCCAGGTGTTTAGCATACCATGCCCATCCGATACATGAAATCTCTTTCGAGGTGGTGGACCCTTTCTGCCCGTTATGCTCTTGAAGATATGCAGTTTCAAGAGATTCTGAGTAATGCTTCTCAGTGCACAACCAGTGCCGCAAAGGTAGAATGCCCTGTAGTTCATGACTGGAGAGCTGAGTGAACCATTTTTGTGTGCCAAGAGTGTACACCAATGTTGTGGGTTGGTGTCTACTCTTTTTAATCTTTTTATTAGTGATCTTCAATATATTTCAATGCTATCGAATGCTGATGTTCTTTTTATTTATGGTCTCTGCGTCATCTGCTCTTTACAGAAATTGCTGTGCTGCTAAAATGCACTGAAAATGCAGATAGAACATTGACAAAAAGCATTTGCTAATTACTGCCATAAAAATAAATTGATAATAAACATAAAACGGTGATAATGGTCTGTGGGAAGAAGGCCAAAATAAGATCTTCTATCAGTATCAATGTCAACCATATGGCATGTGTTCATTTTTTCTAATACCTGATCTTCGCCCAGCAGATAATCTTTCCTTAGTAGGACAAGCTGACAAGGTCAACAATACCGTAACTTTTACAAGTTATGCTATTACTCGAATTAGACAAAACCTGGTAGTTGAGTGAGTACAGAGGCCCAGGGCATTTTGAAGATTACTGCAGCTCTTCGTGGAGCAATGATCTGGAAGTTTACACATAGTAAGTCAGTAGAGTTTGTGGAATAAACATTTTTTTTTTTAAGTTTGATTTATTGAGGAAGAGAAAAAGGGGGGAATGAGGGAAGGGGATGAAGGAGAAGAGTTACAATAAGTGGATGGAAGAAATAAACAGTATAATAATAATTTCATTAAAAAGTAAGCATTACAAGCATGAAGAATTATGCACATCATAAGAATATAAATACAATAAGTAAAGCACAGTATGAAGAAATGCAATAATTATAGTAATCAAATAAAGAGAAATAACAGGTAGTAAGAAAATCACGGAGGTTTGCGAACTTCAACTGTTTCAGGATTAGGAGAGGGATGAACAGGAGCAGAGGAAGAGAGGTATGTTACCAAAGGAAGCCAAATCAGGTCACGTTTGATAGCTAGGGAGATGGGAGATACATAATTGGTGTCTAAACGATGGTTAAAACAGACTGCATTCCACAAAGACTGATATGAAATATTTGCATCCTGTTTCCAGTTAGAAGTGACAATATGAAAGGCTACAGCAATGAAAAGGTCAAATAAAGGGTAGTGATTGGGGGAATGAGGGAGGTCTGATGAGAGGGAGCCAAGAAAAACTAGTGAGGATGAAAAGGGAACCTGAAATTGGAAAATCTTTTGTATTTGCCCCCAAACCAACTGCCAGAACTGGGAAGTAGGAGGGCATTCAAACAACATATGTTTAAGATCAGCAGAAGGGCAAGGACAAGACCAACAAGTAGAGGGAGTGTCTGGTGACAAACAGGATAAGGCAAGTGGAGTAAATAAAGTTCTGTGATAAATGAAAAATAAAGTTTGGGTAGTGTTGGCAGCTCTAGAGGTCTTATGAAGTTTAGTCCAAAGTTTATCCCAAAAAAGTACAGGCCAATTCTGAGAAAAATCCAACTCCCATGCAAGTTCAATGCGGGATTTCAATCTATCATTAGTAAAACGGAAAGAATTATATAGAGCGGATGCAGAAGGAGAAGTCTACAGTAAAAGGGAAGTGGATCTGCGATCTAAAAGAACATCGTTGGAAGGTGGAAGAGATTGAAGATAGGAGAGCAAGACTGGATAAAGGGTATTGTATTGCGCTCGGGCAGAAGCAGGCAAAGAGAAAAGAGATTGAAGATCCTGGAAGGAGAGAGGTATATCCTGAGAAAGTAATTGAGAAATCCAACATATTCCTCGAGAGTGCCAAGTTTTCCAATAAATGGTACGATTACGGATTTTGAGAAGAGAGTTATTCCAAATCGGTTGTTCGTGAATGGAGAGGAGGGATGGATAGGATGAAGTTAAGTAGGGAGAAAGAAGATTACAAGAATGTGAAAGAATAGGCGAGCAAAGACGAGTTAAAGAAGACGTAAAGGACAGGAATTCACGGAAGGTAAAATGAGAAATGAAAGAGGATTCCATACTTAGCCAGACAGGGGGATAATGAGGCAGATTAGATGAAAACCAGCAAGTCGATTGCTTCAGGGAAAAAGCGTGGTGATACTGTTTGAAATCAGGAAAATGGACTCCAGATTGAGCTCTGTCCTTACGCAAAGAAGCAAGAGCTATTCGAGGACGTTTACCATTCCATAGGAATTTCAGTAATAAAGAGTCAATCTTCTTAAAGAAAGAAAGAGGAACGTGTAAAGGAAGCATGGAAATAGTATAAAGAAGCAAAGGGGATAGCATCATCTTTATAGAATTGAGTCGACCCCACCAGGACAAAAAGAGCGGATGCCAACGAGTGATAGCCATATCCATTTTCTTGTAAATATAATCAAAGTTTAGTTTAAGAGTGTCAGATAATAAAGGAGCAAACCAGACCCCCAGGTATTTGATTTTGGATGGTTGCCATGAGACACCTGTACAAGAAAAGAGATGTTTCTGACAAAGAGGATTCAAAGGTAAAATTTCACACTTGTCAGCGTTCAAGCGATATCCGGACACTGCAGAGAAGGAAGAGACCTGCTGAAGAAAAGAGGGAATAAAAGTAACAGGGTCGGAGCAATAAAAAAGAATATCATCGGCATAAACCGAGAGTTTGACTTGTTGGGAACCAAAAGGAAAACCAGAGATAGTGTCATCTAAACGATTTTTAGTAAGGAAGGGTTCTAAGGCTAAAACAAAAAGTAAGGGAGATAAGGGGCAACCTTGTCGAACCCCTCTATGTAAAGAAAAATAATCCGAGGACATCCCATTAGCAAAAATAGAAGCTTGAGGATCAGAGTAAAGTAAAGAGACAATAGAAATGAATTTAGGAGGAATACCAATCCAACCTAAAGCCTGAAACATGAAGTCCAACCCAATCCTATCAAAAGCCTTCTCCCCATCTAGGGAGATAGCTGCGAAAGGAAGAGTGAGGGAAGAAGATTTGCTAAGAATGTTAAGAAAAAAACGAGAATTATCAGAGGAGAGACGCCCCTTGACAAAACCAGATTGTTCTGGGCCAATTATATCCGGTAAAAGGGGATCCATGCGTAATGCTAATATCTTCGCTAGAATTTTGTAATCAGTGTTAACCAAAGATATTGGTCTATAATTTTTGCATAAGGAGTGATCCTTATTCTCCTTTGAAATTAAGCAAATTAAGGCTTGTTGAAAGGACCTGCTAGAGGAACCGGCATCAGAGAAAGATTGAAATAAAAGTAAGAGTTTAGGAAAAAGGAGAGAGGCAAAGTGGCTGTAAAGTTCAATTGTAAAACCATCAGGGCCTGGAGATTTACCATGATGAAGTTTAGATACAGCATGGGAGATTTCAGAAAGCGAAATGTCCTGTTCCAAAGTGTGAAAGTCAACATGTGAAACCGAGGGAGATGGAAGAGATTGAAAGTAAGAAAGGAGATCATCAGTCGTTGGAACCTGTTCTGGAGTATAAAGAGTATCGTAAAATTTGGCAAATTCAGTGAGAATATCTTTATCCTTAAATGTGGATTCACCGGAAGAAGTTTTGATAGATTGAATTTTTGTGCGTTCTTTACGAATCTTTAAGTAATTGGCCAGAAGCTTCCCCATTTTATTCTTACCCCCATAGTATCTAGAATTCCATTTTAGCAGAATATTAGAAGCAGCGTCTGTTGTGAATTTATTAAAAGAGATTTTTGCTTCAATAAGTGCCTTAAGGGAGGAATCAGACTTAGAAGCATAATAAGCATGTTCTAAAGCTTTAATGTCAGCCAAAATTTTCTCCGACTTGGCCTCCCGAAGTTTCTTCCGCCGAGATATGAAGTTAATAATAAAACCCCTAGAGGCTGCTTTGAATGAATCCCGAACCATAACAAAGGGGGAGTCAGGGGTTTGATTTAAAAGAAAAAATTCCTTGGCAAAAGCAGTAAATTGGGTACAAAAGGTGGGTTCCAAAAGTAAAGCATTATTAAATCGGCATCTGCCAGAGTGGGGAGAGAATGGGAGTAGGTCAAGATCTACAAAAACTGGGGCATGGCCGGAAAGTAAGATAGAACCAATTTCAGAACGAATAGCGTGTTGGGACAAGGATTTACTGAGAAAGATATGGTCAATGCGGGATTGGGATTGATGAGGAGGGGAGAAAAAACTATATTCTCTAACATCAGGATTGCACAGTCTCCAAATATCTACTAAGGCGTTGTTTTGAAAGGAGTTCACAAACTGCGTGTGCATTCTAGAGCGAACAAAAGTGACTTTCGAGTGTCTGTCAAGGAAGGGATCAACAATCCCATCAATGATTACAGTCTCCACCAAAAAGTATGTAATCTCCAGAAAGGGAAGACAACTTAGAAGAGATTGTCATGAAAACCTAGTCATTGCCTGTGTTTCATCCAACATTGCCTGTGTTTCTTTCTTTACATGAAGCATAATTGGTTTAGGAAGTGCTTGTTGGTTGTTTGGTACTTTGGTTGGGACAATGCTTATTGAAATCAGGGTACTGTTGTTCCGTTATGCCGCTCCGTATGCAAATTCGTGAAGCACACGTTGGACAGGTGCCCTAAACTGTCATAATTCTACACGTGCCTAAAAGACTATAAAAGTCTTGCCAGCGGAAGGCAGAGCGCTTCGCTTCTTGGGCAGACCAAGCGTCACTACGAGAGCTCAGCCTTCGATTCCAGCCCCGCCCGCCGACTTCTCCTCCCGGTCTGCTTTTCGGACCGGAGTTGTGTAAGTCGCCGCGCCACTCACCTGATTCCTTCTTCGGACCCTGCAATCTTCGGCGGCCTTCTTCGGAGTCGCTCTTCCTTGGCTTCCGAGATCCCTCTCCAGTTCCGGTCTCCGGTCTTCACTGCTCGGCGGACTTCCGTTTCCTGAACTGCCTTGGTCCCCGGCAAAAGCAATCCTACTAGCATCAAGGAAGTAAGATTTGTTTTTTGTAAGCGCCGATGCACAGAGAACACCGGGGTAAGAACAAGCCTTGCTAAAGGCAAGAGTGAACTAATGCAAAGACTTAAGACTTAAACAAACGTTGATAAAACCAAGGAGGAAAAGCATTTAAGGACGCTATCGTGCTATTGTTTCCTTGTACCTATGTAGTGCTCATGATAATTTAGGAGTGTTCAATGTATGTGAGTAAATAGCAGTGAAGTTAACTGCATTACAAATTGAACAGTCGCTTGTAAGACATTATAACCCATTGTATTTCTAGAGGTTATTAGGAGGTTCTGTGTTCTGTTCTCTCGTTTTCTAAATCCACAGAACCAGTTACAGTTACAGCGTAAAGTGCAAGTTGTGTAAGGTGATAATACGATTGCATATAAGAAAAGACCTAGAACTTGCACCACGAAGTTAGGATTGGGCTATTTCTCTCTATCGTATCAGTGTTTCTTAAACTGTTCTGAGAAGCCCGGTAAACTTCAGGAGAGACGAACAGATTTCTCAAGAAGAGATCCTGTGTTGTTTTTCTCTCTCTCGCTTTCCCATCCCCATCCACCACCCCTTTCCGTCCCCTTTTCCCTTTCTCTTTAGGGGCCAACTAGTTGTGCCAAGTGTCTGGATTTCTTGCTACACTTGTTGGCTCTTGGAGGTATTGGGATTGGTCGGCTACAGGACGGAAACATCTGGACTCTTGCAGTGGCGCTCCTGACAGAAAGCGAAGCCAATACAACCGTCCAAGTTTCCACTTGTAGTCGATTAATTCCATGGATTCACTAGATACTACTCAGTTGGTTGAGTTAGTGCGCAAAATGAACGATGAAATTCAGGATTTGCGCCTGGAGAACCAGTCCCTTAGACATGCATTGGATCACACCGCAGAGGAACTAGAACATACTAGGGAGGGTTTTACAGCCTGGAGGGACAAAGGAGAAGTGAAGAAACCCATTTTATCCCCACCTAAATTTGGAACCCATTTTCAGAATCACACTTCAAGTTTAGGTCAAGGTCAGCCAGCCCAGATTACAGTGGTGTCACCCCAACCAGTCCCCTTAGCCAATCCAGAACGTTTTACTGGGGATAGCGCACACTATAGGTCTTTTATGAGTCAATGCCAGTTGCATTTCCTATGCAAACCTCAGATTTTCACTTCTGACACCACCAAAGTGGCTTTCATTATTTCCTATTTAGGAGGAGTGGCAGCTAACTGGGCCATGCCCTTAGTAGACAAAAATGACCCTTTACTACACAATCTGACACACTTTAAGAATGCAATGTCTAGTCTATTCGCGACGTTACACAAAGGGGGGTTGAACCCATGCAGTCGCGGGGACCTGGGCGCTATATGGTATGTGTAGAGGAGGGTGGTCCCCGCAAGAAGGAAGTGTTATGTACACCATACACGGAGAGCAGAAACTTTTTTTACTTTCTCAACTATGCAGACAATAATCAAAACAAATGAGAAAGGTATTATCATTTATTTTGCACTACCCGGTGTCAAACATTTAACAATACATTCTTAATGCTTTTCAGAAAGCCCCAAAGTCGGGGGAGGAGGAAGGGAAGGTGAGAGGAGGGGGTGTGCTCAGGGCAGTGTAACGTTAAAGAAAAATAAGCTTAATCACAGTGAAAACAATCATAAGCAATAATAACATATGAATCAGAACAAATCTAATACAACAGCCTGAATACTTAAGGCATCCAATATAGGGATATTATACAGAGGACCTTCAACGGTCACACATGAACCATTAGGAGTGATTAAAGGACAAGTGTCGGAGGTCCGCGTCAGAGAGAAAGAGCCGTCGACGTTTCGACCCCTGGCCGTAGGCTAAGTTAGGTCCTTTAACGGGGTCTTCATCAGGACAGGTGTGGAAGGAGGGGCGAGGTAGGGAGGGGCGATAGTATCTATAAAATTAAAACAATTGATCAGAACATTATTTTTAAACCGTCATCCAATTAGACAAAGTTTAACTGCACTAAATAACAGAAAATTACCATGGGCTTGGGGCTTGCTAGGCCTCCAAGTGAAGGAAATATCGAGTGAGACCAACCAAAAATCTTGGCCAAACTCGAGTGATATAAATTCACTGATACACAAAGGGGAAGGCTAACAAATTGTCGCATACGAGTGAGAACTCAAGGAATTGAAATAGTTAAAACCAAGCTACCACTCACATAAATTATCTACCAATCAGCCGATTGGTGAGATTCCCTGTTGTCAACCCACACGGGGGAATGGAATACCAGGCAGTTTCCGCGAACTGCGAATAGAATAGTGCAATTAGTTCAAGGGTTAGTAAATAAGAGTGGCCTAAGTTTGTGTTCATCAGGCCATGTAGTTACTTACTTAAAAAGAGGGCAGCCTTAAATATCACTGGGGATCTTAGCGCTTGAAACTTGCGTCTTCATCAAGTTTGTTAGGGAGGAATCATTGCTAAGGGTGAAAAAATGGATGCAAATTGCAAAAAGGCTGCATCACTATAATAAAATAGTGTGAGTACACATTTGCGAGCATTATTCCCCACGTACGTACCACTAGTGATGATCTGTCTGTGAATCACACATCAAATTAGCATCGAGGGTCAGGATTACTCCACTGTTTACTCTGGTTCAGAAAAACCTTAACGGAAGAATTTAAAGGCGAGGGTCACCCTACAAATACCACAATAGTTGCTTCCTACACGTATTTGAAGGTTCAAAACAAAACTTACACAATGTTGCGAAGTCGGATCAAATTGACATCCAAGGTCGGGGTTACTCAACCGTATAATCAATTTCAGAAAGGTGACTACCTTTACGGAAAAATTAAACACGAGGGTCACCATTTAAATGCAAAACTGGTTTCTTCCTACACACATTAGGAAAGGTGAGTTCAAAGCCAAAAACTTACATAATGTTGTGGCGGGCGAATGACATCCGCAAAGCATCAACAAAGGACTCGCTTAATAGTTTGGCAGAGTTCGAGTCGGAGCCGTAGTTGTCAAATTGCGCGGGAGCCCAATCCTACGGGAATTAAAAACCGGGTTTTTACTGATCGGAATTAATCATGCCATGGTCTTATTTGATTATTTAATGAAACCGCTCGTTTGAGGAGGACGTAAGGTACCTGCAAGTGCTTGAGATACCGCAGCAGTCTGTACGTATCCAGGACAAATCCGCAAGTCAGCTATGCGGAGTTGGGGGCGGAGTCTACTAGTCAGTGACTCGTGGGAAATAGAAGAGTTACTCTCAAAGCCACCTAATCGGGAGGATGTAGTTTACAAAAGCACTGAATAATGAAACGATCTCTCTTGGCACAAGATTACTATGTACACATTGTGAAGTTTACAAACACTCGCGCACCTCTCCAACATGAGGGTGTAAGCGAGCGGAATCATACTTGATATTGCGAAAACATTATGAAACCAGTTCAGACACTTCTCTAAAAAAAGGGGGGATGTGGACAAATTATTTCACACATATTCAAACGTTGTAACTACATCAATCTGAAGGTAAGTTAGTGCACAAATACATAAATTAGGATGTTGTAAGAATATTGTAAGGCTCACTCATGCACTTCTCAACCATGAGAGTGTAGATGAGTTTGTTTCTACATATTTGGATATTTCATCATTCGGTAATTAGACCCAGCTAAATTAAGCAGTATATTTTAGAAACCGTTGTGAGACTGGCTACAACACTTTACAGCCATCAGTAGTTTAACCAAGTGCTGCCAACTGTGCCAAACTACTATCCTGTTCATTCAAACCATTTTTTATGGAATCCAAGAGGGACATCCATTTGGATTCTCGTGTGTTAAGAGCAACCTGTAGATTACCTCCTCTGGTGCCTAGAGATACTCTTTCAACCACCCACCATCTTAGATCAGACACCATATGACCTGCCTTCTGCCAATGGTCTACTAAGGGGGCACCTAATACCTTACAACGGAGCCTACTACAGTGGGAGGAGATGCGAGATTTTATCTTCTGTTGAGTGTGCCCCACATATATGTGATCACACGGGCATTTTATGATATAGATCACACTGCTTGAATTACAGTTCGTATAATGTCTCAAGGTGTAGGTACGTCTGCCATGGGTGAATGACTTGGTCTGAACGGTGGTATCGCAAGCAGTACAAGTACCGCATCTGAAATGACCCACCAAGGGAGGTATGTTCCATAATGTTGTTATTGTTGGTTGACTCTCTGGTTCAAGGTAGGAATGAACCACCATGTCACGTATGTTTTTGGCCCTTTTGAATGAATGGAGCGGGAGATTTGTTTGGTTTATTTCATCTGCCACCAGGTGCCAATTCTTATTGATAACCTGTTTAACCTCGTTGCTCCGTGTAGAGAAGGTCATGACACAAATGATGCGTTCTGATTCAGTTCGGGTGGAGGGTTCAGGATTTAGTAAGCTTTCGCGTGGATTGTACCAGGCCCTCTTTCTGGCACGTCTGACCATTCGTGTAGGGTATCCACGTGCAATGAGACGATCATTTAGGATCTCCGATTCCTTTATATAATTCGCTCGAGTGGAGCAGTTCCTCCTGATCCTCAGGAATTGCCCCACTGGCAAATTGTCTTTTAGACCTCTCGGGTGGTGGCTCCCATACTGAAGCAAGGAATTACGCTCTGTAGCTTTTCTGAAGAGCGTCGTCTGGAGATGATCCCTATCCACATAAATGGAAATGTCTAGAAAGGAGATGGACTCATTACTGGATTCCATGGTAAATTGGATGTTCGAATTTCTGGAGTTAAGCCAATCATGGAATTTAGCTAATTGTTGTTTATTGCCCTTCCAAATACAAAGAACATCATCGATGTATCGGACCCAAACGGTCAGATTGGTGTGAAAAGGATTGTTAATTGAGAAAATATGCTGGGTTTCATAATGGTCCATATAGATGATGGCCAGATTAGGGGCAAAGGTAGCCCCCATTGCTACTCCCTTGGTCTGAACAAAAAACTCTTTTTGAAAAATAAAAAAAGTTCTGTTTCATTGCAATGCTCAACAACTCAATAATGAAGTTCGTAGGGACTTGTACAGGTGCTGGTCTTTGATCTAGTACCTCCTGTATGACATCCAAAGCATCCTGCTGGGGGATGCTAGTGTACAGCGATACTATATCGCATGTCACTAGAAGCTCCTGTTGTTGGTCAAATGGTCTTTCATCTATCAAATTGATAGTTTGTGTCGTGTCTCGAAGGTAGGCCCGGGTATTCAGTGCAATGGGCTTAAGGAAGAAATCAATATATTTACAGAGTGGTTCTAACATCGAGCCACACCCCGATACTATCGGGCGGCCAGGTGGAACATCCAGGTTCTTGTGAACCTTTGGTAAGGTGTAGATTGTAGCCAGTCTTGGAAATTTTTGATTTAAGAATTTGAATTCCTGCTCACTTAAGAAGCCGTCGTCCAAACCCTTCTGCGTGGTTGACAAAATAAACAGTGCCAAATCTTTGGATGGATCACTCTGTAACTTGCGGTAGCTAATTCCATCTGACAACTGTCTATGGATCTCTTCCTTATACTTCGTCAAATCCTGCACAACAATTGCACCGCCTTTGTCGGCGGGTTTGATGACCACGTCTTTATTAGTGCCAAGGTTGATCAATGCCTTCTTCTCTTTTTTACTCAGATTGAATTTCACAAACTTTTTTTGTTCAAGGAGCTGGTCAACTGCAGATGTCACAATCTCTTCATATGCTAGGATCTTATGGCTCATCGCATAGGTGGGTGGGAAGAAGATCGAAGGTTCTCTCAGTCCAGTAATGGAGTTTTGTTGCCTAGTAGTCTGGTTGCGGAAATAGTATCTCAGCCTGATCTTTCTAAAAAATCTGTACAATTCTGTTTTGAGCAAAAATTTGTTGGCTGGTGCAGTAGGGACATAAGACAGGCCTTTACACAAAGCTTTAATTTCCTCATCTTGTAGTTGGTATTTGGAGATATTAATTACAGGATTCGTTGGCGGCCTGCTGGAGCCAGGTCTATTTGGTCCATTAGTAGGAACATAATTCACCACCTGTAGGTGTTGCGTCTGGTCGATATCTCCCCGTGCACTTCTGGGCGGAATGTCACCCGTTTCTGTTTGCCCCTGTTGCCGTCCCAACCAGGGTTCTGTTGCTGGCCTCTCGCCTGTCCTCTCCCCCAGTTGTTGCCACGTCCTCGAGGGGGTCGCCATTGTCCGCGGCCTTGGTCTAAAAAATGAGGCTGGAATTGTGGGGGGTACTGTTGGTAACCTTGGTCTGATGGTGGCTCTCCAAAGCTTCTTTCGCTTTTGTGAGTGTGCTGTCACCCAAAATTTCGGCTTTGAGGTCAGCAATTTCCTTGCTGAGAGTAACTACTTGTTCAGCAGCTGTTTCAACCCCCAGCACCATCCAGTGCCGGGAGCAGTTATTTGACACGTAGCTGAACCCTTCTTTAAATTTAGGGACGTCCACAAATATTGCTGGCTCGATTTTAATCTGTAATCCCACCGGAATTATATTTTCTTGCAAGTACCTGGTGAACCTCTGTTGGGTGACAGCACACTCACAAAAGCGAAAGAAGCTTTGGAGAGCCTGGAGGTTTCCATTAAAGAGTTTGATATCACAGCACAGACTAAGAAATTGGAGCAATTGGCCAGAGACCTTAAACTGTTCGACAAAAAGACTGTGTACCCCTATCTACACCCTGACTATTATAAGCAGGATACTCAAGGTCGTTTTTCCAACCGCGGCCGCGGTGGATACAGAGGAAGGCGAAATTTCTCAACTTTTTCTGATTCCTCCTATAGCTCGGGCAGCGACGGGGAAGCTGGCCCTAGTACTTCCTACAATTACCCACCATCAGACCAAGGTTACCAACAGTACCCCCCACAATTCCAGCCTCATTTTTTAGACCAAGGCCGCGGACAATGGCGACCCCCTCGAGGACGTGGCAAGAACCCTGGATGGGACGGCAACAGGGGCAAACAGAAACGGGTGACATTCCGCACAGAAGTGCATGGGGAGATATCGACCAGACGCAACACCTACAGGTGGTGAATTATGTTCCTACTAATGGACCAAATAGACCTGGCTCCAGCAGGCCGCCAACGAATCCTGTAATTAATATCTCCAAATACCAACTACAAGATGAGGAAATTAAAGCTTTGTGTAAAGGCCTGTCTTATGTCCCTACTGCACCAGCCAACAAATTTTTGCTCAAAACAGAATTGTACAGATTTTTTAGAAAGATCAGGCTGAGATACTATTTCCGCAACCAGACTACTAGGCAACAAAACTCCATTACTGGACTGAGAGAACCTTCGATCTTCTTCCCACCCACCTATGCGATGAGCCATAAGATCCTAGCATATGAAGAGATTGTGACATCTGCAGTTGACCAGCTCCTTGAACAAAAAAAGTTTGTGAAATTCAATCTGAGTAAAAAAGAGAAGAAGGCATTGATCAACCTTGGCACTAATAAAGACGTGGTCATCAAACCCGCCGACAAAGGCGGTGCAATTGTTGTGCAGGATTTGACGAAGTATAAGGAAGAGATCCATAGACAGTTGTCAGATGGAATTAGCTACCGCAAGTTACAGAGTGATCCATCCAAAGATTTGGCACTGTCTATTTTGTCAACCACGCAGAAGGGTTTGGACGACGGCTTCTTAAGTGAGCAGGAATTCAAATTCTTAAATCAAAAATTTCCAAGACTGGCTACAATCTACACCTTACCAAAGGTTCACAAGAACCTGGATGTTCCACCTGGCCGCCCGATAGTATCGGGGTGTGGCTCGATGTTAGAGCCACTCTGTAAATATATTGATTTCTTCCTTAAGCCCATTGCACTGAATACCCGGGCCTACCTTCGAGACACGACACAAACTATCAATTTGATAGATGAAAGACCATTTGACCAACAACAGGAGCTTCTAGTGACATGCGATATAGTATCGCTGTACACTAGCATCCCCCAGCAGGATGCTTTGGATGTCATACAGGAGGTACTAGATCAAAGACCAGCACCTGTACAAGTCCCTACGAACTTCATTATTGAGTTGTTGAGCATTGCAATGAAACAGAACTTTTTTATTTTTCAAAAAGAGTTTTTTGTTCAGACCAAGGGAGTAGCGATGGGGGCTACCTTTGCCCCTAATCTGGCCATCATCTATATGGACCATTATGAAACCCAGCATATTTTCTCAATTAACAATCCTTTTCACACCAATCTGACCGTTTGGGTCCGATACATCGATGATGTTCTTTGTATTTGGAAGGGCAATAAACAACAATTAGCTAAATTCCATGATTGGCTTAACTTCAGAAATTCGAACATCCAATTTACCATGGAATCCAGTAATGAGTCCATCTCCTTTCTAGACATTTCCATTTATGTGGATAGGGATCATCTCCAGACGACGCTCTTCAGAAAAGCTACAGAGCGTAATTCCTTGCTTCAGTATGGGAGCCACCACCCGAGAGGTCTAAAAGACAATTTGCCAGTGGGGCAATTCCTGAGGATCAGGAGGAACTGCTCCACTCGAGCGAATTATATAAAGGAATCGGAGATCCTAAATGATCGTCTCATTGCACGTGGATACCCTACACGAATGGTCAGACGTGCCAGAAAGAGGGCCTGGTACAATCCACGCGAAAGCTTACTAAATCCTGAACCCTCCACCCGAACTGAATCAGAACGCATCATTTGTGTCACGACCTTCTCTACACGGAGCAACGAGGTTAAACAGGTTATCAATAAGAATTGGCACCTGGTGGCAGATGAAATAAACCAAACAAATCTCCCGCTCCATTCATTCAAAAGGGCCAAAAACATACGTGACATGGTGGTTCATTCCTACCTTGAACCAGAGAGTCAACCAACAATAACAACATTATGGAACATACCTCCCTTGGTGGGTCATTTCAGATGCGGTACTTGTACTGCTTGCGATACCACCGTTCAGACCAAGTCATTCACCCATGGCAGACGTACCTACACCTTGAGACATTATACGAACTGTAATTCAAGCAGTGTGATCTATATCATAAAATGCCCGTGTGATCACATATATGTGGGGCACACTCAACAGAAGATAAAATCTCGCATCTCCTCCCACTGTAGTAGGCTCCGTTGTAAGGTATTAGGTGCCCCCTTAGTAGACCATTGGCAGAAGGCAGGTCATATGGTGTCTGATCTAAGATGGTGGGTGGTTGAAAGAGTATCTCTAGGCACCAGAGGAGGTAATCTACAGGTTGCTCTTAACACACGAGAATCCAAATGGATGTCCCTCTTGGATTCCATAAAAAATGGTTTGAATGAACAGGATAGTAGTTTGGCACAGTTGGCAGCACTTGGTTAAACTACTGATGGCTGTAAAGTGTTGTAGCCAGTCTCACAACGGTTTCTAAAATATACTGCTTAATTTAGCTGGGTCTAATTACCGAATGATGAAATATCCAAATATGTAGAAACAAACTCATCTACACTCTCATGGTTGAGAAGTGCATGAGTGAGCCTTACAATATTCTTACAACATCCTAATTTATGTATTTGTGCACTAACTTACCTTCAGATTGATGTAGTTACAACGTTTGAATATGTGTGAAATAATTTGTCCACATCCCCCTTTTTTTAGTGAAGTGTCTGAACTGGTTTCATAATTTTTTCGCAATATCAAGTATGATTCCGCTCGCTTACACCCTCATGTTGGAGAGGTGCGCGAGTGTTTGTAAACTTTACAATGTGTACATAGTAATCTTGTGCCAAGAGAGATCGTTTCATTATTCAGTGCTTTTGTAAACTACATCCTCCCGATTAGGTGGCTTTGAGAGTAACTCTTCTATTTCCCACGAGTCACTGACTAGTAGACTCCGCCCCCAACTCCACATAGCTGACTTGCGGATTTGTCCTGGATACGTACAGACTGCTGCGGTATCTCAAGCACTTGCAGGTACCTTACGTCCTCCTCGAACGAGCGGTTTCATTAAATAATCAAATAAGACCATGGCATGATTAATTCCGATCAGTAAAAACCCGGTTTTTAATTCCCGTAGGATTGGGCTCCCGCGCAATTTGACAACTACGGCTCTGACTCGAACTCTGCCAAACTATTAAGCGAGTCCTTTGTTGATGCTTTGCGGATGTCATTCGCCCGCCACAACATTATGTAAGTTTTTGGCTTTGAACTCACCTTTCCTAATGTGTGTAGGAAGAAACCAGTTTTGCATTTAAATGGTGACCCTCGTGTTTAATTTTTCCGTAAAGGTAGTCACCTTTCTGAAATTGATTATACGGTTGAGTAACCCCGACCTTGGATGTCAATTTGATCCGACTTCGCAACATTGTGTAAGTTTTGTTTTGAACCTTCAAATACGTGTAGGAAGCAACTATTGTGGTATTTGTAGGGTGACCCTCGCCTTTAAATTCTTCCGTTAAGGTTTTTCTGAACCAGAGTAAACAGTGGAGTAATCCTGACCCTCGATGCTAATTTGATGTGTGATTCACAGACAGATCATCACTAGTGGTACGTACGTGGGGAATAATGCTCGCAAATGTGTACTCACACTATTTTATTATAGTGATGCAGCCTTTTTGCAATTTGCATCCATTTTTTCACCCTTAGCAATGATTCCTCCCTAACAAACTTGATGAAGACGCAAGTTTCAAGCGCTAAGATCCCCAGTGATATTTAAGGCTGCCCTCTTTTTAAGTAAGTAACTACATGGCCTGATGAACACAAACTTAGGCCACTCTTATTTACTAACCCTTGAACTAATTGCACTATTCTATTCGCAGTTCGCGGAAACTGCCTGGTATTCCATTCCCCCGTGTGGGTTGACAACAGGGAATCTCACCAATCGGCTGATTGGTAGATAATTTATGTGAGTGGTAGCTTGGTTTTAACTATTTCAATTCCTTGAGTTCTCACTCGTATGCGACAATTTGTTAGCCTTCCCCTTTGTGTATCAGTGAATTTATATCACTCGAGTTTGGCCAAGATTTTTGGTTGGTCTCACTCGATATTTCCTTCACTTGGAGGCCTAGCAAGCCCCAAGCCCATGGTAATTTTCTGTTATTTAGTGCAGTTAAACTTTGTCTAATTGGATGACGGTTTAAAAATAATGTTCTGATCAATTGTTTTAATTTTATAGATACTATCGCCCCTCCCTACCTCGCCCCTCCTTCCACACCTGTCCTGATGAAGACCCCGTTAAAGGACCTAACTTAGCCTACGGCCAGGGGTCGAAACGTCGACGGCTCTTTCTCTCTGACGCGGACCTCCGGCACTTGTCCTTTAATCACTCCTAATGGTTCATGTGTGACCGTTGAAGGTCCTCTGTATAATATCCCTATATTGGATGCCTTAAGTATTCAGGCTGTTGTATTAGATTTGTTCTGATTCATATGTTATTATTGCTTATGATTGTTTTCACTGTGATTAAGCTTATTTTTCTTTAACTTTACACTGCCCTGAGCACACCCCCTCCTCTCACCTTCCCTTCCTCCTCCCCCGACTTTGGGGCTTTCTGAAAAGCATTAAGAATGTATTGTTAAATGTTTGACACCGGGTATTGCAAAATAAATGACAATACCTTTCTCATTTGTTTTGATTATTGTCTGCATAGTTGAGAAAGTAAAAAAAGTTTCTGCTCTCCGTGTATGGTGTACATAACACTTCCTTCTTGCGTAGTCTATTCGCGAAACATGTTTTCTTGCAAGCTTCAGACAATGAGTTGTTAAATTTGCGTCAAGGCACCCGAGATCTGATCTCATACGTAACTACTTTTAACCGTTTGTTGGCCGAGACCCAATGGCCTGAAGATAAAAGAATATCTTTATTTTATTGAGGACTTAGGGATGAGTTGAAAGACTCCCTAGCACATATAGTTAATCTGCCTGATGATTTCACAGAATTTCAAGACCTGATGGTCAAGTTAGACCATAGGTTAGGTGAGAGGAGGTCAGAGAGACCTAAGACAGATTTCAGAGCCCTACACTTCAAGGTAGAAAGGAAGGCTAATGAAGATAAGAATGCTCAGGTAGAACCGATGCAGATTGGAGGCGTCAAGGGACCCTTATCTCAGGAAGAAAAGGATAGAAGGAGAAAAGCAAATCTGTCCTTATATTGTGGTAAGGCAGGTCATTTCGCCAAAGAGTGCCCTTCCAGACCAGCTAAGAAGAAGGTGGTGGCTGCTATTCCTGATACACCACTGGAGTCGGAAAACTAGGAATCTCGAGGGAAGGAGAGATCGTTCACTCGAGAGGAATAAATGGCAAGATCTCCCAGTATTTAACTAACGTTCTTAATCACATACCACGACACCTAACCATTAGGTTGATTTTAATTCTGGCCAATCAACAGAAACATAGCATTCCAGTACTTATAGACTCTGGGGCTACAGGGAACTTTTTTGATTTAGAATTCGCTAGAAAATTAAACCTTATAAAAGTTCCTAAGAAGGAACCAGAACCAGTACGGGCAGTTGATGGATCACCACTCTCTTCTGGTCTCATACGATTCCACACCCAACCCCTACTACTTCTATCTGACAATGGTCATACAGAACTAGTCGTGTTTGATCTCATTGACACACCAGCTTTTGGGGTCATACTGGGAATCCCTTGGTTAGAACTTCACAACCCAAAGATCGACTGGAAACAACGCACTGTGACTTTAGATTCACCATTCTGTAAAACACATTGCTACCAGGAGCATGGTGATCTTAAGCACCCTCTTCATTGTGCAGTCTTTCAATCAGTTCCGATAGCCTTACCATCGGAATTTCAGGACTTTGCTGATGTGTTCGATCCTGTAAAAGCTACCACACTACCTCCTCACAGGGTTTACGATTGCAGGATTGATTTAATCCCAGGGGCAGTTCTACCCTGCAGTCGCATTTATGCTTTAACCGAGCCAGAAAACCAATATCTCCAAACATACTTAAACGAACTTTTGGAATTAGGTTTTATACGCCATTCCACCTCACCAGTCTCTTCTCCGTTGTTTTTTGTAGCAAAAAAGACAGGAGACTTGAGGGTCTGTATCGACTATCGTGCAGTAAACAAGGCCACGATTAAGAATAGATACCCACTGCCTCTAATACCTGTGCTCTTGAACCAAGTTAAGGGATCCACCATTTACACCAAACTTGATCTCCGCGGGGCTTATCAACTGATACGTGTAAAGGAAGGTGACGAGTGGAAGACCGCCTTTCGCACCAAATTTGGTCTGTTTGAGTATACGGTGATGCCCTTTGGCCTATGTAACGCCCCAGCAGCATTCCAGTATTTCATTAACGAAGTTTTGCACGATCTGCTGGATATCTGCGTCATTGTATATATAGATGACATTCTAATCTTTTCCAAAACACCTGAGGATCATGTTTTGCATGTTAGATCAGTTCTCCAAAAACTGCGAGATCACTCCTTATTTGCTAAGTTGGAGAAGTGTGTGTTTAACACATCCACAGTAGAGTTCTTAGGTTACTGGTTGTCCCCTGAAGGGATCGTGATGGATCCAAAAAAGGTGAAGGCGATTTTAGACTGGCCAACTCCCATCTCAATAAAAGAAGTTCAAAGAATCCTAGGTTTCGCCAACTTCTATAGAAGATTTATCTCTGGGTTCTCAGAAATAGTTGCTCCAATCACCAGTCTGTTACAGAAAGGGAAGAAATTCCAGTGGAATTCTGAAGCAGAAAATGCTTTTAATTTGCTGAAGAAAGCTTTCACCTCAGCCCCAATTTTGAAACACGCAGACCCAGACAGACCGTTTTTTGTTGAAGCTGATGCCTCACAAACAGCAATTGGGGGAGTTCTCTTACAAAAAGATGTTAGCTCTGGTAACTTTCACCCTATAGCCTTTTACTCTAGGAAATTATTGCCAGCAGAACAGAATTACACGATTACAGAACGAGAGCTCCTGGCCATCAAGGCAGTTTTCCAAGAGTGGAGGCATCACCTCTTGGGAGCTAAACACACAATAACTGTCTTTTCAGATCACAAAAATCTACAGTTTTACTCCACTGTGAAGGCCTTCACACCACAACAAATGAGATGGTTGCAGTTCTTTAGTGAATTTGATTTTTTAATTACCTATCGACCAGGAGCCAAACAGTTACTATCTGATACCCTTTCACGCCTAGTCTGTAACAAACACAAGGAATTGGGCCAGGAGGAGTTGAGTATCATTCCTGAAGAAAAAATTTGCGCAGAACTCTCTCAGGGTGATTTTTTTTTGGAACTCAAGGAACAGATAAGAGCACTAGATCAAGAGAAATGGTTGGAACAAAAACAAGCATCAGTCTCAGAAGGGTTGTTCTTTCTAAAGAACAAATTGTTCATTCCTACTAAAGAATTAAGGGAACAAGTAATTAAATGGAGTCATGACTCAGCTATCACAGGCCATCCAGGTATTAACAAAACAGTCAAATTGTGTGAACGACACTTTTGGTGGAAAAGTATGAAAACAGACATCCAACAATACATTTTGGCTTGTCCAGTATGTGCTCGGCAGAAAAGCTCACACTCCTCCCCTAAAGGCTTACTGCAACCTCTAGAAATTCCTCCAGCACCCTGGCACACCATTAGTTTAGACTTCATTACTGACCTACCCAAATCATCGGGAATGACCACAATTCTAGTAGTGGTAGACTTATTGTCAAAAATGGGACACTTCATTCCTTTGCCAAAACTACCTTCAGCTGTAGAATTTAGTACGGTATTTCTGACCAACATAGTTAAGTTACATGGTTTACCGCAAAAGATCATTTCTGACAGGGGTCCACAATTTCTGTCGAAATTTTGGAAACAGTTGAGTGGTCAGTTGGGTATAGATTTGGCACTATCATCAGCTTTTCACCCTCAGACCGACGGCCAGACTGAAAAGGTAAATCAGTACCTGGAACAAAGTTTACGTTGTCTAACCACTACACTATCTACTGAATGGACTGAAGCCCTGCCACTAGCAGAATTTACATATAACAACACAATACACTCAGCTTTAGGTTGCTCCCCATTTTATTTCCTCACTGGTATACACCCTAGAACACTACCAGTAACCTTCCCGGAAAACAGATCGGATATGCCAGCTGTATCTGAAAGGTTAGCTAGTTTACGGAAATTTCAAGAACATGTCAAGCAAACACTAACAACACAGAAAGCCAGAATGAAAAAATACGCAGATCAACATAGGAAACCCAGTGTCTATGAAGTTAAGTCTACCTCAGGAGTACAGAATTCACCCAGTATTTCATGTGTCCCTACTCAAACCTGTACACCCGAACACTCGTCCTGATGCACCGCCCCCTCCTATCATCGTAGGTGATCATGTGGAATATGAAGTCAAGAAAATCCTGGATTCAAAAAGAATCAGGGGACGCTTGCACTATTTAATTGACTGGAAGGGGTATGATAGTTCAGAAAGATCATGGGAACCAGAAACCAGTGTTCATGCCCCTCACTTGATTCGTTCGTTTCATGCAATGAATCCTGACAAGCCGCGACCCCTGAGGAGGCCTTTGGGAGGGGGAACTGTCATGAAAACCTAGTCATTGCCTGTGTTTCATCCAACATTGCCTGTGTTTCTTTCTTTACATGAAGCATAATTGGTTTAGGAAGTGCTTGTTGGTTGTTTGGTACTTTGGTTGGGACAATGCTTATTGAAATCAGGGTACTGTTGTTCCGTTATGCCGCTCCGTATGCAAATTCGTGAAGCACACGTTGGACAGGTGCGCTAAACTGTCATAATTCTACACGTGCCTAAAAGACTATAAAAGTCTTGCCAGCGGAAGGCAGAGCGCTTCGCTTCTTGGGCAGACCAAGCGTCACTACGAGAGCTCAGCCTTCGATTCCAGCCCCGCCCGCCGACTTCTCCTCCCGCTCTGCTTTTCGGACCGGAGTTGTGTAAGTCGCCGCGCCACTCACCTGATTCCTTCTTCGGACCCTGCAATCTTCGGCGGCCTTCTTCGGAGTCGCTCTTCCTTGGCTTCCGAGATCCCTCTCCAGTTCCGGTCTCCGGTCTTCACTGCTCGGCGGACTTCCGTTTCCTGAACTGCCTTGGTCCCCGGCAAAAGCAATCCTACTAGCAACAAGGAAGTAAGATTTGTTTTTTGTAAGCGCCGATGCACAGAGAACACCGGGGTAAGAACAAGCCTTGCTAAAGGCAAGAGTGAACTAATGCAAAGACTTAAGACTTAAACAAACGTTGATAAAACCAAGGGGGAAAAGCATTTAGGGACGCTATCGTGCTATTGTTACCTTGTACCTATGTAGTGCTCATGATAATTTAGGAGTGTTCAATGTATGTGAGTAAATAGCAGTGAAGTTAACTGCATTACAAATTGAACAGTCGCTTGTAAGACATTATAACCCATTGTATTTCTAGAGGTTATTAGGAGGTTCTGTGTTCTGTTCCCTCGTTTTCTAAATCCACAGAACCAGTTACAGTTACAGCGTAAAGTGCAAGTTGTGTAAGGTGATAATACGATTGCATATAAGAAAAGACCTAGAACTTGCACCACGAAGTTAGGATTGGGCTATTTCTCTCTATCGTATCAGTGTTTCTTAAACTGTTCTGAGAAGCCCGGTAAACTTCAGGAGAGACAAACAGATTTCTCAAGAAGAGATCCTGTGTTGTTTTTCTCTCTCTCGCTTTCCCATCCCCATCCACCACCCCTTTCCGTCCCCTTTTCCCTTTCCCTTTAGGGGCCAACTAGTTGTGCCAAGTGTCTGGATTTCTTGCTACACTTGTTGGCTCTTGGAGGTATTGGGATTGGTCGGCTACAGGACGGAAACATCTGGACTCTTGCAGTGGCGCTCCTGACAGAGATAGCATAACAAAAGGATCTATCGAATCCAGTAGGAGCATATACTGGAGTAGAATGTTATCGATGAGTAAATTAACAATGAGCCAACGGCCATCAACATCACGTTCATGAGTAATCGAGGAAACATTTAACTTTTTATGTAACAAAAATACAACCCCATTCTTCCTAGACGTCGTAGGAGAAACAAGAACATGACCCACCCAACAACGTTTAAGTTTCAAAACCTACGGTTCAGCAAGATGAGTCTCTTGAAGGAGGGCGACGTCAGTTTTAAGTCTTGCTAAATGTGAGAGAACCCTCTGTCTTTTAATGGGATTATTTAATCCCTTAACGTTCCATGTCGTTACACGGAACGAAACAATTTAGAAAAACAGCTGAGTGCAACATGCTTAGTAATGCATAAGAAATACAATGGATTTAAAATGAGAATTAATGCATTAGTAATAGAATGGAAAAATTGATAAAAATGGAAACATAGTGATAAAGAGAGTAAAAAGAGGAAAGGAGAAGAAGAAGTAAATGTGTGAGGAAAAAGTAGAGAAACTGTTATAGAGAAAGGAGTGAAAGGGAGAAGAAAGAAAAGAAGAAGAGGGAAGGAGAGACCAGGGAGAAGGAAAAAAAGAAGAAAGAAGGAGAGACGAGGAAAATTGCAAGAAAAAGTTGAAGAGTAAAAGGGAGAGAAATAGGACAGAAACAAAGACAAACAAAGAGACAGTACAAGTCTGAAACGAACGACTGAAAGACATACTTACGAAAACGAAAATTCCAGAACAGGGATGAGGGTGGTGGTGGCGGGAGATGACGACGATAACAACCCGAGCCGACAACGAACCTTTAGTACCATAAATCCGATTAGTAAGATAAGAAAACAATAGGAGACATCAGGATGTAGATGCAGAGGGACAAATCTGAAGAAATTAGAGAAACATTAGGAAAGATAGATACAAGGGTGTACAACAAAAAACACAAGCAAAGAAGTAATGCACAAAATGTAAAAGCAACAGAGTGGTAAACACATGTTTTAACAAAAACGTAAAGGGAACAGATCAAGCAACGTCAAAACAGAAAAGCAGAACCACAATGTTGGAAAATCAATAAGGCAATGAAATAGTAAAGCCTGTCATCCAGGTTTGGAGGGGTCCATGACATCAGAACTCTGTTGGCGAAGGAAAGCTTGCAAGGCCGCTGGATCTTCGTATGTGGTTGTTCTATCCTTATAGGTGACCTTGAACAGACAAGGATGTAAGAGACCATATCTGGCATTGAAGGCTCTTAATTGCGGTCGAAGGTCTAAGAACTTTTTCCCTTTATCCGCGGTGGCCTTGGAGACATCCTGCAAAAGATAAAGGCGATGACCTTCCCCAATGATTTGCTTTTTGAGCTTGGCGTCTGAAAGGACCTGCAAGAGGTCGGTGTATTGTAGGAAGAGTATAATAACACCCCTTGGCTTGGAGGCTATCCTAGGACCAAGTCGGTGGGCTCGCTGGATGTTAATGGAGGATAAGGCCGGTGAGTCTAGGATCTTCGCAAGGAAAGATTAGAAGAAGATGGTAGGGTTAGACCCCTCTGTGAGTTCCGGAAGACCATATAAGCGTAGGTTGTTCCTGCGATTTCTATTTTTCACATCTTTCGTTTGACGCCTGAGCAGAAGGATCTCAGCTTCTATTGAAGGGATGCGGGAACATGTAGAATGTAAAGAATCCGAGGATTGTTCCAAGGTCGTGACACTAGAGTCTAGAGATGTCCATTTTTCTTGCATGGCCTGCATATTTTTTGTGGTGGCTTCCATAAATGGCTTGAAGGCCCGTAGCTCTTCTAGGATGAGATCCATAGAGAAAGATGAAGCATTACTCCCAGGAGACGGTGGGTCTTTCTTCAGGCGTTTGGTGGAAGTCAAGGAAGACTGCGCTTTCCCTCCAACTTGAGCCTTCGGAATGGCTCCATGTGCAGAATCAGACTTCGAGGATTTACCATCCTCCATTTCTTGGGTAGGTGAGTCGGAGTCAGAGCCAACAGGTAGCTTCAGAGAGTTGAGTTTTGAGGTGCGGAGTTTCCCCATGTAGGGCAGCAAGAATAATGAAAGTATAGACCACAAGTCAATATAAAGTATGGAAATCTCCTGATACCGAAAAGAGCTTGGAGAGCAATGAAAGAAGGTCTCAACACGAAGCCATGGTCAGAAGCGGGAGAAGCACATAGCACAGCAGCAGGTGGTAGGCCGGGAAGCAGATCAGGACTAATTGAATAAGCAATTCAAATGAGCCATGCGCCAAACTTCATGAGTGATGATGACAATGTGTAGGAGGGAAAACAGCAGGAGTAAATATAGGCACACCCAGCATTGTAAAAATTCATGAGGGTACAATGTCAATCTTCCAGGTAAGAACAAGTATGAGGAAGCTTGTAAGAAAGTACGCCATGAATGTGGTTGATTCTCTGAAAGCAATCATTAAGATAGAGCCTCCTGACGCAGTACTTCAGTGCATGGCATAGCAAAGGGGCGAATTCAAATGCTGAAAGGCGTTGCACAAGTTCAATGTAGTTAGTACATAGCTGCATGCAGGAAGAAAAAGAAGTGAGGCAGGTGAGCGGTGAGGAAAAGCGCAAGAAGCTCAAAATGGTGCCCGAAATCAACAATGAGAGGAGCGCGATATGGAAAGAAGCGCTTCAAAGCAAAGTCATAGTTGAAAGAAGCTCACCAGGAGTGGTCCATGTAGTGAATATCTTATGTTGAATGAAGAAGAGGAAAATGAGCTTATAAACAAAGAAGCCGGCCGCCTCCGAAAATCGCGGCCGGTGCACAAAATGGCGGCCGTTACAGCGAAAACTGACTTTTGTCACAGAGCTTCACAAAGCCACGAAACCGAGAAACAATGAGGGCGCTAGGCTCTTCTCACGTTCCGGTTCGCGGGACACGCTGCATTTTGGCTGGAGACGTGTGGAAACTGCCCCAAATCCGATACGAGCGATGAACGTTGCCGGAGCTCCCGGTCTACGCCACCATCTTGGCCGGCGTCCAAGCCACGCCCCGGAATAAACATTTCTAAAGTGGTTAATAGTGTGTCCAAAACCAGCACCATCTATGTGTCCAAGGGCAGAGATGGTGCTTAAATGGATTAGTGAAATTGCTGGTCTTAGGAAGTTATTGATATAGTTAAGGATATGGCTGTATATCGCTGGTGAAGTCTATAAAGTTATGTTACAAGTTATATTGGGCCATACATATGAAAGCTAGTGTTTGCGATTTCCAAATAGTGATTGTTTAGAGATCGCTATTTGGAAATCCCAAAAGGAGATGTGCAAAGTAAAGTATTCCACTAATGGGGATTTCTACAAATTTGCATTCGCCAAAAGGAAATTTCCTATTTGGACATCGCACAGATGTGATTTCCAAATAAGAAATCGCAATTAAGTTGCATTCTAGATTCAGAATGATGATGGAAGAACCAGGACGTTTAGAAATGCAGGGTGTGGTCACAGCCCAGAAGCCTAGTAAGGTAGTGGAAGGAAGGAGTGCCCTATCTGACTTATGGCAGTGGAAATATAATTTATGAAAAACACCTTGTCCAAGAAAGATGGGGACAAGGACCCTGGCAGCAGGAAGCACAAAGGAACATTTTCTGAGAAAGTGCTGGAGCTATTGACAGGAATGTGTAGCACACATGGACTAGCTTTTTGGAAAGCATCATTATCTGTTCCTGAGGCCCAGAAAACAAAAATTTGGAACAGTAACCTCAACTCACTTGGTGTCACCCAGAAAACTATACCAGAGCTTAGGAAACACTGGTATGACCTAAGATCCCACACCAAAGAGAAGGTGGCCAGAAGATTGGGCTAAGGAGTGTGGCACAAGTGGTGGACCCTCCAAACATCCTCCTTTGGCTCCAATAGAATCCCTGATTGAGGGGACACTTAAACCTGAAAGTGTTGAGGGACTGTCAGACATTGGAACCTCTACTCCTGCAGGTTACATCCAAGGTAGATAATTTTCCTATTAATTTCTTAAAAAACCATACTGTCTGTAAGTCCTCAAGTGCAACATCTTAGCTAGCAAAACTGCATGAAAATGTTTGCTGTACTTCGGAAATGCATTATGGGAGTTGTAGCACATCTTTAGTTTCATGGTGTTCTGTGTGCTAATTAAACTATATATATCTATACATATCCTCCTTGTCACAAACACATAAATTAAATTTTCAACAATATCACGCAAACGTCTTAACCATTTATTTACAATAACTATATACAAACATTTCCAGAGGTCACACCCAGGATGCATCTGAAGCCATTGAGGCTAACAAAGCAATTGACACATGTGGAAATGGAGGACAGCACAATTCTATTCCTACACCCATTACAACAACTCAAACTACTATCAGAGCAAACCTGTCACCACCAATAACAGACTATCGCTGAGCAGGAACACGCCTTATCTATGCGCAGGACACACAGAAACCGTAGAGTCCAACAACTAACAGTCAACAATAATAATGTTTCGGATGACATGGAAAACAGTTCTCCACTGTTTGGTGGCCATGAGAAATACATCATCACAGTACAGCACCTGCAAGCCAAGCAGATAAAACTGTTATTAGTCATTTGCAAAGCATGTCAAGGTCAAAGCTGCCATTACAGAAAGGACAACACCATTGGATTGCTGCCATGGAAAAGGACCAACACCTGCAAAGATGCAGGCACAAGCAGCACACAGCAAGCTATGATGCTTGCACTAAACCTCTTGATTGATTGGCCCTAGTAACAACCACCCTTGCCAGGATAACTTTCAATATCCAGAATGGCATGGGTCACTGCTGCCAAGATGTTGCACGCATGCTCGTCCAAGGCCCACAGCTATGGTAAACATACAGACACATAACCTATCTGACCCCAACATTTAGCCACCACCTGAAAGTGAAGATAACTCTAGGCCCAGTTCCATGTCTGTGCCAGATGCATAGTGTACCATGCAAACATGCCGACACACATCTGAAACTGATATATCCACTACCACAGCCCAGTTCTGATGGGAAGGTGACCAACGTCAGAGGCCATAAAAGTGACTTTTGTAGATACTCAGATGTATGAGACCGTTTTGTTATGTTTGTCTTTTCAAACTTTGTTGCTTTATTAAAAAAAAACATACTATAAGGATACTGTTGATGATGAAGAATTCCATTGTAAAAACCTGAATAAAAGGTTAACCTTCAGTCATTCAAAAAACATTACCATCATGTGTGCTGTTGAGGGCTGTGAGCCCGAAATCGGTCCCAGGATGCTTGTTTCCGGTCCAGGGAAGACCTGGCTTGGCAGTTTGGGTTGGACTGTTCCCATGAGGCACAGGGTCATACTGATTTGCATATAGCCATGTCTGAACTGGGGTGGCCGAGTGAGCTAAAGAAGGATGATGGATTAAACCCAGATCAGTGAGTGCTTGCAATGTTCAACACTCCGTCCATCACCCCTTTGGTTTTGCTTTATTTCTTAGATGTGGTCACCGTTCTTACCTTAAAAATAGTTGTTGGTGATCTCTGTACATCGAGCTTGAACCGCTGCTGCATGTGTCAAATCCTGGTGAATCTGAAGTGGTGGAAGTACGTCATATGAGTCTGATTCTGGTTCTATGGTGATTTTGTACAGACCCCTCCTCATGGCTATTTTGTGGAGAATGGCACATGTGGCAATGATTTCATAACAGGTATCTGGTCTGTAAAGTAGTGCGCCAGCAGTTTTGTGGCGACATCTGAATTGAGATTTGAGTATTCCAAAGGTTTGTTCAATTATTGATCGCATTGTCTTATGCGCACTGTTCACTGTCTTTCCCTTCTGATTCTTGGATGAAAGTATGTGTTCAGTATCCAAGGGTGCAAGACATATGCACTGTCTCCTTAAATAGTATGAGAGGGATAAACTATACGGTCATTTTACAACCACACTAGTGGACACTATTTGAATTGAGTTTACAATTCTCTTACCAAGCAAAAAGCCACTGGCAAAATCAGACCGTTATGCATTCCACTGTGGCGGAACACATACGAGTTATGTGTGCTGCCTGGGAATCTGGCTACAAGGTCAGTTATGATGCATGAGGCATCACACACTACCTGAACATTGAGTGAATGGTTGCGCTTTCTGTTTCTGTAAATTCATTCATTTCAGAGGGGGAGACGTATGGCAATATATATGCCATCAACAAAATCAATTACACTGGGAAACTGTGCTACCTGATATACATAAGATTGGTCTCTTGCAAATATTGGGGAGTCTTTGGAAAAAAAAATATTGGTTCACTTTGCTAGCCATAATACTCCGAAACCTGTGGGAAACCTAGTAAAAGCATTTTGTGACGCACCTCCTGCCACTGCTATCACTCCCTGGTAACTGCCAGAAGCTAAACGGTGTAGACAACAAAATACCTGCACATGTAGTGGAATTGCTTAGCTTCGGACTGTTGGAGTCTGTAGCACAGGAATTAAATCCAGAATTACCCCATTACTCAGTATGTACTTCTCATATTTCTCCTCCTCAGTCTGTTCACACAGGGTGACCCGCATCCTAACTATACACTACTGTCTTCTTTTCCTTCTCTGCCTACCAGCCAAAAATGTTCATCCGTTTAGCCAAGACATAAAGCCGCCATTTTGAAAGAACTAGATGCATTTTGGGTGACATTTTATAGTTTGTACCTGGTTACAACTTGATACACATTGATAGTAATTGCATTTCCTAAATAGCCATTTTGAGACTATTTGCAATCAGAAAATCCTTTAACATAGTGTTAGTGATTCACTATATAGAATTCCCAATTCGCGATTTCCTATCTAGAAATTCCAAAAATGCAATTCCTACATGATGCAACTTGCACCATCGAAAATGCCTTTTACATATAACAGAATGCCAATTTTCCCTTCCTAACGGCTTGAAATTGTTTTTTGCACCATTAGGAAATGCAAAATGCCTTTCTAAATATGGCCCATAATCCCTTGAAAATGCAGAGAAAATACTCTGGTAATGATATGTAAAGAAACTGCTCCTCCTTAAAAGCCATATGTACGAAACATTTGTGAATAGGTATTCATTTGCAAACTGAATACTGGTTGCAAAACATTGAAATCGGTATGTATGAAACACATTCACAGCCCTAAATTGAGCGTAGCAAATGTTTACCGATTTGGTAATTTGCTGACTCCAAACAGCGATTTGAAAATAAGAAATGCTAATTTCAGTCGCAAATAGTGAATAGTCGCGGAAACAGCAAATTGCACATGCAATTTACCACCAACCCAAACAATATGGTAATCATGTGCAAACTATATAAATTGCCCCAGAATGCATCAGATTTTGCCTGGTTTACAGGGAAGGCGGAGACCAGAGGAGAGGATCTTTAGACTAAGGATCACAGTTTTTCAACAGCCAGATGAAGAGATGTGCACCAAGTATAGGCTAAGTAGTGCAGTAATCCTTGATCTAATTGCTGTTGTACAGCCCCAGCTTGATAGACACACCTTAGGTCAGATGTACAAAGCATTTTTCTTGTCGCAAACAGCCTCAGAATTGGTCCATATCGACCTGAAAAATTATTTATCAAATGTACAAAATGTAATTGGGTAACTTGTTACAGAATCGGATTTTGCATTTGTGATTCAGTATTTGGAAGACTCTTGTTTAATCCGTTCTTTCCAAATACTGAATTGGTATGGTGTGTATTACTGTTGTGTGGCCGAATTCCAGTCGCAAAGCAGTAATACTTTACCAAAAGTTTAAAACTGGTGGTAAGCCACTAGTAAAAGGGAAGAGGACTCCAAGGACCCCTTCCCCTTTGAGAATGTAAATACAAATGTTTTTTACGATTAGGCAGTGGTCCCGTGGACTTCAAGGTTTCATTTTTTTATAACACATCCCATTTTATTTTAAGGAAAACGAGCTGCATTCAAAAAGAAAAGAAAAAAGTTGAATTTATTTAAAAAAAATCTTAGACATGGTTGTCTGCTGACCTAAGGAGGCCACCATCCCTGAGATGACTGTGATTCCTAATGGGTCACAAACTGGGATACACCTCATTAATATTCATGAGGTAGGGTTATTTGCGACCCACAAGGAATCCCGAAATGAAACCTGCTGAGTTTCATACGTTAGGAATACCGATTTCCTAATTGTAATTTGGAGAGAATTGCAATTAGGAAATTTACGTTCCTAGTATTTTTACATCTGGCTCCTTATGCAGTAAGTCCATCCCCAACCATGTATAGGTGTTACGCAGTTTGCATCAATTAGAGTATGGTAGCTATCAAGGTTTGATTGCTGCAGCTGGTGGCGTGTTCCAGAGTTCATTGTTGCAGTTTTTCTGTGCATTCCTTTATGCTTTGTTAATGCCAATCAATACCTACATATATCTCACTAGTAATGAACAGGAACGGCATACAGTGGCGGCCGCCACTGAAACAAAGTGGAGGGGTGGGGGAAGGTGGGAGGAGCACTGGATGAAGTGCGCGAGGGAGCACAGGAGGGGGCGTGAGGGAGGGTGGGGCGACATGAGCACTTAGGGAATGCACTAGCACTCCTCCTCCCCCCATGCCTCAGCCCCACCCCTCCCTGCACACACTAGCTGCGCCAGCGGCTTAAAAATAAATTGATACTGAAATATTGTTTTATTTCTTTGCTGCTGGCTTTGAGCTAGTGGGGCGAAGCTTCTCTGCCATTACGGAAAAACCGCCCCTAACAGCATACAACCATGCTCCAATTCCATCATGTAGCCAACTTCCCCAGTTTCATAGGCTGTGTAAATGGTACACGTGTCAATTTGCCCACCCTCCGCCATTGAGTATCTATTCTGCAACACGAAAAATACTCATTCTATGAATATACAAGTGATGTGTGATGCAAAACATGTAATGAAAGACATAGGAGCATTATTCCCAGGGAGCACCCATAGTTCATTCATATTCTCACAAAGTGACATTCATGTAAGGCTGGAAAGTGGAAAATCTGATGACAAATTTGTTTTGGGTAATAAGCCTATGTTACATTTTTATTGAAATATAAAAGCACTAACTTTGCAACAGTGATGTGCAAGACTGTGCATTACTATTTCACTTACTCCAGCCACAAGCAGTGACAGTCACACATAGGAAAACCAGAGATGTAATTGAACGCATATTTGGAAAACTGAAAAGTACATTCAGGTGCTTGCACAAATGTGGTGGCGCCGGTGTTCCATAATCCGCTGCCCCCCGTGAGGCAGTGGCCCCCCTGTTTTGTGCATGCGTACACATGCGCATATTACGGCCGATGACGTAGTACCACGCCCACCATCATTCCGTGACATCATCATTGCGTATGCTCTATTCAAACATGGCTCGCGTCTCGGGCAGAAAGCGCCCGCGGGGTCCTTGTGCCGACCTCTATACACAGCCCGTCTCCGTTCCCCCCACCTGCAGGCCGGTATTGCCCTGCTACATATTTATTTAAAATGTACGTGTTATACACATTCCATTTCTGCCAGCTCTCAGCGTATCCCCAGTAAGTGTCCTCAATTCTTTAGCCTTTCCTTGCTATGTCCATCTGATCGGCCTCACTCGGACTTCTTCTCAGACCCCTCTCCCTTTCCTGCAGTAATCAAATCTCCATCAGATAGATGGTGATTAAATTGGCATTAATTAAAATGAATTTTGTAGTGTTCCAGCCTCGTACACCGCCTCGGGCTGCTGGCGGCTCGAGGCTGTGAACAATGTTGCACAAGGACCCCGCGGCCGCTGTCTGCCCTTCTCCGCCTCTGACGTAGGGGGTGCAGCCACTCACGGGGATACAATGGTTCTCAGAACACCGGACTGTACTTCCCAGAAATCTGTTGTAAGATTGTAGCCACATGTGCAATTCTCCACAATGTAGCAACTCGCTTAGGCTTACCAGTTACTGTATCTGACTCTGAAACTGGTGATGAGGAAGAACAGCTAACACCATGTATTCAACATGATGCATTTTTTGTAAAGCAGCGGGTTAAACAACTGAAAATTATTTTTCCAAAAAAGTGAACTATTGACACTATTTTTTAAATCAAACTCAAAGGCATGTATGAAGGTAAACATGAACCAACCTTTATTACTATGTTCTGTTCGTAATGTTAGAATAGTAAATTACATTACATCATGTCACAATTAGATTTCGAGTATAGTTAGCCATATGTGTACAGACACACAGGAAATAAAAAAAACACACGAGGGTATTGGGCTGTGGTTTGCATTTGTAATGAACAGAAGTGCTGGCACCCACATTTACACCTCGAGCACTGGTTTCAAGCACCCTCATTGTGTCACTAAGAGAAATGTTATTGACACTAGAGCGGTACTCACTCTCAGGATATTCTACCTAACTGACACCTGCTATCTGAGTGGCTTATAATAGCTCTACAGCATTTGTTACCTTTATGAGTCCACGAGCTTCATCACCACTGTAGTGCCCCATTTCTAGGGTTTTGTAAGATTAACAGGAGTGTAACCCATTAACCAATTCAGGACTGGGTAGGTAAGATGCAACAAAGAAACAATGTCCTGAGAGGTAAGAGTCGGTAGACAATTAAAACAAGAATGCACATAGCATTACTTTGAAAGAAAGAAGGAGAATACTCGTTGGTATGACAAAAGATAGTTATTCATCTTTATGTTGTAACATTAGTTCCAAGGTCGGATGTATACAGTTGAGAACAGCACTGCATAAATTGAATTAGTGACAACCATATGAAACTTGGTGCATGTTACAATATAAAGATGAATAACTATCTTTTGTCATACCAACGAGTATTCTCCTTCTTTCTTTCAAAGTAATGCTATGTGCATGCTTGTTTTAATTGTCTACCGACTCCTACCTCTCAGGACATTGTTTCTTTGTTGCACCATTTCTAGGGTGACAGTACGCCTTGGCAACACAGATGTTGCCATTGCAAGTTTATTAATTGATCTTGTCAATACATAAATGCAGGAAGACTGTTGGCATTCCCTACATCTATGTTGTACATGAATGGAATTTGGATCTATGCATAGGGACTTCACAGCTTCAGTGGGATTTTCAACCTTTTTATTCATGTTCTATACATTATCAGATAGGGTTGTTCCAATGTTTTCTAATTCTGTGGGGAAACTTTTGTTCAATATTTGTAACATTTTATTTGACCAGTTTTATTTCCCTCTGTGGCAGGCTCTGAACTATAAGCATTGATGCCTCCAAGCCACCAAACACTTGCAAATTTGGGATATGTCACCACTTTCACTGTCTGCATAGGAGGGGGTATCGGCCACATGATGAGCGTGACGTCTACGTCTTCTCCCTCCTGACCTGTGTACAGGTTTCTGGCTCACATTATGTGTACTTCCTGAACCCGCTACATTTGCTGGCTGTGGGTGTACTTGATCTGTGGGACATTATTCTTAGGTTGTGCCATGGCTCTTATCTCCAGTGGCTAACAAAACTGCACTTCGTAATACTCAAGCACCTCGACTTCAAATACATTACTCCCATGGGCATTTATATCTGTTATGAAAATGGAATCCTTATTATTTTCTGTACTTTGGTTAAGTAAAGTGTATTTAATTATGTTGTGTTGGAAAAATAAACTTTGAAAAATATCACATCAGCCCACAGTGAATACACTACATCTCCCATGATGCACTGTGAATGTGCAAAGGCAATTTAGTTACACTGTAATTTGTGTGGGCCATATTTTATACATATTTTCCGTTTGATATACACACATTTACACAACCCTCTGCTATATTTACTGTGTTAGTAGAAAACCTTTTATGGATTTAGTATAGTTATGAGAGTCTTCTAGTTAATTTACCTTGAAAGGGACTGGGAATCTCTAATGTGTACATTGCGCCGAAGCCTTTCACTGACTTTTGTTCCAAAGTTGTTTCCACAAGTTCCTCAAGGGCAGTAGCAGGTGGGACAGTGGGTGAACCTCCTCCAGTTGCTCTGGCCTCAGTAAGATGGTTTGCTAACTTTTCCTTTGTCCTGGATCTGAGGTCATACGATGTTTTACAGATTTCCTCAATGGATCTTTGTGCGACTCTCACGCATTAATTGCACATACTCAGGCACCGCAAGCGATGCTTTACCAAATACTTTGTCACAATAGGAGACATATTTCTTCGTAGGTATCTTTACTTCTTTTTCAAGAAATTTCATTTTTCATTTTCTGGGCTCAGCCTCAGAAACGTTAAGCATGGATGGCAAACCCTTAGGGAGATGAAGAATGGATTCTCACACACACTTCCAGTTCTAATCCTCTCCATTGTTCACCGATGTACTACTTCCTGGATGTGAGGTCATCAGAGAGGAGTAGAAATATCGGGGCATATGCATCAACATAATGATTTGCGATTCCCAAATTGAGAATATTACAGACTCGCAATCACTATTTTTTTGCAATTCGGTATAATTCACAATCGCAATTTGCAATCATGAAATACCGACTCGCAATTATAGCGAATACGCTATTTGCGAATCACAAATAGCGATTCAGAGAATCCGATGCGGCATGGTGATGTCACAATCAGAAAGTGAACCATCCCATGCTTTTACCTGTGTGCTGAGAGTGAGGAGGAGGAGGCAGACTGCAGGAGAACAGCATTAGAAAGCATTTTGGGACATCTGAACCGGTGCAGTTTCCAGCATGGCATGAGAAACACCACAGTAGGAGCACAACAAAAAGCTGCAATTCAGTGAAAAGAAGTTGGAAATACTCATTAGGAAGTTGTGAGGAGCCATGAAAAACTTTTTGGCAAACAGGAACTGCGGGTCCCAGAGTCAGAAACACAAAAATTATGGCTGGGAATCCAAACAAAAATCAGCCCTGTGGGGGTCACACAGCGCTCCATACCTGATTTGCATAAACGGTGGTATTACCAGCAAAGCTGGGCCAAGGAAAGGTTTTCTGCAAGGCTTGCTGAAGCCAAAATAACTAGAGGAGGTCCATCCACACAAACAGCACCCACAGCCTAAGAGGACCTTGTGAAGTCCACCCTTCAACCGTAGGCTGTTGGAGTGATGTCAATCGATTCCTCAGCAACGCCCAGTACCTCTCAAGTTAAGATGCATGCAAATTACCATACAATGTTAGGATTACTAAACATACTCCATAACCTAGATCTGGCTTAGTGTAGAAAATAGAATTCTAGGCCTTGTTTTAACTGTAGCATACAAATGTATTATGGGAATAGCAGTCAGCAAATACAAATAGGCAGGCAAGTGGGTAGCAGACCAGCATAGTCACAAACAATTGAGACAAGCAAGATAATCTCCACACACAGTGTGGTTTGAAAAAACTTTATTTAACAATACAATGTGCAGTACTGAAAACATGTCCAAATATGCAAACTAAAAATGCACTGTTTAACGTCAGAGATGCATCCACCTGCGCATGAGTCAGATGACAGTGAAGGCGAGGCATCCCCCGAGAGTGAGTCACAGTCAGGAGAAGACACTGCAGTGTCACCATCACCCACAACACTTGCACCCACAATATGCAGGATCACAGTGCCACCATTGACTGCACTAGACACAGAGGATGAGGACCAAGCTGACCCTCCAACAGCACAGCCTGGGCGGACACTCACATCAAGACCATGTGTCCTGCTGCAACGCAGGAATCTCCACATCAGAAAACTCAGCGCAGCTGCACAGATAAGAGCTGACGAAGGTGGCAGTTCAATGTCCTTGGTGGACTGAAGAATGCAATGTTGAGGGTACGATTCAGAAAAGGGGGTGGTGATGAACAGAGTGTCTGAATTAAGCAGACCACTCTTACCCAGTCCAAAGATCAGGGCTTGATCCATCACCGTTATTTATCTCACTGCACCATCCCAGCTCAGAACCTGACTATATGCAAATCAGTCTGTCCGTGGCCCAGTGCATCATGGGAACAGGGCAGACTAAACTACCAAGCCAATTCTTCACCAGAAAGGAGACAAGCTACCGGGGACCGGTTTCTGGCATTTCAACCGTCTTCGGCCCGGCTTGCTTGAATCCTGATGGTGCAGTGAGAAAGGGACTCATGTCTGAGTATACCCTGCCACACCTATAGTGGCCAAAAACGCCATCCCCTTTTCTGAATCATTTTGTCCACCATAAGCGTGGAAGGGTCTACTCAGATGTGAGTCCCTTGCTCATCGCACCATCAGGATTCAAGCAAGCCGGGCCGACGACGGCTGAAATGCCAGAAACCGGTCCCCAGAAGCTTGTTTCCTTCCCAGTATAAGAATTGGCTTGGTAGTTTGGTTTGCCCTGTTCCCATCATGCACTGGTACAGGAACAGACTAATTTGCATGTAGCCAGGTTCTGAGCTGGGATGGTGCAGTGAGCTAAAAAACGGTGATGGATCAAGCCCTGATCTTTGGACTGGGTAAGAGTGGTCTGCTTAATTCAGACACTCTGTTTCATCACCACCCCCTTTTCTGAATCATGTTGAGGGTACAGCACCTGCAATGTAAACACCTGCGTTCAATGCAGGCACACCTTCCATCTCTTGCAAGCAACATGGGAGAGATGAGTGACAGCATCAAACATCTCACAACAGCTGTGCAGAAAGGCCACAGGGAAACAAATCAACACTTTGGTGAGATGGCACTAACACTCGGGAACTTATGCAAGGTGATGCAAGAAGACCAGGTGTCCCATTGCAAAACACACCCTCAAGTTCTTGGACGCTTGGATGGGTACACGAGGGCCATATACTGCCTAAGCACAATAACTGCACAACTTTGCGGCGGTGATGAGGCCAGGAGACTGATACAGTTCACCAATGCAGTGGAGCAAATGCAAACTAATTTGCTAATTTGGTTGCTGCCAGTAGTGTCATGGTTTGAGGGAATAGTGAAGATGCCTCCAGCCCCCAGCCACAGTAGCATCATAGCACCTGTGACGGAATACAGGAGGTGCAGCACACGGAATGCTCTTGCCTCAGAGTGCTCAAACAGGGATGTGTCAGAGAGCACCCAGAACGGGCAATGGGAGTGCCTGGATGCCAAAAATAGTGTGGACTCGTGCACAGGATTGTCATTTGGTGATGGAACCATTATCTAGATTTGTCTGGACTGATGTAGATGTACCATGGCAAAGTTTTCCAATTGCGTTCAAATTTACATATTGGAATTTTTCCTCTTGGCATGTGTGCATTAACACAAACGGAAGTCTTTCTTTTTTAAATAAATCAAAATTGCAAAGAAACAATGTAGTGTCTGGTTTATCATTACACACCTCAGAAATATTTCTGCGTTATATCTGTACCAGGAGGCTTCACCTCCTGGTACAGGGCGGGCTGTGCTTTATGGCAGGCATGGAGGGAGGGAGGGATGGTCTCAGCTGCAGCTCTGGCCTCATACCGATCCCCTGCTATTACTACTAAGCGAGAGGCACTGGGGTGATGATTTTGGTATTGGTGGTGGTGGTAGTGGAATTGGTTGAATTGGTGGTGGTGATGGTGTTGGTGGTGGTATTGGTAGGGGTGGTGGTGGTATTGGTATTTGTGGCGGTGGTATTGGTGGTGGTGGTGGTGGTATTGGTGGTGGTGATATTGCTATTGGTGGTGGTATTGGTATTAGTGGTATTTTTGGTATTGGTGGTGGTGGTATTGGTGGATGGGTATTGAGTGTAGTAGTATTGGTGGTGGTATTGGTATTAGTGGACGTATTGTTGGTGGCGGTATTGTTGGTGGTGGTATTGGTATTGGTGGTGGTGGTATTGATGGTGGTGGTGGTAGAAGGTAGTGGTATTGGTGGTGGTGGTATTGCTGGTGGTGATATTGGTATTGATGGTGGTGGTGTTGGTGGTATTGGTGGTGGTGGTAGTAGTGGTGGAATTGGTGGTGGTGGTGGTGGTAGTGGTGGAATTGGTGATAGTATTGGTTGTGGTATCGGTGGTTTTATTGGTGGTGGTGGTGGTGGTGGTATTGGTAGTGGTGGTATTGGCGGTGGTATTGGCGGTGGTATTGTAGTGTAGTTCCTATATTCCCAATAGGCTCTGCGCATTGGAATAACATATCCTATAGATGTGACGTAGGACTTAGGTCGACTAAGTCTCTGTCGAATATATTAGACTTAAATGTGAGTGCCATCTAGCTCAGAGGTCACTAGAAACTTTCTTGAATAAACAAGAAGGGATTAGTTTCTGACAACCGCATGAACATGACAACTTTGTTTCCCCAAGAATAAAACTGATCTTGGGAGTCTTGGAAACAATAGATAGATATTTCACTCAGTCAATCGTGCATGCTTCGTTTCATCAGAGTTGCAGAGAAATAGAGAGACAGGCATTTTCAATAAAAGGGTTTATTGAACAGTCTTCTTTCTCAAGCAAGTAAAGTGAACTGCTACAATCGTAATACTGGTTGCAAAGTACAAAGTGTACAGTAAGAAGAGTATTATAAAATAATACTGTAAAAGCATTGTATGGTTCCTAGACCATAGATAATACATACATAAACAACAAAGCTAAAAAAGTACTCAACTGGTGCTTCTAAAATACACCTACCCCGATGTACCTAACCTAAGTCTAGTACGAGGGAAGAAGTAAGTGAGGTGTAGCATAGGTTTAGTTTTTCTTTGCCAATAATCTAACCAAGATTTCTCTTAGGGTCTAATCAGCTCTATACCTTGGTTTTAGAATGAAGGAGGTCTGTTATCTTTGTCTCGGGACTCGATTTCCCAATACCCCGCAAAGGAAGCTTGGAAATACTGGAGCTGGATTCTCAGCGAGAGAAAGGACAGCTTCTCCATCAGTGCATCAGCTGGAGGGTCGGCTTCCTTCTGCACTTGCTGTATCGAGCTGCATCAGGCAAGTAGATAGTCGAGCTGCTCAGAACCACCGTGTCTTTGCTAGGGCAAGTGTAGGCATATTTATACCTTGAAGGTCCCTAGTTTGAGATAAAGTCGGACATAATAACGTCACCAAAGAACCCCAAGGGAATGATAGCTCTGTGAAAATGCCATGATTTATAGGACAAATCAAAATTCAAGTAAGGGGATGTCCCTGACTGCTGAAGAAATCGTTGTGGCTTTTTGGAACTAGTGGAAGTAGCCATGCCTGTATTTAGATTGGTTTGGTTATGTCTAAATATGGGTATGATTTCTATGTCTATATAAGGGCAATGTGAATTATACCTGAATAAGGGCATGAATCTGTAAATTTCGCTTGGATCCTAAAATGCCATACAACAGTATTGGTATTGGTGGTAGTGGTATTGGTGGTGGTGGTGGTATTGGTGGTTGTGGTGGTATTGATGGTGGTGGTTGTGCATTCCTTTCTGTGCAGGAACTGGGGGTGCAAATCTACAGGGAGACACAACATCTGCCCCCCCTTCATGCACTCTCATGCACAGGGGCTTTCTTTCCCCGCTGTCTGCCACTCCATAAAGGAAGAACCTCCATGACACCACTGGTGATGAGGAAAGTTGTAATATGCCTGGTGATGCCTCAGGTCATCACCGCCAAGCAGCCACGGCCCGGGACAGGGAGTTCTGGTGGGGCAGAAAGGCGGGGCAGGGGAGGAGCAGGGTGGGGGATGCTAAAAACAGGAATATGGATAATTGGATGCAAGTAAACAATGTAATTAATAAAAATTCATTTCGCAGTGCGCCATGCATCTCAAAATGCACCCTCCGTAGCAACCCCCGCCCCGCCTTTCCGCCTCACCGGAACTCCCCCCACGGGCCGTGGCTGCCACCAAGCATATTGCAGCCCTCAGACTGTCCCAGGACCAGCAGGGAACGAGGGGCCATCTTATCAAGCAAGGGTGATACATTAGCGCCGCTTTTATCGACAGGAAACTGCTGCTAAAGTAGCGAGAATGGGCTTGATAATATGCCCTTGTGAATTCCCATAGAAGCCCAGGTTCTGGTGTTCCCCTGGGCTTCTATGGGAATTCACAAGGGCATATTATCAAGTCTATTATCGCCTCTTTAGCGGCAGTTTGCTGCCGATAATAGCAGTGATTATGTATCGCCCATGCTTGATAATATGGCCCAAGGTTCCATGGCGGGTGCGATGGTGCAATGGTGATCCGACCTCCAAAGTCCTGAGAGGGGGGTTGGTCCGCCGGTGCAGTGGTGGATTGACCGCCTTTGTCGCAGTTCTTGGACTAGCAGGCTCGTAATCAGGGCCTCTGTGTGAACCCTGCAATCCAACGTTGCAGCAGGCGATACTGGCACAGGTAAGAGCAGTGGGGCCGAGCGGGGCAGGAGGAGGAAGTCAACAAGATAGGTAAAATGAAATAAAAAAATTAAGAAAACCACCTACCTTTCGCTCGCCACATCTCTGAGTCGGCAATGTAGCAAGCACAAGGTAAGTGGGTTTATTTTTTCATTATTTAATTGTACCTATCCTGTCATCTGTCGATTCCCCCCACCCCTGGCCCTGTGCCGATTGCACCTGCATTGCACTCAATGCTCCAGGTGATACCCTGTGATTTTACCCTTTTTTCTGTGCTGTCACTCTGGACTCCCGGCTGCACCCTTTCCTCCCTCTTCCTCCAGAGGCTTGGTTACACTCTGTGCCTCCTGCCCCTCAAATTAACCTGTATAAACTGAAGAGGGGTTACCAAACTTCCCTAACATACAACTCAGGCACAGCACCGCATGCAAGGCTGGGAGGCATCCATAACACAAATGCCAGTTCCAAAACAGGTGGCAGCAGTGTAGGCATGATGTAATAATGAAGATAGACACTTGTAGGCAGGATGTCATGTAATCGATAATGTAGAAAATAGGATGAAGGTTTATTTTAAAATATAAGTTCAGGTTACAATTAGTTAAGATGATAAATGTAAAGGCTCATCAGAAGGACCCTCCTCCTGCTCAGTCCACTCTCTCCACCTGATCTCTCAAGCATGCTTAAACATTCTATGACATCACACTCACACTCTGAGCAGCAGGGAAGTAGTAACCGAGGAGATCCCTCTTGAATACACACACAGTCATTTCCCTAATGAAGTGATTATTTACTATTCTGACCCGAGACATGCTTTGATATTGAAAAGTTAAAAAGACCCAGAGTAAATATTTCTGTGCTTTAAGGGTTTTTTAATACACTCACTCAACACACCACGGTGTCTGTTCCTCATAGCACCACGATACTCACATTGATAAGGTTTGTCTGAATTGGTCTCGTTCTCACACACCAAGCTTCAGCAGTGTAAGAGTCCGTTATGTATAAGAAAAAAATCATCCACTACATCTACCCATATTCCACCTCTTAGGTGTATTACTTACGCTTGCAAACAAGTTTTCAATTTACAAAAGCCACAACTACTGTCATTGCCAATGCTTGTCACTTAGGACTTGTTAGACACAAAATGTGTGAAAATAAACTTTCTAGACTTACTCTTATGTTTTAAGTGGGCACATTACTGTTTTATGGGGTCTCGACGAATACCACGAGATTCTGCATGAAACACTATGGTAAACATAGATTTACAAGAGCACTTATTACCAAGATGCGTATTCTAATATAGAAGTGTAAAAAAGCGGTTTTTACTATATTTTTCTCCATAGTGAAAACATCTTTCTCATGGCGAGATCCCTACTCCTAATTTGCAATGACTAAGAGGTGCATTCCTTTCAAGGTGATGCATACATTGGTTCACTGCCATTAAAGTTTGTTCCGTAGTGTATGCCATCATCAATGTTATTTCACAATCAACATGAATCACAGTAACATTTCATATAATGTCTCATGCACATGCTCTGCTAGTTTTCGTCTTCGGTTTTCACATGCCGCATGGACCAGAAAATTGTTCCATGGATATAATAGACACCTCCTATGATGAGGGATGAAAGAGGGAAGCAGCCAGTAGAGGCTCTTCTGCCATGGCGGAGGAACGTCGCCCCACTGCTTCCAAGCAGTGCGAGAAGTAGAAACATAAAATGATAATAACTTTCAGTTATTATCATTTTATGTTTGTGCTGCTTTGCGGGCGAGCGGGTGGGCGGGGCTGCTCTGCTCTCGATGCAGGGCAGGGGAGGAGTGGTTTTCCCTCTCCTAAGTGCGCAGTGACTGTTTGGTCAACCCTCTCCGGCTGCCCATACCAGTCATGTGCCCTTTCCCCGTTCTCCATGCAGGCTGCATTACAGCCTACGTGGAGAACATGCCCAGGCCCCCATTATTTGGTTCAGCATCGAACCAGGATGCTCAAAACCAATCACAACGCTGCATTGAGCGTTGTGATTGCTCATGGGAGCCTGGGTGCCTACCAATCAGTAAGCTACGTTGCAGTGCGGGGATTCGTCACTGGGGCCTGGCGGTGCTTCCTTTCTCTCGAGGAGAGCAGAGACGCGGGACCCGGTGGCAAAGTAAGATCATTAAAGAATTATTGTAGTATGCGCACCCTCCTGCAATTGCGACCCTCAGGGACGCCCTGTGCCCGCCCCCACCTCACCACCCACAAGCCATGCCAGCTGCCACTGGAAGCAGCGGTTCTGGGAGCGAGCAAAAGAAGGGTGCGGAGGTTCATGTAGTGAAATAGCTGTTATGGAGTTTGAGTTGAGCAGCAGGCAAAGAGTGCCAGTGTGCCACCATCAGGAATAATCAGGTTTCAAGTGCGTGTGAGTCAAGGTGAATGACCATTGCAGACCTGTCGACCAACAAGGTTGTTTATCATTTGATTTGATATTTTTCAACCCAGGGTTGCTTGGCGGGGTCTTCTACCACTTTCCATTACTGTACAGTAGACATCATTGATTCACCTTCTGACCATCTTTCTGTCCTAACCAGGAGTATCGAAATTTGTTTGATGTTTAGGTTACTCAAAAGTGATTAGTCAAACTTCATGAAGGGCCTTCCACTCTGTGGCAACACATGTCATTGTTTTTCTAGTAACTTTTCATCTGTTTGAGCTCGAAACTATTTTTTTTTTTAAGTGCTGGAAATTATGCAGCAAATGACTGATTATGTTGCAAATGTGGTAAATTCCATAACTAAGCAAACACTGCAAACACTGCAGCTGCCGCAGAATCGTATAATCCCAGTGGCCCTGCAGCTAGTTTCCCTTTGTGTTACATGCTCGCCCTCTTCCAGATCTGCACGTCTATATCGCATAGACCACAGAATTCAGTGTCGCTCCGTGATGCTGTACTAGCGGCATATGCACATTACCACTCCATTTTGGTGAGGCTCCTCGTCAGCAATATCTTGTTGTACACTTCAGTTTAGGAACCATTGAGGGTTTGCACATACCCTTTTCATTAACGCCTCAGGTGGTGTTAATAGTCTGAAACTTATTGTTAGTGAATAGACTGTGTATGATTTCTCTCCCGCTCACCACTTAACTACACACTGCAACTAAGCCACCAGGAAGCACAGTAGCAATCAGCTACCACCACCCACTCTTTCCTCTGACAGTGGGAGATGCTGATGAGGGCTATTATAAGCCTGCAGGAGTCCATACTACGTCTTCTAATAAAAAATGTAAGTCCCTAAATATGGTGTGAGGTAAGGTCACTGGTAGATTAGTGGAAAAGTACAGTAACTATGGCAACAATCTAAATTTGGAAAGGGCCAATCTGCTAATTCTAGACATTGGCAGCTGTTTCTAGAAGGTAAAAGCGCTGCACAGTGCTAAAATCGCTATTGTGTTAAAGATGTCAAAGAATACTTTATTTGGTCTTTCACAACCACAAAGCACACAATAAATACCAAGCATTTGCATAGCCAATAGGTCTCGCCTGGGGGACTGTGTACGTGTTTATCCATGCAACATTTAATGTTGTTGCACAAAGGATATTGTGCTGGATAACTAAACACTTATAAAGACCCAAAGGCTAGACCTATTGGCTATGCCAATGCTGGTTTTCTTAAGGGGTGCTCTTAGTGACTCAATGGTGGGCCTTTAGATAAGGGCAGGTGTGTACCTTGATGCCAGTTTTGTTTGCCATAGTTTTGTCACGTGGCTGATTTTGAGTTTTGCAACGTGCTTTGTTGAACATAGCAAATTGAAAAGCCTTTGCCTCAGGGCACAAATGGTAGTAAAGTGAATGACATATTTGAACCAATAGCTCGCCTACCCTACAGAACATTGACAGGTATTCCATGTCCCAAATAATAAGCTTCAAAGCCTCGTAAACAGTACCTCAGACCTTCCTCAAAGAGGAGCCTAGATTCTTTGGAAAAAACCTACCACACGTACACCACTGGCCCAAATGATGTGCAACCTGTCTTTCTGTTAGCCCGTCCCGCAGCCAAGGGCAGATACACCAGAGAAGCGGTCGTTCAACGGCTGAAGTTTTGGCAGAAACTTCAGCGCAGACACAGGATGCTGCACAAGAGCTGCACACCTCCCTGCTCAGACCACGCTAAGGCTGTAAGTTAACCAGATAGTAAGCTGGCGCCCCCCAAATAAATCCAGTATTATATCTCTGTATTATCAAGAAGAGTCTGTCGTTTAGTTTGTGAACGGGGGTGTTGTGGGTGTACGATAAAGAGAAAATGGGCCCTAAAGGTTAGACTGCTTTGTTTTGCCGCTTTTTCGATTTGTTTTGTCTGCCCATAAAACAAACCATTGCTCAGTGGTGAACAGGTGCAGGTTTGCGAAGCGCTCTGTTTCAAAGAAGCACCATTTGTCTTGCTCATCAGTAATGAGGGGGACTTTGCTGCATCCCTGGTCTCAGTGCAATCATTGCTTTGGCCTGTGCTGGGCTTTGATCGTGTTTGCAGGGCAGGATCAGCCTCCTGTACCCAAAGCGGGCTCAACCTCCTCGGTTGTTTTTGTCTCCTGGTATTTGGCCACTAAGCTCCTGGTAGTTTTCTTTTGCCATGCTGAGCCAGTCCTTGGGGCGCGGGGTCACCTGAGGGGGGTGACCTCTTGAAAACCACCGACGCACCAGCGACTTCAGTAAATCCAGCCGCTAAATGTGGCCCCCGGACCCCACTCCCCCGCTCATGACCGTTAGCGGGATTTATTTATAGCTGGGGAGAGTGAGCGCACGCTGGACCAAGGACATGGGGGCGCGGGAGTGCTACTGGTATTCAGGTTTGTACTTCTTGTTGCAAACGGTGGTCCACGGGTATTCAGACACGGGCCACTGTCGCCCTGGACTTACTACTCTATCCAAGTGTTTATTTAGTGCAGGGCTGTACCTCTGGAATCCGCGATTTTAGCGCGGATAACCAAAGATAGGTACGGTACCTCTGACCGCCAGATACCTTCACCGAGGCTATATACCACTGACATCCCCTCATGTAGCACAGGGTTCTAGAGTTGTGCCACTGACATCCAAGGACGTGCTGCAGATAAACAGAGCGGGACCACTGGCATCAAATGACGCAGTACGGATACCGAGCTGCAACACTGACTTCCGGCGGTGTAGTCCTGAAATACAGAGCTTCCTCGCCTGCATCCAAGGGCGTAGCAGGGTTTTCTAGAGCTGCACCGCTTTCATCCAATTACGTATTACTAATACCCAAAGCAGTGCCTATGGCATCCAAGAATGTTGTTCGGATTTCGAGAAATGCATCAGTGACATGGAGTGGCGACGTCTGATACTGAAGTGTGTGCCACTGAAACAAAGATAACAATATACACATTTGACCAAAGAAATATACAAAGAAAATAACACGTAAAAATAAAACTACCAACGGGCATTATGAAGAAAGACACAATGAAATAGGGCAGAAAGAAAAATATTATACTGAGACTATCAGCGTAGAATTTGCATAGTTTTTGATAACAATATTCTTTAGATATCAATATACATTACAAATATTTTTAAAGCATAATCGTGCAAGATGAAAGTATTTTATTTAACTACTGTACTTGTTCTTCTATGCACATATTTTCTTCTGGAACTTTGTGCAAGAAAATTGACCATCAAAGATAAAGAAATTCATGTAAAAGTACGATCAAAATGTATGCATAATGGGTTACAGTAAGATACACAAAAATAAAAATGGTATGTATTTCTATATGTTGTGGGACGGGAAGAGAGCTACAGCAGGAAAAGCTGAAGGAAAAGACACAATGAAAGAAAGAAATATAATAGGGAAATATACAAATAATAAAGAATGGAATAAAAGACCCACTGAAAAATATCTAAACAAAAATAAAGAAAACTTTTATAATAAGAACCAAGAAAAAGAATGATATAAAGAAAGAAAGGTAGGGCGAGTACAGTAAGGGGAGCAGAACGGGCGGAAGAGAAAAAGCAAATAAGAGAAAGAAAAAGGAACATCTAGAAAAAAATAGTAGGAAAAAATGAACCAAACCAAAAAGAGGAGTAATGGAGTGGAAACAATAGAGCTGGCATGTTTTCCAGTCATAGCTCCTTTCCCAAAAGTCTTGATAATTGAAATACATTTTGGTGAGCTTGGTGCAGCTACACCTCATCGAGCCTCATCCCTGCACCCAAAAACAGTAAACTCTAACATGCGCACTCAAGCCAGAACAGCCCTTCCTGTCTGAAAACTGGGTCAGCCGTGACCCGCCAGAGCCTGCTTAGGTCCCAGTTCACAGTCCGTCACATTACCTGTGGCTGGGCCCACTCCTTCCTCGTGACTGTTCACTGAGCTGAGAGCAATGATGCTTTTATAAACCTAGTCCTACTTGGTAGGTATCCTAGGAAACAGAGCAGCACGCTCCCGCTCCCCCGTAATTGATAAGCTGGCTTTTAATGCTTTCTCCCTGGTGCCTTACACGCACGGGAGCCAACAGCGCATGCAGCCAGTGCACAGGGACCAGTGTCCCCGGAAAGGGCTACAAGAACTGAGGCCTAATCGCGGCCTCCTTTATGTTCACACTTCGAAGGTCTGTGCAGATTTAGGATGTGCCCACTGCCTTCACAAGACAGCGCCTTTTTAACACCTTGTTAACAATCAGATTATATGCAAACCACTATCACCCTAAACCCACCATAACGGCGACCCCATTGTCAAAGGGCGGCATGCATTGCTAACTAATGTATGTGTGAAGGCAGACATTCCTTGTCTGTGGGGGAGGGGAGAGAGGAGCGGGCCTGTGCCTGTTTCCCTTGCGGAGTGAGCAGAGGCACCATCTGTTTGCAAGTTAATTACAAACAGATGGTTTCAAAGCTCGTTCCCACAAGGGAATTGCCAAATGTGCACGTGTTGCCATTGAAAGCAACGCAATGTGTGCACGTTTTTGAGCGAAAAACCAAATCGATTTCAAGAGGACTCCTCTAAGCAACGCATGCGCGCAGCGTAGGCGAGACCTAAAAAGTACAAAAATAAAATATCTGCAATCTACCATGTACAAAAATTAAAAGACACAATATTAGTGCAAGTTTACAGTCCCATTTGAACCCTTATTCACTTAATTAGTGTCCACTTTTCGAAGAAGGGTACCAATCAATGTGAATAACATTACCCCCCTACAGATTAAAATGTTTGATGAAACCCCCATCCAGTAGGTTACGGCCAGTCTACCAGTACAAATGTTAAGTTAATTTAAAATCAGTTTAATAACGTCCTTCTTGTGTTGTTTTCTTTGGGGCAGACACATATCAGGTGGCATATGGATTCTTTATGGTAACCGCATAGGCGACAATTTTCGTCTTCGTCATTGTAACAAGTCCTTAGAGTTATGTTCTTCTAATTGATACAGCATGAACCTCTTTTTTATCGCAAGTCGGAATTGTGCTACTAAGTAAGCTTGAGTTTTAAGTTGTGAATAAGAATTTATTACGGGCCAGGCGCGACAGCGTTTTACTAAAGTTTTTTTGTCTTTCAAGATGGACAGTTTATTCGCAGTAGCGTTGCACACTCTGTTAAATGCTTCCCTTTCCATCATGCAGTCTCATGCCTCTTGGATTTCTGATTCCACCAGAGCTGATCTCAAGTATTCGCCCCATGTGTTGGATATTCTCTAATTGAACTGGGCCTTTATTTCTGCCCAGCATAAATTGTTCATGGATCCAGGTTCTGAAGAGCGGAATTTCAAACATAATTTAACAAAAGTGATTTTTCTCTGGTATTTTTGGTTCTGGAGGCCGAATTCCATGCGGATCTTAACTGGTGATACGGCTATTGGTAGGTTAAAGACTGCTTTGTACACCATGATCTGAAGCTCATTTAAAATATCAATTTTCCGACAATGCCATATTTCTGGGCCGTAATTCAGTGCAGGTAATAGTTGTGCTGCCATTACTTTCAGGAGGTGACTATAAGAAGGGCAGTTGAACTTCTTTTGCAACTGTTTGTATGCAAAGGTTGATGCTTTTTATCGTTTCAGTTGCTCTTTATTAGGTTGGTGTTGAAATCGCCTGGGATTATCAACTTTCCGTTTTGATGGGTGATTTGCAATGCCTTTAGCAGGTTTATCAAGCAAGACAGTCTGTCCTTCTTCTGATTTTTATCGGGGTGAATGTATGTATTTAAAATCAAGAGCTGTCAGGGCTTTTTGTATATGGAGCTTTTGCCTTCCAGTTTCAAGACTTGCAGCCAGTTTTCTCCCGTGTCTAGCTCTTCTGATTTCCACTCCAATTTAACGTAACATATATTGAAAACACCCCCCTTGAATACCCGTATTTGGATGTTTTTTCTGCCAAGACGTGATATTCTTCATAGCCAATAATGGATGTGGGAGTCAGATTCCATGTTTCCTGTAGTAAAATTATATTGAATCTTTGGAAGTAGGATAAGGTCTCCTGGCCTTGTGCCATTTCTCAGGAACCATGGGTGTTCCATGAACAGATTCTTATATTGTTTTCCTGGTGTCAACTTGGGCATGCCTTGGTGTACTGTTTCTTTTTGAAACCTTTGCTTTCATCAGGATCATTGTTGGCTGTTTTGGTCGTGGGGGGCTTAGGTTTGTTTTATTCCAGCTTTTTACCTGATTTTGAAGTGGAGCTTTGGGTGTGGCATGTCTTGCCCCCCTCAAGAACGATGTTGGTCCTGTTGTAGTAGTGGATATGGGTATTTGGGGCTTTTTGGATGCGTTAATATTAGCAACTACACAATGAACTGGGAGTCTTAACAAAATGCCACCAAATTCCAAAAAGAAAAGTGAAAAGCAGGAGTATTGTAAAAAACAACAGACAGGGGACCCTTAATCAGAGCTTGGATTCCCATCAATTACCTTGGTGATCAGTATCATCATCTGGTCATCCTCCCAATTAAACGATATACCTCTTGACCATAGAGGCTATCTTCTTGGGAAAACTGTCTCAATTGGGTCAAGAAGGGAGAGCCAGAAACAAAAGAAGAACAGATCATGTGTTTCTTCAAAAAATGATCACAAAGGAATTTTATAGTAGCTCTGAGAAACCGTGCAGTGCATGAATAGTGAGTGCAAAATTTAAAATAGAATTGTTAGGAGAGAAACAATTTTTATTATGGATATTCCCGAACACTCTAAATAAAAACAGTGCAAAAAGCAGTGTTCACAAATAACTGCTTGCTATTAAGGTCGACATTTTTTAGCCATTTGGGTAAAAATGCCTGAGGCTTTCTTCAGGACCTGTTTATGTCAATAGTTTGCTACTGCATCGACACATTATCAAAAATGACCTCTAAAGTGTCCAAATCAAAATAAATCTAATAAAAATTATTATCATCGCAATACAAGGTTGGAATGAATACAACCTTACTTTACAAATCCTCTGCTTCAAGGGATGCAGATGGCACCTAGATAGAAAAAAGAAAAAAAACATCCAATACTCCTGAACAATTCACTTCCAAACGGGCCAACAGTCCTCTATTTTATCAATTGTTGCTATCACAACCTGCCCAATCTATTATGTAACAGTCTAGATTGCAATGTATGAATTCCTGCTCACCCGTCTTGATTGGGGAATGCACCTCACCTCACCTGGTACCTCATTCAGGAATACGAGGACCCACTCTAAAAAAGGAAGGAAAGAAGGGGAGAGACTGGTCCTAGCCACAATCAGTCCCTGTCCTCACATTCAACCTCAACAATCCTGTGTAACTCCTGTTGATTCTCTATACTTTGTAATAAACAAATATGTTCTGCATAAGCATTCTTTATTTAAAATACAACCATAATATATGTCTCAGTGTCTTACTTTGTGATGTACTCTGACGCAATATACTGAGGAATCGGAATCCAAATAACCATAAAGGAAACTCTGCCTCAGAAAGCTGCAATGTTTTAACGGTTTCTTAGATGATATTTTGAGCCCGCTAAATTAGAAATCTGCCCTCCTTAGTGCATTAGCTCCTGAATCAGAATCCATACTTGGAAATCGTTAGGCTGATTTGAGCGTTTAAGTCATCGTATAGAGTAACCCTAAGTAGAGCTAAATTAAAAAAGAACCCAAGTAAAGCTCAATTCAAAAAGACATCCCTTTACCTGTCCATCGTTGCCTCTGACGACATCTGAGTCAAGGGTGGAGGTAACGCACGGTTCAGGTTGCTTGCTTTTTATGGCAGGTCAACAAAACCCACATCTGTTCCACGTTTATTGGAAACCAAGGCACATTCCGATTACCTCACCGGGAAACTACGAAATGAAATAATCGGGATAGGACCTGTAGTTCCACTAGTCTTACCAAACCTTTCCTAATTGGTTGGACCGGTCCTGACTGTCCGAACTAGAATGTGGCATCCAAACAGTCACGGCAGTAACTAATATGTCATAAAAACCTGCGGGCATATTATCAAGAAAGCTTGTTACATTATCGCCGCTTTTATCGGCAGGAAACTGCCGATAAAGCGGCGATAATGCGTTTGATAATATGCTCTATGAATTCCAATCGAAGCCCATGTTAGATGTGAAGACATCTAACATGGGCATCAATTGGAATTCCATAGAGCATATTATCAAGCCCATTATCGCCGTTTTATCGGCAGTTTTCTGCCGATAAAAGCGGTGATAATGTAACGACCATTCTTGATAATATGCCCCCAGATTCACTAGATGTAGTAGTTTGTCAGAGCCGTCATTTGTTTTGTCTGATACCCGATGGAGCTACTTGGTTTAGCTATAGGGGAGATGAGACGTGGATTCCCTCCTTGGTCGTCACCTACCCAGTCGGTTTTTAGACAGACTTCTTTTCATCTCTCCTTATTGTCTCTTTCCTTATCCTCCCTCTCCCACCTCCCCGGCCCCCTCCACTACTTCTCTCTCCTTTCTCTCCCCATCTAATTAAATTGCCTATTTTTTGATGTATTGTGTAATGGATGAATTTGTTCTGTTACATCATTAATTGTTGATTCTCATGTAAAGCGCTCTGATAACTTCCAGTCCAGCCAGCACTATATAAAACTCTTTAAATAAATAAAATAAATAAATAAATATAATACCAATCCTGGCGCTCTAGACATGTTCTGATGGCATCTCACATGGGACTACAAAATGACGTCATTGATACAGGAAACTGTAGTTCCACCAGTCTGTTCCAAACTTTACGTGGTTGAAAGTAACTCAGGTGTTTATCCCTCCTGCTCTTGAACACCCCAGTGTATTCCATACTTTATATGGTTAAAAGTGACTCCAGTGTTTGTCCCGCCTGCTCTAGATGTTGAATCATTGTATACCTCTATTCCCCAGGACGAGACCCTAGATACAGTCGCGTCCATTCTGGGCGAAACTAACTTGAATTCCATAACTCCGGTACATTTCATTATGTCACTTGCCCGGCTGGCTATGAAGGAAAAAAAATTCAAATTTGAAGATACATTTCCTATCCTTATGAGGTCATTTCGTAGTTTCCCGGTGAGGTCATCGGAATGCGCCTTGTTTCCAATAACGTGGAACAGGTGTGGGTTTTGTCGACCTACCACAAAAGCGAGCAACCTGAACCGTGCATTACGTCCACCCTGCACTGACTATTTGGTTCTCTTTCTCGGTTAACTACTTTTTCTCTTGTTCCTATCCTTGCGGGCTCTTGTGTGGTATTTGTTTCAATTGGTTGTCGATAGTGATTTTTATTTGGGTTCGCAGCATTTTTGCTATTTTTGGTGATACCCTGAAGTCCTGGTTTGAAGTTTGGTCTTGTTGCAGTCTTATAGGAAGGATTGTGGCTGAATCCTCTTTGTTTGTTGTTTCCTTAATTGGAGATTTAACTTGTGATTCCGTTATATTTATGTGTTTGCCCACTTGTCTTGTGGTTACAGCTTTAATTTCTGACCTCTTTTTCGTGGTTTCAATATTGGCCTTTGCTTGTTTTGTTGATTTTGTTACCACGTTTTTTTGTATCAGTGTTTTACTTTTTTCTTGTTCAAAAGATATTGATTTGCTTTGAATTGAATTATTGAGGCTTTTCATGGTGTTTTGAGGATTTTGGCCTGGACTGCAGAGGTCCGCTGTTTTGGTTTTGGTACTGTGGTTATTAGTTTTATAATTTGGCTGTTGAATAAATATCGGACAGATTTGTCTTTTTTCCAGGGCGACTTGTTTACTGGCATTGTGCCTGGCCTTCCGAGCACGTTTTCATTGTCTTTTTGTTTGTACGCCGCTTGATGGACTATGTGTGGACTTTTGTTAATGAGCATTTAGCTTTTTTCCTGTACCTTTTATGTCCACTACTTCCTTTTCTGCTATGCTGCCATCATGCTGTGAGTTGCGAGTCTTCTTTTCTGATCCTGCTGTATCTTATTTGTTGTCTTTTTGTTCGATCGTGGTAATGCGTTTCTATATTTTTGGATGGTTTGACTACATGTAAGATTTCTGTGAGCATTTCAGGAAGGGACACCAATTTATCTACTATCTGTCCACATCCGCAATTTACATTTGAAAAAAGAGGATTGCTAACCAGGGCAACGTTTTTATTTCCTTTTGTAATTTGTGCTGTTATTAAGTCCAATTTTGTGTTTATTCCTGCGATATGTACCGCTATCAAGTTAATTAGGTCAATCTGAACTTCTAGTTTATTGGATTAGAAATGTAACACATCTATGGCTTGTTTTAGTGTTCTTAACAGTGTATCGCTCCATGTAGGTGTATGAATTAATTGCATCAAGAGCCCCGAAATTGGTCTTATTCCACTAACTGATGAGATCAAAATTAGGGGTGAGAGTGGTTTTAGGCTTTCTAAAGCTGAAACTTTCTGTTGTTGTTTTTTCCCACCCACTGATCCTGACTGGCAGGTGGTTCTACTGGTGTTGAGGCGGCCCCCCTTTTCTCCCCTACTTGCCATTCAATGGGTGAACCGACGTCTAGGATTGTCCCTTGTTTGTTTGTATGGGTATCCTCTTGGGGTTGTGTGCTTAGATCCAATGCTTGAATGCGTTATTTGATATGGAAAAAGAGCTGTACCAATCGTCAATTTGTATTTTATCTTGGATACCGGGTTTACTAGAACTTCCTTTTATATCATGGGTCTTTCCTCTTTTCCCGTCCCCTTCCTTACTTAAGTCTGTCTGATCCTTGGGCAAATGAACCTGAGCTGTTATTAATGTTTTCGCTTTTTTTCTGTGTTCCGCTTCACGTTCAGCCGCACAAATACTATTTCCTTGACCGGATTATCTACGTTGTTGTGGGCTTTCATTTTATCGGGATGGTATTACTTGTGAGTTTGGGATTTGCAATGTCTGAGGACTTGCTTTCAGGGCCGGACTGGGAACCACAACAGGCCCTGGCAAAGTGCTCGGCCGCCCCCCCCCCCCTCCCCACTCGGGTGGGTTGGAGGTACCGCCGAGGTCTTTGCCAGGGCAGGTTTTCGTACGATTTTGTTACAGGGACGATTTTGCAGCTATGCTGCAAAAACAGCCCTGTAACAAAAACGCCCCCCAGGGGCCCAGAACCGGTCCCCACCCTTGCGGCGCACCAGGGGATTGCCCGGTGCCCGCTATGGCCAGTCCAGCCCTGCTTGCTTTTCCTGATTTTTCTGTAATTATGGGACCTGGCAAGCCAGGGCCTTCATCAGGGGAGGCGTAGATTGCAGCCAATGGATCCTTTATAAAGTAAAACTTTTCCCCCCAAATTTATAAAGAGCTGTGTCTGGAGCCGGGAGAAGCCTCTTTTTGCAAAATGGATTTTTTTTTCTTTTTCTTTTTGTTTGAGATGAAAATTGCGTTTTTTACATCATTGTGGGTACATTTTCCCTGGATTTGCTCAGGAGTGCCTTCTTATCACCCCCTGCAAGACTGCTCCTCCGCGAAGGCTCTGCTTTTGGCTGTTGGCTTTTGGCCTCTCGCTTTCATTTTCCTCGGTCTAGTGTTCTACACTTGTCCTCAAACCTCACTGCCACTCATGCCACCGTTCTGCCAGACCGCCAGACCCGGCAACCTATCTCCGGCAACCGCTCCTCTCGCTGGTTTTGTGGTGTCTGTTACAAAAGGCCGTATCCTGGATGGTAACTTACAGTGGCTGAAGCAGGTTAGCATCCAAGGCGGCAACTAGTAACTTGAATCAGTTACAGAGCTTGAACCCCCGTCTGTGCTGGAAATACTCAGGTGCTGGTCTAAAGAAGTGGAGGTAGTAGGGGAGTAGAGGATTTGGGCAGAGAGCAGGGCACACTGACATGCTGCACCCAACCTAGTTGGGCCGCTTTCGCAGTCTTGCCGGGCACTACACTCAGCGGCCGCCAATAGTGACGGCAGCGCTCTCTGCAATGCTGCTCACCTCACCTCTCTCTCGCTGTTTGTGGTTGCGGTTGTGATCACCCCTGGATCAGCGGGAGCCACAGGCCCCGTTGCCCATCGCCCGTTAAACCCCCGTTGTACTGACACCATGAGTGATGATCAAGTATTTATTAGTATAATTATAAGCCCACAAGGAACCAGCAAAAGCGTTAGCGAACTGACAGTTGGAACAGCTGAATGTTACCATGGAATGTGTGATGTCACATAAATACCATCGGAGAGTTCCATGATAGCATTATGTGACGTGGCACAGTAGGCATGGTAGAGGTACGGTGGCAATGGGAAAAGGAAGAAGTGCGATTACAACAAATCTCTTAGCAGCCTCAGTGGGGATGGGGGCAAGGGGCCCAGTCTGACTCGGATGTTTTCCTCTCGCCACTCGCTGCTCCCTCTCGTGGCGTGGCGGCGATGCCTCTCGCGGCTGCTTTGACCACAGCTGCTCTGCTCTGCTCTGCTCTGCTCTGACCTCAGCGGTCCGAAAAACACGGAACTGCTGCCAAAGACCCTTTATGAGGGTTAGAGTTTGAAAAGCACTTGAGCGCCTGGACTTACACCATGAGAGCTTCATCGCTGGTCACTAATTGTCGTAAAAGGGCGCGAAGCAGTGATATTTTCCGATATGACATCTGCACCCTCGTGGTAGACCTAAACCTCCACTTTTTTGCACATGGAATGCCCCTACTGCAGAGTTTGGGCAACACACCTGGTTCACGAGTGTAAATAAGCTTGACTCATCCCAGCTAACCTTCATTGATGTTTGCTGTCTTGCCAAGCCATCCAAGAATATGGACAGACATTGAAAGTGAACTCACTCACAATCTCCTTATGAGTAAATTCCTAGGGTAGAAAAATGACATGACCTATTTATGGTTTTGTGTGTGCTCATAGATGCTTTGATGAAAAACCTGTCAACAACATGCCCTTTTTCTTCGAAGGCTTTTTCCAGCATTTACTCCAGCAAACAGTCTGGGAAGCTGACTGGTTGTATATACAAAGGAATCCGGTCAGCGAGAGGACATTTCAGCTAACCCTCATTCTGGGAATCGGGTTCAGGAATTTCCATCGGTAGAACCCTTTTTGTGCAAATGTGTGCAAAGCATAAGTGGCTTGATTATGCCAACATTCTGTACGCGGGAATCCCCGCCTGTCACCTTCACCGACTTCAGCTGGTGCAGAATCAGGCTACCCGGCTGATTTTCTGTCAGCCCAGATATGAACATGTCACCCCCCTTCTCCGCACTCTGCACTGGCTTCCTGTCTTGAAGCGCTGCATTTTCAAACCGGCATGCACTACATTTAAGGCACTCTCGAACGCAGCCCCGTTGTTCATATCCTCAACTTTGTCTCGTCACATCCCCTCTCGAGCTCTTTGCTCTGCGTCACTCAATCTCTTGGATGTCCCCCGTTTTAAAAGAAAAAAACATGGTGGTCTGAGTTTCTCGGTCCTGGCTCCATCGACCTGGAACTCCCTACCGCCTTCTCTTCATCTCTGCCCTAAATATGATGTGTTTCGAAAATCTTTAAAAACCTTGCTTTTCCAAGCTGCTTTCGACTAACTCTCTTTCCTAGGTCTCCGTTCATTGTTTTTGAGCGCCAAGAAACCTATGGTGATAGTGCGCGGTACAAATAATTTTAATAGAATAATAGATAGAACCTAAATTATATATATATATTCAAAAACCGAAACGTTTCATTGGCATGTAATGCACCATTTAATAATGTAGATCACACATTCGTACATAGTTGTTTCACTTTTGTATTTTAACAATTTCTACAAAACCAGCAAAGAAAATACAAGGTAATTATAAAAAGTCAGCACAAACACTTCAATGGGGATTCAAAGCTTTTTCTCAAAATGTATTTATTTTGGACGGCAAGTACATAGAAAAAAGGCGGAATAATGTCCGCTCAGTTTAGCACTGGAACAGTGAGTTTTATAATTACCTAAACTGGGCCTAGGCTGATTGGTGACACTGATGCTGCATGTGGCCAGCGAACTATCCGGCGTTGTAATTCTTAACAGTGTCTATTGAACTAATAAAAATATATGCCGAGATTGGAATGCGCGTGTAAAAGTATATGTTTCGTATCATTGGAAGGAGGCAGTAAAATACTTGCAGCTTTTACGAGCAGACATAAAGATTCTCCCTCCTCCCCTACATCCTGCCGGCTGTTTTTCGAGGCTGTGACACTAAATGCCTGCCAGCCTTCCTCTCCTCCACTCCCCACTAAAATATGCCCTCAGACCTTTTTATTTATAAGGTCACTGAAGTTTCAAGATGTCATGTGGCTTTCTCGTAAACGTCAGCACTTCTGTGGGGATGTGAAAGGCTAAATCTACAATAAGTTATCTATATAGGCGAACCAACTCACAAAGACAGGATGTCCACCGTAGGTCCAGGAGGTATGGATGCATGACAGATTTAATGTAAATTAAATGTAAATGTAAATGAGAGATCTGCATATTCAGGGAATGTAACTTTATCTCATGTGGATGTCTCAAAAATGTAGGGCCTTATTTATGAGGCCTTGAGCCATTCTTACGCTTCCAGTGCGTCACTTTTTGTGACGCATCAGCGATGTAAAAAATGCGCCATGTTGCGCTCTATTTACAAAGTAATGCATCTAGGCATATGCATCACTTTGTAAACCCATGCTTCACGGTATAATGTATGCAGGGTGGGAGCTCTCCCGCATCCAAGCCCCGTAGAAGTGGCGCATTGAAATCTATAAGATTTCAGTGTGCCATTTCTAGGAGGCTACTGCGTTAATATCTTACGCCTGCCTCATGGCAGGCATAAGACTGATGCAGGCCATTTCACATGGGGCATGCCCCATGTAAAAGAAACATTGCTGTAGTTGTGCCACACTTCTGACACAACTCCAGAAATGCGTCAGTTTTGCACCGACAGATACGTCAGTAATACTGATGTATCCGTTATTCCTTGCGACATGATGCATCATACAGTAAATATGATGCATCCATCATGTCGCAGGGAGGGTGTACTGAGGGGTGACGCATCACTGTTTTCACACAGTGATGCGTCACTTTTCATAAATAAGGTCCTTGGCATGGATCTGGCTCTTTTGGGCCTACTTTGTACAAGCTAGTATTAGGGGTTCTTTCCAGTGATGTCCCAGCAGAGCGGGCTGGTTAAGTGCTACCTACAAATCAGCATATATTAGAAATTGGAGAAAATCGACCATATTGGCGGCATGGTTTGTGAGCTAGTTTGGTAAGCATTATGGAAAGGACGTGGAACAACCTCTGAAAAATACATTTGACTTAGCTAAAGTCAGAATAAAAATGCTTAAATAGAAAATAACACACACACAACTGCACACACAAACTCAAAGAAATATTGACAAAGACAATAGGTCAGGACTGTAGGAGATCAGAAAAATGGGAGTGTGAAAAATGGGTACAACTAAGCTATTTTGTTTACTACATGTTTTATTTTATGAATGTGTTACTACATTTCACATAAATAATGAAACATTAAAGCCTCTGCCAAACACAATGAAGGTTAAGGGCCACAAACCTGGGTTTAAAACAAGGGTGAGAACCTTTACCAGCCGTTGTAGCCCAAAGCTATTAGTACATTTAACCTATTGGAGGTAGAATTTTATATATTAAAAAAAGGGAGAAACAGAAAGACAAACATTGAATGTAGAAGCAGGGCTGTACCAGCACGTATGGCTTCAATGGAGCTCAATGTCTTCAACAGGTTGTTACAAATCAATGAATACTTTATAAAATAAAGAATGGAACTTCCAACATTCCAATGTTCTATTATAGCCTTGTGACTCACTGCCAAGAGCTATATCAGTTATTAAAGGCCCTGAATCCTAGTTTTAAGCCTGAGCTGCAGGGAGAGGGATTGAATAACCGGTATAGGCAAAGGCAGAAGGGCTGTAAGGCTAGTGAAGAGTTAAGGTCTTATTGCAGCAGAATAATAGAGTGAACACTACCAGCAAGGAAAATGACAGACTTAACCCCTTCCATGCTCATGACGAGCTCAGCTCGTCATGAGGCACAGTTGAGCTGTGCTGATGACGAGCTGAGCTCGTCATAAATGCAGCAGAATATCAATTTCCAGCACAGGGGAAAAATAACACAGCAGTGATGTGGTTAAATACTGGCAGCACGGCATTGGAATTTGATAGTGAGCAGTAACAAATCGGAACACATAGGGCCAAAGCTCTGACTTGTGGTGTGTTTATGTCAAAATAGGGGTTACTGAGAAGGAGGCATTAGGTGAGGGATCTCTCCCATATACCAGTCTTTACTCTCAGTTAGGGGAAACCTATTTCTAGAACAGTTGAGATGGAACGCCGCTAAAGAAGTACGGCAGCTCTGAACACTGGAGCTAGGACCCTGCTGGATTGAAAAAAGGCTTCTGTAATAATTTGTAAAAAATACTACTAACTGCTCCAATAGGAGGATACCTGGACTGTGGAACTTCTGTGTAGATCAGATCATGGGTTGTTACAAATCGATGAATAGTTTATAAAAATTAAAATGGCACTCCACCATCTCATCATAACACAACTAAGTTTGGGAGAGACCAAAACACAAAAATAAGAGGAGATCTGCTCGATGGCTGCTGTCTGCCTGAACAAAAATGAAGAATTTATGGAAACCTGCTGCTCCTTCTACCATTGCTTTGAAAGTGCTCTCAAGGGTTAGTTTGGCTGGTCTTGTGTTGACAAACCAGGCTGAAGAAAGGGACTCAACAGAGGAAAAAAAACTGACCAGTTGGCAGTAGACTGGACTTTGCTAGTCTACTTTCTGGAATAAGAGTCGTTGAGATTTTGTCCTAATGCTAAATTGTGCCCTGGACCATAGAATTCTCTGTCTGCTGTTTTTGGGTCTTGGGAGCGCCCAAATATAATTTAAGAAGAAATTTGGATATTTGACTGCAAACCAAAGTAAAAGGGATGTATGTGGGTACAACGCGATCTTTTAGATCGCGGTACTTTACAACGCGGTTGTTACAACGCAAGGATTGGGGAATATTATAATTTTATATTCCAACACCAGTCCACGTAACAGTAGGGAAGGTGTTGGAATATAAAATTACGATATTCCTTAATCAACAGCAGCATCCAGCGCAAGTCGTAGTAACGTCTTGCGTTGTAATGGCAGCGTGGTAAAGGTTGTGCGGTGTAAACACCGCGTTGTAAACGTTTACCTTGCTATATTACCTTTTCTACCTCTTTTGCTCTCTAACTGTTGCCTTCTTTCTCTCATCTTCTTTTCAAGAATCATTGTTCACTCCATTCTTTCTTTTTTCTACATCTCACACTCTCTTTATCTTCATTCTCACAGTCACTTTTTCTTCTCATTCTATCTTGCCACCTCCCCTCTTTTGGCACATTCCCCACGTCTCACTCTCTCTTTGAAACTCTTTCTCCACTACTACCTGTAACTCTGTCACCTATCTTTTTTAGTCTAGTTTAAGAAAGGTTTAGCTCTATCAAAGCAAAGTGTCTGACGTAGCATAAATAAAAGGGACATGTTTGGATAGGCCTTGGCAGGATATAAACAACATCAGATTAATGGATCCAATGGCTACAGCTCAATTTTTCCGTGTGGTTCAACTTGTAGTAGTAACGTCAGAGTGGATTAGGATGGACGTCTAATCTATTGGGATACAGTGACTTTGTAAAGTAATACTATTTATTTTATTTAAAAATACAGAGGCATGCTACCATAAGAAAAGCTAGGCCATGTCAGTGCTTAATTAAAAAAAAAAAGTGTGTGCCAGGGCTCTCGTCAGGAGGCCACTACAGCATGCAGCACTAATTGCCCCTACAAGCACTGCCAATGACAATAACAACACAACAACCAAACATCACACTCCTACAAGTGTGACAATTCTTACTATTCCAGCCTCAAAAGCTATAAAAATGGCTTGGGCGGCAGGTAATAGTCGTTTTAATGTATAATGAATTAATAATTACCTGATGTTGAGGTCATCTTTAAATTAACCAAAGAGCAGCACTGTGGCAGACTATCACAAGCATGGGTGAGGATAGTTACGTCCCGCTGCACAGCACCAGAAAGCACTGGTTCAAGTTAAGCACAGCATGATGTTTCCCATAAGTGGAGAAGTGTGGTTCACTGGTTAGAGCAGGCAGACCCTGAAGCAGAGGTCAGACCCGGGACCAAGGTTCGATTCCCGACGCGGCAGGGTGTGAGCTCAAATCTCCACGGATTCGATAATTCTCGCTTTGGTGCCTGACCTAATCATGGGTTCACACTCTGCAACTCTGGGCATTAAGCTTGCTTAATCTCCACAACGGCCCCCCACGGCGGGATGCCTGGCTTTCACCTTGGGGATGCCCTGTAGGGGCTATCTGACAAGGTAGCTGCGTGAGCGCTCTGCTCGCATTTGCTTTTACTTCGCTAATTTTTAAACAACTTTGTGTGTATTTCGCTTGTGTACCTGTTTTTAGACAGCGCCCCTCACTTGCACCATAATTGGCCCCCGCACTGCCGTTTTGGTGGATTTGGCTCTGGGGTGGGTGACCTGTCCGTTTTGGCCGCCATTTTAGAGTGGGGTGTGTTGATAGAGGTGTCTCTACCCTCCAGCGCTTCAGTGCGCAGGAGCAGCCTGGGAACACCTACTTAATGCTCCTCCCCTAGCGCAGCGGGATCGTGCAGCGGGCGTGTCCTCGCGTGGCCGGAGTCGTGCCAGAGTCCTGCCCGTCTGCGCCCGTCCGCGCTAAGGACGCGCTGGACGTCGCGGTACTCTGGTTAAGGACTATTATTCCATCCTGGGGCCACCATGCTGACTTACACGCGTGAGAGCCTGTTTGCCATAGATCAGGTAAGCCGCTGTTGTACCCTTCCATCGGTACACCCATTGTGTGGCCCATATCATTGCCCTTGCAATAGGTGGGCTCTAGGCTCTCCGCGTCTTCTCCCAAGTATTATCTCTTCGGAGACTCGCAGTACTCCTGATACTCCCACTACCCTGAAGATCCTGAATCTGAATGTTAGGTCTGCGCTGAAACACTATCAGAACATCTATGACCTCATTGAGGAGGAAGCTCCAGACGTATTTGCCATGACTGAAACATGGCTACAGGACGCTGATACCGCTATTACTAATCTAGCTTGCCCGCCCGGCCTTTCAACTTCCCCAGATGGTTTCCCAGCCTACCCATCTGGGGGGGCATATTTTGGATCCCCTGTTCACCAATCTGTTGGGGATTCAAATTACCTCTGTTTCTCCGGTGGAATGGACAGACCACTACTTAGTGTCCATCCTCTGCCCTGTTTCGGCCACTCCTTCCATCTCTACGGCTAGACGGGTTCAGAAGAGGGCTTGGAAAAAGCTTAGGTTAGAAGACTTTCATCGTCTTCTATTAGAGGAGCCGCTGGGCCCTTTAACGGATGTGGAAAGGGGGTATGACCTCTTCTGTTCATGGATAACTAGGGCCTTGGACTCTCTGATACCTATTGTATCAACTAAAATCAATCCCAGAGAGTCGAGTCCCTGGTACGATGGCACTCTTCGGGCCCTAAAGGGTGCCTGTAGACGAGCTGAGAGGGCTTGGAGGGAAACCTATGGGGCTGATCTAAAAGCTGCATATGCCAAGTCCGTTAAGCTCTACCATCGAGCCATCTGCCGAGCTCGTGCGGCGTTTTATGCCACCGAATTCCGGAACAGTCCGAATCCGTCAAAAGCTATTTTTAAGGCCGTAAAAGATCTCACGGCGAAGCAGACTACCTCTACGACCGTAAGCTCCCTTTCCCATTGTGAATCCCTTGCATCTTACTTTTTGGGGAAGGTCCAAGCTATATATAGGACATTCCCTAGCGTAGGGTTCACTGGGGAAAGTACTAATGGGGTCCACCATCAGACTACACTGCTTGTCTTCCCCCCCCTCACCTCGGACGGTTTTGACAAACTTGCGCTGCAAGTCAAATCTGGATCTCCATCCGATCCAGTAAGGCCCGCTCACTTCCGAGATCAGGCTTTTATGGGGCGTACAGCTGTATGCTCCCTCGTCAACCTCTCCTTGGAAACGGGAGTTGTTCCATCTAAGTGGAAACAAGCCGTGGTGTCCCCGATTATCAAAAAGCCCACCCTGGACCCGTCCAAGCCTGAAAGCTATCGCCCCATCTCGTTGTTACCCTGGCCAGCCAAGATTACTGAGGCCCACGTCAACCTTGCCCTGTCTGAACATCTGACACGGACCAATGCCCTCGACCCCACACAAAACGGATTCCGTGCTGGTCACAGTACGGAAACTGCGTTACTTGTGATGGTGGAACATCTCCGGGCAAGGTTGGATGCTGGTCAAACGGCGGCGCTTATTTTGTTAGATCTTAGCGCCGCCTTTGATACGGTAGACCACAGCATCCTCCTGCGTCGGCTCGAGGAGACCGGCATTGGCGGTCAGGTGCTGCAATGGTTCCGCTCCTTTTTTAGATGACCGCTCCTTCTGTGTTGCCATCCCTCCCTTCAAGTCTAACTACCAACCGCTGGCCATGGGGGTTCCGCAAGGGTCCTCGCTGAGTCCCACGTTGTTCAATCTCTACGTGAGACCGCTGGCTGATGTTGCTAGGCAGTGGGGCCTTACTTTGGTCTCATATGCCGACGACACTCAGCTGGCGGTTACTCTCAGCGGGGATGCGGAGATCGAGGCCCCCAGGTTTCAGTCCGGACTGAAGGCGGTGGCTAGTTGGCTGACAGGCAACTGCCTTCAGCTAAACGCCACTAAAACAGAGGTGATGGTCGTCGGGAAGGGAGTGGAGCTGTGGGGTGACCACTGGTGGCCCTCAGAGTTGGGACCTACTCCGATCCCAGTATCGGAGGTGAAAAATCTGGGTGTATGGCTGGATGCGGGCCTCTCCTTTGTAGGGCATACTAAAAGAACCGCGGCCTGTTGTTTTGGTCTCCTGAGGGGCTTGAGACCTGTTCTCAAGTTCTTTGATGCCCCAACCAGGCAGCTGGTGATCCAGGCCACTATCATCTCCCGCCTGGATTATGCCAGCTCTCTCCTGGCTGGGGCTAACCAGGCTGAACTAACCCGCTTACAACGGGTTCAGAATGCTGCGGCGAGGGCGATTGTTGGCCTGCCCAGATTCTGCTCGGTGACAGGTGTCCTTCGCTCCCTACACTGGCTTCCGGTCAGGAAGCGCATCCTCTTCAAGATCTTGTGCCTTGCTTTTAAAATCTTGAGAGGTACTGGCCCGGAAATCCTGTCGAGCTGTCTGTCCTTTTATGTTCCTGCCCGTAGCCTCCGCTCTCAGGGTCTGGCCCTTGCGGTGGTTCCCAGATTCAGGCTTAGCCGCATGGGAGGCCGCTCGTTTAGGGTAATGGCTGCGTCAGCATGGAACTCCCTGCCTGTTGAAATCCGCTTGCTGGAGGACCTTCTGACCTTTCGGAGGGCTATAAAAACCTTCTTGTTTTAGCTGTTCCCTAGTCTCTGTTTTTATTTCTCCCGTTGTGTTACGTGCTACCTCGTCTCTGCGCCAGGACGCTCCTTGGCTGGAGTATCTGTGCGCACAATAAATAGTCGTAACATAACATAACATAACATATCTCACAGGGAAAAACCAGGACGGGTTCCCAAGGCAAGTGCGGAGATACCCCTTCGGGGGTCGATTCTGTGCTATATAAGAAATATAATAATAATAATAATAATAATAAGAGGAGACAAAACATGTATCCATTCCCACCATGTTCTGAGTGCAGCTACATGAAACCACAAAGTGTTGTTGGTAGAGACGGATTCAACCATGCCGTCTCAAAGAGGAAATGTTTCATGTAGCAGATGACAGTGAGAGATTTGGAGAAAAAAACCTATTTCAATAATTAAATGTTTATGCTTAACATCATAGGTATGTCATATAATATGGATAACATATAAGTAGAAGACTGTGTACTTATGGGTTTATGTTTTTCCATGATAATACATGTATATCACCATAAGTAAAAAGGGATTATAGGAAAGGTATGTGTAAGTGTTTAAAAATGTATTTAGATACAAAATAAATATATGTTTATTTATGCCCAACACACGTGAATGTCTAAGCATGTAATTATTAATATATGTATGGACAGACGTGTATTTATATAGTGTGGTTTGTGCCTTATTCATAAAATAACATATGTTTAATGTGTTTATGTGCATATGTATGTATACATATCGTTACATTTTTAGGTGTGTGTGTATGTCTCTATATATTTATATATTGCCGTTTAATTGATGGGGAAGGGAACAAATAATAAAAAAAACAATTCAATCTCTGCCCATACCTCCACTCTCTGACATCCCAAAACTCTGGAATTACTTTGGATTCCCAAACACCCTTTCCAGACTCTTCCCTTCTTTATCCAATTCATGCAACTAACAGGCACCCATGTCCACCACCAACTCACAGATTCCCATTACTAATCCACTTCAATTATTCTTTCCCTTCAAAACAATGCAGTAAATGCATGTGACCTCAATGAGCACCACCCCAATACATTTACCATAAACAATCCAATGAGAAACAAAAAAACAATAAACAAACGTCACTTTCTACTAATGTACTTGCTTTTGAACTTTAACCTTAGGTTTCCGAGTGGCATGATGCCCGCCACAAACCTCTTCAATGACTCGTCAGGGGTACTAAAGACTATATAAATGCAATTTACAATTACATTTACATTTACAATTTAGCTGTGTGGTCCTCTTTATCCAAGAAAGGTGTTAAATGCATTAAATAGCAGTACAAGATCGATGTAATTAAGCACATCCTCCCATTTTGACCTTGATGAGTGGTTTATCAGTCTGCTAGTGAGGCAGGGGCCCTTTCTCCACTTCAATGGCACAGAGCCACTCCCCAGATTTTGAGATCTACACTGACTTGGCAGTGTGTTGTGTAAGCACTGCTAAGGTGCGTTATGGTAAGTTAGTCACCTGCCACTCATTACCATGTAGTGCATGAGTGCCCTCTGGGTGCAATGCAGCATGTCTAGTTAGTAGCTCCAGGATGCCATACAGTAAGGTGAATGAAGTCTGGGAATGAGGCAATGTAATTAAAGTCACTAGGATGGAATCAATATGGTGCTTTAATGTTCCCAGAGAGTATATGTGAATGATGGGTAAGTGTTTCTAGGATGCAGTGAAATGAGCCAGGTTAGTGGCCATTGGAGGCTAGCCACTAGAGCCTGGTACACAGCACTATTATAATAATGGCTGATTTGCATATGGTCAGGTCTAAAGTGGGGTGGCATGGTGAGCAAAATAATGATGGATTTAACTCAGATCTTTTCTGAATGTTTTGATTTGCTCTGCATTCCGTCCATCAAGTTTGTGTCTTATGCTTTCTTGCCCTAAGTGTGCCAGGTACGCCCAGACGTGGGTCCCCTGCTCTCCATGCCACTGGAAGTCAAGCTATCCTGGCTGATGAGGGTTGAAAACTGGAAACCGGTCCTAGGAGGCTTGATTCCAGTCCAGGTAGGACCTGGCCTGGCCGTTCAGGCACAGGGTAAAGACTGATTTGCATATGGCTGAGTTCAAACTGGAATGGCATGGGGAGCAAAAAAACGATGGATTTAGGCCCAGATCTCTGTACTGGGGTCAATGTATGACTTTGTTCTGCATTCTGTCCATCAACTGATCTTTTTCCACTGAGCCCAAGGTCTAGGAATATCTGTAAAAAAAAGAAAGACTCGAACCCCCTATCACATTTTGTAGTGGGGGCATCGTTTTGCGTTATGCCACTGTCACTAACCAGCTGTGGCATATATACAAGGGGATTGCGTCACCTAAATGGCACTTTTACGATGTTCCGGTGGCGCAATGCCCTGCACCATATTTACAAATTAACATTAACCCCTTCTGTGCTAATGGCGAGCCCAGGCTCATCATGCAGCACGGTGCTCGTGTGCTGGTGACGAGCCTGGGCCCGTCATGAGCCGTTGAACGCTCACACGCGGGGCTAATTCCCCCGCTGTGCTGAGCGTTCCATTGCGCGGGCTGGTTCATGACGAGCCCAGGTTCGTCACCAGCACACGACCACCGTGCTGCATGACGAGCCTGGGATCATCATCAGCACCGCGGCGCCGTGCGCGGCCCCCCTCCCCCCGCACCGCTGGGGAATTAGCCCCGCGGCGAAGGGGTTAAGCCACTATTTTTGTGGCTTAGCGCCGCTTTGTAAATAAGGTATTCTGCCACGTAGGTATCTGCGTGAAAAGGGCCTGCAATGGGTGTTGCTGTGGGTGTTCCACCATAACAACTATTGATTTTGTACGCTACCCCAGATTTACAAGAATCTGTAAATATGAGGCAACACCAAAAACAATGGCCATGCAATAGCAGACGTTATAATAGCGCAACGAAGAGGAATACCTTTATTTCTTCTTGTTTTTGCTTTTTCTATCTGTGTTGCATTCTGCAGCAAACATGGAAATAGCAAAACGCCATTAACCTCATCAGTGCGGTGCAGATTTACCGCCGGTGCTGGGCCCTAATGCAAATGGGTGTGGTCATAACGGAACGGTTCCGTCATTAGCACAGCTTGACCGATGCTCATGACGGAACTGTTCCGTCATGAGCATCAAAAGGGTTAATGATTGTTTGTGTACAGGAGGGTGTCCCTTCCTGCACATGAACAATCATTAAATAACTACAACTTGCTACTTCTGCAGCACGCATAGAAGTTACAAATTGCCATTATTGATTGTTTATGTGCAGGAAGGAACACCTTCAGGCACATAAACAATCATTCCCTGCAACGCTGGCACCCTTGCACTAGGACACAAGGGTGTCTGTGTTGGGGCTAGGCAGCTATTTTTGTCCCCGGTACTAGGGAAAACACAAGGGTGCACCATATTGTTGTAAATACAGCGCATCCCTGCGTTTTGAAAATAACAGAGCACAGCACTGCGAAATTTGCAGCGTTACGCCATTTGCTTGTGAATATGCCCCTCTGCTGTTAAATGTTCTTACTAATAAGGAGCTTCCAAAACGTTATAGAAGTCCCAAAAACTGATCAGTCAAATGAATTCTGAATGAAAGCACTTTAAAAGCAGGTATGAAAGAGGGGCAGAATCTCCCAACTAAGGGCTAACTTACATACAATTAATGGGTTCATTTCATGCTAATGACCTTCCCAGAGAAGGCAAAAAAAATCTATATTCTATGTTTGACTGGACTAGTCTAACTAAACTGGGCCTCTAAGCAGGTCAATAGGAGGTTAAGGAGAGGATTGCGGGATAAGTAAAATTCATATCTATGGAGCAACTTGCATATAAAATGCCCTTGTTTCATACTAATGATTACATGCTAATGACCATTTCAAAAAGGTCAATGATCATATTAGGTTCACTAAATGATCTCTGTGATTTATTACAGCTATAGCCACAAACCACAACAGTATATTAATGCAGCCTTGAAAGAGGAACGACGACAGCATGTTCTCAAAGATTGACATTCACAACAGACGGAAAGTAGCAGAAGTTGTTGGAGTCCTTATGAACGGAGGAAGGTTAGTGACGGTGGAAAGGGAAATCGCATAAAAGAAGCAGACCTTGAAGAATATAATACAAAAAAATGGCTATGAGATCAATCGCGCTAGATATGTGGGCTCAGAGTATATGTCAGACTGCTGCATACAGAACACAATACGATATTATCATAATGATGTCCTAACCCCACATCAACATATTCATAAGCCAGATCATACTATTCATGATCATTTGAAAAGTCACCACAAAACAAAATCCCAAACAAGTACAAAACATATGAAGTCACCTCATGACATATATATTTTTGGAACAATATTAAGGGTGACTATTTCTACCTGCTACAGTTTATAAACTAATTCTGTACATTTAATTACCGTAAAACGTGCATTCAACAAAATGAAGGTTTAAAATAATCGACTCACTTGCCTAATAAAAAGCAATCTGAAATGAATTGCTGCAGTATAGTTGGATTCATGATTTCTCTGACTCTCTATCTCAGTCTTTCTTTTTCACTCTATCTACACGCAGAGTTTGCAATGGGTAGGATTTGTAGGTTAACTCAAATACATACATTGAGTGTGGGATATATTTGAAAGCGGCCTTCGGTGCAAAAGCAGAGTGAGGAGCCTGATAACCAACTATATGCATGGCCTCTCCTGAAATCTCCTTACTGGCACACTTAATAATTGGGAAAAGCACTACCCTTTTCTGTTGATGCCGCTCCAGTAAGGGCATCCATGTTGTAAAAAGCAGAAAGAAAGTACGGAAATGTTCTAACTGGACCAAACACTGTATTTCTGGCTAGTCATTATCATCTCATGAGAAGTAGGTTGTTAAGAAGTTTTATAGTTCAGAGATTTAGAGTTTGGCAGATGTAGGAGAACTGGCAAGAAGCTAAAGAAGTCCTGTCCACTCTACTTACAGAGTTCAGGCATGTATGCAGTCTAGATAGGGTTGACAGGTCAGTCTCTGCCTTTTGGTGGGTGTACCATATCTACTAAACTTGAAATCATGCATGTATGGCAAGATGTATCATAATACTGGTTGAAAACACTAGTAGTAAATTGCAAAATGTATTTTTAACCTGTATTGAACTATCTAAAAAATATTCACTACAATTGACCACGATATTAGGGATGGTGGGCTCCAAGAGTTAGCAGATCACCATTCCTGTGATTGATTTCAAATAAAGAAAACTTTTTTGTAAGTAGCCCAATTACTACAAAATGGGGTGGTTTAAAATATATATTTTTTTAAGTTTCATTGAGAGTTGGCATAGGTCCCTGGACAGCTGACTACTCTCCCTGAAGGTTTTGCCTCAATTCAAAAAGCAGAAGAGGTCACAAGTGGGTCCATTACGTTTACGTTTGGTGAATAGGTTAACCCCCAACTTGGGAGTCTGTAACTTTTCAATGATTTGTTACCAGAATTCTGTTTGCAAATCACTGATGAAAACCACTGATGCATATGTTACTGAATTGCAATTTGGACGGGACTCCCATGAAATGCCCCTTCCAAGCAGCAGTTCAGTAACCAATCTGAATTCCATTTCAGGAGTCTGTATACATTTACAAACTTCTAAAATCGATTTCATACATTAGAAACACCTATTTTGCAGTCATAATCGCTCAGCTTTTGCGAATTGCAGTGTTTGAGATCACAAAATATGTTAGTACATCTGGCCCTTAGTGTTTTCAATGATTTTACTATCTGGCCTTCCAGTTGCAACAGCTATTGGAGGCACACCAACTCTCATAAATAAGATCACATATGTCTTTCACGATTTGTGGTAAGCTTGAAGGAACTAGATTTGAATCCTTTCCAGTATATATTCGAGATTCCTTTAGTGTGAAACTACAGCATCTTCCAAATATGTCAAAGTCTTTTAGAATGGAAAAAGATTGAGACCTCATTTATATAGACATACTATGAGATGTGCCAGTTATTTTGATGCCCCTTGTAGAAATGCCTTAGCCTCAAACCTGAGTCTGTTGGCCAACTGTGTAGGTGAACGGTAGCAAGAGGGAGAGGGTGGACCTATTTACTGCTTTAAGTCATGAGGTAAGAATCTGAAAGTTCACCATTAGTGTGTACCATTGCAGAAGGACATTTACAATTGACATATCAATAAGAGAAAGAGAGGACCAAAACATGTATTCGCCATAAAAAATGGCACCAACAAGGGAATAGTCTCATACCTGGACATGTCACTACTTTGAATAACTGACATATGTTTGGGATGGTAGGGTTGAGGGTGAAGAAGAAGATTTAATCTCAGTAACAAATACAAACATCTTGGTATACGAAGTAGAAAATGGAATTCGATAAAAACGTTATTATCTAGCATTATGAGTGACATACAACTGTTTGACCCATAGTTTATAACTCTTTACTTAATTTGCTGAATGGCAGCATTCCATTTCGGGGAGCATCGTTTACAACGCGGTGTTTACACCGCAGTGCCTTTACAACAATGCCATTACAACGCAAGTCGTTACTACGACTTGCGCTGGATGGCGCTGTTGGACAAGGAATGTTGTAATTTTATATTCCAACACCTTCCCTACTGTTACGTGGACTGGTGTTGGAATATAAAATTATAATATTCCAAAATCCGCGCCCTCCAACGCAAGTCGTTGTAACGACTTGCGTTGTAATGCCCGCGCTGTCAAGTACCGCGATCTAAAAGATCGCGTTGCACTGACATACATCCCTCCATTTCACAGTGCTCCTGCTCAATACCTCCATGGCAATAAAAATGAGCAGAGACAGGCATATACGTTTCCAGAATATTCTCCCCTGCTAAAGATACCTTGTCAGTGGTAAAACACTAGGTAGCTTCGGTAAATCAAGCAAAGCCTCCAAAGCCACCACAAAATGGACTCATAAGTATTAGCTAGGGCCACATCAGCATGTAGCCAGTAAATGCAGCATTGTAATCCCTAGTGGCAGGACACAGCCTAACAAGAAAAGTATTAAAGTACATAATTAATATTGTGTCAATCATTCATATCCTTGCCAGACATCTGAGTGAGGCTCTGATATAGAGGTTGCACCCAAAGTGCAATACTATAGTTCGTAGTGACTACCTTCCCCTCTACCAAAGACAGGAGATGCTGGCTGTGGTAGTAGGCTTATGTCCGGTAATCCTATGGTGGGACAGCCTACAGGTGCCCTCGATGTAAAGTCTAGGCAGTTTCCCCTAACAGAGGTCCTTTGCCTTCAACTTGTCTGGGATATTCATGGACCCTACCTGTACTTGTGTGTTGCTTGTGTCTTTGGGAGAAGGGGTTTAGAAAGGTGTCTAGTCTGCTGAATGGTATAGTTCAATGGATTCTACATCTGCAAGAACCTAAATATGGTGGGCTGTTTTTTATGATGCAACCTGAGGGTCTTCTTGAGCCTGGCAGCCCAAACATACACACTAGTCTTTCACCATGTGTGTACATGGGTGGGGGGTGGTAGTCGACCAGCACCTTGAAGTTAGATATGATTACTGTTGAGGAAGATTTTTGTGGATTTTTAGTTTTGTGCATCATTAAAAAGGTGCAGAATGAATTTTCATACTTGATTACACAATACACTAATACGGTACTATTGCTTCTGAAACATAATTTTTATGATGTGTACGTGAATTAGGCTAAAATTAAGGTACGAACACCATCTTTTTTTAAAATGTAATTCATCTCTGTCACTCCTGTTCTCTTCCCCACACTGCCCCCCTCTCTCCTCTCAAACTCTGAAGCATGCAGTCAATCCGAGATATAGCAGTTTACTTACATGGTTGTTATTATTCTGCTTTGGTTGAACTTCCCCAGTTTAGGTCATAACCTGCAACATTTTCATGGTTCTTTTATTGGTTCGTTGTGCCTATTCATTCACATGATACGTTATTGTTAATGTATCTAGTTTTGCTCTAGCATCTCCTGACGACATTAGATAGAGGTCACTGAGTAAAATTATAACATAAATATAGCGGGATAGTGCTTAGGTGCTATGGCAATATGATATTTATTTTTTCATGTGCTCTTATTTGCTGATAAAATGATACATTTGCTCATACCACAGTGAGTGGATTTCATATGTGAAAATTATGTATCAAAACGCTCAATTTTGGGGGTGAGCTGGAAGAAGACTTTCCAGTTCTAGGTGAGATGTGGGTTGTTACTCTCTTGATTTTGCTACTCATTTGCGACTTAGAATAATTTCTGATGTGGCATTTCTCTGTATACATTTCAACTTCTTTCACAGCACTGACTCTCTTACGCCTGTTTTTAAATTTGTAAAAAAAACTCTTTAACTTTTATTTGTCCTGAAACTCAGTTGTTGAGTGAGCCCATTTACTTAATAAATTGGATTCCTAATTGTTATGATTTAGATGGTGCCTTAACATGGGGACATATTGCGTCACAAAATTGAGGTTTAACTCAGTCCCGAGTCAGTTAACCCCGTGCGTGCTGCCGTCGGCCCTACCTCGCTAGTGCTGCCGTCGGCCAACGGCCGACGAAGCCCCGCCCTGTTTGCGGAAGTGCCGCACTGCAGCGAAATCGCGGCCGCGGCAAAGGGGTTAAATGTGGGCATTTTGATTGAGGTACATTTTGGGGTGTCTAAAATTTCTGGATACTCCTGTGCTCACACTGTTTCCCAACTTCATGTGACATTTGCATTTGTAAAATTTATGGATTTCTGTTGGGGTCCACTATTCATTTAATCAGAGCGAGTTACTTCATGAGAAGCCCCATTGATACATGACTAAGCCAGAAGCTGTTTTTTCTGATGACTCAGACCCAAACTGGGCAGTAGCCCGCTCAAACTAATACAGTGTTCAATGTGTTTTCTATATTCAAGTAGGGGATACACATTGGTGTAGGTGAAAAGAACAGATGATTCTTAAGTAGAACCTCTGCATATTACTACTCTCACTGACCCAGACTGCACACAAGTCTAGAAAGGCTCTCAAAGCAGTTCTGCTGCTGACATGTTCATATAGGAAGACTTTGTTGTCTTTCTTAGAAGCTGGACTTCAAAGAAGTGTGACCAACCTCACAACAGAAAACTGACCTCATCCTCTTAAAAGGTCCTGTTTAGGGCAGCCCAACATACTTTGACTATCTGAGGATAAAAGCTACTAAGCCAGTTGATCATAAAGTAAGATCTAGAGTGCAATGAAGCATTGGGCAAGGAGATGCTTTTTGCCTGGGTCTCATGCTGCAGGGCTACATCCTCCTCTCCAGTTGTCCCCCCAGATGTCTAGAGAGATCCTCAATTTCACTTTCTGGACTGAGAATCTATTGAGGAAGGTAGTGGATGTTACCTTGATTCCACATCTATTGAAAGTATCATTCACAAATGGTTGTGGAGATATTGCAGTTTGAAGCCCCACTCAGGATCTTGTGCCATTTTAGATTCCAGCTTTGTCTTGGCGTCATTGATTTCTTTAGGAGATTCCCCCAGTCATATGGTTGCCAGGCATAGGTAGAAAGACTTCAAGGAAACAATGCTGAAATCACAAAGGGATGTATGACTTTACAACGCATACTTTTACAACACATACCTTTACAACGCATTTTTTACAACGCAACATCCATTACAACGCATTCCATTACAACACATTTTTAAAAAGTACCTTTACAACGCATTCCATTACAACGCATACTACCGTTACAACGCATACCATTACAACGCATACCATTACATTGCATGTATGGTAAGTATTGGATAGTGTAGGGGTAAAAATGACTATTCTAACTCCAGGGGGGTGCAACAGTAGGGTCAGTGTTGGATAGTGTAGGGGTAAAAATTACTCAAAGCCCTCTTCCTAGAGCGCTCTCGACCGTAAAGGGTACCCCAGAAAGGACTTGAGGAAGGTTTACTATCGAAATCCCTCCAACTGGAGTCATGTGCCGCAACTGTTGTCATATTGCCTCTGAGTTGGCATACCGAAGATGTTCTTGTTTTTTTCTCTGCTCTCGTTTTCCGTTCAGAAATTGTTTGCTCATAATTTGTACATGCTGTGAAGCGCTCTGATACCCTCGGGTTCAGCTAGCGCTATACAAAACTTCAATAAATAAACTATTGTAACTCCAGGGGGTGCAACAGTAGGGTAAGTGTTGGATAGTGTAGGGGTAAAAATTACTATTCTAACTCCAGGGGGTGCAACAGTAGGGTAAGTGTTGGATAGTGTAAGGGTACTATGCATTGTGATGGTTTGCGTTGTAAAGGTATGCGTTGTAATGACTGCGTTGTAATGACATGCGTTGTAGTGGTATGGGTTGTAGTGTCATGCGTTGTAATGGCATGCGATGTAATGGATGTTGCGTTGTAAAAGTTTCGTTGTATTGGTAGTGCATTGTAAAAGTTGCGTTGTAAAGGTTGTTTCCCTCACAAGGGAATTGAAATAGTCGACTGTAAGCACAAATAAGCCATACTTTCCATTCTTATTGTAAAGCAAATTTGAAATACTGTGACCACGTCTCCCTTGACATTGTTTTGCAGTTCAGAGACGTGTGGCTCACCCAAATACAGGCAGTTTTCTGGGTGTGTGTAGGAAATCCACCACTTTTCTTGCCCATCAATGGAACAGATATGATTCAAACTGGAATCTGCTCTGTTATGTTAGTGGCAAAACTCAGTGGATTTCAACAATTTCACATTTTGACAAAATCTCTCATTACTGCTTTGCTTATTACCTGCCACTCAAGCACACCTTGAAACTCAGCCTTTCAGGCCCAAGGAGCCAAACTAGATATATACTGTTTCGTAATCATGAAAATACCTTAAACGGTATTGCATATTTCACACAGAATGATCTGCTACCATGGTGCAGTGAGCATACACCACACACCTCACTAAATTTATATGAACTACTTATTTGAACTTAAAACACTGGCAAATAATATTTGAGGCATTACATTATTAAAAGATGCTTGATGATTATGGAAGCATTGTTCAAAAGCACAAGGACTTCCAGGTCTCCCTGAATACCACAAGAGGAATCCATCCAGCAAGATGGTTTTAGAGATACTTTCTCACCGCTGAGATAAGACTTCTGTAGAATTGTTTGAAGAGGCAGCCGGCCGTCTTTTTTCAAAAACAAGTTGCACTGCTGGTGCTCCTGGATCTGTCCGCTGCATTCGACACGATCGACCACACCATACTGGTCCAGAGACTACAAGGTGTGAGCTTTGGGGGAAAAGTACTGACCTGGATGACATCTTATCTGAGTGGTCGTATTTAGAAAGTTTCCCTACAACCATTTTAATCTAAACCAAAACAGCTCTGGAGCGGTTTCCCCCCAGGGCTCAGCTTTGAACCCTCTACTTTTTAACCTCTACCGAGCTCCTCTGTTCTCTCTGATTGCCAACTGGGGAGAGAAAGCGATTTCCTACGCTGACGACACCCAGTTGGTTTTTCCATTTAAGGAGCGGACAGTAGATACCTTCAAGAACTTTAAAGGCTGTCTGCGAGTTATAGCACTATGGATGAACTCAAACAAATTAAAACTTAATGCTGGGAAGACAGAAGTTCTATTCTTCGGCAAGGACCCAGTGCCAGATTCAGATCTATGGTGGCCATCAGAAATGGGCCCACCACCATCCCCTGCCACACGTATCTGAAATCTAGGGGTGAGATGGGAGGCGGACCTCTCTTTTTCAGCCCAAATACAGCAGGTCTCTGCAACTTGCTTTAGTAAATAAAAAAATCTCCAGAAAGTTTTACATTTCCTACCAGAAGATTGCCGCAAATCAGTAGGACATGCCACAGTTACATCTAGGCTAGACTACGCCAATGGCTTATATCTCGGCCTCCCCAAATATGCCATTTGTTGCCTTCAGATGATACAGAACGCGGCTGCAAGACTGGTTTGTCGCATACCATTTCGACACCATGTCTCTCTGTATCTACAGGAGCTATTATTAAATTCAAGGCTATGACGCTGGCCTACCGGGCCCTTAATGTAAAATGCCCTGGTTATCTGAAGGAAAGACTGTGTCCCTATAAACAAAACCGTGTGTTGAGATCCAATTCTCTTAACTTGATGCACACCCCACGCTTTGCTAAAACTCGTTTGGGTGGCAGACCTTTCAGTCAGAAAACCTTTTTTGTGGAATGCCCTCCCAGTGTTCCTGCGGCAGGCTAATTCAGAAACCCGTTTTAGAAAGGCCTTCAAGACGTGGCTCTTTAGGGCAGATTATTATGGACTGTTAACACCGGAGCCCTCTCTGGGCGCAATTACCTGCTGCTTCAGTGCCGGGACACCCCTGTTTGGGGTAGCTGTCACGCTTTATAAGCTCCAGTATTATTTTTATTATTATTATTATTGTATGACCAAATATAGGTTTTCTTTGTCTTTAGGATTTGAACAACACACTTATAACAAATTGAATGTGCTTTGTGCTGAGTATTTACAGTGTACAGTGTATAGTGATAATTCCTTGAAAGGTTTCATTAAAAGGCACGTCTCTACATTAGCACAACTGTTGTCTAAGTTCCTAGGCATACGGCGGGTTAGCAAGCACGTTTCCCAGCAACACTCGGAGTGTAATAAGAACAGGAAACAGTGTCCCTGGGGCCTGCAAGTACGTCTTTCTAAACATAAGTAGGAGCCCATAATGTAATGAAAAAGAATTACAGTCTAAAATCCTACACAAAATGTAGAAAATTGACTACATGTACAAATTGATCAGTTTACCTCTGAAACAGCTCCAGTCAAAAATCATTATTTCCCAGTAATGCAACTGTATTTTCCTTGGCTTGGTCACTTTTATAAGAAAAGTACTGCATTATATGTGTCACACCAAATATGAGTCTCTTAAATATGGTCAGATAATCATATCCATCAAGGATTTAAGTTGCGCAACATTGGGTGAGATTTTAGAAACGCAGTCCAGCTTCCCGTGATAATACAGGAACTGGGTACAGCTGTTTTATTTATGTTGCTTGGTAACTGCATACTGAGGCCTGTGTTCGAGTACCGGAATGCAGTAGGAAGGCAGTGAACAGCTGGCAGAGGTCGTTGAAGGAAGTGTACAGCCCAAGCTATAGATATTAAAAGTGTGCACACAAACTGCCTCCTGTGCGTTTGTACACAAGAAAGTTTGGCGACGAGGATGCCTGGAGCTGTACCCACGCTGATATATTGCCACGACAATTTTAATGCAAGTCGGTTTCTGCTAGGGAACGTTAGGGGCATTTGCCAGAATAGTCTGGTTGTCTTTGCTCATGCCGGATTATATTTGTAAGGTGGTGTATCTTCCTGGCAAAGAGAATGTCCGGGAAGACTGCTAATCTAGGTTGCCCGTCAAGTTGGAGGAATGCAAAGATGAAGTATGGAATCATTTCCAAATTGCTTTTGTACATGGTGATGGACGTAGTGCTGTAAGCAAGGTAGGATGTTTGGCTAAATATGAAATGGATAGTGTGTTAAACATGTTAAGGAATGTATTCGCATTAATTGAGTGAATGGGGGTAAACTTAACTCAGAACTTAGACCTTTCCGGGAAGTCAGATCACATCTTACCATCAATAGTGATACCATTTACAGAGGAGAAAGAGTTGTACCTCCAAACAAATCATGCAAATCAGTGAAGGTCAATTTCATATAGTAAGGACAAAAAGTGCTCTCAGGGATCGATTTGGGTGGCCAGGAGTGGATATAGAGGTTGAAAGTTATGAGAGGGATTGTGCAGTTTGTTCTTCAGCTAACAAGACCTTACAGATGGAAGACCACCTATGTGTGATGAACCTACTCCCAAGCATCCGTGGGATACTGTGGTGAAAGATATTGGAGGTCCAGTTGGGATTTGTTAGAAATGTATCATCTTCCTTACAGATTTGTTTTCCAAATGGCCTGCAATGCACAATGTGGACAAAGTTGACATCACTACTGTGTTAGAATTTTTTTACTCAATGTTCATGTCTGAAGGTTTGCCTACCTCATTCTCAACAATAATGGGGTGCAATGTGTGTCCAATTCAGCCAAAGATTAGTTAAAAAAGTGGGTGTAACAGACAAAACCACCTCTCTAAACAACCCTAGTGGGAAAAGAACCGTTGAGAGATTGAACAGAGGAATTAATGGGGCTATCCAATCTTCAATGATTAACAAGTTGGATTGGGAAGCTCAATTGTTCAAAGAGCTTCTCAACATGATACTACAGATTTATCCCCTTTCACTATGACGAGAGAGCGCACCCCCAGGTGTAAGTACAACCCACAATGGGTATGTAAAGCTGATGTGCAACACTGGTCCCTGGAATCTGTCCAGCGTACAGTGGCTGATAATCACCCTTAAAACTAAAGCATATTATAATATAAAACATGGAGTGAAAACTGTCAATATTAAAGTGAGGTATTGGACTCGGGGAGGGGGGGAACTAAGTAAGAAAAAGAGATAGTCAATTCTTTCAACCCGAGGAGGTAGTAGAAGTTCTTAGAAATGCGGGCCAAGTCACTAATGGCAACGTTTGGAATCCTAAACATGTGGCTCCTATTTCAAAGGAAAAAGGGGGAAAGTTCCCTGTTACGAACTGAGAAGAAGCTTTTCAATGGTTGGAAACCTATGATGAGAAGTTAAATGGAGTTAACACCAATGAAGGGAATGCAGGGGAGGAGGATGTTGTTGTGGAAAATGCAGAACATTTAGTAGAGGATAGTACAGGCGATTTTGCTGAAAAAGTTATGTCAGACAATTTGCATGATAATGATATAGTTAGAGAAGAGGAGAGAGAAATGAGAGCAAATATGAGGGTGAGAAAACACCCTAACTGGTTGGAAGATTACTTATGTGACGAAACAGGACTGCAAGAATAGATGGTCCCTCATTTTTCTCTTTCCCCTCTTACTGCACATTTTATGCTTATTATATTTGTTTTATTATATATTTTACATAGTGCAGTTTAAGTTTGCCATAGAGCATACCTCTGAGCAACAAAGGAATATGCAATTGCGTTAATTGTGCCTTTTCCAAATATAAAGGAGGGGGATGTGTTATGTATGTTGCTTGGTAACTGCATTCTGATGCTTGTGCTCGAGTTTCGGAATGCAGTAAGAAGGCAGTGAACAGCTGGCGGAGGTCGTTGAAGGAAGCGTACAGGCTGTGCTCCAGACTTTAAAAGTGTGTACACAAACTGCGTCCTGTGTGTTTGTACACAAGAAACTGCCTCTTCCTATGCAGCAAAGGGGGTACATATGTCTGCATTAATGCAGGATGTGCGAGCAGCTGCCTATATTAAAACAGAAACTAATGCAGGGACTGGGTGTAGACGCCATTACTAGTGTAAGAACTGCGTGCAGATGACTGTACTAATGCAGGAAAGGGGTGCAGATAGCCACGTTAATGCAGGAAGTGGGCACAGATGCCTTCACTAATAGAGGAACTGGGTACAGATGGCTTCACTAATGCAAGAACTGGGCACAGATGCCTGTACTAATCCAGGAAATAGGTGCAGATTCCTGTACTAATGTAGGAACTGGGTCTAGACAACTCTACCGATGAAGGAACTGGGTACAGATGCCTTCACTAATGCAAGAACTGTGTACAGATGCCTGTACTAATGCAGGAACTGGGTGTAGACGCCTCTACAAGTGTAAGAACTGGGTGCACATGCTTGTACTAATGCAGGAAAGGGGTGCAGGTGGCCACCCTAATGCAGGAAGTGGGCACAGATGCCTTCACTAATAGAGGAACTGGGTACAGATGCCTTCACTAATGCAAGAACTGGGCACAGATGCCTTCACTAGTGCAGGAACTAGGTACAGATTCCTGTACTAATGTAGGAACTGGGTCTAGACAACTCTACCGATGAAGGAACTGGGTACAGATTGTACTGTCGGAGCCACCCGGCCCGTCCAGACACGCACGCACGCACGCATACAGCCCGGGGGCGGGGTAGCCCTCGGGTATAAATAAACGGGCGTAAGACCGCACGTGGTCTTTGCCCCTAAGCAGTAGACAGGCTCTGTGTCCGTCATTTGCACAGTAGTGAGATAGGCCCCACTACGAGGCCTAGGTTGTCCTTGCCCCTTCAGAACACCACATTGGCGACGAGGCGGGTCCCCACCCATGCCTCGCCACACCGACCTACCTGCTGCCGTCCCACGGGGCTGCCAGGGCCGCGCTCGCGCAGTCTGCGCTGGAGCCGGCGGCCGGCGCCATCGTCCTTGGTGGGTGCCACCCCGTGAGTGTGTCCGCTCCGTCCTCAAGGAGCCAGGGGTGCTTTCGCGCCTGTCGCGGCGCAGGAGGTGAGACGCATGACCCGAGGTGCGCAGCGCCAGGGGGCTGGAGCACGCTGCTGAGCCCTGCGACGTTCGCTGTCCCGCGCTGCACCAGGCCTACCACCGCAGGGGAGGGGAAGCGCGCGCCGCTCGTATCGGAGGGACTGGTTCGGCCCTCACCGCGCCCCCCTGCCGACTCTCACGCATCTCGCGGATGCAGAAAACGGACGACACTCAGCGATTGCTCACGCATCTCGCGGAGCTCCGAGCTCGGCTGCTCCTGGACTGTGGAGGCCCGTTTTCCTTACGCCCTGCCGATAGGCGGCCAGCTTCAGCCTGTTTTCACATCTCAAAAAAAAAGACAGGAGGCTCACTGGGGGGGAGGATCTGCTGCTACCCTGCTCACGCTTTCCTGCTGCGCCATCTGCAATCGCTGGCCCGACGCATCTGTGGGCCAATGGCCTGAACTACCCAAGTGATGAGTGTGCAAGCCACCGGAGGGGCGGGGGCCACAGGGCCCGCCCCGCGGGTCCCCACCCCGCCACCAGGGCCACTACCAAATGCAGGACAGGTGCAAGGCGGTCTACCACCCCAGAACCCTGCCCCGAACATCGCGCCCGCGGCGCCAGGCCATGCCATGGCGGCTCCGATCCCGCCATTTAGCGAGTTGGCGGAACCTTCCACTGCAGCGGCGCGTTGGCGCTTATGGTTGGGACGCCTGGAACACTACTTCATTGGCGTAAGAGAGACCGACGACAGAGTTAAACGCTCGCTCCTGCTATGCTACGGTGGGGACGAGCTATATGAACTCTTCGAGACTCTACCAGACAGAGGCGATGGTGATGACTATACCGCGGCCGTCACAGCCCTTAACCGCCACTTTGACCCCCGTGCGAACCCGGATTTTGAGTGGTTCAAACTGCGCCAGGCCCGTCAGGCAGAAGGGGAACCTATCGATGTCTTCTATGCCAGGCTACGGAAACTTGCCACGTCATGCGAGTTGCCCGATCGGACGCTGGAGATCAGGGCGCAACTGATCCAAGGATGCAGGTCTGTCCAGCTGCGACGATTGATTTTGCGCCAGCCTCGGATCAGCCTGGATGAGATCTTGGTGCTGGCCAGGTCCCATGAGCTCTCCAACGCGCGGGCAGAGGCAATGCAGGCCGCGCTCGACGGTCCGGTGGTCCCGGCGAAACCGGTGTCGGTTAAAGAGGAGCACGTGGATGTGATGCGCAGACGTGCCCCGCCTTCGGCACCGTGGAACCAGGCCTCGGCCGCCCCCCGGTCGGCGTGTGGAAACTGCGGGATGGAACATCCCCCGAACGGAAGGTGCTTTGCACGGGGTAAATCGTGTTCGAATTGCGGAAAATTGAACCATTTTGCGAAGGTGTGCCGCAGCAGCCGCCGTGCCGGCTCTGGCGGACGGAACATCATGCAGGTCGTGCGTCAAGTCTCCCTGGAAGACCCTGGCCCCGGCGCGGACGCGCACCAGACGGCGTTCCAGCTGGAGGAGGAGGACGATGACAATGTCTTTTTCGTCTCCTTTGTGGGGAGAGATGGATCAAGGAGAAGGCCACCACCAATGTGCGAGGTTGACATCGCAGGGTCCCCGGTAAAAGCGTTGATCGACACAGGGACGTCGGTAAACGTCATAGACAGCACACAATATGAACAGCTTGATCCTCGTCCGCCGCTGCTGCCTTCGAGAGCAAGGATTTATACATATGACAGTGATGAGCCGTTGCCCCTGCGAGGAGTGATCGATGTGGAGGTATCATGCAACGACCAAAAGGTGAACACCAAGTTCCATGTCACGGGGGGCAGAAGAGGCACGCTGCTAAGCTGCCACACAGCGGAGGATCTCCAACTTGTGTTCTTCGCCAACCAAGTGCACTAGAGACACGCCGATGCCCTGCTGCAAGATTTTCCGACACTATTCCAAGGACTGGGTCGACTAAAAGGAAAGGTCTTCAAACTACACATCGACCCCACAGTAAAGCCAACCGCACTCAGACATCGGAGGGTGCCGTTCCACCTGCGGCCGCAGGTGGAAGACGAGCTGATCAAACTTGAGAAACTAGGGGTGATTGAAAAAGTGTCGGGACCCACACCCTGGGTGTCGCCTCTGGTGGTCGCACCGAAGCCAAAACAGCCGGGCGCTATCAGGCTGTGTGTGGATATGCGCCTCCCGAACGTGGCCATAAAAAGGGAGCGGCACCTAACGCCAACGATGGATGACATCGTGGCCGACTTAAATGGGGCCAAATGGTTTTCAAAGCTGGACCTTAATGCAGGCTACCACCAGCTCGAGCTTCATCAGGACAGTCGCAACATCACAACGTTCTCGACCCATGTTGGCCTCCGCAGGTTCAAGCGCCTCAGCTTCGGGTGTCTTCTGCAGCTGAGGTTTTCCAAAATGTGATTCGAGAGACACTGTCTGGGCTGACGGGCGTCATTAACCTAAGTGATGACATTTTAGTCTTCTCAAAAACCCTCGAAGAACACCATGGGCACTTGCGAGCGGCGCTTCAACGCCTTGCGGATCACGGGCTGACCCTGCACAGGGAGAAGTGTTCGTTCTACAACGAATCAGTCGAATTCTTTGGATACATCTTCTCGCGTGAAGGGCTGAGAGTGGACCCCAAAAAGGCAGACGCCATCCGGTCAGCACCCAAACCAACATCTGCAACAGAGGTACCCAGTTTCCTAGGGATGGCAACTTACTGTGGCCGTTTTATCCCTAATCTGGCGTCCCTGTCGGAACCGCTGAGAGTACTTACCAAGTCAGGCAGATCATGGACATGGTCGAGGAAGGAGGACGAGGCCTTTCGGGCGGTGAAGGAGGCCCTAGTGGACGACAAGGTCATGGCATACTTCAGACCGCATCGCCAAACTGAAGTCGTAGTGGACGCCAGCCCGGTGGGGTTGGGAGCGGTCCTGCTACAGAAGGCGGAGGATCATACGTGGGTCCCCACGGCTTACGCAAGCAGGGCGCTGACAGCGACCGAGATGTGCTACGCACAGATCGAACGTGAAGCACTGGCCTTCAAGTGGGCATGCCAGTACTTCCACCTCTATTTGTTTGGCCATGAATTCACCGTGGTCACCGACCACAAGCCGTTGGTTCCGCTGTTCGCGGGGACCGCCAGGTTCGCGCCTCCCAGGATTGAGAGATGGGCTGTCCAACTCCAGACGTACCGATTCAAGGTCATCTTCCGGCCAGGGGTCACCAACCCGGCGGATTTCCTATCCCGCCACCCGTGCCAGGAGTCAGTGAGACGGGAACACGAGGACCTCGAGGAAGTGGAGGAGTTTGTGAAGGTTCTGTCACAGGAAGCCTGCCCCAAAGCACTCTCTCTGGAAGAAATTGGGGCAGCCACTGACAGGGACGAATGTCTGCGGAAGGTGAAGCGCACTCTAGAAGACAGGAGTTGGAAACACTTTCTACAGGGAGCAGGTGCCCTCACGGCCGAGGAACAGACTTTTCGCCAGCACATGTGGCGAGCGCAAAGCGAGCTAAGCACAGGACCCCATGGCGTGGTTCTGCACGGAGACACGATCGTCATTCCCGCCAGTCTGCAGAAGGAAGTAGTTCGACTAGCTCATCAAGGGCATCAGGGCGTAGCAAAGACAAAAGCTCGGCTGAGGGGGAGAATATGGTTCCCGGGCATGGACAATGCGGTGGAGCAGGAAATCCGCGACTGCCACTCCTGCGTTATCACGGGCAGGGAGCCTACTCCACACCCCATCATCACTGAAGAACTGTGTGACACCCCGTGGTCCAAAATAAGCATTGATTTTGGATCTTTCCCGGATGGGCGACAAGCCATGGTGCTGATCGATTCGTGCTCAAGGTTGCCCGTGGTGGAGGTGCTCCCGTCTACGGCGTTCAGTCATGTGAAGCCAGCTCTGGATCGGGTGTTCGCCATGTTTGGGTTCCCCGATGAAGTACGCTCGGACAATGGGCCGCCGTTCCAAGGCGCGGAGTTCCAGACGTATCTAGCAAGGAGAGGCATCCGACACAGGAAAATCACGCCGCAATGGCCCCAGGCAAACGGAGAGGTGGAGCGGTTTATGAGGACCATGAATCGGGCACTCCGGATTGGCGTGGAGAAAGGTGAGGTGCCGGAGGAATGTCTATCACAGTTCTTGAATGCGTATCGGCTAACACCTCACTGCACTACCAAGTGCGCCCCGGCACACGTCATGTTTAAGAGACCGCCACCAGACTGCATACCCGTGAGCCCAGCATGGCAGGCGCCAGAGTTAGACCACGAGGAGGCTCAGGACCGGCGAAGGAAGACGAATGAGAGAGTGAGTCGAGCGAGGGGAGCAGGAGTAAGACCACTCGCAGCTGGCGATCGGGTAGTCCTCAAGACTCGTCACCATCAGTGGAAATACCAAACTACTTTCGAGCCGGAGATATGGGAAGTTGTGAACATTCACGGCACCATGGTGTCTGCATCCCGAGGAACCCGAGTTGTAACAAGAAATATATCCTGGTTCAAGAGAGTGACTCCCGGTGAAACCACGCCCGAGCAAAGGTGGGAAGACGGGGAGGTTGGAGAAGACCTGCCGGTCACTGCGGAGGAAGCACAGGAGCCCCAAGAGAGAGAGTCCGAGCCAAGCCAAGGAAGTGCAGGAGGAATCATCGCACCCCCAACAACGGAGGACATTGCTACAGGATCATCTGAGGAGCCAAGGGCCGGATCGCAATGAAGCCAACTGTACAACCTGAGACCAAACCCAAATCCCAGTCAAAGGCTCCGCGACTACGCCTGGAGAGTACGCTTTGGAAAAGACTCTGAGTGAGGCTGGACTGAACATCTGTGAGTTTGGAGGGATGTACTGTTGGAGCCACCCGGCCCGTCCAGACACGCACGCACGCACGCATACAGCCCGGGGGCGGTGTAGCCCTCGGGTATAAATAAACGGGCGTAAGAACGCACGTGGTCTTTGCCCCTAAGCAGTAGACAGGCTCTGTGTCCGTCATTTGCACAGTAGTGAGATAGGCCCCACTACGAGGCCTAGGTTGTCCTTGCCCCTTCAGAACACCACACAGATGCCTTCACTAATGCAAGAACTGTGTACAGATGCCTGTACTAATGCAGGAACTGGGTGTAGACGCCTCTACAAGTGTAAGAACTGGGTGCACATGCTTGTACTAATGCAGGAAAGGGTTGCAGATGGCCACGCTAATGCAGGAAGTGGGCACAGATGCCTACACTAATAGAGGAACTGGGTACAGATGCTTTCACTAATGCAAGAACTGGGTACAGATGCCTGTACTAATGCAGGAACTGCGTGTAGACGCCTCTACAAGTGTAAGAACTGGGCGCACATGCTTGTACTAATGTAGGAAAGGGGTGCAGTTGGCCACGCTAATGCAGGAAGTGGGCACAGATGCCTACACTAATAGAGGAACTGGGTACAGATGCCTTCACTAATGCAAGAACTGGGCACAGATGCCTTCACTAGTGCAGGAGCTGGGCACAGATGCCTTCACTAGTGCAGGAACTAGGTGCAGATGCCTGTACTAATGCAGGAACTGGGTCTAGACGACTATTGGTGCAGGAACCGAGTGCAGATGTCTTTTCTAATGCAGGAAAGGGGTGCTGATTCCTACACTAATAAAAGAGATGTGAGAAGCTGCCTATACTAGTGTGGGGGTAGCAGCTACATGCAATGAAATGCATAGTCCGATCCCGCCACAGATTTCCCACGTTCTTTACAAATAAAGGCACATACAAAAGCCATGTGTAATGCAGTGGTATCAGGATTTCCATTCTTAAAAAATCTCCTTTTCTGTTTACTTTACTGTACATATGTGGAAAAAGCACCTTAGACTATTCCACTTTCAATTGCTGCCAAAACTGTGGTGTGCTAGCCTGCCACTTTATTCCCATCTCAATGTGCAACTCAGGCATCATGGATGTTGATTGAGCAAAATGGCAGTGGTTAGTGGAAGTGACGTCACAACCCCATTCATGCCCACTGACATCACAGGAACTCTGCTGCATGCTTTTTTTCGGTTGGAGGAAAGGAATGGGCGAGAACTGAAAGATACAGAATATAGGCAGACCCTATTTACTTTCTCTTCCTTTCATGCCTTCCATTGCCCTTGAGAGGAGGCTGCAACGGCAAGTGCCAGTAATATTAGTGCGCAAGCCAGGGTTAGCAGCCACTACCTTTAAATAACGTCAACGAATAGGCAGCTACACCGCAAATTGTTTTCTGACAGTGGGACTTCCCAGTTCTATGTTTAGGCCGCTTGTTAAATTGTGGGGAAGTGCACAAGCGCAAAGACAGCTACAAAAATCACTATGTTGATGGCACTGCTTTAGATGTACATTACGTTCACATTTTGTTCTCACTTCTTTATCTCTGCCTTTCACCTTTATGCAACTACCACTACTTACTTACTTTTCTCCCCCTCCCTCTTCCATTCGCATTTTTCTGTCTCATGAGTCTGCACGTGCAAGGCTGTGTGTCCTACTTTAATTCATGACACGATTTCCGGCCAAGGAACAGATTATGGTGGCGCCTGCCTATCTTCTTTTGTGTGTTACTACTTTGTTCCTCTTCCTGCCCCCAAGGCCAGTATTTTATATTCCTAGTGATGAAAGGCTCATGCTTAGAATCAATGCAGCCGATGCAAGTGTAGCGAGCTGTGAGGGACCTGAGAGCTTAATAAACAGGCGAGCAAGACAGGTTTAATTTGATCCATGAATCCAAATGAACGCAGAAATGAATAAGAATTAATATAGACAAATATAATAAAATAGATTGACTCGTGCATGGCGAGTGCGGTAAAATAGAAGCCCGCAGTATCCCTCTTCTGACACTTTGCCTAGGGCCATAATTGAAAGCCGCGTAGTGCTCAGCCTGCCCAGTGCAGGGGAGAGAAGAAAGACAGTGTGGACGAGCACGTATGAGTCATCTTCTGTGAGCCTCGGCTGCTGCCTCGCCTCTCGTCATTTTACATTGAACGCTAAACTGACTCCCACCCACTGTCACTGGCTCTGTTGGCGCATCTGGTTCCCGCGCGCAGCCCCTTCCGACGCAGAGCTGAAGAGGAGGTCTGAAGAGGTCGCAACGTGTTGTCAAGGAAAAAGAATTGCCGCGCTTCTCTTCCCTGTTGACTCCGAGGCTTCCTCTGAGACTGCTTCAGGAGGTTGTTAATATGAATGAGCTAAACACTGCAGAATTTCAAAACGCCTTCTCTCCCCAGCAGTACTTATCGAGAGAGCTGGTGGGGTGGTGCCTAACTCTTTGGGGAATTGCCTCTGAAGCATGCTCAGGTCAGATGATGTACAGTCTTTCTTCTGTTTTTTCATCTCCCGCCTGGCACAGCTCGTCAAGATGGAGAGCAGATCAGTTGTTGTGCCCCATTTCCATCACCTGACTCAAGTAGGCGCGACGTTCTGGCACTGTGATGTCATATCTTTTTTTATTAACATTGGTCTTGTGCTTCATTCTTGGTTTACTAGTTTAGTCAATCAATCAATCAAGCAATCAAGGCCTTGTAGAGCGTGGCCACTCACCCGTAAGTGACTCAAGGTGCTGAGGGGGGCTGCCCCTCAGTAGCAAGTTCTTATTATGAACATTGTATTAATAGTTTTCAGTGACAACACAATCCATTTGATACTTGAAAGGGTTGTGAACAATACCATAAACCACATAAAGTTGATACACAGTATTTATAATTAAGGCTCCCAGTTTTCAGTTTTTACCGATTTTTACAGATAAATACAGACAGAAAACAATGGGGCATATTATCAAGGGGGTTTATCTCCGCTTTTTTGGCTTTAAAAGCCAAGAAAGCGGAGATAAAATTATCTCCCTATTACCAAGCTGTCGCTAACACCAGTTAGTGACAGCTAAAAGGAGATAGCGACCATCTTGGGCCCCGCTTTGCATGTCAGTGATATTTATCCCTAATGACATGCAAAGTGGGCGTGCCAAGATGTTAGCGACTGGAAACAGTCCCTAACATCGCTATCTCCTATTACCAACTTTTGGAGATATTCGCGCTAAGCGCGAATATCTCCAAAAGCTAACACCTGCCCTGAGCAGTTCTTAGCCATGTTATCCAATGGGAGGTGGATAACATGGCCAAGAGCATTTGCTCGATAATGCATGAATATCGCTGACTTTTCAGCGATATTCATGCATTGCGGCCGTTTTTTATCGCATTTGCGATAAACCTTGCTAATAGCAAGGTTTATCTGCAATAAAAATCGCCGATGTGCGGGGATAATTTTTGTCTCTAAACAAGTTAGAGACAAAAATTATCGCTAGTTGTTGGTAATATGCCCCCATGTGTTTCCTGTGTGTATTGATTTTTGAAAGTGAAAACATGCAGAAAATTGAGCTTCTTGTGGGCAACTCTCCATGCTGTTTTTTGGGATTTCCAGGAAAACAGCCGAGTAGATAGACAGCATGGGTTGAGATTTCCCTAAATACAGGTTTATGTTAACACGTTGTTGCAGGGAATCTGCACAAATACATAACTATGGGCTAGATGTAGGTAATTCCCATTTACAGACTCTTAAATACCGAATTTTACCGAGTCTGTAAATGGGAAGGGGCAGATGTAGGTAATTTTAAAATCTGAATTACCGAATTTGTAAAATTCGGTATTTACCGATTCTGTCAATACAGTTTCGGTATTTCCCATTGATTCCTATGGGCTTTGAAGCCCATAGGAATCAATGGGAAATAACAATTCTGTATTTACAGAATTGGTAAATACCGAATCCTGCAAGGGTGCAGGGGGTGTCACTTTGACACCCTCTATCACCCCAAGTACAGGCTTGGGTGCAATGTGGCACACATACATGCCCTAAGGGCATGTCTGTGTGTCACATTGCACAGGTGTGCATGCATGCACACCTGAATTCGGTATTTTACCACACAGTAGGATTGTGTGGTAAAATACCGACTCTTAAGGGCCTGTGGCACTGTAAACTGTGCCACCTACATTTGTAATTACAGAATCGGTATATTTACTGATTCGGTAATTTACTGAATCGGTAATTTTACTGAATCGGTAAATATACCGATTCTGTATTTTTCAGCCCCCTACATCTGAAAACCCTAATACCGGTCGGAAACGGCCGAAATCGTCCGTTTCCGATCGGTATTAGGGCTCCTACATCTGGCCCTTTGTGCAGGAACATGGGACCTTGGTGTATATGGACTGGGTCTTCGTACCACCTTAGTACCCATAAACCCAGGACTGACTAGCTATAGTGTCTCACTTGGGGCCAGATGTAGGTAGCCTAATATCGTCGGTAACTGCCGAAATTACTGATTGAGATGTAGGTGGCCAATTCACAGATTCCATAATTTACCGAATCGGTATTGTAAGGAATCCGTAAATTAACGATTCCTTAAAATACGAATCGGTAAATTACCGAATCTGCAATGTAGGGAGCACTCAAATGAGTGAATTGCATAGTTAAGGATTCGGTATTTACCACCAACTAAAAGTTGGTGGTAAATATTGAAAACCTTTGGAAAAGCATTTTTGTGCATTTCCAAAAGTGCCATGTGGCAGACATACATACCCTTAGGGCATGTATGGGTGCCACATGTGCACACATGCACGATTCAGGAGTGCAGCAAGGTGTCAATGTGACACCCTGCCACCCTTGAATGTGTTCTTCCATTACCGAATCGGTATTTACAGATTCAGTAAATTCCATTCATTCCTATGGGTCTCCAGGCCCATTGGAATGAATAGGAATTACTGAATCGGTAAATACTGATTCGGTAAATGCCGAATCACACCGATTCGGTAATACTTACCAAATCTTTTCCTACATAGCATTTGCCGATTCTAAAATACTGAATCGGTAAAATTCGGTATTTTAGAATGGGTAAATTAGGATTACCTACATCTGGCCCTAGGTCTCCTACTCACTCACAGAGAAGCAAATGACTGCACACCCCCAAACACAACACTTCCAGATCTCTCAGGAATTGCGGTAACAAGACACACCCTTTCGCCCACACTCTTGTACTTGTGCACAGTAAGATTTGACAGAGACACGAAACAGTTTAAATATTTATTTTAACTAACATGCCCAAACATGCAGTATACGTGCCACAACAAGCAGGAAAATGCATAGAACAAACATAATCAGCAGAGCAGCTAGTCCATATATCATGAAAGGAGATGTCATCATAAAAAGACAATGGAGAAAAGACTATAGTGCCTAACCTCCCTCCGTTTGCTAAGAAGATATATTATTATATAATACAAGATCTCTGGCCTTTGTCAGCTGACCCCATACCTTAGCCTATAGATGGCAGATCTACATCATAGGTGCTGTCTCGCTCTTCTCTCTGGAAAGATCCCTCTCCAAGTGCATCTCACTTATTTGTGTACCCCACTAAAAACCCAAGTACGCTGTCTAAACGACAGCTGTATCGGTATTTGTCTAAAGGCTAAGGTCTGGCCAGAACAAAATAACAAGGGACATTGTATTTCGAACTTGCACATAATGTTCAGTCAAAATCCCAGAAATATGCAGAGAACAAAAACAGTGATGAGTTCTCATGTTAAAACAGTCATAGAAATTATTGCAAAAAATAAAGACGTGTAGTAATGTGTGCAAAGCAGCAGTCAAGCTGCAAAGTGCTCATGCTAAGTGAGTGAAAAACAAAAATGTCCCCATGGGCCACGTCACAACGTATTTGTATAATAATTCTGTTATTTACCAGTGGGTGCCTGTGCAAAAACGTGACAGGCAGCAAAGTATGAGTGCATCTTTATCAATTAAACATACGTGGAAATATACCATTTTACGACTTCAATTTTTTGTAAAACATAAAATAACTATGACTAAATACCAAAAAGATGGCCCAAAAATAAATATGGATAAATACAGACAGAAATGGTAAAAAAATAAATACCATAAAACCGAGAACCCTGTTTATAACATCACAAAGAGAACTACAATTCTTTTTATTTCTTGTAAATGTACATTTACATCGTAATAGTGCTTACATGGCGTCATCTTAGACATAAGCTTATACCATTTTCCCAAAAAGACCTCAGATTTTCCTGAACATCTGCTGGCTGTGTTTATTTATTTAGCAATTATCATAATTTTGTACATTGGTCTCTGGATCATTGTTTACAGTGGCCATGGGTTTCATTAACAGTAGGACATCTACATGAGTGGTTGCTGGAGAGTCGAAAAGAGACTACAGATCTGTGAACTTCTGCTACATGTTAGGTTGAAAGCCATATATGGGCACAATATAGACTGGCAGGTACCTTCAGCAGTTCATATTCCCATAAGCAAAGCACAAGGGGATGGATCATGGACTAAATAGTCAACTCTTTTAGGACCATGACGGAAGATAACTTTAAAAAGCAGACCAATCCAGATGATCTCAATATCAATGCGTCAGATCAGTGTCCTAGGAGTACTAAGCCTCTTCTATGGCCACCTTAGCAGCAGGCTCTTCATGCTCCAGTAGCACAAGCCTTCTGGGCGGATCATTCAATTCTTTGAAAAATTCCACTGAATATTCTTGCCATTATTCGTCTGTTCTCAAATGCTGACTCCATCCATCGAAGTCTCATCATGGCTTGCTGCCAAAGACAACGCTATGGCAAATAGCGCCATTAAACGTTCCAGTTGCTTCTCTTGCAATAATGACTGCAGTGCAAACATCACAAAGAGTGGTCCCGGGAAGCCTTTTCTCAACAGTTGGCGAAGCTTTGCATATGATGTGAAGAGATGAGAAAGAATTTTGCTGATTTTATTGTCTGTTGATATAATTAGAGCTTCATATGTAGGCAGTGGAATTGTCTGCCCTTCTGATGAGTTCTGATATTTCATATTTCCAAATATATTTGTTAAGGAAATGTATTGTGGAGTTTTAAATAGGCATGTAATAATGGCATATTGCCAGACATTGATTTTGCCTACATCACTAATATCAAAAGTAGCCGATTATGTAGTCTCTATATGTCTGAAGCCTTATAAATTGGAGATCTGGGTCCTAATTCCCGCTTTAATACTTTACCAAATTTTATATGATTCTGGGCAAATAACTTCACATTTCTGTGCCTGAAATCATAAATGTGTAAAGTAGACATGTAAAAAAAAGTCAAAATGTGTTATACATATTGTGCCTTGAGGTTGTACAATCCAGTTCGTCAGCAACCTCTTCCAAATCAATGCAACTATTATACCACTTTGAATCTAGTCCACTCTCTAATCCACTGCCTCGTCCCTATATTTTGCGTTTCTGGTAAAAATGCCTTTTTTACAAAGAAACAAATAATCACTTGCAATTAGCCATTATTATGTTGGGTTCTGCGCAACCTCTGCTTTCATTGTACCATTTTCTTTGACTCACACCAGCTCACCTGCCATCGGTGTGGCCCAGCCTACCTAGCAGAAAGGACCACCACCAGACACAGTCTCGAATGTTTCTGGTTTTTCAGGAGTTGGCAGAGTACAGTTGGTAATATGGCCCAGCCAATTTGGTTCAGCAAAGTTATGAAAAGCATTCAAAGAATTAGTTAAATTTAGAGATTTGCAAGGAAGGAGCTCTGCCTTAAATTAGCGAAGCTACCACTCTGACTAGTTTACAGTTTCCAACCTGATTGGCAATTCAGGAGCGAGTGGATTTCCAATGGCTGAGCTTCAGCTGGACGCTCTGCTGGAAATCCTTGACTTGACGACCCGTCTGTCCAAGGGACACCCCGGTACCAGTAATACCAGTCCAATGCTATTCATCATATTCAGGGTGGAGCTAGGGGTCCTTATTGTCCCTGTCTATGTTGCTATAGTGGCATGGGAGATCTGGCAGAGAAAACTAAACAATATGGCGCCCACATACCAGGACATAGCTCCCTGCACACCATAGCCAAAGCTTTTTTTTGTGTGACACAAACGACTGCTTTGTTTGCAGAAAAACCTAAAGAAAAAATTAATACCATCAGGCAAAACATATATGCGCCTTCTAAGTGTTTTTCTGTGCCTTCGATCAATGGCGACGGGCATGACTCGTGAGTGGTGAGGCTGGGGCTGGCACGAGGGGGAGTGGCTTGCGCAAAGGAAAAACAAATCATTATTTTTTAACTTACCTTGCTGCCAGGTCCACATGTCTTCTCCTTGCTCCTGCTCTCCTCGTGGGACAGGAAGCCAGGAAGAATAGCCAGGCTCCCCTGACCAAACAAAACGCTGCAATGCGGCGGTGTGATTGATGAGCACCCAGGCTCCCCGACCATTCACAAAGCTGCAATGCAGCATTGTGATTGGTTTTGAGCTTCCTTGTTCAATGTTCAACCAGGGAATGGGGGCCTGGGCTTGTTCTCCGTGTAGGCTGTAATCCAGCCTGCATGGGTTATGAGGAAAGTGCGCATGATTGGTTTGGGAGACACCAGAGGGCCCACCAAACAGTCATTGCACACTTAGAGTGGGCAAACCACTCCTCCCCTGCCCTGCTCCATCAGCAGAGCAGCCCCGCTGACCCGCCTGCCCGCAAGGAAATATAAAATGATAATAACTCAAAGTTAGAGCCATCGCTGCCTTCGATGCATCTGCCACATGTGTCAGGCAGACAGAGATCTCTAGATATGGCACGTGGTCCCCCTCTGGGGGTGGGGTGGTTTGGTGAGGGGAAAGTTTGGCTTCCATTGTCGACGGGGGATCCCCGACCAAACATTATCTGATGCCCGGCCGTCAGTGAGCCTCTATCAGAATATTGTTATTCTATGGTATCTCTGCGAACATATACGACTGAATGTCATGTAAGCGAGAAAATATCAGTTACCAACTGTTGTCTGAGAACACTGGCCTGTGGTCTACATCATTATTTTCACCTGTCGCAGTAGGATCATGATGATGACCTAGTTTAGAAGTTCTAAGAGGTCACCTAGATTTGCAGCCCAGCTGAGCTTCACTCCCCTGGATTTTCATAATTGACAATCCCTCGCTCCGGGTGCATGCAAGACAGCCCTCCATGCAGCATATTGTAACCGGAGCCAGAAGGGCCACTAATTTGTTTCCATCCAACACGGTGTTGTGATTTCGTGAACTGTGCATACTTTACCAGCATGTTTATATGTCTGATCATCAAACCCCCGTATAAGCAGTAATTCACTTTGCCTGCCTCTGGGCTTTGTTTTCCAAGCAAAGCTGCAGTGCAATTGTTTCCTGCTGCTAAACCCAGCACGCTGCCCAACAATTGTTTTTATCTCTTATAACATCTTTCGATCTGGCCCAATTCTCATTTATTTAAAAGAAAGAAGAATCCATTTTAAATCATATACTCACCCAGTGCACCAGCATGAAGCCTCCCACTTGGTGTTTCTTTTTCTCTCTTTTATGAGCGGTGAGGCTGTCTTAAAGGACAGTGCTTAATTTGAGCAGGTGGTTACAGGTAGGGCACACCGGTACACATTTTGCGGGGACCAGCAATCACTTTTCTTCAGTAAATTTTGACCCCAAAGCAAGGGAGAAAAAACACAAAAGGGGAACATTAGGTGGGAGGAAAAGATGGGAAAACAGTGAAATTCAACCAAAGAGAGTGAAATAAAGAGGCAGGGAATGTATCGTGGTGGATCAAAGGCGCATGGAGGGAAATCAAAATTACGTGGCCTTGGTATTCGGCACCGCAACATTCAAGAGTGCCAACCACTGGATTCTTAGTAAAACTTTGGGCACATTGAAATTATAATTGTATTTATATAACGCTTACCACCTCTGATTAGGCATTGAAGCGCTTCTCGGTGAGTAGCACGCTACCCCGGAACCCAAGGCGGATTAGTGGTGGATTAGTATAGGGAAATATAAGCATTATTTGGAGTGGTGGACATGTGAATCTGATAGTAGGATAAAGGAGGGATAGGTGAGGGAAGAGTCTAGAAGGGGTTATTTGGATATCATAGTAATAAAATGAGGTTTTGGATGAGTCAAAGGAGGTATAGAGGAGGGAAGAGTTTAGAATGGGTTATTTGGGTGATCATGGTAGTAAAATGAGTTTTAGGATAAGTCAGAGAGTGGAAGTGAGGATATATTGAAAGAGGTATAGGCTAACACATAGAGTAGTGAATTGGAGAGTTGATCATTTTTCAATCGGCAGTGGGAGTAAAGTAATAAATATATAGATACATAATTACATACAAAAGGTATACATGAATATGAAACATAATAAAGAGATGTAACATTGCATGATATAAAGTCCTATATGTAGATGCATGGATAAATATTTAGATTGAAACTCAGGCTTTCAAGTTTTGCTGTACCTAAAGCTAATTGATTTCTTTATTTTTTATTAATATTTGTTTGTCATTCTGTGTGTTTTTATTTTTTGTAATGTAATACTACCACCCAATTAAATAGCATTCCATTTCTCATCCCAGGATAGATGAATGGCCAAGTTGGTCTTGCAGATAATAAAAAGCCTGGCTTGTACATAACAGATACCAGAAGCAAGCATTTAACTCAGCACTTCAACTAAGTGTTAAGGCAACCGGTGCTACTCAGTTGCAGAGTGTAAATCAGAGGGCAGACATAGTTTCCGCATTGCACATAGCAAGACTCGATGTTGAATCCTCATTAAAAAAAATATATCTTTATTAAGTTTTAAGTGTCACAATTCCATTTTTAAGAGCAAAAATATTTGCTACGACCTGTAGCAACACATTTTATAGAACTTGTGGCGGAGGGAATTTAGGTTTACTGCTGCATGCAGGCATAGCGAGGCTGCAAACCTTCGCATCAGGTGCCTAACACGCCCCATGACATGTATATACTGCACAGTGAGATGTGCTGGCAGCTCTGTTGTGAGGTCTCCCCATTTCGCAGAGAGTTTTGCCATTAATGAGCGGTGCAGGAGGAATTGTCCTGCGGGTAGTCCGTTGCCGGACACCAGCACAGTGAATAAGCGAGCCTTCGCGATAAAGATCACCTAGGGTTTGTACACCCGCTTCATGCCAGTGCTGTAGTTCAGTGGCTGTAAGTGCTGCCCGGTATGTAGGAGCACCTTCCAGGGGGAGTGCAGGGGCGTAGGGTTTTCTGCCTCGAGTGAGGTAGAGACTTCTACGGTAGCACCTGTATGCTACATTTAGGAACCGGGGTTTAGGAGGTCGCAATCACGTGCCGGGGTGGAAGAGCGCGAGGATCTGAGGGAGTGCCATCCATCTTGCGATTTATTGAAGTTGGCCCGCCAGATAAAGTTCCTGGCCAACCGCTCAAGTGTGGCAAAAAAGGAGATGGGAATAGATAGGCGGATTGGCGAAGTAGTACAGGAGTCTCGGCAAAGCCACCATTTTGAGCAGTGGCACTCTACCGGTGACTGCGAGAGAGAGCATACTCCAGAATTGCATCTGGGATCTCACCAATGTCAGTGTCCTGCCCAAGTTTCCGTCGAAAAGGTCTAGCGGCTGGCGGTACATGCGTATACCCAGGTATCAGAAGGTGACAGCGCTCCACTGCACTCTCACTCCATTGAGTAGGAGGCCCGGGTCATGACAATCTCCTTGAAAGGCATATCATTTGCATTTGGCAAAATTTACTTTCAGCCCTGATGCCTCTGCAAATTCCCGAAGGAGTTGAGCTAGGCGTTCTTGCACCCGAGTGATGTCTCGCAGATAGATTAACAGATCGTCCGCATACAATGACACCACGTGGGTGCCATCGCCCAGCGGTATACCATTGTGCAGTTGTGTTCTTAGCTACTCCGCCAGGGGCTCCATTGCAAGCGCAAAAAGGAGAGGGGACAATGGGCAGCCCTGTCGCATCCCACGTCGCACGGGGATTGCAGCTTAAACGTATGGTCCCGACTTCACTCTCACCACCGGATTTGCGTAGAGTAAGCGGGTCAACTGTAAAAAAATCAGGGCCTAAATTATATTTTGGGAGAGTTGCAAACATATAATTCCACTCAAGGGGATCATATGCTTTCTCGAGATCGAGCATGAGACAACCTGCTCTCGGCCAGTCACTTACGGAGTAGGTTGACACTCGGAAAAAGCAAAGTACTGCGGGATGGTACAAAGCCGTTTTGGTCTGCATGTACCAGAGAGGGGACTACCTGCGCCAACCTGTCCGCCCAGTAGTCTCGCAAGGATTTTATAGTCTGTATTGAGTAGGGTAAGAGGTCGGTATGAGCCCATGTCTTCTGGGTTCCTGTCAGGTTTGTGCAACGAGATCAGATGCGCTTCACATAGAGTGGGAGTGAGCCGGCACGCATCCACAGCTGCATCATATAGAACGTTCAACTGTGGTACCAGGGACACTTGATATGCCTTGTAATATTCTGCCGGGAGCCCGTCCGGTCCCGGGGTCTTCTCCATAGCAAGGGACCTAATTGTGTCACTGATCTCCTCCACTGAAATCGGGGCATCTAATATTTCATTGTGTGACCGCGACGCCTCCGGTAGTTGCACTTGTTCTAGGAAAGACAGGATGGAGTGCTGCACGTGGCAGCTGTAGGAAAGATATAGTTGCTGATAGTGGCGTGTCAGGGCCTTGTGTATGGCATGCTACGTATCCACCCGGAGCTCTGTGTCATCGCGCAGTGCAACAATTGGTGTGTGGGAATGCTCCTGATGGATCAGCCAAGCAAGGAGCCGACCTGCACGAACAGCGGTGCCATGTGTGCGGGTCATATGCACGGCGTAATTGTGACAGTGGAGGCGTTCCATCAGCTCCACGCTTTGTGTGCGCATCATCTCCAGACGACTACCAGATCCACCCTCCCCTTCTCCTGCTATCTCGTGGCGCAGCAGTTCTAGTTCGATGTTCTTCAAGCTGGAGTTGAGTGTTTTACGTATGCACCATGTTGCGCCCATGCAGTGCCCCCTTATCGTGGCCTTAAAAGCTTCCCACTCTATTAGCGCGTCTACTGCTGTGCCCTCGTTTAGTTAAAAATATTCGAGGATCGCTGTGCCCCGGGTGGAACGAAAAGGTAGGTCTTCGAGCGCAGTTGTTTAGAGCCTCCACATTGGAGCGGGGGGCGCTCAGGTTCCTAGGTAGGCATCATTAGCTGGGGGTTGTGGTCAGAGTGTGTCCAGCCCAGGAAATTTTCGATGTTGAAATCCTCATACCTTACAGGAATAACCGTTGCAAATATGGTGGTCTGTCTCTCAATGCGACCTGCACACACTATGTACATGTTAGAGCATGTCTTGAGCCTCAAGTAACAAGGGTATCACTAACAGTTAGATAACAGTAGTTTTTATTTTTTGACATAAGACATTTCCCCTACAAAATATCAAATTGTTTTCATTATTGAATAGGGGCATCATTTTCAACATTTAAGACTGAGCTAATTTTATGTTCTAAATATAGCCCTGGTGTATTTTTAGGGGTGGTGCCTGTTAATAGGGAAACACAATTAGCTCTGAATTGTAGAATTGCAGGTGACCGACTTCTCTGCCTTGAAGAATAACCACATATGACAACATGACTGTCTCCTGAGCTGAAATAGAGGATTGGGTGTGGAAGCTTTAATCTCAAAAAGCTTATCTGTTCAATCTTCTGCAGGCCTACTATTCTCTCTTTCCCTACTGTAACCCCTCTATACCTATTTAACATTCACAGTAACAGTCCAAGGTCCTGGAATCCTGTAGTATACTGGCTAGTTATGCACCCTCCCTAATGGCTGACTACAAGCTCATGACCTTGTGTAGCAACAAACATAGGGGTTCACTGGAGCAGCAACCTAAGTTGAGCTCCTATGTATACTCTGATAACCCACCCAAACCCCCCTTAACCTGGTGGTTAAGGTGGTGTCAGAGCCTGGCCTCTAGCACCCCTAGGATCAATCATCTAACCCCGATTCTCCTGCCCTCCCACCTCTGGAAATGTACAAATCAGCCCCAGCTCCATCTTCAGTTTAAGACTTTATGGATATTGCACTGCCATGGGAGGAGGAGCTGGCAATTGTCCAAGTGCAGCCAGCTGAGGGACAAAGAGAGATTCCTAATCCCAAGGGATACTCCCAGAGGAGTATCCATATAGCCGCCTGTCTCCAACCATCCGCATTTGCGATGAACAAGCTCCAACTATGCTTCAAACAATACCCAAACCCAACATATCACACAAGGTGTACACAATATTAGACCTGCAATAAATTAACATGTCTCTTAAAGCCATTTTGCAGTTCTGTAGGGAAGGGTAAAACATGGGGCAATGAACGGGGTTTGTTAATCAAAGAGGACATACCCAATAAAAGCTGACTTGTGGAAGAAAAAGATATCTTCTCCCAAAGATAAGGGGAGGGATGCTACAAGGGAGTCAAAAACATTACTCAGAACTGTACATTCAACTGTTTCCCCACATACTTCAATACATAGATTGCTAGAAATTGGGCTCACTAGTTGGCAGAGGTATGCACCTTGTCCAAGTATGGACCCTTCCTTCTAGTCAGGGTAAGGGAATTGCACTTCTAAAATAACCCCTGCTCACACCCTTGGGAGCCTGGCACTAACAGTCTGGCTTATCTCAGAGGCAATGTATAAAGCATTTGAAAATAGAACACAGTAATATAGTGAAACACTACAAAAGCTCCCCACACCAATTTTAGAAAAATAGCCAATGTTTCTCTGTGTAAAACAAGATAAAAACTATAAAAATCCAACATACAGTAATCCAGATATGAATATTGCTAAAATATACTTAAAATACGGTTCCTTGAAGTCGATAGCTCTGCCTGTCGCTATCACGGCATCGTGAACAAAAAAATCCAACAGTTGAGGCTGACTACAGTGTCACAGCCCAGCTACGGTGTTGGAAAGACCAGCAAACAGTACCTTGGAAATGCAGGGCATAGTGGACCTTGCGGTGAGTTCCAAAGAGTCGTCGTCTGCAGGCATCGGCCCCGGAGTTCGGTACAGGAGTCGTCAGGCCCTCCAAGTCACACAAATTGCAAATTGAACTCTGTGAGGTTGAAGTCAGGAGCGCCAGCATCGGCAGGCAATGGGACAACGGTGCTAAGTGGACGGTGGGGCATGCCGTGCCCTCTAGTCATGGTGCAGGCAGCGGCTGGGTGGCACATCCAGCGGAGTTGGTAAGATGAGTGTTGTGGTGCTCCCTGTGGTGCTGGTAGATCATGGTGTAGGCAGCTGCATTGTAGTTGCTGAAGCGCTGTTGTTGGTATACGATTTTGAAACAATGGTGCTGGTGGACCATGGCTGCGATCAGTATGGTGCATCGAGTATCTTAGGAGCAGTGCCCCCAGGCCACGGTGCAAGCAGTAACATCGATGTCAGCACGGAGTGATGGCGTCAGGGATACCAGGGTGACAATGTGAAGCAAGGTAGTGTGAAGTGTGCTGCCCTCAGGACATGGGGCCAGCAGTGGCTCGGTGGCGGCGTTGGGTGACGTCGTCGGTAAGGCTAAGGTTGCTGTGCGAATGGGGCGGTGCTCTCGGCAGGGCCAACGTTCAAGGAAACAAATAAGGAAAACCCCTCACACCATAGATACATCTGTTATTTTAAGTAGGCTACATAATATGTCTGCACCTCTTGATTCCACCCTATGTCGGGGATGTTTACTCTATTTTTTGTTTGTGTAGAAATCCTCCCGCTATTGTACTATGCTTTCTTGCATTCAAACCCACATTGAAGGTGTACGTTGAAACATACAATGAAACAAAACTTTGACAAGACTTTACACTCTGGACGACATGGAAAACTTTGTTCTTTGTGGACTATTCTGTCCTCAAACATTATATTGATATAGAAGTACACAACAATACTTTACATACATATAAATGACATAAGTCATAAATGTTACAAATTTTGACTCCCAAATGATTGAAAATTACTAAATATTTACAAGTCATTTAACAACAACAACAACATGAATAAGTGTCAAACAAATATACTATACTTTTTTCTTATGTATATATTGTACTTTTTTTTATCTTAGTGACCAAACTAAACAAATACAGATAAATAGGGTATCCCTATATAGTGACATTTCCTGTCATGTTGATATTTTCATACTCTAGTGGGTATATATATTTTATTTTATCACCAACAGCTGTATGATCGGCAGCTGCTGGAAGGCCCTATCAGGATTGGGGTGCACACAAATTGTTTAAGAAACCATAAAGTCAAAGAGATTTAAATCTTCATATTCTTTTCCATAGTATTTGTATGTTCATTGCAGCGGATGGGTGCCCTCAAATCCTTAAAATTAAGCTGACGCATTTTGACCTTCTGAATAGGCCTGTCACTTCAATGAAGGTCTCCCTCGCCACTTGAAATTACAGAGGATACTGTAAGTGGGACATAGAGAAAGGGTGGCTTTAAATAACCAGAGTGAATGTCATGGTAATTGATAACCACATCCGTCCTTGCTTAATCACATACTGTTACTTTAATCACTTATTGCTCAGTATGCCACCTTGTAGGTGCTCACATGTATTATATTGTATTGTGGAGAACTCAGCTTCTAATTAGGATTAAAATCAAAGAGGAGAGAAGAGGGATTGGGAAAATGACTCATTTAGACATTCTGATGTTATCATGGAGCATTTCAGCTTTTGTTGCAGGCCGATTGTGTCCAAAAGTTTTCTAAAGTTCTGGGGTCAGGGCCCCAATATTTAAACGACTTCTCCTTTTGAAGTTGTAGGCAGAAGGTCTCTTTGGCTCAGTAAAACCAGTTCTGCTCTGCCTGGTACAGCTTCACTACAGGAGGTGGAGACAGCATTGTTCAGAGCAGACACACTCTATTCAGTTGCTAGTGAAAACTCCTCCGGCCACTCTAAATGCAGAAATGTCTAATCACCCTGGCTATGAGTCACCCAGGAATTGCAGGACACACCTCAACCCCCCTTGTGACTGTCTAGAGTGAATACATATCCCCAGCTCCTGTCACTCTAAAACCAGATGGTGAATACACAAACAGGCAGAGGTACGCAGGTATGCAGAATGGTTATATAAGAAAATGCCTACTTTCTTAAAGTGGCATTTTCAAACACACAATTTAAAAACCACCTTTACTAAAGGATGTGTTATTAAATTATGTGCTCAGGAAACCTAAACTCTGTTTCTATATCTTCTCCCAGTGGAAAGTTACACTTGTAAAATATTACTAGATAGCTCTAATGATCATCTATAGGAAAGACATCCTTTCAATAGTAAAAAACAAAATGCACAGCATTTCACTATCATGGCATGTAACACACACTACTACACACCCTACCTTTTACATACACTGTGCCCCGCCCATGGCGCTTCCTTGGGCCTACCTTAGGGGTGACTTAAATGTAGGAGAAGGGAAGGTTAGGGCCTGGCAAGTGGTGCACCTGCCAGGTCGACATAACAGTAAAAACTGTGCACAGATACTGCAGTGGCAGGTCTGAGACATCTTTGAAAGGCTACCTGTCTCTGCGGCACAACCAGTGCTGCAGGCCCACTAGTAGCATTTGATTTACAGTCCCCGGGGCACACACAGCGCACTGTACTAGGGACATATAATTAAATCAAATATACCAATCATGGAAACCAATCAAAACACATTTTCCATTTGGAGCACTTGCACTTTAGCACCGAATAGCAGTGACGTTGGGCGCAGAGACACTAAACCAGCAAAACGAATTCCAGCATACCATCAAAACAGTAGGTCAGAAAGCAAAAGGACAGGAGAGATATGCCAAAAGATGCCAGGTCTAACCTAGATCTATTAAAATCCCCCCACACTTACAATGCTTCATGAGCCGCCACCACTGGAGAATCGATGCCACCACTGAATACTCACTACACCGCACCTTTCAATTACAGAGGGTGGCCCAAAACAAGACAGGCTGCTTGTTCTGCAGAGTGCACCTTCACTGCATCACGTCAACATAAGCAATCCAGGTATAATTCAGATAAAGTTACCTTGAACATACCACACACCTCAAAATAGTCTCTCACACAACTAGCAAGGGCATCCTGAAAGAACTCTGAATGGTTAAGCAACTGACCACCGAGGTCACCAAACAAACAAAGGGGCATATGTACAAGGAGTTAACGCCACCTTAGCGGCACTTTTTTAACATTGTTGCGGCAACTTTTTATCGCCATATGTACAAGCTGTCGCTAACCTCACTTAGCAGCAGTTTTTCGGTGAAAATGTCCATAGAAAAGATCGCCACTTCTGTTAGCGATAATGACATGCAAGGGAGGCGTTCCTGCGCAAAAACGGCCGCTAACTCCACTTTGCGATATTGTAACGATCGGGTTCTCGAACCAGATGGGATCAGCTCCTTAGAGTACCTCCAACCCAGCCGGAACGTAACCACCTCCCTCCTCAGGACCCATCTATCCAGGCACCTGGGTACCTACCTGAGGATGGGGAACTCGCAATATACTAGCTCATATCATCAGAAACACCACTAAATCTATAGGGATTACTAGGAATACTCACTGATTACTAAGGACGTCCATGCCCTACACCACACTCATACCTCATAGTCTCGCGACCACATGGGTCCAGACTAATCTACCCTGGGGCAGTTCTGATTATTTACCATTACACACTGATCACCATCAGTGCTCACTCGACACGCAATACGGCGTGTCTACACACTAGGCTGCAGCCCTAGTGCTCTCTTCCTTCCAATCCGATCCACAATCCGGCGGACCTACACATCAGGCTTCCACCTGATGCTCTCACTAACGCCACTTTCCCTAAAGGCGATCTCATTACACACCGTATCCCCCCGGTGCTCTCTCAAGCCACAATCATGCGGGTATACACACTGACCACAATCAGTGCTCTCACTAATGCCCCTACACAACGACGATCACTTTCCTATGAATACCTTCAGCTCTATCTCTCTCTCTCTATGTTGGGAAGTCTCTCTCACTATTCACTAAAGGTTTGCTACTACAATAATATTATGGGATGGCCGAATCACTCAGTATACTAATGTTCCTCTAGCCCAAGGGCTCCTCTCTCTCCCTAATTATTCAGTGGCTACTTACCGGATCAGGGGCAGCATCTGTTCTGGCTGTAACACCTGACTAGAAGGAAAGGTTACCTGTGCTTTAAGAACAAGAGACACACACTGTATGCAAGAGTTATTCCCTGATTTAAACACTCCTATTTCCTTTTGATCCATCAGTTGCTAAAGCATCTGGTTAGAAGAAAGGCTAGCTTTATCATAAGAACAACACATGCACACTGGTTCACTAAGAACTGGGGTATCTTTATTACAATAACAATAGAATACACATACACAAATCTGCGGGGTCTCTGTAACTAACAGGAACTGTAACACACCACTGAAAGGAAAGGGATTAGACATACAGTATAAGGACAAGGTTATCTGCAGGGTCTCTGTAACTAACAGGAACTGTAACACACCGCTGAAAGAAAAGGGATTAGACATACAATAGCCTAGGGAATAAAGACAAGATTAAGGTGTAAGTGTAAAGCGGACTAGTTTAGACTACCTCACCTATTAGAAGGAATATCTCTCTCTCTGGTAGGATCAGGGCTCTCTGTCTCTCCCTCCGTCACCACAGCTGCACGCCTCTGGCTCAACTGCTTCAGCTGACAGCCTCAACTCCTCCATATGCTTTAATGCATTCTGATAAACTGGCAGCCCCCAGCTGATAGTTCCAGCTTTGTTCATATGACTGCTCTCTCCAGCTTCAGCAATCATCTGCCTTCTTTCTCCATTCCAGAAACCCAATAGAACTGAACTGTACTCTGCAGCTCCAGCAAACATCCTACTCTCCACTCTTCAAGAACCAAACTGACCACTCCTCCTCTCCTGCAATTCGCTAATATGGAATCCTCTCCTCTAGTGGAAAGCTCCAGCCAGTAGCCTCCTCCCACCAGGTCCATGCACCGGGCTCCTTGCTCTAGACGCTCCCACAGTGAACAGCTGCTTGTTTCGTCTAGAGACTTGAGCCCAGGGACACTTCTTGATTAGATTCAGCTCTGGCCGGTTCTCTCCGGTTCGCTTAGGACGAACAACAGCTCAAAACCAAAATATTACCTTTCCCCTTCAAGCATCTCAGCCCTGCAGGGACAGAAAGCAAAATGGAGTCTCTCTAGTTCTGGGCCTTGTAGGCCTGAGAAGGATGAAATAACCCTTAGCTCTGTCAGAGTATGTTATCTCGGGGTTTTGTTATGTTATCTCGGGGTTTTGTATAGCGTACGGCTACTCAGAAGAGTGTCCCGACGCTTTGAATTGCACACAGTCTCATAACACAACAAGGAGAAAAAATAGAAACAGAGCAAGAGAAAACCTAATAGGGCCAGGAACTAAGAAGTAAAAAGCCAAGTTTTGAGCCCCTTCCTAAAAGTTAACAGGTTAGGGGAGCTGCGCAGGGACACAGGCAGTTTATTCCACAACTGGGGCGCTAGTAGTTTAAAAGAACGGCCTCCGATACGGGCTCTCTTGACACGGGGAACCGTAGCAAGAAACAAAGCTCCTGATCTGAGCGGCCTGGCAGGGTGGTAAAATATTAGCCTTTTCTGAAGGTATTTTGCTCCGGAGGAATGCAAGGCTTTGTATGCCAGAGTGAGGGTCTTAAAAATAATCCGCTTCCGGACAGGAAGCCAGTGTAGAGCCTCCAGAAGACCCGAGGCTCTAGCACGGCGAGAAAGTCCATAGATGGCGCGTGCTGCCGAGTTCTGGACAACCTGTAACCGTTGGAGCAGGTATTCTGGCAGGCCGAGATAAAGGACGTTGGAATAGTCAATTCTCGAACCTATAAACGCCTGCACCGTGATCTTCCTGTGTTCCTCCGATAACAGGGGAAGGAACTTGCGTAACATCCGGAGCAGTCCAAAGCAGGTGCCAGTGAGCCCGATTACCTGTGAACGTAGTGTGAGGCCATTGTCGATCTTGATCCCAAGGTTTTTTCCCACCTGGGACGAACTTGCTGGTGGAAACATGTTCTCAGGCCACCACACTTTCCAGTCCGTATCCGAACTGCATCCAAAAAAGAGGACCTCGGACTTATCCGAGTTGCACTTGAGGCTGTGATGTTGGAACCACTGAAACACAGCCTCAAGGCAACCCTGGATCCTGCCTCCATCGAAGTCCGCCCCCCTCTCACAGGTGAAGAGGAGCTGGGTGTCATCGGCATAGGAAATGATCTGAGCCCCGAAAGACTCCGCCAGTGCCGCCAAAGGGGTCATAACCTACACAAACCATACCAATGTGTAATATAAAGTCAGGACCACAGGATCCACCCTCTACTATAGGCAGGATAATGAAAGGACACATAATTATGTCAGAGCCAATAGGCAATAGATGGATTAGAGTCAAGAATAAGGGATCTATCATCATATAAAGCAGCTATCCTCTTCAAGGTCTGGAAAAAGGGCTTAAAAGGGCCAACACAAGGTAAGAATACAGATGATGGATGTGAGCAAGCTTAAAGTCTACATCACTCCGAAATAGAGCCAAAAAGCCTGTCAAGACAGATATTTACAAGGTAATCCTTGAAGTTTCGAAGACCAAAAAAACTGACTCCAACTGCAGCTAGAGGCAGTTTTTTAAAACCAGAAAATAGCTGGTCTTAATAATGGATACAACACTTGGGGCCTCATTTCAGCAGGTTTTGGTGCTGGACAGCACTGCAAGCAATGTTCCTGCACTGCCCTGGGATAAAACTACAGGGCAGGAATGCGCTCTATCAATAAAATATTCCTGGGCCTCAGTCGTGAAAAGTGTTGCAGCGCTGCGACAAAACAGCTTTGCAACACTTTTCAATTTGCCCTTCTTGCGACACCATGGATGCGCTGTATTCACTGGACAGCGCTCTATGTTGCAAGTAATGAAAGATACGTCTGGAATCCTGATGTATCTGTCAGCACTAAAGTCACGCATTGCTGTAGTTGTTTCACAAGCATGACACAACTCCAGCAATGCATGGGGTCAGCCTATCCCTGTGGCATTGCGTCACCCTTACGTCACTGACGTAGTGCTGTCCTACAACAGTCGCAGTGAAATCTGATGGACTTCACTGTGCCACTCCTATGAGGCCTTGTCGCGTGGGAATGCACATCCTGCATATATCATACCTGATGCAGGTATGATATGGCACAGGGCTTCACAAGGTCACGCATATGCCTACATGCATCACTTTGTAAATACAGTGCATCGTGGTGCTAGATTTTGCCTGGTCCTTTTTTGAGGGATGCCAGCGCAGTTAGAGATTCATCAGTGACGTTTGCTTGCTGCAGTTTTATTGTCTGTAAGCGTTGGCGGGGTGGTGGTGCTGAGGGAGTTGACTACAAGTTCTTCAGTGGGCTCGATCCAGTTGTGAGGGGGGCGATGATGGTGGTGGTGTATGGTGGGCATTGTGAAGACGTGATGTATACAATGATGGTCAGTCCAGGAGAGTCCGGTGGTGTGGCTGTAGTTGAAGTTCCCGCTGGCTCAACCGTGTGTCCTGCTATGCGGCTTGGTGCGGTGACTAGCTGCTTGAGTCTGATGTTGGCGAGCTTCCCTAGAAAGGGGTGGTGTTCTGGTCACTGGGGTTGTCCTGGTGGAACTAGAGTTCACCGAGTAGGATGTTGTTGGTGGATGGGAGAGCCTGGGGTGCAATTAGGTCTACAATGGTATCGGAGAATGGGGGGCCCATAGCACAGGGGGGCTGCAGATGTGGGTGCTGCAGAGGATGGGCTTGGGATTGGTCCAGATCTGGAAGTTGAGGTGTTCCATGTTCACCAATGGGTCATTAGAGTGCGTGCTCAGTCGGAGTGTGCTTCTATAGATGATGCCAATGCCTCCTCCTGGATGGTCGAGGTGGTCCTTGCGGGTTATTTAGTAGCCATCAGTGTTGGCCATGGCGATATCCTGTCTGGAACAGATGTTGGTCCTGGCAGGCGATGTGGCGTCCAGGGTTGATGACGAGGAGGGTGCTGGCATCGTTGTGGTGGAGTGTTCGAGAGGAAGGGTCCTAGGTGCTGAACGCAGTTCAGGGGCAGACGGACGCAGGCGGGATTGCCTATGGCTTCCCTTTGGCACTGGATAAGTCCACTACAATGCATGTACAACGCAACTTCAACAACGCAGGTGCCTTTACATCGCATGCCATTCCAATGCATTGTGAGGTTAGTAATGGAGATTTTTAAGTTTCATGGTGGGTATGGGTTTCTGGGGTCAGAGATTAAATTTGGGGTGTATTATGGGATCAAATATGAAATTTGAGGGTGTGTTTTGAAGTCGAATATGAATTTTAGGGTGTGCTTTGGGGGTCAGAGATTAATTTCAGGGTGTGTTTTGGGGGGTCAAAGATGATTTTTAGGGTTTAGAGTTTTGGGTGTGTTTTTGGGTGCAAGGGTTAGATTTAGGGTTACACTCACTGAAGTGGGAATAGTAATTTTTTCATCTCCGCTATCCTGCACTTTCCCTACTGTTGCAATATGCGTAATATTGGGTAATATGAGTTTGTATAGAAAAGGATTTAATGTAATTGTATGCGTATTAACATCATATACACCTGTGGCACACCAGTGATACGCCTGCTGCGGGGAAGTGAGCATGACTGCTTTGGGCGGCCTGAGCGGGCCGACCAAAGTCATTGGGCCCTTGACTGAGCATACCACTCCGCCCCTGCCCTGCTCCATGAGTGGAGCAGCCGTACCCACCCTCCCGCCCACAAGGGAAACATAGCACAATTACATCAGAAAGTTATCATCAAGGGATGATATTTCCTCTTGTTGCACTTCTTGAAAGGAGTGGGGTGATGCTCTTCCGTCATTGCGGATGAACCACCACGGGGAATGCGTCACACCAGGTGGTAGGACGGGGCGATTCGACACCTGGGCCTCCTCTGCAACGCGTTACACCTTATCCTTACCTGGACATTGACACTGTGGCGCACTCAGCTGCACTCTCTCTAAATCTGTGACTCTGCCAGCAGGAGCCTAAGCCAGGTGGGATTTCACAAGCCTGAGTACAGCAGTCACTGACAAGTCTGCTGGGGAACCACCTGATGCAGGTGATGCAGCAGGGCCCCCTTAGGCGTGAAGCTGCAGCACTCCTGCCACACAAGTTCGGCGCGGCTCAGGGGCATCACCCTCCACACCATCTGGCCAGCGGAACTTCATCGAGCCTGTGATGCAGGGAGGCGCCGCCCACCATTGGTGATCCCCTCAGTGCACCCCGGTGTAGTGGTGGATCGTAGTATGCGATAGAGACTTCCCTACGTTGGTCACATGAGCACCTCTAACATTCACAGCTCCAAGGGGCTTAAGGTGGTCTTCTCACACAGGTCAGCAACGTGTCTCCATGCGAACTGCCAGACTTCACCACCAGGTAAGGGCAATCGCCGCACCTCAAAGTTTACTGCCATTGCTCATCGACTCCATAGCAACTCAACATCCCACTCCAGGCTCCAGACGCAGGTCCAGCGAGGCACCCAGGCTCCAGATGCAGGTCCAGCAAGGCTTCCAGACTCCAGACGCATGTCCAACGAAGCATCCAGTCTCTAGATACAGGACCAGTGAGGCATCCAGGCTCCAGACGCAGGACCAGCGAGGCATCCTGGCTCCAGACACAGGACCGGCGAGGTCTCTGGGCCACAGAGACTGTCCGCGCTTTCAAGGTTTTGAATGCCATGATGTTGCGAAGAATGTGCAATGAGAAGTGATGCATCACTTGTGTTGCACCGCGATGAGCCTCTTTTCATGGATGTAGCCCTGCATTTTCTCTTCCCCATGGACTCTGGCTGATCATATTGGATGTTGGGGGGTTTGAGGAGGTTGTTGATCTGAGCTGCACTTGGCCCTTCGTGCTTCATTCTGCATTCCATTGTTTTTTTGCCTATTTTTCATTGGATGTCGACTCATAGGCCTACAGAGGCAAAAACACTTCAAGTTGGGCTGACTAACGTGCATTTTTTCCCAGTAACGGGCCTTTCATTATTTTTCGGCCGCTAACGCCGGAATTCCTATCGCAATCATGCTAATGTCACCACTGGTCCCGGAAACTATCGCCATGTAGAGACGCTAACAAGGCAATAGTGTTCAGAGGTACACAGCAGTGAGAAAACTTCCGCTAATGAGCATTAGCGGTAGTTATTGCCAGTCCTTGTACATATGGCCCACGGTTCTTTGCCGCATCCATCAAGATGCAACACTACAACAGGACCCTTTTACATTAACCAACAAGAACCATTACTAAGCAAATACCTACTCACCACATGCAAATGCCAATGGAAATCTCAGATTCATGCAGAACAAATGTTGACCTAACCAATAGCGGTAACTTGCAATTTTGAGGACTGAGAAAGAAACAAACTGCTGCAGATTAAAAAATTAAATTACTGCTTTCTGTATATAACTGTACCTATGAAATAATCTGTTCAAACTACTTTAGAGCAGAAATATAGCCTGCCATATGTTGCAATCCAAGCTCCATGAGATGGAAAAATACAGTCAACAACACAAGAGAGATGTGCTGCTTTGAATCTAGCCATAGGCCACTATGTATATTTTGAAAATGTCTGCAAACAAATGCACTGGGTGTATGGTAGAGGCATGAATGGCTAAACCACATGTGCCTCTATAGCGCAGCCTACACCACAAATGCATCTTAACCACGCATTCCTTTACCACGCATGCCTTTACAACGTAGTTTCTTGGTAAAGGCATGATTGGGAAAGTGGTTTGTGTGGCTAAGGACACAACCCACCTACCCCCACCCTAAGCTACAAACTCCCTACCTGTCCCCTGCCCTGCGGTCCACAAATACCCCAACCCCCTCCCAAACCTGACACTGTCCCTAACCCTTGAAAACACTTCCCTGACCCCTCTCACCCCCTGCGCTATCCCTCAAACGGCCCCAACCCCTTCCACTGCCCTGGGGCCTAAAACCCAAACCGCTATTTTAAAAAACTACCTGACCCCTCCCAGCCCTAAAAACTATCCGCCCTCCCCTAAGACGTAAACACGGAGGCGAAAACCCTGTCCCTTAACATACACTACACCTACCTCCTCCTACCCCCTTCAATGTCCCTAAAACTACCCCAACCCTTCCACTGCCCTTAGGCCTAATACCGTAATCCCTAATTAAAAAACTACCCGACCCTCTCCCAGCTCTGTAAACTACCCCTGAGCCTCCACAGCGCTTAAAACTACCCCGACCCCTCAGCCCTGAAAACTACCCCAGCCCTGAAAACGACTCCCAAAACCCCAGGCCCAGAAAACTACCCCTGACCCCCCAGAAAACAACCCTCGTCCCCCAGCCCAAAAAACTATCCCCCAGCCCAGCCCCACTTACCTCACTGCGGCTCTCTTCCTGGATGGGTCTGCCTGCTTCCTTCCCTGCAGCAGCCAGACCGCGCACTGCCTTAACCATGGTTAAGGCAATCATGGTTACGCTTGCGATGTCAGAACACGAGTGGCTGAGGCAGCGTTGTTCCGACTGTTTCCCAACTGCACTATCAAGCCAAGACGAGGCTCCCTCCAAGGCCCAACCAGCTTAGGCAGATGTGAAAAAGCACTGCTGATTGCTTGTGAGTACTTCAGGATTGTAGATGGCAAGTGGAGGTTAGGAAGCATGGCTTCTGTATCTACTGTTCAGGTGAGGACGTTTCTAGGCAGTGGCTTTCAAATTGTGTGTTTGATTACTCCAGAAAGGCTGAATACCAGCCAGATGCAACATCATACTTCGTTGTGCCTATGTTGTGGGTGCTTTAGACTGGAGGTAGCCCAGTAATAGACGTAAGTCACGAAAGAAATGCCCTAGTGGCTACTAGTACACTAACCATACAAAGCTTGCACACTAATTAGCTATGTACTTTGTTGCCTTTAATTGAAGTATAATTTTGTATGTATTTTAATAAAATGAATTACTATTTTTAGTACATATATCTGTGGATCATATTCTCTATGTCCTCTCTCTCAGCACTGGTGTGAGGTAGTGTGCAAGCTTTGTATAGTTGGGCCACTGGGGCATTTCTTTTGTGACTTAAGTCTATAATGGTACCCCTCCCCTTTGGCTAGTGGGTCCCTCTCTTTTTCTTTGAGGTAGCCCAGTAATACCTTCCCTGTGAAGTATTATTTTACACAAATTAACTAAAACAGACTACACCCTGGCCAACAGATGGAAATGGGAAGGGCATCTCAAGCACAAACATTGAAAGTACAACATTCCTGCTTTTTGTTTTCTTTCCATCTGATTTACAAAACAAGCATTTGCAATGCAATAGGTCTAGCATTTGCGAGACTTTGAACTATTGGCATTGTAAATGACAATGCTTTTTATTTATGTGTTTTGAAAACGTGCAAGTAGTATTTAGAGTCCTTGCTTACGAGAAGCAAGGCTGGCAGTAACTGTGCCTCTTTTACTTCCAGCCTTGCTTCTAGATGTACAAAGTGCATATTTACACACCGTTTGCAAGTTTTCAAAACACATAAATAAAAGGCGATGTCATTTACAATGCCAATAGCTCAAACTCTCACAAATGTGAGACCTATTGCATTGCAAATGCTTGCTTCTCAGAGGCAATGTGTAAAGCATTTGCACATAGCACTCAGTAATACAATGAAACACCCCAAAATCACTAGTAAATCATATATTCCAATCATGGAAAAACAATCATAACACAATTTCCAGCGGGAGCACTTGCTCTTTAGCACTCAATAACAATGAAAAAGTGAGCAGAGACAGTAAACCAGCAAAATCAAAGACCAGCACACCATCAAAACCAGGAGGTCAGAAAGCAAAAAGACTGGGGAAATACGCCAAAAGATGCCAGGTCGAACACTTTATGATACACATAGGGTGACTAGAACAGACATCTTTTTGGAACTGGTAGCCTGTGAGTGAAGAACACAAAGCTGGCCGTAAACGTGTGAGCGACGATTAAGTGTGTAATATTTCAGTAATAACATATTTCTTGGAAATAAAGTACTTCTGAATCTGATTACACCCTGCAATTAGGAAGGAACATTTCTCCCAATCTATCTAACGTAAATTCACTACTAATGTGGGTTGTGACTAGGGAGTAAATGGTGCAATAAAAGAGAGGATCCCAGCCCTGACTTTATTCCTTCTATAGGATTACAATCTGTAACACCCTTTTTCATTGGTATTTTTGTTTGTTTAATGTCCTGCTCGGCATATTAAGCACACAACAGCGTCTAATATGAGAACCGGACTGGGGCTCCTACATAATTGGCAATGGTGGGGTCCAGAAGTAACAGTCACCTCATGTATGTCTGGAACAACAGGACCTTTGAGGCAGTTGAGTGGGAACCCCAGAATTACCCCAGGCACCACAGTAGCAGTAGGTATGTGCAGATCCGCAGGAGCTGTGAGGCGGGACAAAGGGACAGAGAGATACCGCAATCCTATGTATCTTGGGTTTACCCAGAAATGACGATAAGCAAGGAAAATTAACATGCATTTGAAAATAAAAGGGGTATGAAAGAGAAAAAAGAGAGAAAACGAAAAACTATGAAAATATCCAATAAAGAAATTTAGAAATAGAAGAAGGAAAGAAAGGGGATAGGGAGAAAAAAACATACACAAATCTCTGTGTACCAGCACACAACCAAATATACACAACCACAAACACCAACCGCCACAATTTCCGAATCTCTTGTCTCACTTTTCCAATCCTCTGGAGTCCATCAGTCTTCGCCTCTCCACTCACTGCCGACGCCGCTACAGGTACTGCGGGGCTCCCCAGCGGGGCTGTGGGCAGGACAGGCAGGCCGCTGGGGTACGGAGGCTGTGGACCCGGGGCTGGGTGGGGGGCTTGAAGCCTGTGCTGCGGGGGTGGCAGGGACCCCGCGCTCAGCGGTGGCTGAGAAGGCAGGCCAGGAGCCTGACAGGGGGCATCGTTGCTGCAGCCTGCCGAGGCCTAGGTTGGCAACACCCACGGCAGGAAGTGCCCAGGAGTGGCCCGGGGCCGACCTGGGGGTACTGTCGGGCTCCGAGTGTCAGCCATGGGGCAGATTTCACTAAGACTACGGATGAAAATCAAAGCTGACTCGAAGCCCGCGTCCCGCTGCTCGTCCCATCTCCCTCTCTCCCCACCCGGTAGGCCGCCCTTGCCCCCATTCCCCCACCACCCCGCACACACACACACATCTTCAGGCCCCTGATCGCAGGACACCAGGACTGAGATCACATGATCTCTGAGAGAATTTGTACCCACTTTCCACATCTGAAAAAACTAGTTTTTGCCAATCACCACCTGCAATCCGATCCGCAATGCCATTTCAAACAAGGAGGCAGGAGGTAGAGTAGCAAGGGGAGGGAGGGAATTCTGCGTACCTTAAGACTTCAGAGACTGCCGGGTTCCCTCTGCCCTCCCCATGAACCCCTGCGCCTGTGAGCTCCGCGCCTGGCCAGAGTAGTAAACACCGTAATAAAACACTCCTCCACTGACAAGAAAGTTAGTTACGACAGCCATAAACCATGCCATCATGTCCGTAGGGGTGGCTGAAAAGCAGACAGGGTGGCACCTGAAAACGCTCCTTTCCATTGGGAAGCCAGCGTTTACCATAAACGCTGACGGTACCCAATGGAAAGGAGGAGCGGGGTTTAGAGTCCCTTTGTTGCTTACAAGATCTCTCGCAGGGCGGGGCAGCTTCGCTGTCACACCCACGCTTGACCTAAAAATGAAGCCATATCCATTTATCTGCAGGTGATGGTGTGTGTGCCCACTGGTGTCCTTATTGCCTATAATGCTATTGCAACATATACAAATAATGTTCTTTCTTTCCACAGTTTGGCATGTAATCTCAAGAAACCTATAATCTCTGCATTAAGACTGACTGACTTCAAACTTCCAACTGTTGACTCAACCTTCTTTCAAATGGCTCTCCTTCCTAGATTCCCCCTCCGAGAGCACAGTCTCATTTAAGTCACATGCATGTTTGCATGAATCCCCATTATTGTAGCTCTGCAAATTTACTAGAGTTTATTCCAAAGATCACAACCCCCTTTACATGTAATACCTCTACAACATAACAGGACCTAATTGCCTGTAGCTCATCTATTATTACTGTCAACCAACTCATATAAACCCCTGTGCCACGAAAGATCACACCTAATCCGTATTCATTTAATCTATTGCATAGACACTGGAGTAAATGCATGACATGGTTTCCTTCTGAGTGCAAGACTAATCCCAATAACCAACAATAAACAAACAAAACAAGCATTTACAATGCAATGGTCTCGGCATTATTAAAGGTAGAGCTATTGGCATTGCTCATGACTTTTTTTTATCATAAATAAATGGCATTGTCATTTACATTGCCAATAGCTTAATCGTTAAATAAATGGCATTGTCATTTACAATGCCAATAGCTTAATCGCTCGCAAATGCATGACCTATTGCATTTACACCCACACAGAGCCACACACACAAAGCCACCCACACACACATAGAGCCACCCACACAGAGCCACCCACACAGAGTCATTCAGATAGAGCCACCTACACAGAGCCACCCTCACACAGACAGAGCCATCCACACATAGAGCCACCTACAAAAAAAGCTTTCCACACAGAGCCACACACACAGAAAGCCACACACACACAGAGCCCCCCCCACACACAGAGACCCCCCACACACAGAGCCCCCACCCACACACAGAGCCCCCCCACACACAGAGCCCCCCCACACACACAGAGCCCCCCCCACACACACAGCCCCCCCACCCCAACACCCCCCATACACACAGCACTTCCCACACACACACACAGAGCCCCCCACACACAGAGGCCCCCCAGACACAGAGCCACCCCCCCCACACACACACACAGCGCCCCCCACACACACACCCAGAGCCCCCCCAAACACAGAGGCCCCCCCACACACACAGAGCTCCCCCACACACAGAGCCCCCCACACACACAGACCCCCCCACACACACAGAGCCCCCCCACACACACAGACCCCCACGCTACAAATCCCATGACAATCGCTACCACCACTCAGAGCCTGCTGGTATGACCCACACCTCCAGGATTCCCAATCTGCATACAGCTCCTTGGTGCAACAATAATCCCTGCACCGCCACACTGCAACGCGACTAGGATATCATCATTGGAAACTGCTGCTCCGTTCACTTATTGACATCAACGTGGACAAGCCCTTTTAATGGAGCCCCCCCACACACACAGCCCCCCCCACCCCCATACACACAGCGCCTCCCAGACACACACAGAGCCCCCCACACACAGAGGCCCCCCCACACACAGAGCCCCCCCACACACAGAGCCCCCCCCACACACACACAGCGCCCCCCCACACACACACACAGAGCCCCCCACACACAGAGGCCCCCCACACACACACACAGAGCCCCCCCACACACACACACAGAGCCCCCCCACACACACACAGACCCCCCCCCACACACACAGAGCCTCCCCCACACACAGACCCCCACACTACAAATCCCATGACAATCGCTACCACCACTCAGAGCCTGCTGGTATGACCCACACCTCCAGGATTCCCAATCTGCATACAGCTCCTTGGTGCAACAGTAATCCCTGCTCCGCCACACTGCAACGCGCCTTCAGGCCTCGACAAGAGGTAGGAACGTGCTGTAGAAATGAGGTGGAAACAGTCAAAGCTGACAATCAGACAGGTGCTGGCTGGGCCACAGAATAAAAGACTAAACGCAACGTCACTTCTATGGACCCCATCAGGAGCAGTAACATCAGAGCAACCAGACATCCACCCTCTAAAGGAAGGGGGAAGGACCCCCTGGCAAGAAAGATGGCCCTCCCTCTTTTTCCAGCGATCCCAAAAAAAAAAAAACAATGGCCAGCTCATCAAATTCATAACACCACTTGCACACAGACAACCGCCTCTAATGGGTAGGTAATGATGCCACAAACACCAGGGCACATACAGGTTAACATCTGAACAAGAACTGTGCCTTTGACACGCCTTTCATTTTTGTTATTATGGCAAATGTATGCAAAAGTCGATATCAATTCTAAAACATGCTAACGGTAGTGCACAGGTTTACAAAAATAAAAAAGAACCTGGTGCAAAAATACATAAAAAAATTAAATAGAATCAATTAGGAATGCCAGCCATGTACATAAAAGTCGACTACATAAAAGGTAGGATGCACACATACTAATTCACAGACAAGAGCCAATAATGGAATAAAATGCGAAAGACACATTAACAGACTGATAGATGAAGGGGGTTGATGAAAAGTCTCTCTGTGTTTGAATATGTGTATTTAGATTTATGGTTTTTGGAGGAAAGACAAGGCTAGCAAAACAGCTAAAACTACCTCTGGACAGCTCTAAAAAGAAAGATGCTTAATCAAAGGGGCAAAATGACAGTGCAAGATAAGCCGCTGACAAAAAGGTGATGTCGGACGTGTTTCCATTCACCCGCCATACTCACCATTACAGTGGACTCTGGGGATGGGGCAGGGTAACCAGGGGAGCAGAGGAGGCGTTACCTCCTTTGTGGAAGAAGGCATATAGCCTGCATAGGCCAGCATGAAGCTGCAGCACGAAGCTGCAGAACTTGTTGAAGTCTTCGATGGTCCTTCGTCGCTTCTCTGGAGGCTGCAAGAAAGACAGTCAGTGAGAAGAATTCTCTGTGGGGCACACCACCTCTAACTTTAGCGGGCGCCATCTTCCACCAGCGACCCATGACGGGATAGCCAGCTCCCCGAGGTGGCATTCAGGAGTCACGCTGAAATCTCAAGGAAACCTTTACAACATCCCAGCGACACCCGAGTCTAACGTGCTCATTGGACAATTGAAAGCATGTTTCTACTGCATAAAAATAAATGAATTACATGTATTTCCATGCTACCAAACTGGACATGGTTGCTTTTCGGCCCACTAGGCGAGGATTAAAAAAAAATAGCAAGTGTTAAGGATGACTAATGTAACCATACTGAACTCATCAGCCGTGGAGGGATGAAAGCCAAAGTTGACCTTGCAGGGATTCAAACGAATAACCTAAAGATAAGCGTTCATGGGAGGGGTTAGAAGTGAACTCGCGGACTGACTATTCATGTAGCACACACCGCGCCAGCCGAATGAACTCTGCCTTGAATGACAGGTGGCAAGCTGAGCAGACATACATGGGTCATGACCTCCCCTCTATCCAAGTGGCTGAACGTGGTCCGTTTACACCCGGCGTTTAGGTCACTCGATCCCACTGAAGGGATGGGCGGATGAATGATTGTACTTGTAGAGCGCAGATCTGCTAACACTATCGCCTCAAGGCGCTTCCTGGTGGAGGGGTGTCGGAGCCCCGCACCTCCAGCGGTATTCCACGCGCTCCATTTATTGTCCTCCTTACAAAGAAACAAGCCCGTCTACCAGCCAGGGGAGTCGCCTAGCTTTCATAATCCGCAGACCCGGTCTAAACATACACTGCATTCTTAAGCACATACTGGTTCTTCTACTGTAACTAAGTTCACTAATTAATTAAATTTTCAATAAATAGTAAAATACAGCAAAGATGAAAGGCAGCTTAAGCCTGTGCAGTAAGTAGCACTTTCAAATTCAGTTAATGCAGAAAGGCAAGCCCCCTAGTTGGCATGTCTCAATCCTACACATTTTGTACCTAAGCCTTGTGGTTTTCAAGGTACTATTTACAAGTGACTTTTAAACTCGTCACACGTGTTGCTTTTAAACATTGGGTTGTAAAAAGTATGGATTAAAAAAGGAGATGGAAAATATATCACAATCAAAATTAACACCCGAAGTACAGGAAATAAAAATAACTTTTTAAAGTCAAAACAAAAAAATAAGTTACACCTAAAAGTACACATTGAATCAACGTTGCCACTGAAGAGACTAACAGTATTGTGGGAACATGGAAACAAATGTATTCATGCGTTGTGGCGTCACTCAGGGTGAAGGGAGCCTATGGGCAAAGTGGGCTGAACCAATACTTCATGCTGGTTGGTTTGGTGGGTGGAAGCAAAATATAAATGTCAAGTTAAAAGACCACTGGATGAAGCGTGCTGACAGACCAAAGCCCCTGAAAGTCTATTTACTATGTATGGAGGTTTAGGGAAGATACAGGTCTGTACTAACATTACTACTTATAGGTCTCCAAATGTATGAGGTTTACTAGCACGGAGTGAGAATTGATACTGCTGCATACGATAGCCTTAGGGTTAATAAGTGCTTTAAATGGAAACATATAATGTGCAGGTACTGACACAAAAGTATAACTGAAATTGAATTGCGAGCAGCGATGAAGGTGTTATTCTTACCTATAGGGTTCTCCCTCACTTTGGCCACCAAAGTCATTCCGGACACCCTGCGCAGGAGACCGCCTGTTGCCTCAGGGGCCCAAGTCAGGTTTTTGGAATCCGCCTCATCTCTGTCCTGTGTTGCCTCCGCACCGTCCCCTCTGTAAGACCCCGGTTTGGACTGCACACTGCGTAACAGGCGTTTGTGCAGCCAGTAGCATACGCTGGAGCCAACCACCAACCCAAGCAGGGATCCAAGAAGAGTCCTACCGAGAGGGCCCATGACGGGCGAAGCTGCATCGAAGCCCAGGCTGACAGGAAGGGGTTATTGCCGCCACCGTGCCTCGCTGCCAGCGGCGCACCTGGCTATCTCTAGGCAGAAAGAAAAGGCTGCCGATGCAAGCCTGCTAGCCAGCCTAGGAACGAGACTACCAATTTTCTGGACCGAAGACACCTATTTACTCGTGCATAGTAAATTCGTTTATGACGTTTCTAAATGCAAATGATCTCGGGCTTCGGCATTACTTTTAGTCTTTTGCAGTTCCAAGTTTGTATTCTGTGCGTTGGTTTTTGTGCACTGTATGTTAGGAAATTCCCTTTCAAGATGGCCGCCACGGTTGGTTTATCCCAAGGCTGGCCCCATGCGGCACTTTCGATGTTGACAATGTATTGAGATAGGACCTAATGAGGTATGCCTGGAAATATTGAAACATGGTTTCGCGGCCATCGTGTGGTCAGAGGCGGCGCCTTGTTGCCATGCAACAGTGATTTAGACGCACTGAGTCCCTGTGGGGCAGGCAGTGTGGAGCGCTGCTGCCCCCTATGAGGGAGAGGGCGGGACTTAAAAAAAGACCCAGAAACGCCCCCCGAATCCCGTCAAGGCGGGCCCTGAACTGAGTGACGCTCTTCTCCTCCAATGGCTGGCCAGCATTTACGAGGCCAGCCAATGGAGAAGAGGGGCGTGTTCAGGCTCCCATACTACACACATAAGATTTCGGCTCCGCCCACTGCTTACGCAGTGCGACAGTAGCCTCAACCTAAAAACTAACCCTGGGTTCCAGAGTAGCATGCTGCTCGACATAACATGCTATAATATATCTTCTGGGATACTAAGTGCTATACAAATGAAATAACACCACAATATATAACACTAATACAATAACACTCAGAAGTTGGTCAGTCAATTCTAATGTATACAGTCCCCATAATAATGGATTACACTGTGTAACACTCCCGCACTTACATTAAAAAAGCTGCTATGGGTCACATCCATCATGCAGTACTACACTAGTCCAAAGCAATAAACCACCCAACCACCCATCACAAACTGAACTGGCAAGACAAAACTGAAGAGATCTTTTACATGCCACTGACCAATGGAGGATTTTTGTTTAGTTTACCACTGTGGGTCCCAGATAGTTACATGCTATAACCGCCCTTTAACAACCCACAATGGCAAGCAAATATGGGATGATAGTGAAGTCCATCCAAGTAAAATCTCTGATCATATGTTCCTGCAATCCACTCCTGCTCAGGACCATAAACTTTAAACAAAAGATTTAGACTGGATAACCCAGTGGAGTAAGTAGCAAGTTAAGTGGATTATGAATGTAAGAAATAACTTAAAGGGACATTCAGAGCTGGTCAAGACTGTTAGCTTACTGAAAACCATAAACTGCATGCCTGTCTCACAATTTTTCATCACACTGTTAAGTGCTGTGCTCAATAACATGATAGCCGCACCTCGGTGACCCCTATACATGAGATGAAAACACTTCCCACACAGGATCAAAACAAAGGCAACACTGTTCCAACTACACAACCTACACAGTGCAGCATGCTACCTACATAGGCAAGTGCTTCAGTTAGTTCAGAGATGCAGATACGCAGGGCTGTTGCACCCAAGTACATTCTTCGAAAAGAAAATGTAGGCATTGACGTCAGGCACGCAACACTCTACATCTGGAGCACTGTGTAACTGGTCCTCCGAGCTCCTGTGGGCAGACACACACCACCCACAGAATACTGATACCAGATGGCACAGGCAGCACAGAGGGCACAACAAGTGAGGCCTGCGCAAGGAAGCGCCATGCACGGCTGCTGATCCCAAGTACATCCTTTGAAGACCCATTCCAGGCATGTAACAGTGAACATCTGGAGTAAGATGTTCCCGGGCCTCTGAGTTCCCTGGACTAGCACACATCCAACCCGTAGAATACCAGAGAGCACATCCTGCACCAACAGCGTCAGAAAAGAGAGCGCACAAGAGCCCTGCTCTCAGCAGGGTCCAGCCAGCAGGGCTTTAAGTGGGCATGGTCCTGCCAGTGTTGAGCATCGACAGTTCTGAAAAACAGGACCACAGCCAGCTCCCTTTTGGGCTCATTTGTTTTAGACTTTTCAGCGATGCTACTAATGAAAAGTACGGGCTAACAGATTTAGCCAAGTCTGTTCTAAGGTTGAGCAGCAGCCAGATAATCACATTTCTCTTGTGAGTTTGTAAGCAGGCTAACTGTGAATGGAAGATCACAGTAGTCTTATAAAATCAGTTCACAACACGTATTGTCCTAATCTTTAATTTTCCGGTTCATCCAACTAGTTGTTATAGAATTTCTTAAAATAAAGCTCTGCTTTTAATGCTTGTGCCTTATTCAATCTGTCATTCTATTTCGGGATTGACACCCCTTAGACTTATAGCCGAGGAGAGAAACAGACATGGTCACAGCAGATATATTCCTGACTTTTTTTTATTGTGCTAGTACTTGTCCCAGACAAAAATCAGTAATACACGCCTGTGCTTTGTCCCCAGCCACTTCACTCTTTCTTAAAACTATGATCCTCGAAGGCCTGTGACCAGCAAACCAAACAGAAACCCATAATGTGCATGTTTTTCCTAATCTACATTTTACCAGAGATCTCAAGTTGCCCAGTTCCTTGTGTGAGTGGCTCACACAATCCACGTTTTGTTAGTTGCATGCTGAGATTTGTGATCCTTTGTTTTACCCTTTGTCAGACCTGGCATCATTGGCGTGGGTTTCACTTGTATTTTTGCCTTTGCCTCCTGTATTTTTGCTGTGTGTTGGACTCCGTTTTGATGGTCTAGATACTTTGGGAGCTTTGCCACTTCTGTTCAGTGCCAAAGTGCAAGTTTTCCCTTTCTAAATTGTTGTTTTGGATTGGTGTTTCCATGATTGGTCTATTTGGTTTACTGTTAAGTCCCTAGTAGCGATGCAAAAAGAACAATTGATGGACAGAATGCAGAACAGTGTCATGCATTCACCCCAGTACAGAGATCTGAGCCTAACTAAATCCATTGTTTGTTTGCTCACCATGCCATTACTGTTTGGACCCAGCCATATGCAAATCAGTCTTGACCCTGCGCCCAATGGGAACAGTCCAGCCCAACTGCCCCGCCATGTCCTCCCTGGACTAGAAAAAAGTATCCTGGGACCGGTTTTGGGCTTCCAGCCCTCATCATCCAGGATAGCTTGACTCCAGTGGCATGGAGAGCACGGCACCCACGTCTGGGCATACCTGTGCCACTCGGGGTGACAAATGCAAAAAGAACAATTGATGGACAGAATTCAGAACAATGTCATACATTCAGCCCAGTACAGAGATCTGGGCCTAAATCCATCGTTTATTTTCTCACATATGCCATTCCAGTTTGGACCCAGCCATATGCAAATCAGTCTTGACCTTGCGTCCGATGGGTAAAGTCCAGCCCGAACAGCCAGGCCAGGTTCTCTCTGGACTGGAAACAAGCATCCTAGGACCGGTTTCATGGCTTGCAGCCCTCATCAGCCTGGATAGCTTGACTCCAGTGGCATGGAGAGCACAGAACACACATGTGGGCATACCCGTCCCACTCGGGGTGACAAATGCAAAAATGCAACAAAAAAACCCATCTGTGACAGGGGGTGAGTGTCTGAAAAGTTTCAGAGCTCCGTCCATCATCTACCTGTGTTTTCTTTGAAGTCCCTAGTACAGTGCACTTTGTGTGTCCAGGGCCTGTAAACTAAATGTTGCTAGTAGGCTTGCAGCACTGATTGTGCCACCTATACAAACAGCCCTGCAACAAGGTCTCAGGCTTGCCATTTCAGACCCTTTGTGCCCTCCGGTACTGCAGTGTCGACTTGGCAAGTGCACCCACTTACCAGGCCCTAACCTTCCCTTTTCTTACATGTTAGTCACCCCTAAGGTAGGCACAAGGTACCCCTGTGGGCAGGGTGCAGTGTGTGTGTGAAGGTAGGACATGCCATGATATGTGTGGCATGTCCTGATAGTGAAATACTGCCAATTTCGTTTTTCACTATTGTCAGGCTATCTGTCCCCATAGGATAGAAAGGGGAGTTTTCTCATAACATCTAAGGTCATTACTACCCATGGGAACAAGATAGGAAAATAAAGTTTGATATGCCTGAACGCATAATGTTAAAATGCATCTGTTAGTGAGGGTAATTTTTACAATCTGGGTTTGAAAATACCAGTTGTAGAAAGTAGACGTTTTCTTGTCTAACCATCCAGTGTACTTCTGCTGGTTGTGTATTGACTGTCTGGCTTTGGAGTGACATGGGCCGGGGATGTGCATTCTGTTCAGACAGCCACTTGGGGAGTTGAGGTGTGTCCTGGCTTTCCATGGTGAGTCAGGGCTGGGCTGGAAAGACCTGGGCTGCATTCAGAGTAGGGGGAGGAGATTTTTTTTCACACCTGAATGGGCCTGGTCTGCCAAGGACAATGCTGTCTCCAACTCCTGCCAGGAAGCTGCATCAGAGAGGACAGAACTGGTTTTGGCTGAGCAAAGAGCTTCACTGCCACAGAGAACAAAGAGATTTACTGTATAAAAAAGATGGGCCCAGACCTCAGACTTTTAGATTACTTCTGTGAATTAAGAGGAACTTTTGCCAAGGAGAAGAGCTGTAGAAACTGAGGAGGAATATTGCTCCTGTGCTGCTTGTTGTCTGGGGTTGGCCTGCAGCGGCTACTTTATGCCAAAGAAAGGGAAAATGATGTTGCTGTTTGCTATGTCCCCTGCTTGAGGAAGATCTTCAAGTGCTGTAAACTGAGCTTGCCTCCTGTTCTGAAGTCTCAGGAACACAAAGATTTCACCGCAAACTCCCCAGAACTTCCTTGCTGGAAGTTCTGACCTGTTAAGAAGTGCCTGCTGTTGTTGTGGACCTCTGGAGGCTGTGTGCCACTGGGAGCTGGAAAAGTAAGGCAACTCTGAGAAGCGCAACGCTACTGCACCTGTTTCCGATGCATCGCCGGAGAAATCATTGCAGCGCCTGCCCGCGGATCGAGAAATCACTGCACACTGCAGCGAGTGTACCGATCTCTGAAGCCCGATCACAGCACTGATTCTTCTGGAAGCCCTACTGTGCAGCTGGAAGAACCCACACATTGTCCCAGATCATTGCATCGAGGCTCCAGGTCGGTTGCATCATTGGGGGACGCAGTAAGAAACCGACGCATCACCTCCCCAAGCAGTATGAAACCATTGCATCACCTCCTCTCCGGTAGGGAATCGGCGCATCAACTTACCTGCGCAGCAGTAAGGAACTGATGCATCACCTCCCCCAGAGCAAGGAACCGACGCATCACCTTCCCTGAGTGTAAGGAACTGACTTATCACCTTCCCTGTGACCTTTTTTATTTGTCTGCCCTACACATCCAAGGTACTATGGTCCCAATTCACAGAACTAACTTAAGACAAAATCCTAAACTTACTACCATTTTGGTATTCACAGAAGGCACTTACTCATTTTGGTATTCACAGAAGGCACTTACTCAGTGATGAGTAAGTGCCTTCTGTGAATACCAACATTAGTAAATGGTAGTAAGTTTAGGATTTTGTCTTAAGTTAGTTCTGTGAATCCGGCCCTATGTGTGAAAAGTGTTGCATCTGCAATTTGCTTTGAACTGAACTATTTCTACAATTTGAATGTCATATTTGTATTACTGTATTGTGGATTTTTGTCGTTTTGGTCTTGTTTGCTTTAAATAAAGATTACTTATTTTTCTAAACTTGTGTGGTGTCCATTTGTAGAGCTTTCACTGTATTACTGTGTATGTTCCAAATGCTTTACCCACTGCCTCTGAGATAAGCCTGTCTGCTCGTGCCAAGCTACCAAGGGGGTGAGCAGGGGTTACTTTAGAGGTGTATCCCCCTTACTCTGACTAGGAAGAAGGGTGCCTACATGGACAAAGGTACATACCTCTGCCAACTGGAGACCCCAAATTCTAACATCCCTTTAATAAACTTGGACTCCAGGATTTTAAAAAATGTCCTGGACCGGCTGAACTATTCATACATGAAACTAGGAACTCGGGACTGAGTAACTTTTGATTGGCAGAAACCGGTCCTAGGATGCGTGATTCCGGTCCAGGGAAGACATGGCTTGGCAGTTCAGTCTGGACTGTTCCCATGCGGCACAGGGTGAAGACTGATTTGCATATGGCCATGTCTGAACTGGGGTAGCTTGGTGAGCAACATAACGATGGATTAAACCCGGATCTGTGACTGGGGTAAATGTTTTGCCATTGTGCAACATTCAGTCCATCATCTTGTGTGTTTTGCTGTTCACCCTATGTGGGAAGGGTATGCCCAGACATGGGTCCCGTGCTCACTAGGCCTCTGGAGTCAAGCTATCCTGGCTGAAGACGGCTGAAATCCAGAAACCGGTCCTAGGATGCTTGATTCCGGTCCAGGGAAGACATGGCTTGGCAGTTCAGTCTGGACTGTTCCCATGAGGCACAGGGTCAAGAATGATTTGCATATGGCCATGTCTGAACTGGGGTGTCTTGGTGAGCAAAATAATGATGGATTAAACCCAGATCTGTGACTGGGGGTGAATGTTTTGCCATTGTGCAACATTCCGTCCATCATCTTGTGTGTTAGCTGTTCACCTCATGTGGGAAGGGTATGCCCAGATATAGGTCCTGTGCTCACTAGGCCACTGGATTCAAGCTATCCTGGCTGAAAACAGCTGATAGCCAGAAACTAGTCCTAGGATCCTTGATTCCGGTACAGGGAAGACATGGCTTGGCAGTTCAGTCGGGACTGTTCCCATGAGGCACATGTTCAAGACTGATTTGCATATGGCCATGTCTGAACTGGGGTAGCTTGGTGAGCAACATAACGATGGATTAAACCCGGATCTGTGACTGGGGTGAATGTTTTGCCATTGTGCAACATTCAGTCCATCATCTTGTGTGTTTTGCTGTTCACCCTATGTGGGAAGGGTATGCCCAGACATGGGTCCCGTGCTCACTAGGCCTCTGGAGTCAAGCTATCCTGGCTGAAGACGGCTGAAATCCAGAAACCGGTCCTAGGATGCTTGATTCCGGTCCAGGGAAGACATGGCTTGGCAGTTCAGTCTGGACTGTTCCCATGAGGCACAGGGTCAAGAATGATTTGCATATGGCCATGTCTGAACTGGGGTGGCTTGGTGAGCAAAATAATGATGGATTAAACCCAGATCTGTGACTGGGGGTGAATGTTTTGCCATTGTGCAACATTCCGTCCATCATCTTGTGTGTTAGCTGTTCACCTCATGTGGGAAGGGTATGCCCAGATATAGGTCCTGTGCTCACTAGGCCACTGGATTCAAGCTATCCTGGCTGAAAACAGCTGATAGCCAGAAACTAGTCCTAGGATCCTTGATTCCGGTACAGGGAAGACATGGCTTGGCAGTTCAGTCGGGACTGTTCCCATGAGGCACATGTTCAAGACTGATTTGCATATGGCCATGTCTGAACTGGGGTGGCTTGGTGAGCAAAATAATGATGGATTAAACCCAGATCTGTGACTGGGGGTGAATGTTTTGCCATTGTGCAACATTCCGTCCATCATCTTGTGTGTTTTGCTGCTCACCCTATGTGGGAAGGGTATGCCCAGACATGGGTCCCGTGCTCACTAGGCCACTGGAGTCAAGCTATCCTGGCTGAAAGCCAGAAACCGGTCCTAGGATGCTTGATTCCGGTCCAGGGAAGACATGGCTTGGCAGTTCAGTCTGGACTGTTCCCATGAGGCACACGGTCAAGTATGATTTGCATATGGCCATGTCTGAACTGGGGTGGCTTGGTGAGCAAAATAACGATGGATTAAACCCAGATCTGTGACTGGGGATGAATGTTTTGCCATTGTGCAACGTTCTGTCCATCATCTTGTGTGTTACTTTGATAATATCCCACCTGAGGGTACTATAGAAACTGTTGACTGTCTTACTCTGGTTGATTTCCATTATTATACATGTTATGTTATGTTATGTTAGGGGCTCTTGTAAAGCGCATGACTCACCATTTTTTCTGTGCAGGGAAATAAAAGGTATCTAGCTTCTCCAGGAGGTCCTGTCCTCTCTCGACAACTGCTTGTCCTAGTGACTCTACTTTCAATTTTGGCATAAATGTGCTTTAGCAAATATATAGGAAAAATATTTTATTTTTAATGTAAGAAAATGGGCCTAGGGCAGGAGGTGGCTAGCAACGTCTCAAAACTTACCTCTTATTTAATCCCCAGGTACATGAGAATACTTACTCCCAGGTGTAGGAAGAAATCAAGAAAGATAATTTTAGACAGTTCTCAGCTCACACTGTCCACAGGGAGTCAAGTACAGGGTCTGGAACAAGTGGTTAGTGAAAAACATGGATGATGGTCTATCTAGTCCAATTACTTATGACCAGGAGTAATTCTCCAGGCAGGCACAGCAAGCACACTGCTATACTATTTATATACATTAAAAGTAGTGTAACACAATTACATTTCTTTAGCGCCTCCCTCTCAATGAGATGAGAGGGACTCGTGGGCATTACTGGCTCTACCTTGTAGAAGGTAGTCAGGGTAAATGACCTATACTAAGCTCTGACTGATGTCACAAGATCGACTCATCGCCGGCACTGGTTACTGGTAGGTGATGAAGGAATTAAAGGCCAGTTTTTAAGGTGGTAACAAGGAGGGAGACACTGGAGAAAGAGGGTGCTCCTTAAGAGTAATCCACCTCATGCACTGGTTATAGGTAAACATTGTACTTACGTTTCAAACAAAGACCCTAGGGAAATGGCGCCAACTAAACAATCAAACATGGTAGACCTGCTTATGTCTTCTTTGCCAATACCTTCAAATGTTCATGCATTTTTTTCCTCCCCCTAACTACTCCCAGCTCCTGTATGTGTGAGTTGCTAATGTTTGTTTGAAAATACCTCTCAATACTGATGATTTAGACACGGAATGTGTTTTTAAGCCTAAATTCGTTTTTTTCTAGCTAGCTTTCTTCCACTTAAAACTTTCTCATTTTTAATCCAAAGAAACGGAAATTAATTTCCAACATTTCTTTTTCAAAATCTCCCACTTATCGCTTTGCATGTATACCCTTGCTCCCCAAGGAGCCTCCCATATTTCTCTTGTTTCCCTCCCTCTAAGCTGGTTGGTGGAGCTTACAAGAACAAGCTCTAACCAGGACCTCTGTGACACTGGCAGAGGCCGAGGGCTTGCTTTACAAAACCATTCTGTAGTTGTAAACCCTGAATTTCGCAAAGTCATAGGATTTGCGACCTAAACATGCTTTCCTACAATGTACTAAACTCATTTTGAGAGTCAGAAAAGCATTTCCAAATTGCAAAACGGGTTTGGAGATCCATTTTGAATTACAATTGTTTTTTTTTTAAAGAAGTGTCCTTTTCTAATTGTGATTCTGAACAGTATTAGTGGTTTGCAACCACGACTGGCTCGTTTTTTTGGGATTGTTTTTATTAATTTTTCAATAGGACAATCAGCAAAGTTACATCAGCAGGCTTACCTATACCTCACAGAAATCTCCCTCATAGTGACTATGCTTCTCCACGGGTGGGTTACAAACAAACCTCATATATCATTGTGTCTCTAGTGCACATAGGAAAGAGGCTAAGCATAATTCAAAAAGCATCCGTCGTTTCATATGCCAAATAAGTACAGGAAACAACCCATGATCCAACAAAGAAAAAGAAAAAACCATACTAGAAAAGAAAGAGAAAGAAAAGGGTAGTCAACAATTACAAAGAGTCTGAGTGTGATGGCAAAACCAGTAGTTACTTGTTATTAAGCATTATCTACCAATGGATCGATTAGGGCCTGGGAGCAATTTTTAGCAGTTCTTCAATCTTGGCTCTCCATGCGGTGAACAACATAGTAAGACTGTGGCTACGGGGGCATGAACACCGGAAGTAATCCAAGAGGTCTTTCTGCCCTGGAATGTAGTGTTTGATGCCGGATAGAACAGAGAATGTACGAATAAAAGTGTAGTGCTGGATGATGGTTGTGCAAGAAGTTTCTCTCATTGGCCATTGTGAATGTAAGTTTAGTCCCTATTCTGGGAGGTCTGCCATCATTTATTGTTTTAGAGTATCAATTATTGTTTCCCAGACCCTTGGTAAATCTCTGCCCAATTACCCTTCCTATATTCCATCTGTAGAATTGTACGCACCAGGTCAGTCCAATGGACCAATCCCCTCCTGCATTTCTTATTTTTTCATTCAAGGAATAGTTTTGAAGTTTAGAGGAAATACAAATATTAAATGGACTGAGTGATACAGGCTAGACAAACCAGTACGTAGCTATCAATGAACATATGAAAAACAGATATAAACAAAAGTCAGATGGCAATAATAAAAAGGAAAAGCATTACAATATGCTCCTGTAAAAAAGTAATGAAGAAACGGTATACAGGTGGAGGAAGGATATATAATCCAAATACCTTCGAATATGTTATAACGGGACTGGGAGGAAACAAGTCATGTGTCACAAATAATACTTTAAAAGTTTGGTAAGGGATAACACAAAGAGAGAATAAAGGGTGCAAGATAGAGAAGGAGCGGTAACGGAGCACCAGTGGAACACCTGCTTCAAAAAGAAGAAGAGATAGAAAAGTAAACTTGAAAAAAATATTACAATGGTTCAGGTGATAGGGCAGTTAAACATATGTGCTACGGAATCCTGAGCACAGTGTTGAACTTAATTGTCCAAAGATCGCCAGGCAGCTCTAGAAATAGTCGGAGAAGAGTGCCTATCAGAGTGAAAAATATGAGAACTACAAAAGTATGATACCCAGGCCCACCAAGTGTGAAGAGAAAGGTGTTGGAGGGACTTTTATTCTGTGAGAATCACTTTGATTGCAATAGACAAAAGTAAGTCCAGTAATGACATGTCAGTCTTGTCTAAAGGTAGAGAAACAGTAGAAGCCCGGGGATCCAATGTTACCATATAGCAGGATAAGGTAATAGGAACATTAAAGATACTCAACAGGTGTTTTTGTATACAGGCCCAATAATCAGCTAATAGTGTACAGTCAAAAAACATGTGCTGATGTGTTTCTTGTTCCAAATCATAACTCCAGCATTTATTATTATCCCTTAGCTTCAAGTTATATAGCCAATTAGGTGACCAATCTAGCAAATGCATTGTAAAAAATTTGGATTGGATAAGGCCGGAGCAATTTTATTGCATAAGGAGAAATTTCCAATCAGAAACCAGTCATTCGGGGAAATATGTTCGTAAACCCATTTGTCAAAGTGTTTAGACCATGTGGTGTAACTAGATGAACATTATGCAGTCTGTTAGTTCAATACAAATGTATAACTTGGGACGCTACATGCTCCACCAGGAGCCAATGGATTGAAAGTGTAAATAAAGATGAATGTTTAGAAATTTGGTATTTTGAGAGTTGAACCTTAACCTTGTAAAATCTATAAAAATCTAGCTTAATAAAATCATATTTTGTGGCAAGAGTTGCTAAAGGAAGCGGGTCACCCTTAGAATCATAAAGGTCCTGAATAATCTTAATGCCTTTAGAAGCCCAAACAGAAGAAAGGTGAGGGTCCACATCAAAAGTGAGTTTTGGATTGAGCCAAAGAGATGCCCTTCTAGAATTATTAAAGCAGCTTTCTAGCTGTTTTTCAATGACCTATAAAGCAGATACTGTATCCGAGAGAATATGCTGTGAGTGAGAGGGGATACATTTAGTTATCAAGAGGAAGGTAAATAGACTATAAGGGTGGCAAAGAGAATGCTCAATATGTATCCATGAGGGAGAGTATAGTTGGAAAACCAAACCACCCTTTGAGACAATAAAAAAGCCATTTAATAAAGATACCAATTCGGAAAGTTACTACCTCCTATTGCAACTGTCTTTCCATGAGATTTATATGAGATCCTTGCTCGCTTGTCGTTCCAAAGAAACATAGAGGTAAGTTTATCAAGCTCATGAAAAAATGTGGCTCAGAGTCTTAGAGGTAGCATTGAGGATAAAAATTAACTATCGAGGTGATCATCCTTTTGAGGGTATTTAATCTTCCCCACCAGAAAATACATTTTGGAGACCAATTATTGGAAGATCTTTAACTTTGTCAAGTTTATATGATTCATTGAAGGCAGCGACGGCTCGTGGAGGGAGTTACGGTGGGGCCGGAGGGTGGGGAGGGGGAGGGGCAGCGCGGAGGTTGCTAAAAACCGGCATATGGATAATTGCAGGTAAGTAAACAATTTAATTAATAAAACGAATTTCGTAGTGCGCCTTGCATCGCAAAATGCAATGCAGTGCGAGCTACGAAATTCGTTTTATTAATTAAATTGTTTACTTACCTGCAATTATCCATATGCCGGTTTTTAGCAACCTCCGCCCTGCCCCTCCCCCTCCCCGTCCTCCTGCCCCACCGTAACTCCCTCCACGAGCCGTCGCTGATTGAAGGAAACTGTTTCCATGAGATCTCTACTGAACCAGATACCCAAATATTTAAGGCAAGAGGACTGCCATTTCAGGCCTGAAACACTGAGGTGGAAGTGAAAGCAAATAGGATTAAGAGGGAAAACTTCAGTTTTATCTTGATTAAATGTACTAGCAGCCCGTCCCGACGTTGTCCGGGTATAAAATAGAATGTGTGCAATGTGTGTAATAGGCAAGGGAATTTATTTTAAAATCTCGCGGTAGACAACATTTTTAGCATGAAGTGTCACAATAGTTAGACATGTGTGTGCAGATACTGTGTCTGGAGTAAGAAGTATTAGCAGATGTCTCTAGTGTGTATGTACTCCACTTCCGTAGGTACGCGTGTGTGAAAGTGAATTCAGTTGTAAATTTCGTTTCCCAGGAGGCAGGCTGAATCGCGTCCTCCCCCGCTTGAGGCCCGGCTCCAGTTTTGTTTGATGTTGTGCTTGTGCTTGTGGTGTTAAGTCGTTGAGTAGGTGACTGCGTGCGCTGGAGACGCTGCGTGTGTGGGAAAGTGCACTCAGTTCAAAGGTTAATGTCCTAGCAGGCGCGCTTACTCATCCGCCGCCTGAGCCCGGCTCCAGCACTGGTTGATGTGCGCCTGGTGTCAATTTGTTTGTGCAGAGAGTTGAGTGTGTGACGGCACGCAGGAGATGCTGTAGTTAGTGTCCCCGCAGGCACGGTCCTTTATGCAGAGAGTTGACTGGCTGACAGCGCGCAGGATACTGTGCAGTTATTGTCCCCGCAGGCATGATCAGTCTCGCCTGCCCCCACCTAAGCCCCTGGCAATTGCCGCACCCATTGGCCACGCCCCTTGCTCCCGCACAATTGCCACACCCATTGGCCTTGGCCACGCCACCGGCCCAACGCACACGTTTGTTTTCCACATGCCCTCAAGGCACGATTTTTTTGAGGGGGATGTGCCGCGCGATTGTTGCCATTTGTCGCACCCATTGGTCACACCCCTTTGTGCCACGCAATTGCAATTGCCGCGCCCATTGGCCTTGTTCATGCCCCCAGCACACGCCGCCAGCACAACGCACACGTTTAAGGAACGCTTTTTTTTTGTTGTCATGCCGCGCCCTGCCTACGCCCACGCCCACAAGGGACTACTTTGCCGGTAAGGTTCTTTTACGTTTCTAATGTATATGGTGGGCAGCTGTATAGCCTATGTCCATCTGCTGCAACTGTCCTTTCCAATGCTGTATTGCGTGTTGTGATTGGTGCTGTGGTTCTTGAGCTTACCTGCCTCAAAGGTTTGGGCTCTCTCTTTATTATATTAGTATAGATATCCAGAGCCCTTCGAAAAGTCCTGGATAATACTAATTATCGAGGGGATAGCCAACTCTAGATCCTCAGAGAATATGAGGGTATCGGCTGTATTTGCAGATGTCTTAAATGTAAATTGCCCACATTGAAGGCCTTTAATGTTAGCATCTGAATTAAGAAGTCTAAGTAGAGGATCAATAGTAAGTAAGAAGAGAAGGGGAAACAAAGGACACCCCTGTCTAGTACCTTGGTGTATGCCAAAAGAAGAACAAGTAGAGCCATTCATTCATATAATTCCCCTAGGGTTTGCATACAGAGCTAAGATCATGTAAGTAAAGGAAGAACCAAAGTTATGAGCTTCCAGGACGGCATGTAGAAATACCAATACACCTTATCAAATGCATTTTATGCATCAGGAGAAATAGCAGCCGAATGTAGTGTTGATAAACTAGCCTTTACTATAAAATGGCAAAAAGTACGGATGTTATCCTTTGCAAGGCGGCCTTTGACAAAGCCAGTTGGAGAGTCATGAATAAGATTAGGGATTCAGGGTTCCAATCTGTTGGGATAAAATCTTTGCATAGATTTTGGCTTCCAAATTTAAAAGCGAAATAGGATGATAGTTTTTGGGGTCAGAATGATCCTTACCCTCCTTCAGAATTACCGCAATGGTGGCCTCAACAGCCAAACCTGAGACTTTGCCAGATAAGGTGTACTGATCAAAAACTCTCTTAGGATGGCCAATGATTGAGCGAGTAAATGTTTTATAGAATATTATTGGGAAGCCAGCCGGGCCCGGAGCCTTGCCTGAATGCATGGCTTTAATAGCTTTAACAATTTTTTCATAGTCTATTGCTTTATTCAAACGGTGCCTATCAGAGTCAGAAACTGTGGGTAGTGAAAGGGGGCAAAGGAATTCTAGACAAGTTGATTTATCACAAGCCAATGAGGAGTATATAACTTTCCATAGAAATCTCGGAATACCTCAAGGATGTCTTGATTAATACATTGTGAGAACCATTTCAATCTGTGATATGAGTAATTTGGGTGCGCCGGTTGGCGGATTTAAGAGTAAGTACTAACAATTTACCATCTCTATTACGTAATAGAAGATGACAAGAGTTTTGAGCATGAGCCCATGGATAGGCTCTCTTGCTAACGATAGAGCAATGAGAGTATTTCAATTGCCTAATATCCTGCAGAAGGGATTCCTTATTGGAGTTACTATATAAAACTTTTTCATTTTAATTTGTTCTCCAAGGGAATGAAGAGTATATTTAATTTCACTGTTTCTTTTGAACATTTTTTTGATGATCTGGCCTCTCAACACATTTAAAAGCATAACAAAGAACTATCAGAGAAGCAACCGAGTTTTCGTTTTCATGAAACAAAAATGTGATCGCTTGATGGAGGTCAAGAACATCAGACTAATTGGCCAGGATTTCACTGTTTAGGTGCCACTTATGGTTCCCATCCTTGACAGCTAAGCTAAGAATGGACATTGAGATTGCCACATGATCAGACACAACTATTGGATGGATCCGTGCATCAGACGTATCGTGGAGGAAGGAGGCATCTACAAAGAGATAGTAAATGCGGGAAAAGCAAGAATGGGGGTGACGATAAGTACGTAAAGTGACAGCCCTTTGGATTATGTAGTCTCTAAACGTCCACTAACTGATGAGATGTGCAAACATTAAGTAATTGTTTGTGCGCCCTAGGAGCTCTGTATCTGAAAGCTGAATGATGGTCTAAGATAGGGTCCAAAGGAAGATTGAAATCAACTCCTACAATTACTTTAGAACATGAAGGAATATCAGAAAGTTTGTTCATTGTACACCAAAACTCAGGGTCATCCGAGTTGGGTGCATAAATATTCATGACATATAATACTTGAGAACCATTGGTCAGTCTAGTAAGTTGCCGTCTCCCATTAGTGTCATGTTCCGCTGTGACTATGGACAAACTGGATTGTTTAGAAATAAGGGTAAAGACCCCATTACGCTTCCCCACGGCCTCAGAGCAAGTAATATCAGCAACCCAACCCTTCCTCATGAACATAGCCTTTTTAAACGCATCGTGGTTTCCTAAAGGAGTACAATGTTCCCATTCAGACCTTTACCATAATCCAAAATGTTGGCCCTCTTCATAGGGTGGTTCAGCCCTTTGGTATTTAAGGAAACAACTTCTAAGGGGGGAATTTGGGCAACAATATAACATTGAATCCACAATGGAGTTTAATGAGCTCAGAGTGACACTGAGCAGAGAAGTGCATTGAAAATGAAGCCAATGTTCCACTGGAAAAAGATTTAAAAAAAGGGCGGTACAAGAAAGAAAAATGGGAAAGTTGGGACCCATACCTACCCCGAGCCAAGACAGAGAAGTGATGAGATCCCTTCCTACCAAGGGACTTCTGTAAGAGACAACTTGCAAGGGGAAAAGATGTGAGCAAAGCGCAGCAATGGCTGACAAAAGTAACACCGGCAAAAAACTGTCAGGAAGGGTTACAAGCACAGGTGGAAGGTCATGAGGAGCAGTAAAGCAACTGGAAATGCATGCATATAAAAGAATACCACATATTACAAAAAATGAGCCGCACCAACATGGGTACAAATAAGGTAAATGGTAAAAATGAGAGAACCAGGATGAAAAATGTGTTATATAGGTTACCAAATACATAGTATATATAAATATTGATCTTGGACAGAATTTATCTGATTCAAATTAAAACTTGAGTAAGTGAACATGCAAACTTATAACAAAAAACAGTAACTCCAGGTATATGAGAGGACAGTGAGGCACTAGAGAGTCAAAAATAAAGGACAAGAGAAACAAAAAAGTGTAGAGGATCAACATGATGTGGAAAAAAAACCTGAAGATAATAATATTCAGTGACAAAGTGTACTGACAATAAATGTATTGTACATAGACAACATTACAGGAACAACTGGAATGACGATGACAATATATATCAATGATATGTAGTGACAGTAAGTAGCGATAAAAAGGATAGGAGTGATGATAAAAGAGGGTGAGAAACATACTAGATAAAAAAGTGAGGTGATTTCGATTATAGATGTAAGAAAGCGATTATGAACACAAATGTGAGAGAGGACGAAAACAAAAAAGCACCTGATACGAGAAGAGGCACCATAAGACACATGTATAGCCAGTAAAGACAGAAAGTATATGGCAATCAAAAGACTCAAAAAGGTATCAAGATATCAAGAGATATCAAGAGGAATAACATCAAAACATCCCGAAAGGATATAAACTGTGAGTCAAAAAACAGAAAAAGAGGCATAGGTCAGGTAAAGCACAACGATGAAGAAAAGAGACATTTGGCGAAGCATCAGCATCCATGTGTGTTTCAGATTGGATACCAGGAAAATCACCAAGTGTAGAGGCTCAACAAAGATCTTTGATTGGTCTTTAAAGGTGACAAGGGATTTTGAAGGACCTGCAAAAGGAAAAGGAGTACTCAAATCCAATAATCTTTTCCTCAGATTCAGAAAACCTTTACGACAAATGACAGTGTCCCTGGCATAGTCCTGGGAAATTGAAATGTTGTGTTCATGCTACTGCACTAATCATATCTTCCTCATATGGGCTAAGATTTGCTCTGTGTTAATGGTGCAATGGTTTAAATATCAAAGGTCTTGGATATGCCATATTTTTGGGCTTGAACATTAGTACCCTTTTGGTTCTTTCAATCTCAAAGTTTTTATTGAAGGACAGTTGAAGGGCTTCCGGTAGCCAAGAAATCAGAAAGTCATCAACTGATGGGGCACATGATTCAATCCCCTCTTGTAGAACAAAAATGCGCAAGTTGCTCCTACAGTTGCAGTCCTCCTGATCGTTGAGGACTCTCCTAAGAGCTGAAATGGACTGTTCGGGGCTTTGAATCTGCTTGGCTTGAGAGAATGTATAATCTTCCACTGTACTAATTCTGGTTTCAGCGTTAGACATTTAAATTGACATCTCTTTAAAATGATTGCGGATGGACGCCACTTACAATTGAAGAAGGTCAGTATTTGTTTTAGTACCCTGGACAATGTCGTGAACATTATTAAGTTTAACCACATCGCCGCTGCACCAATTCCCCCCCGGTGCTGAACTTTTCAGATTTACATCATTTCATGACGAGCTGGGCTCGGCATCAGCGTGCGAGGGGGCTACGCCATGACGAGCCCAGCTCGTCATGAGTGTGGAAGGGGTTAAGCAAAATTACCTCCAAGGTAGATGCCGAGTCAGGGCTACCTTTGATCAGGAACTCAGGGAGCAGTGGGGATTGCTGTGACCATTTCAGGGTCGCCTTAGTGTATCTCTCTTTCATGTTTCCATTCACATCTTCCACCATGAGCGCCGTAGAGACTGAGAGCGTTCAGAAGAAAAGGCTGAGATACAGTAGAGTAGCTCCCACTGACATGCACTGGCCTCACACTAATTACAGAAACTCCACTGACTGGACTGAGAACCACTGAATTACACTGGTTTTTACTGGTTTACAGGGTATACCACTGTGAACAATAGCAAAAGAGCAAAGCAAACACAAATAGATGATGGACGGAGCGCTGAAACTTTTCAGACACTCACCCCCAGTAACAGATCTGGGTTGAATCCATCATCATTCTGTAGCTCACTTCGCCACCTCAGTTCAGACCCACCTATATGCAAATCAGTCTTGACCCAGTGCCTCATGGGAACAGTCCAGCCCGAACTGCCAAGCCAGGTCTTCCCTGAAACGGAAACAAGCATCCTGGGACCAGTTTCTGGGTAACACCATTCATCAGCCAGGCTAGCTTGAATCCAGTGGCAAAGTGAGCAAGGGACCAACGTCTGGGCATTCCCAGCCAACTTGGGCAAACAAAGCAAACACAAGGAGATGATGGAAGGAGCGCTGAAACTTTTCAGACACTCACCCCCAGTCACAGATCTGGGTTGAATCCGTCATCATTCTTTAGCTCACTTCGCCACCTCACTTCAGACCCAGCTATATGCAAATCAGTCTTGACCCTGTGCCCAAAACCGGTCCTAGGATGCTTATTTCCAGTTCAGGGAGGATCTGTCCTGGCAGTTCGGGCTGGACTGTTCCCACTGGGCGCAGGGTCAATACTGATTTGCATATGGCTGGATCCAAACTGGAATGGCATGGTGAGCAACAAAACGATGGATATTAGGCCCAGATCTCTGTACTGGGGTGAATGTAGGACCTTTTTCTGCATTCTTTCCATCAATTGTTCTTTTTGCAATAGCAAAAGAACTGCACCGACAGTCAGCTCCTCACACAGTAGATATGGCCTAAAAACAGTATGTATATACTTGAAGAAGAGATTGTTGGTAAGACTGCCCCTTTATTTATTTAATTATCTGTAATATATTTGTCCTGCAGAGTTAGACCAGGGACAATCCAGGCGATTCCAAACTAGAACAAGAAAGAATTGAACCAGCTCAGCATGAGGGACTGCAACAAACCAGTAGGTGGCAGCAGGCATGGGGTCTGACTGAAAACAACAAAGCCACCATTTTGGAGTTCCTGAGGAAGTGCTTCAGGGAATAACAAAGGGGGCCTCCAAAAAAAGAAAACGGTAATATCTTACTGAAGGAATAGGATGAAAATCTTCCTTATTAGGCAGAACAATCCACCTTAAAGCAGGGATTCATAGTCAAAACGAAGATAAGATGCAGCTCATTCGACTAAAGCTGCGAGCCTAAACTGCCATCTTGATGTGCTCATTGGCAATGGCGAACTCAAAAAGCAGTGAAAGTGCAGCCCAACTAAGACGCAGAGGTTCAGCAGCCACTCTTCCGGTGCCCGCAATAGTCCGCCACCTGCAAACTTAATTATGTAATCATTTCAGGTGCCCTGGACAGAATTTATGCCGGCGTATGAGCAGAGCTCAGGGAAGAGCAGCCATCTTAGCTGTGGATCCAACTCTTCCCTATCCCCTCTCGCATTTCTTGAGGTTGCAGGCACTAATGGACTTTCGTCTGTTCAATACATCACTTGGTCAGCAAAGACCTAGGTCAATAAATTTAGTATCAATCTTTTCTTTTTTAGGTCTAGGGCCAAGGCCAAGCAAAAATGTTTTTAGACCATATAGTCCACGCCTACCAGTCACCCTCTCAATATTCACTGGGAGTTCCCCCTATATTCAACTATAATAGACCATCTAGTAGAATCTTGCTTACCCCATTAGCAATGCAGATATGCGTCACTGACCCTGAGGAAACATTCCAAACATGTGTCCAGGCTCCCCGAATACACAGCTGATTACATTCTTCTATACTTCTTAGAGAATACATGTGATCAAACTCAGACAATCTGTGGCATTTCCACAACATGTGGATAATTAAACAAAAATTGGAAGAACGGGTGCTGATCACACACTAAATACACTATAGCTCAAACATCATTGGTAGATCAGAAATAAGGCAAGCAGCATAGCAATATCATATTTCCCATATATAATTTCCCACAACTATTTATTACACTGATTATCTGAGTATTTGCACATTTTCAATCAAATTCCAGTAAAGTCTGAACTCTTGGTCTAGGTCACATGCTTATCTACTAAAATAGCCTATTCTGCTAAACTGCAAACACATATGCTTCCCCAATTCTCGCCAGAGTGTTGATCTAATCTCAGTCTCTTTTTTCACCTATAGTTACACAACTAGATGCTTCAAGCAAGCAAATGAACATGCTCCTGTCCTTGCGTCACACCACATCAGCTCTTTCTTCTGATTTTTTTTCAAAAACAAAAAGTAACCAGTAGACACGACTTATTTATTTCAGCATATCTATTTTTCCCTTCTGTAGATCGATAGTGCAAAGACAGAATCTCTGCACGTTTCTATACAATCTGAGCTATAACATTTCTCAAATATCAGTTACATTAAACCGATTCTAAAATGTGCTTTTTGGTATTTAATTTCATTGTACAGATTCTGCTTTTATAATTCATGTCTACACTGAACATGAAAGAGCAAGACATCAAGAATTTAAGTGATTTGTGTAAAGGGTGATGGTGAGAACATATATTATAGTAAAATAACTTCTGGTGAACATTCAAATGGTATTGCAAATCACCTTTTAACAGGCTCCTTTACATTGTCCCGGAGGTCCTCACTGACTTACATTGTCCTTATATTGGACAGCAGAGGGTACTTTATACATCATTTGCATAGTTGTAGCATGAAAGGTCAGGGAGAAGGTCATCAACAGGAGAATTTACCTAGAAATTACCATTAGACAAAGAGGAATCAATGATTGAACTCACCAGTATGGCAGCAAGAAATTTTGAAAGAATAATTTTTTGATACGTTTGTTTAGATCATTGATTTCCTTTCCTGTCAGTAGGTAGGTAAAAGGAGCACAGTTTAGGTTATGTTCAGGTGGACATTTTTGACAGAGGAGGCGATTTATTACATTCATCGCCCACCTATGTGTGTAAAAAAGATAAACGTTTTCCAGTTTTCTAATTGAAATGCTGCACTAATGGGTTATAGAGTTCCTGAGATTGTTTGACACATGTTGAGATGTTGGTAGGGTTATTGAATTTATTAATTTTTTTGAAGATATCTCTGGTTGGGAATATAGTATCACTGCTGTGCTGTATAGGATGAGATGCCTTGCCCTTTTTGATGGAAGTTTCAGATTCAGTACTTGTTTTTGAGCAGATTTAGGTTGCATGCTTTGTTTTCCTCCATATTCTTTCAAGGAACTTGGGGCATATTATCAAGGGGGTTTATCTCCGCTTTTTTGGCTTTAAAAGCCAAGAAAGCGGAGGTAAAATTATCTCCCTATTACCAAGCTGTCGCTAACACCAGTTAGCGACAGCTAGTAGGAGATAGCGACCATCTTGGGCCCCACTTTGCATGTCAGTGATATTTATCACTAATGAGATGCAAAGTGGGCGTGCCAAGATGTTAGAGACTGAAAACAGTCGCTAACATCGCTATCTCCTATTACCAACTTTTGGAGATATTCGCGCTAAGCGGGAATATCTCCAAAAGCTAACACCTGCCCTGAGCAGTTCTTAGCCATGTTATCCAATGGGAGGTGGATAACATGGCTAAGAGCATTTGCTCGATAATGCATGAATATCGCTGACTTTTCAGCGATATTCATGCATTTCGGCCGTTTTTTATCGCATTTGCGATAAACCTTGTTAATAGCAAGGTTTATCTGCGATAAAAATCGCCGATGTGCGGCGATAATTTTTGTCTCTAAACAAGTTAGAGACAACAATTATCGCTAGTTGTTGGTAATATGCCCCATGAAGGGAGATAATTTTACCTCCGCTTTCTTGGCTTTTAAAGCCAAAAAAGCGGAGATAAACCCCCTTGATAATATGCCCCAATGTTTCTACGTTTACATCTGAATTGAGCCTTCCAGCATTTCTTTTGACAAGAGGCAGCTATTTTGTTTGAGAGATTATACTTTTTCAAGTAAATATATTGTAAAGGTGGTAGCTTGGTGAATGGATGGGTTTAGTGACAACAAGAAGTATCAGGACACTGTGATTAGTGATGACAGAAAATTCATAATGTGGACCCCACTTCTTTCCACAGGTCTAAGATGTTATACCAGCTAAACAGAATCTCTACCAAACAACCATAGGAAAAAGAGGGGATATAAGAAGGAAAAGCCTTCATGCAGTCAAGGAACTTCGCATAGAGGCATTGTAGTCAGTATCACACAAGAGAAACTAGACAAACTACAGTAATGATAAGATTGTGTGTGTACACGCTTTTTCTTGCTTCAGAGGTGACAAGCCTAGGGAGAACTAGAAAGCCTCACTTAAACTTGCAAGAAGCCAGAGTATGCATTTGTAAGAACATTTTTATAACACCGCCGTAACTTTTCAGTGGAAAACATAATCTAAATTTCAGATTTAAATCAAGGGAGGAAGAAAGTAACAAATGTGTAAGATGCAAGCAAACCGTGACGAGACCACAACACCGGAACCCTACAGCTAAGGAAGTTGGGCGGCAAAGTGACTTCAGTGTCCTGACTATCCATAGTGACCCAGAAATACCTTTCATGCGTCCTGAGAGCCCGGCCTTTTCCTAAGTGACCCAGTCTTTACTGCCTGCACTACAGCCATGTCCCATCCTGCCTCACATTCTTGCCTTGGAAACCTCTTGTCCATCATGTGACTCTGCCTTAGAACCTTCATGTACTTACAGGTTAGTAAAGTGACCCTCTTGTGATCTACCAACAACTAAAATAGCTCAAAGTTCGCAAGCCAGTAGGAGGTATGGTGTAGTGGTTGTTCATCAACCCAGATGTTAAGATGCTATAGGAAACAGAGGGATGTGTGGTCTGTTGAAATATATGCAATTGATTCCAGGCATGATAAATAAGGAGGAAAGAGATAGAAAATGACATGGACAGAAATCACTGAACAAATATTGATTAAGATTCTTAATGAAGTCTTTAATGTAGGGTCATGGAAGTATATTTCTGTTGAACACTGGAGGGAGTCAGATAACCGTCAGGGTTGCTATATGCAGAACGTAGCGATATCACAATTGTCTAGCTGGTGATTTGTCTTGCGGTAGGGGTAGGTGGCGTGGAAATTGCAACCATAGCAAAGAAAGTTAGGTGTTACCAGTAAATTCACTACTAGTCGCTGTCACGTTGGCCTTATAGGAGGGTTGAATAGCCAAGCAGGGATTAGCCAACTTGTGCATGTTTCGGGGAGTCAGAGCACATACACTGAGCACCGGAGAGAAGTGCTCCAGTGAGCAGGTCTAAAGGCCAGCTATAAAATTAAGCAAAATATGGGTGACCACGCAAAAAGAAGATTTTCTCAAAAGTGGTTTCACCCATCGCCAGAATTCAGGGCCCATTCTAAAATGTTCCAGTGTGTGGAACAGAAACTGCCATTTAATTGAGTCAGCTTTTCACAGCTAAGAACAGAATCACTAGTGGGTTGTCTCTCTCTTGCATTGTGTGCACCAGTTGCGAAGTCTGCATATCTTTAATCTTATCAATGGACCTAAAATCCTGATTGATTGGATATGTTATGGTACTGACTAATGTGAGCAGAGTATTTGCTCAGATCTTTGTCAGCAACTTAGTCGCCATATTAAGGATTGATATTGGCCTGAAGAAGAACACTCTAAGGCTGGACTTCCCTCCTTGGTTTTAACTACTATTGTCATATGCGGGAGACTCAGAGAAATCTTCCTTCTCCTCTAGTTTCTTTAAGCATAGTCAATAGGTAAGGTGCCATCTGCACAGCAGGACACTAAAGTAACTCTTTTAGTATACGGTTCAGATCTCATCTTCCTGGCTTCAAGTTAATTTAGAGAGTTCATTTGGATAACTGATCTGGTGCAGCATGACAGAACAACTGTACCTCGGCACTCTCCAAAATTTGTATCAGTCCAAAAAAAAAATCTGCAAAAATCTATTTAATTACAAGTGACAAGGTTTCATTCAAGTTGTGGTAACCCAATATTTAAGATACAATCCAAAACAGAGACATATATTGTTTTACAAGAATGCTATTATCGCTAGTTGTCCCATGGAGGTCCTATTCTAGAAACCTCCCTGTTGGCAATGATGGAAACAGCCTCTAAGAGGAATCTATCCCTCATATGATCAAAGGATGCCATTTACTATCGTGCTAGTCAAGCAAACTAAAGTAACCCACAATTGTGAAGAAATGAGTGCAACCCTACCACATTAAAATTCACAATAGACGAAGAAGGTAGTGGTGGTATATAGAGTAGCACATCAATTTCCAGCGATATGTTTTTAAATTGTCTGTATCAGAATAACGGTATTGGTGCCATTCAAGGTAACAATGCTCCATTCCCCCAAAAATGCTTTGGTCCTGGAGATGGGGACACCACTGTCATAAAATGGCTTTGGGACGGGGGGCTGCATGTCCCCTCTTCTTTTCATTAACATGCGGCAACCCCGCCCAGGCCATGGCCCACCCAGGGAGGGCGCTTAAAATTGAGATGGGTGCTGTTAGGGTGCAATTTGAAAATGTTAATTCAGTTCTGCTGACCCTTACCATGCTTTCTATATACTATTTTGTAATCTTTTTTCAGGAAAGGGGACTGATTTCCCTAAAATTATAATTGTTGATGTTGTAGCAGTCATCCAGAGCGTATCTTTAGATCTGTTGGGCCCACAGATCCTTCACAGTGTGAAATATGCACACATTTTGAATCTTAATTACGTAAAAACTACTGAACGGATTTACATAAAATCACAAAAAGCATTCTTTCTGAATCATTATATTGTTTTCTGTCAAATTTGGTATACTTTTATTCTGCTGGTTTTGTGGTATATGTTTAATGTTCCTATGGAAAATTCCATTGGTAAATCTTGTTTTGAGCCCCCCTCTTTTTGTCCTCCACTGATCACCACAAAACATTCCAGGAAAAATTGAGGTTGATGAGACTTTTTTGGGAAATGTTCGTGATGATTCATCGAATTGCACCAAAGCTGATAGCAAACCATAAAATTAATTTCTAATGGAAATATAACTCTAACTATAACTACCCAACGGTGCCCGCAACTGGGTACATATTACAGTTTTATGTTCATTTTCTATATTTTATTTAAAGTGTTAAATAATAGTTTTACACTTTTGAATTCTTATTTAACATTTGTCATATATTTCTGTTTTCTGTATGGTGTATATATACACATTTTATTTCAAATTTACTTTAATGTTTCTTTATGCAAACAATTGTTATCATTTATTCTATTATTGATCTATTATTCATATATATGTGTGTATATATATATATATATATAAATTGTAAATAGTATGTATATATCATGAATTTTAATTATTTATGAGATATTATATATATATTTTTCCTTCATTGAATTTCATTTGTATGTGCATTATACCATATTCCAATTGTGTATAGAATATTTGAGGAATTATGTACATATTCTATGTAGAACGTGAAATGTCAAAATTATGGCACTGCGCCATTTATTTTTATAAAGAGTGATGAAAACACCACTATTTGACCACGAATAGAATGAGAGACAGTAAGGAGTTAAAGTGGGCGGATTGCTTTCACGAGAATCCGCCCCATTGTGGTTCAGAAAAGCCTTAAGCACCCTCTTTGATATTCAGTAACGTATCATGTGATCAAGCCTCTGGCTAGAGGCAAAACGCGTCATGCAGGACTGCTTGGGTGCTAATTTTTAATGGAATAAAACACTTATCTTTGCACAAGATCTGGGTCTGGCTTGTTCGTTTTTCCAGTTGGAGCAGTGGAACTGGGATGCTGACAGCATCGAGCGATACAAGGACTTCATATATATATATATATATATATATATATATATATATATATATATATATATATAGTCACTGAAAAAACAAAGGTTATGAGGAAGTGATAACTAGGCTCACAGTTCACACGCAACAAAATCATAGAAATTCAGCTCTTATATTTATCTAATCAAACTATAACTTGAGTTGAGCCACTGCCATGCACTCCTTTTGACCACACACATTATCATCACTCATGACATGGCCAGTGACATTGTCAGTGACATCACTGATGACATCAATGATGGCATCTCAAATGACATGACAGATTACATCACTGATGACATCATCCACAGTACCACTCACACAACAACTGACACCCCACACAACCTTTCATACACCCATTCACATACCCATTCACAAACCCAGTTGGCCAGCCATACACCCACTCCCAGACCCATACAATCACTCACACATCCACTCACAGATTCGTACAACCACTCCTACACCCACTCACTCACACACATAGTTACTGTCACACCCAAACAGTCAGCAACAGAGCCACTCACTCACAGATACAGCCATTCATATATCAGCTCACTCACCCATGCAGCCACTCACACACCCACTCACTCAGACCTACAATAGCTGACACAGCCACTCAACCAGCATATAGTCACTTACACAGCCACTGCCTCACAAATACAACTACTGACACATCCACTCACTCACCCCTGCAGCCAGCCACACTGCCACTCACACAGCCATGCAACCACTGACACACCCACTCACTCACCCATACAGTCACTAACACAGACACAGACACATACAGCCCCTCACAAACCCACACATTCACCGATACAGCTATTCACACATCCACTCACTCTCCTTATAGTCACTGACACAGCAACTCCCTTTTCATACAGCCACTCATACACTCACATACTCACACACTTGCTCAATAATACAGTCACTAACACACCCAGTCACTCACCCATACAAGCACTCACACCCCCACTCACTCATCTGTATAGCCCCTCACATACCCACTGACTCACCAAGTGCAGCCACCCACACACCCACCCACTCACCCACCCATGCAGCCACTCACACGCCCCTCACACAGCCACTCACTCACCCATACAACCACCCTCACCTCCCATATAGCCACCTACTCACACATGAATATACACAATTACACATCCACTCACATAATGTGTTACAAATTGTATCACTCATTAGTAGTACACAAACTATACTCATTTTACTTTGTAGCATGATAGTATATATCTTTAACACTCAGAAACATTTAGAAAACACTTTGAATCACTGGAGGATATCATCAATGATGTCATTTGAGACGTCATCAGTGATGTCACTGACCATGTCATGAGTGATGTAATATGTGAGGTCATAAGCACTGCATTGCAAGGGCTCAAGTTATAGTTAGCTCAAATAACTATAACTGCTGAATGTCTATGCTTTTGTACCTGTGAAATGTGACCCTAACTATAACTTCCATGTAACCTTTGTTTTTTTTAGTGAATTGCTACGGGTTTTTAATGTTATTTCCTAACTCTATGACATCTCTCTAATGTTTGATCTTTAGCAGCGCATTGGAGCTGGAGGCGGGGAGCCTGCAGGGACCATGGGGGGATAGGGATTCCCCCCATGGTCACCAACGAAGTGGCCAGGCCCCTGGGGATGGGGTCCCGTTGCTATAATTGGCCTGAGGAGAAAGGCTATGTGGCCCCCTCCAAAAAATAAATAAAAAAGCAATGGCCAGGCCCTGGGGAATGGGGTCCCTGGGGACAGAAGTGGCCCGGAAGGGGGGCCACGAGGCCGCCCTCCCAAAAATAAATAAATAAAAAATAAAAAATGCTGGCCCCGGGGGATGGGTCCCCAGGGCCAATAGAGGCCTTAGGAGGAGGGCCATGCAGCCCCCTTCATTAAAAAAAAATGTAGCCATGCCCCGGGTGATGGGGTCCTCGGGGCTGGATTGGCCACGGGAGACGGGCCCACACGACCAACTTCCCGCGCCGATTTTTTTTTTTTTAAAGTGGTTAGACCCTGGGGATGGAGTCCCCAGGGTCCAAAAAAAGCTAAAAGAAGGGGGGGGGGGCACACAGCCTCCCTTCTAAAAAAAAAGAAAGAACAAAAAAGAATGGCATCTTGCCGGAGGCCCCGTCCCCTCTCAGCAACACTCTGCAAATGTGCCCTGTGGCGCGTTTTAAGTTGGGTAATTCATTCCCCTTCAATCTTGAGGGTTCCTGGGGGCCAACTAGCCCACCAGGTACCTCCAGTAAGCGCCACAGGTTTGCGTTGCAGAGAGGTTGTCCAGGCCATGCCCCTTTTTACACCTCTTTGTATCGCAGCTCTGTGGCGGTTACTGGAGGTACCTGGTGGGCTAGTTGGACCCCAGGTACCCTCAGGATTCAAGGGGACTTTATCTGTAACTTAAAACGCGCCACGGGACGTGTTTGCACGGTGATGAAGGGAGTGCGCGGGGCCTCAGGTGACATGTGTGCAAACACGCCCTGTGGCACCTTTTCAGTTGGGGAATTAATTCCCTTTCAATCTTGAGGCCCCTGGGGGCCAACTAGCCCACCAGGTGCGCCCGGTAAGCTCCAATGCGCTGCGTTGCAGAGAGGTGGCCCAGGTCACGCCCCTTTTTACACCTCTCTCCAATGCAGCCCTCTGGTGCTTACTGGAGGTACCTGGTGGGCTAGTTGGACCCCAGGGACCCTCAAGATTCAAGGGGACTTAATCCCCCAACTTACAACGTGCCAGGGGGTGCGTTTGCAGAGTGGTGGAGAAAGTGGGCATGGCCTTTGTCTACCTCTCACCAATCCCACTGCGTGGGGCTTACTGGAGGTAAAAGGTAGGCTAGTTGTCCCCTAAAGGACCCCCAGCAGTGAAGGGGACTTCAATCCCCATCCAAGAGCGCGCCAGAGAGAGCGTTTGTAGAGTGGTGGGCAAAGTGGGTATGGCCTGGTACGGGTACTTACCAGTGCTAAGACGTCTTTGGAGGCCATGGCCTCCTTTCTCTACCACTCTGCAAACTTACCTCGTGGCATGTAGGATAAAATCTTGAGGGAGTTTGGGGGCCAAGAATCCCTCCTGTAAGTCCAACGCAGCGGAATTCCTGAGCGTTGGTTGGACGCCCAGCACCATTTCTCCACCACTCTGCAAACATGACTACTAGTTAAAGTAGCATATTTCTGCTCCTCTGACTTGGAGGTAGTTTTAATCCCCCTGACCTATCATGTACTAGGGCCTTACAGAGGCGGTCATGCTAATCTCAGGGGTACCCCAACGCATAGTGTTCCCTAGTGTATGTAGGAGTTTTCACCGTATTCTAAGTGTCTTTTAGCATAGCACTGGCTCTAGGCCTGGTTAGTCAGAGTCAGTTACCACCAGTACCCGTCTGAAAATGTTGTGAGCACAGGATGATTTTGCAAAAAGGCCTCTTTCTGCTCCTTTATTGGTTCTTCCTGCACTTTTCTTCGTCTTTGTGCTTCTTTCTGCATTTCATTCGCTTTTTTCTGTGCGTTTTTTCTTCTTTCTTCACGTGTCCCACCTCTGTAGGCATAGTTAGAAACTAGCATTTAAAAAACCTTTGAAATTCACTTAAAAACTATAGGTTTCAGGCACGTTATAGTTAGAAATTAGCATTTAAAAAACCTTTGAAATTCACTGAAAAAACCATAGGTTTCAGGTACATTATAGTTAGAAATTAGCATTTAAAAAACCTTTGAAATTCACTGGAATAACCATGGGTTTTAGGGAAAGTTATAGTTAGTTGGGCATTTCACTCGAACAAAGCCAGAGAAATTCCCCGTTATAGTTAGTTCACTCACTGATTCTTAGGTTTACACACACATCTACTCACTCATCCATACTGTCACTCATACTTATAGTCACTCAGTACAGGACTATCATATGCACTCATACACCTATATAGACACTCACACATCGCCACACATCCATAGAGGTACTCACACACCTAGTCAGTCATGCAAATAATTAATCACACTGCCATTTGCTCAACTATACAGTTATACACACACCAGCTCATTTACTCATACAAATACAAGCACATTCTTAAGCTCTTATCCAATCACTGATACAAGCACACACTCATCCATACAGCCACTCTCACAATCACAGATTCTCACTTATAGCCATTTATATACTTCAACACACATATATACTGCCTTTCACATGTAGTTACTCATGCATGTACCAATGAGATATACATTCACTCACTAACACACCCATACAGACACTCACTCACCCATACAGTCCATCACAAATGCACTCTTGAAACCATGCACCCAGTGATTAACCCACTGACACGTCTATGCATAGAGTCACACACACCCCACCCACAGAAACACTCCGGCACCCATGCAGATACTCAGACAACCAATCAATTACCCATATAGACACTCATGTAGCTATTCACAAACCAATGCAGCTGCTTACACACCAACAGACAGACGGATACAGACATTCACACAGTTTAGTTACTTACCCATGCATTCAGTAAGATACGTTTAATCACTCACTTATAGAGTCAGTCATGCACCTACTAAATCATCCATTCAGACACGTATGCACCCATTCATTCTTCAATACGCCTTTACCTATATATATTAAACATATTTAAACTTTACAGAAACACCCAGTCACTGGAGGATGTCATCAGTGATGTCATTTGAGATGTCAGTGGTGTGGCTCACTGGTTAGAGGCGGCAGACCCAGAAGCAGAGAACGGCCCGGGACCAGGGTTCAATTCTCGACGAGGCAGGGTTGTGGACCAGGGTCAGCGGACTTGATAATTCTTGCCCTCGGGATTCTCTAACCAGGGATCACACTCGGCAACTCTGGGCATTAGCTTGCCTCATCTCTACAACGGCCCCCCACATTCACCGGGGATGCCTGGTTTCACCTTGGAGATACCCAGTAGGGACCATCTCACAGGGATAGCCAGGACGGGTTCCCCAGCGGTCTACAGCGCCACGACGCCTCAGGGCAGCAGTGCGCTTTACAAGACACATACATCACATACATTACATCATCAGTGATTTCATCAGTGATGTCACTGGCCATGTCATGAGTGATGTAATATGTGACATCATCAGCAGTGCATTGCGGGGTGCGAGTAATAGTTAGCTGAACTAACTATAACGGGGGAATTTCTCTGGTTTTGTACGAGTGAAATGTCCAATTAACTATAACTTTCCCTAAAACCTATGATTTTTTCAGTGAATTTCTAAGGTTTTTTAAATGCTAATTTCTAACTATAACGTGCCTGAAACCTATGACTTTTTTAAGTGACGATATATATATTGCAGTGAGCAGAGTCCTTGGAAGTGGTAAGGAGACAGACTAGTGCTGTCTCTTCCCAAGACAAAACGGTGTTTAAAAAACGATTTTCATTTTCTGTGTTTACTGTTTATGCCTCTGGTTGTTACAGTTCAAAATAGTAGTGTTAGCCTGCCTGTAATTGCATATTTTATCACTTGTGTTGTGTTTTAAATTTGTGATTTTCCCAGCCCATGATTACCTCCATTTAGTGTGTTGAATTGTGGGATTTGCAGTCCAACCTCTGTAGTTTGTCCCTCTCATTCCTTGGTGACAATTCTGTTTTCCCTCCAAATTTCTCCTCTGCTCTGTGCTAAGACCTGTATGTTAAAACAGTGCACTCCCAGCCACCATTTTGTGTTCACAAGCCAGTGAAACCAGCCCCCCTGCCCCCCCCCCTCAGCAACAGGGATTTTTCTACATCAGAGGGTGCTTCTGTGAGCTGTTTAAACTGTGTTTTACTAGGGCCTGTGCACTTTGTTTTTTGGCCAGCAGGGGGAGTAAAGTTTTAATCAAACATTATTGTTAGATTTCAAGTTAGTGAGGCCCTTACCTGCTGCAGTCCAAAGTGTGGATTGAGCCTGTCTGTCTCTTAGGCGATTTTGAACAGGAGAAGCAGCTGCCCAGCCCCCACACCCAGGCCAGCAGACTATTGGCTATTCAGCTACCAGGCAAGTCTGAGCCTTCCTCTCACACCTGCCCAGGCCCTTAAAGCCTTGCTGGGTGCACCCCAAATTAGTCTCCTCCATCTTGTGAGTTGCAGCCTACCTGTGCCCCAGATTGCAGTGAGCAGAGTCCTTGGAAGTGGTAAGGAGACAGACTAGTGCTGTCTCTTCCCAAGACAAAACGTTGTTTAAAAAATGATTTTCCCTTTCTGTGTTTACGGTCTATGCCCCTGGTTGTTACAGTTAAAAATTGTAGTTTTAGCCTGCCTGTGATTGCATATTTTATCACCTGTGTTGTGTTTGAAATTTGTGGTTTTCCCTGCTCATGATTTCCTCCATTTAGAGTGTTGAATTGTGGGATTTGCAGTCCAACCTCTGTAGTTTGTCCCTCTCATTCCTTGTTGACAATTCTGTTTTCCCTCCAAATTTCTCCTTTGCTCTGTGCTAAGATCTGTATGTCAAAACAGTGTACTCCCAGCCACCATTTTGTGTTCACAAGCCAGTGAAACCAGCCCCCCTGCCTCCCCCCCACCCAACAGCAGGGGTTTTTCTCCATCAGATGGTGCTTCTCTGAGCTGTTTAAAACTGTGTTTTCTTAGGGCCTCTGCACTTCGTTTTTTGGCCAGCAAGGGGGGGGGGGGTAAAGTTTTATTCAAACAATATTGTTAGATTTCAAGTTAGTGAGGCCCTTACCTGCTGCAGTCCAAAATGTGGATTGAGCTGTATTTCTCCTAGGAGATTCTGAACAGGAGAAGCAGCTGCCCAGCCCCCACCCCCAGGCCAGTAGACCAGTGGCTATTCAGCTACCAGGCAAGTCTGAGCCACTCACACCTGTCCAGCCCCTTAAGGCCTTGCTGGGTGCACCCCAAATCATTCTCCTCCACCTTGTGAGATGTAGCCTACCTGTGCCCCGTAATGCATTGAGCAGAGTCCAGGAAGTGGTAAGGAGACAGACTAGTGTTGTCTCTTCCCAAGGCAAAAAGTTGTTTAAAAAACAATTTTCACTTTCTGTGTTTACTGTCTATGCCTGTGGTTGTTACAGTTAAAAATTGTCGTTTTAGCCTGCCTGTAATTGCATATTTTATCACCTGTGTTGTGTTTTAAAATTGTGGTTTTCCCTGCCCATGATTGTCTCCATTTATTATGTTGAATTGTGGGATTTGCAGTCCAACCTCTGTAGTTTGTCCCTCTCATTCCTTGTTGACAATTCTGTTTCCCCTCCAGATTTCTCATTTGCTCTGTGCTAAGACCTGTATGTTAAAAAAGTGCACTCCCAGCCACCATTTTGTGTTCACAAGCCTGTGAAACCAGCCCCCCTGCCTCCCCACCCCAGCAACAGGGATTTTCCTACATCAGAGGGTGCTTCTGTGAGCTGTTTAAACTGTGTTTTACTAGGGCTTGTGCACTTTGTTTTTTGGCCATCAGGGGGAGTAAAGTTGTATTCAAACAATATTGTTAGATTTCAAGTTAGTGAAGCCCTTACCTGCTGCAGTCCAAAGTGTGGATTGAGCCTGTCTGTCTCCTAGGAGATTCTGAACACGAGAAGCAGCTTCCAACTCCCTGGCCAGCGAACCTTGTCTGAGGTCGCTGGGACCTTACATGGTCTGCTAGTGGTTGGTACATGTGTACACTGATTGGTGGTTGTATCTGGTGTTTCTATTGGATTAGGGTTAATGTTCTCATTGGTTGGGTATTTGAGAGTTCTGATTGGTTTCTGGGTCTGTGATTCAATCATTGTAGGGTTGGGAGTAGAGCTAGGGTTAGGATTTCTATTGGAAGTAGGGACTAGGGCTTCCTATGATATTGGTTGTTGGGAGTAGGGTTGGACTAGGGCTAGGGTTAGACGTTTAATTGGAAGTAGCGATTAGGGCTTCTGGTGTGATTGGTTGCTGGACTAGGTGTGGGACTTAGAGTAGGGTTAGGCTTTCTATTGGAAGTAGGGACTAGGGCTACCTGTGCCATTGGTTGCATGGACTTGTTTTGGGACTACTGGTAGGGCTAGGGCCTTTATTGGACGTAGAGATCAGGGTTTGTGAACTGATTGGGTGCTTGGACTAGGGCTGGGATTGGCTGTAAGGTCCTGGTCTCCTATTGGTTCTAGATTTTAGGGCTAGGGTTGTGATTGGATAGTGTTAGGGATTGGGTTCCCATTGGCTGAAGGGGTCACCTGATTACTAGGGCTATGAAAAAGGCCAGGCTTAGGGCATCTCAGCCCGGGCGTTGAGGCTAAGGGCAGAGAGGACAAGGGCAGTTGCCTGTTAGAGCCTATTCTTGACTGGTCGGGACTAGGGCCAGAAATGTTGCTCTTTTTCTCATTTAGCAATATCCCAAACTCCTTTTTACTTTTTACTCATCCAAAAGCCTCCTCCTATTGCTAAGACCTAAAAAAAAATAAAAAAATCTTTCACTCTTTTATCCCTCCACTATCCTTTTCAATCGAAATTAACAGACTAACATGTTCACTTCTCAAATTCCATATTAAACTATACTAATATACTACCCAAATAACTGAATAACATATCCACTACTTAAATTACTTAATATTTTCTTTTACTATACTAATTTTCAACAGTATTCCTTTATAGGTTCCAGAGTGGCGTGTTACTCGCCAGAAAAGCGCTTCAACACTCATCAGGGGTAACAAGTGCTATATGAATGCAAATCTTTCTTCACCCTTTTCTCCCTCCGCTATCCTTCTCACTCCAAGTAACTGACTAATATCCACCACTGAAATTACTTCATATTTCACCATATTAATTCACCACTAATCCTTTGTAGCCTTCCTTTGTAGCGCTATATAAATACAAACCTTTTTCCTCCTCTATCCTTCTGCTATCATTCCAAATCCAAATAACTGACTAACCTATCCACCACTTAAAATGTACTTGCATGTTTCACTATACTAATTCAACACTAATCCGCTATAGCTCCCGGAGTAGCGTGCTACTCGCCGAAAAAACGCTTCAACGCCTCGTCAGGGGTAGTAAGCGCTATATAAATGCAATTACAATACAATACTACAATCTATATCTCCCTGTCTCGCAATGCCCTGCTCAGAAGACCGGTGTGGCTCATGGTGACTGGGCACCGTGATATGCGGTGAGGACAATGGGGCTTAAATAATTTTTTGCATATTGGCCTTCCCCGACCCTGCTTTGTGTTTGGTTTTATGGTAACAAGCTGCTGCGGGAGTGGAGATTTTCTGAATACAGACTCAATAGAGCTGGCCATTGATGTTTGTGATTCAATCGATTTTGAAGCCCGTGGGGAGTCTGGGCTGGTGATTGCTATATTGATTCAAGAGATGTACATTGGCAAAGTGAAAAAGTGAAAAACACATGTCATTCAGCAACACACCTCAGCAATGATTTCGTGCCCATGTTTGCCAGGGGAAACATTAACTTTCGTATCGGCACAGGCGACGCCTCCGATCGGTGGTGTGATAATTCTGAGGCATTATGGGATGAGTAGTCCCGGCCTGCATTATGGATTACTGTTGTTACGAGACTCGAACTGGGTAATGAAAGTGCTTCAAAAATACGTGCACTCTAGCGTTTATATGCTTCAGTTAACATGCAGCATGTTGTTAGTCAGTTTCATTATCTAAACATGTTTCAACATTCGACAGCATACAATATAACACAGTTTCAGCATTGATCACCATGAGCCGGACGTGATTTCACAGACTTTCCCCAATAATGCCTTTTAATGCAGTATAATGGCAATGCTATGCAGCAAGTCTCCCTCGGATTTTAATCCTAATTTTGAGCAGCGTAACGATTTTATAATTACAATCATATAACCAGTGTGATGGGTTTCTTTTACAATAGCATATGGACATTATTAGATGTAGAATATCATGAAGGCATTTTCTGTTCAGGATCAGTGATTATCAATTTGTATTAGAATGGTTTGCTCTGTGCACTTTATTTTTGAACTATCTTGCATTCACTATGCATTATAGAGTAGCCGATAAGAGCAACCATCTATCATACAGTACTAATGAAATGTTCAGCATTGATTCACTGTTCTTAAGAATATTTACATTCATTATTTAAAATTTGATAATTTTAAAACGTCATGAACCTTTCTATGTCTATGATTTTACTTATGCATTAAGATTGATACCAAAATGGCACACACTAGACTGAAGAAGGCTGCTGCATCAGCTGAAACGCGTATCTATGCTGGGTCGGAGGAGGCTTATTTAATAAAAAGGCCTGAACCCAAATGGTCCTTGTGTGTGTGCTCTTTTCCTGATGGGGAGTAGAGATTTTCCTGTTTGATATATATATATATATATATATATATATATATATATATATATATATATATATATATATATATATATATATATATATATATATATATATATATATATATATATATATATATATATATATATATATATATATATATATATATATATACATATATACATATATATATATATAGTTTGAGCAAACTATACGGCTGGTGCTGGCGGCGAGGTGCGGGACAGCCCCGCATTCAATGTTTACCAGCAAAGACTTTCCCAAAAGGAAAAACGTCGCACACCACTTTGATTACTCCATACTTATTTTACTTTCTGTAGGTTCCCCACCTACGCGTTTCGGACAACAAGTGTCCCTGTTCACGGTACAAACATTTGTCCATCGTTACTCTTAGTTATTTAACCAATGACATCACGTAGCAAGTTAGGATGCATTGTGGGCTTGGTAGTTTGAAATATGTATTTTACATATTCTGGCAGGGTTTGGCACCGGATTTTTGCAATTTTGGACACAAACCGTTTTCTAAGTATGCATGTAAGTCATGTTAGTTGATTGCGTTGAATGAGGACAACTTATTAAATTGTCGACATTTAATTATTAATTAACGCACAGGTTTGGACATTGTAGGACTGAGTGTCCATGTTATGGCTGTGTGCCAAGGAATATGTTTGTGTCATTGATGCATCCATCGACAGTGTCAACCCTGCCAGAGACTGAATTAAATTTAATTTTTCACAAACGGCGCATTAGTTTCATTTTTATGCAATCTATTGTTACCCATTTTGGCTGAGATAATTATCATGAGTACTTTACATTTCATTTTGCATTTCTTTATCATTAGATTCAATGCAAGATCTCCAGTTCATTGCTTTAGACCTAAGTTTCACAAATGAACATGTAACTCTTCATCCGCGTTCAGACCCCACGGGCTTCTTGTTTTGAATCTTATTATAAGCTTGGATTCCAAGCGTCTTAAGTTTTTGATTCGATCTCCCCCTCTTTCATTTTCACCCACCATGGCAATCCCAGAGTACTTCATGTCTTTCCACGTTTTTCCTGGGTGGGTTTTCAGATGTTTGGCAGTCGCATAACTTTGATCATTATTCTGAATTGCTCGTGTGTGCTCTAATATTCGCTTTTTAAGCGGGCACATTGTTGAGCCTATATACTTTTTTCCGCAGAAGCATTATATCTGATATACCACGTATTGTGAGTCACAAGTTGTTTTGTCTTTGATTTCAAAAGTTCTACCCTTTGGGTCTTTCAAGGTCTTGATGTTTTGGCCAATTTCACATGCTTTGCATGTTAAGCATTTTGTAAATCCTGTTTGACGTTTCTCTAGCCATGTTGGATTTTTCCCTTGTTTGAAATGGCTGTTGACTAGTGTGTCCTGAATTGAGGGTGCTTTTTGATACGAGATTAGCGGTCCATCACCAATTAGTGTGCCTATTTCCAAATCTTTTTTTAACACATTCCAATATTTGATTAAAATTTGTCGAATTTTGTAGCTTTCTTTTGAAAAAGTTAAGATCAATCGGGGTTTCTCATCATCCGTTTTTAGTGAAGAGCTATTTTTTGGTATAAGGGTCTCTGCTCTTGATTTTGCTCTTGCTTTTTGTTCGCCTCGTATTATATCTGCATGCTTTTATCCTCGTTTGAAAAAGCGTTCTTTGGTTTCATTGAATTTGTTTTCCATTTCATTTTCTTCAGAGCAATTACGTTTCATGCGTATGAATTCCCCATATGGGATGCTTTGTTTTAATGAAATGGGATGAGCAGTAGTAAAGTTAGGACTCCTAACTTTAGGACTCCTAAATGCTGTCTGTGAATACCGAAAGTCTTAAAATTAGGATTTTTCTCAATTTAGTAATTGTAAAGTTAACCAAACACACATCTATGCACAGAGTCATCCACCCCCACCCACTGACAAAGACACTCGGGCACCCATACAGATACTCAGACAACCAATAAATAACCCATATATTCAGTCATGTAGCTACTCACCAATCCATGCAGTCACTTACACACCAATTGACAGAGTGATACAGACATTTACACAGTTTACTCACTAACCCATGCATTCAGTAAGATACACTTAATCAGTCACTTATACATCATCCATTCAGACACTTATACACCCACTCATTCTTCAATACACCTTAGCATGCATATATATATATATACACACAAAATACACTAACAGTGCATCCGTAAAAGACCGATGGGTACTATACCATGGAACTATATATATAAAGGACAATAACAAGATACTGCTTTAGGCGCGTAAGAATGACACGCAAGTAAACTGATGCATAAGATTATGAAATAACTAATACAAATGAATGCGTTTAAACATTGCATGTTAAACATGGCAAAAATGAAATGTACAATGTAACAACTACTAATCCCATAATGCCCCTTATTGCTAACTGGGATAAATAGTAGACATGGAGGAAGGCTCATTTACCGTGAACAAAGCCTGTGTAAGGCTGAAACGCGTTGGTCCGAGCTAGAGAAGTAAATAAACCTTAATTTGTTAAAACTCAAACCCTGAGTGCCGCATCTTTGGTGGAAATATTGTGAATTGGGCCAGGATCCGGCCCCTATGCAGAGCACCACAGTCGAGCGCACGGAGTTGAAGGATCACTTTGGTGGGAGAATATATATATCTATACTACTATTAGAAAGAGAGAACTGCGTCCTTTGAGCCAGGTGAACTCAAAAAGTACACCACCAATCCAAACACCCAATACATGTTTGAGAATGTCAGGGCAAGCAGAAGGACATAGGCTATATAAATTTAAAAAGTAAACGTTATTTACAAAATTTATATTAAAATAAAAGTAGTCCCTCCAAAGTAGCGCCGGCCATGACTTGCGTGCTCACATCAGGAGCACTGGGAGGAGCGGCGTTCGAGGAGCGGCGGACATGGTGCGGGGGAGGAGCGGTGACCTGAGGAGCAGCAGACAGGCCAGCGGCGGTGCGAGCAGTGGAGAGGCTGACATGGCGCAGGGGAGGAGCGGCGGCGGACAGGCGGTGAGGAGCCGAGCGGCAAGGAGAGGTGAACTGAGGAGCGGCGGCTGAGGTAAGGCTCCGGGGACAATGTCGGGGCAGGCGGGTGTCGGGCCATGCGGGGGATGGGGAGTTACAACAACACAGGCGGTGAGGAGCAGAGCAGCGAGGAGTGGTGAACTAAGGAGCGGCGGCTGAGATAAGGCTCTGGGGACAATGTTGGGGCAGGCGGGTGTCGGGCCAGGCGGGGGACGGGGAGTTACAACAACACAGATCGGCTGAGGAAAGGCAATGTCGGGGCAGGCTGGGGACGGGGCGGGCGGGGGCACGGGCTGCTTGCCAATGTCGGGGCAGGCGGGGGTAGGGGAAGCCTGAATGCTCCCGGACAAGGTCAGGGTGGGCTGCTAGTATATATATATATATATATATATATATATATATTCACTGAAAAAACCATAGGTTTCACACCAGTTTTAGTTAGCTGAACAGTTTACTCATACAAAACCATTGAAATTCCCACGTTATAGTTAGTTGGACTCACTATAACTCGTGCGTCCGCTATCCACTGCTGATGATGTCACATATTACATCATTTATGACATGGTCAGTGACATCACTGATGACATCACTGATGACATCTCAAATGACATCACTGATAACATCATCCAGTGTCTGTGTGTTTCTGTAAAGTTAAAATACAATTAAGTTAAAGTTAATAATTTACATATTGAAAAACGAGTGGATGTATGAGTGTCTGGATGAAGGATTTAGTAGGTGCGTGACTGACTTTATAAGTGAGTGATTAAATGTGTCTTGAATGCATTGGTTAGTGACTAAACTGTCTGAATATGTGCTTCAGTATGTCTGTTGCTGTGTAAGCTGCTGTATGTTTTGATCAGTAGCTATATGAGTGGCTATATGGGTTATTGATTTGTTGTTGAAGTATTTGTATGTGAGGGTGAGTGTATGTGTGGGTGGCTGGGCGGTGTGTGACTTTGTCCATATACGCAACTCCAGCAATGCATCCTTTCACATGGGGCCAGCCTTATGTGAAAGGGCTTGCGTCAGTCTTATGCCTGCTGTGAGGCAAGCGCAAGATTTTGAGGCAACGGTGTCCTAAAAGTGACGCAGTGAAATCTCATAGATTTCACTGCATCACTTCTACGACCCTTTCTTGCGCCAAATAGCCCCCTTTGCATACATTACACCTGGCGCAGGAATAATGTGGCGCAGGGGTTTACAAAGTGACGCATTTACATAGATGCGTCACTTTGTAAATATTACTCAACAAGGTGCATTTTTTACACAACTGGTGCATCACAAAAACTGACGCACCGGTGGCATGTAAGTGACGGATGGCCTCTTAAATGATGCCTTTAGTCTTCTACTCATGCGTCATATTTAATGTATGACGCATTATGTTGCAAGGAGTTACAGATACGTCAGTAGTTCTGACATATCTGTAAGCGCAAAAGTGATGCATTGCTGGAGTGTGTCACAAAAGTGACGCAACTCCAGCAATGCATCCTTTCACATGGGGCCAGCCTCATGTGACAGGGCTTGCATCAGTCTTGATAACTTAATTGTATTTTAACTTTACAGAAACACACAGACACTGGATGATGTCATCAGTGATGTAATTTGAGATGTCATCAGTGATGTCATCAGTGATGTCACTGACCATGTCATGGATGATGTAACATGTGACATCATCAGCAGTGGATTGCGGGCGCGCGAGTTATAGTGAGTCCAATTAACTATAACGTGGGAATTTCAATGGTTTTGTATGAGTAATCTGTTCAGCTAACTATAACTGGTGTGAAACCTATGGTTTTTTCAGTGAATTTTAATGGTTTTTTAAATGCTAATTCCTAACTATAACGATTGTGAAACCTCTGGTTTTTTCACTGAATTTCAAAGGTTTTTTAAAAGCTAATTCCTTTCTATATCGAGTTTGTAACCTACGATTTTTTTTATTTGCTGTTTTGTGTGAGTATTAATTATTAATGTTTTTTCTTATATATAATAATATTTTGAATTTTTTTTTTTAACATTTTTTCCTGGGGCACTCTGGGTGCGCGCACCGGTAAGCTCTCCGGAGAGCGCACCAAGAGCGCTACTTCTGCGTTCGTGTAAAAAAATATGAATGAAAAGTAAATAATAACGCAAGACATTTAGTAAAATACATATAAAAGCAGTATTTTTGATTTACGAAATGAAAATGACTTTGCATTTCTGTGAAACTATCGAAACGTCACTTAGGCGCGCCGCGTAAGCGCCCCCGGAAGCGCATCGGTGCGCGCAGCGTAAGCGCGTCAAGTCATGTGACCTTAAAATAACACTTTTCGTTGGTTGCTAACAGTTTTTTTTACAAAGAATGAAATCCCCACCCATTTCCTTCACTTCTTCTTTCACTTTTGTGACTGCAAGACCTGCCTTTTTGCTCTCGGTTCTTTGTTGGATATCTTGGATTATCATGGCTGCCCGACAATCCAGCAGTGAAGATGACACCATGAATTCATTGATGAAGAGCCTCCTCAGCCGAAGGTGAAAGAACATTTCATCTGGAAATTTTTTTCATTCCTGATGACCAGAAGAAGGTAAATGCTCCAAAAGTGGAGTGCAGGATCTGTCACACAGTCCTGTCACGGGGTGACCCCACTAGAAAATATTCTTTTGGGACCTCCACAATGATTCGTCATGTGGAGAGGAGGCACCCCCAGAATTTTGCCCGGGAAAGTGTCAGGGCTCTGGCACAAGAGGTTCCCAGTGATGGGGCCTCTACATCAACCGGAGGACCAACAACATCGGTGAGATCACAAGAGCTGGTTCCGAACATTCAGCCTGCATTTAACAAAGGCGTCCTTAAATGCTCCTGTTGAGCAGTTTCCATTACCTGTTTTTGTTTTTGTTCTAAAAAAAGAAAAAAGAAGAAAAAAACGTTCTTTTCAGAACTACCTCCAATTCTCATCAAAGAGCTATATTCTTCAAAAAAATGAAAAAGAGTAAGTGAAGTGGAGTGCATTGATAAAGGAGAGGAAAATGAGTAAGAAAGAACAGAAAGGTATGAGAGGAGAAAGGAAGTGAAGTAGGGGGACTGAAAGAAGGTGAGTGTGGGGAAGGAAAGTAAGGAGAAGGAGAGTGAACATGGGGAATGTGGATATTCAAAGAAAATGTAGAAAAGGAACGGGGGTGTGGAAGGGTAAGAAAAGATGCATTGCTGGAGTTGCATCATTTTTGTGACACACTCTAGCAATGCATCACTTTTGCGCTTACAGATACGTCTGAAATACTGACGTATCTGTAAGTACTTGCGACATAATACGTCATATATTTAATATGACGCATGAGTAGAAGACTGTGGGCCTCATTTATGAGGCCATGCGTCACTTTTATGCCACCGGTGCACTTTTTGTGACGCACCAGTGCTGTAAAATATGCACCTTATTGAGTCATATTTACAAAGTGACGCATCTAGGTAGAAGCGTCACTTTGCAAACCCCTGCGCCACATTATACCTACATCAGGTGTAATGTATGCAAAAGGGACGTATTGACGCAAGAAAGGGTCATAGAGGTGACGCAGTGAAATCTATGAGATATCACTGCGTCACTTTTATGATGCTGTTGCGTCCAAATCTTGCGCCTGTTTCACAGCAGGCGTACGTCTGATGCAGGCCCTTTCACATGGGACTTTCCCCATGTGAAAGGATGCATTGCTGGAGTTGCATAATTTTTTGACACACTCCAGCAATGCATCACTTTTGCGCTTACAGATACGTCTGAAATACTGACGTATCTGTAAGTACTTGCGACATAATGCATCATATATTTAATATGATGCATGAGTAGAAGACTGAAGGCCTCATTTATGAGGCCATGCGTCACTTTTACGCCACCGGTACGTCACTTTTTGTGACGCACCAGTGCTGTTAAAAATGCACCTTATTGAGTCATATTTACAAAGTGAAGCATCTAGGTAGATGCGTGACTTTGTAAACCCCTGCGCCACATTATACCTACGTCAGGTGTAATGTATACAAAAGGGGTGTATTGACGAAAGAAAGGGTCGTAGAGGTGACGCAGTGAAATATAAGAGATATCACTACGTCACTTTTATGATGAGGTTGCGTCCAAATCTTGCGCCTGTTTCACAGCAGGCGTAAGACTGATGCAGGCCCTTTCACATAGGCCCGGCCCCATTTGAAAGGAAGCATTGCTGGAGTTGCATAATTTTTTTGTCACACTCCAGCAATGCATCACTTTCCTCTAAACACTCAACATTTTTTTTTCTCTATTTTTTTTACACTCTTTTTCCCCGTGGTGCACTCAGGGTCGGCGTACCGCAGAGCGTACTGGGGAGCGCCGCCAGCGCTCACCCCGCGAAAATAAAAAAAAAAAAAAAGTTTTTTAGCCCTTCATGGTCCTTCTAGGTCCCCCTCAGAAAACCTAGGGGGTGTCTACTCTGCCCCCTTTTAATTATATCCCCCTTTCTTTTTTTCACCTCTTGTGTCTCGATTCTACCGAGACACAAGATGGCGGACTCTCCGAACTTTTTAGAATGTTGACAGGCACCCGACAGCCAATCAGCTTTCGCTCGTGCACTCCCGTAGCGCTCCGGGTGCGCTCCCCGGTACGCGCACCGGGGAGCGCAGGCAACGCGCCTAAAGATAGATTTGTGTTTTTAAACTTAATTTTCATAAAAACCACTGGAGCAACTTTCACCAAACATAGCAAAGGCACATCTGCGTACCAGTCCCTACAATTTTGCCAAGTTTGGCGTAATTCCGTTCAGCGGTTCGGGCTGTAGACTTGTCAGACAGTCCTATGGAAATTAACAAGGAGAAAACATGTTTTGGGACCCTCCTTTTTCTCAGCCCCCACTTCACGAATCCCCCCGAAACTTTCAGGGAAGGAGCGGAGCGCAGCGAGACCATTTTAAGGACAATTACAGGCAGATCCCTCAATCGGCACCAAAGTTATTCCCAATAGAATGTTCGCAAATTCCTATGGTAGCCAATCCTAACTATAACTACCTACTGGCGACCGCCAGTAGGTAATACATATATATATATATATATATATATATATATATATATATATATATATATATATATATATATATATATATATATATATATATATATATATATATATATATATATGTATGTATATATATATATATATATATATATATATATATATATATATATATATATATATATATATATATATATATATATATATAGATAGATAGATAGATATAACATATTTAAACTTTAAAGAAACACACACTAACTATGTAATGAGTGATGTAATATGTGACGTCATCAGCAGTGTATTGCAGGGGCGTGAGTTATAGTTAGCTCTACTAACTATAATGGCCGAATTTCTCTGGTTTTGTACAAGTGAAATGTCCAACTAACCATAATGTCCTTGAAACCTATGTTTTTTTCAGTGAATATATATATATATATAGCTATATTTATAAATATATATCAACCTTGCATTTGCGTGCTTCTTTTTTAAAACTAAATGGAGCCGACTCCAACCGGATTTGTGCTTCTTTCTTTCCTCTGCTCATATATATATGAGGGGGCAGATTTACAAGAAACTGACGCACCTCTAGAGATGCGTCAGTTTCCCTGCCCCTGAGTGAAAAACCCTTGCACCACCATAGATGTGCCGTATTACAATACGGCGCACTATGGCGCATGTATTGACAGATGCGTCAGAAATTCTGACGCATCTGTTGGTGGAAAAGTCATGCATTGCTGGAGGTGTGTTGCAAGCATGACGCAACTTCAGCAATGCGTGTTGTGGCCTATTTCCAACACACTGAGTCACTCCTTATGCCTGCTTCAAGCAGGTGTAAGGTTTTGATGCAGTGGTATCCTAAAAGTCACGCAGTGAAATCTTGTAGATTTCACCTGGTCACTTTTACGAGTCTTCCCTGCGTGGGAATACCTACCATGCATACATTATACCTGACGCAGGTATAATGTCACGCAGGGCTTTACAACATGACCCATCTCCCTAGATGCGCCACGTAGTGAAGTGACGCAACAGCAAGGTAAAAGTGACGCAAGGGGCTTGTAAATCTGCCCGAGGTATGTGGATGGGTGTGACAGTATCTGTATAGGTTTAAGTGTGACTGTGAGAGTTTCTGTATAGGTTTCTGAATGGGTGTTAAAGTGTCAATGGGTTTGTGAATAGGTGTAACTGTGTCTGTATGTATATGTGAGTCGGTGTAAGAGTGTCTGTATAGCTGTAGATGTGGGTGTGAGACTCTCTGCATGGGAATTGTGAATGGGTGTGACATTGTCTGTATGGGTTTGTAGATGGGTGAGACAGTGTCTGTATGGGTGTAAGAGTGGGTGTGAGAGGCTCTGTATGGGTATGTGAATGGGCGTGAATGTGTTTGTATTAGTGTAATTGTGGGTTTGAGGGTCTCTGTATGGGTTTTTGAATGGGTGTAGCAGTGTCTGTAGGATATGTGAATGGGTGTGACAGTGCCTCTATGAGTGTGTAAGTGGATGTAAGAGCATTGTGTGTGACTGCATGTGAGAGCATCTGTATTGGTGTGTGAGTGGATGTGAAAGTGTCTATACGGGTATGTGAGTGTGTGTACCAGTGTAAGTATGGGTGTAAGAGTGGGTGTGAGTGTTGATTTAAAATATGTAAGTGGGTGAGACAGTGTGTTTATGGTTTAAAGTGTGGGTGTGACAGTGTCTCTGTAGGTGCAAGAGGGAGTGTAAAAGTGTACATATTTATTTTAAAAAGGTTTTTGAGTCCCCCAAGATCTGCAGATCCCTCACAGAGCTCCACGGGGCCCATGCTGAGCCCCACAATGGATCCGCAGATCTTGCATTTAACACAAAAAATGTTTTTAGACATTTCACAGGAAGAAGTGGAGTATGGAACACATTTTTTGGGGGGAGGGGAATTTGTTTTCCGGTCAGTGCTTGCATCAGAGGGGAATTGGTTTCAAACATATCTACTTTGGGCACGGGGTCATTGTGTTCAGTTCTCTAGCGGTGCAACATTTGATAAATGTGTGCCACATTCACCCACGGGATGGGATGTTGACATGTTTCTTAGAACAAGCAATTGGTTAAGCTTGTGTCTCAAAATTGGCGGTCAGAAAACTATCATCAGGTGAAAAGTGAAACTTGTTTTCTTGGAATGCAACCAAGTGAAAACAATTGTTTTTGCCTTATGAGATATAGTCACAGGCCAGTGTTCAGGCTACAGAGGTAACCTTGTTTTTTGGTTGCAGGTGGGTCACTCAGGTCAGAGTGAACTGAGGCATCTCTCCACTCCCTTTTGTTGGAAAGGTGCTCTTTGAGTGCATGGGCATCTCAAAACTTTCCCAAGTTTCAGTATTTTTTTTTTTTGTCCTCATTAGCCACTTAGACGTTCCAGGGACTCTCCAACCGCAAGACACATTCGCCTCTGTACCATTAAGAAACCAGAAAATAGCTTCGTAATCTCCAGGAAGGCAGGCCTGATGTCTCAGCGAGAAAGAGCCCCGCACGATCTATCTCCATTTGAGCCCGTTATCGGCTGTTAGTCCAAAAGCATTATGGCGTGGGGTGCCTCCCATTGGACATGGATTCTTAGGCTTAATCATCGGCCCGGGGAAAAAAACCAAAAAAAAAAAAACGGGTGCTCTGGCTGTTCTATCTCCACTCAATTAAATAGTTCCAAAATCTCACAGTACGGAGACTACAGGTTCTGGCTAAATCTACTTTCGATGTTGCATAAAGTGATGACAACCACTCTGCATGAGTCGGCGAATTGATGTTAACCCAATTTTTGCTTATTTGTCTTCTTGCTAGTAGAATGGAGTAGTATAGAAATTCTCTTTCTAGTCCCTTGATGTTATCATTTAACCCAAAGATAATTAAAGACCATGAAAGAGGGATAGAAATTTTGAGAATTGATTCAAGTGATATCTTGACTTCTTGCCAGTATATAGTGATGTTCGGGCACTCCCAAAACATATGTAGGTCTGAGGCTGCTGGGAGAAGGCATTTACTACAGCACTTTCCTGGTTGGAACTTAGAAAGCTTTTTAGGGGAATAAGACGCTTGATGTAGTGTAAATAATTGGTTGCGCCTCAACCACGCAGGTTTTATTATTTTATACAGAAGGCTAAAGGATTCCATCCATAGCTCTTCTGCCTGGGGTTCTCCATCACCTCCCCATAGTTTTACCGGAAGGTTAAATTCGCCCTCTCCTTCTTCCATAATGTTCCAGTAATAGGACGCAACCTCTTTACCTCCATAGGGTTTCTCAACTAGGTTTTTTTCTAGAGAGCTGTATCCTCCAATTTTAACCTTTTTCTTTATTAGAATTCGCAGCCAACTAGACAGTTGTATATAGATAAACCAGGATAGTGGTGAGGTTATCCTATCTGAGAATAACTCCCATTCCATTAAGGATCCTCCTGCCACCAACTCTCCCCATCGTTTTATTCCTGCCTCCAATAACACAGTTTTAACCGTCTCAGTATATTGCGATGAGAACCCTGGAAAATCCCAGATGGGTGCATAGTTGGAAAGGTATACCATCCCAATCTTAGATTTGATTTGAGTCCATTATTTTAGGGACCAATATAATGTCTTTAGCCTTACTTTTTTGAAAAATCTCTGATGTCCAAACTTAAATAGAAATCCGTCCAATGGGAGATCAGAGCCCAATAACATTGCTTTGAACATACAGCCATTTGAATTGTCTAGCGGGATCTTTAATAGCATCCTGGAATGGGTCAGATGGAAAGCCCAAGCGCAGTATTCCAGGTCTGGCAAGGCGAGACCTCCCTTTTCTCTCCTCCTACTTAACTTCTTCCATGCTAGCCTGGTTGGTTTGTAACTCCAAATAAATGAACTGATGTTTTGTTGACATTTAAATAGTTGCTTGGTATCGAATGTTAATGGAATAGTGTTAAAGATAAATGTGTATTTGGGTAGGATGGTCATTTTCACTAAGCTTGTTCTCCCATAGATGGTGAGCGGGAGAAAAGACCATGCTTTCATCAATGCCTTGGATTCACGGGAAATCCGATCTAGATTAGTCTGGGTCAAAATGTTTATGTCTTTTGTGATTTAAATCCCCAGATAGCGGATTGAAGGTTTCACTGGAAGCTGAAGGTTTGTGATGTTCCAAGCCATTATATCTGTTTTTCCGGCATTTATTTCATAGCCTGAAAATTTTCCAAATTACTCAGCCCTTTTTATAACCGTAGGAAATGCCTGCGCCGGGTCCGTTGTAGAAATAAGAATGTCATCGGCATATAGCCCGACTTTCTTCTCCCAACCAGAAAAAGAAAAAAGCAGAATATTGATGTCCTCTCTTATGATCTGAACAAATGGTTCCACATAAATTTTAAATAAAAGAGGGGAGAGAGGTCACCCCTGTCTTGTCCCTCTGCTAATTCCAAAAGACTTTGTACGTGTGCCATTGATCAACAGGCTGGGTACTGAAGGACTGGGTTCTTTAAGGCCCAGCGGTGCCAGGGGACAACACCTGAAACCTTCGTGGGTAACCTGCTCCGGCGTACGAATGACAGAGACACGGGACACTTCCTTCGGCGTCAAAGATTCAAGGTTTATTTGCTGCAGGGAAACACAGAAGTCACAGGAAGTACAACGAGTGTAGTTCGGGGAGACTGCTTCAAATTGGTTCTGTGGATCGCTCCTTTTATACACGATTCTCCCGTAGGTTTACACGGTACACAAAGGTTTACGACCCAGTTCCCACAATTATCCCCGAGAGGGGTCGCTTTGGTCACTTTGATACATACAAGGTCCGGAACATAAGTGCGGAAACATTTGGCGGTTCCCAACTGTAAAAACCCATCTTCCCACCATTAGTACATTCCAACCAGCAGTAAAACAGATCGAAGAAGGAACAAGAACAGGTGTGGAGGAAGATGGAAACAGTGGGGAGATTGGAAAGGGTGTAAAAGGGGAGGTATCGGGAAACACGAGCTACAGGCATCAAAGGGACGTGCCTAATGAGATGCACGGCTGAGACAATAAACCGGCACGGCGAGATGAGCCTCGAGCGGGGCCATCTGCCTTACAGTATCATCCCCCTCATCATAAAGACACTTACAAAGGACATGTGTCTTCCGCAAATATCTTGGGAGCCCCAGGGTCGCGAAGCGGACAACGTCCGTTCGCTGGCTACTTGAGGGCAAGAGACAAAATGGATGCCGTATCTAAGATGGAACCCGTGGGTACAGATGAAAAACCCACGTACCAAACGAACGGTTTAAGTTAGCACAGCGAAACTGCGCACACTTACTAAACTCGTCATTTGCGGTTCGTAGATACCAGACTCGACCATATTCGTGCGAGTCGAAAACACCACTTACAATTGTCACGGAACCTCAGACGCTCCTTTTGCCCTCATGTAGGCAAGCACTAGTCGGAATCATACTCGATATTCATCAGACCATCTAGATGTTGCTGTAGCATAGCTCTGTCCAACCGAGTTCCATTGGTAACAGGCGGCTGTCTCATACACGTTGTAGCACAGAGGCCACATAAGGCAGGACCGCACTGCACACAAAGGCAACACGTGAACAGGAACGCCACAACGACTCCGATGATCATCAGAATCTTCCAACCCCAAGTCGACATCAGGCCCCAAAACCACCCAAGTAGCGTCCAATCCCCTACATCCACGTGTATGGATTCAGAGATTTTATGCAACTTCGAGATGGCTTGATAGACAGTCGGAGCGTTATCCGGAATGAAAATACAGCAGCTCGAATGGATCACCTTACATACCCCACCTCGATCTGCTAAGATCACGTCTAAAACCATACAGTTTTGTAACGTCATAAGTCTATCCGCCTGAAGTTCTGTGGTGATATTACCAAGGGCACTGGCAGTAATATTAGCTGTCGATTCTACCACTCGAGTCAACTGTCTCAGGTTCCTACTATTAACCATAGGTCCCCAAAACGGGAGGAAACCCTTGAAAAAGTCTCCTGCCTCTTGACCGGCAGTATCCTCTTCGCTAATTACGCCTCTCACAACTCTAGTCTTGTGATAATCTGCATCTACAGTGAACGTCGGAGGCAACAAGTTTGCGATAAAACATGAGCCCATGAAGTCAGAGGGCAACCATGCATACGCACGATCATGACAGACAAAGTAGGTACCCTTGGCAGCCAGAAACACAGGGGACGAGATCATCGGCAGCATGTAATTTTCAGTGCAAGCACTCTCTCCAAGTCGGGCTTTCGATCTTCGGCCACGACCCATTAGACAAAAATTACCAATGTGGGGTACGACCCATATCGGAGGCGAGATTTTAAGCTGTTTATCACTCGTGAGCGCACTATACTCAACCTTACTCAGGACCCTATAGGCTTGTACCTCTTCCACTGGAATGAGCGACGGCTCATAGATATCTCTATCTAAGTCTTCTATCGCTATAGACAAAGGCTTATAGTACGAGCCAGGGCCAAGGTAGGGAGAACGTGGCTCTCGATTGGGGTGAGAATCTAGTGCGCTTCGAAACATTGTTTGAAATGCTCGAGCGGACCCTTGGGAACTATACGGTAACACCAGATATGGAATTCCCTTATCCGTGGTATGTGGCATCAACCCACACACCCAACAATTAGTAGTGTTAACCACTAACTGGTGCTGGTGAAGGAGCTGAATAAAGGAATTGTTGCGGAATTCTGCACGTCTAGCCTGCTCGTGTTCGGGTAAGATGTGAAAAGAATGGGGAGATGCAACGGTGGTAAGTTTAGAGTCAGGGGTAGGAGTAGGTATGGCAGAAGATAAGAAACGAGACATCATGTAATACACCCCACCCGCCAATAATGCAGAAACAGTCAAAAGCAATACGAAAATTTGAAACATAAAACATTTGGTACGACTAAGTTGTTGTAGCTTGAACCTTTGCGCCTGAGCTTCTTCCAAGTCCATCAGCTTCGAAAATGCCATCCCCTACGACCGTCCGCAACGTTTCTTGACGCACTTCGTTCTGTGAAGCAGTAGTCAATCCCTAGGAGTTCCCAGGAACCGACGGTCTTTAACCTAGTGTCAAGACCTACTAACCAGAAGGAAGTACACGCGCGGCCCTACGGCCTTTATTCACAATTATGTGTATGCAAAATGTCTCTCAGCTGTGGAAGCAAAAATATAAGGAACGAAACTCAATGTATATAAACAAGAATAATTACAAAAGTACGAGTGTTCAAACTGATCGTGGAAAACGGGATAATGCAATTGTCAAGGGACAAAACAGGATCTTTTATTAGTCTTTAGTGCTGGATCTCAAAAAGTATCGGGTTTTCCCAGGACGTGTCTGTTCGTCAAACAAAGGATCCGTTGAAGAGACAGCGTCCTGTTGATCAGTTGAATGTTCTGGTCTTGAGTCTTTTGATGACAAATGTTCAACAGTGTCTTTCTGCTGCACTGAGGATTCTCCGACAGGTTGTGCGTCGCTGAAAGGTACAAACTCCGGTAATCCTTCGGTTTCAGTTGATGCAATGCCTCTCCTCACCCACGAGTCTGCCGGCAACGGAATAGGGACTTTTTTTGTATGGGTGGCATGCACCCAGTTTTTCCGACCCTCTAGACGAACAGCAGTTCTCGTGGCAAGGAGGACCTGGTAGGGTCCAGTGAATCTGGGCTCCAAATTCTTTTTGCGTGTAAAATTGCGCGTCACCACCCAGTCTCCGGGCTGGAGCTGGTGGCCTGGACCCTCCGTCTGCGTCGGCAATGCTTCGTAAACCTGTTGGTAAATTAACCTCAGTTTAGCAGTCAAGTCATGAAGATAATCAATCAACATTGGGTACTCAAGATCACAGAACACACCCAGCCTAGGGACCCCCCAAACATTTGCAGGACGACCGAACACTATTTCATAGGGACTGAGCCCTACTCGGGAGTGTACGGTTGCCCTTGTTGACAGTAATGCTAAGGGTAAAGCGTCAGGCCACGAGAGACCAGTCGTAGCCTGAATCTTCGCTAGCTTCAGTTTAAGGGTGCCATTGTACCCTTCAACCAAACCAGCTGACTGGGGATGATTGGCGCTGTGGAATTTTTGATTAATTCCAAGGCCCTTACACACACTCTTCATCACACTCCCCACAAACTCACTTCCGTTATCCGACCATACAATCCGAGGCATTCCATACAGAGGAAAGTATTCCTTCAGTAGGATTTTCGCAGTTGACAAAGCAGTGTTGTCCTTAAGAGGGTAGGCTTCGATCCACCGGGAGAATGCGCAAACCACAACTAAAACGTACTTCAAGTTATTGCATCTCTCCATATGGATGAAGTCTAGTTGGATCACCTCAAAGGGACATGAAGGGGGAGCAAAACTACCAGGAGGAGTTGGGGTTCCCTTACCAGGATTGCACAACATACATACCATACAGTTCTTAACCAAGCGTTCAGCACATTTCGTGATACCATCATTCTTCCACACAGGAGACAGCAACTTACAAATACCTTTCACGCTAATATGTGCTAACCCATGCGCCATTGTCACAACAGCTAGCACATACGCATCCGGTAACATCCATCTCCTATGTTCCGACAAATCAACCCAACAACCATTCGCATCCAGCTTTCCCGTACTTTCTTTCCACTTCGTCTTTTCAGTCTCAGTGGCCTCATTCTGAATTGCTTTCACACTCTCTATAGTGTCCTCACACATACTCGATTCGGTAGGCCACCTAACCGAACTCGTCACATACATTCGAGTGCTAAGGTTCCGGGCAGTCTCCTTAGCAGTCTCATCCGCAAACGCATTACCACGACCAACATCATCCGTCACCTTACGATGCGCACTACATTTAACAATCGCTACCTGCTTAGGCAACGTAAGTGCATCCAAAAGATCATTCACAAGCTGACCATGCTGAATCTTCGTACCATGCGATGTCAGAAAACCTCTCTCTCTCCACAACCGTCCAAAGCTATGGGCGACGCCAAAAGCATATTGGCTGTCGGTAAACACATTCACACGTTTCCCTTTCGCTAACACACACGCTCTAGTTAGAGCGATCAGCTCTGCAGCTTGGGCAGAATTCTGATTTAATCTTGCAGCCTCAACAACAGTATTCAACGTTACAACAGCATATGCAGTAGTCACATCGCCATTCGGTAATTTAAAACATGAACCATCCACATACAGCGTTCCATCTGGATCTTCCAAAGGAGTGTTTTTAAGGTCCACTCGACCTTTTGTTTCCTCTTCTGTCCTCAAATAACAGTCGTGTTCTGTTATTTAATCTGACTCTGAACTAATTGGTAACAAAGTCGCCGGATTCAGAACATTGCAACGTTTTATCTGAATGTGGCTTGCCAACAGCGTCAACTCGTACCCAGACAACGTTGCACTCGTCAAGTGCTGAGTTTTCGTACGATTTAAAAGAGTGTCGACTGCATGCGGAACCATCACCGTAAGCATATTATCCATGACCAGTCCTGCTGATTGTCGGATGGACACCGCAGCTGCCGCTGTTGCTCTCAAACAACTCGGCAATGCTCTAGCTACCGGGTCCAAGGTCGAGGAAAAATATGCACATGGACGTTGCTTACCACCAAAAGGTTGCGTTAAGACACTCAAAGCACAACCTTCCCTCTCGTGAACATATAATGTAAACGGCTTACTGTAGTCAGGAGTACCTAACACAGGGGCCGAACACAATGAATCACGTAATTCAGAAAAACTTTTCTGACATTCTTCCGTCCATGGTAAAGGAGTTGAAACATCCTTGCACGTGAGAGCTACCAATGGTTTCGCTAGCAATGAAAAATTTGGAATCCATTGCCTGCAGTACGACGTGATACCTAGAAAGGCACGCACATCTCTTTGGGTTGTTGGCACAGCCATTCGCGCAATTGCTGCAATTCTCTCTGGGGTCAACCGCCTTCCCTCCTTGACAATAAGTGACCTAGATAGGTTACTTCTTGACAACAATATTGGAGTTTAGAAGGTGACACCTTGTGATGTAAATCGCAGAGATGTTGCAGCAACGACACCGTAGCAATTTTGCAAATGTCCTGAGTATCTGCAGCTACCAATAAGTCGTCGACATATTGAATTAAGGCCGCACCAGCCGGCAACGAAAACGCATCCAGTTGACCCTTCAAGGCTTGACTGTAAATCGATGGACTTTCACAGTAGCCCTGAGGAGCGCGTTTGAACCGGAAGCTGCGTCCACCAAGAGAGAAACCGAAAAGGTCTCTGCTCTCTTCTGCAATGGGAATGCTGAAGAACGCATTCTTCAAATCAATCACCGAAAACCAAGATGCAGAAGCTGGAATCAGAGTCAGTAGTGCCGTGATGTCAGGCACAACGGGGAACTGAGGAATCACAATTTTATTCACCTCCCGTAAATCGATAACAAAACGATAAACAGGTGGTTTCGAAGGATCAGTACGTTTTAGAATGGGCAGTACAGGGCTGTTGCACACGTTTCCCCGTGTTTCTTCAATTACGTCTTTCTCGATCAAATCATAGATGATCGCTAACAATGCTCGTTCACCATCAAGAGAGATACGATACTGGGGAATACGTGGCAACCGCACATTAGATTTCAACTGAACAACATAAGGGGAGATGTCAAGCAGGCCCACGTCATTGGGACCTGTTGCCCACAAAGATGCAGGAAGAGAACTCAATTCCGGTGGAAGCTTATCGAGAGACAAGTACATGGGAGAGACAACCCTCTCTCCTAAAGTAAGCTTTACACCCGCAGGAGAACAATACAGAGTTGCATACAAACGTTTAAGCAAATCCAGGCCCAAAAGATTTTCACCACAACCCGTAGTCAAAATCAACGGAGCTTGCAGCTCACGAGGCCCAATTGTAAGGGGCAAAGGGCGTGAAACTGGATTGCTAACGGGGGCGCCAGAGAATCCAACGGAAACATTTGTTAAGCCAGACAAAGGTGCGCCAGGGAGTTTCGAATGCATAATAGAACTTTTCGCTGCACCAGTGTCCAACAGAAAAGGCTCAACGACGCCCGATGTAGCAACTGCGACGTAAGGCCCTCTCTGATCAACCGGAACTGATACCACTCCCTCTCCTTGTCTATGGCTGTCCTAGTAATTACTGTCGTCAGTTCCCTGATCGACGTAATAATCGTCTACATTGTACTGCGCAGATCGTCCTTGCGATGATCCACGTTGATCAAAACAATTATCGGAATTTGATGAGTTATCTGAACGGTCATTCTGAGCACCACGACCCCTACCGCGTGATGTCTGCTGTGAACCACCACGACCTCCTCTAGATGAATTACCGCTATTACGATCGTTCAGAGCAGGACAATTGAATTTTAAATGACCCTCCTGTCTACAATAGGCACATTGATTGTACCCCAACGAAGATCTTTGGGAAGAGGAGTCATTTCGGGATTGTGATCGATTCGATTGTGGCTGCGATCTATTTTGTTGCGAAGCACTCTGATTCGAACGCGGGGGATAGGCCTGCTGTAACAACACTTTAGTTTTAAGTTCTTTCGTCTTTTTATCAGCACGGTCGTTCTCTTCTTTCTCTCTATTCTCGTAATATTGTGCTGTGGCCAGTATCTGAGCTGAGGTAGAAACGGCCCACGCACTTTCTGAGTTTTTCAATTTATTGCTCAAATCGGGCAATAAGTTAGAGACAAATTTGTCCACAAACAACCGTTGACCACCCTCAGTGCTCATATCCTGACCACTGTGATCAATGAATGCCTCCTCAAATCTCGTAAAGAAATCAGAGACACTCTCGTCCTTTTTCTGTTTGCAAGCTGACAATTTGTCCCAATTCACCCTCATAGCTGGCATAAGAGTTTTCATTAGCGTGATTATTCTTTGAGGAAGAGCAGCAATCAACTGCTCGGGTTTAGCACCACCAGTTTGTCGACCATCCGCCGCTATAATGGCAGCCCAATCACCACCTAATTCATTCGGATGATTTTCCTGATGAATCTTAGCCCACACCGGTTGCGGTACAACATTACCAAAGAGCATGTCAATATCGGCAAGATTCATTACCGTAGCGTCTACGAGCTGCGATAATTCTTATAATACCCTGCAGGATTTTTGCGAGGGTCAGGCAAGGATTGTTTCACCTGCAACACTTCAGAGCGTTTCCATGGGAGATGTATCCATACTCTCTGGAAATATGGTAGAATAATGGGATTAGCATTAGGATCGCCTGGCATCCACACTGGTGGAACTTCACGCATAGGAAACTGGCCAGACTCATCTGACTGTCTTTCAACATCCTCAACAAACAGGGCTTGCGGTATAGGAGTGGGACGAAAAGATAGCAACCGCTCGACAGCACGTCGAACGTTGGTATCCACTATCAGTCCATTCGAGAACTGAAGCTGTAAATCAGACAAAGCGGTCAGCACCTCGTCAGGTGCATCAGCCGATATCTGATCACGAAGGACCTTACACATTTCTTCGAACACGAATCTTTGTGTCGGTTCATTGAATTGGCAAAACGTATCAAGTACAGTACGTGGTGGATTTCTAAGAGGATGCGTCATCCAACCCATCGCCATATTATATAGCGAAGCACGTTCCCTGTTACCGGGAAGCTGACTACGTCTCTGAGGACCATCTGAACCAGCGGATCCAAGAACAGGTCCGAGAGAATGAAAGAAGCTAGCCGCAAGAGGAGAAGTACGACTACGAGTAGAGGGAGAAGTATAACACACAGGACTAACAAGCGAAGGAGTAGAGACAGAAGCAACAGCAGGAGTTAACAGAGCAGGAGCAGTAGCGGGAGCAGGAGTATGTGGAAGCGGAGGAGCAGTAGGGATAGCAACAGGAAAAGGAGCAGGAACAGTCGGAAGAACGGGTGCAGGTTGAGGGACAGGCGGAGGAATAGGTGGAAGAACAGGTACAGGGGGGGCCACAGGAACTGCGGCACCCTGTACATACGGAGGTGGCGACTTCATAAGATAGGACATTAAGGGATCCTCAACTATGTCTTCCTTCTTATCCGACTCCGTAGGCAAAGCAGGATAGCATTTATCTATAGTCATACGCTGTAGCCTATCAAACACTTCCTTTTCCTTAACCTCCTTGTCACGCTGAAACTGCTCTGCTTTCTTCACAATGGCAGCAACACCATCTCTCTGATTTCGTTTAGTCTGTCTGATCTCTTTCTGTCGGGCTTCTTTACGCCACAACCGAAAGGCATCAAACATGGCCGGCCTTGACTTTCTCTCGAACAATTTAGCCTCAAGATTATCTAAGATCGGGGTCTCAAAGCTACCATGAGGTGGCCAACTAAGGACACCGTCCTTCTTAGTATAGCGAATCCAATAATCATTAAAGGTAATCGGGCCTAGCCGTGTTTACTGTACAGCTCATAAGTCGGAGTTCCAACCGGAGGTATCGGACACGAGTCCTCCAGTCGGGAATCCGCACCACAACGTCTAAAACAACTAAACAAAGTACTGCGACCAGGCATCTTGCACACTAGCCGAGTTTCACAAATGTCAAGGGTTACGGGATTTACCAAGTCCCTGCAAAGAGCAAAAACCCTCAGTTTTTGGCGACTGCAGACGTCAAATATCACAACAAAGTACCAAGAACTACAAATGCAATGGAACCATGCAACCACTAAGCAACCACAACCAAAAACTCTGGGAGCGACCCACAAATACTTAACTCAAAGATCGATGGCGTCACCAGGAAGGCCCGTCAGTCGTCTCGCTCTACCAAGGTCTACGCCAGGCGCCAAAACAGGTCTACAGTCAGGGCAGCAGTCCGTCGCAGCCGTCAGGAGGCGGGAATCTTCGCGGGAAAAGTCTTCGGGCCACTTGTTTCGACAACAGGATCGATGAAGCGGAGTGCACCTTCCCTCGGAGATTTCACACGAAGTTCCTCACGATCGTCGGGCTTGGACCGGTACCACTGATGCAGCCCCACGTTGGGCGCCAACTGAAGGACTGGGTTCTTTAAGACCCAGCGGTGCCCGGGGGCAACACCTGAAACCTTCGTGGGTAACCTGCTCCGGCGTACGAATGACAGAGACACGGGACACTTCCTTCGGCGTCAAAGATTCAAGGTTTATTTGCTGCAGGGAAACACAGAAGTCACAGGAAGTACAACGAGTGTAGTTCGGGGAGACTGCTTCAAATTGGTTCTGTGGATCGCTCCTTTTATACACGATTCTCCCATAGGTTTACACGGTACACAAAGGTTTACGACCCAGTTCCCACAATTATCCCCGAGAGGGGTCGCTTTGGTCACTTTGATACATACAAGGTCCGGAACATAAGTGCGGAAACATTTGGCGGTTCCCAACTGTAAAAACCCATCTTCCCACCATTAGTACATTCCAATCAGCAGTAAAACAGATCGAAGAAGGAACAAGAACAGGTGTGGAGGAAGATGGAAACAGTGGGGAGATTGGAAAGGGTGTAAAAGGGGAGGTATCGGGAAACACGAGCTACAGGCATCAAAGGGACGTGCCTAATGAGATACACGGCTGAGACAATAAACCGACACGGCGAGATGAGCCTCGAGCGGGGCCATCTGCCTTACAGTATCATCCCCCTCATCATAAAGACACTTACAAAGGACATGTGTCTTCCGCAAATATCTTGGGAGCCCCAGGGTCGCGAAGCGGACAACGTCCGTTCGCTGGCTACTTGAGGGCAAGAGACAAAATGGATGCCGTATCTAAGATGGAACCCGTGGGTACAGATGAAAAACCCACGTAACAAACGAACGGTTTAAGTTAGCACAGCGAAACTGCGCACACTTACTAAACTCGTCATTTGCGGTTCGTAGATACCAGACTCGACCATATTCGTGCGAGTCGAAAACACCACTTACAATTGTCACGGAACCTCAGTCTCGGGTTTTTATACAATAGACCTACCGCTCTACAGAATTTGGGGCCAAATTGAAACTTTTCCATGACTGCAGTTAAATAGGACCAATTGACCCTGTTGAATGCTTTTGTTGCATTGCGTGTCATAATTGCAAGAGGCAAGGCAAAGGTTGAGGCAATATCTATCGCTCCGACCAGATCGTAAGTTAAGTCAGCTAGTTGTCGGCCTCTGATAAACCCTTTTTGATCCTGATGGATAATCGTTCCAATCTCACCTCCCAAACGTGCAGCCAAAATTGTCGAAAAGATCTTATAGTCATTATTGAGAAGCGAGATTGGACGATATGATCCACAATCTGCTGGGTCCTTACCTGTTTTTAAAATTAAGGCAATATTTGACTCACCCCAGGAACTAGGTGGTATCTCCCCCCTGATTAATATATTATTAAAGATATTCGTTAGAATCGGGGTGACAGTTGAATTTAGTACTCGGTATAGTTCACCGGAAATGTCATCCGTTCCTGCAGCCTTTCCCTGTTTTAGTTGTTTAATGACTCTTTCAACTTCCGCCTCAGTTATCTCTTTATCTAGGTTTTCGCTCTGTTGCCTGGTCAACTTTGGAAGGTTCACCTTTTTCAACCACTCAGTTCTTTCCTCGATGTTAACATTAATCTCATCTGTATATATGTTTTGAAAAAAAATACCAAAGGCTTCTCCTATTTCCAGATCTGTCTTCCTATTGTCCTTTTCACCATCTAACCTCACTTCTCTTATGTGGTTCCTAGCTTGGTCCGCTTTTATTTTCCAAGCTAGCAACTTCCCTGCCGCCTCTCCATATTCAAAGTGGGAAAGCTTACTGGCCTGCCATCGTTTATTCAGTCTCTCCTGCAGTAACATATCTAATTTATCTTTTAACCCCCTTCTCTTTTCTAGCTTTACAGAGGGCCCTTGATCTACAGACTCTAAGTGAGCCAGATCTTGCTCTATTGTTGATATCTCCTCTCTGTATTTCTTTTTTTCTGAAGGAAGCGCGGTTAGTAATACAACCCCTTATATACTCTTTCCATGCCTCCCACACACTGACCAAAGAGGCAGAATCTATATTCCACTCCAGAAAAGAAGTGGTTTCAGATATACGATGTTCTCTTTCCTCTTCCTCCAATAAGATGGTACGGTCAAAGGACCATGAAACATAAGTGGAATTCTGATCTAGCATTATCGAGAAGAGAATAGCTGAGTAGTCGGAAATATGCTGAGGGAGATATATTAAGTTCTTTATAGAGTCTTTTATGGAGAAGCTGAATAGGGCATAATCTATACGCGTTTTGTGTTTATATTTGTAATTGTGAAAAGAGACACCCAAGATTTTCCCCACTCTTTGTCTCCACAGGTCTTCCAATCCCAAATTAGACATACAAGACAGAAGAGTATCTCTCATTTTTTTGTGTATTACAGCTCTAGAGCTAGGGGATTTTTCCAAGTTTGGATCCAGAACTAGATTGAAATCCCCCATCCATATTATTAGATCTGTAATGGTGATCAGATGATTCTGTAGTGTATTTAAGTGGGAAGGATCATCCTGATTGGGGCCATAGTATCCCACCAGGGTGAATCGCCTCACGTCAAGCTGGACGTTGGCTATCAGCCATCTACCACTCGGATCTGTCCTCCAATCCGCAATCTGAGCCTTAGCTCCCTTTTTAAAGATGATAGCTATTCCACGAATATTGGCATTGTGGTCAGTGCTGAGGACTTTATCAACCCATTTCAATTTTTTCAATATGTCTGTAGTCTCTTGCTTATTCAGATGTGTCTCCTGGCTTGTTATGACCTGCGCAGGCGAGTCTCTAAGGTGCTGCATGATTTTATATCTCCTTCCTCGTACACGCAGGCCATTTACGTTCGAGGACAGAAACTTAATATCCCTCATTTATTTTTAGAATCCTGATTACCCGCTTTTCCCGTTGTACTTTTTTCTACTATTTTCTGTCTAGTATATATTGTTTTAACCAGTCGCATTATATGACGCTCCCTGGGATCGAAAAATTTTAGAAATTTGGCATTTTGCTCATGAGGACTTTTTTGTGCTTTCTCCCTCCCTCCTTCCCCCCTCCCTACCCTAGAACCCTCCCCCTACTTACTCTGGCAAGATGACTTGCCAGGTTGTCGTCGCCGACATACCCCCCCCCTGCAGCCCCATTTATCTCGTTTAGTTGGTCAATATAATCGAAATTATATAGGTGGCATATTCATTATATTAAAGATGGACCCGATAGCATATAATAAAAGATAGAGCTAAAAAAGGGCTGAAGGGAAAAAACAACAAGGGGAGAACTAATATCCTGCACATTCGTATATATTTATAAGCTGTTACAAGCTATTTATTATTTCTACTCCTTAACACTTTGACCCTGTGTTCTTCCTATTAACTTTTTTTTTAAATTTTTTTTAAATTTTTTTTTTTTTAAATTTTTGAAAACCTTTATTGTAATGATGCACACAGCTATTCAGCCTAACATCCCGGAGGCAAGGCAGCAAGGACTCAGAACGGTTACAGTGCAAAGCGATTCATATCATGACAGTGCAGGTTACTTTTTTTATTTTATATACAAACAGAAACGTAAACAGAGGCGCCCGAGTGCGCAGAAAAGGCAATGGAAGGGAGAAATGGCTATGAGTCAGTAGGAGGCGTCAGAGGCTAGAGAAGATTTAGAAAGGAACTTTAGTAGGATGTAGGAAAGGGGGGGGGGAAGGAAGAACAGGAGAATCAGAACATGAATAGCATAGCTGATGTCAGCTTCTACGGTGACAGGCGTTCATCGCGAGGCATCGGCTCAGGTGGCAGACACAGATCACCTCTGTAAGCGTTCCAAGCCCCCCATACCTTATTCCATGTCTGAGGCCGCCCCCTGGCAGTATATACAGTCTTTACACCAATCCATGTTGGCCTTCCATTGTACCACCAGGGGGGCCACGTTGGATCCCCATTTCTGCGCGATGTCCCGCTTAGCGACCATGTTGCCCAGTGTAGCCCATCGGGTCTGCGCCGCGCTATAATCATTCGGCTCCCAGACATTGAGGAGGCACCTACGCGCCTCTGCAGCCAACTCCACTCCAGTCACCTCCCTAATCACTCGATGTACCCTCTCCCAATAAGGGGCAATAACGGGGCACTCCCATAATATATGCATATAAGTAGCAAGGGCTCCGCAGCCACGACGACAAAGGCCATCTGGCGAGAAGCCCATACGCACAAGCCGGGGGCCGGTGACGTACACCCGGTGGAGGATTTTGAACTGGACCAACCGCAGACGCGAGGAGATACCCACCTCCTTAGGGGAGGACATAGCACTCTGCCAGTCCTCGTCGTCCAGTTCCAGACCATCGGCCACCCACTGCTCCCGCAAGCGCTGGAGGAGGTCGACCTGAACATTAATCAGTTTCTTGTAGGACAGAGAGATGGCGCTATCCGGCATATGCCCGTCCAGTACTCTGTCCTCCAAGGGAGAACTCTCAGGGATGTCACCCTCCTCCGGTCTGGCGGCGGCTATTGCGTGCTTGAGTTGGGCATAACGGAAGAACTCTGTTCCACTCAGTTGGTATTCCGCCTGCAACTGCGGGAAAGTCTTAACTTCCCCCCTGGCCAGCATGTCCTCAACCCTCGAAATACCTATGAGGTCCCACTTGTCGAAACCCTTGGTGTGCCAGAGCTTGCCTAAAATTTCGGAATCAAATAGAGGGGTGAATTTCGTCAGTCTGCCCTGCCAACCCTGTATCTTATTGACCGTTCACCACGTGTGGACCGCCGCCTTTGTCGGACCCGTGAGGCTCCGATCGAAGGATCTAGAATAGAGGGCGCGGTAGTAATTGCCCCCTTGCAAAAGCCATCTATCCATTGCATAGCCCGGGCTGTCCACAGGACCGTAAAAACCATGGTTAATAGCGGTAAGCTGAGAAGCCCAGTAGTACCTCCGCACATCTGGTAACGCAATGCCCCCGTCGTACCATGGCATGGTAAGCTTCTGGATAGCGACACGAGGCCGACCATCCCAAAGCAGGGCACGCTGCAGGCTCTCAACCTCCCTAAAGTAACGAGCCGGAACAAGGTCCTGAGTATTCTGCAAGGCATACAGGAACCTGGGCAGGGACATCATTTTGAATAATGCCGCCCGGCCCAGGAGAGAGAGAGGGAACTTACGCCAGCTCTCCACATCCCTTCGCAACAGGTGGAGCGGGGGGAGTAGGTTGTGGTCATACCTCGCCTTAGGGTTATTTGAGATGTAAATCCCCAAGTACTTGAAGCCTTGCCCGGCCAGTTGTATGTTGCAACCCCTGGGGAGGCGCGGCGTGTCACCCTTGAGGATGTAAAGGGAGGATTTGGCCCAGTTAATAATCAGGCCGGAGTAGCGCCCAAACAACCTGAGCACGTCACACGCCACAATAAGCGACTTGCAAGGGGAGGTGAGGTAGAGCAGGATGTCGTCTGCGTATAGGGAGACCCTGTCCTCGAAACCCGGGGACCAGGTGATCCCATGCAAGTCAGGGTGCGAGCGTAGCATAGCCGCGAGCGGCTCCAGAGCCAGCGCAAACAGGAGCGGAGACAAGGGGCAGCCCTGTCTGGTGCCGCGATGGAGCGCAAAGGGAGCAGACATGCGGCCGTTAACCGTGACAGCAGCCAGAGGGCCAGCATAAAGAAGTTGCACCCAGCCCAGGAAACCCGATCCAAACCCAAGCTTTGTCAGTACCGCCCATAAATAGCTCCATTCCAGGGAATCAAAGGCCATCGTGGCGTCAAGGGAGGCAAGTACCGCTGGTTCCGTAAGGGCGTGTGCTCTGGCCATAACCCCGTGCAGACGTCTCAGGTTGAGGGCAGTATTGCGGCGGGGAATAAAACCGGACTGGTCCGGGTGCACCAAGTCGCCTATAACCCCGACCAACCGATTGGCCAGCAGTTTGGCCAGGATCTTGGGCTCAGCGTTAAGGAGAGAAATGGGGCGATAGGACCTACAAACATCCTGCGGCTTGCCTTCTTTATGGATAACCACTATGGTGGCCAGTCGCTGGTCCAAGGGAAGGACACCCTCTTCACGGGCACGGAGGAACATACCTCTCAAATAAGGGGAGATCACATCCGGCCGGATCTTGTACAGTTCAACCGGTAGGCCATTGGGTCCGGTTGCCTTGCCCGTACGCAGGGCGCGGATCGCCAAAGCAATCTCGTCCGCAGTGATGTCCCGGTCCATATCGGCACTGTCTTCTTCCGAAAGACGAGGAAGGTCAATCGCCGAGAGGAATTCAGTTGAGTCGGCCTCGGAGCGGTCCGAGCCGGAAGTATAAACACCCCGAAAATAGTCCGCGAAAGACTCGGCAATGGCACTCGGATCAGTGACCACCACTCCGTCCTCGCCCAGGATTTCCGGGACCACCCGGCTTGCCATCTCCCGCCTGTCCAACCAGGCCAGCAGTTTACCAGCCTTATCCCCGACATCGTAGATGCGGCCCTGCTGTTCCTTCGCCAAGACCAGGGCAGCGTTCGTGGCGAGATCATGATACTCCGACTGTTTCAGGGAGAGTTCGTGCAGGAGAGAAGGGTCGGGCTCAGGCCCCAAACGGGACTCGAGATCCAAGACCTCCTCTTCCACATGCAGAATATCAGCATCACGAACTCGTTTAGCCTCTGCGATGAGAGCTAGGGCTTCACCCCGCAACACAGTCTTGAACGCTTCCCACAGGGTGACCGCAGAGCCAACGGAGCCCGCATTTTCAGTAAAATATAGGTCGATGGCCTTGGCAAGGAGTGCTCGCGTGTTATGGTTGCGGAAATACCAGGGATTCACCGCAGCCGGGCGGCTGGACAGGTTGACACCGAAGTCAAAGGAGACCCACAACGGTGAGTGGTCGGAGACGCCCCTCGCCAGAAAACGTGCCTCGGAGATGGCATGTGATTGCGCCGCCAGGGTGAGGACATAATCCAAGCGGGACAGGCTCCCATGGGCACCGGAGAGAAACGAGAATTGGCGGAGCGCAGGATGCAATAGCCGCCAACAATCCACCAAACCCATGGAGTCAAGGAAGGTCGGCAGCCACGTCTGGGAACCCGGGAGGTCTCTCGGTGGCTGGCGATCGAGAGTGCCAGAGCAGACTGAGTTGAAATCACCCCCTAGGATCAATAAGCCCGAAGGCAGGGACAAGATGGCGCTACCAAGGTCCTGGAAGGTGCTAGATTGGAGGCCAGGGGGAACATAAATCGAAAGCAGAGCCAAGGGACGCCCCTCCCATCTTCCCGCCACAGCTGCGTAGCGTCCTCTATCATCAAGTAGCGTGACGTCTATTTCAAGAGGAAGGGACGCACGCACAAGGACGCCCGCCCCCCGGGAGCCCGAGGAGAACCCAGAGTGGGCAACCATTTTGTAACCCTTACGGTTCAGGGCCCTACAGGAGTTCCCCACCAAGTGCGTCTCTTGCAAAAGTACAACATCAGGCATGTGTCTCTTTATCAATTGGATCACCACCCCTCTCTTAACTCGGTCTCCTAGTCCATTGACATTCCAGCTAAGCACTTTCAACTTCCTACCCCCCATCACCCAACAATCCGCCCCACCCGACTCCAACCAACTCAATCGTCAAGTGCACAGTAAAAAACACAGTCCATTGCCTCAAAGAAGAAAAAGAGATAGAACGAACAAACAATAAAACTTGCATAGTTGCACCCCCCACCCTGCACCCCTGCATGTGACTAAAAAGCCCCCCCAACCAGCAGTGTGCCTGTCGCCCCATAACTACTCTACAAGAAGACACCCAGAGGAGTGAGGAATCTCCGCGAACACCTCCCGCCACCCTCCATGTACTGATAGGAAAGATAGTACGGCATCTCAAAGCTACATTCGATAGTCCACTGAGGCAAGCAAGATAGACGAGGAATCACCCACTATAGAGCCAAGTCTCATAGGTCCGGTCCGCCAGCTGCGCCACCTTCACGGTCCTCCTGTGTTTCTCGGCGCGTCGGTAGAGTGTCCAGCCAGTCACTAACGTTCTCAGCGAAGTCAAAGAAAAGGGCACGACCTTCGTGCTCGATCCGGAGCTTAGTGGGGAACATCATGGAATACTTGAAGCCCAGGTCCCGCAGTCTTCGCTTCACCCCTGCATAGCTCTGGCGCTGTCGCTGAACCGTCCTGGTGAAATCTATACTACTATTATAAAGGAAGAACTTTGAGGCTTTGAGGCGGGTAAACTCGGGAACCACAGCGCCAATCCACACACCCGATACATTGTTGTAATCCTCAGGGTGTGCAGATGGACATAGGCTATATAAATTAAAAATAAATACCTTATTAAAAAATATAAGTTAAAAAAAAAGTAGTCCCTTCAAAGTAGCGCCGGCCGCGACATGCCTGCTGACATCAGGAGTGGGGTACACGCGAGGAGCCGCATACAGGAGCGGCGGAGAACAGCGCGGGGAGGAGCGGCGTAGATCAGCGCGGGGAGGAGCAGTGACGAGGAGTGGCGGAGATCAGGGGAGCAGCGGACATGACCCGCGGACAGGCGGTGAGGAGCGGCGGCGGGGAGGAGCGGTCAGCCTCGGATGAGGTAGGGTGCCAAGTTACCAGTCAGCAAAGCAAACGTGAGGGAGGAGCGGCGGCGGGGAGGAGCGGTGAGCGAGCCACAGGTACCGGAGGAAAAACAAACGTGTGCAGGAAAAAGTAATGTGGGCAGGTTAACAGGAGGAAAAAGAAACGTGTGCAGGTGACAAAAGCGTACAAAGTGGAGCGGGGAGCAAACGGGCCATTACAGGACCAAAAAGTGAAACAGGGCATTACAGGGAGGAAAAAGTGACGTGGGCAGTGACGTGGGCAGGTTAACAGGAGGAAAAAGAAACGTGTGCAGGTGACAAAAGCGTACAAAGTGGAGCGGGTAGCAAACAGGGCATTACAGGACGAAAAAGTGACCTGGCCAGTGACGTGGGCAGGTACCAAACGGGGCATTACAGCAGGAAAAAGTGACGTGAGCAGTGACGTGGGCAGGTTACACAACGTCAGTGCGGGCAGGGGCCGTTAGCCATGACTGCTCCCGGACAACGTCGGGACGGGCTGCTAGTCCGGATAGAAATGGACATCGGCATTCTGGAATTTAAGCGGTCCATGTCGTCTGGAAGCCTGTAGGACAGCGTCCCTGTCACGGAAATTGAGCAGCCGGGCTACGATAGGTCTGGGTGCCACGCCCGACTTCGGCGGGCCACCCGGTACTCGGTGGGCACGCTCCACCGAGAAAAAGTTGCTGAGGCCAGGCGGGGCCAGATGAGTCCTGATCAGGTCTTCAACGAGGAGGTCCGTCGCCGCCTCCTCCGAGCCCTCCGGTACACCGACAATGCGGACGTTCTGCCGCCTGGCCCGGCTTTCAAAGTCATCCAGCCGCCTCGCGAATTGCTCCGCTGTCCTCTGCAGGTTCCGGACTTCAGTTTGCAAGTCCGAGACGTCTCCCGTCAGGCTGGACGTCTTGATGTCCAAATTCTTGACCCGATCATTAGTTTTGCCCAAGTCGGCTCTAATGAGGGACAGATCAACGGCCATGCCATCCACCTTGTGCGTGAGGACTTCATGCTGTTGCTGCATGTCCGCCCGGAAGTTTGTGATGGCTCCCAAAATGTCGCTCAGAGTGGGCTCAGAGCCGCCCGGCGAGCCCGAATGCGGGATGTCCTTGGCAGAGGGCCCAGTAACAGGCGGCGTCTTCGGTTGAGTATAGCGCTCAATCCTATTCTGCTGCTGTTGTGATTTACCGCGGACGCCTCTGTTCGACGGCTTGTCGGGGTCCCCCTTGCCCGCCATGTTGGGTCCAAGAGGACAAAGGGCTATGCCAGGCAAGTCCAAGCCCAAAGAGTCGGAGATTTGTCCGGGAAGACAGTAGAATGCCGTCCCAGGTTCGCTTCGCTGTCCGGATAGCTCCGCTGTCCAGTACACCTCGCCGCTGGTGAAGGCAGGCAGGCACTCCGCAGATCGGCAGTGCGTAGCGGCGGAGTCCGCAGAGACAATGGCACTGAGCTGGCACGGAGTCCCACTCGACGTAGCTCAGCGTAGGAGACACCGATTCGGGATCTGAAAACGGTTCTCGCCTCAGTGGGCCCTCAGCAACGAGTATCCACCCACGTGGATCAGGATTATGGGCAGGATAGTTGCGGAGGATCGGAAGGTCCGCGGAGCTCCGAGCTTACGCGGCCATCTTGGTTGCCCGCGAAGCTCCTCCCCCCTTTAATTTTTTTTTATGTGTGTTTGTTTATAACCCTTTTTTTTCCGGTGTGATAATATGTCTGTTTTTAGCTGTATTTTTGTCCAACCAGCTCAATTAGGTGACTTACACTGTCGTCATAGGATAGAAAGAAGGGCCAGAGAGAACCAGACAGAGTTTTAACCCCCTTTTTTTTAATTCCTAGATGACATCATGTGTCAGGGGGTCGATTGAGAGAATTCGCTGATGGAGACTAATAGTTCGTCCGCCTCGAGAGGAGTTTTGATGTTATACATTTTATTATTGAACATAATCTTCAAGAAGGCGGGAAATCGCATCTGTACAGTGGCTCCTAGAGCTCTAAACTTCTCCATTCGTTGTCCTAGCTCCCATTGTCTTTCCAATGTAGTTTTAGATAAGTCTGACCTTACTTCAAAAGAAAAGTCTGGGGTCTTCAGTGTCTTAGTTTTTAGTGCTAGGTTGAGGATCTTTTCCTTCACCGCGTATGTTAGGAAATTTACGAGGATCTTTCTAGGCTTAGTCCTTCCTGGGTTGAGTCGAAAGGGGTCGCGGTGTATCCTCTGTATGTCCGATTCTAATTCTGTTGTTGACTCCTCTAAATTGAGAGCATCCTTAAGCAGGGTCACAACGTATTTCTTGATTTCGCTTCCTTCTTTGCCTTCTGGAATTTTTAAAATCCTGAGATTATTCCTCCTTGAATAATTTTCACGGGACTCAACTCTTTCTTTTACAGCTTCTCCTTCTCTCAGCAAATTCTGGATTTTTGTTTCTGCATGGTCTAATTTTGCTTTGAGTTCCCCTACGGTGTCCTCTAAGCTCCCAGTCCTCTCGGAAAGCCCATCCACTTTAGTCTCTAGGTTTTCGCACATAACCCGAATCTCCGATTGATTTTGCCTTGATTCAGCAAAACTCTTTTTTGACTCAGCAAAACCACACTTAATTTTGTTTCTCATATTAATAAGTATATGCTGGAGAGTGCCTTCACTGTCTTCACTGTTACCCCCAGAGCATAATTCCAATTCTTTTACTACGCTTATAGTCTCTGGTCCTACTGGATTAGCAGCTACATGGTCTGTTGGAGTCTTCGTGACTGTGCTCATCTCTGCGGTATCATCCGTCATTGATTTATTTTCCTGCTCCATTTCCTCCACTGCTGAGAGCTTGGTGCCGCTAAATATAACTGACGAACTGAGTGTGGCAGGAACTTCAATTGGAATGAGTATATTTTGTACAGCAGCCGAGCCTTGAGAGCCCTGAGGTTCTGGAATAATATTTAGGACCTGAGGGAGGATCTTAAAGTAGGACTTCAGAGAAGGCGTAATCAGTGTGGCTTTGGTATTTGTCCTTTTGGGGTTGCTTTTTTCCTTAGAAGAATTATGGGGTAACTTATGGGGTAACTCTTTTACAATGTTACTTGATCCCTCTCCTACTGATTTAGTAATATGTGGTATCGAGTAGCTTCCTTCCCCTCTCAGCGCTTTGTCATGCAGTGTTTGTGATGAATCTAACTCGGACTCTGTTTCCGTCTCCGTCTCTAGTTCTGTCTCTGTCTCAGGACCCCCATCTGGCTCGTGTTCTGGTTCTGGATCCACAATTTTACCTAAATCTCCCAAAGTTTTATCCTTCTTTTTACCTTTACCCTTTTGCTTCCCCAGGTTGTCGCTGGTAAGTCCCTTCTTCCCTTGTGATCTCCTATTAGTCTGTACCTTGCTGCCTCTCTGAGTTAGTACTGCACTAGAAAGAGCATGTCATTTGCTCTTGATATTATTCAGGTTCGGGGCAAGTGCAGGGCAAAAATCTTTTCCTGGTATTTGTACAGCGCTTACTACTTGGTTTGTGTCCGTCGCGGAGCTCCTACCTATGTCTGTGTCTATCTCTATATACTTGTGGCTGATGTAATCACATTTGATGCTGGCAATAGTTATGTTTGCGTTTAAATTTGCTTTTTTTTTCTGCGCACTGAGCGTCTAATGGGACACCCTCCTGAGAAGCCGCCTTACTGCACCGTTTCGCTGTATTATTTCCTCCTCTTGCAAAGGAGCCGTGTGCAGCCGCCCTCCGGCTTCTCTGCAGCTCCACGGCTACCTCGTACCAGCGGAAGGGCGTGGAGAGAGAGGCCCGCCCCCAACACATCGGCTACCTTGGCCGCGGAGTCCGGAAAAGCCGTTGAGGGAGACGCCTTTGAGGGAAACGCTGGCCCAGACCTCGACCGCCGCGTAGAACAAATCAGTCGCCTCGGGTCACTCCACCGCAGCAATACCTTCTCAGGTACTGAAATCCACCGCTAAAGTCAACCGGGAATGGTTCTGTCAGAGCTGGGGCATCAGGACAGGAGCCTCTGTCGGGACGTGCACGCCGCTCTAGCTAGCGGCCGCCATGTTTTCCCCCAAGTTTCAGTATTGTGGTTCTGAACATCTCTAGCTACAATAATCCACCCCCTTCCCATGCTTTGATTCAAGCAGCTCGTTGACATCTAGACTTAAATTGTGAAGGTGACCATGAGCAAATCTATGTCTTTACCAGAGGAGAGCCTCATATAGAGCTGAGCGTCATCTGTTTATTGATGACTCTTGTTGTTCTTGATGACCTGGAGTTCTCTAAAGGGTGACAATCAAAGTTTTAAGATTATTTAAGCGGATAACACAGATAATGTGATTCAATCAGACCTTATGGATTTCTTCTGTGTGTTTTGGTATCAATTGTTCAGGTAGAAAGAGTTTCAAAGTAGGACAGTGTCACTTGCCCCAATGAAATACATTCCACTGTGATCCCAGAACACTGCCCAGGCCCTCCCTGCCAATGCATCCCCAGACTGTTTTGTTTGCTCTGACATGCACCTATTAGTACTGTACATAGCACGCAATATTACTTTTTTAAAACATTTTCAGAATGAGACTGGCTCTGAGAACTACTGAAAGCATTCAGAACTGGTACAATCAGCTTTACAAAGAGTCGCACTGAAAACAGAACATTGTTTTCTTGGATTCATGGACATAAAAGAGTGCCAAGATTGTGGCATAACTGAGAGGATAATGGTTTTTCAAAGTAGCCCTTTGGATATAGCTAACAGCGCATCAATAATGCACAGGGGAAAATAAAGCAAATAAATATACAACATTGTTTTCATCTCAACCTGTAACGGAGCCAATTATTTCAAGCCGTCAGCAAAATAGAGTGCCAAGGGGCGGGGGAAGAGGACTTTTGCAGATGAGACAAAATGAATGAGACTCTATGTTGGACAACAGTCTCTATTTTTGTTTTGTGACGCGCTCAGACCAATTCAGGCAAAAGCAATTGGCCTGCAGATCATCCGAACAAATTTCCCGGCTGCTCAAGGGATTTCTGAATAGGTCTACTTTATACTATTGTTAACGTTTCCATGGATTCTACCAAGCGAAATCATTCTCAAACAGGTCATCAGTAAAACGAGAAGAGACAAATGCAATGACTATTGTTTGTACCAGCTGCTTACCCTTGGCTGAGCCGAGTGGAATTTGTAAATGTAAATGTGATATAAAATAGGTGATTGGCTTTAGTGCTACAGTTGCAAAATGCCGTTTCAGGAATATTCAAAAGCCTTATAGGCCACCCCAATAGTCATCCTTTTTGCCAGGGCTGGGCGAAAGCTAGCCAAACCATCTTCCGGCCACCTGGTTATTTTCTGGCGGTGCTTCACCTCAACTATGCTCTTAAAAAGGAGGAGTATGTAGTACCTACCCACGAGGAGAGTTCTATGCCAACCTCTCTCTGAGGCTGGATGTGGTCACTTGTGGCACCACCACACTGCTGTGGGTCTTGGAGACAAGTAACTCCTCCACTTACAAATGCACAAACTGTTTCATATATGGATGATGTTTTCTTTGTAGTGGGTCATATTACCATTTACACTGGGGCACGACATGCAAGTTCCTGCCTGCTCAACCATCCTGCTGCAGATAGCCATTGTCAGAGCGTTGGCTGGCAAGAGATTACAGCGAGTAGAAGGTTCTGCCAGTCACTTCTGGGAGCTGCATAGTTGGGTTGGAGGTACTGTATCGATACATAACCCAACCACATGCCTCCGGGTCCATTTCTCAGTATAACAAATCCGTGCATTCTGGGAGTTGTAGTAGTTTACTTCAGGTGAGCCGAATTCAAATGATATTGAGTTGTAGACAAATGTATACTAGCTACATGGGAACTAAAATCATAAATGCCTTTGTAAGTAAGTGAGTACTACTTCAGGATAGTCTTAAATGCCTTTGTGAATCAGTCCCAAAGTGTCCAACGCTCAATTAGGAACAAGAGCAAAGAGGGCAAATTGGACACAGGTCTTCCTATTTGTAGTGATTGTATATGAATGTTCCCTACATATTCACATTTTAGTTGTTTTGGGACCAATCCACAAAGGCATGCAATTGTACCAGAAGTAGCCTGAGAGCAGCCCTGCATCACATACTCATAAAAAGATTTGTAAATGGGCCCCAAGGTGTTTGGAGAAGAGGAAAATAAAGGAAGAACAAATTGAATACTGACTTTTTGTCCAGTGGTTGTTTCTGTAAAAGCACATTAATGTTTTTATAAGTCTAGTAACCTGCAGAATGTCAGGCGGCAAGAGGCATCTCTGACACCATCAAGAGACAAGTTTGCGTCAATGTATCATATGATAGCATTAAAAACACGCCAGTACTGAACTCAGCAGAAGCAACAAACGCTGGAACTCATTTTGAAGTGAAGGACGGATTCTGAACTGCTAATTCCCAAAAGTGAATTCCCAAGAAATTGCCACTATCCAGCTTTGACACGAGCTTCTGATTATATTATTATCACATTATTTGTTTTCTCATAATTAAGGAAAACTATGTGAAATGACTTATTACAATACACAGATATAAATGCATAATTAGATTAATATTTTGCAACAAAATGCGTCTTGAGACAATTATTGATCTGAGGATACAGTTGCATTAAAAAAATGCGAAAAACCCGCAATTGTCGTGAACAACAGCAGCACGTGATCTGGTGGTTCGCGTTGATCTGTTCCCACGCTCCTGCTCTATCATGTTGTCATAAACAATGGTGTAATTGTGCAATGTGAAGGAATGGTGTGATCTGGGCAATTTCATGTAAGATTCGTAACGAGAAATTCGCAAAATTACACGAATTATGAAAGCGTACTTTACTCAGGTCTATTGGTGACCACCACCCCATACTCATATAACACTTTCCTCGAAAAGTGCCCTCTCTAGGCAAGGTATTCATACATGCCAAAGAACAAAACAAAGTGAAATGCAGTTATTGAACAGTACATTAATTAAAGAAAAGATGAAAGAAAAATTGTATTTTTTAACCCACAAACCTAAATATTTGTAGTTTTAGAAAGTGTCAGTTGAAGAGTACACAACACCGTTAGTGTTTGCCCATTAACATCCAAAAAGCAACGCTTGGAGATCAAACATAACCTGGCAGTCCCACATCCTGCTTTGGAAAACCAGACAGAACAAGAGAGACAACATTCAAAATTGCCAAATTTTGGCTTTGACATCAAGGCAGGTATAATGCTCAAGTTTACCCATTGTCCACATTGCCTTCCAAATGATAGTGAGCCTCTTTTAGAGTATGGAGGGAAATGTAAATTCTCCAATTTCTATAAGATGTTGTAAATATGGTGCAGAGTCTACCGGTTGGATTTACTCCACCATAATGACAGTATTGTGAATGAGATTCAGCCGCTGGTTCATACTCTCTCTTTGAGTTTCCTGAAAAAATGTGAAAGCTTTCCACACTCCCTCTAAACTCCAAATGAGGCTGTATGTCCCTAAAAACGGACTGGTATATTGTTTCATTGATTCTCTCCTGCCCCCTAGATTATTCACCCATCTACCCGATTACTGTTAATACACCATAATTCCTCCTCTACTGCCCTGCAGGCCCCATGGGAATCCAGCACACTGTAAAATATTATTAGAAATGGGGATCTCTACTTGGCAGAGGTAGGTACCTTTGTCCAAGTAGAGACTCTTCTTCCTAGTCAGGGTAAGGGGATGCACTTCTAAAATAACCCCTGCTTATCCCCTTGGTAGTTTAGCACGAGCAGACAGGCTTATCTCAGAGGCAGTGTGTAAAGCATTTGCGAACACACACAGTAATCTAGTGAGAACACTACAAATGAACACCACACCAGGTTAGAAAAATAAGTAATCTTTATCTAAATCAACAAGACCAAAAACGACAAAAATCCAACACACAATACTCTTTAAAGTAGTTACTGTGCAAAATAACCTTTAAATTTCAGGAAAAATGTGAAAATACAGTTCCTCTGACTCGGTAGCTCCATCCGGAGCTACAGCGATACTGAATACGTCAGAGTCTAACAATTACGGCCAACCACAACGATACAGGATAGCCATAGCATCAACAGACTCGGAGAAAGTGCCTTTTTCGTTGCAGCCGACATGTTATGTTATTAAAATTTCTATAGCGCACAGCTGCCCCAGCAAAGGGGCGTCCTGGCGCTTTGACAGATGCTGTAACATAACACACAAAAGAAATTAGCTAGAAACTGGAAAGAGGAAAGTTTTAATCGCCTGCCTGAAGGCGAACATATCCTCAAGAGCTCGAATGTGAACTGGGAGCGAGTTCCACAGGCCTGCCGCTAGCACCCTGAAAGAACGGCCACCCATCCTGCTCAACCTAAAGCGTGGACAGACAGCCAGATGAAGCCCCTCAGATCTTAAAGATCTCGACGGTACATAGGGCGTGAGTAGAGTGACAAGTGCCGGTGGCGAAGAAGTTTTCAAAATTTTGAAGGCCAGACACAGCGCCTTGAACATGATACGCTGTCTGACCGGGAGCCAATGCAAGGCCGTGATGGTACCAGATACTGAACAGTGTCTGGGAAGGCCCACAATGGCTCGTGCCGCGGCGTTTTGTACTCTTTGGAGCCTAGAGGCCTCCGCTTGATTCACCCCTAACAGCAGTGAACTGCCGTAGTCCAGCCTAGATAGTATTGAGGCCTGAACTACAAGCTGTCTGGTAGGGGGATCAAAGTACTTCAAGACTGGCCTAATACCACGCAATATTCCGTAGCACGTGGCAGCCACCTTCTTGGTGTGGTCCCTGAAGGTGAGCGCGGAATCCACCCAGACTCCTAGATTTCTCACTCCAGCCACTGGAATAGGAGTGACACCAAGCTCTGACGGCCACCACTGATTACCCCATAGCTCAGCGTGCTTCCCTAGAACCAATACCTCCGTTTTGGTGGCATTCAACTGGAGGCAGTTGGTGCGAAGCCAGCTGGCTACTGCCAAGAGACCCGCACGGAATCTCGGAGCTGCTACCTCGGGGTCTCCGCTAAGTGTCACCGCTAGCTGTGTGTCGTCCGCATATGAGGCCATCGTAAGACCCCACTGTTTGACGACACCAGCCAACGGTTTCACATAGAGGTTAAATATTGTAGGGCTCAACGAAGATCCCTGTGGAACCCCCATCTTCAGGGGGTAAGTGGTGGATTGGCCAGGTGGTATAGCCACTTTAAAAGTACGGTCAGCCAGAAAGGACCGAAACCATTGGAGAGCGACATCAGTCACTCCCGCCTCCTGTAAGCGTTGGATAAGTATTTCGTGGGACACAGTATCGAAGGCAGCGCTTAGATCTAATAATATAAGCGCTGCAGTATGACCTGAGTCAAGTACCTGGCGAAGGTGTTCCAAGATGTAGAGTAGTGCCGTCTCGGTACTGTGTCCTGACCGGAAGCCGTTCTGGCTGGGGTCCAAAATCTGGTTGCAAGCCAGATGCTCAGACAGAACCGAGTTGACGTGCGCTTCTGTTACTTTGGCGATCCAAGGCAACAGGGAGATAGGTCGGTAGTTTTCTGGCAGTCGGGGGTCAGAGTTAGCTTTTTTTAATATGGGAGTAACCACTGCCTGCTTCCAAGCCGCGGGTACAGTTCCAGAAGACAAAGACATATTAATGAGATCCAGTATGGGGTTACGACACAACGGAGAAAGTGTATTAATGAAGGCAGGCTTTAACGGGTCCGCCGGGGAGCCTGATTTGACCCTGAGGCTGAGTCTATCAAAGGCCTCAACCGACAGTTCAGGTAAGATAGCCAGGGGCTCATGATCCGATGTATCAGAGACAGTGGCTTCTCGATCCTGGTGGAGTGTGTCGAACCCGTGATATATTTTTTCCACTTTCTCCACAAAAAAGGAGGCCAATTTATCACAGTGTGAATCTGTGCAAATCGCCTCTGATGAGGATCTGTTTTTCATGAGGTCCTTCAGTACCTTGAAAATCAGTTTTGAGCGGTTAGTACTGGTGGCAAATTCCTGGGCGTAGAATGCAGCTCTAGCTCTGCAAATAGCTCTGTGGTAAAATTTCAACTCAGTGAAATACCGGATTTTCAGAGCAGGGTCATATGATCGTCTCCATGATGGTACGAGCCGGTCCAGGGCAACCGTCGTAGTTGCGATGTGAGATGGAAGCATTGCAGCGTGCAGGGCCCTCACGGTTCGGTGCAGGCAGCGGCTGTTGATAGAGTTGGTGAGACCAAGGATTGCATTATGGGGTGAGGCAATGCTCTATGGGGTGCTGGCAGGTCATGATGCGACCACGGAGCCAGTTGGTGTTTGAGTCAGGCAACAACGGAGTCGAAGACGTCAATGCAGCGTGTAGCAAAGTGTCGCAGAGTGCGATGTCCGCAGGATGCGGTGCAAGCAGCGGCTCATGACGGGGTCGGTGAGACCAGGGTTGCATTGCGAAATGAGGCAGTGCACTCTACAGTGCCTTTAGGACACGGAATCCGGCAACGGACTCGGCAACAGAGTTGGTTTCCCTTTTCTTCTCCAGGCAACTGAAACCAGCGTTTCCAGAGATGTTGCAAGAGTTTAGTGAGGTCCTTGATGTTCCTGAGACCTTGTGAATATGGTGCAAGCTCAAATCAAGCCCTTGGAGATCTTCCTCAAGCAGGGGGCCCAGCAAAGTCCTTTCTCCTTTCCTTGGCATCAAGTAGCCACTGCGGGCCAACCCCAGACAGCAAGCAGCAAAGGGACAGTATTCCTCCTCAGCTTCTCCGGCTCTTCTCCTTGGCAAAGGTTCATCTTGATTCCCAGAAGTGATTTAAAGTTGTGGGCCCAAATATTTATACTACAAAATCCTTTGTTCTCTGGTGACAGAGAAGCCCTGTGCTTGGTCAAAACTGGTTCTGTCCTCTCTGGTGCAGCTTGCTGGCAGGAGCTGGAGACAGCATTGTCCTTGGCAGACCAGGCCCATTCAGGTGAAAGGAAATCTCCCCCCCCCCCACTCTAAATGCTGTCCCGGTCTTTTCAGCCCAGCCCTGACTCATCAGGCTCTCTGTGGCTACTGCTCCTCCCCAGCCTCTATCATCCAAAAGCAAGACATGCAATACACAAACCTAGCAGAGGCACACTGTATGACTAAGCAAGAAAATACCTGATTTCTAAAAGTGCTATTTTCAAACACAGAATGTAAAAATCACCCTCACTTAAAGATGCATTTGAACATTCTACGTTCAGCATACTACACTTTATTTTCCTACATTGTTCCCAGGGGTAGTTATGCTTAAAATACGTTAAAAAACAACTCCCCATTCTATCCTATGGGAGCAGGTAGCCTTGCAATAGTGAAAAACTAAATTGGCAGTCACTATCAGGACATGCCACACACACCACAGTATATCCTACCTTTCGCATAAACTGCACCCTGCCAAAAGGGGTACCTCGAGCCTACCTTAGGGATGACTAACATGTAAGAAAGGGGCAGGTTAGGGCCTGGCAAGTGGCCACACTTGCCAAGTCGGCATGGCAGTACTAGACTACTCACAGGCTCTGCAATGGCAGGCCAGAGTTACATTTATAGGATGCTTATGTGGATGGCACAATCAGTGCTGCAGCCCACTAGCAGAATTTGATTTACAGGTCCTGGGCACACACAGTGCACTGGACTGGGGACTGACTAGTAAATCAAACCAGCCAATCATGGAAATACCAATCCATAACAACAATTTTCAAAGGAAGCACTTGCACTTTGGCACTGAACGGCAGTGGCAAAGTGCGCAAAGCATCTAGACCAGCAAAAAAAGTCTAACATACAGAAAAAAAACAGGAGGCAAAGGCAAAAATTGCAGGGGAGACCCATGCCAATTACGGCAAATCTAACAAATATACATTACAAAACTATATTTTCTTCTTGTGGCCTGACTTCCTCTTGCAATAACCTACTACAAGCATCTATGCTAGCCCATATACAGTAAGCATCTGTGTTTTCATCTGTTGATCTAGACATTTTAACTTTGAGAGTTCTTACTAACAGATGGAATTGTGGCAATCCTCCTAGCAGTCATTGCTCTCAGTACCAGAGTAAGGCTTAGATGCATTTCTTGTTTGGGTATCTCCTGTATGCGGACAAAAGAAAGCATTGGCTAAGACCTCGCTTTTCGGAAGACAACATTTCTGCTTTGATGCACTGCCTCAGTATATGTAACTGCACATAAAATGGTTAAACCCAGGTCTGTACTACCACCTGCATGTGATATGCATTTAAAATAGGTAAAAGAGAATTAAATCAGTACTAAGTGACTCCTACACTAAGTCTTCTTTATAACTATGTTTATCCACTGCCTTTGTTTATTAAATTATATGTTTTAGATGGGTACTGTACTGCATATTCCTACTGAACAGCTTCTTTTCTTGCTTAGTCACACACAGATTTTACTTTGTACTTTACCATATTTGTTGTGTGTATTATTTATATGTTACATTCTATAACTGTCTCTAATTTCCTTATAATTGGTGACTTGTGACACACTCAGTTGCTAAAGAAAATGTGTCAGAACTCATCTATTATTAGTTACTACAGTCTAGTTCTGACTTTAGATGCCTCCTGCCATAGCCAGCAGCTGATGTGCAAGGCAGGTCTTAACACAGACCACACAGAAGTAGCAGTTTAAAGCAACAGAACATTGTTTTTCTTTCTTCTGCTCTATTTTGTAGCTTACAATGACAAGTAGAGAGAACATGTTTATTTTTTTGTTCTCCTTTTTTTATTTTTTGTTTTATATAACGCGAACTCGACCCAAAGATATCAGGTATCAGAGCTCCTTATATAGAGGAAAGCTTTCTGCATGATTCCACATGATTCTACATGATTGCTCTTCCATGAAAGAGCTACGCACCAAGGTTTTCAGTGGTTTATGTGAAAGGCGATGGCGTCACCATATACTGTATGGGATAAAGTACCCTGTGGGGTACATAAGGATATTGCAAGTCACTAAGGAGATCTATCTATACTACTATTATAAAGAGAGAACTTGCACCTTTTGGCAAGGTAATCTCGGGAACCACAGCGCCAATCTACACACCCGATACATCTTTGAAAATGTCAGGGTGTGTAGATGGACATAGGCTATATAAATAAAAAAAAAGCAAAATAAAAAATTTATTTACAAAACAAAGTAGTCCCCTGAAAGTAGCGCCGTCCGGGACCTAGCGCTGGCCACGACGCGACGTGCGTCATGTCGAAGGAGGAGCGGCGGCGTCATGGAGGAGCGGCGGCGTCATGGAAGGGCGGTGGTGCAGACAGGACAGTCGGAAGAAAAGGGTAAATACCAAGCGAGGGAAAGGTCAGGCTTCTCAGAATGTGTCTCTCTGGCCTCTTCATATTCTCGGCTACAATATGTGATGCGAGTTTCTGAGGGGCTTTCCGCGTGCCCCAGGGATGTAACATTCACGGGTGAGACGAGGTTGTCAACGCCTCGGGGGATGCAGCGCATTCAGTTTCTGAGCGCTGTAGTGGGAATCAAAACTCACTTTTATGTGGCTGAACACGGGGACGTATAGGCAATGCGAAGGCGAGTGCATGAACAGAGAGGGGCACCTCCATATTTTTAATGGAGAAAACGAAGTATTTTGCAGAAAACTGATGATATCTCAGAAAAACTGTGCTACGATGCAAGGAGGAAGACGGGCTGCTCTGTTTTACAATGTCGATTGTTTATTCCAGGATGTAATCCTGCATTCCACATAAGAACACATTGTGTGATCCTGAGCATGTAACCTGTTATCCCTGTGTCCTGGTTCCCATGATACCTACAAAGGTTGGGATTGCTTAAAACCGGCTAACCGATGGTGTGGAGCTCTATAAAAGTAAATGAGTAAGGGAGACGGGCTGTTTTTGAGGTCATGTTTCTAGGAACAGCGAACCCAGAAGTCATTATAAATAAAATAGCTCACTGTCCCCAGAGCAAAATGAGCCATATGTAGAGTTTTTGAAGGGGATACTCCGTCAAAGCATGGCTGATGTCCCAACCACCCATCCACCTATGCAACACTGGCAGCTAAAATCTGTTATGGTTGGAGGAAGACAGCCAGTGCTGACGTTCAGGATGGAAGATTCGAGAACATGTTTTCGAAAGGAGAAAATCATTCACAGCAACAGGGAGCTGGAATCGAACTGTGAAAAACACATTCTATTAGCAGTTATCTATACTACTATTATAAAGAGAGAACTTGCACCTTTTGGCAAGGTAATCTCAGGAACCACAGCGCCAATCTACACACCCGATACATCTTTGAAAATGTCAGGGTGTGTAGATGGACATAGGCTATATAAATTAAAAAAAAAGCAAAATAAAAAAATTTATTTACAAAACAAAGTAGTCCCCTGAAAGTAGCGCCGGCCGGGACCTAGCGCTGGCCGCAACGCGACGTGCGTTATGACGAAGGAGGAGCGGCGGCATCATGGAGGAGCGGTGGCGTCATGGAGGGGCGGTGGTGCAGTGGTGCAGTGAGTAGCGGTGGCGACGACATGAAGAGGCGGCAGTGCAGTGGTGGCGACATGAAGAGGAGGAGCGGCGGGTCAGGTAACAAAAGTAAATAGTCGGGGCGGGAGAGAGTCGGGGCGGTACGCGGGAGGCTGGAGGCGGGGGGGGCGGGAGGGAGTCAGCGGGTGCACCGCTCGACAACATGCTGCCCCAGCCACCTTCTGGCCCCGGGCTACAAATGCAGCCCCCAGCTCCCTTCTGCCCCAGGCAACGCTGGGGCGGGCTGCTAGTTGCCTTATAAAGGTCATGTAACTCCTCAATGACGGGCTTACAATATCCTTATTATGTGTGTTAGTGAGTACTTTATACATATATACGTTATATATATATAAAAATATATATATATCATAAAATCGATGGTGTGAGACACTTTAAAGGAAAGATGTCAGAACTCAACTGTAATAAGTTATTACAGTTGAGTTCTGTTGTCACAATGTCTGTTGCCAGAGCCAGCAGCCGAGGTGAAAGGCAGTCAGGTCACAAGCATAATTGAAGCAGCTGTTAAAAGCAACGGAAACAAAGTATTGCTTTTCTTTCTTCTGCCCTATTTTTCTGTTTACTGTGAAAAGCATAAGTAACATATTTCTTTTGCACTTCTTAATTAATTATAGAAAAGTTAGAATCTTTCTGCATGCTCCTGCACATTCCCAGCTACGTCAGCTTTTTAAAATTTACTTTTATGGACCTGTTCCTAATATCTTTTTGCAACAAATATCTAGCTACTATAATTTTGCACTAGATTTTCTATTTTCATTTTTCATGTTTGCAAACATGCTCTCTCTTCCATATGAACGAGCTATGCATAAAGGTTTTAAGTTGTTTTTGGGATAGTGATCGTGTGACCACGTATTACATGAAATAAATTACTTCCTGTTGTACTTAATAAGAATATTTCAAGTCACCTCAGAGTTCCATAACCTTATAGAGGAACTCAGCCTCCAGCTTCATTACTTTATATGGTTATGGAACTCCTCTATTATTTGCAATAGCCTTATAATGTACGGCAGGAGGTCCTAGAAAGGAACACAACAAAAGCAAGGCATATGGCTGCATTTAATTTCTCCCCGAAACTATTTCGCCATCAAAATCCAATTGTACCCCTGAATCGGGTCAGAAAGCCACAATCTAATCCCCCTGTGACCTGTATAATACGAGAGACAATGCAACCTAAGCAAGCGATTAGTCAACCACAGGTTAAAGGACAATCGGTCCATATTTCGGCTTATACAAATATAGATTCAGGTCCCGTGGGACAAGACAAGGGTGTCCCCTCTACCCCTTCTTGTTCGCCTTGGCTGTGGAACCGCTTGCAGCTAAAGCTAGAATGGGGCAATACTATCAGGGCCTTAAAGTTCATGCACAGATCCACCACATTGCGCTCTATGCAGATGACTTACTGATGCTCCTGGCAGACTCGGGAGAAGCACTTTGCGGTGCGAAAATAATTACTACAGGACCTAAGCAGGGTAGCAGGGCTCAAGGTAAATTGGGCGGAGTCTTGACTCTTCCCAAAGAAGGAGAATAGAGTTGGCCCACAAGAGATTGAAGGAGTGAGATGGGAAGACAGGTGCTTAACATACCAAGGGACGCACATATACCACACTCAAGGGGACCTAATGGAGGGTAATATAGGGAGAGCCAATAGAGGAGCAAAAAGCAACTTTGACTTCTGGGGGTTCTTTACCACTATCAGTAGCCGACCGGGTAGATCTACTTAAAATGGTGACCCTCCCGAGACTATTGTATTACTTTGGGACATTGCTGGTCTGGATACCAGCAAGATACTTTATCCAACTCAAGACAATAATTTTGGAATTTCTATGGGGAAATGGAAGACAGAGGGTAGCACTTGGGGTTCTCATGAGATCGAAGGCAGATGGAGGGTTTGTGGTGCCTGATTTTGAGGCCTACTACCTGGTGCTGCAGTTGCAATGGCTCACAAAATGGGTGGTGGGTCGACTTAGGGGGACAGAAGAGCTTTGAGATGATTCTATGACTCTAAGATTACTATCTCAAATAATACTAAGGCTTCTTGTTCGAACCCGCGCTATCCCTTCAGAACTAAGCACAGCACAGAAGTGCTGGAATAGGAGCTTGAGAAGGGAATAATATTAAATTCCCCCATGCCCCGAAAATCCAGCTACTCATATGCAAAGCTGTGCCTCATGGAGGCAGTAGGTAGGGATTGATAGCTTGGACAGAGCGGGGATTGTCCACAATAGGGGATCTGTATGAGGAGAGCACCATGATTCCATTCAACGACCTGCAGGAATGATACAATTTACCTGGAGGGGACTTCTTATTGTATTCTGCCCTCCCTGCGGCCATATGAAAACACTGGTGAGGGGGACTCACTAAGCCACAGATGTCATTGGGTTGTCAGTATGTGGTGAGGGCAGCAGGTACCTTCAAAGCGGCCATATGTCTATATAGGTGCATAACGCAGGAAACGCTAGTGCCCATGTTGGAACTGAAGTTAAAATGGGGCACAGACCTTGGAGATGTTACTCCAGAAAAAAACCTGGGTAGACCTAGTAGAAAGGGCATGGAGGAGTACCAGAAATGCCAGATTCCAATTGGTACATTTTTATATCTTGCATAGAGTATACCTCACCCCGGAGAAAATGAATAAATATTTTGAGACCCAAACAGCAGCCTGCCCACGCTGGAATAGGGAAGGTGCAGATTTCAGACATATGTTCTGGGACTGCCCATAACTGGGTAATTTTTGGGGAGAGGTAACTACACTACTGGCCGACATCACCGACAGGGAAGTTGAGACACCTCAGAGATACTGCCTATTACACTGGCTTTCTCACACAGCCAAAAATAAAGTCACAAAGCAAATTCTTGGATCTGGGCTTACTACTAGCTAAAAGAGACATTACCATGCACTGGAAAGCCAAAAGGGGCCCAAGTGTAGCCAGGTGGATGAAAGAACTTGTTAAGTGGATAGAATGTGAAGGAATAATCAGAATGCAAATGGCAAAAAGAACGGGGAACGAGAGGGCGTTGGAGACAGCTAGGGCATGGGAAACACTAGTTGCACTACTCCAGATCCCAGACAGCAGGCATAATGCACCACCGCCCTTACTGAATGATAGATCCCAATGCGCCAGCTCAGACGATTATGAAAAGCAGCTTGGAGCAACCATGTACTGCAAATTAGTAATTTGATTATAAATGACACGCCTGGTTGGAGGGGTGGGTGGGGAATAGTTGCGGGAAGGGAGTATAGTTGGGGGATTAAAGGTTTTAACAAACACATGATAACTGAACACAGAATTGTCCATTGTTATTAGATTGCTGGGGGAGGGGGGAGAGAGTATTTCCATTGAAATGATATTTCTTCTGAATTATCTGTATAAGTGTCTTGTCAACTAAAACTCCCGATCAATGATAATTGTGTTGCATTGATTGTGCTTGGAAACTGTTTGTAAAACTCAATAAAGTTTGTTTAGAAAAAAATGCAAATATAGATTCAAGCATGTCAATTATTGGCAATTAAGATAACCTAGCTGAATCCCTTAAATTAATAGACCAACATGCTAATAATATCCTGGGTTCCATACAAACCTGTCTAGCTATAGTAGAAACAGGAACTAATTTGTGTTTGGAGCTATTGAATATTATTGCTACCACCCATGCCGCCATAGCTCGAGATAGTACAACATGTATACCTTCGCTTGATGCTCCAACACAAATTAATACCGAAGCAAGCAATACACTGCCAAATGGGCCAGGTTTACACCTCCCTAACCATGTAGGTGAACTAAACAATAGAGTAATGGGTAAGCTGATCACAACCGGATATTTATCCCACCATGAAGATGGAGAAGGACGCAATAGTGGTACCGGTGTAACGATTTCAGTTCCAATCGACCGTCAAATGGATCACATAGTGCATATATCTAACCGCTTGGAATTACCTCCTGCGGCTACACCATATGTGGTAGTACTAACAAACGTCCCTCCACTAGTCACGGATAGTAGAGAAAATTGGATCTCATGAAGAAACAAGTCATTGAACTGGCTAGGTGCTAGAACAGGGTGAAACAAACATGTCTTTAATGAATTTAAAATGGCAAGAAGGGTTAAATGGGTGGTGACTGAGTGGGGAAAAAACATTGTCTGGGGATTGTATTTGTATTGTATTAATTAAGACACCCTTGCTAGTTGAAACTATGCTGAACAACAGAACTAGAATTAGCAATATACCTGTAGATAAGATTGCTACCCTCCCACTAGGTTATTTTTATCAACCAAATCCTATATCAATGACATCAGACCAATGCCAACACTTGCATAGAGAACGAGGATGTACAATAGGTATTCGGTTCAAACTTCTAATCATTTCTTTATCTCGCTCAGATGGTTTGGACTGACTTGATGATCATCCATTTATAGGTAGTATAAAGAGGTCCACAAGTTTGTACCCCGTAGGTAAGGTCGCTGAGGGTAAACGCTCACATTTGGCAATTAAGGAAGTCAGAACGATTACAGAAAGCATGGCAGATACGGGCGGCAGTAATAAGTATATAGGGGCAGATTTACAATAACTGGTGCATCCCTACGTATCAGCAGGGATGCGCCAGTTATTGCGCGCTGCAGCTGCGCCACCCTGGATGCGCGGCACTTATAATGTGGTGCACCAGGGGGCAAAAATGGCACAGATGAGTCACGCATCTGTGCCGTAAAATTGCCGCATTGCTGGAGCTGCGTCGCAAGTGCGACGCAGCTCCAGCAATGCTCTGGGGAGCTCTATCTCCACAATGCTGCACCAATCCTTACGCCTGCTTCAAGCAGGCGCAGGGTTTTGACGCAGCATGGGTCCAAAAGTGACTGAGTGAAATCTTGTAAATTTCACTCAGCCACTTTTGGGAGGCGTTCCTGCGCCGGAACGCCCCTCCCTGCGATGGAACGCTTCCTTATGACGCAGGGCTTTACAACGTGAAGCATCTGGGAGATACGTCACATTGTAAATACCCCACAGCATGGCGCATCTTTTCCGCCGCCGCTGCGTCACAAAAGTGGCGCAACGGCGGCGTAAAAGAGGCGCAAGGGGCTTGTAAATCTGCCCCATAGAGTATAAGTGTGAATTATTAGGATTCCTAAGCAGGAATGCGGCTGGACTGAAGAGGATGAGAGTTAATTCAAAATGGTTAGAGTTTGTGATAGTTTATCAAATTATTTTATTGCAGGAGACATGACTCACTGAGCCTGTTCATATTAATGGTTTTAGGATGTACTTCACATTGGCCATCCAATCAACCCGTGGTTGTGTCTAATAGTGCCCAATTTACTAACATCAAAAATCGTTACCCATAACCCATATTATTAACTATTATTATGTGAGTTGCAAGGGGCAACAAGACTGGCATTTATCAACTTCTACAATAACACCACAACAAGGGAAATTATAGATACCTTGAATAGTTTGAGTGCGGAAGTGGAACATATCATCTTAAGTTTGTCTTGTTTGGCGTTAGTTTTGAGCCAGGTACATTGCAGCTTTCTAATTTGTAGTTTTATGTCTTTTATTTCTATGTTTCTCCAAGGCGCTTTTTTAATTTTGTTCTGTTGTGTGGGTTTGAGTGGTATCAGGATGTCTAAAGCTTCCTGCAGCCACTCATATAGATTTTGAACAGAATTTATTGTTTACAGATTTGTACTTGATGTTAGTTGTGTTTCTAAGTGTTCCAAATTGAGTTTGTTCCATGGCCGATAGGTGGATGGATGTAAGGTAGTTTTAGGTGAGATGCTTAGTGTTGTTTTATGTTGGAAAGCAAGCAAGTGGTGGTCTGACCATGTGACTGGAGTTATAGTTTGAAAGGTAACTAGTTAACTATTAGCAAAAATGACATCTAGGATATTCCCAGTGGTGTGTGTGGGTTTGTGGACAATCTGATGCGGGTTCAGTGCATCTAGGCCAGTGAATATTGTTTTTGGATGGGTCATATTGGGTTTGTCAAACCAAATGTTGAGGTCACCCAGAACGCATAGGTTGGAGTGTATTGTTATCAGGTTTGAAACTGTGTCTATAGGTGTGTCTGGGAATGTCGCCTTGCTAGGTGGAGGACTGTAAAGGAGCAGGAAGTTACAGGAGGAAGACGGTGTAGGATTGCATCTTGTTAGAAGAGCCTCAAAATTCTTTATGGAGATGGAAATGTCGTCAATTTTAGTGATATGTATTGTTTGCCTGAACACAACAGCTAGACCACCTCCTTTTTTGGCTGTATGATTTTCGGTGATTGTTTGATAGCCTACAGGAATGGCTTCATGCAGGACTGGAGCCATATCCTCTCCCAACCATGATTCAGTTATGAATAGTATGTCTGGTTTTGCATCTGTGAGAAGGTCGTAGATGTGATGCTCGTTTTTAGAGAGGGATCGAGCATTTTTTAGTAGACAATTTAGAGAGTGGCCTTTGGTCATAGTGAGACTTTGTTTAATAGAAGAGTGATCCACATTGTGTGGGTTTGTAGCAGGTGTGTTTTTAGAGCTGGCATTAGCTGTATTAGGATAGCAATCGTCAAGCTGTTCTGTATCATGTTCCTCATCCAGCATGCTAAGAAGGCATTTTGATGGGTCTGCGTGTGTATGTGGTGGAGATGGGGTTTAAGAGTGAGTTGGAGTGCTGTGTATTTTTCGTGGTGTAACATTGTTGTGAAGTATATGGTTATCGCCTGGGAATTGGCACAACTGAGCAGAGTCTTAATTTAAACATGTTAATTGGAAAGTATGTCCATGTCAAGAAAGGGGAACATCTACCAAGCCTTTGTCAATTTATCCTTTGCTTTTGACTGTGACATACATTCCAAGCTCAGGCAAACACTGACGGACGTGGTAGTGGAGGCAACAATCATCAGTCTATTGAGGAATCTGTACTCGGGCTGTAAAGAATGGGAGAATGCACAGAAGCATTTAGCGTTGAGAGAGGGGTCAGGCAGGGATGTGTCCTGGCCCCCTTCCTGTTTTCACTATACATCAACAGTGTTGGGAGGTTCTCCCAACATCAACCAAAGATTTACAACAAAGAGGAACATACCCTGTCCCAGCCCTCCTCTACTCTGATGATGCCTTTCTCATGGCCCGCACACCCTTTGCTCTGCAGTCCCTGCTGTCTAACTTCTCACAATACATGAACGATCTTGGCCTCCTGATCAATATAAGCAATACATTTATGATGAAATGCAGCAGGACACTCAAAAAATTTAGAGATATAAGAACTGATGACACTTCCATTGGCTTTACCAATACATTCTCTTACCGGGGAGTTTTATTTGACAGAGATTGTTTGAGGAACAAAGCTATTGCTAATAGGAAGTTATTATTTAGTAAACCCTGTATGGCCCTTAGGTGTTTCGCAAACCGCCTGGGCACAAGTCCTCCCCGAGGTAATGATGAAAGTTTATGAAGCTAAGTGGCTGAGCATAGCTACAAATGGGGCAGGACTGTGGGGGTATAGAAATTGCACAGGCTTACAAACAATGGAAGATGACATTTCAGCCTATGGCAGTCACATGGAACTTGGGGCACAACATGTCACAGACTCGATAAAGCTACAACCAACACTCCTCTGGCACAACATTTGGACCTCGAAGTATACAGTACAGACTCAAGCAATTATTGGGGACTGTCTAAAACTCAGTTCACATACAAGAAATTTATGGTTAGAGTATGTTCAACGTTTCTTTCATGATATGGGCTGCCGTGAGTATTATGAAAGACCAGATACCCTTCGCAGTATTAGTAAAAAAATCCTGAAAGAGAAAGGCTTGATGCATTTAGAAAACCCTAGATGGACACTTGAGGCACCTAAACCTAGTGCATTAAAGAACCAACTAATTTTACCTACTTTTAATATGCAACCCTATCTTAAATCAGTTATGCATGGTGGACAGAGATTTGTTCTAACTCGCCTAAGACTAGATATTTTCCATCGACTAGTCAGTTCCCAAAAATAAATGAATGAGCTGCAAATCTGACTTACTATCTTTGTGACATTTTGCTGCCCCAGAATACAATGCATGTGGGCCTTTTTTGCAAGTTTTATACTCGCCAAAGGAAAAGATACATCTACCAACATTAAAACAGCATGGCTTTACCCAATGCCGTCTGGCATATTTATACCTGCAAATACGATCTACTCTAGAAATATGTTGCAGAATGGCGCAAATTTTTTAGTCTGTCTTTTATATCAGAAAGAATATGGTTTTAATATTGTGATTGGGCCAGATTGTACAGTATTAAATGCTCAAATGTTTTAGAAATATGGAAATGAACACCCTACGGAAGGGATGTGTAATATAACAATTTTATAGCCATATTTTGTAACTTTTTTAATCTTAGCACATAGGCACTTTATAAAAGTTGGGCAAGGCATATTTGTCATTAAAGCTGTACCCATAGTGGATTAGGATTTGCACATAAATTTAGAATGCCAACATAAATGGCCTTTTTAAGTTTTACCACCTTTTGTGTATTTTAAGCGATTATCACAGTTAATTCTCACTTTAGGATAAGTACTGTATGATGCTGCTTTGATATGCTTTTATGGATGTTTTTATGCATTTGGATAAAGAGTACTAATATATATATATATATATATATATATATATATATATATATATAGGAAAAGCAATATTATTAATGTGCACCACTTGTTTGACACTATTTGTGAACCTCCTTCACTTTGATTTACTGCCACTCTTTGTCGTTATGTTAATTTCTTGCACATTGTTGCCTTTCAGCCTATTTTTTAAGGCTGTTTTGGCTTTTAAAAGCACTTTAAATTTGCAATGCCTGTTGGGGCGCATCATGTCATCAAGCTCCTTTTACGGAGTGAAACGCGTCATGGGGGACATTTGTCTCAAGAGCACTTTAATAAATCTTTGATTCTGCTCGCACAATCCTGTTGTGGCCCGTCATTGAACGAGAATATTGGGGAAGAGGTCCGCACCTGTTTGGTTCCGCCTTGTAATTGGCGGTCAGGAGTTGCACTTCGATATATATGGCAGAGTGGTGTTGGGTTCAAAATAAATAACACAAACCAGATACTGGGTTTGCCTCATCTTTTTTCCGAATCATTGGCTGCTGAGACGACAACGTACCAGATATATATATATATATATATATATATATATATATAAGTCCGAAAACTGGTATGATCCTTTTTGAAGAAACCAGAGTCAAGGCCCAAATATATTCTCCGTGACCAAGAGGTAGGCGTACCTCGAAACGCGTTGGGGCTGTTTAATCTTTCTGCCAAATAAACCTTGAGCACTGAGAATATATTTGGGCCTTGACTCTGGTTTCTTCAAAAAGGATCATACCAGTTTTCGGACTTATTTAAAGGATCGGCGATCCTGTTGAGCGCCCGCCGTGTAAGAGGCAGAAGCACGCCGCTTTTTCGTGTTGTATATATATATATATATATATATATATATATATATATATATATATATATATATATATATATATATATATATATATATATATATTAACTGGAAAAAAAACAGGTGATGTCACTGACCATGTCATGAGTGATGTAATATGTGACGTAATCCGCAGTGCATTGTGGGCGGGTGAGTTATAGTTAGCTCAACAACTATAACTGGTGAATTTCTCTGGTTTTATATGAGTCAAATATCCAACTAACTATACCGTCCCTGAAACATATGTCTTTTTTCAGTGAATTTCTAAGGTTTTTTAAATGCTAATTCATAACTATAACGTCTGTAAAACCTATGGTTTTCTAGTGAATTTCAAAGGTTTTTTAAATGCTAATTTCATATTTTAATATTTATAAAACCTATATTTTATCTAATTATTTTTTAATATTTTGCAACTCTATTATCCTTTTTTTACCTTTAAAAATGATGTAATGTTTTATATCATCCCCCCAAAATATGTATATAATTTTTAAGTTTTTTTAGAAAACTACAGTCCCATACCAGTAGTCTACCAAGCTCGATCAGCACGTGAATCTTATTCATCACATTTAAATGATGCGCATTTCATATCCGACGGGTTTGTGGCACCGCGTCCCACGTAACAACATATACATATGAAATTGCGCCAGCTGCTACCTTGGTACGCGACGGGTACTCATTACCAAGCCGCGCATTACGTCATGTACGTATAGGGTCGTGCCCGCTGCGCGTTGCGTATGCGATGAGTGCACGCTGCCACGCCCTGTGTTACATGATAGATGTACGTGTCGCGCCGCGTATGCCATTCCCTAATTTTTTTGTCTCAAAACTAAATCTATATAACTTTAAAGTGTATATGCAAAGAAGCGATAATATTTTAAACATTTATATATTTCTAACTGTAATAAACCTATATTATAGTAAATATTTTTTCTCAAAATCACATTGGGTGCGATCTCCTTCTGCGCTGGATGCGCGATTGCCATGTGACCATAAAAAAAAGCATTTCATTAGTTCATAACATTTCCCATTGTAACATTTGGAAAACGCCACCCATTTTAGTCAGTCTCTGTACTGCATTTGATGAGACACACCTCTTCTGCTTGGAGAGCTTTTTTCTAAACCTTTTGCTACGTACACATATCTTATACTACACACAACATGCAGCCATCATCTTCATCAATATTCATAATTTGAAAAGCAGCCTTCCACCTGTGATAGCCTTCCACCTAAAAGTTACATAACCAAAGTTTTCTCCACTACCAGAGGTAACATGGTTGTATACGCTGTCCACAGCACAATGTAATGTGGTACAGCCCAGGGGCAGTATCATGCATAGATAATGAACACAATGACACAGATAGATAGTGGAAGTGAGTACTGGCATTTGCGATCAACACCTTTTTATTACTACGGTCACATATCCAGGGACGTCTGTGCTGGGTGCATGTGGGGTGAGTGTAAAGCAGCCCTCAGGGAATGGTTGCTGCTACTATCAACTACAACAGTAATCATTGGATCACACACAGAGATTCAATATTAAGAATTGATAATTTGTGCTGCAGTAAGGTACGGACAGTAGATGTGAAATAATACGGAAAAAATTCTATCGTAAAAGAACCACAACTTGTGGTATACTAAGACACAATCAATAGGTCTGAAATAATACACAAAAAGATTATATCATAAACGCTCGATCAGTTCTAGTGCGCTCACATAGCCACATAAAAAGCATTCAGCATGTGCACAGCCAGCGATGATGCGTGCTGCGGGTGCGTCGTACTAGGAGCAATATCTGTTGCCATCAACACTGCACCATCTGCAATAGCGACTCGATCTGAATTGTGAACACTGCTGTCTACTGTGTAGGCCAGACAGAGCGGTCAGCAAAGGCTCACAACCACGTGGCATTGACTTGAGCTCCATAGTTTGCAATACGCGAAGCAACAAAAAAGCATGTGCAGAGCCTGCAATGATGCATATGAGTGGTGCAGACTGAGCGCACTGGAGCAATGTCTTTTACTACAGGACTGCATCATCTACAATACCGACTCAATCTCAAATGTGAACACTGCTGTCTGCAGTGCTGGCCAGAGACAGAGTTCAGCAAAGAGCCCACAGCCACGTGGCATTGACTTGAGCTCCAAAGTTTTCAATCGCGAAACCACAAAGACCCGTGTGAGGATCCTTCAATGATGTGTATGAGTGGTGCACAGACCGCACTAGAGCAATGCATTTTCCTACAGAACTGCGTCAGCTGCAATAACGACTCGATCTGAATTGTGAACACTGCTATCTACAGTATTAATTGAAGGCAGTACTCTCACACATTCAACCATGAACACTTTTTCTCACTGCCTCTTCACAAAATACAACAACATAAATTACAGACAATTGCAATAAATAAATCAAAACAATTTGAATTGCGATTTCATCTGTCCATAGTCTACACTATTCACTGCTACTTTTGACTTGCAAGATGAATTTGGTCACTTTACTAAACCTATAACGCATCTAAAAAATGTTCTTCAAGCAAGTATACTAAAACAATATTGTGTATATTTCAATAGATGTTATAGTTACTTGACTACTGGATTCTGTAATTAAACAATCACCACTCGATCTAAATTGTGAACCCTGCTACCGCAGTGTAGGCCAGAGGCAGAGGTCATTAACGCCTCAAAGCCATGTACTGTTGGATTCGAAAGCACGGACTTGGTTGCACCTGATCGGAGGGGGTACCAGAAATCAACACAGACTTTAACTTATGACATCCTCAATCATAAAATTAATACCCCTTTTCACTGTTCGGACCTGCTGTACCGCGGTGTACTCCACTGACTGGTGTCAACCAAGCACAATAATCACGTGCAGCAGTGAGCTACGGAAGCACAGAGTTTGATGCACCTCAATGGAGGGAGTTCTATCAAAACCAAGCTGCAGATAATGTCGGACATCTTCCATTGTGGGATCAAGACACCGTTCCACTGTTGGCACCTGGTCGAAGGGAGTACCTTCCTCTCCACTCTCAGATGCAGTTCTTACATCGTCCATTATGGTATTAAGACACCGTTCCACTGTTGATACCTGTTGGACTACTGTGTTAGTAGTATACAGAGCACTCCACGCTACTGGGCCTCTGGCTGGGCGTTGTGTGCCTGTGTCGCGGTAGCCAGCATTAATCTTAGGAGCCTTCCGTGCTCGCAGACCTCGGCCCAGGAGCTTCCGTCGGCACATGGTGGGCCCTCTTTCACATAGGGCGGTGTCGAAAGGTGAACTGTGGGGCATATATGCTTCACAGCGGCCAAGACAGTTTCTGGATACCAGAGAGCATCATTCACGCAGCCACCTTTGCCCACAGCGTCAACCTCCTGGCAGTGTAAGCTGCACAGACCTGGCAGACACATTCGCCATTCTGGAACAAAACCACACCCAGAGAAACGTGCCTCTTCTTCATACCCCTATGCTACCCTTGCGTACGCCGAGCCAGCCCACTACGCTAAACATTTGGGGGGGAAGCACGTACGCACTACCTTTCATAATCTTCCCCACTGACTGTACTACCATGGTTGCGTCCACTGTTTACTTCACTCAATAGACCATCAGTGTATGTTGACATTTACATATCTGTGCTCTGCATCCTCAAGTCTGTCCGGCACATCCCTTCAACACTTTGCATTGTATACTTTTATAATCGAGAATCACTTGTCACCTTCGCACATACTTTACTCCCATCTCTCCCTGCATTCTGGATTGTGTGGCAGAGGTACCATGCCATGTTTGCCTTGCGTACATGGCTAGCCACGGTTTCCACAGTACGTAGCATTTTGTGTCTGCTAGGTGTACATGTTGTTTTTCATGTTGTATTTGTTTATATAAGATACTGCATTTATTCACGAGCAGTGGTTTCTCTCATTTACATATCGTTGTCTTAAAGAGCATACAGACGTTTTTCTCACAGGTGAAAAGTGAGACCACAATGGCAGTCATTCATTACTATCAAAGAATATCCAACTACACGGCGCTTCTAAGCTTACAGTCCCCAATCTTGTGTGCTTTTTTAAAAGCACGCCAACTCCAACAATCAGACCAACATTCACACAGCTTTCTAACGGCAGTTATCTGCTTCTCAATAGCATGCATTCCTACGTAAAGTGCGCTGGCATACTACATGTCCTTACTGTTTCAAACCGAGTAACTTCCTGTGGCAATGTCTATTCCCACCCACACAAACTAACGCCCAAACTTCAACTTGGCCTTCAATCCCTACTTTGAAAACATATTTCATTAAGCAAACCAAATTGAAAGTGCTTTTGTTCACAACAGAAGTTTCACTCACTTCTGCAAAAGAAATTTATCGACTGCAGATACCACGAACTTCAAGTAAAATATACTCTCTTTTAAATACGAACCTCCAATTACACTTTGTGAATTGTTACACAATTTTCTACACATCTCACACTCAATATCTGGCAAAACTTTTTAACACGGTCTCCTACAGCCTTCTAACACACTTTCAAACAGTTTTTCTTTTAATAGCAGACTTCATTCATTCGATCATCTCTGGAATAACAGTGCCCATAAAAAAATGGAAAAACTTTTCTGCTACCTGCCTCTATTTATTATCGGAGCCAGCTACAACATAACATTTATTTACACATATGCAATCTGCGTACAACCATCTTTTGATTGCAAAACTTGCCCATTCGACTGACGCATGGATCTATGCCTTGCCAACATCCCAACAATCGCACCCGATATCCAGCCGGTAATACAGTATCTTGAAATCCATGAACGTGATAGTTCTGGCAGTGGAGCAATGGCAAATGTAATGCAAAAAGTTATTATGGGAGGATGAGATTTATGTGAAGCTGCGAAAGATCTCCTGCAACGTGCGACCTTTCACAACATCGCAGATTGCCTGCCTATTCAAATTGCTGCTCCAACATTCAAGCAACATTACTTTCCCTTTGAGGATATGAATTGGACCGCTTCGCTTTTCTCACACAATGGCAACAATAGCCTCTTGGAACATTACGCATCTCAAGCCGCTGAAGACCTTCTGGACTGCAATCTCCAAGACTTGTAAGAAACTCACGTTATTCTTGGATGGATTTTTTTCCATCTTTTTTAACTTTTTCTTTGCATTTTTTATAATACAATTCAATTCTACTACTTTGATATAATAACTTTCTAAGTATACTCAGACATTTGAACTCTGTCTTCATTATTGCCCCTTACCTCTCCACTCTAACCAAAGATCGGTGATGTATGGCCTATGCAAATATGCTATATACTTGCTAAATTAGCCTAAACCCGACACTCATTTAGAAACCATGTCTATTCTTTGTGCACACGACTCTCTGCCTGCCTGTTATACACGAAGCCCTTTCACACAAATTTTCTCATACTCAGCCTCTGCTCACACCAAAGTTCCAATGTGGATACAACTAGTACCAATTCTGACATGCACCACATTGAATCTACTGTACAATAGATTGCTGACTGTTCTACTGTTGATAGTTTTGTGTTACAAAAAAGCAGTACCAAGGTACCTAAAAACTTTGATGATTATATTTTGCAATTTCTGTTTTTTTTCTTTCTTTCCTACAAGGATACATGTGGTAATCGTATCCTACCTTTGTATTCCTTATAGAATTTAGAGTCATTTACGTCTAATAGGTATTGTTTATGTCAGATGGAACTGTAATATGTAATATGGAATTCACTGATGCAGGAGCTTACATTTGAATACAGCAGAAGCAGTTTAAGTTTGCTTCAGCTGGATGCCCTAGATCTTGCACCAGTGGGTCCAATGATGGCACTTAAATAAATACACTTTCTATATAATTTTCAAACTCCATTCCTTTATTACACACATCCACTTTCTTAAACACACCTCATTTCACCGTTTGTCTTCTGTGACACTGCAAAATTCTGCATTATATTCTTCATGATTATTTCTTCATTCCTGCTTGCTAAAACAGTGCATTCAAGTCTTCAAACTGGTAGGGATGAGTAGTATGCTTCCCACTCCCTGTAGAGTATAAACGCATACGAACACTACTTACACAGGTATGCTACAGTGGCCAGTACCCTATAGCGCCCACAGCACATCACTTTACAGCAACCAGCTCATGACTTAGACTCACAGTTTCATCCCTGAGTCTTCAGACCGGTACCAGTGAGTAGTTTGCTTCCCACTCCCACTATACTCTAAACGCATACTAACACCACCTACACAGCTATGCTGCAGCTGCCAATATGCTACAGCACCCACAGCACATCAGTTTACAGCACTCAGCTCACTGTTTAGGTACACTATTTCATCCTCAAGTTTATCGGTACCTCACCCCAGCACCATCTCACTCTAGGCAAAAAAGCACTTTCACACCGGTAAGGGTAAATACTTTGCTTCGGCCAGAATACTACAGCGCCCACAGCACATCAGTTTACAGCACTCAGCTCACAGTTTAGGCACATGCTTTCATCCCTGAGTGTACCGTCACCTCACCTCAGCACCATCTCACAGTGAGCAAAACAGCACTTTCACACCAGTAGGGGTAAATACTTTGCTTCGGCCAGTATGCTACAGAGCCCAGAGCACATCAGTTTACAGCACTCAGCTCACGGTTTAGACGCAAGCTTTCATCCCCCAGTGTACCGGCACTTCACCTCAGCACCATCTCACAGTGGGCAAAATTAGCACTTTCACTCCGGTAGGGGTAAATACGGCAAAATCAGCAACTTACTTGCTCCCTTGTTCACGAGTGTACAAGGGACAAAGCTATACCTCTCTGAAGAGCTCTAATTAGAGGAAACACTGTGTCAGGGGTTGCTTTTATTCATTTCAGGTTGGCTTGGTTGGCATTTTACCAAAGCTGTAATATTGTGCCTGGAGTGATGAATGACTTTTGTCATTTTACAGCTGAGCAAGGCCAGCACTGGGCTAGTCCTATGCTTAAAAACTTTGCTGTAGAAATGGCAACAGACTTTGTTCTTTTCTATCTCGGCGTGGATATCACTGTGCTAATCCTACTCTTAAAGAGTTTGATAGAAAAGCAGACATTTGAGGTGAGCAGATCTAGAGTGTCACTGGTGTTGAGAGTGCTCCATACAGGAGCTGCTTTCCACCTAAACTTGAGAATTGCCCAGAGTTCTCTGCTTCTTTTTTGCATAATTTATTCATCACTCTATGCCTGAAAGGGTATTTTTTTTACTTTTACAGGGTGCTCCCTTGTGTCTGGACAAAGCTATACCTCTCTGAAGAGCTCTAATTAGAGCGAAACACTGTGTCAGGGATTGATTTTATGCATTTCAGGTTGGCTTGGTTGGTATTTTACCACTTCAAAGCTGTAATATTGTGCCTGGAGTGATAAATGGCTTTTGTCATTTTACAGCTCGGCAAGGACAGCACTGTGCTAGTCCTATGCTTAAAATCTTTGCTGTAGAAATGGCAAAAGACTTTGTCCATTTCTATCTCGGCGTGGATAGCTGTGTTCTAATCCAACGCTTAAAAACTTTGACAGAAAAGCAGACATTTGAGGTGAGCAGATCTAGAGTGTCGCTGGTGTTGAGAGTGCTCCATACAGGAGCTGCTTTCCACCTAATCTTGAGAACTACCCAGAGTTCTCTGCTTCTTTTTTGCATAATTTATTTGTCACTCTATGCCTAAAAGGGTATTTTTTTTACTTATACTGGGTGCTCCCTTGTGTCTGGACAAAGCTATACCTCTCTGAATAGCTCTAATTAGAGCGAAACGCTGTGTCAGGGGTTGCTTTTATTCATTTCAGGTTGGCTTGGTTGGTATTTTACCAATTCAAAGCTGTAATACTGTGCCTGGAGTGCTAAATGGCTTTTGTCATTTTACAGCTCCGCAAGGACAGCACTGTGCTAGTCCTATGCTTAAAAACTTTGCTGTAGAAATGGCAAAAGACTTTGTCCATTTCAATCTCGGCGTGGATAGCACTATGCTAATCCTACGCTTAAAGACTTTGATAGAAAAGCAGGAAAAGCAGACATTTGAGGTGAGCAGAACTAGTGTGTCGCTGGTGTTGAGAGTGCTCCATACAGGAGCTGCTTTCCACCTAAACTTGAGAACTACCCAGAGTTCTCTGCTTCTTTTTTGTATATATATATATATATATATATATATATATATATATATATATATATATATATACAACTATAACTGTTGTGAAACCTATGGTTTTTTCAATGAATATATATATATATATATATATATATATATATATATATATATATATATGTATATGTATATATATATATATATATATATATATATATATATATATATATATATATATATATATATATATATATATATATATATATATATATATATATATATATATTCACTGAAAAAACCATAGGTTTCGCAACAGTTATAGTTAGGAATTAGCATTTAAAAAAAACTATTAAATTCACTGAAAAAACCATAGGTTTGACACCAGTTATAGTTAGCTGGAAATTTTACTGACATAAAACCAGTGAAATTCCCACGTTATAGTTAGTTGGACTCACTATAACTTGCGCGCCTGCAATGCACTGCTGATGACGTCACATATTACATCACTCATGACATGGTCAGTGACATCACTCATGACATCACTGATGACACCATCCTTGTGACAGAGTGACAGACCTCCTTTCAGTGTAATGTAATCTTTGAAACACATATTCATAAATAGAAACTAACATTTTCAAAAAAATGGAGATACCCATACCAGTTACAACAACCAATTCAGTAATTCCACCATCTATATACACATCCACTCATTCACCAACAGTTCTATATAGTCACTCATACATATACTCACTCATCATATGTAGTGATACACCTATACATCCTGTTACACACCAACAGTCATCCAAAATTTACTCACACACATACTCACACATGCAAATAAACTATTGAACATCCATTTATTTGCATATACAGCTATACACACACTACCACCTTACTTCTAAGGAAACTTACTCATACTTACTCTCTTAAACAATCACTTATGGAAAGACATACTTATTTAAACAGGAACTCTTACAATCTCTCACTCTCACATATACTCACTTATATACATCAATACTCACATATACTAGATTAAAACATATGTAGTTACTGATAAAGACACTAGTGAGACAGTCATTCACTCACTAACACACACATATACACACTCATCCACCCATAGTCCTGCACATATGCTGTCTTCAAAACACATACAAACAGTGAGTCAGTCATTGATGCATCTATGTGCTAAGTAATACCCCCACCAAACCATACAGACACTCATACTGATACTAAAAATACATCTAATAACCCATATACACACACATGTAGCTACTCACCAACCCATGCAGCCACCTATTCACAAAGTGAAACACTGATACATATATTTAAATATTTAAAAATTACTCGCTAATATATGTATTCACTAAGATACACTTAATACGCCAGTTAACCAATCAATTTTTTTTTTTTTAAAAACATCCATTTAGACACTTACTTAAACATTTATTCTTCCATCGACCTTTTTCATATACATATAGAAAACATATTTATTTTTCAGAAAGACACACATTCACTGGATGGTGTCATCAGTGATGTCATGAGTGATGTCACTGACCATGTCATGAGTGATGTAATATGTGACGTCATCAGCAGTGCATTGCAGGCGCGCAAGTTATAGTGAGTCCAACTAACTATAACATGGGAATTTCACTGGTTTTATGTCAGTAAAATTTCCAGCTAACTATAACTGGTGTCAAACCTATGGTTTTTTCAGTGAATATATATATATATTCACTGAAAAAACCATAGGTTTCACACCAGTTATAGTTAGCTGGAAATTGTATTCGCATAAAACCATTGAAATTTCCACGTTATAGTTAGTTGGACTCACTATAACTTGCGCGTGCAATGCACTGCTGATGACGTCACATGTTACATCACTCAAGACATGGTTAGTGACATCACTCATGACATCACTGATGACACCATCCAGTGAATGTGTGTCTTTTTAAAAAATAAATATATGTTATATATATACATATATATATAAAAGTTGATGGAAGAATAAATGTTTAAATATGTGTTTACATGGATGTTTTTTTTTAAATTGATTAGTTAACTGGTTTATTAAGTGTATCTTAGTGAATACATATATTATAGAGTAATGTTTAAATATTTAAATATATGTATTAGTGTTTCACTTTGTGTATAAGTGGCTGCATGGGTTGGTGAGTAGCTACATGTGTATGTATGTGGGTTATTAGATGTTTTTCTTAGTATCAGTATGAGTGTTTGTATGGTTTGGTGGGGGTATTACTTAGCACATAGATGCATGAATGACTGACTCTCTATTTGTATGTGTTTTGAAGACAGCATATGTGCAGGACTGTATGGGTTGTTGAGTGTGTATATGTGTGTGTTAGTGAGTGAATGACTGTCTCACTAGTGTCTTTATCAGTAACTACATATGTTTTAATCTTGTATATGTGAATATTGACGTATATAAGTCGCTGTGCATCTAATCCCCTCCTGAGGCGGAAGCCGGGAGGTAGTTGTTTTATTTGTTTGACTGTTATTCCTTTCTGCACTTTTTAAAACCTCGCCGAATTCCCAGCTTTTAATCTCACTGCATTCAGCTTGACCACGAAGCTTAGCTGCACTGTCCAAACAAATTGTAACTGTTTTACCCTGCATGACTCAAGAAGTGGCGGTAATCATCCCCCTGCCCCCCGCTTGACTAACTAAGCGCTATCGACTCACCCTGATACTCGGATCACCCTCAGCCGATTTGGGCACTGAGACAGCCGAGCCTCGGCCAGGTAGAATCGACTTTGACGGCCATCTTTGTTTCGGACAGCGTTTTCACGCTCTCTATTGGCCACTATAAAAGGATATCCCTGGTCAAGCACTCCAATTCGCTGTGCATCTGATTCCCTCCTGAGGCGGAAGCCGGGAGGTAGTTGTTTTATTTGTTTGACTGTTATTCCTTTCTGCACTTTTTAAAACCTCGCTGAATTCCCAGCTTTTATTCTCACTGCACTCAGCTTGACCATGAAGCTTAGCTGCACTGTCCGAACAAATTGTAATTGTTTTACCCTGCTTGACTCAAGAAGTGGCGGTACTCACTCCCCTGCCCCTGCTTGACTAACTAAGCGCTATCGACTCACCCTGATACTCGGATCACCCTCAGCCGATTTGGGCACTGAGACAGCCGAGCCTCGGCCAGGTAGAATCGACTTTGGCGGCCATCTTTGTTTGGGGCAGCGTTTCCACGCTCTCTATTGGCTACTATAAAAACGGAAGGCAATGCCTCCGCGCAGCGGACGCGATCAGCGGACGAGCCGGACCTGCGCCGGAGTCGTGCCAGAGTCCTGCCCGTCTGCGCCCGTCCACGACCTGGATGCGGCCGCAGACGCAAGCACTGTCTCTTTCCGCGATTCCTCAGTCCCCATCACCTATGATAGTGCTATGCTTAAGATTCTGAAGCCCAAACACTGTATCCCAGCACCTATTCCACCTCAGGCTTTCACCCCCCGTATACCTTTCACATCTTGTAGTCCAGGACAACCCATTGATGACTCACGGCATGAATACCTCATGTCTCAGACTACTATTAACTCTTTATCAATAAAGTCTGGTATGATTAACTGTCGCTCCCTAGTAAAACACTCCCTCGACATTGCCCATACTCTGGAAGAGGAAAAGTGGGACCTCCTATTTTTAACCGAGACCTGGTTAGGGGATGAAACCAACCCCGCTATACATTTAGCCATACCTCCCGGCTACAGTATACTATGCGCTAACAGAAAGGGCTCCCACCCTGGAGGCGGAGTTGCCATAATATACAGATCTCACTGGAATATATCCTCCTTCCCTTACATACATCTGGAACGCAGTGAAGCACTCCCCTTTTGTATTAAAATAGCAGCCAATTTTACCTTTTCTGGCCTTCTGGTTTATCGCCCCCCAAACTCTAAAACATCCCCTCTACCCGTATTATTAGATTATGTTCTGCAAGCAACATCGGGCTATGCAAACTTTAACCTCCTCGGGGACTTTAATCTCCATGTGGACAATCCCTCGGATTCCATCTCTTCCAACTTTCTATCCATCTTATCAGACGGAGGCCTTAACCAACTTATTAGTAGCTCTACACATAAGGCCAGTCACACTCTTGACCTAATCTGTACTAACCTGGACGGACTAGTCATAAGTGATCCTCTCCCGGTGATCTGGTCTCACCACTTCTTTATTCCATTTTCGTTTTCCCTGCACCGCCAAAATCGTCACATACGCCCGGCCAAACTCCAGGGCAGAAACTGGAGTAAGATCTCCCCTGATAGCCTTGCCGCCCATCTTTCCCCTTTCCATCCTTCGGACACAATCTCTGACTTAGACGCCAGACTGACTAACTTCAACGGCTGGATTTCTTCCGTCATTGACCTCCTCCCCCCTATTAGGACCATCAAAACCTACCGCTCTGCCCCATCTGCTCCCTGGTACTCCGATGAACTTCGGAAATGCAAATCGGCATGTAAGCGCCCTGAGAGATGTTGGAGAATAACCTACTCTCCCGACCGCAAATCCCTCTATAAATCTGCTCTAAGAGATTATAGAACAAAAATAATTGAACACAAAAGAACTTTTGTGGAAGAAAAAATCAACCGCTCACAGGGATCATCCAGGGAAATATTTGACACAGCCAGAACCTTCACCGACCCCCTGGCTCTCAAACGACCCCCCCCCTTTTGTCCCAGACACTTTGCAACAGTCTCTCTGATTTCTTTGAAAATAAAATTGCCACCATATACGACTCCTTTCCTAGCAATACTAATCCAGATAAACGTACAACCAACACTGCCATCACTGGATCTGATTGTACGTTCCCCAACTTTCAAGAGATTACCTTAGATCAATCCCTTAAAGAACTCCTAAAATGCAAATCCAGATCTCCCCTGATCCTTGGCCGGCCAGCAATATAAATCACTGGCACCTAGCCTCAACCCCATTCTGAATGGGATATGGAACGACTCGCTGCCTACGGGAGTCTTTCCAGACTCATGGAAGCACGCTCGGTTAGTCCCCATAATGAAGAAAGCCAATGCCGACCTCAGTGAACCCTCCAACTACAGGCCTATCTCTCTTTTACCAGCTCCTGCCAAAGTGCTCGAAAAACTTGCTCAGCAACAACTAGCAGGTTTTTTAGAAACATCTGGTGCTTATCACGACTCTCAGCACGGTTTTAGACCAGGATATAGCACTGAGTCAGCGCTAATCGAGATGGCAGATGCTGTACGCTGGAGGATGGCCGAGGGATCAAGAGCGGTGTTGGTGCTGCTTGACTTGTCAGCAGCATTCAACACCGTCTCCCACCCCCTACTCCTAGACCACCTACAATGCAAAGGCATTCAGGGCACAGCCTTAAAATGGATTGCATCCTTCTTGTCCAACCGGACGCAGGCAGTGTTTACCCCTCCCTATACCTCGGACAGCCGTCCACTTCGGTGGGGAGTCCCCCAAGGCTTCTCACTGAGCCCCCTCCTATTTAATGTTTATTTTTCACCCCTTGCTGATATCATCGCTCAAAATGGAATAAAGGCCACTTCCTACGCTGATGATATTCAACTCTTATTTTCGTTCAACAGTATTACCCAAACCACCTTTGACCCACTAAAAAACTGCCTACGCACAATTGCCCAATGGATGGACAATAACTTCCTCAGGATAAACGCAGGAAAAACTGAGGTTTTATTTTTCCACCAGCCGTCCCACTGGATCCTAACATCTGGTGGCCTCTTCATTTGAGTGTACCACCCCAGCCTAAAGATTCGGTGAAAAACCTAGGGGTTAGATGGGACTCTAACCTCTCATTTCAACAACAAGTACACACTTTCTCTGCAGCATGCTTTGCCAAAATCAGGATGGTGAAAAAATTCATCAATTTTCTACCTAACAACACCAGGATGACCATAGTCCAGGCATTGATCACCTCGCATCTGGACTATGCCAATGGCCTGTACACCGAACTGTCTGCTGGTCTATGCCATCGACTCCAGACTGTCCAGAATGCTGCAGTACGACTGGTTAGTGGCATTCCCCTACGTGAGCACATCTCGCCTAGGCATGGGCGGAAAATCCCTTCCGCTCGCGGATTTTGCGGATTTTCGGGAAATCCGCAATCCGCGAGATTTGCGAATCTCCCGCAAAATCCGCAAATCCGCGAGCAGCGGATTTTGCTCGCACTGCTCGCACTGTTCGCGTGAGTTCGCGTGAGTTCGCGCCCCGCGAATAAGTGCAAAATTGCAGAAATACGATTTTAGCAAGACTGAAAGTAACTACTTACCAGGTTCAAAAGTTCAGGCTCATCATTAGTAGCCATTTCCTGTAGTGCTTCCTGAGGGGCCCCTCCAGAGTTCAGTTGCCAGTTGAAACTATTATGTGACCCTGCTCTGAACCTCAGAATAGTTACACATATGCCACAAAGGTCCTGAATTACAGCTAAGGGAGACAAGCAGGAGCCAGGCTGGAAGTTAAAATCCATTAATCAGCCCCTAATTCATTATTGTCAGTTGGGGCAGGGCAGGTGTTGTAACTAATTTTGCAACAATGAAAGCACTTAGCAAGTGCAAAAGATCACTAATCAGGGCGCACTAAGGAAGCAGGTGCCAGCTAAAAAAATATTCTGTGACACATTAATCAGCCCCAAATTAATTCAGGTCACTTGAGGCAGGGAAGGTGTGCTTTGCTTTGCCGAAAATAATGTACACTGGACAACCAGAGGGTGTGGTGATGAAACAGAGGGTGGCATGGGTGGGCCAGAGGGTGGCATGAGTAGTCAGAGAGTGGCAGTGGTGACAGAGAGTGGCAGTGATGAAGAAGAGTGTCCCAAACAGGCTGGACACGTAGAAACAACAAGTTCGCGAAACTTGCGACCCGACAGGTAAGTTCGCAATTTGCGAAAGTGTACAAAACCCTCGCGAACTGGCAGAAACACGGGCGAACACAAAAAAAAAAAAATCTGCAAATTCGCGGGAATTCGCGGATTTTGCGGATTGCGAATCCGCAAATCCGCAAAATTCGCGAACGCGAGATCCGCAAAATTCGCTCATGCTTAATCTCGCCCCACCGCCGTAGACTTCATTGGCTGCCCATACAAAAAAGGGCAGAATTCAAAGCACTGGTACCGGCCCATCGTGCAATGAGGGGCAAGAGCTCTGCCCACCTTTCCACCTGCCTCACCCGCTACAGCAATACCAGGTCCCTTCGTTCTGCTTCAAAAAATCTCCTCACCACTCCCAGATTCAAAAAAACCCGCTCAGGCGGAAAAACCTTCCAAGTATGCACCTCTGCCCTCTGGAACAAGTTACCAAATTCTATCCGGATGATCCAGGAAGAACCCCCATTCCGGAAAGCCTTAAAAACTTACCTGTTCTGTTAAACATCCCCCAATTAATATAACATCTAACTCAGCCTAAGATCGCACAGGAGCACCAGGACACCCCGTTGGGGTAACTGTGCGCTATAACAAAATACACTAAATAAATAAAATAAATAAGTGAGTATATGTGAGAGTGAGGGATTGTAAGAGTTCCTGTTTAAATTAGTATGTGTTTCTATAAGTGATTGTTTAAGAGAGTAAGTAAAGTGGTAGTGTGTGTATAGCTGTATATGCAAAAAAATGGATGTTCAATAGTTTATTTGCATGTGTGAGTATGTGTGAGAGTATCTTTTGGATGAATGTCGGTGTGTAACAGGATGTATAGGTGTATCACTACATATAATGAGTGAGTATATGTATGAGTGACTATATAGAACTATTAGTGAATGATTGGATATGTATATAGATGGTGGAATTAATGAATTGGTTGTTGTAAGTGGTATGGGTATCTCCATTTTTTTTATAAATTTTAGTTTCTATTTTTGAATATGTGTTTCAAGGGTTACATTACAGTGAAAGGCGGTCTGTCACTCTGTCACAAGGATGGTGTCATCAGTGATGTCATGAGTGATGTCACTGACCATGTCATGAGTGATGTAATATGTGACGTCATCAGCAGTGCATTGCACGCGCAAGTTATAGTGAGTCCAACTAACTATAATGTGGGAATTTCAATGGTTTTATGCGAATTAAATTTCCAGCTAACTATAACTGGTGTGAAACCTAAGGTTTTTTCAGTGAATTTAACAGGTTTTTTAAATGCTAATCCCGAACTATAACTGGTGTGAAACCTATGGTTTTTTCAGTGAATTTCATAGGTTTTTTAAATGCTAATTCCTAACTATAACTGGTGTGAAACCTATGGTTTTTTCAGTGAATTTCATAGGTTTTTTTATTGCAAATTCTTAACTATATATATGACCTCTATCCTATGTTTTTTCAGTGAATTTCAAAGGTTTTTTAATAGCAAATTTCTATAGCTATGAAATATAATATTTTTTAAATGAATCTTATATTGTATATTTATGTAATACTATTTTTTTATGTATATTCTTCATTTTTTTTTTTTTGTGTTGCCCTGGAGCGCTCCCGGTACGCGTACCGGTGCGCGCACCGGGGAGTGCACCTTCCCAAAAAAGAAAAGAAAAATGAAGGATTGAGCATGAGGGAAGGGGACAGTGAGAGTAATGTTATGAGAAATAGAGCTAGAGAGAGGAACACTGAGGGACTGTGTAATAGATAGTAAGACAGAGAAAAGGTGTAAGAGGGTATAGCTAAGAAAAGGAAAATGAATAAGGGAGCGAAAGAAGAGAAGAGAGAGGAAGAAGACTAAAGCAGAGGTACTGGGAGAATGTGAGTGGGTGTTGAAAGTAAGGGGAAGGAGAGTAAAGAATGGGGAATGAGGGGTAGTGACGGAACCGAAGTAAAGAAACAGTGGTGAGGGAGGGTGAGAAAAGAGCAGTGAGTGTAAGTAAAGACGGGTGAAAGAGGGTGAATAAAAGTGAATAAGGGTAAGACATGGGAAGTGACAGAGAGAAAGGACAGAGAGAGTTAAGGAAGGAGTGACAGAAAGGGACTGAGTGAAGCAGCAAAGAAACATAAGTGAGGGAGTGTGGGTGAGTTATCGGGAGTGACCATGACGAAAAAGTAGTGACAGAGTGAGGGCACAGAGACAGTGAGGGTAAGAGAGACGGAGTGAGGGAACAGGAGTGAGGAACTGTGAGGACAGAGGCTCTGTGTAAAGGAGGGAGAGGAGTGGAGTAAGTGAGTAAGGGAAATGGAATGAGTGAGGGAGCGAAGGAAGGGATCATATGGTAAAGGAAGTAAAGCAGGGGGACTGTAAGAAGTTGAATGTGGTAGGAGAGTAATGGAAAGAGGAGTAAACATGGAGGATAAGAATAAGTGAAGGAAGCAGAGTAAGGAAACAGGGGTGAGGTAGGGTGAGAGAATAGTAGTGAGGTTAAAGCAAAGGATGATGACAAACTACATTTTTTTAGTTACACTTACCATATCATTAATGTAAACTTAATTACATGTTTTTACTACACTTTATATCTGTAAAAGAGAGAAGAAAAAATAAGTTATAATTAGTCAAATATATATTTAAAAATATAAGAGATAGGTCAAGAGGTTAAAAATCATAAAAGTGTTCTAAGAAATAAAGTAAAAGTGAAGGACACAGAAAGGGAAATAAAGTAATGTAGAAGGACAAAAAGAGGGAAAAAGAAAAACAAGGAGAGCAAATGACTAAGAGTAAGGCAGATACATTCAGTGACAGAGAGGAAGAGAAGAAGAGAGAAATGAACTGAAGGTAAGTAAGATAGTAAAAGAATGTGAGTTAGGAACACTAAATCAGGAAAGAAGAGTAAATAAAAGCAGAATGAATGAGATGGAAAGGAGTCTGATTGAGGATGCATACCAGGCATTATCAAAAGACATGACACAAACCAACAAGAAAGAAGCTCAATCTGCTTTCTAATCTGAGGTAACACAGGTGACATCATTGTGAAAGGTTCAAATATATTTATTTAATCTTTCAGACACTATTTATTCCTTCTCAAAAATGTAAGAGCCATTCATTTACTCTAAAATCGTTTTTCGCATCATATTTTAGAAACAGAGCGCAGCTCCTATGTACAAGCATTCCATGTCAGTACTGAAACTTCTCAATTTTACAAAATACAATTCCTCTATGCAGCCAAATTTTTTTACCAAGCATTATCATAAAACATGACACAAAGCAACAATAAAAAAACACAATCTGCTTCCAAATCTTCTCCATAGAGCATACAAGTCTCTATCTATATTACATGAATTATTACTCACCTTTACAAATGCTTTGAGAGATTAAGAACAGTGTCAGACACACACACCAATATTTCTTTAGCAGAGCAAAAGGTATGCACTCCAGACACTGCAACCATGACTGGCACAGAAAACCTCTAATTCTACAAACATATCTCTTTTGTCAACCAATTAAAACTCTTCCCTCACTATTTTCAAACCAACACCCTTCCCCCCTCAACCCTTTCTGCCTGTTACCATAGCAACTCCCTCCTCACTGAGCTCTCAGGTTCAAAAGTTTATTTTACAATGTTGCAAATGAACTCAGCAAGGATGTTTGACCTCTCAATACACCAGCTTATCCGGTGCAATGTTTCTTTAAATGACTTTTTCTTATCCATTCAAATTACTTCTTTCACAGAACAGAACCATGCACCCTAACTTACAGTTTTCAACTATCTAAACCAACCAATCATTGCTTGTGATTCAAGAGCACTGAAACTCCACATATTTTTTTTGCAAACTCTTACTGTTCCAACTGCCATTTCATTCCCACACTTCATCTGACTGCACCAGAATCTCCTCTCACCATGTATTCTGTCTGGATTATTGGACATAGCTACATCCACTGGGCTCAAAGGTATGCAGCTATCAGAAATGTTCACATCCTTGATTTACCAACTGAGGACATCAAGTGGATTGGCCAGAGAGGATTGAGATGTCACCAATTGATACCATTGGTGAAAACCTTTTTGCATCTGCCACACCCTAACTTGATAATTGTGCACTGTGGTGGAAATGACCGAGGCACTTTGACTGGGGTAGGTCTGGAAATGCTTTTAAAGGACACCTTTGGGCAATTGATGGCACTTTTTCCACAAACTGCCTTGGTATATTCCAATATATGCCAAAGACAGAAATGGAAGTGGTCCAACCAATTTTCTGGCAGATGCATCAAAGTAATGTTTTGCGAGTCCTTAATAGCGAATTTTAAGGAATCGCTATTAAAGACTCTCAAAACGGGATGCATGTAGGAATCGCAATGTTATTAGCGATTCCTTAAGATTCCTTATTAACGATTCGGTAATAGCTAATCGCTAATAAGCAATGGCTTTCCCATTCATTCCTATGGGCCTAAAGGCCCATAGGAATGAATGGGGAAGCCATTGCTTATTAGCGATTAGCTATTACCGAATCGCTAATGTTCCGCTATTTCAAGGGTGCCAGGGTGTCCAAAGGACACCCTGTTGCACCCCTGAAATGGACCTGTGCACAAATGTTACACACACACATGCCCTAAGGGCATGTGTGCGAGCAACATGTAACTTTGAAAAATGCCCAAAAGTGCATTTTTCAAAGTTTTAGCAAATTACCACGAAGTTCAACTTCATGGTAATTTGCTCCCCCTATTAGCAAAATCGCTATTTTTTTGGGTTTCATGGATTGCATTTAAGGAATCTCATTTTGGGATTCCTTAAATGCAAGAGCAATTTAAGGAATCTCTATTTAGAGATTCCTTAAATTGCGATTTCTGCATTTGGGATGATGCATCCCAAATGCAAAAATACCGGGAGCAAACGGGCAGATTCTGAGAATCTGCCTGTTTGCTCCCGGTATTTTCTTTGATGCATCTGCCTGTTTGTTCACAAATTGAGAAAGCACGGAAACATGTGAATAAATCTGTTTCTGCTTACATGAGAGACTCTGGAATGGGTTCAATATACAACAATAACTTGCGTTACAACATGCAAGATATCTACAGAGGAGATGGTGTGCACTTCTCAGATGAGGGGAATAGAATATTCCTCCTGAATTTAAGACTGTGCATTGGAACCTACTTGTAGGTACCTAAATCAGCCACCGAACCCAAAAGCTCTTTTCAGGGCTACCCTACCTCTGATCACTCAAAATGATTATTTTGCTCTAACTTTTTTCACTATTTTCACCAAAGTACGCTCCCCGGTACGCTCCCGGGTGCGCGTACCGGGCGCTTCCCCTGCGAAAAGTTACATTTTTATTTTTATTTTGGGGCCTATATGAGCCTCTTAAGCCCCCCTCAGAAAACCTAGGGGGTCAGAGGGTGTCTACCGTGCCCCCTTTTACCCATTCCCAACGTTGATTGTCCTCCATCTTGTGTCTCAATTCTACCAAAACACAAAATGGAGGACTCCCGTAACGCTGCCGGTGCGCGTACCGGGGCGCGCACCGGTAAGCGCTCCCAAAATTTTTTTAAAGTTAATTTACATATAAACCACTAGAGAGACTTTCACCAAATATAGAATAGGCCCAACTACATACCAATCCCTACCATTTTCCCAAATTTGGTGGAATTCCATTGAGCCATTTGGGCTGTAGCCCTCTCTAAATATCCTGAGGTAAATTACATGACAAAAACACATATGAAAGTGTTACAATTTACAACCAATTGCGGGTGCCGCAGTGTAGGTGTGTTTTCCTGCAGTTCTCTTGTCCAAAATCGCCGGGAGCTTCGTGAGGAGTACGTGGATTCGATTTCTTGGGGCCGGTGGCGGTGGGAGTGGCGCGCTACCAGCGCAGGAGACTACTACTCCCAGAACTGCCTTTTGCCCACACCTGCAGTGGGGGACCTAGCACCGCCCCCTGCCTGCGCTATATAACTTGTGAATCTTCCCGCTGCGCGGGAGCACGCGGGAGCGTCCCGGTTGAAGGCCGGGTCAAGGGCGGGGCCATCTGTGGCCCTCAGCGGCCGGAAGAGGCTGGGCTGGGCCATAGCCCTAACATCTGCTACAAGAGGTGAGCTGGGGATCATTCAAAATGGGGAAGCGAAATAACACGCCTACGTTGCCTGCTCCCGTGTGCTCCCCCACACCACTCCCCTCTTTTGAATGTTTACTCGAAAATGCTCTAATATTGGTCCAGGAGGAAATAGCTAATACAGAAAGGAGGATGTCACTGGGTTGCAGCACTATTGACTTACATTCAGCCCAAGCAAGTCCTTCCAACAACCTCCCGCTATCTCCTGTAATTACCATCATGAAACCCTCTACCACATTAATATCATCAGAAATGCAGCCTGGGGATAGCAGTCCGGTCATACCCATTGACTCACAGCCTGACTGTGCTGCACAGCTTATTACCTCATCCCCGCCCACGAACAATAAAATCGGTGAGGGTAAAAGGAAAAGGGGTCCTTTGAAATCAATCGTTAAGAAAAGGAAGCAACCTGTCCGTAATAAGAACCAACCAACTCTGCAGAGCATTTGGACTAGAGGGAAACAACAACAAATTGAGGGTCAAACTGACAACATTGAGACGCCACAAACTGATGAACTGGCCCCGCCCATAACCCTCTCCATTGATGATCACAATTCCTTGGGCACACAGACGGAGTTTCTGACAGTACTATTCAATCCAAGCCCAATGGGAATTTTATTGAGACAATTGTAGATACTGTTTTTAAACGATTGGAATGTCAAACGATCAAGCAATTTAATATTGTTTTTAAAAGGTTAGATAAATTAGAAAATTTAGTTAAAAAGGAATAGGTCAAAAGGAAAGGGGTGATTAGCCTTGATCAGCTTAGGGGTGACCGCCTTTTGAAGGACCTGGAGTCTGTCAGTAAGGTTATTCTGTGTGGTGCGCCCAGCACCAGCAGCAGCACGAAGGACGTTCCTAAACCTGCCAGCAGTACCCCAATAGCCAATAATACACCCAGGCTCACTAACACAGGGCAAACTAAACCTGTCACTAAAGCCAAGCCAACCCCTCTTGTAGTCGCAGGTTCTTCTAACCCTACTATTACTCCCAACAGTACACGACAGGAGGGCCATAACACAACCATTACTACTGTAAATCCCGCGGCGCAAAGTAGTAATAACGCCAGGAATGCCCAACCAACAGCCAGCAGACCCAGAAAATCTCAAGAACCTACCCTTCATTTACCACCCGACGCCTGCCCTTACATTCTAGTATTGGCAGGCGTCCCACCTCTTAAGGAAGGACAAGGGGAATCCTGGGTTCAATTGAACAATAAGTGTATTGATTGGCTGACCAAAAACAAGGGGGTAGGTTATGACATTAGGAATGAAATTCTGTCTGCCCGTCGTGTGAGTTGGATTGGCCCCTTACGCAAAGATTTTAATGGTGACTGTATTGTTTTAAACTTTAGGCACCCTGGTACTGCTAAATACATACTTAACCATAACAGCACCAACCCAGGACCTTCTACTGTTTCACTCTCTTGCCCTTGGGTTATTTTTATAGGCCTCCACCTAGGCAACTTTTCTCAGCCCCACCTTCCTTCCAACCTTTTCCAGCACCATCGCCTTTCCCACTTTTTAATAGATTCACCGCATTAGCAGACACATGGAGTTTGGACTGACCATTAGATACTCCCTTTTATACCTCAGCTAATGTTTATGCTAATAATGAGGCTTCTGTTGGCAATTTACCTATCTGTCCTAGTGCAACATTGTTGAACTCCCCAGACAGGTGTAGGTTGTCATCTAATCCCACAAAAGGTGTTTTGGGCCAAACTTTTACAATAGCCTCCGATGAACTATCCATTATGAGTTGGAACATTGCTGGCCTCAACGCTAAAATGAATATAAAGTCTTGGACTGATTGGGTAACCATCTTTGATGTTCTAATGCTGCAGGAAACCTGGTGCACAAGATCTTTACTCCTTGAGGGTTACAGCTGCCATAATTTGATTGTCCCATCTCCTCCCACTGGTCGCCCCAGTGTGGTTTTATCAATTTGTGTCAAAATTACAGCTGGAGCTAAAACTGAACTATTGCCAACCACCAACAAAAATCTTATGGCGCTGAAATATACAGGTCGGTTAAAGTTATGCTTTATTAATTTCTATAACAATGACTTTATAACCCATCCTAACACCAACTTTCTGGAATTGTTTAAATTCATTGACAAAGTAGTGGATGGGCAAAAATATGGCAGCTTCGATGGCATTTGCTTGGGGGGCGATTTTAACGCACACATTCATCCTAGTACCCCGCCTTGTAGGAGAGGAGAAGAACTATCAAACTTGTTAGCAACACGTGATTTAGTTGATGCTATGGAGAAATTGGATATGGGCGTGAACTATGTACCCGACCCTACCTACATCGGGCGTGGGAGTTCTACCACCATTGATTATGTATTCACTTCATCCCTCCTTGAGGATCTCTTATTGAAATCAGAGGTTATTCCGTCCCCGTATAGTGACCCCTATCCAATTTTAATTTGCCTAAAATCAATTAAAACACTGAGGAACAGAATAGAAATCAGGGCTAAAAATTTAATGGCATCGACAGATAGGTTAAGGGTGGCTTGGAGGGGGATAGACAACCAAGGTGTCTTGCCTAGAGTTATCAAAAAACATCCTACTCTAGTCTCGGTATGTCTATAATCCTCCAGCCCGGGGCTTGATATTGTTAACTCATTTTGTGAGTTATGCAAGGTAATAAAAGGGGAAATCTCCAAACCCGCCCCAGCCCATATTAATAGCAATCCGAGGTGGTTCGACACCTCATGCTCCAAAGCTAACCGGGAACTTAGGGCTGCCCTTACTGCTGCACCGCGAGACCCGTCTCTGGTAAGGGCCTTGAGACTCAGATATAAACATTGTTTAAAAACTAGATCTGACGAACTATTAAAAGACCACTGGGACTCTCTTGTCCGCACTGCAGCCTTACGAGACGTTGGAGGGTTCTGGAGGGTCGTTAAGAATCTTAGATCACTGGGTTCTAACATCTGCCCCATGAACTGTAATATAACAGGGGATGCGTGGGTTGACCATTTCTCTAAGATCTATGACGCTTCTGCGTCTGGCAACCCAATTAAAACTATCCCAGCTATAAAGCCTCTAAATATTTTGTTGTCTTAGGTTGAGGATGCTATTACTAAAAGTGCAGGTAACAAAGCCCCTGGTCCAGATGGCTTATCCATCGATCAAATTAAATCTGAACCTGACTTTTGGGCACCTTTGTTATGTAAAGTTTTCAATAATTTATCCATCACCGCTGTCCCGGAAACATGGTCTTGTAGCACTATTGTACCCATATTTAAAAAAGGCAATAGACTTGATCGTGGCTGCTATCGCCCAATATCATTAATTGACAATACTCTAAAAGTCTTAGGCAGGGTCCTTTTTAATAGAATTAGCACTTGGGAGGAAGAAAACACCATCTTACATCCCTGCCAGCTAGGTTTCAGAAGTAAAGTGGGGACGGTGGAGCAGGGCCTGAACTTAAGCCTACTTATGGCCAAATATACGATTGCCAAAAAATCACCCATATATTTTGGTTTTATGGATTTAAGTTCTGCCTTTGATTTTGTTAACCGTTCCCGCCTATGGTCAGTCCTGCTAAATTATGGTTTAGATGAATCTTTAGTTTATTTTCTGGCACACCTTCATAGCGATTTGAAAGCTCGTGTTCGTATAAATAATGACGGAGAAGTTTCTAATGATATTTTAATTAGCAGGGGGGGTCAGACAAGGCTGTGTTCTGGCCCCCCTGCTTTTTATTTTATATATAAATGAGTGTTTGTTTGAGCAAATTAACTAATGATGTCCCGCAAGTCAATGACAATTCTGTTCCTGCACTACTCTATGCGGACAATGCGGTCCTTATGGGCCGCACACCTAATGCCTTGCAAATCTTAATTTCGGGTTTTGTTAAATTTATGGCAGACCTGGGCCTTTGTACCAATTTCAAAAAGTCATTTATAATGTCCTGTGGCCCTAAAAGTTACAAAATAAGCCACATTCAATCAGGGGATGATATTTTAAAAAGCACTTGCACTTTCCCTTATCTTGGTCTGTTATTCTCCAACACTGGCTCCTGGCAACCCCATGTCGCCCTGGGAAGGAACACAATGAGTAAGGCCATAAATTCTTTAACCTCCCTTCGCCAACCCAAACAAGCAAACGTGATTGTGTCACTTTTACAAATCTATAGAACACAATGTCTACCTGTGAGGACCTATGGTGCCGAGGTATGGGGTTATTCCAACTGCACCCAACTACAGACCGAAGAAAATAGATTTTGCCGGAAGATTTTAGGGGGGGTTATTAGTGCTCCAACTTACATCTGCCACAGGGAACTAAACCTCCTTTATATAGAAGACTTTATAAGATCCAGACCCCCATTGTTTTGGATAAAAATCTGGTGTAATTCCGCTGCCTCCCTGTCACGTGATAATATTATGGACTGCCTAAATTGCGAGAGGGCTAACTGTCACCTTTTTACATCCCCACAACTGATTGACCATACGCATAAGAATTTAACAAAAAAGGCCCTCTATAAATGTTACCGCAAGGAGAGGCTAAGGCGTGACTTGATAAAATCCACCACAATTAGATACATCTCCTTTATGGAGCCAAGTGAGAAACCATCTGCCCTGCCCCAGAGCTATCTCCGCTTAAAACTAGGCAGATGGAACAGGAGTTTGCTATTCCGGTTCAGGGACGGAAGCATTATAAATTTACTTTGTTTTCCGTTAGGCTTCAATAAATGTGTGGAAAACTTAAACTGTCCCTGTAATCTAGGTGGTACACAAAGTCTGCTCCATTTTATTTTCTTTTGCGGTTTTTATAGAATGCACACTTTGCACTTTCTAATGCCGTACTGTAGGAAAAACGCTTTGATCGATTTTAAATTAGCTTTTAAAGACTTATTAATGTTAAAGACGGATGAGGCCATCTTCAGAGTGAGCTGCTTTCTTAAAGCAGCTGTACGATCACGTGCTTCTCTGTTAATTGATTGAAATATTTGCACTATGCACACTTTTGCACATTTGCTTACTGCACATTGCATATTTTGCACTAAGGATTGTATTTTTGCACATGATAAAACTGTATATCGCTATGAGTTTGTAAATAAGTGGGATGGAATTTGTGTTTTTATTTCTGCTGGATTTTCTGTGTACTTTTATGGATGTTTTACAATCCGAATAAAGATCATTTGACTTGACTTGACAACCAATTAAAATGTTACTTTCATTTTGTACTTTTATGTGCTGACATTTGATTGGTTATGTACATGAATATATATGAAAAATGAGAGGGAAACACAGCCATTTTGACAAGTACTACCTGAGGTACATTTGGAAAGGATTTTCACTCAAAACTTCAACTGCTTTGACAAAGGTAAGTTGTTAATTTGGAAGGGGAACTATGTTGTGCACTTTAAGTTAATTTAGAAAAACGTTTTCTGATAGTTATATGCTGTCCCTCTATTATAGTTAAAGATTGAGATAGGTTTCTCTGTTATAGTTATGGATTGAGTTAGGCTTCTCTGGTATAATTATGAATTTACTTAGGCTTCATCACATGCACTTTTTAATAGTTCTACTTCCTGTCTGAAACCATACACTGCCCAAAAATTACTTCACAGTTAAAAACTCAGATGTACCTGCCTGAACTTAAACCCAACAGTACCCTAACTCTACTGATATAGTTATTTTTTATTCAATTTACAGAAAGAAAATGGAAGGGAAAGAAGAATCCAATATTATTTCTTTCGAAGTTAAAGTTGAGAACAATCCAGAAGAAAAAAAAGATGACTTGGATTTCATGAATGACTCTCTTGCCCAACAATTAATTGATTGTTTGGAAAAAATAGAATCATGCAATGAAAATTATGAGGAAATTCCCGACAATCTAATGTTGGAAGTTTTATAAAATTTTGAAAAATCAGAAGAATAAATTTATATTTAAATAATTAAAAATAGTTTGAGACATTATTCATTTTTATATGTAATTCATGAAGTAGTACCAAAATGAATATAATATAAAGTGAGACTTATAGTATATTGTGCAACTTTTTTGGGTTACATAGTAAGTTTGCTCATAGTTGCTTCCTTTCTCCCACTATATTATCTCCAATGTGTATTTCACATCTCATTTTCATCATAAGGGAGAAGGATAGACTACCCATGATCCCCTAGGCCTTCTCAGGGAGTGCTTAAAGGATCTGTTTCTGCTTTCCTGACAGACTATGGTATGAATTCCATATACCACAATAACTTCTGTAACAACATGCAAGATATCTACAGATGAGACGGTGTACTTTAAATTTAAGACTCTGCATTGGTGCCTACATGTTGGTACTTAAATCACCCACACAACACAACAACTCTATTCAGAGCTACCCTACCTCTAAGCACTTTAAATGATTATTTTACTGTTTCACTGGGTTTTCACCATGGTACGCTCCCCGGTACGCGTACCGGGCGCTCCCCCTGCGAAAATTGAAGATTTTTTTTTTTTGCCCCGCTGGGCCCTTTTATGGCCCCCACATCAAACTTAGGGGGTCAGGGGGGGTTTATCCTGCCCCCTTTTGGTCATTTCCCTCTTTGTTTTTGCCACCTCTTGTGTCTCAATCCTACCGAGACACAAGATGGTGGCCGCTCCGGACTGTTTAGAATGTCCGAAAGCCAATCAGCTTTCCCCTTGCGAACTCGCGTAGCGCGCGCTGGTGCGCGCCCCGGTGCGCGTACCGGGGCGCGCTTACAGATATATATATATTTTTGAACCTAAATTACTCAAAATCCACTGGAGCACATATCTTGAGACATAGCAAAGGCACATCGGGCTACCAGTCCCTACAATTTTGCCAAGTTTCGTGGAAATCCATTCAGCTGTTCGGGCTAAAAGTGAGTCCAACCGCCCTATGGAAATTAACATGAAGAAAACACATTTTGGGACCCCCCTTTTATCTCGGCCCCCACTTGACGAATCCCCCCCCAAACTTTCAGGGAAGGAACGGAGCGCCGCGAGGCAAATTTGAGGAAAATTTCAGGCAGAATCCTCCACCGGCGCCAAAGTTATTCCCAATAGGATGTTGAGAAATCCCGATACAAAATAACCCTAACTATAAGTACCTACTGGCGACTGCCAGTAGGTAATATATATATATATATATATGTATATATATACATATATACATATATATATATATATATATATATATATATATATATATATATATATATATATATATATATATATATATATATATATATATATATATATATATATATATATATCTCCTGATTTCGCCTCTAACACACAGGATTCGAATCCCAAGAGACGATGCAGACCCAAAATCGTGCTGAATGTTCTTTATTGTAATTACTCGCCCAACACCACTGCCATGACGCGTTTCGGTCCCTCTCGGACCTTGATCACATGACACATCACATGGGCAGATCCACACCTTTTAAAGTGACAGTGCAATTACCAATGTGCTAAACATGGATGAAAGACTCAGTCCCTGCTTAAATGCAATTATAACTGTAAAATACAGTACCTATTGGCTTAGACTTGTTATGCCAACCTTCTGTGCAAATATTGCTGTTAAATACAGTACATATAAAGTGCAAAACGTGCCAAAGTCATGTGCAAATTTGCAATTCGAGTAAACATTCACAATAAATATTCACAGTATCGAGTAAAAGACATCAATAAATAATTGAATTCATTATTCATGATAAAAACATCCCATTGTTGAAAACAACCACAAAAAAGGAACTTTCTAAAATATACACATGATTTAAAAATCTATGCTACAAAAGTCTTCTACGGCTGCTTCAAATAATGGGTCTAGTTCACTCGAAAACATCAGTCACATCTGTGACTGGCACATAAGGAGAGTTGTATTAAGCCACTACCCCTGCAGGAACATGAGAAGAATAATTTCTCTTAAATAAAGCCCCAGTGGGCATACTTCTAATCATCCATCAACTCAATATATATCAAAACAGTGTATTCACCAGCCTAAACCCAAGATATTTTAAACAATAGTAGAAAATGTGAAATTCTTAAAATGAATTCATTTTACATGCGGCATATTGACTTATTCATTGTGGATGGACACTTGAAGATATATACAACTTTAAAACCACCTTAAACCTCAGATATAGATTTATAAAAACGTATAAAAATCTTCTGTTGAATTCAACCCATTAGGGCTCTTAGTGTCCATCTCAAGAATGTATTTTGTTTCCAATCTTCTTAATCTAGCATTTCTGTCACCACCGCCCCTCAGGGGTAAGATGCAATCAACAATATAATATTTCAGCAGATCAGAATCCTTTGAATGAACTGCAGAGAAATGACGAGCCACGGGGTATGATTCATCCCCATTTTTAATAGCCCGTAGATGTTGAAGGACTCTCTTATGACATTGGGGTCTAGTGCTCCCTACATATTTTAATCCGCAGGGGCACTCCAATACATAGATCGCATATTCCGTTTTGCATGTACGTTTTTTATCTATTTTCCTAGGTGTACTATGGAAAGGACTATGATATTCAGTCTTGTTGATCCCCTGCTTGCATGCTTTACAACTAGCACATTTAATGAAGCCCTTACTTTTCGTCAGCCAGTCTGTAGAAGATTTAATTTCAGGAATGCTGGAAACCAAGGTGTTACTCATGGAGTTAGCTTTTCTGAAAGTCAAATTGGGGGAACGTGAGTGTTTCTCCCCCAAAATTGGATCGTTCTTAATCAGAGGCCAATTCCTGGTAATAATTCTCCTAATAGCCTGATGCTGATCGCTAAAGGTTAGAATAAGTCTCAATGGCTCTTCCTCAATGGGAATGTCTTTGATTTTATCTCTAGTTACCAATGCCTGAGCTCTACTTTGTGCATTGGCTCTTCTGGTCGCAATGTCAATGACCTTGGGGCTGTACCCCCTTTCGATAAATCTTATCCTACATTCCTGCTGTGCTTTAAGGCAATCTGACTCCATACTGCAGATTCTCCTGAACCGCAACATCTCCCCGTATGGGATGCTGCGGATCAGGTGGGCCGGATGGTTACTGTCTGCATGTAGCACTGAATTGCCCGCCGTGCTTTTCCTATGCAATCTAGTGTTAAGAGAGTTCTCGCACACAAATATCTCAACATCAAGGAACATGACCGAGGACTTACTGATGTAGCTGGTAAACTGTAAGTTCATGTCGTTGGTATGAAGTGAGTTAACAAAATCAAGTGCTTCATTTTCAGTTCCCCGCCAAATGAACAATAGGTCGTCAATGTATCTAAACATATGTGCTACATGATTGTTGACAAATGAAACATTTGCATCTAATAGTGTCTGTCTTTCCCATAAACCCATGTGCAGGCAGGCGTAGCTAGGGGAAAAACATGCCCCCATAGCTACGCCCCTGATCTGTTGGTATATCTGTTTGGAAAAAAAGAAATAATTATTCTCCAGACACATGGTAATGATTGCTATTAGCATTCTGTTATGTTCCATGTAGCACATGGGACGCTTCTGAAGAAAATAGTCTACTGCCTTCAAGCCGTTCCTATGATGTATACTAGTATACAGTGATGACACGTCCATAGAAATGAGCACCATGTCCTCACTCCATACCACGTTTTCCAGTTTCCTCAATAGGTCACCTGTGTCCAATATAAAAGATGGCAATGTCCGTACACAGTCCTGCAAAAAATGGTCCACATATTTGCTGGCATTTTCCATCAGACTACCACAGGCAGAAATGATAGGCCTGCCAGGTGGATTCGAAGTACTCTTATGAACTTTTGGTATGAAGTACAATACCGGCATTATGGGATTATCATTTTTCAGAAATTTATATTCATCTACTGACAGTAATCCCGCACTTCTCCAGGCCATCAAACATGAGTAAAATTTATCCCATGCCGCTCTTACCGTGCCCATATCACAACGCCTATAACATTGCTTGTCGCCTAGTTGTCGCTCCGCCTCCTCACAGTACATTTTGCGGGGCCAGAGGACAATATAGCCCCCTTTATCTGATTGGCGTACGACAACTTCAATGTTCTTGTTAAGCTTATATATATATATATATGTATGGCATGTGAACAAGGGCTTTTCAAGCACGAAACGCGTAGTGCCCTCTTGCCTACCGACAATTTTGCACTAAAGAAAGAACCTGTGAAGCGCATTTGGTGGTCCGTCTCCTCTGTTGCCTTGCCGATCTGACTCCTGTCTGATTCAGAAGTGGTGTTGTTTGGAGTTTTCGTATATATATATATATATATATATATATATATATATATATATATATATATATATATATATATATATATATATATATATATATATATATATATATTACCAACGATCTCCTCACCTTCATCCAGCAAGGACTTCACGGCACCATAAAGAATAGACTCTTGGGGGAGGAGCCTAGCCTGCGACCATGATGGCCGCCTGATCCCTCGGCTCCGCCGACCCTTCCGTTCATCTCCCGAAACGCCGAATATCCTGCCCACCATCCTTCCCGCTTGTCGGAGTCCTGGATCCGCGAGGCGCTCCTGTATCCAGCGGTGTTCTTTTCGGCGCGATCCTGGTGGCAGTGACGGCGAGGAGTCCCGAGCTCTGCTACAGTGTTGCAGCGCTGCGGCCGGGTCTTTGTTCTCCGGAGGCTGCCGTTCCTCGTTGCAGCCACAGCTGACATTGTATCAGGACGGGGTCGGCTGACTGGAATCTTTCACCGCACTGCTATCCCAGCTGTAGCGTGCCGCCCTGTCCTGCATTCCCTGGCACCGGACTCGGTTTCACATAGTGATCGACAGACTTCACCCTCCCCACAGCCAGTGGAAGGCTCCGGACATCTTCTTGTCTTTCAGGACTGCGCCGGGAGCCATTTTGTTCAAGGCGCTCGGCGGCCATTTGGCGTGCACCTAGTGGACAGTGCTGCACTGACGCCGGAGACTGAGCGAGGGGCACCGTCTTGCTGCTGTGCTCCCGGAGCGACACCATTTGGGGACCGGCTACTGGTGGGCGGCTGAAGTGATGGCCGAAGGTATCCAGTCTCGAAGGTTGCGGCGCGATCCCGAGCCCGGGTTGCGTGGGACGACAGCTCCCTCTCCTCCTGCGGTATCTCTCAGCCTCGCGGATATAATGCTTGCTCTGACGGACCTCCGTGGAACTATGTGTGCCATGGTCCTGAACCTGAAAAGCCAACCGGATATCTCCGTTAATGCAGATCCCTTGGATGGTCATATCGCGCCCTCTGTGCTGTGCACCTCGCCACACCCGGTGCTTGTCTGTGACTGCCAACCTGCTCAGACGGCCCTGATGGTTCTGGATGAAAGTGATGTCGCTGCTGCCGAGCTACTCAGTATTGTTGCAGGGGTGTATGGAGATCTCGGTCCTTGGCGGACACTGGGGACTTGTGTCTGGGCGCCTGGCCTCACGACTGCTTCGGGGCTTCCTTACGGGTCCCACTGGTCCATCCTGGAGTTGCAACTACTGTTCTTGCTGGCTGCCCTTCACGCGCTGCGATTGTGCGTTGACACCTTCTGGATGAACATTCCTCGTCTGGTTCTGTGGCGGTGCGACTTTGGTGGCTGGCATCGTGTGCTGCAGTGGACCTCACCTTTGCTTTCTTCGTCAACGGTGGCTGTTTTAGATCTGGACTCCGTCAACTTGCTGGATCGCAGGGGACAAGGATAAGGACGCTTCTCTCGTTTGGCTGTATCCGGTTATGTGCTTTGCAGGGACTGTAACGGACATTTTGGGAGTTAAATGTTGGTCAGGTACTGGGTCGGGGTCCGGGGACGGGTGGCCGAGGGTAACAACGCTGATTGTTTTGGAACGTTTATTTGGCCCTCCTCCGGTCTTATGTGTCTTATTATCCTTCTTCTCTTGTTTCTGTTCTGAGAGTTGGGAGATTGGGATGGTCTTTCTCACTCTCTATACTCTCCTTCCCACTTGGGGTTCTTTTGGGGCGACAGGCATGCCTATTGGGGGGGGGTGGGCCGTGGCCTTCCGCTGGTATGCAGGGTGGGGGGATGGGTTGTGTTTTATGTCTTTTCTTTGTCTCTATGGCCCTCTTTCTCTTTCTTTTTCTCCTCTTCTTCTGTCTCTTTCTCTTCTATATTTCTCTGTTTCTTTGGGGTCGGGGTTCAGTATTAGCAGGGAGTTTATTGGTTTGTATCATTCTGTGATAGCGTTTGGTCTTAGTTCCTTGATGGTGGCCACCTGTTTTCCTACAAATGCCTTCCTCTATCACGCCTCCTTCTGGGTGCTCCTTGAACGATGATGGCTCTCCTGGTCAGTGATTGGCTTCTACTCTCTTCGTAGTTTTTTACATTGTACTCGACAAAATTATAAAATTAAACCTTTTCCTATCCTGACATTATGGTTCTATGTTCTATACGATACTTTTCGCACAGAGACTGCTTTAACGGCGTTCTGCCCTATTGGTTTTTTCTTTTATCCTTTTCCAATATGTCATAGCGGCCGGCCCCGAGGGGTTGTAGGCAGACGCTGTGTATTGTGCATTTAACAAATAAAGGTTTTAAAAAAAAAAAAAAAAAAAAAAGAATAGACTCGACAGGGACTTTTGCCTTTTAAAAGAGTATTCATTTATTTAACACACCGTAGTGCAAAACATGGACGGTCTGCACGTTTTGGCTCTCCACCTTCAACTGGACCAATATATACATAGTGTCTTTAAGTCAAGTCAAGTCAAGTCAAGTCAAGTATAAAATTTGTATAGCGCACTACTCACCCAGAGGGTCTCAAGGCGCTTGAGGGAGGGGGTACTTTACTTATCGAATATGCAAGTTTTTAGTTGTTTTCTGAAGGAGAGGTGGTTCTGTGTAATGCGGAGGTAGGTGGGGAGAGAATTCCAGGTCTTGGTCGCTAAGTAGGAGAAGGATCTTCCCCCGATGGTGGATCTTTGGATTCGTGGAATTGCGGCGAGGGCTTGATTGGATCGTAGTTGGCGGGTGGGGGTGTAGAAGGACAGGCGCGTGTTGAGGTATTCGGGTCCTAGGTCGTAGAGGGCTTTGTGTGCGTGGGTGAGGAGACGGAACGTTATTCTCATGTTGACGGGGAGCCAGTGGAGGTCTTTCAGGTGACCGGAAATGTGAGCTTGGCGGGGGATGTCTAGGATGAATCTGGCTGAGGCGTTTTGGATGCGTTGGAGTTTTTTCTGTAGTTTGGCTGTGGTTCCGGCATAAATGGTGTTTCCGTAGTCCAGTCGACTTGTGACCAGTGCATGGGTGACCGTCTTTGTTGTTTCGGTGGGGATCCAACGGAAGATTTTTTTGAGCATACGTAGGATGTTGAAGCATGATGATGAGACGGCATTGACTTGTCTGGTCATCGAGAGGGAGGAGTCCAGGATGAAGCCCAGGTTGCGTGCGTGGTCCGTTGGTATGGGTGCGTTTCCCAGGGCCGGTGGCCACCACGAGTCGTCACAGGCGGAGGGGGTTGATCCTAAGATGAGGACTTCCGTTTTGTCCGAGTTCAGTTTTAAACGGCTGTTCTTCATCCACTCGGCTTGAATGTTATTACTTAAGCTAAACTGTTGTAGTTTTCACTCTGCATGTTGGTTCCAAAATAAACGTTTTTCATACTACAGTTTCCTCATGTATTATTGTGCTTCCCCTTACTAATTCTGTTTTCCCAACTTGCGCCTAGAAGATCTAATGTAACAAATGAGAGTAAGCTTTTTGCTTGCCTCCTTTAATCCACAGCAACACACCACCCAAATGCATCCTTGTCCCTACTCCTTGTGTCTCCACAGTGGAGAGGGAGACAGCCTCCCCCCTAGTCTGTCTTTCCACCACACAGCATTTGGAAACAGGGGACAATTAGATGGAAACTTTCCAAAGTCTGCAAAATTCTGTTTTATTAGGTATTATATCGCTCACATTGACACATCGCATGCCCGTTGACTATAATCTGTTTTCCTTAGACAAATCCCTCCTTCGCCCTGTGAGAATTTGTCCTGGTATATGCTGTCCACTAATGAAAGTGGGCACCTTGCACCAGTCCAAATGACCATTATGATGTATGAGGTCAAGGATAACCTTTAGAAAGCTATCCTAGTGGTAGCTGTGGAGAGCAGCCTTCAGGCTTAATCTTGAAGGAATGTAAAGCAGATTGTGTTACCAGAATTTCAACTCCTCCATTGATTATATGAGAGGAGAACCACACAGAAGTTTGATAAAAATATGTATTTATTAATATAACACTCTCTAATATCCTCTACATGAGGATAGAATACAAAGCACACAATATGAAATCAATAGAACAGTTGTAAATAGCATAATACGCAGTGGGCGCCAGGGGGTCACCAAACCGTATACTTAAGTAGTGGTATAACAATCACGACTTGAGTCAAGACACAGTCTAGAGCAGATAGAATAGCTGGGACCTCAAGGAACCACCCAAGGTGAGTGGCTAGGGACAGGTGCAGTGTGCTAACACAACCATGGGCTCCGTCAATTCTATGGGAAACTTGCGGTTATAGTTTTAAAGTTTAAGGACCCTTTTAGGAGGACTTCGTGCAAACCCTTTGAAACTTAAGAGTTTGGAGAGGCACCCCACTCATGGATACCATAGTACCCGAGTTACCTATCCCAGAGGAGCCAGGTGCATAGGTCTGGAGTGCTGTCGGAAACTGGTGTCGTTCCCAATGGAGGGCTGTGAAGAAGTACTGCTGCCGTGAAGGTAAAGAGGGTCCGGAGGAATCTAAGCCTGGATTCTTGGAGGAAGGAACCTGAAAGCATAGGGGACAGAGTCTGGGTCGCTTCAGAGTAACCATGGGCTCTGTAGACAAATACCCACCAATGTCTGGTGCTTCAGATGCGATGAAGGGATGCTTGACTCTGCAGCCACGAGGGCCAGAAAATGTGGAGGACAACCAAAAGCCGGAGGTGAGCTTGTCCCACGAAGGATGTCGAGTGCTGAGAGGTCAGTGTCCGTCTGGAGCACCAACAAGCCTTGGCAAAAGCAACCCACGCAGGAAGGTCAAGCAGGTTACGGTGTGGACCATCAAGGTCCAGAAGACTCACCAAGTAATGGGGTTTCGGGGCACATCTGGAGCACCCAGGAAAGCCCAACAGAAATCAAGATGACCCTCAAGGGGACCCACAGGCCAAAGGACCAGGAGTCGCAATGGGACCTTGAGCAAAATTGCAAAGTACCATCCCACGGAGCACTAGGTGCAAGGATGCCGGAGTTCTTTAGTGCAAATACTGCTCTGGGTAAGGACTACTCAAATTTCAATGCACAAGCTCGGGAGTCACCAACAAGCATATGCAACTGAAAATGGACGCTGTGCACAGGGGTTCGGGTTATGCAGTCCCACAAGGGATACTGGCCTCAAACTTGCTTAGAGGCCAGCTCAACCTCAGTGACTTTTGAAAACCTCCTGTAGTGTTGCTGAAATCTTCAGAATCTGCGTGGTGACAGGAGCAGCAGACTGGTCAGATGTGGTTAGGTGCCTGCTGGGGCAGAGGAGTGACTCCTTCACTCCAAGGGAGATTATTCAGTTGTCTTTAGTGCACCACAGGTCCTGCACGGAGCCTGTATGGAGCAAGGGCACAGACAGAGCTTTGGACGGAGAGGGAGACGAAGTCAGGCCCAGTCAAAGTCCAGTTAAGTCCAGAGTGTCCAGACGGTTGAAGGTCAGTGGTTTCTTGTAGAATCTTGTCCACATAAATTCCAAAGTCTTACAGCCAGGTAAGCCCTTTTATACCCACAGGAGAGGGTTGGACAAATTCGGGGGACCCTCCTAGGGGAGGGTCATGACAAAGGGGTGGTTACACCCATGTTCTTTCAGTTTCGTGCCAGAGCAGGAGCCATTGGCTCCCAGAACTGGTTTGAGCTAGACTACGCACAGGGACACCAAATGCCTTCCAAGTGCAGACTATCAGGCACTCTAGGAGTGTACCCTCCCAGCCACAATACACTAAATCCAGTCTGGGAGGTGGTCACACCTCCCTGTGCCAGGATGCCTATTGTGCTGCCTTCCTCTGCTCAGGCTTGGCTCAGCAGCAGGAGGGCAGAAATGTGTCTCTGGTCGGCAGCATCCATTTTGTGCTGTCCGGGTCGAGAAGACTGGCACTGGTTAGACCAGTGACCCCACGAAGCTTGCTTCTGAAGGGTGGAATCATACCTCCCACACCGGTTACCAGTGTGTAGGTATGATTCAAAGCGGTTTGATACCAAACACGAAATGTTTCTATGCTGCAGTTTTTGAGATAGTATTAACCCCGAGGTTATAATGCACCTCTACCTATATGTCCGGCTGAGTCACAGACAACCTGGGAGAATGGTCTCCGATGCTGCAGAGGAGTTCTGCTTATGCAGGGGCAACCTCTCACTAAAAACCCAGCACCCTGCCTTCAGGAATGATAAGGACTGCTATAGGGGTGACTTATAAGTATTAAGTGTAGTGACCTGTAGATATAGGGAACCTACATCTAAGTAACCAGTGCAAGCACCAGCTTAAACGGGTTGCAGTAGCAGACCTGTAGTTACATTTTGCATGGCCTCTGAAGGGTGTCATAATACATGCTTGAGACCTTGGGAGACCTCTGGGATACCTATGCCCTGGGTACATGGGTATTATATACTAGGGACTTACAAGGGTACCCTAGTATCCAATCTGGAGTGTATCAAAGTACATGTGTAGCAATTTAAGGAAGAAAGCAGATAGACTAGGGTCCTGATTAGCAGGATCCCAGTCAGACTAGTCAAAAACAGTGACACATGAAGCAAAAAGTGGGGGTAACCATGAGAAGCAGATCCTACTTTCCTACACGCCTTGTTTATCTGTAATTGCAAACAAAACAGGTGATGGACCGAATGTGGATCAATGTCACACATTCATCCCAGTCCAAAGATCTGGGCCCAAATCCATCGTTTTTTTGCACTCCACACCACCCTGGGTTAGACAATGGCGATATGCAAATCAGCTCTGACCCTGTGCCCCATGGGAACAGTCCAGTCCGAACTACAAAAGCCATGTCCTTCCCAGAACGGAATCAAGCATCCGAGGACCGGACCGGTTTCGAGGTAACACCTCTCATCAGCCCGGCTAGCTTGACTCCAGTGGTGTGGAGTGCCTGGGACCCACGTCTGGGCATCCCCAGCGCACTTAGGGCGGCAATTGCAAACAAAACAGGTGATGGACCGAATGTGGATCAATGTCACACATTCATCCCAGTCCAAAGATCTGGGCCCAAATCCATCGTTTTTTTGCACTCCACACCACCCTGGGTTAGACAATGGCGATATGCAAATCAGCTCTGACCCTGAGCCCCATGGGAACAGTCCAGTCCGAACTACAAAAGCCATGTCCTTCCCAGAACGGAATCAAGCATCCGAGGACCGGACCGGTTTTGAGGTAACACCTCTCATCAGCCCGGCTAGCTTGACTCCGGTGGTGTGGAGTGCCTGGGACCCACGTCTGGGCATCCCCAGCGCACTTAGGGCGGCAATTGCAAACAAAACAGGTGATGGACCGAATGTGGATCAATGTCACACATTCATCCCAGTCCAAAGATCTGGGCCCAAATCCATCGTTTTTTTGCACTCCACACCACCCTGGGTTAGACAATGGCGATATGCAAATCAGCTCTGACCCTGTGCCCCATGGGAACAGTCCAGTCCGAACTACAAAAGCCATGTCCTTCCCAGAACGGAATCAAGCATCCGAGGACCGGACCGGTTTCGAGGTAACACCTCTCATCAGCCCGGCTAGCTTGACTCCAGTGGTGTGGAGTGCCTGGGACCCACGTCTGGGCATCCCCAGCGCACTTAGGGCGGCAATTGCAAACAAAACAGGTGATGGACCGAATGTGGATCAATGTCACACATTCATCCCAGTCCAAAGATCTGGGCCCAAATCCATCGTTTTTTTTGCACTCCACACCACCCTGGGTTAGACAATGGCTATATGCAAATCAGCTCTTACCCTGTGCCCCATGGGAACAGTCCAGTCCGAACTACAAAATTCATGTCCTTCCCAGAACGGAATCAAGCATCCGAGGACCGGACCGGTTTCGAGGTAACACCTCTCATCAGCCCGGCTAGCTTGACTCCAGTGGTGTGGAGTGCCTGGGACCCACGTCTGGGCATCCCCAGCGCACTTAGGGCGGCAATTGCAAACAAAACAGGTGATGGACCGAATGTTGATCAATGTCACACATTCATCCCAGTCCAAAGATCTGGGCCCAAATCCATCGTTTTTTTGCACTCCACACCACCCTGGGTTAGACAATGGCGATATGCAAATCAGCTCTGACCCTGTGCCCCATGGGAACAGTCCAGTCCGAACTACAAAAGCCATGTCCTTCCCAGAACGGAATCAAGCATCCGAGGACCGGACCGGTTTTGAGGTAACACCTCTCATCAGCCAGGCTAGCTTGACTCCAGTGGTGTGGAGTGCCTGGGACCCACGTCTGGGCATCCCCAGCGCACTTAGGGCGACAATTGCAAACAAAACAGGTGATGGACCGAATGTGGATCAATGTCACACATTCATCCCAGTCCAAAGATCTGGGCCCAAATCCATCGTTTTTTTGCACTCCACACCACCCTGGGTTAGACAATAGCAATATGCAAATCAGCTCTGACCCTGTGCCCCATGGGAACAGTCCAGTCCGAACTACAAAAGCCATGTCCTTCCCAGAACGGAATCAAGCATCCGAGGACCGGACCGGTTTCGAGGTAACACCTCTCATCAGCCCGGCTAGCTTGACTCCAGTGGTGTGGAGTGCCTGGGACCCACGTCTGGGCATCCCCAGCGCACTTAGGGCGGCAATTGCAAACAAAACAGGTGATGGACCGAATGTGGATCAATGTCATTTATTCATCCCAGTCCAAAGATCTGGGCCCAAATCCATCGTTTTTTTGCACTCCACACCACCCTGGGTTAGACAATGGCGATATGCAAATCAGCTCTGACCCTGTGCCCATGGGTACAGTCCAGTCCGAACTACAAAAGCATTGTCCTTCCCAGAACGGAATCAAGCATCCGAGGACCGGACCGGTTTCGAGGTAACACCTCTCATCAGCCCGGCTAGCTTGACTCCAGTGGTGTTTATCTGTAAGGCACTCTCCCCTCAAAATCTTTTCATTCTTTACGCTCCATGCCTTTATCTATTTTCAAGGACTCCTTGTTCTCTTACATGTCACCTTTCCCCCTAAAGACATACTGGGAAATAACATTTGAGCAAACACAATTGCCAACATTTATTACTTTTGGTCTGTCACAAAAGCAGAAGCGAGTAGCAAAAGTCAGAGGTGTGAGCTAATAAATCTAATACCATCTTTGAAGTTGGCAAATTCAGAGACATGGAAGAACATAGGAGTGTGAACATCAAGAGGCAGTTGTTTGTTTGCATTCATTTAGATCTGGAGTTTGGAACTTCAAAACTTCTTTTAGTGATGTACAAAACCGAGGTCAGTTGTCAGTAACATTTCACGGACTCCTGAAATGAGTTTAAAAATGGATGAGGAATCGCGATTTGGAAGGGCTGCATTGTAGGCATTCCTTACAAATAGTGATTCCAAACAATATGCATGAATGGTTTAGGACCCAAATAGCAGTTGTCAACCATTGAATAGTTACCATCACCCATGTAGGAAATCCATTGGCAAAAAGGAAGGGATCCCATGTTAAACCTGTCCCCTTTGTTAATGTGAAAAAAAGGAAAATAGGGTGCATTTTAAAAACAAAACTCATTGTGTTTGCTTTGTTCACCCTAAGCTGGCAGGGTATTCGTAGACGTGTGTCCCTTGCTCACTTTTCCACTGGATTCTAGCTAGCCTGGCTGAGGAGGTGTATTACTCTGAAACCGGTCCAGGATGCTTGTTTCTGGTCCATGGAAGACCTGGCTTGGCATCTTGGCCTGGACTGGTCCCATGAGAAACAGGGTCAAGACTGATTTGCACATGGCTCAGTTTGATCTGGGGTGGGGCGTAGTGAGCTAAAGAATGATGATGGTTTCAACCTAGATCTGTGACTGGAGGTGAATCTCTGAAAAGATTCAGTGCCCAGTCAATCATCTCATTTGATTTGTTCACCCTAAGTTGGTAGGGACTGAAGGGCCAGACTGGGAAAAGCAACCAGCACTCGCAGGTACTGTTTGATTGGCTCTGGGAGCAGGGGGGTGGTGTGGTAGCTGGAGGCACTGCTCTCGCTTTTCTTACAGGGGGGTAATATTGCCGCACTGCTTCAAAACCTGCCCCCTCTAAGAAAAGCGGCCCCGGCCCCGAAACCGACTACCCCCCCTTCGGCCCACTGGGGGAATGCTCGATGTCCGCAGTGGCCAGTGCGACCCAAAGGGTATGCCCAGAAGTGTGTCCCTTGCTCACCTTGCCACTGGCTTCAAGCTAGCCTGGCTAATGAGGGGTATCACTCCGAAAGCAATCCCAGGATGCCTGTTTCTGGTTCAGGGAAAACCCGGCTAGACTGTTCCCATGAGGAACAGGGTCAAGACTGATTTGCATATGGCTGGGTCTGAACTGGGGTGGCAAGGTGAGGCAAAGAATGACAAGGGATTCAACCCAGATCTGTGACTGGGGTAAGTGTCTGAAAACTTTCAGGGCTCAGTCAATCATCTCCTTATGTTGGATTGTGACCTACTTTGATTAATTTTTTTTAATAACCAACCTATTTGTGCGTTATAATTACTAGTTACTCAACATTTTGACGTAGTTCTTAACAATTCAATTCAATCAATCTTTATTCGGATATGAATATATCCATAAAAGCACCAATCAAATATCGGCAATAAAATACATAAGACTATAAAAATACACAAATGTGAAAAGCAGCAACATCATAAAAACAATATCTAAATAGGGACCTGTAGCACATATCGAAAAGCAGCATGATGATACAATAATCTATAAAGTGCAGTCAAGTAAATAACAATGCAACAATCTAAAATAATTCAAGAAGAAGCACGTTTGAGGTTAGCATAGAAGCTGTCAGAGCAAATACAAAAATGGATAAATAGTTACACACAAAAATCTAAATAGTTTACTGGACATCAAAGTCGCTAGGTTAAAAACAGTGGAAAGCAATCATCATAGGGTGCTCATTGAGGCATGCGAACCAACTGCCACTTTCAAAAGGATCCCAAAAGAAAAACCAGGTCATCCGCCTCCAATTTAAGAATTTCCATGTAGGCTGCTTTATGATCAGTAATGGCAGTTAACTTAAAAAAAGGAATCAAAAATCGTTTTGTATATTTTTAATAAAAATTACAAAAGAATAAAACATTTAACATTGTTTGGTTGCTGTGATTGTTACAAGGGCAGGGCATTTGGTCAAGGTTGACATTGAACCCCAAGGGAAAGCAAAGCAGAAATTTCAAAGTATCTGCCCTCAGGCAAAAAAGCAGACCTCTTTCCCAGCGACCTATTTTCTTCAAAAGATAGTTAGATGGCAAGTGTGATGAAGAACAAAATGCGTCTGTAGGGATATATACCTTGCAACAGTAGATTTCGAAAACTCTTTTTCATATCTATGTACATATAGAACCTCCTAAAGGATCAAGGTTCACATTGTTCAGGCTCTCCCTTACAGCGGCAAGCCAAGGTATGTCCCTGCCCAGATCACATTTTAGGCAGTCAACTATTATATCCATAGTAAGGGTCACTGCCGGATTTTGCCAAATTTTAAGCCAGAATAGGGCTGGATGAGCCCTAAAATAATCTTCAATGTATGGCAATTTCAATTCCTTGTGGCAGACATATTGTGAGGAAGAAATTGGGGCCCCCAAAAGTTTCCGGCAAAATCTATTTTCCTCACCCTGGATACTATCGCACTTTGTAGAACCCCAAACTTCAGCGCCGTATGTTGCAGTGGGGTTGCACTGTGATTTATACATTTTAATAATAGATAAAACCACCTCTGCCGTTTTTGGTTAGGGACACCGAATTGAGTTAGTAACTTTTAAAAACGTGCTCCTACTATTTGCCACATGATCAACGGTGATCTATCCGCCCCCTCTCCGGTTTCGGTTGGAGTCCCCCAAGGATCAACCCTCTACCCTACCCTCTTCAAGGTCTTCAACCTTTAACTTGAACCTCTCACCGAGGTGCTTCTTGCCGCCAACATCTCTTACCTTATGTACGCCGGCGATACACAGATCTACATAAAAATCTCTTCCCCTGAGGACATTTTCTACCTGAACGAGGTCCTGAAGCTGACAGTCCATTGGCTCACCGCCAACCAGCTTAAACCCAACGCAAATAAAACTAAATTTCTTCTGATCTCCCCACCCAAACCCAATCCAGACATCCAGGAATGAATCAAGACCATCACAGCACTAAACTGCCCTCCTATCGTTGTTGACTCGGCGAAACCTCTTGGAATAACCCTTGACGGCAGCCTGAATATGTGTGGCCATATAAACTCGATGGCCAAAATGGCTGGATTCCACCTGAGCTACCTAAGAAATCTAAAACCCTTCCTTGATGTGTCTGACCTTAAAATGGCAACCCAGGCCCTAGTCATTTGCAGACTAGAATATGAATGCTCTACTCTCGCAGGGCTACCTAAGAACTCTCTGGCCCCATTGAAAGCCTGCCTCAACACCGCCGCAAGACTCCTAACGGGCTCAAAGAACTTTGACCACATCTCTCCCCACCTCAAAGCTCTGAACTGGCTTCCTCTAGAGGCCAGAATCGAATTTAAACTGGCCTGCATTACTCACAAAGCTCTTTACTCCATTTCCCCTACATTTTTTGCACGAAAACTTGTGGTATCCGGAGGAGCCAGAAACTCCTGATCTGCCAAAGACCTATTGCTGCAACCAGCACGCTTCTGGAAGAAAAAAATCTACAATCGGGCCTTCTCTGGGGCAGCACCAAGAATTTGGAACTCTCTCCCACCTGCCAACAGAAGACTTCCACCTTTGGCACACTTTATGAAGGAGACCAAAACCTTCTTAATGGGAAAATACCTCATCTAATGAATACTTTACAATCACCTCATCAAGATGTTCCACCCTCCACCTCTGCATTATCCACAGCCTCTACGGATGATACATATTTCTGCACTCCTGGGCATCCCCCAAGAGCTGAGACTGCAATCCTTCTTGTATATTATATCTACCTGCTTTAATTTTTATCCCACATGTAGCTTGGTTAAAGCTAAAGTTAGGACTCCTAACTTCTGTGAATACCGAAATGAGTAAGTGCCTTCTGTGAATACCAAAATTAGTAAGTGCCTTCTGTAAATACCAAAATTGTTGTAAGTTTAGGATTTTGTCTTAAGTTAGTTCTGTGAATCGGGCCCTCAGCTCTTAAATAGGTTACATTTCCAACAAAATAATATTTTAACAAAGATGTTTGCTGCAACACTTTTTCACTGAAATTCTTCTGGAAAAAAAAGCAGATTTTACTAATATTTTTCACAACACGTTGCTTTGCAAGATTTTTCACCTGCATAATTGTAAGAAACTCAGCAAAGTTTATGTAAATAAAATTGCTTAACTTAACATAGGACCAGATGTATTAAGCCTTTAAATGGTCACAAATTATCCTGTTCAGCATTTACAAAAGTTAATTTGCTTTTACATATGTACTAATCCCTTCAGAAACATTTCTCCAAATCCTAAAATTGGATTGCAAATGGATACCGATTAAGTACTCAGAAGGGTCATGTTGTAGGCGCACCTTCCATGGAACTACTGCCAATTCTTAAACAAGCAAAAGAAAGGATTTTGGGGCATATTACCAACAACTAGCGATAATTTTTGTCTCTAACTTGTTTAGAGACAAAAATTATCGCCGCACATCGGCGATTTTTATCGCAGATAAACCTTGCTATTAACAAGGTTTATCGCAAATGCGATAAAAAACGGCCGAAATGCATGAATATCGCTGATAAGTCAGCGATATTCATGCATTATCGAGCAAATGCTCTTAGCCATGTTATCCACCTCCCATTGGATAACATGGCTAAGAACTGCTCAGGGCAGGTGTTAGCTTTTGGAGATATTTGCGCTTAGCGCGAATATCTCCAAAAGTTGGTAATAGGAGATAGCGATGTTAGGGACTGTTTCCAGTCGCTAACATCTTGGCACGCCCACTTTGCATGTCATTAGTGATAAATATCACTGACATGCAAAGTGGGGCCCAAGATGGTCGCTATCTCCTACTAGCTGTTGCTAACTGGTGTTAGCGACAGCGAGGTAATAGGGAGATAATTTTATCTCCGCTTTCTTGGCTTTTAAAGCCAAAAAAGCGGAGATAAACCCCCTTGATAATATGCCCCTTTCTTTTTTAAACAGTCTGGTTTCTTTGAAGAAAACCACCTGCATTTGATAAAAGAGTTCACTTTATGTAAAATATGGTGGTCCGCTGGCCAAGTGCAGGCCACCATCCCGGTGATAGCCTCCAATCGCAGTGAGTCACAGTTCGTACCTTACCCCATTAATATTCCTGAGGTTGGTTAGATTGTGACCCACTATTATTTTGGTTTTTAAAAATCGATTCGTTTTTTTTTATTTATTTATTCAATCTTTATTTCGACCATTTGGTCATAAAAGATACACATACAATAAAATCACATGAATCTGTCACAGTTATTAAAACATCAATGCATGCTATTCAAATAAAAACCAGACTTTACAGATGATTGTTAAAAATTAAGAGATTCTCCAATCTACCCAGCATTTTTTAAAAGACGACTGCGCGTATGCCAGACATTCGTTAAGAATTTGGAAAGTGCAAAAACAGTTGGGCCGGAAACATCGCTTTTTAAAATCCTGTACATCGGTACATATTCCCTGCCACCCAAATTCTTGATCAATGGCAGCAGCCAGTACTTTCTAGCTGTCTTGTATGCTGGGCAGAAGAAGATCACATGCAAGTCATTTTCCTCTTTGTCAACGCAAAGAGGACAGAACTTGGTAGAAGGGATTTGTGCCCAGGTACTAGTAAAGGACCGCAAAGGCAGAGTGCCGTATCTCCACTGGAGAAATAACTTTCTGGTGAGTATGGGGTAAACGGGATCAAGAGCTTTCTCAAATGTATAAAGATCCTTGGTTTGCAGGAATAAGGAGGAAAGGGACCCCTCTGTCTGGGTAGCTATAACCCTAACCCTTTTGTGCTCGTGGTTCAGCTTCGCGAGTGCTCTCTTAGGGATTCTTGGTGCTGTATTAGCTGGTTCAGTCCACAACTCGGGGAGCCCCAAATCTGTGCAAACTGACTGGATGTTTTGGACCCAGGGAATACTGAGCGGTATACACCTGTTACAACGCAACTTTTACAACTACCTACTATTACAACGCAACTTTTACAACGCATACCATTACAACGCATTGCGCTGGGGGGCGCTCTAGGATAGGGAATAAGTATAATTTACTATCCAACACCTTCCCTAGGGTCCACGGGGACTGGAGTTGGAATAGTAAATTATACTTACCACTATCCAGCACCTCTAAGCGCTATGCGTTGTAATGGTATGCGTTGTAATGGTCGCGTTGTAATGGTAGGTAGTTGTAATGGTATGCGTTGTAACGTGGTACATCCATACTGAGCGCCTTGGGGTGTTTTAGTAGTTCGACCAGTTCCGCCCTGTAATCGGCGAGATCGTCACCGCTCCATAGCCTGCGCCAGAAGGCAATGGGTCTTAGACTTATCTCGTCGGCAAGTGGCCGTAGCCCTAAATCAAGCCTCAAAGGGAGGAGCGGGGTGCTAGAGGGAAGTGCGGTAATTTGTCTTAAAAACCTATTTTCTGTACAAGACAAATTCCGACATGGAATATGGCCCCACAATTCAGCCCCGTACAAGATCGCCCCCCTTGCCTGTGCCTTATATATCTGGATTAGGGCCCCCAATGGGCGATAGGTCGAACCGGTCATCATCCGTGAAATGCCCCCGGTGATTTGTACTAGTTTAAGGTTAGCCCTAGTTTGATGGGTCTCCCAGGTCATGTTTTCATTGAGTGTCACGCCGAGATATTCGAACGTGGCAACTCTTTCCAGTCTCGTTGCTCCTAGTAAGGGATTCGGGCGCTGTTTGGGGCTTGGATTCAACACCATATATTTGGTCTTTGTGGCATTGATTTCGAGCCCTCTATCCTGACAGAAGGCCACAAAGGCATCAAGTATCTTTTGAATGCCCATGGGTGTCTTGGATACCAACAGCGTGTCGTCCGCAAACATTATTGCGGGCACACTGTTGCCATTCAGTTTAGGGGCATCTGTATAGTCGGTGGCATTTAGGTGAGCGAATATCCCGTTGACGAAGAGGCAGAACAGGGTTGGCGCCAGCACACAACCCTGTCTTACCCCTCTGCCCACGGGAAATCTATCTGTCAGCTCCCCCGACCTCCCACACCTCACCTGGGCATAATTATTATGATGCAGCCTCTGTAGGGTCAATAAAATGTCTGGTGGAACGCCCATCCCTGCTAAGATGACCCAGAGTTTTCCCCTGGGCACGAGGTCGAAGGCGGCTCTTAAGTCCACGAAAATCGTGTACAGACTACCGCCCTCGAACCTCACTGTCCTCCAGTAGATCAAATTCAGTCTAAAGACCTGGTCCACAGTCGATACCCCTTTCCTAAAGCCTGCCTGATATGGACTGAGGGCGCCCACCTCCTCAATCCATTCCTGAAGCCTGTTCAGGAGAACCCTGCCGAACAGCTTCTGTGCTACATCTATCAGGCTAATCGGTCTGTAGTTGGCTGGGAGCAGGGGGGAACCTTTTTTGAAAATCGGGACCACCTCAGCCCCCAGCCAAGTACTGGGGATTTCCATCCCACCAAGGACACCATTGAAAAGGGCTACGAGGTAGGGCGCCCAGACGGTGGTCTCCTGTTTATACAGATCTCCCGGTAGCCCGTCCAGGCCAGGCGCCTTCCCCGAAGCCAGGCCTGAAATAGCAGCCGTAACCTCACTCAGTGTTATCTGATCCGCCTGCAAGCCCTGTCTCACTGGTTCAATTGGCACAGGGGGTTCTCCGGACTCAGCGCTATATAGCGACTGGAAGTGGGCCTGCCACACTCCAGGAGCTATATTAGGCACCACTGCCGAATGTAGACTCCCTGATCCCCCATTCACCATTCTCCAGAACAGGCGTTGGTCTTGTACTGCTAGGGCCTTTGTAAGCTCCTCCCACTGGTTTTCCTCCCATTCTATTTTGGCCTGTGCGAGAAGCTTCTTATAGGCTTGTCTGCATTGCTTGAGACGTTCCCCTCCTTTGCCCTCCTTAATTACTCCCAGAAGTTCTGTTTTGGCCCGCCTGCAGGCTATGTTATACCATTGTGTTTTGCCTCGGGGCCTCACTTTTGGTTTTTGCACTTTGCGTGTAAAATGGGGTGCCGCGACTTTTATAAGTTCTTTATGGGCATCAAACAATTTACTCCTTATATCTGTTTTGTTTGCCACACTATCAAGGTCCCCGACAGTTTCCAGGATAGGGGTAATCTCTGCATAAAGCAGTGGGAGTTTGTCCTTGTTTGTGACCATATGCTCCCACCTAATTTTTCTCCTGCTGTTGTTTATCAGGAGTGTGGGATAATTCCCTGCCTCATGGGTCGCTAGGCCCTGGGGTGCTGGGTGGACGAGGTCTAGCTCGAGAGCATTATGGTCACTGTCCATCCTATCAACTACCCTAAAATCCTGTACTGTTGACCACCTCGCTAATTGTACCAGAATATAGTCCAAATGTGACTCCCTTCCCTGGCGATTATAAGTAATTTTGCCTGGTGTGTCGGAGTTAGTTCGCCCATTACACGCTCTAAGTCCATACCTTAACGTGAGGGCAGTAATTTGCAACGCTAGTGGGGTCCAAGCTTTGGGAGATGGCACATCAACCCCAGGTACTGCCCACCTCTCTTCTTCTTCTGATAGGAACCCTTCCTGGAGGCCTGGGAGTGGCTCAAAGTGAGAGTTAAAATCCCCACCCACCACATAGTATGAATCAGTCGACAGTTCCAGTAAGAAGTTCGAAAGTTCATTAAAAGTCGGTGATTCTTTTGCCCTTCCCATTGGCCTAGAATAAATATTGATCAGCAGGAGGTTGACTTTGTTTGGCCATGTTAGAGAGACCACAAGAATGTCGTCGGAGCTGCATGGGAGCCGTGTTGCCACACAGCCCAGGTGAACAGCAATCCATGTCGCAAGCCCCCCTGATGGTCGGCCTTTGCCTTCCCATCTAGCTGGAATAAAAAAGGATGCGTATCCTTGATGCTCATAGTCCTCTCTGGCCCAGGTTTCCTGGAACATACATATGTCACCAGTTTCTATGTACTTTCCCCAGGCCGGCTCTTCCAATTTATTTGCTAGTCCCGCGATGTTCCAGGAGATTATCCTCAAGTGTTCGGAGGTGGAAGATGTCATGGCATGAGGGATGTGGGAGGTAAGTCCATAGTCCATTTGCATTATGGAGCCTGCGGCTATGGCAGCAGAAAGAACGTGTGGCTCCAAGGGTCCCAGCTCCCCCTCGCCCTCATGGGAGGGAGCCATAGTTATCCGCTCAGCAACATCTACTCCATCAGTGGCTAGGTATGATGATTCAGTTTGGCCGTGTTCTGAGGCGAGTGTGTCATTCCGTGGGCCAGAGATAGCACCGGGGGACACAGTGGAGGGATCCAAGGGGCCACAGAAGCCCGATACCCCTGTCGCAGATTTACTGACGGTAAGTCAGTCGACCCCATCCAGCCCGTTCAAACAGTTAAAACGGTTAAAGTCGCAGAAGGGTGTGTCCGGCGGTTCGAAGTACGGGCGTTGGACAAAGCCTTTGTGGTTGCGTCTGTAGTTCACCCTTGTCCAGCCATCGTGTGTTGGGGCCTGATGCCTAGGCATTGGAGGAAAGAAAAAGGATACTGGGAGGGTCTGTATGGTGGAGTCAAGGGATCGGTTCGTCCCTCCGCAGATGTGTCGAACCGTGCCCGGATCTTTAAAGGTTACCATGATACAGTCCCCCACTATGGTTTTCCTGGTCTTCCCTAGCCATGGAACCCTTCTCACCATGATGATCTCGTTATTAAAGTGAGGTGGCAAGGGTCGATTCCAGTTGAGCCATTTTATTACCTTTTTCTTAAGGGATTGATATTCCTCGTTTTCTCCTGATCTTAAGTGGGGGGCACCAGCTAAGACCACCATCAGACTATTAGCCTCAGGTGGGAGGTCTGGCCTCCGTGGTCTGGGAGTAGGGCAAGTGGGCATGGTTGGGGGGGCATTAACCTGATCTTGATGTATTCCAGTGGACTCTATTTGTGGAGTGTGTGAGGCTGAGACCACCGGATCAGTGGGTCTATTACTTGGGTTATTGTGCCGTTCTTGGAGTTGAACAGCCATGAGGGGTTGCAGAGGGGCAGCAGATGGCATGCTTCTAGGGGGGGCTTTATTAGCGTTGGTTACTTTGGAAGATTCCCCACCCGAGGAATGGGTTTCCACTAGCTTAGTCTGCTTGCTTACTAGGGTATTCAGAGTGGTGAGTGAAGTTTCTAGCAAGGTGAGCCTAATCTCCACTTTTTTTAAACTATCGGTGATAGGCTGCAGAAGGGAGCGGAGTAAAAATTCTATGCTCCCCTTAGCAGAGAGTGGGTGGTTTGGAGTCGGCGTAATAGCCTCTGGCTCTTTGGTGGTAGCAGTTATGCTGGGATTTGAGAGCTTGGGTGGTGGCACTAACTCCATGGTCTTCCCTGGTAGGGTGATGTTAGTACTTTTCTTGCCAAAGTCCAGGTGTGATATTTTAGATTCCCCCCGCCCCCCCGCTGTTTTCCGAGCCCGTTTACTGGGTGGGGGCCTGTGTATCTCCGCCGTGACATTTAATTTAGACTTGCTCTTATTAACCAGTTGTGTGGGTTGCGTTTGGGTTACCAGGTTGACAGGGGTATGGGAAATCTCTAAGGGGCCCGGCTCTATGATTTTTCCAGATGCTATCCCTGGGGTGGAGGGAACTTCCCTTAATAAAGCAGGGATATCCTCTAGTGCTAAGCTACTGGGTAACGAGTCTACCTCTTGGGTGGCGGGATAGGGAATGATATCTAGCAAAGACCTGGTTTTCATACATTCAATTGAGCGCCTACGCTCCGCCCTTCTTTTCTCAAGTGAGCCTTCCGAGTCCGCCTCACCTTTATTTTGTTTGAAATACTTGTCCAAAGTCCCGGTGCTGGATGCACCTTCCCTTAAGGGGGCTTCCCGTAGTGGAGGCGAAGGCATAACCTTGATTACAATGCAAAGTGGGATCAAGAGAGTGGGCCCAGCCCGGCCTCCTTCGGCCCCTGACGGCCACAGACGGTCCCGCCCTTGTCCCGGGCTTCTCCCGGTCGCTCCCGGTCGCTCCCGCGCAGCGGGTCAGATGCCTCCTTTTAAGTGTTACGCCAATGGGGCGTTGCCGGCAGGGAGAGGAGCCCAGCTGAAATCGGGCGCGCGGAGACTCCTGGACACTGGAGTCCTCCGCTCTACCCTCGCAGCCCTGCCGGTTCCAAGGTCAGTACAATTGCCCCAGAGGTGCGCTGAGGCCACACACCACGAAGCGGGACCCGCGGAGCGGGCCCGGCGAGGCGTGGTGTCACAGGGAGGCTGGGTCCGAGGTTCCACAATCAAGTGCGCGAAGAAAACCACCTGCATTTGATAAAAGAGTTCACTTTATGTAAAATATGGTGGTCCGCTGGCCAAGTGCAGGCCACCATCCCGGTGATAGCCTCCAATCGCAGTGAGTCACAGTTCGTACCTTACCCCATTAATATTCCTGAGGTTGGTTAGATTGTGACCCACTATTATTTTGGTTTTTAAAAATCGATTAGTACATAGGTCAGTTCTAAATAAGTTTACAGGTCACAAAAATATTGGTCACAATTTGGCCAAATTTTGCAACCACTATTATCCGTTCATCTGGCCCATACTTTGGTATTAAATGGCCACACATAATTTTAAGTATACATGAAAAGATTGTCCACAATCATGGTTTGTTCCGGCATGATCTTCGATTGCTTTCTTTTGTTAAGCTGCAGGCATTCTCATGGTGGTTTAAAACTTTGTGCAGCTTCTATTTCAACTATTTAGCATGCACATATTTAGTCTGGTGTGAATGCGACCCTTAAGGCATGCTGATTGCAAAGCACAAACATTTTCAATGCTTTGAAATTATGTTAATTATGTTTCTGAGAGGATATACTTATTGCCAGAATATAAGGCAGGGAAGTGGCTTCTCATAAATGGATAATGTTTTTAATTGCATGAAAACAACAATAAAATTAACAGAACTAATTGAATATGGATTGACAATTATACTTTCAAGATTTTTCAGAACCTTTTAGAAAGGAAAATTAATACATTGGCATGCACAACATACAAAAACAAGTCATTTCTTTTTTCAACAGGCCCATTTTGAATAAAGAAATTGACGCTACTCAGAGAAATGTTTCAATGTATGGCCACTTTAGACAAGACTGTTTAAATGGAGTGTTAGGACATTCATTTTCCGATCACAAAATAATTTCGAATGAATACGTGAGGAGTGGGGGGAAGACCGGAGGCTGTAGAATAAATACTTGTCATTCATCAGCACATTTTTCTAATTGAGTTTCTGCAGGAACCAGCATAAGGGAGATGCTGCTTAATGTTTATGTTGTCAACTTTTCTGCCTGACCTCTCCCACTGCCACTTGTAAAGGCCTATGGTGGATACCTCCTGCCCCTCATAATAACAGATCACTGAACTGACACAGAGTTCTCTATGAAGGTTTCAGCCAGGATTTTTCCCCACTATTCTTAAAGATGCTAGAATACTTTGGACCCTATTATGTTTGGAGAAGTGGGAGGGGGGCTGGGGGGGGGGGGGGTCCTGCTGTTATCTGTAATTATACTGACCTTCTCAAGGATGACTTTGAATATGGCTCTTCTTGAATCTTTTCCAGCTCTTATTTCTGATGACACACGAATCTTCTACCATCCTAAAGGTTTCAATGGGTGGCCTCAATTGGTCACAGTTCTTTTCACACAAGTTCAAATCAGGCCCACAAAGATGTGTGAGGGTAATTTCATATTAGTGATTTATAGAAGGAATCATAGTGACTTTTTTACCCTCACAAATAGGATTTTCCAATGCAGGAATTCCACCAGGATGGGAGAATTTTCACATTTTCAACACCATCAGTAAAGTTACCAACAGAAGCAGAACACTCTTCAAAACAATCAACCACTGTATCAACCCACTGCCTGACCATCCTATTCCATATTCCACGGACAAGTGCAATGCATTCCAGCACTTCCTTAATGACAAATACAGACGATCTAACAGTATATGAACAAGAACAAGTGTATGTCTTCTCTGATGCCCACACCTCCTATCTACACCGCCTTGATCATCCTTCAGACTCGTGTCTCTCGCATTCCCTCAAAGTCACCCCATTGTGAAGATTATGTCTTTCGATTGTCCTTCACCAAACCCTCTTCCTAATCATGGTTGTCAAGACTTTGCTCACTCAAGTAATCTTCCCTGTAACTCTCAAAACAGATCCTCATACTCCTGAAAAAACCTACGACCTCACAAAATACAAGCCCATAGCGTATCTTCCCTTCCCTTCCCTTCAACAGCAAGATCATCAAAAAAGCAGACTTTGCACTACTTTCACTATCTTATGTATGACAAACAAACCAGCTTCATATCATGTTGCTGCCTGGAGATAAGTACTTTACAAATCAAAGATGGCATGCTCCTGGCTCATGGTTCCTTGTATTATGTGCCTTCTTAACTACCTTCAATACCTGTAACCATTTCACCATCATACACACTCTAAGTCTCAAATGGGATTCAATAGAAACATCTTTCGCTGCTTCCCTTCCTACTAATCAACCAAAGGTCAGTTAATTCACATAGACACGTACAGATCCCAAAAGATACAAATCGCCTGAGGAGTGTACCAGAGTTCCATTTTGTCCCCCATCCTCTTTAACTTCAACATGCAATCTCTTTGGACACAAGCCACAGATAACAACATAAATATTCTCCCAAATGCCAATGGCGCTTAGTTATAATTGACATGCTCCCTCCTCAAGACATTACTTGAAACACTGCTTGCACCAGATGAGTAGCACCTACCTTAAGCTTAACCTGGCCAGAACAGAATTTTTACTATTCACTAAGAACAACTATAAACAACCAGCCAAAATGCAGCTCAATTACATGAACCTGGAATGATTCAAACCCCGAATTCCCCCCAGTGGCAAAGTCACTCGGATATGACACCATGTCTACGAGTCACTGGGAGCAAGATGCCTGCTGTGTGTTGTTGCGACACTTTGAAATGGGAGAAAATTAAACTGAACAGATAACTTTATATTGATATGGATTCAATAAAACTCATCATTAAATTTTTCTCCCATTCCAAAGTGTCTCATGTACAAACAGTGGGCATCTTGCATCCAGTGGCCTGTAGATGAGGTACCATATTTATAACAGAAAAATACAGCTATTGTTTAAATAGGAGGAATTTAAAGTAAAGAAACATGTTTCATTAAATATTAAGATGTAATTGGCTTAATTGAAAGTAGAGAAAACATTGACAAAAATGTTCATAGAAATATCTGTATCTACTTTAAATTTCGACCATTTGAAAAAATGATAGTATTATTCAATTATAAATATGGCACAGTGTCTACTGGCCACAGGGAGCAAGAGACCACCTGTTTGTAAAGGCAACATTTTGATGGGCTAAAATTAAATTGAGTTAACTCTTCATTTTAATTTTCTCTCATTTAAAACCATTCAGAAACATCATTGTGTTCTAATGCTACAATACTGAGTTCACAAGTACTTTTATTAAGGTTCTACACCTTTGTGCCCCAGCCTCTGCATACTGCTGACTCCAGCACTGCTCATTTTCAGACCCTTCTATCTGCAGCCTGACAATGATAATGTAAAATAAACATAGCCTTCCCTTATCTTTAAAAGGAAAATGTGACCCTGTGCTTATTTAACAAACATTGGCAAATGCATTAGTTTTCACCCATGTGACGAATACTTATTAGTATTTTGGTAAGTTTTAAGTTGGTGAGCAGTTGTGCAATATCAGTTAAAGAAATTCAGTAAAAGTGTTATGACTTATTTTTTGAGAAAGGCAATATATTGTGAAGAATCTGGTGGTTATATAAAGTGGTCCTGTACCTTCGGGTGATTTTATGAAAGACAGATTTATCCACAGTGTGGAATATAAAGGGGAGTGGATGGCGATGAGAAGTTGTGAATTTCATCTCAAAACATTGAGAGTATTCTCGGACGCAATAGCATTTCAACATCCTTAACCCTTTTGGTGCGCCTGACTTATTGGTTCCATCATGCTCCATAGTTCTCATTTACATATGACGGAACCATTCCGTCGTGTGCACAAGAGCACTAACTATATCTGCAGAGGGTTTTCCTTATTTTTTTCCTCAGGAGGTGGAGAAGAGCTTCCCCAACATCCAGAGGCATTTTTATTTCCAATGTAATGACAATCACATGCATGGCTCATTTTAGTTTCACTGTTTCGGTGCTGGTGGGGCTATCTCAGCCCCTCAAGCACCGAAATACACAGGAGGGGTATCATTGAAAAGGGGGAGATCTACCCGTTACAATGGTACCCCTCCCTAGTGGATCTCTGATTTGCGATTTCTGCAGGAGGGCGTTCCCAGTAGCAGCTGGCATGATTCACGGGTGGGGGAGGGGCAGACACGGGTCACACAGGGACGGGGGTTGTGCGGGGAGGGGGTGTGGACTCACGCTTAGCTGGTGGTGTGTATGTGGACTAGCACTTGGTGGCGGTGAGTGTAGTCCAACTATCAAAGGGAGCATAGAGGGAATCAAACAGGGTCGCCCTCCACTCAAAAACTAGACCTACAACAAAAGACCCTGTCGAACGGACGTCCACATGTGTCAGTTACTCAAAAATAGACCAGTCTAAATGTACTGATAACTATTCCAGTCCCTTATACTTTATAAGGGAGTACTTCACTGCGCTGCGTCCCAATTTTTATGTAAAAAGAGGCCCAACTTCCTTGACAGAAACACAGAACAAAAAATCAAAAAATGCAGATTGTCTGACCCTACAGTCAATACCAATTATCCACACCAACAATGTTGGACAAATATCTATTTAGAAAAAGTGTGTGAGAAAACAAATGACACCTCACGGAAACACCACCAACGGGGTAACTGGTAAGTACTTCCCAGGCAAGCCCCTGTCTCATCATCGGTAGTCACTTGTTTCTCAAAGAAAATAGAAAAAGGAGTGTCCAAAACAAACAACCAAAGGAGTGTGACAAACAGTGGAAAGCAGAAGCAAATGCTAGTGACAAACACAAAACATAAAGTAGTGCACACAACACAGCAACAAATCCCTTAACCAATTGTATTCATAGGGAAAGAGGTGTGCTGTACCAATAAAAAGGCTGGTAGCTGTTCCTGCATACCATTACCTATTTAAAATGCCGACATGTTTCACTGCCACCACAGTTTTGGCAGTTTCATCAGGGCTGCACTATATGCTGCCACTCCACTCTTGGACACTCCGTGCAACCTGAAAGACAAACTTGTACACTCTCGCGCTCCCATGGAGAGAACTAGTTCATCCTCCACGGTTCCCAATGGTCACTATCCATGTGGAACGTGCTCTGTCTGTCCGCTCACTAAGAAAAGTACGAGTGTGATGCTTACATAAGGGAAAGAGTGGTTTCTCAACCACTTTAGCAATTGCAACTCTACCCAGGTAGTGTATAGACTCACGTGTCAATGTGGCTTACACTACATAGGACTTACGTCCCGGAAAATCAAAGTGAGAGTGCAAGAGCATTTAAGTACCATAAAGGCGGGGAAACTAACAACGAAATTGGTACAACACTGCTTTACAGAGAAACATACCTTTACATGGACAGTGCTAGAAAAGGTAAAAGGGACCCCACAGAGCATAGAGAGTGTCCTGATTTCAAAAGAGGCGCATTGGATATACAGCGAAAAAACAGACCAACAGGGCCTCAATGAAATTATTGAGTGGAACAGGATCAAATTATGAGTCCAGAGGTGGAGTTATTACTATTTCTCCTGGTCTTGTCCTGCAATATAGGATAGCTGTTTCCAACTTGGGCAAGGGGGTTTATACCATCTGTTTTTTCTTGCCCGAGGATTGGTTATTAACCTCAATAGTGCAGTGACATACACATTTCTGTGTTTATATTGGGGATCACACTCCATAGGAACATCGAGGATTACAACTTCTTGACTCTTAAATAGGGAGTACACACCATATAAGCATCTAGGACTACAGTGTTTTCCTCAACACTTACTACTTTGTAGGAATCATTTTGTAGTACCTGGGATCTTGTCATATTTATAGGTGTCACCTTTAACATTCATAACCCTGTGCTTCTGTGTCCTATTTGTGTGGAAGTGCACAGAGTACCCTTCAACTTTGCTCCCCGTGGTTGGTTGACACAGTAGTTTCTCCCTCTACCTTTTGAGAAAGTGTGGTTCTCTATGGGAACAGTTGCGTATGACCAGGCGCCATTTACATTATAACTAGCCTAAGATGGCCGCCGCTGTTTCCAGGGCAAGCCCCTAAGGTGGAAGGAGGTCTGTGGAATACGAGTGTTTGCGATACTGCATCTTCCCAATTGGGCGCATTTACATAAATGTTTGCTGCTAGGATGCTAGATGGATCCACTAAATTGAATTTAGCTACTGGTTACAATATCTCCGCAGTTATGACTTTAATCTGGTTTGGCATCCGAACAGTGGGTTGTACCTCCAGGGATCGGTTCACGTAGTGGACGCTTTAACATGACGTACCACTCAAAGATGTCCGCCACTTTGTGTTCCGGGTCATGTGACCGATCACAGTGGGCGGATACGGAGACTGCCGATTATTTCAGCGCGTCTGTGTAACACTCGCCGTGGATGAGACGAGACGCAGTTGGTGCTATACCACGGTGAGATGTATTAGTGGGGTTTGACTGTGAGAGTGCATAGTTATCAGATTTATGACCACGAGTGTGTCGACTCGACAGTGAGAGGGTCGAGGCGTGTGTTTAGTATCTGGCATGGCTCTCCGAGGTTGGTTGGCTCTACGCGCTAGCATTACTTGGAACGCAGCGCTCCATAGATGATTGAAGTCGCATGAGTGTTGCAGGCTGGTGGTACAATCCGTTTTGACACTAGAAACCATTGTTAGTGAACACGCAGGGTCCTTTAAAGAGGAAATGTTTTAGCGCCACAATTCCTGGGTGAGAGTTTAAACAACGGATGTCAAATCACCCCTGGGAGATACTGCTCTATTAATTCAACAATAGTGATGTTTCCTCAATGAAGAAAGACCATATGTATGGATGTGTTGGCCTTGAGTGTGGGAAATTGCCCCTAAGAACGAATAAGCTTCTAGTTTGCTAAAATTGTAAACCTTGTTTTTTACCATCATAGAGCTTAGAAGCCAGGTGAAGGCGAGGACTCACGTTAGGAGTACCCCAGCATCCGTTTCTACCCCGGGGCGGCCGGTATGATCAACTAGGCTGACTCTGGGTAATTAGGCTTCATATGGCATAGCATATACGGCTACCTATGAGTTTGTTTACATGCTTTTAATTGTTTATATGTGCCTTTTCCTTGGCAGTTAACACAGAACAAGTGTCCAAGAGTGGAGTGGCAGCATATAGTGCAGCCCTGATGAAACTGCCAAAACTGGGGTGCCAGTGAAACATGTCGGCATTTTAAATAGGTAATGGTATGCAGGAACAGCTACCAGCCTTTTTATTGGTACAGCACACCTCTTTCCCTATGAATAAAATTGGTTAAGGGATTTGGTTGCTGTGTTGTGTGCACTACTTTATGTTTTGTGTTTGTCACTAGCAGACGCTTCTGCTTTCCACGGTTTGTCACACTCCTTTGGTTGTTTGTTTTGTACACTCCTTTTTCTATTTTCTTTGAGAAACAAGTAACTACCGATGATGAGACAGGGGCTTGGCTGGGAATTACTTACCAGTTACCCCGTTGGTGGTGTTTCCGTGAGTTGTCATTTGTTTTCTCACACATTTTTTCTAAATAGATATTTGTCCAACATTGTTGGTGTGGATAATTGGTATTGACTGTGTAGGGTCAGAAAATCTGCATTTTTTGTTCTGTGTTTCTGCCAAGGAAGTTTGGCCTCTTTTTACATAAAAATTGGGGCGCAGCGCAGTGAAGTACTCCCTTATAAAGTTTAAGGGACTGGAATAGTTATCAGTACATTTAGACTGGTCTATTTTTGAGTAACTGACACATGTGGACGTCCGTTCGACAGGGTCTTTTGTTGTAGGTCTGGCGGTGAGTGTAGACCAGTGCTTGCTTGGCAGTGTGCGTGGACTAGGGCTTGTCTAGTGGTGTGCGTGGACTGGTGCTTGGCCGATTGGTGTGCATGGATGGTGCTTGGAAGGCAGTGTGTGTGGATGGTGCTTGGCTGGCGGTGTGCCTCGATGGGGCTTGCGTTGCGGTGGGCGCAGCGGCAGCTCCTCTACTGTGGCAGAGGAGAGTTGCCCCCGAAAAATGGCAGGAAAGGAATAATAAAACGATGATAAACACTTGTTCTATTTTTCCTTTCTTGCCCAGTCTTGGGGGCGGGACCAGAGGGAGGTGACTGAGGGAAGTGGTAGATACACTCCCTTTACTGCACATGATGGTTTGGTCGGCCGTCTCAGGCCGGCAAAATCGTCATGCGCAGTGAAAGCCTTCTCCGGCCCAGCAATGCAACTGGGTTGGAGAGAGCAGGCACAGACTCACAGTCTGCCCTAAAGACCAATCAAGGGCACTCAGGCCAATCCTGAAGCTGCTTCAGGATTGGCCCCAGGGCATTCTGGGAGACTGTGTCGCCTGGAGAAAATGAGAAGACAATGACGTTGCCAGCTGCAGGTAAGACTTTTTTTATTTTTAAATAATTTTTCCCAGCCGTCATGCCTATGCCCCCCAAACTCCCCACCAGCCCCGCCCACCCTACCACTCATCCAGCACACCAGCCGTGCCTGAGTGTGCGTGGACTGATGGTGTGACTTGTGTGGTTCCCCTAGTGTTTTTTTTACCCAGAATCCCCTGAAAACCTCAAATTAAGCTAAAAAGTCATATTTTCCTGACATTTCTGCGTTGGAAAGTTGTTGGATCACTGCACCAGTACAAATTTCCCAACATTCAGAATTCCCCTCAGCATATCAATCAAAAGGATATCTCACTTCTGTGGGTGCCCAAAGCAGAGTCAGTCTAAAAACGTCTAAAGAACCCACTTTTGTTCCCCTTCAATCTCTACAGGTTTTTGGCTCTTCTCTGTCGCAAGCACTTGGCCCACCCACACAAGTGGGGTATAATTTTTATTGGGAGACCAAGGGGAATGCTGAGTGGTAGGAAATTTGTGCTGTTACTGTGATCCCACAAATTTCTCACGAAACAATGTGAGGAAACTGACTTTTTTGCTAAATTTTAGGGTTTTAGAGGATTCTCAGTAAGCAAATGTAAGGGAATCCATGCAAGCTAGACCTCCCTGGAGTCCCCTGGGAGTCTAGGTTTCAGAAATGTCTGGGTTTGGTAGGTTTTCCTATATGGCAGCCAAGCCCAGGACCAAAAACACAGGTGCCTTGCTACCTAGCATAGAAAGACCTGGTTTTGCCAACGCCTAACCACACAAGTGAGGAACCATTTTTATTGGGAGACCTAGGGGAACACAGAATAGTATAACAAGTGTTATTACCAGTTGTCTTTCTATGGATTTAACGTTTCCAAATGTAAGACAGTGTGTAAAAAAAAGACATTGGGAAAAATACCCTCTAATTCACATGCTAGTAAGATTACCCACATGGCCAGCACCGGTGTGGGAAAAGCTCTGGGACACCTGCAGGGGCACCATAACAACTGGGACTGGTACAGCCCTCTGCCAGAGAAGGGGTCCAATCTTGGGTACTGGGGTTCTGGGTCTCAGGGAAGTTGGGCGGGTGTGGAAGCGCTCTCTCTCAGAGTAAAGCATGCCTGACAAGGGCAAGGGAACAGTGAAATTTCAACGTTAGAGCTGACTTCATGGTCAGGCAACAGAGGAGTACAGTAAAAAATCAAAAATGTTCAAGGGGGCTTCAGCAATGGGACACCACTACGGTGAAATGGTTTGGAGTTGGTTCACCCTGTGTGTGACTCTCTTTGTCGGTAGTGCCACTCACTTGCGGGGATCTACCACGAGCACCAACCATCCGCAGCTCCTCCCAAGTCATCCCATTTGCGCTCGGATTCACCAGCTCTAACCAGCAGCAAAGCCGCCAGGAGCAAGAGCAAGCAACAAGGGCGGGAGGGATGGTGAGGAGTATAGAGGGCTGATTTGGTACAGTAAAAGATACAGATTGTTTGATCATTGTTAATTTGGCATGACAATTATGGTCATGGATCTTCGTTCAAAGAAAGCCACCTTTGGGGTTCCAAATATTAATGTCATGACGCAAGACATCAAGACAAACTATCAGGCATGGCACCCGTAGGGGACCTCTGGACTCCCCCCCCGTATGTCGATTCTTGACTAGAAGCTTGGCATGACGTCACCATAAGGCATACTGATTGTTGAGGGCCCTTTTGGAGTCAGAATGATTTGGGTGGTTCGGCTGGTCAGCCCACATATGGTGATGTGGAATGGTATTTGTCAATGTCTGCAAAAACGCAGTTTTCTGGTTGCAAAACTGTGGTGTACTGTGGGGCAAGCCGGTTTCCTTGCAAGAAGTTGTAGAGGGGGCTTTCTATGCTCATGGCTTCAGCCACAGAAATGCAAATTACTTTTGTCATGCTTCTCACAAACCGGGGCCACTAGGGGGTGATGCAGAGCAGTTTGGAGTTCCTGGAACGAAAATACTCGGCCCATTCATAAACACTAACAGGCGGGCCTTTATCAGTGCAAATCTCTCCAAACAGCCCTTGGGTGGCCATCATTTTGTCGACTTTTGGGATGACCTCCCACGCAGAGGTGGTTGGCACGATCTCTACTTCGGGGTACCTTGAGAAGTCATACACAATTATCAGCATATAGGACCCGTTCAGGAGGTTGCCAAAGTCTGTGCTGACTTGCTGCCAGGGGGTGATGGGCCCGTCCTCACTGATTACAGGTGCTGGCGGCTCCAGCTGGCTGGTTATCTGGCAGGCAGTACAATCCCTGAAAACTTCTTCTATTTCCTGATCGAGACCTGGAAACCAGAATTTACTCTGACTTGATTTTGCCGACTTCACTACTTCTTGGTGTGTACAGAGAGTGAGGAGCGCATGCTGCCTCAGGCTGTTGGGGAGCACTGTTCATTGCCCTGATGTGAGACGGCCTTTTGCTGTGACAGACAGCTCTAGTCAGACATGCTGGAAGGAGAGGAGCGTAGACTTGACCTTCTCAGGGCAGTGTGCAGAGGGCTTACTCAGGGACCGCAAGTCCCTAGTTAGTACTGACTTGATGGCAACTTGCAGATAGTCATCTTTCTTTGTAGCATCCACAACGTCCGAGAGGGACATGGGTAGGGGTTTGGATTTGTTGACTACCATTCATACATACTCTTACATATCCTGCGTTTCTTTGGCTTTGGAGGCAGTAGCAGAGCGGGTATGGTGTGACAGAAAATATACAGGGTTTCCAGTACCTAGACTGTATTCAACAGTAAAGTTGAATTCCTGTAGCTGCAGGATACATTTTCCCTCCTTGGGAGTGGTTAAGACGAGGACCCTAAGAAAGATGTAATGAGGATTTGTGGTCTTTGAAAATTGTGAATGGATGCCCATAAAGGGATTTGTAAAAGTTCTGGCACCCCCTATTTATAGTGATGGCCTCTCACTCTATTTGGGAGTATCTTTGCTCCATCAGGGTGAGTGTGCAGCTGGCATCTGTGACCGTAGTTCCTTCTCCGCACTTTTGACTCTGGGCCAACACTGCTCTTAGCCCTCTGTTGTTAGCTTCTACCACCAGCTGTGAGTCGTTATTGGTATTGAAGTAGACCAGTGTATAAATCTGTGTTTAATATTTCGAAATCAGCCTCTCCAGCACAAGTTTGATTAGAGTTTGGTCGGACAAACCTAACACTTCACAGCAAATCACATACATTAAACTATGTTGGAGGCTACGTGCATCCGAAAGAAGCTCCATCGATAACCTATGCTGGAAAGAAATTGAGGAACAAAAACAGAACAACATAAAAGGCTATTGAGGAACTAAGCGCACAAGAAGTCTGGAAAGCCATTATTGGAAAAGCAGTGTTTTATGAAGAAAGCAAGGCAACTACCAAACATCTGTCTCATATAACAGATATGTTTATGTTTATGGGATTTGTAGAGCGCATGACTACTCTTGGGCATCTCTGCGCTGCATGAGTCAAAAGTAGAGGTAGTGAACACTTAGTCTTGTGAAAAGAGCCATGTCTTGAGTTATTTCCTGATTGATGCTTCGTTTTGAGTGAGTCGAAGCTCTGGATCTAGATTGTTCCAGAGCGTGGGTATCAGATGGGTGAAAGACCTTCCACCCCAACTGGCTCTTTTTATTGTAGTAGCTTTCATGAGAAATTTTGAGTTCGACCTAAGATGTCGGTGGGGTAGATAGTGGGCGACCAGGTTTTGGATAAGTGCCGGGCCCCTTCCGTACATGGCACGATGAGCCAAATTTAGGGACTTGAATTTGATTCTGGCTTGAACTGGGAGCCAATGCAGTTCCTTCAGTCTTGGTTTGACTGATTAGCATCTAGGTATGTTCAGTAGTAGTCAATCAGCTTATTACGAAGATACCATGCTTGGTCATTGATCTGTTCATACATAAACTTGAAGCCTCAGGAATACTTATCAGCTCATTTTTCAATGACTATTAAACATTGGTTTATGCAATTCTACTTCGGCATGTAGGAAATAAAGGATCTGATCCCCAACTGGAAAGAGCAGTTTCAAAACCAATACTGTTGACTCTGCAAATATAAGTGAGAACCTCTAACACATATTCTTTGCATATGCGCGAAGTCCATGACAGAAAGGAAAGAATTACTTATAGAAATATTTATAAAACTGAATATACGCACCTGTAGACAAGAGGTAATCACCTAGTTAGGAGGTTCTTCAATCCCCCTAGTCTGCATGGAGTTACAATTTCTAAAGCTGAACCTAAAAAAAGAAATAGAACAAACAAAGGTTAAATAGAGTAAAAGGATCATCAGGGAGAATAGAATTATTTAAGAACACTAAAAGATCATCCGCATCTCAGAAAAGAAAAACTGACAGTATTAATGTACATTTTTAAGAGTACAGTTCATAAAAAGCACAAGCATTTTCACAAGGATAAAGTCCGGGACTATTAGTAGTCATATAGAAGAACATGTATTTTTCTGTCCAGTACCCTTAAAGAAATGTAATATATACAATATACAAAAGTACATCAATAAATAACTTCAGAGGCCTTATATAGACGGGCGACCTCCCTTCGAATCCAGCCGAATCTGACAACACACAAGCACTTTAGCTACAAATGCGCTTTGAAAAATGCTGAGTGATTTTGATAAAATAAGCAAGTGAACGGCAGGAACGATGTCTTAATGGAGTGCCTGCAGTATAGATTAGAGGGTTTTGGCACGAGGAGGGTGAGAAACATGAGGATTACCAGGGGGGAGCTGTAGACAAACTGGGAACGAGGGTGTGTGTTCATGAAGGCTCAGCAAGGAGGGATTGGAGCACTGTAACAAGGGAAACATGGGATCATGCTATGTTTTTATGGTTTTATTTTGAAATGGTTTTATTTTGAAAAGAATTTGTGAATATGAATATACATCATAAGAAATGCATTATGTTGCGATGATACATTTACTTAGAAATTATTAGTATTAATTGCTTGTGTTAATTTTATTTGTAGTGACCCCCAAAGAAGGGCCGTAGCAGCCCGAAATGCATTGGGTCTTTTACATAAAATAAAGACTGCTTGTGATGAACTTTTGCATCATTCCTATTCTTTGAAAGAGACCTGGATTGGCTCAATTTGAATAGCAGAAATCAGAAAAATGGCAGTTAAATCGGTTGTGGAACCTTGGAGAAACATGATAAGAGATGGTTAAATGAAGCATTACAAATATGGTTAAAGGAAAGAAAAAATGAATAAATTGATAAAAATGATCGTGAAAAACATGCACGTCAGATGACGGCATGAAGCTGTGCAAACGGTTCTTGGGGCTATGTAGTCCCTTCTTACATGGAGTTTTATTAACTTATGGCAGTTGGGCATGCCTATACCATTCTGCACGCAATTTGATGAAAGCGGGATATAAAAAATGACGAATCAAATATGTGAAAAAAAAAGGTGTGCATCCCTATCTCATAAGAAAAGAACTGGGATTGTGCCATGCACTAGGGTGCTTGTTCAAGAGCTGGCACTGCATCAGCTGGTACATTTGAGTTTGAATCGTCAGCATGCGCCTGGTTCTGCACAGCGCGATCCGCAGAGTATCATCAACAGAAATTTTGTTCAGCAGAGGGATTGTTGAATATGCGTGCCTTGCCATTCACATCCACTCAGAGACGCGTCGGTTAGATCACACCATAACGTAGGCCCATATTTTGAAGCGTGGTTTTCATCCCCATAAACTTCCTTCTAGCCTTCTGCACCATCGCTGTGAAGTCTGGGAAGATGCTTAATGTTGCTTCCTGCCAGCGGAGTGGTCCCTTTTCCCATTCCAGTTGCAGGACTGCATCTCGATCTCTGAAATTTAGCAATGGGGCAATCAGAGGTCTAGAGGGGCAGCCAGGATTAGGCTGTGCCCCCAAGGAGCGATGGGCGTGTTCCACAAAGAATGTGGGTGTGGAGAGGTCGATCAGTAGACCTTCAAAGAACTGGTCTAACCTACCAGTATTCGTGCTCTCTGCAAGGCCAAGGAAATAAATGTTGTTGCGTCTGCCATTTGCTTCTAAGTCCTCATTCTTCAGGGCCATGGTTTTCATAATCTTTCCAAAGCATTCTATTTTCTTGGTTGTCTGCACTGCGCTGACTTCTAGGTCCGATATCCTGCCCTTTTCAGCATGTAGTCTGTGTTCGCGCTTATCTTTGTGTTTGCCCATAGTGTCTAACCTTCTGTCTAGGATGTCAAATCGACCCTCCATCACCCGGAACCCGATGAGGGCATCCAGTCCTGCTGGCTGCCTTGCAGCAGTGTCTGGTTCCTCTCTCCCTCCACCATCTCAGTCCCTAGTGTCGCAGATGAGGTCTTGGTTTTGTCGAAAGTAAGGTGGCGTTGCTTTAGATCACCTGCACCATAGTCCAGGCCCAGATACACTATGAGAGGGGGCCGCCTCAGAGAGCATGCTGCACCACAGCAACTACGAATCAATCCTCGCCAATCTTTTGAATGTCTCCTGGCTTCTGTTCCAACAGGGGATCCCGGCTGCTCCATAGAGGTTCTACCAGCCAGCCTCCATTGCTGGTGCATCAAAGGAGGCATGCACGAGCGTGCCCCCGTGGTCTGTCCAATCTCGCCCAATTGCGCAGTTGATATCTTGTAGGGACCTTCCCTGTTGGCAACCCAGTTAGAAGATGTTAGCACCACCCCCGGCTTCCAGGCGGCCGGGGAAGATGAAGGAGGGAAGGGGCCTTGCCTGATCGTTTGAATCAAGATGTAATGGCAGGCGAGGAGCAGGGGGGATTCCTCCCTCATGGGGCTGCACACGTTGCGGTATAGTGCAGTGGTAGCAGCAGGTAGCCGTCCCGCCCCGGCATTCGAAGTAGTCTCCCCAGGCTCACCCGTGGTCCCTGTCACTGCGAGCCTCTGGGGAGGGTGCAGGCCTCACCTACCTTTCACCTCAGTGATGTCGAGTCCCCACCTCGCCAGCACCACTTCTTTGCTCCAGTCACGGCCTCCCGTGCTGCTGCCGCACAGCTCCGGCTTCGCTCCAGCAAGTAGTCTCCGGTCTGCAGGCACCACAGGTCATCTCACACAGTCCCTCATCTCGCTCTAATCTTCGGTAGGGGTCAGAGGTGTCTGTCTCCGCTCCGGTCCTCCACAGCCCTGGGTTGCAACATGCTGCTGATTTTGTAGGCTTTGGCGCACCACCGCTGCAGGTCGCGAGGTTCATCGTATTATCACATGAATGATATCATCAGTGATGTGATCAGTAATGTCAAATGAGATGTCATCAGTGATGTCATCAGTGATGTCATTTGAGATGTCATCAGTGATGTCATCAGTGCTGTCACTGACCATGTCATGAATGATGTAATATGTGACATCATCAGCACTGGATTGCGGGTGCGCGATATATAGTTAGTGCAACTAACTATATATGGAATTTCAATGGTTTTGTGTGAGTAAAATAAGGTTTTGGAAATGCGAATTCCTAACTATATATGGTCTATAACCTATGGTTTTTTCAGTGAATTTTCAAGGTTTTGTAAATGCAAATTCCTAACTATATATGGTCTATAACCTATGGTTTTTTCATTGAATTTCAATGGTTTTTTAAAAGCTAATATCTGTATTCTTCTTTAAAATATATTTTACATGTTTTTTATACAATTTTTAAAAAAAAATGTTTTTGTTTCGCTCCCAGTCCGCGAACCGGTCAGCTTCCCGTTAGCTCAATTTAAAGCCGCGGCTCGGTCCGCGAACCGGTAAACGTTCCTTTAGCGTAACTGTTACGTTAGCATGATGTTTTGCGTTGTCGCGTAATACGTCATTGGACGCGCCAAGTTAGCGGACCCGGAAGCGGACCGGAAAGCGGAGCAAAGCGCGAAACGTAAACACAGCAGGTCATGTGACTCGGTAATAACACTTTTCATTGGTTCATTTCACTTTTGGTTTCCTAATGATGTAATACTAGGTCATGTGATCTAAAATTAACACTTTTCATTGGTTTAGAACTTTTGCTTTTCCCAAATGATGAAAACCCCTCCTTCTTTCCTCACTCTGACTTTCATCTTGGTGAGAGAAAGACCCTTTTTCATTGTTGAGCAATGGCTTCAGTAGTTGCTTCAGCTAGTGTACCCCCACCACCACCTCCACCTCCTCATGGGAAGAGAGGACCACCTGCTCAAGCAATCATAGAAGAAGAGGAAGATCAAGAAGAGGAGGAAGAGCAGGAAGAGCCTGAGTTTTTGCCAGAGGAGCCCAGGAGGTACAATAGAAAAGAAAACTACATCTGGCAATTTTTTTAATTTCCTGCAGGGCAAAAAAAAGTCAATGCCAGATATGTGTTTTGCCGTATTTGCGACGATCGACTTTCAAGGGGGACTGACAAGAAATACAGCTTCGGAAATTACACGATGCACAGGCATATGAGTAGGTGGCACCCAAACAATTATAGTGCTACCCAGCTTCGTGATGAACAGCAAAATCCCCCGGCAATGGCGAGAAGATCTGTTGTCCAAGAAGTATCGGGACCAGAGGCGAGGGAGGTGGTCCCGAACATTCAAATGGACTTTGGGGAAGTAAAGCAAGTGTGCGTGCGGTGTAACCAATTAATTTGCTATAGAGAAAGTAGCATTACTCTGATAGTGAAAGCTATCAAAAATCATGTTTGCCCGAAGCGCCCCAAAAAATAAATTCTTCTTTTTTTCGTTGCTCCTGTTGAGCCCTTTTCAATGAATCATTTTTGTTTCCCCCCTCCCCCCCAAAAAACAAAAAAATTACAAAATGTTCAGAAAATACAAAAAAACATAAAAAATGTTCAGAAAAATAATAAAAAAAATTTAAAACAACAAAAACAAAAAAAAAGTTCTTTTCAGAACTACCTCCCCATTATAAAAAAAATTGGTAGAATTTTTGAAACTCTGCCAACCTCTATTTTTTTTTAGTTCGCTCCCAGTTCGCACTCCGGTACGCGAACCGGGAGCGACCCAAAAAAATTTTTTAAAAAAAAGAACAGTAAGTATAAGGGAAGGAAACAGACAGTTATGTTACAAGAAAGACAGCTATAGGGAGTAAAGAAAAGATACTGTTACCCGCAATCCACTTCTGATCATGTCACATATTACATCATTCTTGACATGGTCAGTACATCATCAGCAGTGGATTGCGAGTAACAGTATCTTTTGTTTACTTTCTATAGCTTTCTTTCTTGTAACATAACTGTCTGTTTCCTACCCTTATACTTACTGTTCTTGTTTTAAAAAATTTTTTGAGATCATTCAGAAACAGTAACATTAATAGAGACAGAATGAGTGAATAAGAATGAAGAAGTATGAGAAGAGAGGGACTGAGAAAAATACTGGAAGGAGTAGAATAATTAAGTAATAGAGAAAGGAATGAGGGAAGTAGCAAACGCAGGAAAGTAAGGATTAAAGAAATGAAGCAGTAGAACTAATAGATGTTAAATGTGATAGATTAAATGATTGATTCAGGATGACGATAAGGTGTGTCCTCTCCAAAAGTTTGTTTAAGGTGAGGCCTACTCAGCGTTGCATATCAAATTTATGCTTGTTGAAGAATACAGAGGAGATAATACATGTGAAGGCCTACCATTGAAGTAAAACATGTCCACTTCACTCTTGAACAACGGCCAGACCTCTTCTGTGTCCATAGACAGACCTAAACTTCATCTGCACAATGTCATTCGTAAACTTAGAAAACACAAGTAATGTAATTGAAAAACGTGGAGTTTCTTTTGCTCATTTCAGAATCACATCACCTGTGTTGCCTTTGCTTAGGTATCTCATAGTGCAGATGTAGTCCAGCATATGAAACAGAACGGAGAAGTGCAGCAGTGTATGCATTAATACATGTGAAGGCCTACCAATGAAGTAAGTCATGTCCACTTATTACATCATTCATGACATAGTCAGTGACATCATCAGCAGTGGATTGCGGGTAAAAAGAGTAAAAAACATTTACCTTATAATTCTTGTTAACTTTTTCAAATATTTTTTCATACTTTCAATCTGTAAAAGAGAGAACAAACATTTCAAAAATATTAAAACATGTATTTAAAAATTTGAAAAGACAAGGGAAAAGGTTCAAGAAGAAACAGTTTTTCAACAACTTTGAAATTTACAGAAGCCTCTGCTGCTCTACGTCCCCTACACAATCCTAAAGATATATATTTTAAATAAACAGTATCTTGATGCTGATGAAGTGAGGCCTATTTTGGAACATGGTGCATCTTTTGCACTGCTGATGTCTCACAATAGTGATGCAATAGCAGCGCAAAAAAGATGTAAAGCCATCATAAAATTGTGTCTAACATTTTAAATGATTGTTTCAGGATGCAAATAAGATGTGTCCTTTCAAGAGATTTCTTTAAGGTGAGGCCTATTCAGTTTTCAAAAAAAAAAACAGTACCCAGAAGTGCAGCACTGTAAGCATTAACTTTGACACTTACAGAAGCCTCAGTTTCTCCATATCTACCTCACATTTCTAAATGTATATCATAAGTACAAAAAGTAGAACATTAATTATACATGTTAAATGGTTTATTTTTGCTGTTCTCAGAATCTATCAAATTTCACTTAAATCAGTGACTTGAAGGTATTCATCATGTAACAGCGGGGAAAAAAAAACACAATCAAAATGATTGTGTTTAAAAAACCCATACAACCTAAGAAATTTGAATTCAAAACTCCTTAAAATTAACTTACTTTCCATAACGTCGAAGGATGTCCTATGAACAGCGTACACTCTGTTGTGCTATAAATATTTTCAGCCCGCCACTTTCTGAAAGAAAACCTCCATCGTTTTGAAAAATATGTTACATACAATAAAAGGCTTCTCACATTCTACCACATGTTTCCACTTGGCCAAATCATGTTGCAGCGTTTTTCAACTCTTGTAATTCTTATAATGAAATCCCGTCATTTTCTATTTTCGCAACTTTCAAAAAGAAAACATTTAAGATTACTTTCACAATCCTGGACTACTAATATCTTACCCTTCTTTCTCACTCATGTTCTCCTTTTCCTATGACACTGATACTGCTTACTATGAAGCAGACTTACTTGCATCAGGTTTATATAGTTGGATTTTTAAATTGACATTATAATTAAAAGTTTTGGACCAATAATCTAGACAGCATTGCAGACTTACATTCCCTCTACTTCATGAACCTTTTGCAATTCCTCAGAGGAAATCCCGAGATTCTTTCCTTAAAATTTTGGTTTTAAAAACACCAGGTAAGAATTTTTAAGGTCAAACGGCAATTTTTTTTTGAAAGTTACAACAGAATCGTTGCAGAATGACCAGCCGTTTCTAGACTTTAAATAAGCAGTGTAATGTCCTGATGTTGTTGAAGGACCATCGTGATAGATAATTGCTACAGTTACAAAAGTCCTTCCTGATATTGACAGCTGAGAAGCAACAAATTTTTTTATTAAAGTTGACAATTTTGATCCATCAGGCCTACATCGTTGGATCATTAAAATGACATACTGGCCATATCTTCGTATAAATAATGTTGACATCATTTCAGATTTACATTGGCTACACTCCATGTTGTGATTAGCTGCATTTACTAGCTTATTAAAGGAGACTGATTTACTGTCTGGCAAAGTTAAATATATAAATCTTTCTGAGTCTACACTAGTAGTACTTGATACCATACAGTTCTCACAGTCATGCTGCCATTGATAAGAAAGCCCAAACAGGTGATCTACATCTACACCCTCATCTTGCAATACATCAAGCATATACATTAAAAACTCCTGACAATCCTGCTGATTATTTTCAGAGAAGTCTGTTTGACCTGAACATTCATCTAACAGATAACGAACTTCAGACACACTTTCTACTTTTGTTCGATCAGCGCTACATTTCTCTAACACAGAATTCAACAAACAGCATAAACTTTGTTCCGAATTGAACACAATCTGTTCTTTTAAAGTCTCTAGTGAAAAGAGAACATTAACCACTACATTTGCATAGCAGTTGACACCAGAACTGTTTTCAAATTGAAAACCGACAACATCTTCAACAGAATCCACTTTCTTTCTGCTTACAATTTTCGGTTCATCGACTTTTGGGCTTTTTGCTACAACCTCCCAACTATTACTGATATTTCTTTGTTTCCGGCCTACCACACGTTTCTCAAACAAAGGATATTGAGGCAAATGTGGCGCATACTCTTTTCTTAACCTATTGTATTCCTTAACACAATCTAGATCCGCACAAATGTTTGTGACATCACAGTCAATCAAGTACAATCCCGATAAAGTTCTAACTCGTGACAATGCCACATATGCCATACCCTCCTTGAACACAGAACTGCCAATATTCACCAATGCACTATCTACACTTAAACCTTGCGATTTATGGATTGTCACCGCATATGCCAAGCAAACAGGAAACTGTTTACGGCGAACATATAAGTCTTTAACAAGCAAAAACCTAGCAGAACAACGACCAATTAGCTGTACTTCCTCAATGCCATCAAATTTAATTTTTAAAAATTCAATTCCATCACTATTTCTGTATTTCTCAAAATCAACAACATTACCCATTGATCCATTTACCAGACATCTTTCAACATGTAAATTCCTTCTCAAAATGATTCGGCAATTTAAACACACATTCAAAGTCTTTTCAAAACCCGCTGTTTTAGATATAGTCTTCTCTAATGAATCCAATTTTGATTTCAAATTCTCAGACAAAATAATTGTTGATCCCATATGCTCTATTCTGTCAATAGCTTCAAGTTTCACAATCTCTTGCTTTTCTAAATTCAACATTTTGTTGTTGAAGATGGCACATTCTGCAAGAGTTGGCATCAAACATATTCCGGATTTCTTCTCAGTAATTTTCTGAAAAATATTCTCAGGCACAATGTCTTGTTCGGGATATAAATTTGACAGTAATCGTGCATTTAAAGCTTCTTTCCCATGCTCGGTCACTTTTCCAATTCTAATATCTTGTAGAATATTCTTGTAATCTTCATCCTTCGCCTGACGCATATTTTCATGCAGTTCAGCATAATTGAAATTTAACCATATATTGACGTTGCCAATGCTCCCTAGGCACTTCCTGGTATCTTCATGCGTGAGTATTTTGAACACAGGTTGTCCTTTTACTGGTGTCAGCTGCAGAAGATCTCCGAAAACAATGATGTGTTTGCCACCAAATAACACATCATACTCAGTTTTAAGAACTTCTTGCATTCTCAAATGCACAAAGGCAAGCATGACATTGGAAACCATGCTTACTTCGTCAATGATAAGAAGTTTCATTTTCCTCAAGACTCTTGAAACTTCACAACAAGCATCCCCAGATAACTTGTGGTATTGTAATTTGTTGTCATGCTCCACTGGCAGCATCAGTAGACGATGCAAAGTAATACCTTTAATGTTATGTGCTGCCAGTCCAGTAGGAGCGGTAACAACACAAGACAACGATGTCTCAGTCCTTTCCTGCAAATAACAAGAAATTGCTTTAATAAGGAAACTTTTTCCAGTTCCCGCTTCTCCACTCACGGACAGTCGGACAGGCTTCAACGATGTACATGAGCACTCTTTCTTCTCATGACTTAATCCATGCTCAATTTGCTTGGTAACTTCATCATATATTTTCCTCTGCTCAACGTTGAGTTGTTTTTCCAAGTCTTCTAAGTTAACTGCATCCTCCGGAGCATGTGCCATGGCTCTTTCCACTTCATTCATAGCAGTGGCAGCTTCATTTTCGATAATAGGTCCTCCTAGTGGATCCTGACTCAATGAAACAGAACTCTGACTGTCCTGAGAACTGTCTCTGGCAATTTCGGCTGCAATCGTTGCTTCCTGCTCAATTTCCAAAGTCAACATTTCTTGATATTTGGGAAAAGCAGGACATTCTATGGTCTCCTTAGCAGCAGTGAAAGAGTCTTCGTAACAGAGGAAATCTCCAAGCAGTTCCTCTTCTGTACGCCAAGGCTTGAAAAGTTGCAAAAGTGCTAAATAGAAAAACTCCTTTTTTTCTGGAGATTCGCCACTCAAGTTTCGATGGTTTACTAATTGGCATTTTCTTTGCTTGACCAGACATCCCTCACTTCCAATTACAGCATACACTCCTTTCTCAATATCTTCTTTGATGTTCCTCTTGAATATATAATTTTGTAGAACCTCATATAGACAAACATTCTCAAGGTGACTGCTTCGATTTGGATAATATGTATCCAACATGTTGGTCTTCAAAATGTCAGTACTGTTTGGTTCCTTTTCTGCCAAATACTCAATTTCCCGGACAGGTTTTAGAACTCGATTTCGCGTTGCAGCAAGACCAAGACTCGCCCAAACGATACTCCTGGATTTGGCATAGAGACTTGCTGAAGACAACCGGTCAGAACATTCGTAAGCTCCGATTTCTCGATGCGACAACATCTTTAGACTGAAACTGTACAACTTCTTGCTGAGGCTCTTTTCATGGGAAATGTCCTCCCACATATCCTTCAATTCTGTCTTTTCTTTTTTGGTGATGTAAGATGCCACATACCGAGCCACAGCCATACAGTTGTCAGCCACAAACTGTATATCCATGTTAGCATTCCACATGGACAAAGTCACTGGGTTGTAGTCGTTGATGTACTTGGACTCTTCGTTCCTTTTCAAATTGTATGTATTTTTGGGTGATTTCCTCGTCACATTATGTCGCAGCGAAGACATCAAACTGTTCACTCTTCCTTTAGAAATCACCGGTCGTGGAAAGTTGAAACGACATTTGGTGTAGAACTTGTCCTTGTTTCTGAATTTACGACGACAGTACTTTCCACAACGATGGCTTTGGAAACGTAGAACTTGTTCTCTTAGGCTTTTCTTCTCCGTTGCGTTTGGAACAGCACACGTAGAATACTGTTCTATGAAATTCATCACTAAGTCATCCGGATCTGTTCCAAATTTAGGTGCATCCTTGATCCACAACAACATATGTATATGAGGAGCACCTCTTGCTTGGTACTCCTTTCTCCAGAAGAAATCCAACACCTCTCCAAGAGGTGGATTCTTCTTATTTGTGATGAAAGACATCATAGCTTCAAATCTATGATTGAAGTACCTGCATACATTCACTGGATCCAAAGAACACAGTTCTCCAGGTGTCTTGAATTCAATGTTTTCAATATTTCCATTTGCCTCTCGTAGAAATTCAAGTAAGTCTTCCCAGCCATACTCGGCACAGCTCAGAGTAAGGAACCATGTTGGAGTTCCTAAGTTCCTCAGCATACATTTTAAATCACCATGACGACGGTACCAGTACTCATTAGTACCACGCTGACACGCCATGAGATTAATTAGGTGAGAATCCAAAATACTGTCTTGGACATTGACTTTATGCATAAAGTCACTTGCCGAGATGTTTCGCCTCTGTATACCACTTTTTAAGATGTGGTTCACTGCATATGACAGTCCAGACAGATCGCTTTCAAACAGGAGATGAAACAAATAGGGAATGCATTGACGAAACCTAGGATCTTCTGCATACAATCGTAAAGTCCGGTATTCAGACGCAGGAATTTGATGAGGTCGCTCATCATATCTTCCTCCTTGACCTGTTGGAAATAGCTGTGGAAAACACCGAGCTTCCAAACTTTCCTCCCAAACACTAATGGGACTCCCTTTGGCTTGTTTCATTTGAAACAACTCAATTGCATTCCCCATGACTTCCTTGGAATGCAAAGGATGAACACTATAATGTTCATATATTTCTTCAGTTTTAGAGGCCTCTACTTTCTCAATTTGGCCAGCACACAAATCGCTATCCTCTTCATCACTTACTTCCTCTTCTGCAACATATACATTTATATAGTACTTATTATTTTTCTTCAAATACAATGTTGCCTTTTTGACTTTCCTAACATCCACTAAATCTTGCCATATTTTCTTATTCTTTGTCGGAACCCCATTAACCAAGATAACCAGAGGTTCCTCTTCCACTTTTTCTACTCCAATTGTGTTAATGTTTTTGTTCAAATCTAGAGGCACATAAACAACTCTTCCCTTTAATCCTCTCTGTAAATCTGATGGAGGCAACTTCCCTGTCTTTGGCTCCATTCTTACAATAGCCTGAAAGGGATGGATACTTTGAATCAAAATAGATTCATAAGTATTTAAATCCTTCAATTCAGAAGGAACCTCAACCAATTCCAGATTATTATGAACCGCCCTAGCAGGCATCTGGTTTTGGTTTAATTTGTTACAACAATAAGTACATACACGTTGATCCGATCCCAAATCAAAATAATTTTCTACCATCAAGTATGTGGCAAAATCCTTCCATTCACTATTATTTTCCCTTTCACTTTTTGCATATAAATCCACTAACTTAGTCTGATTCTTATAATAAGTGCGTCGACAACACACACAAGTGAAATTAGGCCTCTTACTTGATTTCATCTGAAACGTGGCAATTTCCTTCTGAAATTTATCTGTACTAGAAACCTGTACATTATCTTCAACATTACCCTCTACTTCTGGGTCAATTTGAACATTCGCATCTTTACTACCAAAGTAACAAAACTCAATTTCTTCACAAATATTCTTGACATCTATTTCAGAACCATGCAATAGTGCAGCACATAATTGTTTAAGCATAATTGCTGGACTCTTAGCATAATACAACATTCTCACTAATTTTCTCACTTTATTATGATGCACTGCTAGCATCCTGAAATGATGAAAAACACTCTGGCATACTCTCCTGGAAAGACAAGCCAGTGAATGACCACGCAAACCTGTCATTTGTCTCACTCTGCAAGGATCTAAATCTTGCAACAACTTCATTTTCTGCTTCAAACTTTTCTTATTAAATGTCCGTATAAAATCACAAAGCAAATTGATGGAAACCTGTCGCACACTGCAAATAGAACTACACTTCCAAATGTACACAGGACCCTTAGGACGTCTTCCTAAAACCTCATTACCTAACACCTCGTCTGTCTCTGTTGTCACAAGTTTTTCTTTTTCAACTGGACAACCATCCTTCACTTCATAAGCTCGACCACTGGTGTCAACTGCAAACACCAAATCATTATCCTGAAAATAACTCTCCTCATTAAAAAATGCCTCACAACTTGAACTATGCATCCATTCTCCGGAAAAAACTTCACAAAAGTTACTACGATTTACTACTCTCTTCCATCTACTATTTGATTTGAAATCAGAAATGACCTTGTTTAGTTTCCTAATTCTATTGATTACCAAAGTAAACAACTTTCGCTTAATTTCAAAAGCATGATCAATAATTTTCTCTACATTTTTCTTCTTCTTATAAAATGTCACTTTCTGTTGGCCTTTCTTAATATTTTTTAATAAATTAACTATTATCCTGTTGCGAAACATTCGTTTTCGAATGTCCCTAAACTGTTGTTTCCTTCTACTATCATGCACAGAGTTATCTCTTGCTCTACCAGTAACATTTTTGATTGGTCTTTCCTTTCCATTTAAATTGCTTTTCTTTTTCTGGACTGAAACATTTTTTGAAGAAATACTTTTTTTACTACAAATATTTCTTAAGAATGATTTCGTGCTCTTACCCGGAGCTTTCTTGGTGATTTCACAAGTATTTTGGGGAGAGGACTGCTGCAATAATAGATGATCTTGCTGTCTTTGACGTTTTCTAGCCTTTCTAATTCGATTCTTAGTTGGCATTTTTCAAATTTTGTAATGATCTGCAGTTGAATCTGTGGAAAAATATAATAAAAAATGTTATGAACCACTATTACCAAACAGTAAATGAATAACAGTCATCAAAAACTTAACACCCTACTTATTATTTAACATAGCAAATCTTTTGCACCAGCACTGTGTCACAAAAATGACACACAGTGGTACAAAACAGGCATACAACAATCATAAATCTCTCCCTAACATTTTAAATGATTGATTCAGGTTGACGATAAGGTGTGGCCTATCTAGAGGTTTGTTTGGGCCCAGATCTTTGGACTGGGGTGAATGTGTGTCATTGATCCACATTCGGTCCATCACCTGTTTTGTTTGTTTGAGGTGAGGCCAACATATGGCTGCAGATGAGATTTTCATTTGTTGAATAAAACAAAGGAGATAATACATGTGAAGGCCTAGCAATGAAGTAAGTCATGTCCACTTCACTCTTGAACAAAGGGCAGACCTCTTTTGAATCTGTGGTCACACCTCAACTTCATCTGCACAATGTCATTCATAAACTTAGGAAACACTAGTGATGTAATTGAAAAATGTGAAGTTTCTTTTCCTCATTTCAGAATTACATCACCTGTGTTTCCTCATTGACTTAAAATGTCCTTAATGCACATGAAAGCGTTTTTTAGATTGCCCTTGCACCATTTTTGGGTCATTTTGAACATGGCTATGTTACTCCCATAATCAAAATCTAAATTTGCCAAGCACAGGTGGGAGCGTATTTACAAGAAACTTGCCCCATGAAGAACGCTTTCCATTTAAAAAGGGAAAAATAACATCATAGCCACTCAAATGCCTTATAAATATGGCCCAAACAACCTATGAAGCTCTAGCAGTACATATCCAGAAATGTAATTGATTTCAAAAATCGTTTTTAAACACAACATATAAATCAATTGTATACCTACATTCAGTTGGAAATAACTGTAAATGTCCTTGAGACACATGAAAGCGTTTTTTGAATGCCCTGGCACCATTTTTGGGACATTTTTAACATGACTATGTAACTCCCATAATCAAAATCTAAATTTGCCAAGCACAGGTGGGAGCGTATTTACAAGAAACTTGCCCCATGAAGAACGCTTTCCATTTAAAAAGGGAAAAATAACATCATAGACACTCAAATGCTTTATAAATATGACCCAAACAACCTATGAAGCTCTAGCAGTACATATCCAGAAATGTAATTGATTTCAAAAAATCGTTTTTAAACACAGCATATAAATCAATTGTATACCTACATTCAAGAGGAAATGACTGAAAATGTCCTTGAGACACATGAAAGCGTTTTTTTGAATGCCCTTGCACCATTTTTGGGACATTATTAACATGGCTATGTAACTCCCATAATCAAAATCTAAATTTGCCAAGCACAGGTGGGACCGTATTTACAAGAAACTTGCCCCATGAAGAACGCTTTCCATTTAAAAAGGGAAAAATATCATCATAGACACTCAAATGCCTTATAAATATGACCCAAACAACCTATGAAGCTCTAGCAGTACATATCCAGAAATGTAATTGTTTTCAAAAATCGTTTTTAAAAACAACATATTTGTTTCAGCTTACATGAGAGACCATGGAATGGGTTCCATGTACAACAATAACTTGTGTTACTGCATGCCAGAATGCTACACCGAATATGCAATTACAATTTCTCCCAAAAAACAAAATCTATTTGTATATCACTTGAGACAAAGCCACATTTTAAAAACACAGCTTTCTTCATCATTTTCTCCTTAAATCATACTATTCTCTATCTAAATTAAATAAATCTTTTCTCACCTTAGCAAATACTTTTTGAGTTTCAAAACAGTCTCAGAAATACTCCAAATTGTCTTCAGCAGAACAAAGAGGATGCACTCCAGAGGCTGCAGCTATTGAAAGCACAGAAATACAGATATTCATTACACATATCTCTCATATTAGCCAATCAAAACTCTTCCCTCACTTTTTTCAAATCAAAACCCTTCCCCCCTCTGCCCTCTCTGCCTTTTTTGCTTAGCAACCACCTCCTGAAAGACCTCTCATGTTTGCAAATTCACACAACAATGTTTCAATTGAACTCTGAACTCTCAGTGCACCTGCGTATCCAGTGCAATCTTTCATTAAATGTTTCTTCCTTGACCATTCAAATTACATCTTTCAAAGAACACATCCATGCAACCTAACTTTCTGTTTTCAGAAATGAAAAAACACCAATCACTGCTAATGAATCATTAGGACTGGAAATCCACAGTTTTTTTTCTTTACAAATTCCTACTGTTTCAACTGCCCTTTCATTATCACACTTCATCTGACTGCAGCCCAACCTTCTCTCACCATGTTTAATGTCTGGATTGTTGGACATAGTTACATCTACTGGCTCAAAGGTATGCTGAGAACAGAAATTTACCTAACCTCAATTTACAAGATGTGGAAATTAAGTGGTTGGGCCAAAGAGGATTAAAATGTCACCAATTGATAACATTGGTGAAAACCTTTATGCATTTGCCAAAACCTGACCTGTTAATAGTGCACTGTGGAGGTAATGATTTGGGCACTTTGACTGGGGTAGGTCTGGAAATGCTTTTAAAGGACACCTTTGAGCAATTAATGGCACTTTTTCCTCAAACTGCCTTGGTATATTCCAATATATGCCAAAGACAGAAATGGAGGTGGTCCAACCAATTTTGTCCACAAATTGAGAAAGCGAGGAAGCATGTAAACAAATCTGTTTCAGCTTACATGAGAGACCATGGAATGGGCTCCTTGTACAACAATAACTTGCGTTACTACATGCAAGATATCTACAGAGGAGATGGAGTTCACTTCTCAGATGAGGGCAACAGAATTTTCATTTTGAATTTAAGACTGTGCATTGGTACCTACTTATAAGTACCAAAATGTACCATAAACCCAAAAGCTCTTCTCAGAGCTACCCTACATCTGATCACTCACAATTATTATTTTTCTCTAACTTTTTTCTGTAATTTTCAACAAACTACGCTCAAAGAGCGCTACCCGGTACGCGAACTGGAAGCTAACCGCGCAAAATTTAAAAAAAAATGTTTTTTCCCCGCACATATGGTCCTCCTCAGCCACCCTCAGAAAACCTAGGGGGTCAAAATACTTGTACCGTGCCCCCTTCTACCCATTCTGAACATTATTTGCCCTCCATTTTATATCTCAATTCGACCGAAACACAAAATGGTGGACTCCCGTTACGCTCCTAGTTCGCGGACCGGACCGCTTCCCGGGAAGCGGTCCAAAAAAAAAGGTGGGAAAGTAATTCACAGAAAAACGACTGGAGACACTCTCACCAAATATAGATTAGCTCATACTACATAACAATCCCTTTCATTTTCACAAATTTGATTGAAATTCCATTTAGCCATTAAGCCTGCAGACCTCTCTAAATACCGTGAGGTAAATTACTTCACAAAACACATCTGAAGTGTTGGAATTGACAACCAATGAAAATGTTACTTTCATTTTCTACTTATATTACCTGACATTTGATTGGTTATATACCTGAATATATATAAAGGAAGAGAAGAAAACATAGCCATTTTGACTGCTACTTCTTGTTGTACATTACATTTGAATAGCTACTAAACACTTCAACTTGTTTGTGAAGGTAAGTTGTTATTTTTAAAACTGAAGTATATTGTGCACTGTAACTTAATATGGTAGACTTTTTCTGATAGATATATACTATCCCTCTGTAGTAGTTATGGATTTAGATAGACTTCTCTGTTATAGTTATGAATGGAGTTAGGCTTGTCTTGGTTAAATCACATACACTTTTTTATAGTCATATTTCCACTCTGATACTATACACTGCCAAAAGATAAATTCACTGATAAAAACTGCCTATCTAAAATTAATCCCAACAGTGCCCTATCTCTACTAATATATATTTTTTTAATCCAAATTTCAGGCAAAATGGAAGGCAAGCAGCAAGTTCAATTTAAAATTGTACTGGAAGAGAGCAGCCAAGGAAACATTGATGAATTTATGGATCAAAGTAGAGACCAGGAACTACTACAATGTGTTGAAGCAGTGGATAACCTGCTTAAAAATGAGGACATGTTACACCCTCATAGAATACAAAATATATTCAATGACAATTTTGAAATTTCTGACAATGAAATGTTAGAAAGTTTAATGAATTATGAAACACAATCAAAATAAAAAAAACTTTAAAAATAAAGAAAACAAAAAAAAACAACAAACAATTAACATACAGTATTAGAAAAGTCTATCATTCTTTTATCCTTATAGTACGCTGCCCAGAACGCTTTCCGGTTCGCGTACTAGGCGCTCACCACGCAAAAAAAAATAAAAACATTTTTTTGCCCTGCTGGGACCTTTTAAAACCTCCACATAAAACCTAGGGGGTCAACGAGGATCTACTATGCCCCCTTATGGTAATTTCCCCCTTTGTTTTGGCCTCCTCTTGTCTCTCGATCCTACCGAGAGACAAGATGGCGGCCGCTCCGGACTGTTTAGAATGTTGACAGACACCGGAAAGCCAATCAGATTCGCATCGCAAAGTTCCGTTACGCGAAAAGTACGCGAACCGGATCGCTACCCGGAGCGCTGTTACAGATATATATCTTGTTTTGAACGTTAATTTCTCAAAATCCACTGGAGCACATATATTGAGACCTAGCAAAGGCACATCGGGCTAACAGTCCCTACAATTTTGCCAAGTTTCGTGCAAATCCATTCAGCCGTTCGGGCTAAAAGTGAGGCCAACCGCCCTATGGAAATTAACATGGGAAAAACGCGTTTTGGGACCCCCCTTTTTTCTCGGCCCCCCCTTGCCGAACCCCCCCAAATTTTCAGGGGCTGCTCAGAAACAAAATGTGCCATTTTCCTGAAAAGTTCAGCCAATTCCGTCCACAAACGCCAAAGTTATTAGACATAGAATTTTCAGAAATCCCATAGGGAAAAAATCCTAACTATATATACCTACTGGCGACCGCCAGTAGGTAATATATATATAAATATATTTATATATATATATATATATATATATATATAAATAAATACATACATGTATATATAAATACATTTTTTAAGAACACAAACATGAATATGTGTGCTCTTTTAAAGAAATGTATTTTTACATTACCTCCCGTTCTGTAAAGAGGACCAGGGTCCAGCTACTGCTGGGCCTGGCCTTGCCCTGTGGCCTCTGCAGGTCTGATTCACACCTCATTAAATCCTGCTGTGCTGCTCAAGTGAGGCGAAGCAGCACAGCAGGAGAGGTAAAGAACTGAACTTCTGCCACCGTTTCCTGGAGGACGGGTCGCAATGTGAGCCTGCATAACACTAATTAACTTGCAGGTTCACCCGACCCTTGCTTAAAAACCGGGACATTTCTTTTAATAACCCAGGCACTCCCCAAAAACCCGGACATTTCTCCAAGTTGGAGAAAAGTGTCAGGACACCGGGACACTTCTCCAAAACCCCGGACCGTCTGGGGAAAACCGGGACGTCTGGTCACCCTAGTTGTGGGGGAAGGGAAATCCTTTTAAAGAGTAATTTTCTTTTCGGATTTCCCTTCTCTTTCTGAAACGCAAGAGCAGCAACATTGTGGTAGGTTCACCTGGGCTTTAATTGGAAGCGTTTTCAATATTATATGTAACAAGCCATAGTTGCAGCTTATTTATCTTATGTAACTAATAACAATTGACAAAGCCAATAGTCCTTACTTGTTGTAGGTACGATGTTACTTGTTGTATCACATACCTGGTTGCAATGGCAGAAACAGCAAAATACAAGTCGGGTTGGCACACTATGCTAAACACAGATTTATTGCATAAGTGTTTTAAAGCCACACCCCTAATTACACTGCCACGCCACTTTGAGAGACCCCCCAGTTTTTTAATCCCACTTAAAGCCGTGTACAAAGGATTAGTCAGGATTGCTGGGAATGGCGGTGGAGCAGCAAGTTTACGCGGCCATCTTGGTCCGCAACTTGGCCATGCCCAATAATTTACAAGGTTCCTGAAAGTGGATTCAAAGTTTTTGAAAGATTTTCAACAGCGTATTTTTCTTTCTTGAGTGTGCATTCTATGGTGTTGACTCCATCTTAGTACACATGCGATGTAAACACTCCTGCTATTCTCAATGGTGGAAATAGCTGTGCAGAATGTCAATGGGGCAGTCTGGGCTGGTAAATCATGTGGCGACCTCCTCCTGCCTCAGTGTACAGCAGGGCGTTCTGTAAAATAAAAAGCAAAACGCTAATGCTGCAAACTTTAGCAACTTAAGAAAACAGTTTATATAAAGAAGCCTGTAAAATAAATTAAAAAGAACGGGTTATCGTTCTTTCATTGTCTCATCATTTTTTAACTAAAGTATTTTCAATATTATATCCAACAAAGCCATGGTTGCTGCTTTTTTTATTTTAAGCAACTAACAACCATTGACAAAGCCAATAGTCCTGGTTTTTGTTGGTGTAATGATACTTGCTGCATTATATATCTGGATGCAATGACAGAAACAACATAATACCAGTAGGGCGGAACAATACGCTAGCACTGATGTTTAGCCTAGGTGTTTTAAACTACGCCCTTAATTACATCGAACACCCCCTTTGAAGAGACCCCCCCCCAGTTTTTTTTACACCACTTCAAGCCAGGGAAACAAAACCATGTCACAGTCACCTCACATCCTGGCACTGTGCATCATGTGTAACTCATGACTTCTACGTTTTCAGACTGCCTATGTGCAGGGGCATAGTGAACTTTCCCCCACCCCACCCCACCCCTTGCTTTAGGAACTATGGCGAGGGTGAAGTTCTTCATGGGCCTCTTCTGTCTGCAACTCTGTAGACAAAGGCTCAGTTCATAATGTGAAAAGGTGGGTGTGTAAATAAGTGAAGGAATGTGTGAATGGCTGGATGGATGGCTGAAAGGATGAATGGATGAATGAAAGGGTGAATGGATAGATAAAAGAAAGGATGGATGGATGAGTGGAAGTATGGATGAGGGAAAAGGTAAATAGATGGATGTATGGTTGGAAGGGTAGATGGATGGGTAAAAGGGTGGATGGGTGTATGAAAGGATGGATGGGTGAGTGAAAGCTTAGATGATGGGCGAGTGAATGGGTGGATAGATGAGTGAAAGGATGGATGGATTGAATTGATAAGTGAAATGGTGCATGTATGGATGGATGAGTGAAAGGGGTAGATGGACAAAAAATGTATGAAAAATAAATCGTATTTATAAAAACTGAAAATACAGTTTCAAAAATACGTTAAATATGTTTTTGTTTCATGTCTAGTATTTTGTTTCTTTACAGTTTTTTTAAACAAAACCACAAACAAGCATTGGAAAAGCCAGTGACTTGGAACTCGTAATACAAAAGTGAGACGATTGGTTTTGCTAGTGCTTGTTTTGTAATACCAGCGCTAGATAAGCACCAAGCCGCTTTTAGAAAGGCAAAACCTGGAATCAGTTTCTGGGGATTTATTTTCTCCTCAAGATAAATAGCCTGGGTTTATGTTATCATACTTCCCTGCCCTACTTTCATTGGAATTTAAAGTATTTGGTTTAACCTGGAATATCTGGCAGTTTGAAATAATGACACATTATAAGTACGTGCGCATTTTGAATTATAAAGACACTGTGCGGTGCTGGCATATGATTCACCCTCCAACAAAAAGGGACGAGTCCGCGGGATGTAAATTAGTGTCGGCGTGTAAGTAAAGGCTGTAATTTTGGAGAGGAGGGTGCAGCGAAGAGGAGATTGTGCTCTGGGCTGTAGCGGATTGACTGCAGGTGCCGGTAAGATGCTTCCATCATTAGAAACAGTGGTATTTCTGGCCGTTTTAGAGAATGCAAGGTTAATGCAGGTCATGCATTGATCTTGTTAGAGAAGCTGCTGAGCAGAGTGCATTTGTAATGCATGAGTAGTGGCACGGCTGGCATTCTGCTGCTGGAGATAGCGTAGGTGGCATACAGATGGGCCCAAAATTAGACCCTTGTGTAGTGCCCATGAAAACTAATGATAAAGAGCGCAGCGGTTCTGATGAATTCTCTCTCCAAAACAAAAATAGATGAATGCGTTGTAGGGTAGAGGGAGGCAGTGAAGGATTGCAGAGCAGTCCTTGTTGCTGGGGTTTGAGAATGCAAGATGGCAGACACCGACAATTTGTAGAGAGGAGAGCGTGAGGGAAATTGATCATGTGAAATGGTGTTTATTCTTACAAGGGCAGAGGATGTAGAATTGATGGCATAAAACTTTTGCATTAAAGTGAGAGCAGACGCCAGTCATCCAACTTTCCTATTACTGGCAGTGCAAGGGGGGCGCTCAACGTGGTGTAAATTTACAAAAAAAAAACAATTTTGCCATTGAATTTTAGCTGAATAAAATTGACAGTATAGGCAAACGTAGGAAAAACATAAAGTACTGTGATAATTTCTAAAAGACTGTGGTGCTAATCAGATGTTTAGTGTGACCTAGAAACTGTATACTTCATGAGAAATCACTAGGAGTTGATGCTGGGTGCTTGTGTGGATACACCACACTTAGGGGTTTATTACAAGAATTGCAGCTAAGCAGTTTTCACGCTGCTTAGCGGCAATTATTTTACCGCTGTCAAATACAAAATCCAAACATTATGTTTGCGACATATTTACAATACATCACCCCATGGCATTAGGATCAGCTAGAAGCTGGGAAAAATGTCCCTCACACTAGTCAAAGCAAAAGAAAAATATACGCTAACGTGCAAAAAGTGACTGCCAGACAATTAGCGGCAAAAGAAATCAGGCTAGTCAGCCCAACGTTACTTTTGTTAAAAATAAAATGAAAGCACTGGAATGCAGAATGGAGCAGCAAGGAACAAGTTCAGCACAGGTCAACATGCCTCTCCCCCAACTGCCAGGATGCCCAGCCAGTGTCCCAGGGGAAAAGGAAATGAAGATTCAGGGCCTCATTTATGAAAAGTGGCGCATTGCAGGATAAAAAACAATGATGTGTCACTTTTTATTGCGCCATTTTTGCTACACCATGGATGCACCATATTTACAACAATATGGTGCAGCCCTGCTTTTGCCCCTATGCTGGCGCTGATTTTAGCTGCCTAGCGCCAACGCAGGCACCCTTGCACCTTGGTGCTAGGGTGCCTGTGAGGTGGGGTATGATTCTTTATGTGGAGGAAGGTGTCCCTCCCTCGTTCACCGGCCCCCCAGCCACCACCCACCCACTGATGTCATTGTAGACCTCATCGCACCCCAGGCTCTCGCATCCACCAAGGAGACCTCAATTTCCACCTGGACAACCCCAGTGACCAGTTCAAAGCATCCTTACTGGAGAACCTCAACAACATCGGACTAAAGCAGCTTGTCACTGCACCGACCCATGCAGCCAGACACACGCTTGACCTCGTTTTCTCCGCCGGAGGGAACTTCACCTACACTTACACCACCGAACTCCTCTGGACCAGCCACCACTGCGTATACCTCGTCTTTGCCATGCACACTGCACACTACTGCCCTCATCACTTCCCCCGTTGGACCGGTAACAAGGTCACCGAAGAACTTCTTGTCCACTTTGTCGGCACTCCATTAACACCAACAGATGCCAACACCGCAGCGCGCAACCTTAACCGATGGATCTCCAACTGCACCGACACTCTGGCACCTCTCAAGAAGACACCAGGCATGCAACACTCCCAGAAGGCCAGCTGGTTCACTCCTGCCTTTAACAAGACCAGACACATCTGCAGATGACTTGAGAAGAGATGGAGGAACAACAAAACCTCAGAAACCCATGCAACCTTCAAATCCACCGTCAACAAACACCACCTTCTCCTCAAAACCACAAAGAAAATGACCATCCAAGACAGAATCAACACCAACGCACACAACAGCAAAGAACTCTTCGCCATCATCAAGTATTTTGCCAGGTCCCACAGTGCAACAAACTCAGCACCTTCTTCCACCACAAGATCAGGTAGATCTGTAACAGCTTTGACACCCAAGACTCCTGCACTGCCCCTGCCACAACCACACACAACCATGTCACACCCCAACAGATCATGCCCAACTGTACTCCACTCACCACAGACGACACACTCAAGAATGTGAAGAGCATCCACTCAGGAGCCCCATTGGATCCCTGCCCGTACCACATTTTCCATAGAGCCCTCCATGACCCCCAATTTCTCCACACCGTAAGCCCTCGATCACCCCCCAGTTTCTCCACACCGTCAGCTGCTCCATCGAAACCGGCACCTTCCCCGATGACGGGAAACACGCCAAGCTCAACCCCCTGCTTAAGAAACTGTCTGTCGACCCGACAGACCTCAAGAAGTTAAGACCCATGTCCCTCCTTCCCTTTCCAGCCAAGGTCATGTAGAAGGTCATCATCGCCCAACTCTCTGAGTTCATCATAGAGAACCACGTCCTGGACACCTCTAACTTCCAAAGCAACCACAGCACCAAGACCGCACTCCTCACTGCCATCAATGACACAAGCTCCCTCCCCATCCAGGGCGAAACCACAGCCCTCATCCTAAAGGACCTTTCGGCCGCCTTCCACGCTGTCTCCAACTGCACCCTAATCATGATACTCTACGATGCCGACATCTGCGACAAGGCACAGTACGGGATTCACTCCTTCCTGACCGGCCGAACACAGCAAGTCTCCTCCCGTTCCTCTCAGAACCTACACAGATCAGCTGCAGAGTGCCCCTCTTCAACTTCTACATGGACCCCTCACAACCATTGTCAGAAGCCTCTGAATCAGTACAGTCTCCTGCACAGACGACACCCAGCTGATCATCTCCCTCACCAACGATGCCACAGCTGCCTTAATCAACTTTCACAATGGAATTGAGGACAGTAGCTACTTCCATGAAAACAGCTGCCTCAAGCTCAATCGAGAAAAGAACAAAGTACTCATACTGGGATCCACCCCCTCAGCCTGGGACAACTCCTAGTAGCACTTAGAACCTCCCCCCACCCTACAGATCATGCACAGAACTTCCGCATCATACGGACTCCACTCTCAAAATGAACCGCTAAATCAATGCAGTATTGTCGTCCTGCTTTCACATGCTCTGCCTGCTTCGAAAGTTATTCAGATGACTCTCCACAGAATCCAGAAAGCCGGTTACCCATGCACTCATCACCAGCAGACTTGACTACGGCAACACACTCTACGCCCGCATCACCCAGAAACTGCTCAGGAAACTATGGAACGTCCAAAATGTCGCAACCAGACTGGTCCTCGTTATCCCCCGCTGTAACCACATAACACAACACTTCACAAAACTCCTTAAGTATAAGAAGAAGGCCCAGGGATCCTGGTCCTAGATGGTAATGCCAGTATTTCTCTAGAATGAGGGAGGAGGTTAGCTTGAGGCACTGGACCCTTCCAGCCTCTTTTAAAGAACTGTGCAATGAAAGTTTGAGCTCTCGTCATTTCTTTAAAGGTTGGTTCTACCAAGGAAAACCCTGTTAAATTTTGATGTATAGTTTTGAAAGAAAGGCAAGATTTTTTTATTGTCATCTTTTTTCAAAAACTTTTATATTGGTTGTACTCTTATTTTTGTATTATTTCCAAGTTTTTTTTTAGTGTGCAAAAAGAGTTGATACGTGTTTCGCCCTACTTGGTCTATTGGACCAGGGCTTTCTCAAGACGTATTGGTTAATCATGACAGCAGTATGCAATTTTATTCAATTTGAATACAGAGTATTATGTACCAAATTTTCAAGGCAACAAATACGCAAAAAATAATTGATATCCAATAGAGCAAGGGATTACCCCAGGACTACTGCTCTATTGGATATCAATTATATTTTGCATATTTCTGACAACTCCACTGGCTCCCAATCAACAAGAGAATCACCTTCAAGCTCCTCACACATACCTACAAGGCTCTCAACGACACAGGACCAGAATATCTGAACCACCACCTCGCTTTCCACACACCTGCTGACATCTCTGCTCCAACCAGCTCACCCTGGCCTCCATCCCACTGATCCACAAGACTGGAACCAGAGAAGATACTTCTCCTACCTTACCCCAAAGAACTGGAATACCCTACCCATCCACCTCAGGCAATCCGTATTGTTGACACAATTTCTGACAACTCCACTGGCTCCCAATCAACAAGAGAATCACCTTCAAGCTCCTCACACATACCTATAAGGCTCTCAACGACGCAGGACCGGATTATCTGAAACACCACCTCGCTTTCCACACACCTGCCGACAACTCTGCTCCAACCAGCTCACCCTGGCCTCCATCCCACTGATCCACAAGACTGGAACTGGTGAAGATCCTTCTCCTACCTTACCCCAAAGAACTGGAATACCCTACCCATCCACCTCAGGCAATCCGCATTGTTGACGCAATTCATGAAGGGCCTAAAGATCTGGCTCTTTCACTGAAATCGCCACAATCAGATGGATAAGCAGCCCCCCCTCTTCAGTGATTTGAGACCATCACTGGTGAGTAGCTGCGCTATATAAACCCTTGATTGACTGATTGATTCCAGCAGAAAATCAATCAGCCCGCAAAGCAGGCCCCCATGTACCACAGTGCAAGGGTGCCTGCTTTGGTGCATGGCAGCCCATTGTGCACCAGCACTGGGGAAAAGGGCAGGGATGTGCTCTATCTTATAGATGTGGCATATTCCTGCCCTTTTCTTTTGATGCAGGGCAGGACAGCAAGATTCCTTGCAGCGCTGCCCTGCTCCTAAACCTCACAAATGAGGCCCCTATTACACAAGTGTGTTAGTATAAATTTTAAGAACCAGTAATTCCTACCGGTAAGGAACTGCCACTAATGGGTTACTAATGTGACTTAGAGTTTGTTCTTTTTAGCGTCATACAAGGACATCCTTGTAAGTATGGCGTTGTGTGTTTTGCTGTAGTTTTTTTGAGGGAAAACATCTCATTTTCAGTAAGTCACGCTAACAGAAATGGTGATGTGAAAAATGAGTTGCTTTGCGGCAACTTGTACATTTTGTGATAAGAAAAAGGCCACTATAACATCATAAAATTTACACTATAGCGGCGTTAACTCCTTGTAAATATACCCCTTAATTTAGATAGAGTGACCAATACATTTGAACCCAGTGTGCAACTGTAAGCAGAGCCTCTGGATTTGTGTAATTCCACAGTTTCAGTGTTTTCTACATAATGCCAAATTCCCTTAGCTATTAACCAATAGTGTCCACCTAGGCGTTGGAAATATCAAGCTCACAGACACTACTCCTCTTTTCTACACTATCCTCCCTAAAAACCAGTGCATTTTATCAGAATTGAAAATCTGATCTTAGCTCGTCAGTTTGATTCTGTTCAGATCCTACATAATAGAGAAACAGTTTGGTCATGAACTTTTGCCAAATATAACTCTAGCTGGAAAGGGGAATTTCGAAGTTAATAGCCAAATGCAAATTAGGCGCAACCCTAGGTAACATTCTACACACAATATAACTGCTTTTCTAGAACCCATCGGGAGGGTCTACACAAGGAAACTTCTAAGTCCTTAATAGAACAGTAACTTTCTTTTATGTTTGCAATTCATTTAAAAAAAAATTGTTAGGGTCGGAGGTGAGGGTAATACTAATTTAAAGCTTACTCAACACTAAAGTCTACGAGAATTTTTAAAATGAAACTTCGGTAAGTTGCATTCAGAGGACCAATCTGCCATTTTCAACGTATCTTGTAGCCTGGTACCTGGCAGAAAAAGCATTGGTGGTAGTGGCACCACAAACTAAATAGGCACCAAAATAAAGCAACTGGTTTACACGCCTAGATCAAAGCTCTTTGGTCACTGTCTCCTTTTGTCTCACAACACAGAGCTTGATGTGCAGAGAGGTGGTTGGCAAAGGACAGGTAAACATGCAAGTGCTTGACATGGTAAGAAAAAAAGTAACTTTATTTGGAATAATAATTCTGCCCACCTGGTTCACAGACCTAGCACTCAACATTCTCAAACATTTAGCACATAAAGCAACATGGTGAGCTTAGCCCCCAGCTCCTTTCGAAACAGGTTATCAATATCAGGCCTGCACTGAAGTGAACCCTCCTGATGACCTAAAGGTAAGACTATTTGCATTGTGCGAGTTTCAAAAGTCTGATTACACCAAGTAGTTTGCATACCAGGGAATTTCATTCACCAGCATGGCTCGTGTGCATTTCCTGTGGGGCTATAGCTGCTCACCCTTGCCTGCTGACTCACAACCCAGGTATCCGCGCTCCTTAATCCCCGCCATCGCCGCTGCTGCCAGGACACCGCAGTGCGGCAGCCGGGATAGGGGACTACATCCCCCAACATCCTTAGCGGCAGGACGCCGCCTCCAGCAACCAGGGAGCGCCCGAAGGCGCTTTAAAAGAAGGACTGCCCTCGGGGAGCGGGGGGCTCGTGTGCATTTCCTGTGGGGCCAAAGCTGCTCACCCTTGCCTGCTGACTCACGCCCCAGGTATCCGCGCTCCTTAATCCCCGCCATCGCCGCTGCTGCCAGGACACCGCAGCGCGGCAGCCGGGATAGGGGTCTACATCCCCCAACATCCTTAGCGGCAGGACGCCGCCTCCAGCAACCAGGGAGCGCCCGAAGGCGCTTTAAAAGAAGGACTGCCCTCGGGGGAGCGGGGGGCTCATGTGCATTTCCTGTGGGGCCAAAGCTGCTCACCCTTGCCTGCTGACTCACGCCCCAGGTATCCGCGCTCCTTAAGCCCCGCCATCGCCGCTGCTGCCAGGACACCGCAGCGCGGCAGGCGGGATAGGGATCTACATCCCCCAACATCCTTAGCGGCAGGACGCCGCCTCCAGCAACCAGGGAGCGCCCGAAGGCGCTTTAAAAGAAGGACTGCCCTCAGGGGAGCGGGGGACTCGTGTGCATTTCCTGTGGGGCCAAAGCTGCTCACCCTTGCCTGCTGACTCACGCCCCAGGTATCCGCGCTCCTTAATCCCCGCCATCGCCGCTGCTGCCAGGACACTGCAGCGCGGCAGCCGGGATAGGGGACTACATCCCCCAACATCCTTAGCATCAGGACACCACCTCCAGCAACCAGGGAGGACTGCCCTCCGCGTCGCGGGTAGCGCGCGGGTAGCGCCGGGAGAAGCCCGGGACAAGGGCGGGGCCATCTAAGGCCATCATAGGCCAGAGGAGGCCGGGTCGGGTCATCCCCCCTTGCATGTGGATTGATTGATTTCGTGCTATGAGGAACACTGACTTAAGGTACCTTACCATCTTATTATATTTGTCGTATTCTACAGGTTCTTGCTAAGGGTCACTGTGGCTTGACTCCCGACATTGTTTTTGCTTTGTTTGTTACAAGCTGTTACACTATGTCTTGCAAGGGGGTCTGTAGAAAAAACTCCTTGGAGGGTGACTTGCTCAGGGGAAGAATGGACTATTACTTCAAGAGTGCTCTAACGCCCATTGCTAGTGAATCGGAAAGACTTGAACGATCTCCTGCCATGGACAGTCCTCTTACCAAGGGTTCTCCCTCACAGACTGCTGACATAGCTCCACCTATATCATTATTGGAAGAACTCAATCTATTGTGTAAAGCCTCGTATGTCCCTGTGAATATAGAAAATGCGCTAACTCCCGTTCCAATCTCCCCTATAGCTATGACTAGTTCTGGTCCCAGTCGTTCTCCCCAACCGACCCAGATTTTACAGGACACAATTCACCCAACATCAAACTTCCCACCCATCGTTCCAACCCAGGTGCCCTTGGCCAAAAGGAAGAGAGATAAAGTTAACCAAACAGGCAATCAGGTTAAGAAACAAAAATTAGGCCGACAGCGACCAGTACACAATACCGCTAGCACTAAAAATCCACATGTACTTGTACAGGATTCCCTATTATCCGCGCTTGAAAATATCATGAAATCTATCATATCCCCACTGCTCGATAAAATAACTAGCCTAGGGGATAGACTAATGGGTCTTCAAGAAGCAATAAAGGCTAACTCGCTACCTACAAAAACCTTGGGAGGACCAGTACCACTACAGTGCTCACCCCCCATTGAATCACCTGTCTCTATTATACAAAACACACCTATCTGTAAACAAATAGCTGCCCCACCCGTGACAACTTTAAAAAACTCGAAAGCAGCCACGACACCACAGTGTTCTCACCCCAGGGTTGGGCAAAATAAAGAAAATAAAGAAATGCCATCCCAAAACAGAATAGCGGCTAGTCATAACACCATGCCACGTAAAACTAATCACCTTCACTTGCCACCAGAGGCAGCTCCCATTGTGTCTGTCCTCGCAGGCACACCAGAACTCCCAAAGGGGAAACATGAAAGTCAGCAGGATCTAAGGAACAAGGTAGCGTTCTGGTTAACTAAGAATAGGCCATTGCCCGCCAATATAGATGGCACTATTCTAAGCGTCAGAAGGGTGGGCTGGCTAGGACTAAGCATGGGCGGATTTTGCGGATCCACGATCCGCGGATTTTGCGGATCTGCGGATCGTGGATCCGCAAAATCCGCGGTTTTGCGGATTTGCGGATCCGCGGATTTGGGGCGGGGCTTCCATGCGAGTGCACATGCCTCTTGTGTGTTTAAAAGGTCTGAGAAAGATCAGTTCAGCAGATGAAGAGAAAGAAGCCCCTGGTCACAAGAACAGCACGGGTATTGTGCTCGTGAAAGTCAAGGATGCAAAGGCCTCTATCCAGCATCACAGCTGATGTTCCACTATAGATTTGGGATGAAGGCACACCTGCCCAGCCTCGACGATGCTCACAATTGTTTTTGGGCTAATGAATTAGTCACTGAATTTGAGCTTCAACTAGTTTGAGCGACCATGTGTGTGTACTATGCAATCGCCCCGAAGGGCGCAGGGGTCCCTGAGTGAGCTGTCCATCATAGTGGGTAAATGGCGGGAAGACGGTGCACACCGCGAGTGTGTGAGTGGGACCAAACGTGCGGGGCTTCAATGCGAGTTCACATGCCTCTTGTGTGTATAAAAGGTCAGAGAAAGATCAGTTCAGCAGATGAAGAGAAAGAAGCTCTTGGTCACAGGAACAGCACGGGTATTGCGCTCGTGAAAGACAAGGATGCAAAAGCCTCTATCCAGCATCACAGCTGATTTTCCACGGTAGATTTGGGAAGAAGGCACACCTGCCTCGACGACGCTCACGATTGTTTTTGGGCTGATGAATGAGTCACAGGAAGGGCATGTTGTAACTATTTTACGATGGCGCCGGCAAGCTGCCAGCGTCATCCTAAAATACTTACTAAATTAGCTTCAACAGGAAGCTCTAATAGATAAAATAAAGCAGGTGCGAGCACCTGCTTTATTTTATCTATTAGAGCTTCCTGTTGAAGCTAACTTAGTAACTATTTTAGGATGGCGCTGGCAGCTTGCCGGCGCCATCGTAAAATAGTTACAACAGGCCAGGCTTCAACTTTTGCCCCCGGAATAATCCGCCGCTTGCGGATTTGCGAATTCTCTGTAAATTCGCGGGAGTTCGCGGATCGCAAATTTACTGAAAATTCGCAAAATCCGCGAGCGGAACGGATTTTCCGCTCATACTTAGCTAGGACCCCTTGTAAAAAATACTGTGGGCGATTTGGTTCTTGTAAAATTCAGCAACAAATATGTCGTCCCATACCTTAAATCTTGGCAGCCGCAAATAGGTGATGGTCCAATATCTACTTGGAGTTTAAGCGATTTTTACCCTAGATATTTATATGTCCCGCCGCACCGTTAAGTAACTCAGAGTAACTTCCAGACGGCTAGAAATGGTCTTGTACTGAACGGCCCCATTTCCCCCTTTTTAATTTTGTTCATTTCTCTTGTTGTCCAGTGATTAGCTGAATTTTAAATCCTTTTTTTTTTTTTAATTGTTTGTTAATTTCTTGCGAAATGAAATGTCTTTGATGTGTTGATGTATATATATGTGTTGCTGTTGCTTTTATGATTTTACATTGAAATCGAATAAAGCTAATCGAATCGCTGTAAATTGGCACCAAAATAAAGCAACTGGTTTACACGCCTAGACCAAAGCTCTTTGGTCACTGTCTCCTTTTGTCTCACAACACAGAGCTTGATGTGCAGAAAGTGGTTGGCAAAGGACAGGTAAACATGCAAGTGCTTGACATGGTAAGAAAAAAAGTAACTTCATTTGGAATAATAATTCTGCCCACCTGGTTCACAGACCTAGCACTCAACATTCTCAAACATTTAGCACATAAAGCAACATGGTGAGCTTAGCCCCCAGCTCCTTTCGAAACAGGTTATCAATATCAGGCCTGCACTGAAGTGAACCCTCCTGATGACCTAAAGGTAAGACTATTTGCATTGTGCGAGTTTCAAAAGTCTGATTACACCAAGTAGTTTGCATACCAGGAGAATTTCATTCACCAGCATGCCATTCCCAGGGATATGATATAAGTTGCCTGACCTATAAGAATTAATAGATCAATATAACGTTGTTTCCTGCCAGCTCTGACAGAAAGTTTAGAATGTGGATAAGATCTGATACTGATCATTACTTCTAGGCTGGTGGATAATATTTCTTTCTAGCTCAGAGAAGCAGTGACTGTTAAAAAAGAATGCAGCCTCTTACAAAAGTTCAAATATTTGCCAATGTCCACAAAAATCCATCAGGTACTCAGGTCAAACAAAATTATCATAATGGATGGCTCAGCCTCTCTCTCTGGACTAAGGTAACGAGTCCAAATGTAAAATAGTGGGGTTCAAGAACCCCAGGAAGTTACAGAAGAATGGTAAACTTTGCTTGAGCTCTGCAAATCAAAGTGAGTAGAACAATCTCTATCCTTTATCTTCAGAGCAGGGATGCCACCCAGGCAACCCTCAGGCAAGGACAAAAGGTATAGTTCATGTCGACACTTCAGCACTGCAGGCAGTATATGTCACTTCTTCTAGCGGGTCAAATCGACTGCTGGACAGCACTAGAAGTTGGGTCTTCAGACTCAATGTGAAGAGGTCCCAGGAACATGGGACTCACCGAATGTCTGACATAATATCGACAGACAGAATATCGAAATACAAAAATATCGGCACAAAAATATCGACATCAAAAATATCGGAGTCATATCTTCATAAAGGTAAGTACAAAAATATCGAAAAAATAATATCGAAGTCCAAAAATATCGAAATTAAAAATATCGTTTTTTTAAATGTATTAATAATAATGTAAAAATAATTTTAAAATACATATAATTTTACAAATATTAAATAAAAATATTAAAACAAAATTAAAACTAATACATATACATTTAAAATAAATAAAACACTTAATAATTTAATGTAATTTTCTTTTTTTTAATTTCATTTAATTGATTTAATGTAAATTCTTTTTATTTTTACCCTGTACGCCTGTACCCCTAAAACCCAAAACTGACCCTGAACCCTAAAAATATCCCTGTACCCCAAAAACCCAAAACTGACCCTGAACCCTAAAAATATCCCTGTACCCCAAAAACCCAAAACTGACCCTGAACCCTAAAAATACCCCTTTATCCAAAAACTGAAAAATGACCCTGAACCCTAAAAATACCCCTTTACCCAAAAACTGAAAACTGACCCTGAACCCTAAAAATACCCCTTTACCCAAGAACTGAAAACTGACCCTGAACCCTAAAAATACCCCTTTACCCAAAAACTGAAAACTGACCCTGAACCCTGAAAATACCCTTTTACCCAAAAACTGAAAACTGACCCTGAACCCTAAAAATACCCCTTTACCCAAGAACTGAAAACTGACCCTGAACCCTAAAAATACCCCTTTACCCAAAAACTGAAAACTGACCCTGAACCCTAAAAATACCCCTTTACCCAAAAACTGAAAACTGACCCTGAACCCTAAAAATACCCCTTTACCCAAAAACTGAAAACTGACCCTGAACCCTAAAAATACTCCTTTACCCAAAATTAATTAATATTATTTAATTACCAATTAATTATTAATTAACAATAACAATAAAGTAAATATATTAGCACATTAGCTGTAATTAATTTAATTTAATAATTAATATTATTTTTCCCAATTAATTAATTAAGAATAACAAAAAATTATATATAAAAAAATTACTCTAATTAATGTAATTAACTAATTAATATTAATTAATTACCAACTAATTAATAATTAAAAATATGTACAAAATTATATTAATTAATTAACTAATTAATATAAATTAATTACCAATGAATTATTAATTAAAATATGTACAAACATATATTAATTAATTAATTATTATTAAATTACTTCCCACCCTATTCCCCTATAAACCCATAACCCGCTACAGAACATATTTATCAATTAATCAATTAATTAAAATAATTAAAAATTAATTCTCAATTAATTAATTAATAATTCCTACTAATTAATAATTAATTTAACATAATTAAATTACTTCCCACCCTATTCCCCTATAAACCCACAACCCGCTACAGTAGTAAAAGACAATATTTAATTAAATTACATTAAAAATAAATAATAAAACATAATAAATACAATATAATATACGCTAAATTTATTTAAAAATTGATGTTAGTAACATCGAAGTTATTTATTTCGATATTATTGACATCGATATTTAAAACTTCTTTATTACTGATATCATACTAATATCGATATTAAGACTGTCGATATTACTTACCTTCGATATTTTGTCCCATCGATATTTAAACTTCGATATGATTGTATATCGAATTTTAAAACTCGATATTTTGTCTGTGTACCGGACTCACCTGTCCAAGACGGCTGCAAGCACTGCTGGCTCCAATTGCTGGATTCCTGAGAAACCAGGAATTTCAGTCGGTAACCCCAGTAGCCTTATCTGGAATGTACTACATCAACATCTTGGACAGCTTGCATTTTAGGTAGTTGATGAATCTGACTGTCAAAGTGTGGTCCATCTTCAGCAAGAAAAATGCAACATGAACCTTGTTGCAGACAGGAACCACACCATGTGCCCCAATACTTTTCTGTAAATCTGAAGGTCACATGACCACCTCCATGTTGTTGGTACATTGCCACAAAGTGCTCCACATGCAAGATTGCTGCTGTCCAAAAACGGCCTAACCAGTCCAAGTCTTTGCATTATCCAGATACCACTGGTTTTCCATCCTGACATTGGGCAGCACAAAGGTCTAAATGCAAGAGAAATCCTTCCTCAGATTCCTCTGCAGCCACTGAAGTGCCTAGAAAAATAGCATGATTGAGAAAGCCAAAAGTTCTCCCGTCAAATCTTGTTTGAACTCAAACTTGATGGCTGTCATCTCCTTTTATAGTAACTGCAGAGTAGTTTTCATTGAATCTCCATGATTCTTTGGGCAACACGTCTGATTTCTTCTTGTTTATCAGAAAACCCATTTCCTATACCAATGAGGCTGCCATCCACAGGTGATGAATACAACCTTAATGTCCCTGGGCCATAGAAAATCCTGTCATCTAGACAGATTATGCGTCTCACTTCCTGGGCTTAGAAAAATGCCTTAGTGTGTGTATCACATAGTCTGTACCACAACACTAGTCTGTTTTATTTCACCACACCTTTTTAAAAATCGGTCCTGAGGAAAGCCAGAATACTCTAAGGCACTGGCTGAAACATGTCGACCATCTGAAGGATGCAGGGGGCAGTAACTCGCCACCCTTACGCGTCCTGTAGCCTTACTTTTAACCGCTGGTGACGGCCCAGTTATTAAAATTTGATTTACCCTCGGGTACTGGGACCACCACCAAGCCGTTTTAAACCACAACTCACCCAACCTCACTGCACTCTCAGCAATATACCAGCTCCGCTGTAATCAGGCGTCGTAGCACACTCGGGACATACTAGGTGTCACTGGGTGGGCCCGATGATGAAGCATGCCACCAACTAGGTTGGTGGGTGAGGGCTTCATGAATACACCAACAAGGTGCCCGTGACAGAACTAATTTGAGTACTGTAACATTTTGGTCAACTTAAGCTAGTCCTTTTTGTTTAATCCCACGCTTCAGGCTTTGGTCCACCAGGAGGTGGACCAAAGCCTGAAGAGAATATTCCTAAACTTTACTGTCTGGCCAACCAGGGAAACTGGAAGAACCACCAATCTGACCCAAAACCCAGTACTGTCATGTAGGAGTAATGAAGATCCTTCAATCAAGCAGTCCCTGAGGAGGTGCTTTCCCTCCTTCTTTAATTAGGAATGCGCTGTCCAATGTCAACATTACACGATACAGCATGGGTAATAATGGATGAGTTACAAGAAATAACAAGTATAAATGGTGTTTGTTAAATGCTTACTGCAATTGGAAAGCAAGCTATGAGGATGTTAAGGATCGAAGGAAAGTGAGAACATGCATGTGACAAACAAAACTAACTTGAATCTCACAGAAGAGGGATTTCAGATTCGGTGTGCATCTTGGATTGTGATTGTATAAAAGGAGAGTTTAATCAGAGTGTCATCACTTCCCAAAGCAGGTCTTGTTTGTAAGTTGTCAGAAGATCATCGTGTAGTCAGTGCTTTTGATAGGAGCACCAGATTCGAACTTTGACTTTCTACCTTTGCACTATCTTCCCTATGCATATAAGTGAAGTAGTGTGGCTCACTGGTTAGAGGCGGCAGACCCGAGAGCAGAGGACGGCCCGGGACCAGGGTTCGATTCCCGGCGCGGCAGGTTTCTGGACCAGGGTCAGCGGACTCGATAATTCTCTCGCCTCGGTGCCCACTCTGATCAGCGATCACACTCGGCAACTCTGGGCATTAGCTTGCCTCATCTTCACTAACGGCCCCACCAGACCGCCGGGGATGCCTGGTCTCACCCTGGAGATACCCATTAAGGGACCATCTCTCAGGGAAGCCAGGAAGGGTTTCGCAGCGGTCGAAGCGCCTTGGGACCCTACGGGTAAGTAGTGCGCTATATAAATGCCAATACATTTACATTTACATTTACATACATTTACATTCTCACAATTATTACCATTTTCAAGGCCTTTTATATTTGTACTTTGCACTGCAAGCACTATTTTCTGCCATGTTTTTGTTTTTACTACATTCTTATTTTTCACTTTTGTTTCTCTCTTGTTGTCATCGTTGATACTGTAAATATCAGCATTTTTCCTGGATTTACAAGGCTGAAACGCGTTTTGAACTATATGTACTCAATTCTTTAGAAAGTCCATGAGATTCAAATACAAGAGCTACACCACAGGGATTTTCAAGTGGACAAATAATATCATATTTTTTATAGTTCCCGTGAGAGAACTGCATCAAGTTTTTGAGAAGAAGAGCTAAGCTAGAGGACGTGCTACTTAAGCTAATTAGGTAAAAGTGCTGAGTATAATTTGAATTTTAGATGGGCCATGTCCAATCTAGTATCGTTTCTTTGCAGACTTCCATGAGCAGTACTAAGGTAATATGAGGAAGCACACACCAGTGTTTTTTCTCTTCTCCCCTTATCATTTTCCCCTCTGTTTTAGTTGCTGTGGTTTCTGGTACAATTAGAAGTCAAGATCTCTCTGTGAAGGTGACTAGGATTCATTTCATGTCATAAAAATCCATGAATTACGGCATCCAGGTATTGAATTCCTTTGAGGTGCTAACATCATTAAGACCCTTATTACATTTTTGCTATAAATACACTGCTTGATAACCAGAAGCGTGCAAAAAGAACGTTTCAATTACCTCTTTTCACAACAACTAATATCTCCTCATATAATAGGACCTGCTCTGTCTTGGAAAAAACTAAATCTCCTCGTATTATAGGACCTGCACTATCTTGGAAAAAACTTGGAAACATAGTTGCACAGGTTACATCAAAGTTCCATAAAATACTAGCATGGTCATCTGTACCATCTGTACCACCCAAGCATCGGATGTAATCTATTTCTATCTGGGATGGCAAACAACAAATATTCCTCCCAACCTTAGCTGGGAAGGAGACACAATTCTCCCCTCTTGAGGAGAAGAAGTACCTAGCCTGTAGTTGTTTTTACACAAAACGTTCTCTCTTTTGATATAAAATCAGAGGAGACTTTGAAAATCGACGCACCTGAATGGGTATACGTATGGTGTCTGGCCCATCTAACCCTGGGTAGATTGTCACAAAAAGCAGTCAGGCCTAACTTAGAGGCAATCTGCAAAGTATTTATGCAGCACACAAACAGTAATAAAGGGAAAACACAACACAAGAAAAATCCCAAATCTATTACTAAATTGGAGTACATTTTAATGAATGGTTTGGTACAAAAATGACATAAAAGCAATCAGCAGAACTGGAGCTATGATTTTTAAAGTTTTTAATAAAAATTAGCTCCTAAATGATCAAAGCCCTAACCGCAGAACTGTGATGTGCGAGCACAGACATCTGATTGCGCAAGACCAAATCAAAATAAAAATATATGACCAACCGTGATGGAGTGTGGTTTGTATACAAGAAGGGGATTGGTCACCGTCAGCACTCACCTTCAGACTTAGAAGAAATCACGAAAAAACTGTTTGAGAAGGTAAAGTTCAGTGGTGCAAGGCTGCATGAGGTGTTGAAGGCCTCATCGTCACCCTCGAATAGTCTTGGGTTAAAGCCGCTGTGTAGATTTGGACTGAATCTCTGAAATGGAAGTCAAAAACCTCCAGCGGGATGAGGCAGAGGGCTGTAGCCGTAGAAAGTTTCACGAGTCTGGATACCCCTTTGACAAAGGACTACTGAAAAGGTTAAGCTGCAGAGAAGACCATAGCAGAAGAAGCACAAAGTCAATCCAGTTGGCAATAGGCAAGCAGGTTGGCCCCGGTCTCCTCCTGGTTCTTAAAGCAGTTTTTGACCAAAAAATGTTTAAGTCCTCAGTTTTGGAATTTGGCCATCTGGGCACCTTTAGCACCACAACCAAGGGTTTAGAACAGGTGGACACCTCATGGGGGTTAATGGCTCACTCAGGCTGGGTCCACCTGCAGGCTCAAGATGGTGGGAGCCGTTTGTGTCCCTGTGGCTCTGAACAGGGGGCCAGTAAACTAGCCCTTGGAGTCAGTCTGGTAGTCCTTGGTATAGATGAAGATCAGGACTCAACAGTAGGGATGGCTACTGAGGGTTCAAGCCAGGCTCCAGGCTGCAAAGCTTGAACCCTTGATGGCCTTCCAGGTACAGCAGCAGTCTGACAGAGTGCACAGAAGGTCACAGCAGTAGGCAGTCCTCTGAGAGTTCTTCCACAGGTCCAATAGTGAACAGAAGTGTGGGTCTGAAGGTCTTATTTTTACCCCCTAGTATCCTTTTCTGGAAGTTGGGAGAATCTTCAAGAAAGGTTTTTTTAGGTGCATGATATTTCCTGCCTTGCCTGTCCTTGCTCCAAACTTGCTGCAGAGACAATGTGGAGGCAATAAGCCCTTTGTTTGGAGGCAGAGCCCACCCTATTTAGCTGCAAGTGGTGCTGTGTTTGGCTCTGGCCCCCATTCTGCCATTAGATGGCCCATTGAGGCAATCTAATCCCTCTATTGTGTAACTCTCTGTAAGGAATTACCAAAGTCTGACTTTCAGCTACACCCACTCATGTGAACCAAGACAGGCTGCTGACATAAAGGGCTAAGGGCAAGAAAAAGCCAGCTTTCAAAGTTATAATGAAGAATCTGACTTTATCCTTAAAGAAGGTTTATCATTACAATTTCATAGATACCAAACATGAGATAGCAAACTGCTACCAATTAGAAATGATAGCTTATTAAATGTAATCAGAAATCTCCAATGTTATCCTATGGAAGGGGCTAGGCCTCACAATAGTGAAAACATTATTTAGGGGGTTTTCACAACTAGGACATGTAAAACTTAAAAGTACATGGCCAACCTTTTAATTACACAGCACCCTTCCCTATGTGCTACCTAGGTCCCACCTAAGGGGTAACTAATATGTAATAGAAGGGGAGTTTAAGGCTTGGCAAGAGGGTTTTAATGCCAAATCAACCTGGCTGTTTACAACCTCATTAGGGCTGCAGTGGCAAGCCTGGGAAACGTGTTAAGGTGCTACCTAAGTGAATGGCACAACACTATAGGCGCACTAGTGGCATTTAATTTATGGGCCCTGGTTATATGGTATACCACTGTACAAATGACTTTTATGTAAATTATATATGCCAATTAGGTGTAAGCCAATCAAACCATTGTAGGCGAGTAAGCACAAGCACGTTAACACTGGTTAGTAGTGGTAATGTACATAGAGTCCGAAGTCCCACAAAAAACAAATTTCCGCGAACAAAAATGAAGGTGAGTAGGAAAAATGTTTGGGGAAGACCGCCCGAGGCTGAAAGGTCTAACAACTGGCCTCAAGGGAAACCATTTCTCCTAACTTGAGGTCAATCATGGACTAACACAGCTATTTTATTATTTTGGTCACTGGGCCAGCTATATCCAGGGCTGTTAATTAGATATAACACAAAGAACGATTTAATCCACCTTAGGGGTCTCTGAGATGCTTGCCAATGGATAATATTGGGGTCAGAATCATGAGTTAAAGAAACGCACTAAGGGAGGCAGCTCCTGGTATGTTTGTCAGGGGTCTTCCAGGACTTGGCTGCAAATCAGAGGCATCTCCAGATATTGTGGCTATCTCTAAAGGTTGAGGACGATAACAGTCTTGCAGACTGAACAGGTCTTCCAAGCCCTCAAAGAGTTGCTCCTCTAGCCCCTTGGCTATGCTTGCATCTCTTCTTGCAATAGACCCTCTCAAGTCCTCAGCCATCAAGCTTGTCATCATCTTCTTAAAATAGGGATGCATCAACCTGCCACTTTATACTATCTATACCAGAGAGACAATGCTAAGTAAAGAATCCTTCCTTGAGTATTCTGCCTTGACGAAAAACAAATAAACCCCAACATCGCGTCTTCGATGCCACTGGAGATGAGCTGTATGATCACTACAAAAGAAAACAATAAGATGCATATTTATCAAAGGGTTGCATCACTTTTGTGCCATACAACGAGGTTCAAAGCAGACGCAACCCTTAAGTGTGATTTATCAAGCCACGCAAAGCCACCTTTTGTGGCCCTGATTGGCTTTATAAATCTGGCCTAACGCGAAGCAGTGCAAATCGAAACGTTGCCTTACTCTTCCCCAGGGAGGTGTTCCATGGGTTGTGCGTGTTTGTTCCAGTGCACAGCTCATAGATTTTTTTGGCACATTCCCAGATTTGAACTCGTATGTGATTTACCATAAATCAATACTGATACGCATCCCCAGGGGAGGCGTAATGAGGAGAAATATGTTTTTTTCCTCATGTTTTCCCTCTATGTGTGCTGCATTCTGCAGCACACATAGAAATAGGAAAATGACTCAGGGGTTTGTTTTTGTGCATGAAGGTGTTCCTTCCTGCACAAAAACAATCCTGGTTACAAAGCATGCACCCTTGCACCATGGTGCAAGATTGTCTGTGTTGGCAAACTGGCAGCACATTGTGTGCCAGTGCAGGGCAAAGACAGGAATGCATTATATAATTTAAAATATGGTGCATTTCTGCTCTTTTACTGTTAGTGCAGTATGATGACTTGCTATGCTATACTGCATGATTGGATGCCCCTAAATTCTGTATGTTAAACTGCAGGGCTCTTACCAGAAATACACTATTTCCCTGTTGGCCTTACTGCATGAGCCCAGTTGACTGGTACTGGCTCTTCCAAAACGATTAAAGGAAGTGGGAGAAGCGAGTGGAAAAATAAACTTGGGAAAAATCTCCTGGCCAGGCAGCATAGGACTGTACGTGGTCAACAAACCAATTCCGGGCCCTTCCCCTTGCAAAAAACGACCTCCAGCTTGAGAAAAGTTGCAGCATTAAAGTCTCAGACTGGCAGAAATGGTCAAAAGGGAAAGTGAGTAGGTCAAACGACCAGAAATGAACATAATTTCTTATGTTCATCTCTGGTCGTTTGATGAGGAAAAACAAAGCATGCAAGCGAGAACAATATTACCAGCTGCAAAACTATTATCAAAGAGGAAATATTTGTTATAAACAGAAAACAGTCATCAAATCACGTTATAACAAAGCAAGAATATTGCTTAACCTGCTTCTGAGCAGCAAAGAAAATGAGCAACAAAGAAAAAGGAAGTGTCTTTGAGCGGTATGTTATGACTGTGGTGGGCTTGTCAGTAGTTACATATAGTTGTAGGTTTTCTTCTTATTGCTACAGTTTTGCTATTATATTTCTGTGGCTCTTGAAATTTTGCAGGCTAAAATTGTGGCCTTGGCAGAATTATGGAGGTACTTCACTGGCCATTTAATCCAAAATTTGCTGCCTAGTTAGCAGATTAAAATATTTTGCTACTAGACCAAATTGATTAAAGCACTTCATGTGGAATTTAAAGCTGCGTATGACTTTCATAACATGATACTGATCACCTTTCACCTGTTGATTGCACCATACAGGCACTAAGGAGGAAAGCATAATCCCTGTAGGGGCCTGATTATGACTGTTCGCACTATTTCGACCAATGTGCCAAACCCCTGTTTACACATGGGTCGGAATTTCGAGTTTGAAGGTATTCAAAGCATCTAATAATTATCAGATGCGTTAAATAATTCAAATGTAATTTGACAGCGAAAAACCTACAGTATTTACTGTATCATTTGGATTCTGGTGCATTAAACAACAACGTTTGCACGTTATTCTGCCTAAACTCATAATAGGTTTTATTTATTGCATCGGATAACGAGTTGTGTTTACAATCTAAACAGAAACTATTTTAGATGGCATTTACATTTTTAGAAGAGCTCAAACATTTAGCATCTGTTTTACAAATCTGATGTCTTGAATCTTGTAGCACCTCCTCCTGAGACACTTACACAAATATTTGATTTACATTAATGTTGTGCAAGAATATTTGTTAATTGAGACTGGTGATCGCAAAAGCACCTTGGTGGGAGCAGAGAATCCCCGACAACAATTACAGGAGACAATATTTGAAAATTGTCTTGCACAAGCTAAAATAAAATGTCAGTTCTCCTAGGTAATAAAGGGTAAGCCTAGACTGAAAAAGAAAATATGGCTGGGGTTACCCTTGAGGCTTAACTTCAAGATCTTACCTCTATCAAGGTAACTAACGATGGGCTCGGTCCAGAAAGACACGATGACTACTGCAACGATCACAACTGGCTGATCTTTTCTCCTTTCAATCCAGACTGGACTACACTAACCGGAGGATGCAATCCATTAAGAGGCAAATAAACCTCTAACAATGTGGTCCAAGCAAAAGACCATGTTTGCTTCTCGTATGTAACAGAAGGCCAGGACTCACAGGACATGTCATCTTTTTTGCTGTCTTTTTTTGCCAGAACTGATTAAACGATGTTTTGACCACCCCAATTGGAATTCCAAAGCATCCGTTCATGGACTCGGGGAAAGACTGACAGGCCTAACCAGGTTAGAGCCTGCTACTTACATCATCGCCAGGTATGCCAAGTCATAGCATTAACGGAGGGGCCCATTTCTCTATGGTCCCCACAAATGTATGTAGCAGCAGATTTTTCACAGAAAACACGCTTGAAGCAAAGGACATTTTGGACTTTATGCCCTCAAATATGCCAGTGGGGCATTAGATTTGGCATCATAGAGCCAGCAACGATGCTCCTGACAATAGATAGGAAAAAAAGGAGTTCCATGAACCTGTTTGCATTTTCCAATCGAACACTAGTGAACTGCATCCTAATGGTTGTTTCAGTGTATGCCACCAACATCTTCAAGACCTTTTTCCTCGCTTCCATCTCGAGGGTCCCCACAGAACTAGGTGACACTTGGGTGGTAACGTTTGGCCATTGGAATGTAGGGTTTGACCTATTCATCGACAGGAGGAACAGTTCCATTGATTGGCAGAGCACAGGTGACATGGCTATCCTCTGAGACACTGTTGACAACCACATATTGGTTGATTCTGGTGCTTGCTCCCCCTGAGGGACATGGATTAATCATACATATTATGGGTCATTGGCCCATGTTCACATACTGACCTTTTTCTCCACTCATCCTCAATTCTATGGGCACTGACTTGCTGTTCTAACCAGAAGGGGGACATTTTGGATCAATAATCCAGTGTTGTTAGCCCTAGATCTAGGACATACATCCCCTTCATCTAAGAGATGGAGGATGAACGACTCCAAATACAAACTCCCTACAGAAAAGACCTCATTATGTGATCACTTACATTAGTGCCCCAAAACTAGGGGGCTTGTTTATAAGCCCCTTACAATGCCTGTGCGCCACTTTTAATGTGGGAAAAAGGGGTGTTCCTCACAAATCCCGTAGACAAGAGACAAGGCGGTCCTATGGGACAACACGATGAGGAACTTGGTGATGGGTAGGAATAGGTTTAACCTCATAACGGCTATGGAGCATCCAGCTCCAGTGCTGGACGTTCCATTGCAGCTATGAGGTTCGAACGTTCAACGCCCGACAGCAGCACTCCTGAGGTAGTGGTGCCTTCGGCTGCCGAACGTTCGAAGCACTTAAGAGGTTAAAAACAAACAGGATGCTCTTCTTTAACTGCTGCTTATATCAGATGTTTCTAACCGCAATTACCGCATTATTTATAGCTTAAGAAATTCAATTTCATAGCACTGTTTATGAACAAAGCTGACTACACTTTGCTTTGTTTAAAGTGATGCCATTATCAACAAGGTGAGCAGTCTGGACTCCTGTGGGCGACATAACACAAACAAAGAGAGTCTCAAACAGCCATCCTGGCAGTGTATGATATGTTATAACCCATGGTCGCTCACCTGAAGGAGATCACACAAAAATATTAACAATCAACCTTGATGACTCTGATCAATGAGGCACTTCTTTATAGGAAAGGGACTTCCTTACTGGGGTGTCACTGTTGACATTATCCAAGAAAGGCAGAACACTACTGGAAGGTGAGATTGTAGTCAATAAAATATTGGAGGTGATCATTGGTCTGCCCTATGTCAAAGGGCTGGTAGAATGATATAAAACTAAGAAACAAGCATGGGACCATTTTCACTCACTTTCTTCAAGGACACAGAATCAGTGGGTAGCACTTGCAAGGAATTTAAGAAGACTATCATTACATTCATGCCCAAACCGGGAAGAGACCACTTGTTAAGCTCAAGCTGCAGGCCAATTTTTTCATTCACCGCCAAGATGGGCATAGTGGCGAAAATATCGGTGAATCGTCTTCGGAAATTCAGCCTGAACTTGGTGCCTGAATGACAAGTGGGATTTGAGCCAGGCACAACCACTAGGAACAGCCTCAGGCTATTGCCTAATATATTCTGCAGGCCAGAGATGATGCAGGCAACATAGTGGAACAATCATACGACTCTGAAAAACGTTTGATCTGCTTGAATTGTGGTATTTATTTCAGATGCTTGAGAGAGGAGGCATTGGCCCCAGTTGGCCCCTATTTTCTTAACAATATGAAATGGCTCTGTAAGGAACCAATGGCTCAAATGGACTTGCGTGTTTTTTTACCAAACACTTTTTGTATTCAGAGGGGAATGGGACAGGGCTGCCTCCTCTCCCCAGTTTCTTCTTCCCTGTGCTAGATCCATTGGCAGCGGATATACAACAATCACGGCTCAATGAAGGGTTGGACAACACTACATGCCAATTTAAGACCCTGCTGGGCGCAGCTGATATTCTCCATTACTTGAACAAACGAAGGGGCCTATTATCAAGCCGAATTCCGCCGCTTTAGCGGCCGTTTTTGGCCGAAAAGAGGAAAATTCTTTTACACTCAATTATCAAGGAAACGCTAACGCGTGTTTCCTTGAGTAAGCAGCCCTTTTTAGTCCACTTTGCATATCAGCAATAAATATCTCTAATGACATGCAAAGTAGGCGTTCCCTTCCATTACTCCATGGAAATCCACGCTGACACAGCATCGCAATATTAGCAAGCCTCGAGCAAACCCGCGATGCAATCAAATAAACCGCGATAACCGTGGTTATTGCAGGTTTGTAACGCCTGGTTTGAAACAGACTTAGCCATACTTATAATGGCAGGTGGATTATACGGCTGAGACAACATCATCCTATCACCAAGGATAAGCTTATCACTGCAGTATTTACGCTGGACTTCCAGCGGTGTGCATGGAATTCGCCGCTATCACAGGATTCATTATCGCCATGGAGATATGCGTTGATAATGTGATCTCTCGGCGATTAAATCCTGCGATACCCGGCGTTAAATAAAATCACGTTTCCTTGCTAATATGCCCCCAAGTATGCCGATTCCAAGCTTAAAGCTCTCCTATCAACTCCTCATTAACAGGATATAAGATAAATTGGGGCAAAAGTGAAATCCATACTCTGACTAAACTCACAGAAAGAGCAGCAATTAGTTCAAATAGCGTGTCCATAGCATTAACTATTTGAGAGGAATGGACAACAGAGGACTGGAAAATATGGTTTCAGACAACTTACTTCCCTGATGATCAAAACAGGCAATCATTTTGCATGCTGGTCCTCAGTGATGTTGTCACTATGGGGTAGAGTACAGGTCAATAAAATGGCTGCAGCACCCCGATACAAGTACAACATGGGCATGTTGCTGCTCCTGATACCAAACACTATGGTTGATCAATGTTTGTGTAAATGTTTTCTTAGTGTGGGGGGGGGCAAGAAACCCAGACTTAAACTCACCAAACTGTAGAGGGGCACAGAGGCTGGGGATTTGTATCTACCTGACATGTTCTCATACCACTTGGCGCACTAACTGTTGCAACTGCAATACTTCACACATGACCACAACCAGACCCTGATGTGGAGTATGATAGAATGATTACATTTGGGTGACAGACCCAAGTTTTTTGGCCTATATTGCAGATGGTGGACACATATGCGTATGTGCATATGCACACAGATACAAAGCCCCTCTCATCGAATCCTTGAGCTAAAGCTCACAATCGCCTCAAAGTGCACAAATACGCACCTAAAGGGGAACGTGTGGTAAAGTACAATACTGACAATAGAGGACTCAGATTTCATTGCAAAATTGGACCACATGGAAGATTAAAACTGTGGACGATCTACTTTGTGAAGTGCTCCTGGAAAACCTCTCCCTGCATCGGAAAGTATAGGCAGCTGAACGATGCTAGTTTGCTGTACTGAGGGAAGCACTCCAGACATAACCTACTCCAAGACAATGCATCATTGGTGCTGGTCTCCTTCCAGACTGATTAAGGCAATGCTCTGCATTATTTTCTGGTTGTCATCAAATTCAGAAGCCACAGGTATTTCACAGATGGTTCATATCTTCACATTGATGTAATCGATGTAGCTTACATCGATGTGATGATACGAGCCATCTGTGAAATACCTGTGAATTTGATGACAACCAGAAAATAAAGAAGAATACTGATAAACTGATTTCGGAATTAAACTACTCTTTGGACTTTTTTCCTTTTGTTTAAATAATGTCACTGTCTGCGCGGGAGCGGGACTTAGCTATGTAATTTTCTCTCTGTGAATTCAGTCCACGGAGAACACTTGGAAACGTGGGTGGCCGTTTCCCTCTTGCACACAACTGATGCTTCTGTTACAATAATGGTATTGCGCGAATCTTAACCCAGCCACCTTCTGTAGTTGCGCTCTGCATGAATTATCTGTACTGGAAATGCCTATCCCCTTTCTGCAATCTGTTCCACAATTTTAGGTTCCTGTCTGCCGTTCCCAGACTGACTATTGGCTGAGGGTATGGCATGCCACCAGTCACTGTCTATTCTAACACTCGGCCAAACTGGCCAAATGGCCATAATACCCACAACCACAGACCTGGATGACTCATTGTCCCACTGCACAGATGAATGGCAACAGCAATACCCACAGTAAAAATCTCTATCCTTATGCACTGGCAAACACCTACACCCCCATTTAAACTGAATGGGCGACAGAACTCCTTTTAATTGCAGCTCATGATTGCTCAATATACAGACTAATAGACCAGGTCACACTTTTTGAAATCAGATGGGTTCCTTGCCCAGACTAATGTGAGACAACTCAGAAAGCTTCCATGACTTTTCCTGCTATGCTATGTCATATCATACTCTGCTTACACTGCTGTCCTTCCCTTCCCTTTTCATTTACTCTCCCAATAGTAAAACAAAATCTGACCACCCACTCTAAATAGGGTGGAAGGTTGGATGGCTTACTTCCGAGGGCCCATACTCCATCAGACGTGTTCCGGTTCAGAGAGTACCTAGCTTGGCATTTTGAGCTGGACTGTGCCTGTTGGAACAGGACCATGACTGATTGGCACATGGCTGGATTTAATCTGAAGTGGCATAATGGTCAAAAAATTGATGGTTTGGAATGCTACCCTGAGCAATTACCAGTGGTTAGACAAATTTCAAGCATTCTTCCTATTCCTTTTTGTGTGCTTGCTGTAATGCCTTGCCCTAAGTGGCCAGGTGAATGGCCAGACGTAGATCCCTTGCTCACTGTGGCACTGAAGCGCCCGACTAAAGAGGTCCAATTAGGGCGAAACTGGTCTTGGGTGTCTTGCGTTCAGGTTTAGATAGCACCTGGCTTGGGAGTTTGGGCTGGACTATTCCTATTAGAGCAGGACCAGGGCTGATTTGCATATGGCTGGTTCTAATTTGAGGTGGCATGGTGGGCAAAAGAACAAAGGTTTTGAATGAGTTTGTAATACTGCCCTCAGTGATTGCAAGTGGTTAGACAAATTGCAGGCATTCATCCATCACCTTTTTTAGGTCTCGCGTCTAGCGTTGTAGTGTGCAGCATTGCCCGCGCAGCGGGAGACCTCATGTAGGGGGCTCTGAAAGCTGACCACACGCTCGTGCATGTGCTTTTGCTTTCAGCGGCTGCAATAGGCTTTAGCGTGCGTTTAAAAAAAAATACAGCACACAATTGGGCAAAGGCGGGTGAATATCCTGCCTTTGCTCCGCCTACTTCCCATTGGTGTCTGTTAAGCGCTGCAGCACGCGTTCACCTCGCTGCCACGCTCCCTTGCCCGGGCGCTCGCTGTGCAGGGAAACGCACGCTAATGAGATGAATCACAAGAGGGCTGCAGCAGTGTGCGCCGCCGATCCCTTCACAAGGACAGGGTATGTAGGAGGTCCGCAATGCTTATCCGTGATTACAAGAGACGCCGCGTGGCCCTGCTGCAGGACAGGCATTTGCACATCACATCACTTTCCTAAATCTTGGCTTCAGTGAGCTATTTACAGCACAGTTTTAGTGAGAGGGGGTACATTTCTGGTGTATAAATTACTACCACAGATGAATATGTGCTATTTCTGAATGGCTGAGGTCTTTTCAGAGTGCCGCGAGTTGTGCAGGACGCTGTTTACCCCCTCCCTCTCCAGGAGGAGGTGTGCGTGCTCGCCAGGAAGGGCAGGTCTTGGATACTCCTGGCGGACTCGGTACATCCACTGCCTAGTGCTCAGCCCTCAAATGTACAGGTGGGCGAGTAGGGCCCGCTGCCAAATTCTTTCGGTTCTCAGGGAGTGGTGGGAGTGAATTCTTAACCGCTCCTAAAAAGGCTTAGCTTCCCTCACACACACACTCACACAGCAGTGACAATATGGGGATAGTCAAGGGGCCCTTCGGCAACTTTACCTACGTGTGTTTTCCACACAAGGCCGTCTGCGTCGTGGTTCAGTCCACTGTCCCTGGACCGCCGCAGGAGCGGAGGCGACGACGCGCCCGAAAGCAGAGGCTTGTAGGCGCTCTTTGTAGGCTCGCTGTCTGGGACGAAGTGCGCTTCCAAGATCAGGCTGGGGGCTCGGGGGACACTTTCATTTTAAAAGCCTTTTGATTAATCGGGGAGGCGCGCAGCTATCCTAGCTCTTGTTATCGTACAGTTGGAGCAGGTAAAATGTAAATACCTTCACAGCAACACCTCTGCATTCTGAGGTCACCAACATGTAGTGTAGTGCACAATTTCTAAGCAGCACCTTGAAGCCCTTCGGCAAACTCTTTGGTGAAAAGTCCAGTTGACAGGATACACATCTCGGCATTTTTATGTCACTTGTAGACATTTGCTTATGTTTTTTTACTTGTGGAACATATAGTGAAATGTCCAAAGAGACACATATAGTGAACGGTGTTTCTGGAAACAGTTTGTTACTGGTAGATCTACACAGGGAGATTTGTACACCATACGGAGACATATAGTGCTCCACTTCCCACAAAAACACCCCTAGGCACTTTCAGGCTGTACAGAAGGTTTAGGTTGGACACATCACACACAGGCTCTACGACATTTTGTAATTTGGACTATCACTTTTATATATCTTGAGTACATCACAGTGACTTAATTAGATGGGGCACGTTTTACCTATCGCTCCTCATTAGTTCGGTTTCAAATTTGAAAGCTACATGGGGCACTATTAACGCATGTACAATAACGTTGGGCGTCTTTGGGATATTATGGGAAGTCATTAGTCCCTCTAAAGTCCAGGAAGATTCTGATTGGTTTTACCAGAACACAGTAGCCTTACAGACCCTTAATTTATGAAAAAGTATCTATGAAAATATCCATGAAAATATTTTTATGGCCTGAAGAAGGTTGACTACAACAAGACTTTTAGTCCACCGAAACCTGTGGCAATGTCTTTTTTGGAAAACTGAACATTACTCTGTAAGACACAATGGTTTAATTTTGGACGCTGGCTTAGGGATGTAACAGTAATATAAGTCTTTTTAACTTTTATATTTGTACATTTGTGGGTGGAGGTTCACCGTTTTGCTAATTAAAAAACATATAACATGATAAAAAAATGTTTTATTAATAAATAATGAATTAATTTTTTTATGTTGTGTGCTATTAATAATTTATGTTTAAGATGAATGTTCGACGGGGTCCGGTTGAAAGAGGGTGCTCTCAGGTACCTAGCGGCTTCCTGGCATTGTGGGCGGTGTGTCATATCGCCACCAACCCCCCTCCCGTGACCCTTGGTAGAATAAGTGATTGTACTGTTTAATAAACTCGGTTCCTCTCCATTCCTGAGGGAATCTGAACTTTTAGTGTTTTTTATTAATTTTGACACTAGCAACCCCTGGTCAGGGTGGGCCTTAGCGCGCCCATACCACCGGGGTTCACCACTACACCTTGGTCCTGATGAAAGGCTGATTAACAATCACACATAGGCAGAAACATGTTGACCACACCTCCAGGGATAAAACTGAACTTTTAATTTACTTCTTTATCCTACACAATATATATTTTATCTATGTCTGATTGGCAAAACTAATAAATTATTTTTTTGACACAGTCTAGACATTTTTAAACTCACTAGTCACTCTTCACCTACCACCTATTACCAGCTCCGCAGTAAACTGGCTTCGCAGCACACTAGGGTGGCATTCGGCCACTCCTGGTGGGGCCCAATGATGAAGCATGTCACCACCAGTTTGGCGAGTGAGGGCTTTTCTAGAAATGGGATAGGTCTTTCTCCACAGTAGATTCTCACTGTGACTTTCAACATGCTTGCTCTTCTCTTACTTTGATGGTACACTCCTTTTTTATTTTCTTGATAAGATGAATGTTCTATAGTTATGCAGGGTTTTTTTAATTTGTTTATTTGTTACTTGAATTTTGGCCCTTTAATTTCTTTAAACATGGGCTCTCCTACAGTGTTCATTTCATGCGTTGTTGACTTGACCACGTAAACAATTTTGTGGTAACTGTATTGAAAACTGTAGAAAGTATTGGTCAATTAACGTAAACACATTTGTGTTGGTGGTATTTGTAGTTGCACGCACTACATTGCACAGTCTTGAAGCTAGAAATCCCCTTTAATATGTACTGTATTTTAATTTGCTGCATTTACAAACAGTGCGGTGAGGACAGTCACATCATCATTGACTGCACCTCATACTTCTTTTCCAGCTTTTTTTAAAAGTTCTTCTTAGCTGAAAGAGGCAGGAAATGCACAGCACACAAGATGGTGATTTGTTCAGGATCACACTGTTCTGGAGAAGTGGGGAAGCCAGGCCTAGTGTATCTAGAACCTACCAGCTCCTTACTGGCTTCCCTTTTTTCCTGAGTCATGCTTAAAAAGGAAGAACAAAACGTGCTTCTAAACACCATAATCCAATTAAAGTTACATGTACATCCACACCTGGAAACAAAATCTAACTGAAGTTAATTGGCATGTTCGAGTTAAGTTCACATTCATTAATGGAACAGCAGCAAAACCTTCAGAGTGACATTTGGAAAGGTATTTGCTTTAGACTTTATAGATTACACACTGGGGGTCTAATCACAAAGCTTGAAAGTAAAGTATTTTCGTGTAAATTCACTTTTACACTTTGAAGCAAATGTACTACTTTTTGCTATTTCCCATTTCCAAGAGTACATTTGCTAGTGTGATACATTTAATTAACAAAAATCCCTCCTAAAGTAAACTGTTAATATTTGTTTAAATTGTATTAGAAAATTGGAATGTTGAGAGCTCCATTTAAGACAATGAAGTGGTTCTGAGCTTATAATGACTGGTATGAGCCTTCTGCTACAACATTCCACTTGGTAGTATATATTCCCTATATTACAGCCACTCTCCCGTTGTCTCCCTTATATACTACTAAATAGTAAACTTACATCTGTGAGGATCTCCCCAAACAAAATATAGCAGTGGTAGAGGTGGAAAATTCCCACAATAGGTTTCTGAATTCCATTTTGTAGTAAGCAGTACTACTTTATCTGCTACAAAATAGACTTCGCGACTCTGGTTCAATCTACTGCCAGAGAACATTGCACAAAATGGTCAGGGGCAAATTTTCAGTTAACCGTTGCAATGTGATGTATTTCTAGATTTAATAAAACATATTGTGGTTTTCTTCCTTTATATACTACTGCCAGCAACAAATTATCAGCTAACAAATATATTTTTGATGCAATTCTAGAGCCATAAAAAATTATTTGCAGATTTATTATGTGTGACACGCATGGACAGCAAAAGAAGAAAAATCTAGAGAAATTACATCTGTATTTTATTTGTATGTAATATTCTATATTTAACGGTCGTTTGAATGCTGTATCACTTGTCTTATGGTACATGGGGGGTTGATATATTTACTTTCTTTCTTCCTGCCTATATTATTTGATAATGAAAGTAGTCCTAACTGACCTAGGAATCGCACACGCACTTGCGCATGCTTTTCCTTTTGGGCCACGCTATTGCCCTTTGTGTGCGTCTTTTTAATAAAGACGATTCAGAAAAGGGGGTGGTGATGAACAGAGTGTCTGAATTAAGCAGACCACTCTTACCCAGTCCAAAGATCAGGGCTTGATCTATCACCGTTATCTATCTCACTGCACCATCCCAGCTCAGAACCTGGCTATATGCAAATCAGTCTGTCCCTGGCCCAGTGCATCATGGGAACAGGGCAGACTAAACTACCAAGCCAATTCATCACAACCCCCTTTTCTGAATCATTTTGTCCACCATAAGCGTGGAAGGGTATACTCAGATGTGAGTCCCTTGCTCATTGCACCATCAGGATTCAAGCAAGCCGGGCCGAAGACGGCTGAAATGCCAGAAACCGGTCCCCGGAAGCTTGTTTCCTTCCCAGTATAAGAATTGGCTTGGTAGTCTGGTCTGCCCTGTTCCCATGATGCACTGGGCCAGGGACAGACTAATTTTCATGTAGCCAGGTTCTGAGCTGGGATGGTGCAGTGAGCTAAAAAACGGTGATGGATCAAGCCCTGATCTTTGGACTGGGTAAGAGTGGTCTGCTTAATTCAGACACTCTGTTCATCACCACCCCCTTTTCTGAATCATTTTGTCCACCATAAGCGTAGAAGGGTATACTCAGATGTGAGTCCCTTGCTCATTGCACCATCAGGATTCAAGCAAGCCGGGCCGAAGACGGCTGAAATGCCAGAAACCGGTCCCCGGAAGCTGGTTTCCTTCCCAGTATAAGAATTGGCTTGGTAGTCTGGTCTGCCCTGTTCCCATGATGCACTGGGCCAGGGACAGACTAATTTGCATGTAGCCAGGTTCTGAGCTGGGATGGTGCAGTGAGCTAAAAAACGGTGATGGATCAAGCCCTGATCTTTGGACTGGGTAAGAGTGGTCTGCTTAATTCAGACACTCTGTTCATCACCCCCCCCCCTTTTCTGAATCATTTTGTCCACCATAAGCGTGGAAGGGTGTACTCAGATGTGAGTCCCTTGCTCATTGCACCATCAGGATTCAAGCAAGCCGGGCCAAAGACGGCTGAAATGCCAGAAACCGGTCCCCGGAAGCTTGTTTCCTTCCTAGTATAAGAATTGGCTTGGTAGTCTGGTCTGCCCTGTTCCCATGATGCACTGGGCCAGGGACAGACTAATTTTCATGTAGCCAGGCTCTGAGCTGGGATGGTGCAGTGAGCTAAAAAACTGTGATGGATCAAGCCCTGATCTTTGGACTGGGTAAGAGTGGTCTGCTTAATTCAGACACTCTGTTCATCACCACCCCCTTTTCTGAATCATTTTGTCCACCATAAGCGTGGAAGGGTATACTCAGATGTGAGTCCCTTGCTCATTGCACCATCAGGATTCAAGCAAGCCGGGCCGAAGACGGCTGAAATGCCAGAAACCGGTCCCTGGAAGCTTGTTTCCTTCCCAGTATAAGAATTGGCTTGGTAGTCTGGTCTGCCCTGTTCCCATGATGCACTGGGCCAGGGACAGACTAATTTGCATGTAGCCAGGTTCTGAGCTGGGATGGTGCAGTGAGCTAAAAAACGGTGATGGATCAAGCCCTGATCTTTGGACTGGGTAAGAGTGGTCTGCTTAATTCAAACACTCTGTTCATCACCACCCCCTTTTCTGAATCATTTTTAATAAAGACAGCACGCAATTGGCCAAAGGCAGGCTCATTGCTCCGCCCATGGCCTATTGGTGTGTGTTAGGTGCAGCAGCAGCGGCATATGTTTCCGATTATCGTGCCCAGACATGGGCGCGATAATTGGAAACATATGCAGCTTCTAGCAACCCCGTGAGCACGCCAGCAGCTCCCACATCTTGCACACACCATTCACTGGCTTGTTTGAAGAGTCTTTCTTTGTCTTTAACCCCTTCACTGCGGCGGCTATTTCGCCGCAGTGCTAAGGGGGCGGGGCGACCGCATGCTGGTGACGGAACTGCTCCGTCACCAGCGTCGGTTGCGCTGTGCTTATGACGGAGCGGTTCCGTCATGGCCCCGCCCGCTCAATAGAACGCTCAGCGCAGGCGCGGAATTGCGCCGCGCAGGAGCGTCGGGCGGGCCATGAGGGAAGCGCTCCGTCATCAGCACAGCGCCACCGCAGCTGATGACGGAGCGGTTTCGTCATCAGCAGGGGAGGGGTTAATTTATGCCCTGCAATGCCACGCACAAGATGGAAGCCTCACTTCTGCCCCGGAAAATGGGTTTACGGAAAGCCTTCTCCGAGAGCGCAGTCGATAGTGAGCAGCTCACCATACCTGCTTCACTGGCAGTTACACACATTTCAGGTACTGCGCTTCTTTCACCATAGTACACTTTCCAATGCAAAAGCAGCTTTGTCTTTAAACATAGGTCATGACCGTCTCTGCTTAGACTGCCCGCGTTCCGTTGATCTCCAGAAAACAAACTCTGCGCATGCACATGGATGCGTATTAATTACACTCAGAGCTGTTAAGAGTCCACTCACAGCACTGCATACCCTGCAGCCACAGTAACGGGCACAGCAATGTTATAGTATTTGTTTACAATTATAGCAGTTTTATGTAGCGTGAACGTGCCCAAAGCATTTACAATGCAATATGACATTGTAAATGACAATGTCTTTTATGTATGTGTTAAGAAAACCTACAAAGTGTGTGTTTACGCGCACCACTTGCAGGTTTTCAAAACACATAAATAAAAGGCAGTGTCATTTTGTCATTAGCACAAACTCTCGCAAATGCGAGACCTATTGCATTGCAAATGCTTGTTGTGTTCTCCAGAAAAGAATTCGCAAATATGATTGTAAATATAGAGGTGTCAGTTGATAAAGATCAATCACTCTTCCCTATGCACAGAAGCACACATGATAATGAAATGCGTGTAGATTCAATAAATGTGGAAAACAACAACAAAAACTCATTGCAATCATTGTAAATGCAACAGGATTCATAAATAAAAGCTACCGGAAAGGCAAGACACTCTGCAATAGAGGTAACAACTCCAGAGAGAAGTTTTCTTTGCAAGAATCCAAAGAAAACTTGCAACAGCATTTCTCCAAATATAAAGGAAAGGTAAGGATTCCCAAAAGATGCTTAGGGTGCAGACACTAACAGTCCTGGATAAAAAGCTTGTTTTTTTCCCAGCCTTTGGCACGGAAAACGTGAATGAACCCAGTGATTCTGAGATAGTAGCTACATATCGACGCACAAAGAAGGAAGCTCAAAGGTTGCATGGTAAGACCTGGATGCCAGTCAATATGGCTTGCTAAATTATGTCAACCAATGAGCCAAAGTTCAATCAGAAAGGATATTTCGTGTTTATGCCACTATTAATAGCTAAGATCATTTCCGGATGAACAATGTAGAAGTTATGGATTGTACTACTAACAACGTAATATACTGACATATACACTCTTAGAGAGTGAGAGTACACATTTTGTTACTATTGTTTACCTTTTTCATGTAAACATTGCAGTTTGTTAAATTACATGAATCTTGGTGATTCGTCCATTGTTGACCTAGGGATACATCAGGGTGGCAGCAATTCTTCCCAAAGGACCACAAAGGTCCAACAAAGACGGGGGGCACATGGAGTAAATGTTAGTGCTCATCTTTACATTAGTCATGAATACAGGGCACCATGTTATTAGTGCTGCGCATGACGATGCTGAGGGATTCTTGGAACTATCATTAAAGTTTCCATCGAGATGCAATGTAGGCTCCAGAGTATAGATGAACAATAGCCCTGCATTGGATTAAAAGTGTAGGTATGCAGAGTGGACAATGAAAATAAGACATCTCTGTATCCTTACTGCAAGAGCTTTCGACCTCGAAGTTGTGGACCTGGGTTTGAGTCTCGGCAACGCCGATCAACATTCTGCGGTCATGGGCAACTCACGTAATCTCCCCGTCCATAACATAAATGTTAATGTGTTCATCTGTAACGGAACTTGAGTTCATGTAAAACAGTCCGATGTCTCGGGTCTAGTTCGCTCTGTCTCGGGTCTAGTTCTTGCTATATATACAAAAAAAAAATACAAATATATATAAATATATATATATATATATATATATATATATATATATATATATATATATATATATATATATATATAAACTTTGGGAAAAAATTGAATCAGCATTTATTTAATCTTTTGTTTTTATATTGATTGCAGAGATTACAGCACAGTGTCATTCATCAGGAAGACATAGTCAAGGTGGGATAATTGTGCATACCCTAACAGGTTATAAAGAGATCTTCTGTCGACTGACATCTGAATGCAGCGAGTTATGAAAACAGATTTTACATCCCGATAAACGCACAGGATATTAATGACCATAGAATGCACTGAAACATACCTCCTTGTTGGTGAGAAATAATGTATAAATTCATAATCTTATGATGGGCAGGCTCGTTTTTATTAAACACCATGTGCCAAATTCACAAAGTCATTTGTGCTTGTAAATCAGATTTATGAGTGCACATGGCTGGATTTATGACTGCAAGAATTTCTGCAAAGGTGACCTTCCAGACATTAATCTTTCTACTTTTGTATAATATACCCCGCCATTATAAGTATATTTCATGTAAAGCGAGGCTAAGGATGGACGTTTGTGAACGCTCACAAATATGTCACTTTGTAGCCATCCATCAGCTTCTCTCTGACCCTTCCCCACCTTGGAAATAGTCAGACATTGCCTCTTGTCAAGAGCTGGAGTAATCTCTATTGTTGGTGGGAAAGGACCAGCCCACCATTCTTATGGCTAGCAAAGAAGGGGTTCTGGATGGACAAAATTATTTGCCTGGGGAAAAAAATGAAGAAAATGTTCTTCATAAAGGTGCTGACTTTCCATGGTGCATAATAGTAGTTTGTGAACAATTCTGTATTAGAAAATACCAATAAAAAAAAACATTTCAGGTGCAGCCTGAGAAAGTTTTGTTAATCTCTCAAATGCATCAAATGAGTCCAATGGAAAAGAGTAATGATCTTATGTGGGAACGTGAATCTCTGGGAATGGACGAACACATTTGATTGTGAGTCTCTCTCTGTACTTTGCTTGCCATTACGCAATGTTACGTATTTGAGGGCTTTTCTGAGCATGACACTCTAATCAGTGGCGGCTTCTCCACTATGGCGGTGGAGCGTCGACTCACTGCTTCACAGCAGTGCCAACTTTAGAAACCCAAAATTATATAACTTAGTTATTATCATTTTATGGTTCGTATCCGTCTGCGTTGTGTTGTGGGCGGGGGGGGGTGGGTGGGGGGTGGTGCTGCTCAGCTTTGGGAGCTCTGGGAGCAGGGAAGGAGTGGTTTGCCCCCTCCTAAGGGCACAATGACTGTTTCGTCAGCCCTTTCGGGCCCCCCAAAACAGTCAAGCGCACTTATCTGTTCTTCATTCAGGTTGCATTACAGCCTGCATGGAGAACATGCCCACCCCTCCAGCCCCTGGCTGAGTGCTGTGTCACGGCGCTCAGACCAATCACAATGCTGCAATACAGCTTAGGGGAGGGAGCCTGGCTGCCTGCTTTTTGTTCCTGTAATCAGAGAAGGAGAGCAGGAGCAGCAACGCGGGATCGGCCTCAAGATAAGTTTTAAAAAAAAATCATTCCCCCACCTTGCCAACCCCCCCCCCCCACAGTACCCCCTCATGACCACTATGCTCCCCCCTCACCCGCGAGCCATGCGAGCAACCCCTGACTCTCATTCTGTTTTTGTGAATTGCACAACAGCACACAAGCCCCTACTCAATCAGAAAGCTTCTTGTGCGCTAATTTTGCTATTTTGTAAAATACAGAAGGTATGTTTTTATTAGCAACATAAATATATGGAAAGTCTTGATTTGTATAAAACAAATACGTGCAGAGGTGCAATGTGTTTCTTAGGATCTGCATCCGCTTCTGCAGATGCCAGGGTTGCCGACTACCAGCCTTTTTTGTTCCACCACCCTACATTTCTTTTCACTATCAGGACATCTTGCAGATCCTTTTTCATCCTCGCTTAGTCCATTTGTCACTATTTTCCTATTTTTCTCTTTATCATTTTGTTCTTTTCCTGACATTCTCTCTCTTGCTTTGGGTCAATGTCTCATGATGAAAAATAAGTGCAGGACCCCAAATATGAGTGCGAGTATCCACCACCAGCTAATACCTGAACAAATTAAGCACTGAAAGTTGACTGCTTAATGGACTTACAAACAACACTCACGTATAACTTCATGAAGACGTCACATGACTGTGCATCCTCAAGTAATGGGATATGCACCAGCGGGATGAATCCTCTCCTTTACACCCAGTTAGGGATATCTGCCATTCTGAAAATACTTTATTTCTCGCATGTGGCAATAATTTGGGTAAAAAAGTCCCTTAGTCCTTTTTGAAGGTATGGCAGGGCAAACTTGATCCAATTCATACTGTTACTTAAAAACATATGAGGCAATTAGGAGAAGAACTATTTGGTACATAATCTGAAAATGTGGAATTAGAACTACTATGATGGTGCACCTTCTTAGGAGCCAGTGGGTAGCAACATGTAAAATAAGTAAATGCCGAAGGGAAGTAACTAGCGACCGCAGTTCCCACAAACACCTCAAGGATGCACCTAAAAAAACGACCTTAAGAGACAGCACAATCATCAAAATGCTCTTATGGGGCTCAAAAGTAGGATCGTCTAACAATTCCTAAACAAAAAGTAGATTCTAGGGTGAAAGACTTGGTTGCCAGGGAGGAGTAAAGATTCAAAAGGGAACTTCAGGAGCCCCTGCACTGATGACTCTATGACCTCTAAACCCCCCACGAAGACCAGAAACCCTTAAGGCTATTGTATGTTCAGAGTAGATATGGAAAAGCCCATATGAAACCCATGAAAGAGGACATTCAGCATGCACAGACTCAAGGGTCGACAAGATAAGGATCGAACCTCTTTAGATAAGGAAACCCAATGCTGTGTATATTACTATTATTATTATAATTTTTTGCATTTATTGAGCGCATAACTACCTGGAGGCATCCCAGCACTATTAGCATCAGACAGAACAACATACTGGTAGTTTATGGGGTGGCATTTTGAAACAACCTGGTTTTGAGGTGCTTCCAGAAGGAGTCACTGACCGACGATGTGGAGGGAGGGTGTTACACAATCTAGCCGTGTTGTATGATAAGGAACAACCTCCACATCTTACCCTTTTTATTTTAGGGACTAAGGCTAAGAATAGATTAGCCTATCGTAGGCATTTCCTGGAGCAATAGAAAGTGATGAGAGCATGATTGATTGGTGGCCCTTTTCCCCAGAGGGTCTTGTGAGCTATGCAGAGAGATTTGAACTTTACTCTCTCATTAATTGGCAGCCAGTGTAAGGTCTTCAAAGCTAGCTTGGCAGACTTGATTTTTGGGATATTAAGCAGCATTCGAGCTGCACAGTTCTGCTGACTTGCAGTTTCCTTATACTTGACTTCGGGGCCCCTAGATAGAGGGAGTTTCCGTACTCCAGGTGGGACAGAATCAGAGCCTGGACTATGATTCTCCTTGCCGTCATGGGAAGGAGGGGTAGGACTTTCCAAAAGCATTCTAAGAATGCCACAGCAGGTTACTGCCAGTTTCACTGCTTGGTGATCGAATTTAAAGGACTTGTCCAGCCAAAATTACCAGCCAAACACCTAAACTTTGTTTTAGGGACTGGAGCAGGGCTGGACTGGCCCTAGCGGGTGCCGGGCATTTCCTCGGTGGGCTGCCAGGGTGGGGGCCGGTTTTGGCCCCTGTGGGGCCGTTTTTGTTACCGGGGGTCGGAAATATCGACCACCTGTAACAAAATCGTCCGAAATAGGCCCTAACAAACAGCTCGACCTCACCCCTCTTCCCCTCCCAGGGGGGTCGGTCGAGCAGTTTGCCAGGGCCGGTTTGTTCTCAGTCCGGCCCTGAACTGGAGAAGGGATGAGACAGTTTGGCCATGCCAGTCCGAGATCAGAGATGGCAGGGTTGCCCAGGACCATTAACTTTGTTTTATCGTCATTAAACTTAAGACAAGAGTATTCCATCCAATTTGCCGCTTTCTCTAAACAGACTTCCAGGCCAGACAGGAAGTTCTGGGAGTGGTTAAGAGTGACCACCTGTTGCGTATCAGCATATGTAACAATGTTAATCACGAATGACAGGACAATCTCTTCAAGAGGTCTCATATACACATTAAATAATGTGGGGCTCAGTGACATGCCTTGGGGCACACCACAGCTGAACAACAGGCTCTTGGAGGTATTACCTCCTTCAAAAACTTGGAACGTTCTGCCATCTAAGAAAGACTGAAGCCAGGTGATAATGCCACCTGAGACACTGACATTCCTAATTCTGTTGATAAGGATGTCATAATTGACAGTACTGAATGCGGAGCTCAGGTCGAGGAGGATAATAGCAACTGCTCCTCCTTGGTCGAGGATTTTCTTAGACTCTTTGACTACTGCAAGAAGAGCAGTTTCCCTACCATGTTGTGGCCGGAATCCTGTTTGGGAGCAGTGCAGTAAATTATGAGTTTCTAAAAACATACGGAGAATCCTATTGACATATTTTTCTAAATGTTTACTTATCGGAGGGAGAAGAGAAATGGGACATTAATTTCCCAGAACTTCAGAATTTAAGTTTGGCTTTTTAAGCAGTGCCCTCACCATAGAATGTTTCCATGATGGAGGGACTTGGCCAAGGGATATGGATAGATTTATCACTTCCAGTAAGACTGGGAGTACTACTTCCTCAGCCTTACATAGAAAATGGGGAGATGTCCGGTCAAGAGGAGAGCCAGATTTTACTTAGGAGAAGATTTCTGATAAAGTGTCCAGGTTCATGATTGGAAGTTTCTCTAGTAGGTGTTCAATGTGGGGAGGGGGATTGTCTCTCGCAAGAGGGTCACTGGGGCGAGGAAATATATTGTAAATATCTATGAGCTTTTTGTGGAAGAAATCTGCAAGTTCATTGCAGCGGGCTGGGGTGACATTGGGTGATATAACTGGAAGGGGGAGCTCCAGAGGGTTCTTTGAAATGCAAAAGATTTCCAGAGGAGTGTTAGCTGCTAGATACATTTTTCTGTCGTAATAGAGTGCTTGTGTTTCTTTTACTTCAGTTTTGTAGAGTTTTATAGACTCTCTATATTTCTGTTTACTTGATTCATTGTAGTCTTTCCTCCATTTCCTTTCCAGTCTTTCCCGAAGCTTAGGTGAGTAGCATGGTGACACTTTTGTCTCTAGCCCTTTTATAGCTAGGTTTAATTGGGATGACTGCATCCAAAGAAGACTCTATCCACTGAGTGAATGAATGAATGAATGAACAAATGAATGGATTTTGGATTTATAAAGCATCTGGTTACTCCGAAGGAGTGTCACAGCACTAAGCAGAATCAGGACCTGGAAAGGCAAGGGGAAGTCGGTTTCTAACTCTGTCTAAAGAGCCAGGTCTAAAGATTTTTGTGGAAACTTGCCTCAGACTGTTCAAGTCTTAGGTTAAGTGGCATTGAGTTCCATAGCTTGGCTGGACGCAGATTAAAAGAGCAGCCCCCCTGTTATGCACAACATACTCTGGGAATCACTGCCAGCGCTACTTCTCCAGATCTAAGTGCTATGGAAGGAGCGTAAGCCTTGAACATGGGGAAGAGACAACTGGGACCCCTCCGATACATTATCCTGTGTGTGAAACTGTGGTAAATATTTAATTACCGTCTTAATTTCTATGCAGGTAAGTACTAAAAATAGAATAACTCAATCGGAAAGAAAGACGCAGAGTCCGTGGTGTTATTGTTCTTAGGGGTTTTATTCCTTAAAAAGGAATGGTTCTTGAACCGGATATCATGTTCCTGACACCACTGGGGTTCAGGAAGGGATAGAGCATACTTTATTGACAAGACATAACTTTTATACTTAAATCATATAATGGATACCAATACAGTAGGCGTAACAGCTGAGAGAAACGAGATAAAAGCACACACGTGTTAGCAATACGTAATCAGAAGGCGTGAACTAGGCGTGAACATAGAGGTGTGTGCTAGAAACGTCACATGAAAGTGTCACAAGTGGGTGGGTACATAGCAGAATCTTGCAATGTCAGCAGAAATCTGAGGTCTGGATGCGCGCGCAGCTGCATGACGTGTGATTGACGTGAAGCTGGAGGGTGCAGGGGACTTGACATTTACACTAGCGGAAAGAGACAGAAGTCTGGCATGTCAGATCAACTTGTACCTATATCATATCTGATATCTGATGTTTGGGAACCATATTATCTAGAGGGAAAGGTCTCTTGGGCAGAGGCTATCCTATACTGACTGTGAGTGCGTGTATAAGCGTCTACGTGTCTGCATGAGATGCGAGGGGGCATGGGCCTACCATGGTAACAGAAGCTATGAGTTACTTGCACAGAGACAGTGAGGCCGGGCCCTTTGCTCTGCAGCTGGAAGGATGTTTACTTGAACTAGTAGGCAGGAATGTATGTTTGAGGAGCGGAGCAGATAACTCGAAGGTTGAATACAGTCTTGGCAGGCAACAGGCTGAGCTAAGCGCCGTGAGCCGCGCAGGGAGTAAGGTAAAGGTCACGGATACAGAGGCAGCCCCAGGCTGAGGCATTCTGAGTCAGAAGGCAGGAAAAGGCTCGATTGCAGAATTCAGGGCCTACTTCGCCTGGGCTGGAAAACGTGTAAAGTACACTACATAAAGACGTTGGCACGGCATACTTAGAAACCGAATATTCAACCCGCTCGGGGTGGATCTGAAAGAGGACATGTTAATGTTGGACGCAAATGTATTTGCGTCTTCATAGCTGGCACAGGAGGGAAGTTACATGCACTTTAAGCTTGTACATGGAGACGGTGGGGTACACGTTAGGGAACATTTCTTGACCATAAAATTTATATTTCCTCATTCCCTCCTTGTTCCCTACGGACCCTTCATGATATATCAATCCTCATGAACCGATCAGTCTGTTCATGTAACATCATTTGCTCTTCTTTCTTCTTTTCGCGTTTTGAATGAAAACTGGAATGTGGAATACATGATGTGGCGCACAGACCACAAATCGCTGGCCCACACTGTAGGCACAGGCAGCAACTGAATACTATGACAAGGGCAATGCCTAGGAAGGATAGGATCTTCCATCCCCAAGCGGTCAACGTTGTCCAGAACCAACCGGACCAAGTCCAGGTGCCTGGATTCTGATGTATCAAACTTGCAATTTTATGAAGACGTGTGATAGCTTTATATACTGTTGGCGCGTTTTCTGGAATGAAAACACAGCAACTTGACCCGATGACCTTACAAGCTCCGCCCCTATCTGCTAGGATGACGTCAATAACAAGACGATTTTGAAGAACAACAACCCGCATGGCAGATTGCTCCTCTGTTAAGTTGCCTAGAGCGGAGGTAGTTTCATTCACTACTGCTTCGAGGGTTCTAGTTAATTTTCGTATCAGTTTACTATTAAAGACAGTACCTAAGTAGGGGAAGAAACCTTTATTGAAGTCTGTGTATTGCTCCCATGCCGTTTCAGTATAGTCGACAATCGGGAGATCTCTTCGGAGTCTATTCTTTACTAGATTTGTATTTCTGTCATAATCAGGAGGGGCTAGGAAAACAGGTGGCAGAAGGAATGCAATGTAACAGGTACCATCCCAATCTGGAGTTAAACGTATGTATGCGGTATGGCCACAAAAAAAGTAGGAATGACGAGTAGCTCTAAATGAAGACTTGCCTTGATCACTGAATTCGACCACAGTAGTACATTTACTATGACCTAAGTGTACTGAACCCTTCTTTCTGACACATAAATCACCAGTGACTGGTAATACTGACATAGCAGGGAGAACTGGTGCAGCTTCGGATTCAACAGTAAGAATCATGAGGTTAACTGTATAATTACCTAATCCATATACTTCATTTTCTAGATCAGTTCCTATCCTAGTGGGAAGTCCCTTCTTGTCAGGATAACAGGCGTTAAGCAGAACTAAGTTCAGGTTTCCCCAAACCCAATTTCCTTCGAAAACAGCAATATCAGGATCTAAGGAATTAATTATTCTAAACCATGCTCCACATGAGCCATTGTGAGTGAACGGGTATGGAAAGAGAGGCAGAACTCCCTTGTATTTCTGATAGGGAGGGAGTCGGCCACATATCCAACAGTTTGTAGCATTATTAGTCTGATGGGAGTGATGTAACATACTAATGAATGTGTTGTTGCGCAGCGCAAGTCTGTAAGATAACTCGTGAGCGGGTAATTCGCTAAAAGAATGTTCGGCAGTGACATTGTAAGCAGTTTGTTCACGCTTGAAGAGAGGGTAATATATATGCAGCAATATACTGGCAGCAATAATCAAAAGACTTAGAAAAAACATAACCAATAATGTCACTATACAGTGACTACGAAGTGATTTACAATATGCACGTTTCTTGAATTGTCTCTCTCTCTCTCTATCTCGGTCTAGGGGATACATGTCAGAAACTAATTTAACCGATTCACCTAGGGGAGGACTTAAACAATTAAACTGTCGGACTTGCTAGACCGCAATTTTGTTTTATACTCCTCTTGTGGAGTTTTCTCTCTCTTGGGAACTTTAAAGTCACTAAAATCGGGGCAGTCCTTTGAGGGGGTGGAAGAGTCAGTTTCTGGTAACAGTTCATTACATTTTTTAATATGACTCGTATGGATCCACCCCTTTCGGCCCTCAACTTTAATTGCAGTCCTCGTGGTCAGAAGGACGAGCTTCGGCTCCTGCCAGAGGGGCTCCAGCGGACTCCTCCTGTCGAAATTTCGTATTAAGACTGTATCACCAGGACGGACATCGTGTGGCTTCACATCAGTGTTGTCGGGAAAGGCTGCGGCAACCTGTGAACGACATGATTGGAGTGCAGACATCAAGGAGGCAAGGTAATCTGTCAGCATATTACAGTCAACATCGGTTATTTTCTTAGGCATGGGCGTCCCCCACATATTTGGTGGTCGGCCAAAGACCATCTCATACGGGGATAGTCCTGATCTCGAATGGGGGACCATTCTCATATAGAACAGTGCAACTGGCAGGGCGACTATCCAGTCGACCCCTTTCTCTTTACATATTTTCGCAAGACGTGTTTTCAGTGTCTGGTTATGCCTTTCTACAAGGCCAGCTGCCTCGGGATGTCGGACGCAATGGAATTTCCACTGATATCCTAGCAGAAGTGAAACCTGCTTCATGAGCTCAGACGAGAATGGCTGTCCGTTATCTGAGTACACGATACGAGGCAAGCCGTACCGTGGGAAGAATTCTCGAACCAGCTGCCTGGCAGTGGTCGGGCAGTGTAATCTGGGACTGGATATGCTTCGGTCCAACGGGAAAGTGCACAAACAACTATGAGGACATACTTGAATCCTCGACAACGGTCCATCTGGATATAATCCATCTGGAGGACTTCAAAAGGGTGATCGGGAGGATGAAATCCACCTTGCTCTACAGGGACACTTTTACCTGGATTGAACTGACAACAGATCATGCAAGTACGCACTTTCTGTTTTGCTGCTGCTCGTAAATGTTTGTTGTACCAGAGATTCTGTAAACTGTCTAACATAGCTTTTTCTCCTAGGTGTGCTGGACTATGTGCGGTATTTATTAGGACTTGAACCATAGAGTCGGGGAGAAACCATGTAGATTTTCCCTTCGTCATCCATCCCTGATCTGTCTGGATCCCTCCTAGTTCAGTCCATTTCTTGATTTCATCTGGAGTAGCATGTGTCTGAATATCGATTACATCTAGTGTGGGATCCCTAACTGTCATACAATGTGTCGGCACTATGATCTTTGTTACATCAGTTGTCTGGGTGTGAGTCAATGCTGTATGTTTTGCTGTTTGGTCTGCCAGGTCGTTACCCTGGGAAATGGAGTCTGTAACTTTAGTATGTGCTTTACACTTCATGATGGAAATGCCTGAAGGCAGATGTATTGCTTCTAATAGTGCTTGAATGAGGGGACCGTGTTGGATCTTGGCACCGTGAGAGGTCAAGAAACCTCGTTCTTGCCATAACACCCCGAAGTCGTGTACGACTCCGAAAGCATAACGTGAATCTGTGTATATGTTAACATTTCTGTTCTTGGCTAGTATACAGGCTCGGGTCAGAGCGATGAGCTCTGCTGCTTGAGCGGACAGTGTATCAATACGATGTGTTTCTTTAACTTCAGTTTCAGTGGTCACTGCATACGCGGCCACTAATTCTCCTGTGCTTGTTCTCATACATGAACCATCCACGTAAAGTGTCAGGTCTGGATTTGTCAGTGGAACATCTGTTAAGTCTCGTCGGGGCTTTGTTACTGCATTAATGATTTCTATACAATCATGCGGGGCTGAATCTGTCATAATCGAAGGTAACAATGTTGCAGGATTTAGAATGTTACAGCGTCTTATTTCTATATGTGGCTGGAATAGCGTCAATTCATAACCTGTCAGTCGTGCTATAGTCAAGTGTTGAGTCTGGGTTCGGTTTAGAAGAACCTCTACAGAATGTGGAACTTGTACTGTCAATGGATGTCCTAATACAATTGAGTCGCTCTGTCTGATTGCTAGGGCTGTCGCTGCAACTGATCTTAAGCACGCAGGGAGTGCCTGGGCTACTGAATCCAATGTACTTGAAAAATAAGCACAAGGCTTATGTGAACCTGCTTGATCTTGAGTGAGGACAGACAACGCTGTACCATCATGTTCTGTAACAAAAAGTGTAAAAGGTTTACTGTAACATGGTGTCGCTAAAACTGGTGCTTGACATAAAGCTTTCTTTAATTCCTCAAAGGCCTGTGTATGTTCCTGAGTCCAAGGAAGGGCAGTCGAAGTTGCTGCCTCCTGTGTTGTCAACTGAATGAGTGGTTTAGCTAGAAATGCATATTGAGGAATCCATTGTCTGCAGTACGAGGTGAGGCCTATAAAGGCCCGCACTTCCTTTTGTGTCTGGGGTTGTGGCATGTTTACAATTAACTGGATGCGGTCAGGAGTGAGCTGTCTCCCCACTTTGGACAGCAAGTGACCCAAGTACACAACTTGCTGAACACAGAATTGTAGCTTCGAAGGAGACACCTTGTGTCCCTTGTCGGCCAGAAAATGTAAAACTGTCAGTGATGCTTGTTCACATTCGGGTTCACTTCGTGCGGTGATCAGCAGATCATCGACGTACTGTAGTAAGGCAGTGTTAACTGGCATTTGGATACAATCAAGTTGTCTTTTCAGTGCTTGGCTATAGATGCTGGGGCTTTCTGTGAATCCTTGAGGTGCTCGTGAAAATTTGAAACTTCGTCCATTTAAACTGAATCCGAAGAGGTATTGGCTCTCTGGATCAATGGGGACACTGAAGAAGGCGTTCTTGAGGTCAATTACAGTAAAGAACGTCGCTTCTGAATCAATAGTAGTCAATAAGGATGAGATGTCGGGAACCACAGGATACTGTGGGACAATGCATTTATTGAGTTCTCGTAAATCAATCACCAGCCGATATACTGGCGGTGCATTGGGATCAGTACGTTTAAGAATCGGAATGATAGGGGAATTACAGATATTGGAGTCGGTTTCTACGACCACTCCTTGGGCAATGAGCTCTTCAATGATTTCCAGTAAAGCCACTACAGCATCGGGTGGTAACTTGTATTGTCTGATTCGTGGTAAAACAACTCCTGATTTGAGTGTAACACGGTATGGTGTGATGTGCATGCAACCTACATCGGTTGGGCCTTGTGCCCACAGGTGTTTCGGTACATTTTTCAATCTGACATCAAACTCTCGTAATATATAGTGACCCTTAAAGTCACGCAGAAAAAGTCTAACTCCTTCCGGAGAACAACATATCACTGCTCCTAGAGCCTTCAATGTTTTGATACCTAACAAGTTTTCTGGACATGATTTAGTGAGTAACAAGTCTGTAACGCGTGACAATGGACCTACTGCTAGGGGGACTGGTTTCGATACTTCATTTACAATAGGCTGTCCTAAAAAACCAAGGGAAACATTCTGTGAGCCTGAGAGGGGTGCCCCTGGGACTTCATTATGGCTGATTGTTGTGCGGCTTGCCCCTGTGTCAATTAAAAACTTTCTGTCTTTTCCCAATACTTGACTGTGTACATAAGGACCCTCTTGATCTACAGGAATCTCAATAAGAGGCAAGCCAACCTCCCTCTCTAGGCTGTTTCATGTGTATCGCTGATAATCGGGATAATCAGATTGGGCATACTGGTTCATCTGTCGTGAAACTTGCTGCGTCGCGGCAATGGGCTGTGGCTGTGGCTGTGATACCGCTGCGGTCTGTGCTGTATGTGGTGGAGCATGCATAGGTTGTGCATTCTGTGAAGTCTGTTGCTGGACCTGGTCTTGTCTAGGCGGATGCGGTCTTTCTTTAGTTTTACCTGTTGCTATATTGTGTTTCAGGACTGGACATTCATGTACGTAGTGACCTGGCTGTTTGCAATAGTTGCATGTCCCTTTAACGGGAGCTGCTGCATTACCTGTCTGGGTCGTACCCTTCCTCTGACCGTCGGCTGGAACCGACTGGGCCACTAACATTTTCATTTTCGTGTCTTTCATACGTCTCTGTTCGTGATCCTGTTCTTCTCTAATTCTGTTCTGGTGGTATTGTAACATTTGTAACATCTGGGATGGCGTATTTGCTTGCCATGTACTTTCAACTTTATATACACGGTTCTTAACCACTTCCATGCTAATGACAAGGTCAACTCGTCATGGGCTTTACCTGCCCTGCGCTTATGACGAGTTGACCTTGTCACAAACAATGGGGATCATAAAGGATCAGCGCCCAGCGGGAAAACCCTTAGCAGCCAAGGTGTTAACTGATGTTAGGGAATTCTCGACTAATTTTGTTACAAAAAGATGTGGGTACGACTCGCTACCTGGTTTCAGGCCACTATTTATAATGAAACATTTCTCGAATCTGGAATAGAAGTCACTAGTATCTTCATCGTGTTTCTGTTTACAGGCTGAGATTGCGTCCCAGTCTTCCTTTTTAGTTGTCAATAATCTTGGCAAGACCTGTACTATTAAACCTGGTAATGCTTTAGCTTTGTCCCCAAGGCCTAGCCCTTGAGTACGACCTTTTTCCTCGTCTTCTATTTCAGTCCATATAATCTTTTTATCTCCCACCTCCCATTCTTTTTCCTTTAGTTTCTCGTAGATGCCGGTGGGCAGCAGTACTTTTAACAATTTCATGATATCTGTATACGTGTAATCTCCCATGAGTAACATATCCTTAATTTCTCGGTGAAAACCTGCAGGGTCTTTATCGTGACAGGGTACTAGTTTCTTCATTTCTAACAATTCTAACTTTGTCAAAGGTGTGTACACAAACACACGTTCCAAGGCGTTATTGGCATTCATAACTGGGTGTACTTCTCGTAAAGGATTCTGCCTGTCAAAATGAAACATTTTTCTTTCTGGGGGCGGAGCTGAAACATATTGTGGGCCTAAGAAAGCGTTATATCTGCGTCGTTGTTCTAGAATTATTTGAATTAATCTGGTACTTAGGCCTCTCCATCTATTCATAAGTAGCGCTTCTAATGTATCCGGTAAGGGACCTGGATCAGAATGTTGTTGTCTGTATAATGTGATGAGATGCTGAATCATGTATACACCGGCTAATTTCTGCTCGTCTGGGGGAAGGTTAAGAAATGTCTGTGCTAATGTATCATCATTGTATGTGCTAGGGTTGTCAGCCCATAGTACTGCTGACCGGGCTAGTTCTTGTTCATCCATAGAATTGAGTACGTGGTACCCCATTTGTTCTTGAAGAATTTTATCGGTAACTTGAAACAGATATTCGGGAGAACTTGGTTTTGATATGCCGGAGAGAAAAACTCTCTTGCTTTCTGGACGAATGCCTTTCCTAAGGTAATTTCCCTTACCTACATACGCTATCATTTCTTTAGTCGTGTCTGGTTCTTCAGGTCCTTCCTCCTCGGAGGAGTCATTCCTGTCACTTTCTTTTTCTTTTTCTTTTTCGTGTATTTCTATTACTGCTTTTCTAATTTTCTTGTACATACTTGCTATACAATTCAGTTTATCATGGTTTCCGTCGGCTATATTTTGACCCCACTTGTTCAGTGCTTCCATCTCTTCCTGGTCTACTCCAGGCCTGTCTCGTTCTCTTATTAAGCAATTTATGAAGAAACATAATATACAACCTTGAGTGTCAGCTTTCTGGTGAGCCAGGGCCTCTTTAATACTTTCAGGATCTTCCCCAGTCTGGACAAAATTATATATTCTATCTAGGTGTTCAGTCATTCCTGGAAATAACACTAGGTAATCTGCAACTTTTCGTAAGCGTAGTGATGCTAACAACATTCTATCGTCTTTACCGGGTACTGGATCATATCTGCAAAATGGAAGGGGTTCTTTAAGCATGTCGAGACGGGGTGATTGGGGTGTACGTTGCTTCAACATGTCCCTAAGGTTTAATCTGTGTGTTGCTGGCGGGGTCTGGAGACCTCCTGTCGCACCTCCTGAGGCAGAGGCTTGAGCATTATTTCTCTGTGGAGTCTGTATGTGTACCTGAACTTGTCTCTTATTAGGATCAGGTGCAATCGGATTTGGTATATTAATCTTAGATGTGGGAAGTGGTGGAGGTGGAGGAGCAGGTGGAGCAGGCTGTCGAACGGGTGAATCTTGTTGCGGCAATGGCGGGATATTGTCTTGAGGCGGGTTGCCACCTCCGTCACCGTCAGTAGGCGGGACGCGGGCACGTGGGTTGGTGTAAGCGGGTGCTACATCGTCTAGATAGGAAGCAAGGAATATGTCTTTGGTGGTCCTGTGACTTACTTTAGTCGGAACCAATGGCGGCGGCAGATTTTTTGGTATTTCTGAAGTGGCTTCAGGCAAACCCTCGGCCACAAAGTACATGCCATTTACAAGATTGTTTCGCATACGGTCTACTTGTTCTGCTTTTACTCGGATCCCTTCATTAACTAATTCGTTTTCTCGGACTCTATCCGACTCTTCTCTATGTCTGTCTTCTTTTCGGAGTGCTTTTTCGGCACGTTTATGTGATTCTTTGCGCCAAAACTCTATGGCGTCTTTCTGAGATTGTCTGGCTTTCTTTTTCCATAGCGCTTCTTCTACCTTCATGATGCACTCGGCATCCCATGTTCCTGTAACGGGCCATCTGTGTCTCTCGTCTAGGTGCTTGGTATAATCGGCCCATAAATCTAGATACAGTATGGCATCTAAGCCATGCTTATGGTACATAAAATTTCCAGGAGTGTCCCTAGGGGGGATAGGAATTTCTTCCTCTAGTATCCCTTTCCTAGTTCCTATCTGTCTTAATTTATTGAAAAACGGCATCTTGTTACTTAGTACTGGATACTCGATACTTGTTACTTACTCTGAACACAGCTAGTTACACAAAAACACAGTAATGTACATCAAACAGTCACTCATACCACAACATTAATCACATGAAAAATTTTGAACATATATGACTACCCACGATACTAGATGTACTGCTAAACAGCACAGATACACTGTCAAGAACAGTGCAAGAACTTGAATACCTGATATACTGCTAAACAGTACAGATACACTGTCTAAAACAGTGCAGACCGTGTTTGTGTACCCAAACCCGTCTTTACCGTATACATAATAATGCACCCGTCTAGATGCGTCCCCAGCAATGGTACTCACCGGGAAGCACGGAACAGAAGGCCTCGGAAAACTCGACTGGACTGGACCGGACTCGACTCGACTCGACACGTGAATACTTCGGAAACTGGTGGGCCTCCTGACACCTCGGACCTTGCTTCTTTCGGCTAGGCTCTGGTCGGGATCCTCCGCACTCCTCACCGCCTCGTCTGGGTGCTGATCGCAGTCTCCGTCACCTCCGTAGGCCTGAGGGAGATACAGGAAATCCTGCGGGTACGCGTAGTTGTCCGTCTTGACTTATGGCAGGGGGCAAAGGTTGCAACGCACCAACCGGCGCGTAAGGTGGGGGAGGGGTCCCTATTCGGGCGCCAAAATATTGTGGTAAATATTTAATTACCGTCTTAATTTCTATGCAGGTAAGTACTAAAAATAGAATAACTCAATCGGAAAGAAAGACGCAGAGTCCGTGGTGTTAGAGTTCTTAGGGGTTTTATTCCTTAAAAAGGAATGGTTCTTGAACCGGATATCATGTTCCTGACACCACTGGGGTTCAGGAAGGGATAGAGCATACTTTATTGACAAGACATAACTTTTATACTTAAATCATATAATGGATACCAATACAGTAGGCGTAACAGCTGAGAGAAACGAGATAAAAGCACACACGTGTTAGCAATACGTAATCAGAAGGCGTGAACTAGGCGTGAACATAGAGGTGTGTGCTAGAAATGTCACATGAAAGTGTCACAAGTGGGTGGGTACATAGCAGAATCTTGCAATGTCAGCAGAAATCTGAGGTCTGGATGCGCGCGCAGCTGCATGACGTGTGATTGACGTGAAGCTGGAGGGTGCAGGGGACTTGACATTTACACTAGCGGAAAGAGACAGAAGTCTGGCATGTCAGATCAACTTGTACCTATATCATATCTGATATCTGATGTTTGGGAACCATATTATCTAGAGGGAAAGGTCTCTTGGGCAGAGGCTATCCTATACTGACTGTGAGTGCGTGTATAAGCGTCTACGTGTCTGCATGAGATGCGAGGGGGCATGGGCCTACCATGGTAACAGAAGCTATGAGTTACTTGCACGGAGACAGTGAGGCCGGGCCCTTTGCTCTGCAGCTGGAAGGATGTTTACTTGAACTAGTAGGCAGGAATGTATGTTTGAGGAGCGGAGCAGATAACTCGAAGGTTGAATACAGTCTTGGCAGGCAACAGGCTGAGCTAAGCGCCGTGAGCCGCGCAGGGAGTAAGGTAAAGGTCACGGATACAGAGGCAGCCCCAGGCTGAGGCATTCTGAGTCAGAAGGCAGGAAAAGGCTCGATGGCAGAATTCAGGGCCTACTTCGCCTGGGCTGGAAAACGTGTAAAGTACACTACATAAAGACGTTGGCACGGCATACTTAGAAACGGAATATTCAACCCGCTCGGGGTGGATCTGAAAGAGGACATGTTAATGTTGGACGCAAATGTATTTGCGTCTTCATAGCTGGCACAGGAGGGAAGTTACATGCACTTTAAGCTTGTACATGGAGACGGTGGGGTACACGTTAGGGAACATTTCTTGACCATAAAATTTATATTTCCTCAAAACACAGAGCTTTAAATGAGATTCTGTGTTTAACTGGAAGTCAGTGAAGTGCAGCCAAAGCTAATGGAGAACTATTTTGGTAATCTTAAAAGCATCCAGGCTGCAGTGTTTTGAACTCTTTACAGCATTTCCAGCCTGCCTCTCGAAGTCGCCAAGTAGAGCACATTACAGTAGTCGAGCCGCGATACGAGCAGGGCCTGCATTACTGCTTTTTGTGCTGCAGTCGGTATTAGACTCAGAAACTTCTTTAACAGTCTCAGCACCCCAAAACAGGTGCCCACTGTGGCCCTGATCTGGCTTTCAAAAGATAGCTACGCGTCAAAGAGGATGCCTAGATTTTTCACTTTTGGTTTTGGGTTCGGGGCCCAGGACTGCCTGCCACCATGCCGTGGACCATACAAAGGCTGTTTCCCCACCACCAGCAGCTCTGTTTTCGCTGCATTCAACTTCAGGCAGCTAGCCTGCATCCATGTCGCTAGGTCAGAGAGACATGATTTAAAAGTTGCTGCCTCCCTATCATCATCATTTGCTAGTGTGATAACAAGCTGAGTTTCATCAGCATATGACACCATCTTCAATACATGGCCCTCAATAGCGTCGACCAATGGGAGAAGGCAAAGGTTAAAAAGAGTAGGGCTCACCGCCGACCCCTGAAGCACTCCGTGCTGAAATGGGATAATGTCAGAGGTGTATGGCTTATGAATTACATGGAACGAGCACCGATAAAGGAAGTCTGTAATCCAGTCAAAAACTCTGCCCTTTATGCCCTGTGTTCACAGTCGATCCAGTAACACAGTGTGCAAGCCTGTATCGAACGCTGCGCTAAGATCCAGCATAAGTGCCCCTGTTATGCCTTAGTCGGCCCCCCTGCGTAGTGTCTTTGAGGCCAAGAGCAAGGTCGATTCCGTACTATACAGTGGCCTGAAACCCGATTGGGTCTCATGCAGGATATTCTTCTCTGTGATGAACTCTGTCAATTGGGAGTTGATGTATTTTTCAGCCAGTTTAACCAAGAAGGGAAGTAGAGAAATGGGGTGATAGTTCTCTGGTTTAGAGGAATCAAGAGATTTTTTTTAAAGAACGGGATCACCATTGCTTATTTCCACTCAGCCGGAAGTCGGCCAGCTTCAAACAACAGATTAGGCACAGAACATAATCTGGAAGCCAGTGCAGGTAGCCCCAGTTTCCAAAGAGCTGGAGACACCGGGTCTAGTGGAAAGCCAGATTAGATTTTTGCTGCTAGTGAGCATAGCTTTTCCACTGACATGCTTTCAAACTTGAAAGCACCAAGAGGGAGGGGATCAGAATTTCTCATAGAGGAAAGGCCGTGGTTATTAGCAGTTTCAGGAAAAGATGCATATAGCGAAGATATTTTATCAAAAAAGAAATAGGCAATCTTCTTACAACTGTTCATGCTAGGTGCCCTGACCGCTGATACCGTCCGTATCCAGGGAAGTAAGGGATTTTACAACTATAAAAATCTCTCGAGGAGCGTTCTGAGCCTCGTCGATCTTTTGTGTGTAAAATACCATCCGCGCCACCCTGATCTTTTTGTGGCATTCCTTTAGCGCATAAAGGTAGGTCTTTTTGTCTTGGAAATAATAGTTCTTCCACCATTTTCATTCTAGGCATTTGCATGTTTTTTTAGTTTGTGTGAAGACCTCCATGAACCAACCTGCTGAGAGTCTGTACCATGCAAAATGCTGTGTTTTGTGCGGTGTTTTCATATCTAATGCTTTCTCTAACCACATCGAGACTTGCAGATTGGCGGCCTGTGGGCAGTTTTCTAGGCATGGAGGCAGTGGCGGCTGGTAACATTTGAATGCGGTAGGGCATAAAGTTAGTGGTGGAGCCACAAATGACCTAAGGAGGGTTCGGGGGGGGGACATGAAACATGAGTGGGCAAATGGTGCATTTTCAAGACTTTCGGGAGCCACTGTGCTAATCAGAAACAGGCCACTGCCTTCCCTCAAACTATCATCAGTTCCAAGGCCTCATGAATGAGCCATTCTAAATTGCAATAAACCCCAATTAATTTTAATAATGTTGCATAAATAGGTTGGATCTGTCTACTAAGCCAGTGCCTACGTGAGATAACGTGGCATTTAGGATTACTTTGCAAAGAGGCAATAAACTTTGTAAACACGTTAGGTACAATGGTTGCAGTAGGCAACACAATTTAACATTGTGCTCAATGGGTGTTTCTACATAAATATAGCTGATTACTTTATCGATTACTTTTGTACCTCCAGGACTGCATCCTAGATTCAGGCCTGGGATCTAAGCTGAAAACAGTTTAGTAAAAATGTTTTAGTTATTGCAATGATTTTTAAAGAATAAAAAGGTATTTTAAAAGTTCACACTTAGAAACTTTTCAGTGAAAATCTAGCAATGTTATCCAATGGGAGAAAATTCAGGTTCAGGTAAAGTACGTTCTTGTTACTTTTGCAATCCAACACTGGGCTCCTAGGTCCAGCACAGGGGTCCCTACTTAAGACAGGTAAGTAATTATGTTTCAGTAGTAGGTACGATTTTTAAGGAATATTTCAAGTTTTCAAAAGTAGACACAGAAGAAATTTCATCGAAAAGCAGACAATGAATTCCTATGGAGAAAATTCAGGTTACTAGTAAACACGTCTATGATTACTTTTGTGGTTCAGTACTTGGCTAAAAGGTACAGTACTTGCTTCTCTCCTGATCACAGGTGAGTACTTCGGAATTCGTTATTCGGCTGATTTTAGATGAATATTTTAAAATTTCAAAACTTTTTCGAGTCAAACCAGTCAATGTTATCCTATGGCAGGAAAGTGAGTCATCGGGTTTCAGGTGAGTACTCGGCTGGTGAAGTTAAGGTTCTGGGCATAGACTCAGGGGTACCCCAGGGTCAGGTAGGTACAGTTGGTACACCCGCATTGGCACAGGGGCGGCCGGGCGCATCGGTAGTTAGGCCCAATGTTATCCAATGAGAGGCAGGGGGCCTTCGGTTGGTGGCTGCTGGCTAGCAGGCCACGCTGCTGTGGGAGCTTGGCTCCTGGTCACTTGCTCAGGGCAAATGGGGAAGTAGGGTGCTTTTGAGCCGTCGGCGCTCAATGTTATTTAATGACGATCTTGAAAAGGGAACAAAGGCTGCAGGCTCGGGGACGGAGGATCTTCAGGAGCGACCAACACTTCGAGGGATAAGTAGGGGTCTTGAAGGATAGGTAGGCACCCAGGAGTTAGGCACACGGGTCTGTGGGGCACCGGGTGCAGGGGTGTATTTTGAGGTTGGGAAATCTTACTACCTGCTGGTCGCGGTCAGAGGGGTCCTTTGTCATGAGGCTGCAGTAAGGCTGCAGGCGTCGTCGGTGTCTTCAAGGAGGGTCTTTGGGCACTGGATTCCAAGTCAGAATCGCTGGTGGGACATCCTCAGGGTCTTGATTCACTCCAGCACAGGCCAGTCTTGGCGGGTGCAGAGTGTGCAGGGTTCGCGGTTCCGGGCTGATGCCAGGGCTTGTTACTTGCTTTGAGCAGTACCACTGCTCGTGGGAGATCCAGGTAGTCAGAGTCACAAGGCAGTCAGGTCCTCCGGGGTTTTTGAGGTTGCTGACCACTGGAGATGCAGGGGTTTAACAGGAGCAGGTTCGAGGGTCAACAGGACGGTAGGGCTGGGGCCAAATCCGTTGGTGTCTTCCTCTTTTTAGCAGCTGCAAGGCAGGTCTTCGTGTTCCTTGATCTTCTTTATTGTTTCGTAATCTGGATCTGTGTAAATAGGTTCAGGGTGCCTAAATACTGAATTTAGGGGCGTTACAGGTAGGGCAAGGGCAGGGACTAATAGGTCCCTGACCTGGGGTGGGTACACCCCCTAGCCTGCTCCTCTCCTGTGGGAGGGAGGCAGGAGCCTAGCTGTGATTGGGCAGGGCTCCCCATCCTCAAGATGGCCGGGGCCCGGGGTCATGCTTCACCTCGCCTCTCCCACCTGAGGGGTAGGGTTGGCACAGGCTGGCACACCCCCCTTTCTGACGTAGGATTTCCCGCCAGCATTCCCACCAGTGTGGGGGTCAGAACTGGTGGAGGTCAGTTGCTCAGTACAGCAAGTGGTCTGGAGAAGCTCACAAAGGTGGAATGCCTTTGAAGCTTCCCGTGCCCATCCTGGTGGAGGAGGCTTGGCACCTCGTCCCAGGATGTGCATTGTTGCATGCCCAGGAGAGCGGGAACTCTCCACCCAGGGGTCCAGCAACATGTCTGCTGTGTGGCAGCCTAGGCAGCCTCTCAGACAAGACGTGGATTGTAGGTTTAGGTTTCAGGGGGCATCTCTAAGATGCCCTCTGTAGTGTATTTTACATTACATCCCACACTGGCATCAGTGCGGGTTTAATGTGCTGAGAAGTTTGATATCAAACTTGTCATCCTTTAGTGTAGCCATTATGGTGCTGTGGAGTTCATAATGACAACCTCCCAGCACCATATTCTCTTAATGGCATCACTGCACTTACAGTGTCCAGGAATGGCCCTGGGTACTGTAGGGGCACATGGCTCATGCACCTGTCCCACACCACTGGCATAGGGCACCTAGCTAGAGGGGTGGCTGATGTATGCCAGGGCAGTGGGTTTGTGGGCATAGCACACAGGGATGTGTGCCATGTCGACTCTCTGTTTAGTTCTGCACAGGACACTCAGCCTGCAAAGGCAGTGAGTGTGTGTCAGGGTACAGGGCCCCTAAGGGTGGCACAATAAGTGCTGCAGCCCTTAGGGGTGCTTTCTGGTCACAATGTCCTGGATACCTAGGGTACCATTTACTAGGGGCTGATATGTGGCCAGAGATGACAATTGGGTTTAGGCTTTAGTACAGTTTTTAGGGAAGGAACACAGGCCTTGGGTACCTGATTGGCAGGGACCCAGGGCACACCAAGGAAAAGTGCATCAGGTATCAGCAAAAAGTGGGGGGTACTGCAACATAAACTCACTTTTTACACAATGGTGTACTGCAATACACAACTTTTTACTCACTTTTTACCTTTAAATCTGCTGGAGAGTCTTAGAGTGAAGCAGCCTTAAACTGCCAGATTGAGTTAATAATCTGACTAACCCTATTTTAGAGACGCCAGCTTGTCCTAAAATAACACGTTTGCACTCAACCAACACATGACTGACTCCATCCCAAGACCTACTGAACTATTTAAGACCCTGATATCTAGGGACACCTCCTGCTGTGCATCAACTGGCTTGCACAATGGACTCTATCTCCTCCACAGACTTAGCTTCCTCCTCGCTCTATCTCTTCCTCTCCCATGGCACCTTCCCACCTGGCCGTGCCAAAACCGTCGGAGATCACTGTGATGTGAACCAGGCTCCTCGCCAGCAGGTCGGAGCCTTACACAATTTGTGGTGCCTCTTGAAAGTGTTGGTGCGTCTCAGCAGCCAGTCAGGGCCTGAGGGCAGAGTGTAATTATCTCTTTATGAAAGTACAGTATTAAGAGATTTACTCAGGTTCTTGCTCCTTCTCTTTAAAGCCACAGAAGAATAGGACGAGCTACATGTCGTTTAGGCCCAGAGTAATCCTCTCAACTGAAGGCTGGTGTTGAGATGGAGGGGCAGACATAGGACAGATGGGGCATGATAAATGGGGCCGTGCAGGGGACAAACGGCACAGAAAGGGCAGATTTTAAATGGGTAGACCTAGTGTGGTGGGGGGGGGGGGCGGTCATACTGAGGAGTAATTGTAATTGGAAGGGGAAAATACAAAGGGAGAAAGAGAAAGAAAGGCAGGAAGAGACAACGAGCAAAGGGCAAGACGTCAAAGAGGTTTGAAATGGGACCCAAAGCAAGATGGGGCTGACCTGGGAGCATCAGGTGTTACCTCGTTTCTTCGATGACGCAGTCACAAAAGGAACTCCGACCAGCAACTGCCACAGTCAAGACTCATGCACGGGGTGCCTGACGTGGTCGAGTCTGCGCAGACTCGATTCCTGCTTCCCACCTGCCACGCCTGTTCCCAACTCGTCACAAGGAGGGGTCCCACCCACGCCCTTTAACCAGTTGGGAAGCGCGTTGTGACAAGCTCCACTCTCTCTGATTGACGTAGAGGGTTAGTGATCCTGGGCTTGTAATGAAAACGCCTGGGGCTAACTTTACCTCCATGCTATCAGGGGGTGGACCCTACTGCTTGCAGCTAGGTCTTTGCCGAGCTGATGACATCACAACCTTCAGGGCTGTGAGGTTCTCAGGCGGCAAACACGTAGCCTTAGGGAGCAAAGAACAGGGCAGGCAGGGTGAGTCACGTGACATGACTCATATTAATGCTGATAAATATCTGTGAGTGAGTGTGGAGCATACAGTGCCCCGCATTCAAGGCATTTTTTGGCAGCTCATAAACTGATCATGGGTAAGTTTTTTTTAAATAAATGACTGGCCGTGCAACGTCGCCGTCGGATATTTTTTTAAATAAATGATTGCTGAGCATGTAACTGGGCGGTGCCCTGACGCCCTCATAGAGGAACTGCCACTGCATGGAGGACTATAGCTCAGGGCAGAAATAAGCACCTCCTGATTAATCTTAGTCCAGTTTTGAGTTTTTATGGGTTGGGCATGTGTTGGTTTTGGTGGCCGATGGGTATCCAGAATCTGAAAAGGGATAGCATAGTGATTGGACCAATCAATACGAATCGGGGAAGCAACTTTCACAAAATCAGGGTTTGCAAAAATGGGGTCAAAGATGTGCCCCCATGTGTGAGTAGGTTCCTGTACCACCTGAGAGAGCTGAAACAACTTTATGTTCTCCATTAAGTCCACACTATTGAGTGAGGTAAGATCGTCAAAGTGTAGGTTAAGGTCCCCTAAATTTAGGAAATTTGAGTGTTGTATGGCAAAGGCTGGAATCGTATCAAGTAGTGCCGAAGTGAACAATGCAGCTGTCTCTGGCAGCCTATAAATCAACAGGCCATTGAGAGAGCAATGGCCTGAGATAATTAGGGAGAAAAAGGCTGCTTCAGCCCCCCTGATCTGGACTTCTGAGAAATTGCAGCTTAACTGTTGCTTGTATATCACCTCCAGCCCCTCTCCCCTGAGGTCAATCCAACGTAGTAATTGCATAGTCCCTCGGAATGGCATCTCAAATTTCTGGAGAGGACTGCGCATGGAGCCCTGTTTCCACCAGGAAGAAAGCAGTCATCAGTCTAGCCACAATCAGGTCTACAATTTCAAATCTGTGCTAATTTAAAAGCACCTATTGGTCTGTCTTTGGGCTGACTGAAGAGTTCACCAGACTCGGGCGTAACTCAAAGGAACATCCACTGCATGTATTTTGCCCCAACTCAACCTGAACCGAGTGCTGACAGGTGGTGTTGTACTCTCAATTAAGGGAACGTAGCTCATCTGAGGAAAATTGCACCAAACCTGGGGTACAAGTCACAGGGTGTCTGGCCCCTGGCACAGTCCAGGCGCGGACGGGCACAGACAGGCTTGCCTTTGGCGTGCCATCAACGCCTGGCTTCTATTTTTACTGCCTGCATGACTAGAGCGCTGCAGCCCAAAATGATGTCCCCGCTCCACCCTGCAGGAGCCTAGAGGACCCAGCAAAGGACAGCTCAAACCCAGTAGAGAGCAACAAGCCTAAATCACGGGCGAAACCCCACGCAGCCTCCCGGTAAGCGGTAATATCTTAGTTTATAGAAGCAGTTCAAATTCAATAGGCACACATTTCATCTCTAAAAGCCATTTTCAAGTTAAAAGGTTAAAAAACTGTTAAGGTTAAAAGAAAACCATGTAAAGGTAATTCGTCCGCCTCAGCAACTGACTTCCTGCCCGGTAGTGCATTTCAAGTGAAATTTTACCCTGGCTGAGATAGGGTTGTAGTCTAACGTAGGCTTGGTATCTTTAAGGGCAGAGATCCAAACTTCTAGAGGTAATTTGGACCATGGCCATTCCCAGCTACTGATGGTTTTAACAGCGGGGTATTGTGTCAGTGTGTGCCAGGAGATAGGGATAAAAAGTGATCCCGCAAGGGCACAGGGATAGGGTCACCAAATAAGAGCGTATTGTCATTGGAAAACACAGGGTCTAGAATGTGGCCTTTACTATGAGTAGGGCCATTGACTTTTTGAATAGCTAGTAGGTTTTAGGCAAGTTCAGAAGCTTCAGTTTTTGAGGGGTCATCTAAATGCAGGTTGAGATCCCCTAAGAGAGTGAAATTAGGGGAGGATCTAGCTAGAGAGGCTGCCCTATCAAGGAGAGATTGAAGGAATTGTCCACAAGCACCCAGGGGATGGTAAATTAGGATTCCTGAAAAGGTGTGAGTGGCAGAGCTGTAATTGTGAGGAGAAATGTTTGCAGTCTGATATAAGATCAAGCTCAACACAGCATTTAAAAGAATCCTTAAGAATGATAACAGTGCCTCCATGTTTCCTCTTTTAGCGGTCTTTCCAATGAATATAATAACCAGGAGAGAGGGTTTGCACAAGATCAGGTTCAAACTTCTCGTGAAGTCAAGTTTTGGTTAAAAATAATGCGTTGAGTTGTTCCTCTTCTAAAAATATATAAAGTTCAGAGGATTGTTTTGGTAAAGAACTACAATTTAATAAAAACATTTTGTAGGTTTAAAGGGTCTGTGGTTCTGGCCGAGTCCTTGGAATGCAACAAAAATTAAAAGAGCAGTGAGTACAAAGGGAGTCGCCATTAGTTAGGCAAATAGAGTGGAGGCATTTCTCTGTGCATGGGCTCTGTAGCCTTAGGAGTTGGCTGGAAGAGTATATAGGTTTGCTTACAGAAAAAGGGGCAGGGGTTCTGGCCCCTGGCCTTGGTCGGACGCGGACGGGCGCAGACGGACGCAGACGGGCTTGCCTTTGCCGCCTTCGGCATTGAGCGTCCACACAGCTGGTCCCATTTAATAGGGTAGGAACTAGCGGAACATTGGAGCTCTGGCCAAAATGATGTCTCCCAATGTCGATGCATCGGAAACAAGTGCGAATGCGTCGCGCTTCTCGTAGTTGCATTGCTTTTCCAGATCCCAACAGCAGGAACAATCTCCATATGCCCCGAACAGCAGCAGGCACCTTCTGGCAGGTCAAAACTCCCAGCAAGGAAGTTCAGGGGAGCTCTGGGTGAAGTCTTTGTATCCCTGAGACTTCAAAAACAGGAGAAGAGCTCTACAAGCCTTGGAGATCTTCCTCAAGCAGGGGACACAGCATACAGCAAAGTCCATGTCCTTTCCTTGGCAGAAACAGCCACTGCAGGCCAACCTCAGACAGCACACAGGAAAGGGTCAGTACTTCTCTCAGTTTCTCCAGGTCTTCTACTTGACAAAGGTTCCTCTTGAAGTCCAAAAATGAATGATTATAAAAGTTATAAAGCGCTAAGTGCAAGGGTGTCAAGGTGCTAATATGGAACTGATGGGCAGATGAGCCGGCATGCTTAAACTGAGATCTGCGGGAAAAAAACAGATTTTCAGGCTTTACGAAAGAGCGAAAGAGACACCTTACCCGAAAGCTCCTCCGGAAGGGAGTTCCACAACTTGGCAGTCGAAAAGGCTCTACCTCCCCATCTAGCCTTGTTAAATCTAGGTACTATTAACAGATTCTTATCTCCAGACTGAAGCTGTCTAATTGGAACATAGAGATGAAGTATTGCCTTGATACCCTCGGAGCCTGCGCCATAAAAGGCATTATGAGTTAGGCAGAGCATCTTGAAGAGGATCCTACGGTCCAAAGGAAGCCAGTGTAGAGTCCTGAGAGAGGCCGAAACTGGGTGAAATTTGGAAGACTCATCACCAGTTTGGCTGCAGCATTCTGCACCAGCTGCAAACGTCGCACCAGACCTTTATTAATGCCCAAATACAGGGCATTACAATAGTCCAGTCTGGACGTTATCAGGGCAATAAAAGCCTGTTTGCGTGAGTCATATGAAAGAAAATGAGAGATTTTTCTGAGGATTCTGATAATCCCAAAATAGGTGGACAATGTATCCATGAACCTTCCAACAGGAGACAAGATCTACTTCAAACCATTGGAGAAAACTCTAACAGCAGGATGATGAAAGCACAGTCCAGTCCTTTTCCTGCCCATGACAGAAGCAACCACTGCAAGCCAATCCCAACGGCACACAGCACAGGGACAGTACTCCTCCTCCAGCTTTCCCGGTTCTTCTTCCTGGCAGGTTCCTTAGTTCAGCAGTAACTGCTCTTCTATTCAAAGCCTATGGAGTGCCCAACAGCCGTCCCTATATGTCCAATTGCTTCAACCACAGCTTTTCAGGTTACAAACTCCCAATCAAATGCTTGAAAATGAAAGGAAAATTGACACTGCTAGACTGGGATTGAAAGGAAACATCAATGCTGGGCCTAGTATGGAAGCATCAACAGAACCAAAGCCTCGTCCCTTAAAAATTTTTGGGAGGATATCTCACTGAAGCTAGGGAATTCAAATGACTGCCCAGAGCCTTGAATATCGTGGCGGGAAGCCACGGGCTGGAGCACGCCCCGTGCCTGAGCGACGTAACGCGGCGTGCGGCGTGCGGCCGCGGACTGCGCACCGTGCCGGCCCTCCGGCTACTTCTCGCCCTGGTGTGTGTGGATTGCCGGAAGGGCTACGGCGGGCTGCAACACTACACGCACTGCTGTCTCTCGGCAAAGAACCCCTTAAACTGCTCCTGCTCTCACCTCAACTCACCGTCGGGCGGAGGAGGGCCCCAACCCCCCCAGGGACGCTAGACGGGTGAAAGGCTGATCTCGGCTGGCCCGGGGGACAGCCGGAGGAATTGAAAATAACGAGTTCCGGCCTAGTCGCGTCTATCCTTAACTGCTCAAGTAAGGAGGCAAACACTCATGTGGAAGTGCTTCGTGCCGTTTTCCATTTGTGCTTGGTGTAACTGTGGGGCATCGCGCTTTCGAGGCGGAGAGCGGGATCGTGCCTGGTGCGCGGTGTACCCCCAGGACAGAACAACGTTGGGACGTTTGGGGAAGGGGCTGTGCTCTGGTCCCCCCCCAGGCTGGACCTTCATTTGGGGTCGTGCTGCGGCTTGGGGCGGCTCTTAATACTCCTGCTCTGTGGCACACGCCATAATTTCCATGGGCCGAAGAAGCGCTTAGATCCGGTGACGAGGCGACAGCTACGTGGGACTGTGGATTGCCCCTCTCTGGAGCTTTTGGAACGCGTCTTGGAGTGCAGCGACGATCGTAGAGTTGCATGGTCCTAGAGCTACAGGCACAGCAGCCTGCCTCACGTCCTCAATGTTTCCTCGCAGGTTTAGTGCGAAACCAGTGGTGAGATGGGCAAAGGAGATAGAACTCAAAGTAAGCTGCCCTTTTCACAGAAGCGGTTGCTACAGCAGAGCCCGATAACAGAAGAAAGTCCCACGTCGCGCTCTGAGGAGGCCCGGGGCACGGACACAGACATTAAGGCCATGCTACTCTCCATGGAGCAAAGCATACAGACCAGCATCTCTGCCCTGGGATCTAAGATGGACGCTATGTCATATAGAATGGACCGAATGGCGGAACGGCTAGACAAAAATGCCGAGCGACATGATATGGCCGAAAGGAGGATGACTGAAGTAGAAGAGGCGCAAACGGACCTAGACCCGGCCCAGAAAAAATGGAGAGACTGATGCAGGCCCTACAGGATAAGACTGAGGACTTGGAGGCGCGCTCGCGACCCTGCAACCTACGCATCACGGGCCTTCCGGAAAGCACATCAACGGGCCCATGTAGCGCTTTGTGGAACAACTGCTCACGAAGCTTCTGGGAGACGGAGTGTTCTTAGCCATGTTCACGGTGGAGAGGGCACATAGATCACTGGCACCATGCCCGAACCTGGAGCACCTCCGCGCCCCATAATAGCGAAGCTACTTAACTATAGAGACAGGGACACTGCGCTCCGTTTGGCAAGGACAAAGCAACAACTGCAATATGAAGGGTCCGCCATATCGCCATACCCAGATTTCACTGCTAAGGTGCAGGAAGAGCGTAAACAATTCATTCCACACAAAAAGCGCCTCAGGGAGATGGGCCTGGACTACGCCTTGCTGTAACCGGCTAAGCTGCGTGTCAACAAAGGAGGTCACTCACATATCTTCACGGATCCCAAGGCACTACAGCAAGCAATGAAGCGTTGGTCGAGGGAGCAGAAAGCGAACACTGAAGGGAATCCTGAGGAAGGGGAGAACGATAGTCGACTGGACGATCAGGATTGATTTCTTTTACTGCACGGTCGAACACCGTGCGTCTGAGCTCCCCTTAGAGGAGTGATGGGACAAACGTTACAGCCTAAGAAAACTACAAGCTATTCAGATAAGTGGTTTTTGGGAGGTGGGTGATACATGGCAGGGATAGCTGATCTGGTTGCATGACTGTACACAGCTGGTCCCCGTACTCACTGAGCTCTATCACACGATTTTTCTTTTTGGGATTATGCGGTGTCTCGCCCGGACTTGGGGACATTAAACGGGCAGTGATTTGTGCGCGCTTCGCAGAGGTGTGGCGCTCAACAGACAATCTTAAAGGCTAAGAAAACGTTGCTCTATTTACAGATTCTGTGCATGGCGGGAGCGGGTGGAGGGCCACACAAGAGTTCTGAGACTTAAGTAGAGACTATGACTCCAGGCTACCTAGGCCCCGCGCGTTAAGCACACTGTTGTGGTGGTTGGTTAAGGTTGGGATGGGATTGCTGGGGAGTGGGGTGGGTGGACTACTGTCGGACCGGATTGGGGTGGGTCTGCTGTGGGCGGGGGGGGTAAAGAATTGGAGAATGGGAGTTAATGTTTCTGTTGTGGGTAGGCAGTGAGGGGGATGGGGGGAAGAGTGAAGTTTGCAGAATGTTCGCTGGCTCATGCAGATAACCTAATGAATGCTCGTGATCTTGGGGTTCCGTGCTGCTGTATTGACTTTCATTGCCTAAGATGTCTAGTGCCCCAGTGATGGATTCGGAAAATCCTGTAAACACCCTTTGAGTGTTGACCTGGAATGTCAGAGGATTGAATGACCATAGGAAGTTTAGGAAAGTGCTCCACTACTTACAGAGACGCCACATAGACCTGGCTCTCATACAGGAAAACCATTTACCACTCACTAGCACGATGCTGCGACACAGAGGTCTAGTGGGGAACATCACCATGGCGGGGTTCACTACACACTATAGGGGAGTTCTGACATGGGTTAATCCACGCTCTAACCTAGATCTACGGCTGGTTCGGGCTGATACTGATGGACATTTTCTGATATCAAGATGCGTAGGGAAGGGCCATGACTTGATTGTAGTTAATGTGTACGGTCCGAATTATGACTCCCCAGATTTTTATGCTCAGCTGGCTCGAAGCTGCAGAGAATATACTACAGCGCACATGCTCTGGGGGGGCGATTTCAACTTGGTGCTAGACCCGGAGTTAGATAGGTCCTCTGGGCTCCAACGTAGGCCGGCTGCGGCTGCTGTGGCTCTCCAGGCTGAGCTGCTGACCCTGGACTTGGTTGATGTATGGAGAAGCAGAAACGCAGGCAGGGGTGGGTACACTCACTACTCGTCATTCCACAACATACACACCAGGATCGACTACTGGTTGGCCTCTTATTCCATCACTAGCCGAATATTGTCATGTACTGTACTTGCGTGCACTTTGTCTGATCATTCGCCGATACTACTGGTTATGGAGACGCCGACGCGCAGGATCCCCCCGTTCACATGGCGCTTCCCCCCGTACGCACTGCTAGATGACGCGTCTAGAGGGGAACTGGCAGAAGAAATTGATCTCTCTTTTGAGAAGAATATAGGATCTGTGGATACTTTCCACACAGTTTGGGAGGCATTTAAAGTCTTCATACGGGGGTCGCTATGTCCAAGCATTCTAGTGTCTTAAAGGCTATATGACAGCGGCTGCACTCCCTGGAGTCTCAATTAGCTGACCTGGAGAAACAACACTTAACTAATCCAGACCCTTCTATAGCAGATAGAATTAGATCCCTTATCTCGGAATTCAACGAGGAGGCGGATAGGGAGGTTTGCAATATGGAGAAATATGCCACGGTGAGAACTTATGGCGAGAGCAAGCGTCCCAGCTCACTATTAGCCAGAATATTGTGCAACACCAGAAGGGCCCCCAAATTGACTGAACATGTTACCTACGGAGGGAGTATGGTCACGACAGACGAGGAGATCATGACGGAATTCCGGGACTACTACTCCAATTTATACACTACAAAAACGGAAAACCTAGAATTGGATATGGACGACTACCTGGAGCACATACGGATGCCGTTCTTGGCTCAATGAGACAGGGAGTTCCTAATGTCCCCTATACAGGCAGATGAGATCTCTGACGCTTTGGCTGGCATGCATGTGCACAGCGCCCCCGGGATAGACGGCTTGACGGTGGGGTTCTATAAGGCTTTTAAGGATAAACTTATTCCCCACCTGTCTTCCTTATTCGATGAGATATGCGAGGAGGGCTGCATGCCACACACTATGAGAGAGGCCTTATTGGTTACCATCGTGAAACCTGGCAAACCCTCTAATGTCTGTAGCTCGTACAGACCGCTCTCCCTATTGAACGTGGACACCAAACTCTATGCCAAAGTTTTGGCCACTCGACTATCTCTTATCGCACCCGAAGTAGTGGCCCCGGAACAGTCTGGCTTTGTGCCTGGAAGGAACTTAACCTATAGCATACGCACAGTGTTAGGCTCCTTGCAACACGTGTGGCAGGACGCTAAGGCTGTCGCCGTCTTTTTAGATATGGAGAAGGCCTTCGACTCCGTAGAGTGGCCGTTCATGCTGAAGGTCCTGCGCAGGCTGGGACTGGGGGAGCCATTCTTGCAGATGGTTGGAGCGCTGTACTGGAGACCTACAGCTAGGGTGCGCCTATGAGACCGCGTTTCGGATCCTTTTAATATCAGTAGAGGCACGAGACAGGGCTGCCCCCTGTCCCCATTGCTTTACGCCCTAGTCGCTGAGACACTGGCGTGCACGTTACGAGAGTATCACTGGCACCGGGGGGTCAGTTTCCCGACGTACAAAATAGTCATTTCGACATACGCAGATGACACACTACTCTATGTGCGGAACCCTGAAACAAGCTTATCCCCAGTTCTACGAGAGGTGGTGCGATTTGGGGCTCTCTCGGGCCTCAAGATCAATTGGGAGAAATCAGTGGTGTTTCCGTTGACTCCGGTGACTGACCGCTTTGACATGGAATATCCCTTACACTGGTCGACGGACGCGGTGCGATACCTTGGCATAATGATCCATACGAAAGCGGAGGTACTGTTCCGTGAGAACTATGGTGTGGCATTCAGTAAATGTGAGGACGATGTGGAAAAGTGGTGTAAACTCCCACTCTCCCTGATGGGCCGAATAGCCATCATGAAGATGGTGATTCTACCGCGATTTCTCTTCCTATTTAATACTCTGCCCATTATACTCTTGAAAGCCTTCTTCGTAAACTTAACGAAACTTATGGTCCGATTGGCCTGGTGTGGTAAGCAGCCACGAGTTAAGTGGGGCACTCTCACGCTTCCGTATGAGCTAGGTGGCCTCGGCGCGCCGGATCTTGAGCGATACTCTAGGGTGGCTCAGGCCGCCCACTTGCATACGTGGATTCACGGAGAGAGGAACATCCCTCATGTGCGGATGGAACAACTATTTGCAGACCCTCTTTCACTCCCTGCCACGGTCTGCACTCCCACGGACCGCAGAGTCGGAGTACTGGACTCGATTACTGCTACAAAGCATGCCTGGAACTCGCTGCAGAAAGTCAGGGGAGGTAAATTGCTCTACTCCCCCTTGATGGCGGTGGAATGGCTGCAGTGGCTAACACCTATTGAAGAAAAGAGCGTTGTCCGGGCCTTGCACGAGCTGGGGATTGGGACTGCAGGTGCGCTGTTTGCGGAAGGGAAAGTTAAAACATGGGATCAGATAGCCCAGGGAGTGGATAGTCCAATGCCGCTACAGCGGTTCCAGTTTCACAGAGTCCGAAGTGCCTTGAAGGACGCACTGGGCCCAGACTTGGACGAGCCGCCAGACCTCCCGGAACTTTCCCATGTCATAGACACTGTATCGCCGCAACATATGACAGCGCACCTATACAAGGCCATTGCCTCACATAGGGCGCAGGAACCCTCTAGGGCCAGTCTTGCCTGGCAGAGTGACCTGGAGATCACGATAGATGACTCTATGTGGAAATATTCCTGCGTTAACACAAGGAAGTTGTCCCTGAATGCATGCCACAGGTTAATCCTTTTTAAATTCTTGCAGAGAGTGTACTACACCCCAGAGCGGCTGCACAGTTACGGCCTTCAGCAGTCCCCTGAGTGCGAACGTTGCCATGCGTCTGTGGCTGATTTCCTCCACCTGGCGTGGGGCTGCAGCAGGATATACGAGTTCTGGGTGGCAGTAATAGCAGAGCTGAGCGAGATACTGAACCATGAACTTCCTGTCGACCCGGCCTTAGCGTTGCTGGGCTACTCAAAGGCATTGCCAGTGGCATACAGGCGATTGACAGATATGGGCCTATTATTGGCAAGACGTACAGTGGCGCAGTGCTGGATGAGGGGTCCGACCCCAACCAAGAAGCGGTGGGCCAGAGACATGGTATACTGCTGCACACAAACAGAACGCTACAGTGAACTCCTTCCCCCCACCAGCCGCCCAAAAACTTCTGGGGGCTATATAACACCTTTAGGCACACTAGAGAAGACATTGCCGATACGCAGCGGGAAGGGGTGGAGGGCGCGCAGTGACTTCCACATCGGCTTGAAGTCTCCATGGCGGTATAGGGTGAGGGGCTCGATGGTGCCCCGAGGGGGGCTGCGGTGGCTGGGTGGAGTATTGATACTTGGTCACACCGTAGTACGATGTCAGATGTAACACGCACAGGACACATACCTGCGGGAGTACTGAGTGCTTATAGGTCATTCCGGGGTGATTATACTCGGGGCGGGGGGTCACGAGCACTGGAACGCAATGTAGCGTGGCATCTTTGCAGCGTGGAGGTCAGCGAACTGGTTACATGGTTGGGGGGGTTTCAGGGGTTTCTGTATATAGGGGGGGGAGTTTGCCTCAGGAAAGGGGGGTTTCTTTCAAATAAAATGCACCTAGATTTCTTACTTCTGAGGATAAGGCCTACACAGACCTGCTGTAAGGACAATGTGGACTTTTGTATATGCCCATCCATGGTTCCAACTGTTCATTGCGGTTCATATACCTTCCCTTTGGAATCCTTGCGCCGCCGTACCCCAGGGTTGACGGCACATGGCTGTGTATTGATAGTTACACGATTACTGAACATGTATGTTTTTGTCGCATTGCCGGCCCGGGGGGGTTGTAGGCAGCAGGCCGTGTATGTACCCGTTTGTACTAATAAAGGTGTTTTAAAAAAAAAAAAAAGCACAGCGCAATCGCTGTTAAGCCGTGGTTTAGGCACTCAAGCCAGCTAGTGCGAGCATTGGCTGTTGGTGTGCGGAACGGTGTGAAAGGCATGCATGCAGTAAGAGCAGACACATGGCTCAGAGTCGCTTGAATTCTACATTGTTGCATATGATCATGAACATAAAAAAGTTCCACAAAACTGAGTAGTGTCTTTGTTGAACAAGCACAGCACAAGCGCTGTGCAGGTAAAAGCTTACAAAAATCCCCACAAAGCGGATGAAAACAGTACTTGGGTCACGAGAGACTGATAAGAGAAACACACAGAGGAACAACAGGAAATAATATGCTACAGCCAATAGAAACCGAGGATTAGTAAGTGGCAAGCGCAGGAATCGATGAAAAGCAAAGACAGGACGTAAGACCCTTTTAATATGATATTAAATACAATAGATTTCACAAGCACAGTGCAAGCGAAACTTAATGATGTTAAAAGACACCATAAAAATAGAAAACTATGTTAACTAAAGCAGTCAAAAGTATTTTGCAAGGCTCAATCAATTAATCACCCAGAGTGAATATACTCTTCAAAAAAGCAGCAAAACATTTTTCAAAACTGCATCTCTTTTTTGTCTGCCTTGGATTTATCTACATCTCATGCTTGCCTACATAAAATGAAAAATCTTTTAATTTTATTATCCACTTACTTTTGCTCATCAAATATTTAATTTTCTTAGCTTGAATGTGAGGCATACTCCTCCAGTGATAGGGCTCAGTGATTTTTTTGCAGTTTATCCTGCATGAACATTACTATGATTTCAATGTTTTACTAGAGATTTAAAACAAGGTTTATTTTTCTTGTGCAGAGCGATTCAGAGCTGCCGCAGAGGAATGTCCTGTGCTAACAAGGGATAGATATGTTATTTGCACATATGGACCCTACATGGCTAGCACATTTCAGTGCGCTCCCTCCCAAAGCTGGTGCTAGGCATGGGCAGTGGGGTCGGCTGCCCAGGGCCCTATGCTCAGGTAAAAAACATGGATCCCCACTTCAGAGTGAAAGACCTAACCATCTATCATCCCACACACTCCATGAGACCCCCCTATCCGGTCACATCACAAATGCATTTTTTAAGCGAGATATCTTGCCCTCGTTGGTACAAATGAGTGGTGGCATTGCTGGGGGTGCAGGTGTGGGGATAAGGAAACAGTGGGTGGGGAAGTGGGCAGCACCAAACAGGCAGTAACAATTGTGTTTACTCACAACGTTCTGGGAGGGAAAGTGCCTCTCTTAACCCCTTAAGTGCTGCTGACGGCCAACGGTCGTCAGCAGCGCTACCTCCCCAGTGCTGCGCACGACCATTGGACGTCCATTCAGCACTGGTTCCAATGGACAGCGCAGCACTTAGGAGGGATGTTTACACGCAGATAAGGTGTTAAAATCCTGCCCTAAAGCCTTGTCAACCCTTTTAGTTTTGGGTTGCCATGCAACAGAAGGCTCCTTTGTTTCAAGGACCAGCTGTACATTATCAGGTGAGAAGAGGTTGGTCGGGGGAGGAGGGAACAGCCAGATCAGACTGGCATGGCAGCAGTGTTAAGTGCACTCCCCTGGGCCTTCAAGTGCTGGATCAGGCTGCAAGGTCCAGGTATGGGTCCCCCATCTCTAGTCTTGCAACCATTATCCAGTGCTCCGAGGCCCAGAGTAGAGTGACCCCCTCTCCTACGCCTCCGTGTGATTCATAGCAGCCAAGTGGTTAAGTGAGTCGTTCTTTGCCCAAAGGCCATTTAATTTTAAGACATACTTCGATGTTTGTGCCATGTCCCGGTTTCTGTTTTTTTTTTTTTAAATCAGAACACGCTAGTCATGATGCACGTTATCTGTGTGTACCTGCAGTTTACACATTTATGTTACCATAGCTGTACCCGTTCGGTTCATGAACAATGCTTGAAATAGAATACATGTGTAATTTATTTAAAACATTTTTTTTACAGAGTTTTATATAGTGCAAACTTAAACCCCAAATCGGGTATCAGAGCGCTTTACATAGCACCAGTTGCGTTACATGAGGACACATTCATGTTTTTTGTTAGGCAAAGGGAGATTAAGTGATTTGCCCAGAATCACAGGATGTTCAGCGTCGTTGCTGAGACTCGAACTTGGGGGCATATTATCAAGACAGGCGATAAAATGATCGCAGCTAACGGCGATAATGGGCTTGATAATATGGTCTATGGAATTCCAATTGAAGCCCATGTTAAATGTGAAGGACATCTAACATGGGCTTCAATTGGAATTCCATAGAGCATATTATCAAGCCCATTATCGCCGTTTTAGCTGCAGTTTTCTGCTGCTAAGGCGGCGATCATTTTATCGTCTGTCTTGATAATATGCCCCTTAGTTCCTCAGATTCGAGAACGACCACCCTAGCTGTTAGACACTACTAGTGGTCAAACGGAACCAACCTGTGTGCATGTTTGCAAATATTGTGATAATTATTTCTATTATACTACAGTTAAAATATGTACTTTGTCAATGTTTGTCACTTTGCTAGGATGCTTTTACCCGCTTTAACTATGTAAACGTGACTCTTGTCACCCCTCGCAGGCTAAGCAGTCAACAGTGCTGGATCAGGCTGCAAGGTCCAGGAGTGGGACCCCCGTTCCTGGGCCTTGCAGCCCTTATCCTGGGTTGTGAGTCCTGGGGCAGGAAACCGGTACTCCTTGGTTTCACGGCGCTACAACTATAGCTGTGAGGCCCAGTGCACGAAACTCCCTTCCCTGGGCCTTGCAGCACATGGAGTAGTTTAATGGACCTCGTGAACCAGGTACAAGCCCTGACTTTGGCTCTAAATCCTGCGACTCTTGGCAAATCGATCAAATCTCCCCAGGTCTTCAAAAAATAAATCTCACCTTTTATAATGTAACTAGCAGCCCGTCCTGACGTTGTCCGGGTATGAATTGCTGCCGGCCAGTAGTATATTGTTTTGTAGGATTTCGTTTTGATAGCATTTCTTATCTGTGACAGGCCTGTGAAATGCTCCAATTCACAGTGCACTGCTGATGCACTTAAGAGTGCGCGTTCAGTAGTGTGTGAACTCTAGTTTTCTTACTTTATTTTTCCTTGCAATATTATATAGCGCGAACTTGACAACATGGCATGAGCACAATTTACATTACAGAAGAACACATTCATTTGTTGTAGGCACGGAAAACAAAGCTATTTGCCTGGAATCACAGGATGTTGAGCTGATGCCGAGATTCGAACGTAGCTCCCCAGCTCTAAAGTTCGCAATTCTAGAACTTGTGGCGGGAGGTGTGTCTAAAAGTGTATGTCGGTGCTGGCCATCAATGAGAGAGACCTGTGCATTTTTCAAATGGGTGGTGAAAAAATATGAGTATGTTGCTGGAGATGTGGGCCGCCGTGCCACCAATGTACTTACCGGGGGAGGGTAAACACCCATTTTTCCGCAACTTTCTTTCCGCATACCATCACTCCGCATACTTTCATTACGAAAGTACCATGACTCCGCAATGTCATTATAACGCATGGCATTACATTTTATATGCTTTTACCACACATACATTTACAACGAAATTCGTTGTAAATGCATGAATGGTAAAAGCATATTTTTTTAATGTTGGGATAAGGTAAGTATGGGTGTAGGGGTATATGTTTTGGGGTGTTTGGGTATTTTAAGGGTTCAGATATAGTTTTGGGTTATGGGGTACAGGGGTAGTTTTAGGGTTTAGGGATATGTATGGTTTTTGGGGTACAGGGGTATTTTTAGGGTTCAGGGCTAGATTTGGGTTTTGAGGTACAGGGGTATTTTTAGGGTTCGGGGAGGTTTGGGTTTTGAGGTACAGGGGTATTTATAGGGTTCAGGGCTAGGTTTGGGTTTTGGAGTACAGAGGTATTTTTGGGTTTAGGGAAAGGTTTGGGTTTTGGGGTACAGGGTATATTTATAGGGTTAAGATTGGTTAGTGTTTAAGGGTGTTGAGGTATTTTAAGGAGTAAGGGTGGTTTATGATTACGGGGTGCAGGGGTATTTAAAGGGAGCAGGGTGGGATTAGCACACAATATGAGACATGGCATGAAGGGCGGAATGTGCCACACGCCCCCAGCATTTGTCACGCCCCCCAGTACACGCCCACAGCACAACGCAGACACGCCCACAAGGGACTACTTCACGGGCACGGTTCTTTTACCTTTTAAATGTATATGGTGGGCGTCTGCATAGCCTATGTCCTTCTGCTGCAACTTCCCTTTCCAACGCTGTATTGGGTGTTGTGATTGGTGCTATGGTTCCTGAGATTACCCGCCTCAAAGGTTTGGGCTTTCTCTTTATTATATTAGTACTAGCAGCCCGTCCCGACGTTGTCCGGGTATGAATTGCTGCCGGCCAGTAGTATATTGTTTTGTAGGATTTCGTTTTGATAGCATTTCTTATCTGTGACAGGCCTGTGAAACGCTCTGATTCACAGTGCACTGCTGGCAACACCTCATGTCCTGGCACGGTGCATCATGCATGACTTCCAAGTTTTCAGATTGCCTATGTGCCCCCGCCCCCTCCCCCCCCCCCCCCCCCCCTCCCTTCCCAACTTTAGAAAATACAGCAGGGGTGGAGTTCTTGATGGATTCATTCTGTCTGTGAATCAAGACTTATAATTAACATGAAAGGGTGGTGGGTAAGTGTGTGGAAGGATGGCTGGATGAGAGAAAGAAAGGATGGATGAGTGAGTGGAAGGATGGATAGATGAGTGAAATGTTAAGTGGATGGATGAGTGAATGGATGGGTGTAAGGCTGAGTGGATGGATGGATGGGTGGATGGATGTGTGAAGGAATAGATAGCGGAGTGGAAGGGTGGATAACAGATGAGTTCAATGCAGGACGGATGAATTATTAGATGAATGGAGTGAAAGGGTGGATGAGTAACAGAGTAAAAGGATGGATGGATGTGTGAAATGATGAATGGATGAACAGGTGAATGAATGGGTGGGTGTAAGGATGTATGAGCAAAAGAATGAATAGATGAGTGAAAGGGGGTTGATGGATGAAAGGATGGATGGATGAGGAAAAGTGTGAATGGATAGATGGATGAGTGAAAACGTAGATGAATGATGAGAGAAAGCATGGATGAATGAGTGAAAGAGTCAATGGATGGATGAATGGTTGAATGGGTGGAAGGGTGGATGGATTAGTGAAAGAAAGTATGGCTGAGTGAAAGGTGGATTGATGTTTGAAAGGAGGATGGTGGGATGATTGACAGAACCGATAGGTGAAAGATTGAGTGAAAGGATGGATGTAAGGGTGGATAAGTGAAATTATGCATAGATGAGTTAAAGGGACGGTGGAAAGATGGAACAAATGATGGATGGATGAGTGAAAGGGTGAATGAATGTATGGATGAGTAAATTAAAAGATGTCTAGATGGGAGTAAGGGCAAATGAATGGATGAGGGAATGGATGGATGTTTGGAGGATTGGGCGGGTAAGTGAAAGGATGCACGATGAAGTGAAATGATGGATGGATCGATGAGCAAAAGAATGAATGGATGGATGAATGAATGAATGAGTGAAAGAGTGGAGGGATAAATGAGTGAATAATGGATAATGGATAGGTTTGGATATAGCTGGGCAGGCGGATGAATGGACGGATAGACTGAATGATGAAATACTGATTGATGGATGATAGAATGAAGGATGGCAGAAGGTAAAAGTGAAATTGTGGATGGACGGATGACTGGATAGATGCTTGGATAGAATAGACAAGAGAGCTCTTCTGGGGAGCTCCTCGATGACTTCTTTTACCTGCTTGGTGCCATAAGAGCTTTGGTTCAAAGTGTGAGGGGTATGTCAATTTTCTGGTTCCTTCTCTGCCTACGTGTGACAATTCTGTATTTGCTGAGTGTTTATGTGTGACATCTCTACATCATTCCTATGACATTTGAGTGACACCCAACTGCTACTTGAATGTAACACTAGTAGCTATACATTTTAGCATGACTTGTTTTAAGGGTAAGGCCCTAGAGCGAGCCTCATTGTGCCATGAGCTGTGCTTGAGATGTATAAAGCATTTGTAGCAATAGGCAAGGTGCCCAAAATAAACTGTGTAATAGTGTATCCTCAGAGCCTTCTTTAGGAAGCTGCAGAAAAAGACATCTTTGTGACTTCTGTCAGCCAGTGCAGCTCTCTGCAAAGCACCTATAAACAAAGTCTGACTCCCTAGTTTAAGCCCCTCTTGCTGACGCACCCATAATGCATTCCCTATAGTGGCTCAGTCACAGCAAAACCTCCACCCACCCCCTTAGTTCACCACCAAAGCAAGATCACTTTAGTAACATACCAGCAGGAATGCAATGCAAGAACTTCTTAATGATTCCAAGAGTATAAGAGAAATTCTCCGGGGATGAGTAAGGGGTCAGGTTCCAGGTTCTAGCTAGGAAAATGAGCTCAGTAGTTTTGAGACAAAACCTAATTGCTGAGATTGTTTCTCTCCCAGATGTGACAAAGGCCTTAACTCTCATCTTATAGCAGTGACAGGAATAAACTGCACTGGTATACTGCTGAAACAAACACTGACACGCCAACGCTGTCCATTGCCTTATTCTCACAAATGGCTTCATTAATGGTTCCAAAACAAATGCACAATCAAACTTTTTATTCTGTCACAGTAAAAGGCATTTATATGAAAATTGTAACTTTCACAAGCACAGACTTCCCCCAGATAAGGTTTCAAGTTGCTTCTTTATACCAAATGTAAGTAGATCGTCCTGCTGTAATTTCTTTGCATTCTGGAACTTACCTTTTAATTTTTCCATCATGCATACAGGAGTACAAGATGCAAAGGAAATGACTAGGTCATGTGAGCGATGCCAAAGAAGACCAATAGTCCTATAATGTCACTTTCTGTCATGTCATTTCTTGTGATGTCACATGCAAATTGGAGGGGCCTCACATTTTCTCTTTCTCCCGGTACTCCAACAGTTCTAGAACCGGCCTGCTCCCTTCCCCATGGAGTAGAAGGGATGAGTGCCTGTTGACGTCATTAGTTCTCTGTAACTTTAACCCTATCGCTCGTCAATTTCTTGTGCATGCTCACCTGTACCTCTACCAGCAACGTTTGTAACCTTATGTATTGACAACAAAAATAGCGACCTAAAAAAGGCTGATGTCTAAATATCTAAGGCTAAAATATACATTTGTAATACTAATTATTGAAATGAACAAAATAACTGCTACCACAATATCAACATATAACAGACAAAATATTGAGTTCAATAGGGGGCAAAAATTTTAATTAACATTAGAATTATCCCAAATAGTGACAACAATACAGTGTACCAAAGAATAGTTAATTTGATATATATACATACACAAATTAAACAAATTACACATTTTTAATGATTTAAAAATATATTTAAACTTTATAAATGTATTTATTATTAACTTTGCTCAGGAAAAGGATCAAACTAGGTTACAAATATCTGAGATGGTGGCAGGAGAATCATCTCAAAGACTCAATGACTAGGCATCCCAAAAAACATAATAATATATTGTTGAGAGGAAGCAACACTGTAGCAAAGAAAAGTAAAAGAAGAGTAACAATATTTTATTTGGTTTAAGTACTAGGGTGGCCAAGTCAAGTGTGTGCTGCTATCTTTTCTTGCAATGCACTTGCACCAGAGGTTACCCATAGGTTGCCACTCACACATGTTGTAATTAAAAATTCCAAGAGTGGCTGCTTTTGGTCAACATATTGCTCAGACAGGGACCATACAGATTTCATTGAAAAGGGGCGTCATTCCCAGCAGGCTCTACTTCAGATCTGCTGCTCATGCTGTTACACTTAAGACTGTTACTATTTCAAATAATTTGAAACACGAAGGTCCAACTGTTAGTACACTAGTTGCCTTAGTCTAGTTCTATCCTTGCTATTAGGCTGCAGTAACCCAGTAACCATTTACTTGGTCATCCATTTTGGCATGCTTCGCAACCAGAGGGGGGTTGTGTTTCATAGCAGCTGTCAGGGTACGAGGGCAGCTGGGCGGGGCAAAATATAAATGAAAATAAATAAAAAGTTACTTTTATAAAGCTGCTGTCTTTCCTCGGCTTCACTTCCTGACAAGTCCCGGAAGCAGGAAGCACAGAGGTTCCCTAAACCAATCACAATGCTGCAATACAGCATTGTGATTGGTCTGAGCACCATGGTTTGGCACTGAGGTGAGTACTATGAGCCTGTGCATGTTCCCCACCAGACTGTGCAAAACAGTCTGGTGGGGAACATGCAATGTGTGCATGACAGTATGTCCTGCCCAAGACTGCTGGGCAAACCCTCATGCACACTTAAATGCATGAACCACTCCTGCCCCTGTGGTAACAGCTCACCTGCCCTAAACCCAGCCCCGTTGCTCCAAAAACTAAAATGATAATAATACATTTCATTTTGTTTTTCCTTTTTCCAGCTCTGAGAGCAGTGGGCAGCGATCCTCCGCCTTAGCGGAGGAGGCTCCCCTGGTTGTATTTTTTGACAGTTCATTGGCATGAATGTGTGAGTTTGTTATTTATCAGAGTGTGAAGGACTTTCGCATAGTCGTGCTTCGTGGAGTGGCAGCTACTGCAATGAGTGATGTCACTGACCATGTCATGAGTGATGTAATATGTGACGTCATCAGCAGTGCATTGCAGGCGCGCAAGTTATAGTAAATCCAACTAACTATAACGTGGGAATTTCAATGGTTTTATGTCAGTAAAATTTCCAGCTAACTATAACTGATGTCAAACCTATGTTTTTTTCAGTGAATTTAATAGGTTTTTTAAATGCTAATTCCTAACTATAACTGGTAGGAAACCTATGGTTTTTTCAGTGAATTTCATAGGTATTTTAAATGCTAATTCCTAACTATATATAGGGCCTCTAACCTATGTGTTTTTCAGTGAATTTCAAAGGTTTTTTATTAGCAACTTTCTATAGCTATGAAATGTAATATTTTTTATAATGAATCCTATATTGTATATTTATGTAATACAATTTTTTTATGTATATTGTTCATGGTTTTTTTGTTGTTTTTTTTTTGCCCTGGAGCGCTCCCGGTGCGCGTCCCGGTGAGCGCACCGGTAAGCGCAGTCTTGCGGCGCGCCCCGGGGCGCGTACGGGTGAGTGTCCCGTTAGCGCTATTGCCGCGAACGGAAACATCATCGTGACGTATGGCGTAGCCGCGTCCGCGTGATACGCACGGCGTAAGCGCACCCGGAAGCACTCGAGCGCATAAGATCGCGCTACGTAAGCAATTGACGCGCTTACGCTACGCGCCCTGGGGCGCGTAGCGTAAGCGCGTCGGGTCATGTGACCTAAAAATAACACTTTTTATTGGTTCAGGACAGTTTTGGTTTCCAAATGATGAAAGCCCTGGTTATGTGAACTGAAAATAACACTTTTCAATGGTTCAGTACAGTTTTGTTTCCCTAATTATGAAAGCCCCCACCTTTTTTCCTCATTCACACTTTGTACTTTGAGTGAGGATGACCTGTTTCCAGAGCTATTACTACCTATTTGTACTCAGAAATGGCTACAGTAGCAGCAGCAGCAGGAGCATCTCAGCCACCACCACCACCACCACCACCAAGAGGACCACCACAACACCACAGTGGTGGAGATGAAGAAGAGGAGGAGGAGGAGGAGGAGAGGAGGAGGTTCCTGCCTGAAGATACTACCCCATATAAGCCAAAGGAGCACATTATCTGGGAGTTTTTTTTAATCCCAAAGGACCTCAAGAAAGTAAATGCGCCAAAGGTTACTTGTCTAAACTGTGGCACTGTACTTTCAAGGGGGAACCCTAACAAAAAGTACTCTTTTGGCAATAACACCATGATTCGCCACATGCAACGCCGGCACCCTAACAACTATGCTGCGGCAGAGGTCGAGAAATGACCAGAAACCCTCCCCAATCTTCTCCCAGCACCTCCAAAAGTAAGCAACCCACTCCATCAGGTTCAGAGACAAGGGAGATGGTCCCAAACATACAACCCCAGTTTGGACAATACAAAATCGTTTGTATATTTTGTGGAAAAACTATTACCTATGGTGAGCAAAGCATCAAACTCATCAACCGTGCTGGTGACAACCACAATTGCCCAAAAAACCCTTAATTTTTTCCTGATTTTTTTTGCTCCAGTTGAGCCGTTTACAATTCCCTGTTTTTTGTTTGTCCCCATAAAAATATCAAACAAAAATATAAAATTGTTCATAAAAGCCAAAAAAAGTACAAAATGTTCAAAAAAACAATAACAAAAATATAAAACAACAAAAAGAAGAAAAAAAAACAGTTCTTTTAGGAACTACCTCCAATTTATGAAAAAAAGAATTTTTTTTTAAAAACTCTGTCATTCTTTTTTCTCCATGGTACGCTCCCCGGTTCGCTCCCCAGGGCGCGTACCGGGCGCTCCCCCTGCGCAAATCAAAAAAAATGTTTTTTTGTTGCCCCGCGGGGCCCTTTTATGGCCCCCACATCAAACCCAGGGGGTCAGGGGGGGTCTACCCTGCCCCCTTTTGGTCATTTCCCCCTTTGTTTTTGCCACCTCTTGTGTCTCGATCCTACCAAGACACAAGATGGCGGCCTCTCCGGACTGTTTGGAATGTTGACAGACACCCGAGAGCCAATCAGCTTTCCGTGCGCGAACTCGCGTAGCGCGCTGGTAACCACCCCGGTGCGCGTACCGGGGCGCGCTTATAGGTATATATATATTTTTTTTGCCTAAATTACTCAACATCCACTGGAGCACATATCTTGAGACATAGCAAAGGCACATTGGGCTACCAGTCTCTACAATTTTGCCAAGTTTGGTGGAAATCCATTCAGCCGTTTGGGCTAAAAGTGAGTCCAACCGCCCTATGGAAATTAGCATAGGGAAAACACGTTTTGGGACCCCCCTTTTATCTCGGCCCCCGCTTGACAAATCCCTCCCAAACTTTCAGGGAAGGAGCTGAGCGCTGCAAGGCAAATTTGAGGAAAATTTCAGGCAGATCTCTCAACCGGCGCCAAAGTTATTCTCAATAGAATGTTGCGGATTCCCTATACAAAATAATCCTAACTATAACTACCTACTGGCGACCGCCAGTAGGTAATTTATATATATATACATATATATATCCATCGAGTTTAGCCAGAAAAACAGAGAGAAGCCAGCCGGTAGGATTTGGATCCATTTCTTTAATGAAAGTCATCGCACACAGCACGAGCGCGAACATTAGCCTCTTCATTCCATCTTAATGCCAGACACGTTTCGAGATTTTAATCTCTTCCTCAGTGGCAATCCATCAACTGATGCACGGCATATTTGCACTTTTACATAGTTATATCTGAGCCCCAGTGGGCGTGGCCACTTGCATGGCCTTCTGGATACTGTAGTGCCTTACTTGTTGCTCTCATGTGAGTCCGTTTCTCATAGTTGAAAAATAAACTTATATATAAAACCACAGTGGGCAGAGGCTCAATGTCTTTGCTCCGTGCCTGTTCCACTTTAACCATGTCCTTCGTGGATACTGCCCTCTTTGCATGACACCGCTTGGCGCCATCGCAGACCCGCATTCACGTGGTGGGCTTCTCTCGCGGCTTGGCTCTGCCGCTGAAAATCCATCGAGTTTAGCCAGAAAAACAGGATTTGGATCCATTTCTTTAATGAAAGTCATCGCACACAGCACGAGCGCGAACATTAGCCTCCTCATTCCATCTTAATGCCAGACGCGTTTCAAGATGTTAATCTCTTCGTCAGTGGCAATCCATCAACTGATGCACGGCATATTTGCACTTTTACATAGTTATATCTGAGCCCCAGTGGGCGTGGCCACTTGCATGGCCTTCTGGATACTGTAGTGCCTTACTTGTTGCTCTCATGTGAGTCCGTTTCTCATAGTTGAAAAATAAACCTATATATAAAACCACAGTGGGCAGAGGCTCAATGTCTTTGCTCCGTGCCTGTTCCACTTCAACCATGTCCTTCGTGGATACTGCCCTCTTTGCATGACACCGCATGGCGCCATCGCAGACCCACATTCACGTGGTGGGCTTCTCTCGCGGCTTGGCTCTGCCGCTGAAAATCCATCGAGTTTAGCCAGAAAAACAGAGAGAAGCCAGCTGGCAGGATTTGGATCCATTTCTTTAATGAAATTCATCGCACACAGCACGAGCGCGAACATTAGCCTCCTCATTCCATCTTAATGCCAGACGCGTTTCGAGATGTTAATCTCTTCCTCAGTGGCAATCCATCAGCTGATGCACTGCATATTTGTACTTTTACATAGTTATATCTGAGCCCCAGTGGGCGTGGCCACTTGCATGGCCTTCTGGATACTGTAGTGCCTTACTTGTTGCTCTCATGTGAGTCCGTTTCTCATAGTTGAAAAATAAACTTATATATAAAACCACAGTGGGCAGAGGCTCAATGTCTTTGCTCCGTGCCTGTTCCACTTTAACCAAGTCCTTCGTGGATACTGCCCTCTTTGCATGACACCGCTTGGCGCCATCGCAGACCCACATTCACGTGGTGGGCTTCTCTCGCGGCTTGGCTCTGCCGCTGAAAATCCATCAAGTTTAGCCAGAAAAACAGAGAGAAGCCATCCGGCAGGATTTGGATCCATTTCTTTAATGAAAGTCATCGCCACCACAGCACGAGCGCGAACATATGCCTCCTCATTCCATCTTAATGCCAGACGCGTTTCGAGATGTTAATCTCTTCCTCAGTGGCAATCCATCAACTGATGCACTGCATATTTGCACTTTTACATAGTTATATCTGAGCCCCAGTGGGCGTGGCCACTTGCATGGCCTTCTGGATACTGTAGTGCCTTACTTGTTCCTCTCATGTGAGTCCGTTTCTCATAGTTGAAAAATAAACTTATATATAAAACCACAGTGGGCAGAGGCTCAATGTCTTTGCTCCGTGCCTGTTCCACTTTAACCATGTCCTTCATGGATACTGCCCTCTTTGCATGACACCGCTTGGCGCCATCACAGACCCACTTTCACGTGGTGGGCTTCTCTCGCGGCTTGGCTCTGCCGCTGAAAATCCATCGAGTTTAGCCAGCAAAACAGAGAGAAGCCAGCCGGCAGGATTTGGATCCATTTCTTTAATGAAAGTCATCGCACACAGCACGAGCGCGAACATTAGCCTCCTCATTCCATCTTAATGCCAGACGCGTTTCGAGATGTTAATCTCTTCGTCAGTGGCAATCCATCAACTGATGCACGGCATATTTGCACTTTTACATAGTTATATCTGAGCCCCAGTGGGCGTGGCCACTTGCATGGCCTTCTGGATACTGTAGTGCCTTACTTGTTGCTCTCATGTGAGTCCGTTTCTCATAGTTGAAAAATAAACTTATATATAAAACCACAGTGGGCAGAGGCTCAATGTCTTTGCTCCGTGCCTGTTCCACTTTAACCATGTCCTTCGTGGATACTGCCCTCTTTGCATGACACCGCTTGGCGCCATCGCAGACCCACATTCACGTGGTGGGCTTCTCTCGCGGCTTTGCTCTGCCGCTGAAAATCGATCGAGTTTAGCCAGAAAAACAGAGAGAAGCCAGCCGGCAGGATTTGGATCCAATTTTTTAATGGAACAGGCACGGAGCAAAGACATTGAGCCTCTGCCACTGTGGTTTTATATATAAGTTTATATATATATTGTCGCTCCAGGTTGTCCACCTTTTGAGTAGCACACGAGCAGCAGCTTGATTTATGTGTAGGTGAGGACGGGGATCTGCTTGTAGATGCCGCTCTATAATGGATCTGCGCGACGCATTTCGAAGCTCCATCTGCTTCTCTTCAGGGCTTTAACGGAAGCGGTGTGCGCACCTGCTGACACACTTCTCCAATTTCCATATGACACACCCGCCGATGGGAGGCACCGATGAGACTGTGCATTATGGGAAGTGTGGTGCGGAAAGCACACAATCAAGTCCTGTATGGACCCCACAAGTGGGCCCGTCCTCGATCCCATGTACGGCTGCTGTTTCATTTCCGTGACCCCCAAGGATAACGGGGTGGTGCATACTCCGCTGCTGGACTGCCGCGTGTAAATTGTCGCTCCAGGTTGTCCACCTCTTGAGTAGCACACGAGCAGCAGGGGCTTTAACGGAAGCGGTGTGCGCACCCGCTGACACACTTCTCCAATTTCCATATGACACACCCGCCGATGGGAGGCTCCGATGAGACTGTGCATTTTCCACTTGTGGGGTCCATACAGGCAACATGGCATGAGCACAATTTACATTACAGAAGAACACATTCATATGTGGTAGGCACGGGGAGACAAAGCGATTTGCCTGGAATCACAGGATGTTGAGTTGATGCCGAGATTCGAACGTAGCTCCCCATCGCTACAATTCGCAATTCTAGAACTTATGGCGGGAGGTGTGTCTAAAAGTGTATGTCGGTGCTGGCCATCAATGAGAGAGGCCTGTGCATTTTTCAAATGGGTGGTAAAAAATATGAGTAAGTTGCTGGAGATGAGGGCCGCCGTGCCACCAATGTACTTACCTGGGGAGGGTAAACACCCATTATTCCGCAACTTTCTTTCCGCATACCATCACTCCGCATACTTTCATTACGAAAGTACCATGACTCCGCAATGCTATTATAACGCATGGCATTACATTTTATATGCTTTTACCACGCATACATTTACAATAAAATTCGTTGTAAATGCATGAATGGTAAAAGCATGTTTTATTTAATGTTTCGATAAGGTAAGTATGGGTATAGGAGTATATGTTTTAGGGTACTGAGGTATATGTTTTGGGGTGTTTGGGTATTTTAAAGGTTCAGATATAGTTTTGGATTATGGGGTACAGGGGTAGTTTTAGGGTTTAGGGATAGGTATGGGTTTTGGGGTACAGGTGTATTTTTAGGGTTCAGTGGTAGGTTTGGGTTTTGGGGTATAGTGGTATTTTTAGGGTTCAGGGGTAGGTTTGGGTTTTGGGGTACAGGGGTATTTTAAGGGTTCAGGGCTAGGTTTGGGTTTTGGGGGCACAGGGGTATTTTTAGGGTTCGGGGCTAGGTTTGGGTTTTGGGGTACAGTGGTATTTTTAGGGTTCAGGGGTAGGTTTGGTTTTGGGGTAGAGGGGTATTTTAAGGGTTCAGGGCTAGGTTTGGATTCTGGGGGACAGGGGTATTTTTAGGGTTCAGGGGTAGGTTTGGGTTTTGAGGTACAGAGATATTTATAAGGTTCAGGGCTAGGTTTGGGTTTTGGGGTACAGAGGCATTGTAGGGTTTAGGGATAGGTTTGGGGGTTTGGGGTACAGGGTATATTTATAGTGTTAAGATGGGTTAGTGTTTAAGGGAGTTGGGGTATTTTAAGGAGTAAGGGTGGGTTATGTTTATGGGGTGCAGGGGTATTTAAAGGGAGCAGGGTGGGATTAGCACACGATATGAGACAGGGCATGAAGGGCGGAACGTACCACACGCCCCCAGCGTTTTTCACGCCCACAGCACAACGCAGACACGCCAACAAGGGGCTACTTTGCTGGCAGGGTTCTTTTACCTTTTAACTGTATATGGTGGGCGTCTGCATAGCCTATGTCCTTCTCCTGCAACTGCCCTTTCCAACGATGTATTGGGAGTTCTGATTGGTGCTGTGGTTCCTGAGATTAACCGCTTCAAAGGTTTGGGCTCTTTCTTTATTATATTAGTATGGATACAGCAAACATTGTGGGAAAGTATGGAAATTATTCTGGAATAAAAGTATAGTACCAGACACAAGATCAATCATTACCCTTACCAAAAGCTACCAAAATGTTATTTTCACATGTAAGGACATTTCTGAAACTTCACAATATAACCAATAGTTGGTAACGTAGAAATCAAACACCCATCACACTTAAACATCACAAAATTTTAAATTCAGGAACCATAATTTGTTTGACAGAAAGAGAGTAGAAGCATGAGTTTAAAAAGTGATAAACTCTCTAAAAGTCTGCAAATCTAGTGGTCTTGAGAGATTTTCTGCGAAGATGGGTTTTGGAGTCAGGTTTCCTGTGTACAACTGTACTGAGTGCCAATGGTTTTTTTGTTGAGAAGCTAACAAGTAATGTTGTCAGTGAAACCTAATGACAATCCTTTATATTGCTCCAGCTACACACCAAATGGCAACAGAGTATACAATATGACAATATGCTAGTACACAGACCCTGTTCGCTCTCTGATTTTCACCCAAGTCGGCATATGTAGAACCAAACTTAGCAATTGTGACTGAACCATAAACCCAAAGAATATGAATATTTATTGAGTAGTTATTACATATTCAAGAAGTAGGCTCTGTTACAAAACAAAAGATAGGGATATGAAAAATCTGAAAAAACATTAACCCCCTTAATCAAAAAAGTATAAGCTTACCAGACTGTGAGATGAAATACTGAAAATACTTCCTGTGTTATTTCAAAAATATGTTATGAAAATTCTGAAAGCAACAGAGTTTGCGGATATTGTGCAAAAGAATAGGACCACTCTACTTCAAATAACACTCAATGATCAATCAGAAAGTCCGACTTCCTGATATATTGAAGTATATGATTATACACTTCTTTTAGCAATATAAACAAGCAGCTACAACAAGGGGTTCAGAATAGCACTTTGATAATACATTTATTTCTCGGACTGTTCTATGTCTCTTAGAATTAGATAAAGGAGTTGAAAAGGTTGGTAATTGTCATGTTGCATTAATTTGGGCCCAACCCTGGTCTCACCATGCATTTTGGGTCCAACTCTGGTCTCGCCATGCCCACCAATGGCCACATGTAAAGAGATATAAAGGCCAGTGATAGAAGTGGGTAAAGGGGAATATGAGAAGAGAGAAAATAGAAACACAGGACTCCACACCCTATCTCATCATATCTGCGAGTCAAGAATGTCTGCAGGTTGCAGTGAATTTCTGCTAAATAAAAAGACATCTTAAGTAATGTTATTAGAATATTTACCAATAACTATAATTGTTAAAGGATATATCTTTGTAATATATCTCCATAACGAATTCTCTGTAAGTTAATATGAAAATAGGAATATCTGATAACTAAACAATTGTGAAAATAATAATCTCAAAAATACATGAGCATGTGCACCCTTCCTTATGATTTAAATAACTACCTCAAGCTATGTCACTATACACTCTCTTGTGGAGAATGAGTAGTGTATCTACTTAACTTCAGTAGAGCTGCAAAATAATGAATTCCATTAACATACTGATGTTCCCCCTATTAGCAATATATACACAAACTGGAACTCTAATACAATGTACGCAACATTCATGAATATCTATACATATGTAGTTGGCCTCTTAAGAATCCTTCTTGTTCCTTATGGGGACTTTTATTAGACAACAAAGCGGCAGTCTTAAGAAGCCAGATGATTTTAACCCAATCTTAAGACTTTAATTAAATGTGAGGGAATGGTTCAAAGATTTGTTTTCAACAACACATGACTCCAGGATACTTCTCTGTAATCCCAAATGTCAAAAGAACAATCCTTTACAGAACAATAGGTGTTGGCAACTGAAATCCGAGATTCATGTAGCTAGGTCTTGACTGCAGCAAAATGATTGCACAACTGTCTAGCAAAGGATGCTGTAAAACACAAGGAAAGTTATACCTGAAGGTCCAAGATGACTGCTCTCTCTACACATGAAACAGTTCATGGCCAGCATGCTGATACACAGTGCATTCTCTGTGCACATACAGCCTGAATCCAGCAAGCATCAGCACACTTCCAGCCTTTCCTTCTTTGAAATACCACTTCAAAGTAATGCTTCCCCGCATGTGGATAACACTCTTGTTATAGGGTCAACTAGTCAGGATATAGATTAGGGGTGGGCGGTAAACTGTGTTCCTCCGGCAGAGTTTACGGCGTTTTGGTCACTTCATGCTTTGCCTGGAGTGTGGAGTTCCAAACAAACTCTGTGAACCGTCACATGGCAGAGTTTTCCTTGTGCGCCGCTCACCAATGGTAAGTTGGTGAACAGAGGGAAAAAAAATTGAGTGCTAGCATGAGTCCGGGCACGATTTTTCGATGCAGACGATTGTGGCGGGCCACTATCGTTCACATGGAGAAAGCTGCCGATCGAGTAGAAAATCTACTTGAGTGGCAGGAAGAATCCATGCCCTCTGGTGCAGCACGTGATGCATTTTAGAGGCATCAGATTTAATATTCCCTCTCAAACGCAGGCCACAATACAGAAATTGTTGGACATTGCAGGGGACATATTGACCATTCCCCCTCCAATCTGAGGAATAGTATAGAATGTGTTGGACTTTGGAGGGGTGAAATTGACTACTCCCATTCCAACCTCATCAACAGGAGATAAAGGGTTGTAGTTTGAAAGGGTCAGATTTACTATTCCCACTCCAATGTAACCAATAGTAGGAAAAGTGTTAAACTTTGAAAGTGTCAGATTTACTATTCCCACTCCAGCGTATGCAACTGCTGGGAAAAAATTGGACTTCAGAAATTTCAAATTTACTATTCCGACTCCTAATTTGTAAAAAAAAAATACAATATAGATAAAACACATAAACATAAAATATATTTGAACACATATTCATAACTAGATATGCTACTTTTAAATATAACATTTATATAAATAATTAAAACGATTTAATTATCAATGAATAATATGGAAAATTCTATTATACATTTTACCAATTAAAAGCATTTTAAAAATGTACATCATTTCCACCCTATTCCCTTAACAATCTAACACCCACGCAAACTAATTAACAAAGCATATTAATTTTAAAAAATGAATAATTGTTGCAGAAAAAATCTAAAAATAATACAGTTAATACACACTGTATTAAAGAAAATCTAAATATTTGCTATTTAATTAGCCAACATAATTTTTTAAAGTTTCCATTTTCAAAAAGATTTATTTGAAATGTTTGCAAATAAAATAATCTGATTAATTAATATATCAAATTCACAAAATAAAAGGTATAAAGCAAACAACGAAAAAATACACATTACAAAACTTAACTACCCTATTTCTTTAGAGTCCCTTCAACCTGCCGATAAATAAAGATGTTCAAAAAGCTTTTTTAAGAAGTTAAATATTTAACCAAATAAAAAATAAATAAACTACTATAATAAATAATTACACATCCTTAACATTAAAATAGTAAGAACATAACACAAAAACTAATGAAATACATCAAAATGAACAAAAGCCAATATATTTTTTCAAAACAAATGATATTGGTTTTACTAGCTAAATGCAACTAGTTATGCTACTATCCCAGAGGACCTTGTTCTAGAGGATGCAACCAATTATCTCCTTCAACCTTCTAAGGGGATCCCTCCGAAACCTCTGAGAGCAAGGATCTGGGTGCTTCATACTATCTGTCAACATCTCCCAGCCTCTAGCCGTATAAAGGGAACCCCATCCTTGGTGAGCTTCCCAGAGCAACCCTTCTCCCTCATGGCCTACCCATCATTCCAATACTCTCTGCCAGAGTGTTACCTTAGGGCCCCCGGTGTCTTCCATTTTCATGTTATTTCCCACTATGCTAATATGAATATTATGTCCTGAAAGCGACTAGTAGCTTTAGTTTTGGCAGTGTGAGGGAACCAATGTAATAAACAAGATGCAGGGGATTTCTCTTTCCACTACCTCAGTGAGTACATTAGCGATCTCCTCCCAATAAGCAATAAGTGTTGGGCAATACCAAAACATGTGCATGAATTTGGTCCCCTCCTCACCTCACTAGGAGGACTTTGCAGTGGTCGTATGAAAATGTCGAGAAGTGAGATACACCCTATGCAAAACATAAAGTTTATCAGCTTAAAGCTGTCATTTCTCAATATTATAGGGATCCTACCCAACATATTCTCCCAGTCCTTCACAGGAATTGGGTTCCCGAGATCTTCCTCCCAGCGAGTCCGAAGGGCAGTGAGGGAGTGCAACATGTCCTCTCTGATCACTCTATATAGGCAAGCAACTACCTTGAAAGTGCTTGATGATTTTAGGATGTAGTCACAGCTCTTATCTAGGGGAGGATCAGATATGTCTGCTCCCCAGGGTTTACCACTGGCACTGTTACAGAGTAATAAAGCAGTAAGTGTCTTCGGGCAGGTCATATCCCGAACGGAATTCATCAAACAGGAGGAGCACTTCCGTCTCAAACAGGTCGCCTATCCTATTCGGTTCCACTTCTCTCCATTCTGCAAGCCTCACCTGTCTCCTCCGTGTGCTAAGACCTAAAAAAAAAATATGGGGGAAACAGATGAGTATGGTACCCTCACATGCGTCGTTTACAACCTTCGGACCCCGCAGCAACATAGCACTCTAAATTCCACAGTGTCTCCCACATTAGGGCATCTAAGCTGTAGGAGTAACCGACAAATATCAGGGACAAAAGGGCCTATTATCCTCCCCAGCACTAGTCTGCCCTTTACCACTGCGTCAACCACTGAAGTAGCGCTTCCATGTAATACGCTTCGAAGTCAGAGCTGCTATGCCGCTGTCTTCTACCGGTCTCTGCAGCATGGCCAGGGCCACTCTTCTGCCTTTTCCCCAGATAAATTCGATAAGAAGGGAATTGAGCTCTTTAAGTAACACTTGAGGAATCCAGACCAGCAACACGGTGAAGAAGTATAAAAGTCAGGGGAGTGAGACCATCTTCAACCATGCGACTCTGCCTGCAACTGAGATGGGGAGCATGGACCAGAAGTCCATATTTATCTTGAGAATGCGGATCGCCTTCACAACATTTCCCTCAAATAGGTCAATCATGTCATGAGCAAAAAACAATATTCTATACAACTATGTTTAAAATTGATATACATTACTTAAAATACAATATTCTTACCTGCAATATTCTGTCTCATAATATTCTTGACTTCATAATGTTTTGGACAGAATATGTGTGTTAATAAATCTTTTTGAAAGTTATTATGGTGGAATGCCTGTAAAGTGCTTACATTTTGAACCTCCTGGCAGTAAGAGCATGGTGAGCATGTCTCCTTACAAACCCAACAACCTGCTATGACACTATATATTACTATTAAAAATGTAATCATTTTTTAAAATTACTTAACAGTATATCCTGTAGTTTAAAAATATTAATCACATTGATATATACAATAGTAAAACTTAAAACTAATATATCTATTAAAACACATTAAAATAATTAAAAACAATATTTTTAGCCACTCTATTACTAAAAATGACGTTAAAAACATTGAGATTATTTAAAATGATATTAAGTACCTCAAAAAATGATATTCTTGCCAACAATAGTCTTACATCACAATATTTATGTATCACAATATTTAATTTCTGATATTTCGGTCCTCCGGATATTTACAACTCAATATTTTTCCAAACACCATGAAATTTCATCAATGAAGTCCTTATTCTTGCTGGGAGGGCTGTAGATGAAATGGTTTGTGGTGTTCTGAGTTGCAGAGAGAGGGAAATGGTATTTCAGCAGCTCAATGGAGTTGAGTGTTACTTGCTTGACTAATGTGCAGGACCAGGGGGAGTTATGGATGGCCGCGAGGCCTCATCCATTCTTATGTGCGCAGCCTACATGATTGATGCTGTAGCATGTGGGAAGAAGTACTTTTAGGATGTGCAAAGATATGGGGAACCATGTTTCTGTGATGAATAGGTTGTCAAACATGTGATAGGTGATGGATTCAACGATGTCTGGTGCGTGGAGTACTGCAGAGCAAACATTAATTGTAGGAATTGAAATGTTCGTATTGTAGTTTGAGGGAGTGTGGTAGTTAATGAGATGTGTGTTCAATTGGTTCTATATGTTTTGTGGAAGCTACATGAATGTCTGTGTTGTCTACGGCGGCCTGTGGTCATGGGGTATGGTGGTATGGGGTGCTTAGTGAGGCACATGATTATAATTAAGTCTGGGTGGAATTTAAATTATTCAGCATAAGTCAAATAATTCTTCTTAGGCGCTCTTTCTAAAAATAGACCATTACACCACTTCGTATAATTACTTCGAAAGTCACAATTTACAGTAATTCATGGGAAAAATGTACCACAAAACAAAAGGAACAACAGAACATGAGTGGCTGTTGTTCACTGTGCTCATGTTTAAACATATCCTCATGACAATAATTGACATAAGAATGCATTACACGCTAAAATTTAGTGCAAAATGATGGGTTTTCATTTCACGTAATTCTGCTGCAATTTTGCATAATTACGAGAAAGCTAATTATGCTAATTTCGCACACCCCTAACTATAATCTTACCTTGTAGGTTTTACCGGAGCAGGGGCTCTGACTCAAGGCCCTTCCTTTCCCTAACAGCCTCAAACAGGCTTGTGTGTGTGTCTGCCAGGGCGATGGGATGCCCCTGTGAGCTGATTGAAGTAGGGAGGAGGCAGGAAGCGCTGCCACTTCCTGTGCAGAGAGATGATGGGAAGTGAAGTTTTCTTGCTTGGCTTTTTCTTTTACAGACAATTTTGGTGCCAACCCTATGATGTGATGCCACTTCCTATGTAGATGGATGATGGGAAATATAGTCCTCTTGTTTGGCTTTTTCTTTTAAAAGCAGTTTGGCATGAAACGTATGATGTCAATCTCTGTGCAGATGAATGATGGGGAAATCCAATCACTTCCTATCCTGTGTAGACGGATGATAGGAAATCCAGTGATGTCACATCCTGTGCAGATTGATGATGGGAAAAGTATATAGTGAGAACATGGCAAAATCAAATATGGCCAAAATAAAACATGGCGACTGACTGGGAATTTCTAATTGGCAAATTTTACTTTTTTGCTAGTCCATCATAAAATTGTAGAAAACCTGCACACATACCACAAGGCATAAAAGTGAAATACCAAATGTGGGGCATAGCATGGTCTTATACGACTCACTCTGGGACGGCAAACATCACCAAAAGGCTTCTACTGCATAATGGTCAGAAGAGTAACATGCATGTTATGCTACCTTACATGTGTCAGAAGTGACAGAGACACCAAGGGGCTCATGCATCAAACTCCCGTTTTGCGTTTCCAAATTTGCGAATTTTACCGAATCGCAAATATGGATTCGCAAAACGGGATGCATCATGGAAAGTGCAAAATATTTCCGATTCGGTAAAATTCGCAATTTTTACCGACTCGCAAATATTTTGTGACTTCAAAATTGCGAATTCGCAATTCCCATTGATTCCTATGGGCCAAAAGGCCCATAGGAATCAATGGAAATTGCGAATGGCACTTAGAAAATTTCATGGGTGCAGGGGGGGGTCCAAAGGACCCCCCCCTGCACCCCCGAAATGTAATTTGAAATGGATGTTTCACACACACATGTCCTAAGGACATGTGTGTCTGTAACATGACATCGTTTAAAATGTAAATTGGTACATTTTAAACATTTTTCGCAATTTACCACGAGGTTCAACCTCGTGGTAATTTGCACTTCCAAACCTTGTTCTCGCAA